>NC_091774.1:13962500-15317500 GCF_029378745.1 Bos indicus | reverse complement strand
GAAACTCCAGTACTTTGGCCACCTCATGCAAAGGGTTGACTCATTGGAAAAGACTCTGATGCTGGGAAGGATTGGGGGCAGGAGGAGAAGGGGACGACAGAGGATGAGACGGCTGGCTGGCATCACTGACTCGATGCACGTGAGTCTGGGTGAACTCTGGGAGTTGGTGATGGACAGGGAGGCCTGGCGTGCTGCGATTCATGGGGTCGCAAAGAATCGGACACGACTGAGCGACTGAACTGAACTGAGGCACTATTTTAATATTTTAAGAGAGAGATCAGCTCTGATTATCAGGAAGATACCCCACACCACCCTACCCACTAACCATCTTTCCCTAGCACACTCTGTAGACACCTTGTTTTACTAAATATTCCTCCAAAGCACTATTATCACCATCTGATCTAGTTGGCTGGTCACTTATTTATTACATTTCTGCTGTACCCCTCCCTCTAGAACAGTGTTGTCCAATAGAAGTTTCTCTAATGGAGGAAATGTTCTTTTCTGAAGGCATTCAGTATAATATTCACAAGCCACATGTGACCATTAAGCACCTAAAATGTGGCCATGGCAACTGAGAAAATTGAATTTCTAATTTTATTTAAAATTTAATGTTAATTACTTTAAATGTAAACAGCCTCACATAGTTATTGTCTATCATACTGAACAACACAACTCTAGAATGTAATAAGACTAAGGACTTTTGTAACTTATTCACTACTGTATCCTCAATGCTTAGAATTCAAAGTGTCCTGTAAGAGTTGGTGAATGAATGAATGAGCAAGCAAATGAATATGGTGGGTGGGGAGGGCAGTAGACTGCAAAAGGAGGTATTCGCACCCAAAAATTTAAAGCCCATTGAAGGTTATGTCCACAGTGGATGTGGATAGTAGCTTCTCATCTACTCTCCATATCAGGCTCTCAGTTTGGCAGTAGGTGCCGAGAAGGGAAAGATTCCTTATCTGAACCACAGTGCACTAATTTTTCACCCTCCCCTCAGCCAGTTGGCAAATGGGCTGGGCATAATGAGAGGTTTTCTTTGGCCTGTCCTTCTGGAATTTCAATGGAGGACAGAGGAACTCGGTGACACTGGGGCGCTCAGCACCAGTCTTTAGGGGTGGCTGTGATAGAGCTCAGATGCTGGAGGATGACTTCCCAAGGACAATGGAGAAAGCCCACATTTGAGGACAGTTCTTCTCACTGTCCCTATGGAAGATCATTAGAGAGACACATCCTTACCTGAGCCTCAGGCAGGGCTCAGTGACTCTCAGGGGTCCAAGGAGCCATTCCAAGGACACACACAGCAAGCAGCTCCCAGTCACTGTTGCCTGCATACCCATCCCTGCACCCAGTTCTAGCTCATATCATAGCCTTACTGTACTAGCCAGCACAGTACCACACAGTGTTGTATAGCCTCACTGTACTGCATTTTGCTGTTTGCTTGTGACAGTCCTTTTCACACTGTTGTTCCAACACCCAGTCTATGCAGTGCCCCTTTCAGTCTCAAAAGCATCCTGATAAATTACAGATATTGATGTCTGGTTATCCTACTATTTGTGAGTTCTCATTATTCATCAGGCTTCATTCTAAGAATTTCACATTTACACCATGTAACCTATGGGGCAGATATTACCTCCACTCACCCTTGAATCTGAGAGGCTGACGGATTGGTCTACTTTCCTGGAGACCAACAGGTCTAGACCTTGACAATGACCAGGTAAATAAGGCTTCCAGGAATGTAATGCAGACTGGGCACCCCCTCCCACCTCCTAAAACACAGTTCAATTGGAGAGGAGGCCCTAACAGGGAAGAGAATTTTTGATAGTGGATATTGCTTCTCTCTTGAATAATCAGTAGTCTGACAATTTCCAGGGCAAAGGCACCCATGTCTGCTCTTATGGGCTGTTGTTGTTCAGTCCTACAGTCGTGTCCAACTCTTTGAGACCCCATGGACTGCAGCCCATCAGGCTTCCTTGTCTTTCACTCTCTCTCAGTTTGTTCAAACTCCTGTCCATTGAGTTGATGATGCCATCAAACCTTCTTGTCCTCTGTTGCTCCCTTCTCCTCCTGCCCTCAATCTTTCCCAGCATCAGAGTCCTTCCCAATGAGTCAGCTCTTTGTATCAAGTGGCCAAAGTATTAGAATTTCAGCTCAGGATCAGGCTTCCAGTGAGTATTCAGGGTTGATTTCCTTCAGGACTGACTGGTCTGACAGGATTCACTGGGTCCCACAAGACCATTTCCCAAATCCAGTAGAAGATGCTCACACTCTGGTCTTAATATCTGAAAGCTGATGTTTCTCCCACGGGAGGATTTGAAACACTTGGAAAGAGATGGAATCTTCCAGGGTAGGTCCAAGGAAAGCTAGCAGAAGCCCTCCTGCAGAGAGCATGGATGAGGAGCCTTTAATCCATTCCAAATTAGGTGTCTTCTTGGTTGACTCTGAGCATGTCAAGTAAAGGCTGAGGATGAGACAGTCAGACCAGAATGCAATGTGCCAACCATGGCTGTGTGATTCAAAGGGGAACCAAATTAACTCATGGAGTTGAATGAGTTCCAGATTGCTTATAAATGTTATAGAAAGGCACTGACAACATGATGGTTGTATTCCCTGTTTTTTAACTTTTCTTTGGAGTCTGTTAAAAAGAAGCTCTCAGCTCGGAGTATCATTGAAAATGTTAACAATAGCCTACCATTGAATAGCTTTTTATAATACATAAAATGTCTTTCACATCTATTATCTCAGTGGGTCTGACACCAACCTTATGAGGCAGACAAGCCTGTTATTAATAACTTTGTTTTAAAAGTGAGGGCACCAAGGTTCAGTGAGGTTAAGCGATTTGTTCAAACACATGTGTGTTATGATAATAATAAGTATCACTTACAAAGTGCTTAAGTGCCTTGCATTTACAGAGTGCTTAAATTATCTCATTTAAAGCGCACAGCCCTCTGTCAGATAGAGATGTGATTCTCCCCAGGAACACTGAAGCTGGGGGCAGGTGCCAGCCCACTGTCAAATCATTTATCTGGAAAGAGGTGCGACCAGGACAGGGACCAAGTGCCTACTCAGAACCCAGACTGAACTGGATCCCATGTCCTTTCCAACATCCAGGAGAAGGTTTATGTTGCCAAAGCATTATTTAAAATGGAAAATATTGTTGAAGCCTGAGCAAAGGAAAGTGGATGGAAGAAATCCCAGTGGTGAGGTGGGAAGAAGGAGGTTGGGTCTGAGAGATGATGCTGTTGACACTGGTCAGCTTGGGTCCTCGTGGATCCTCAAGGAGCCTTATGGGGCCCGGCACACGGCATGTTCCATGAAGCAGGGACATTTGCTGCTCCAGAACATACTGGATGCTTAATAAACAGTTGCTCTGTGAGTGGAAGAATAGATGGTTCACAATTTATGAAATAAAACATGAATTATTCAAGAAATACTCTCTCTTTTTATCCAACGTAATTTGGGAGTAATTTATATGCAATCAAATGAACCCATTTTAAGTAAATGCTTGGGTGCATTTGAAAATATATATGCCTGTGTAGCCCTGCCACCAGAGAAGGCAATGGCACCCCACTCCAGTACTCTTACCTGGAAAATCCCATGGATGGAGGAGCCTGGTAGACTGCAGTCCATGGGGTCGCTAAGAGTCAGACACGACTGAGCAATTTCCCTTTCACTTTTCACTTTCATGCATTGGAGAAGGAAATGGCAACCCACTCCAGTGTTCTTGCCTGGAGAATCCCAGGGACAGGGGAGCCTGGTGGGCTGTCATCTATGGGGTCGCACAGAGTCGGACACGACTGAAGCGACAGCAGCAGCAGCAGCAGCCCTGCCACAGTCAAAATACAGAACATTTCCTTCATCTACGAAACTTCCCTGGTATGTCATCTCAGCCTCTCTCTGCTTTTTTCCCTCATGGCCTCTAATTGTCCCTATTGGGACACTCAGCATCCTATACCATTTTTAACAATCTTGTGATATTATTTTGTTGTTCTTTAGTCTCTAAGTCGTGTCTGACTCTTTGCAACCCCATGGACGGTAGCCCACCAGGCTCCCCTGTCCATGGGATTTCCCAGGCAAGAATACTGGAGTGGGTTGCCATTTCCTTCTCCAGGGGATCTTCCCAACACAAGGACTGAACCCACATCTCCTGTACTGCAGGCAAATTCTTTACCACTGAGCTACCTGGGAAGTTCTGTGATATTATTATGTTTTTTATTTATTTATTTTTTATTTTCCAGAAAGCATAAATAAGACTCACACTGAACTTCTTTTCAAAGAAAAAAAGGGAAAGAGAAGTATTAGCTTGTTTAAAAGACTAGAGGAAGAGCTATGAGATTGTGTCAGAAAGGGCTGGTGGTACAAAACAGACGTGACCTTCTGCTGGCAGAGGCAGGCAGGGGCTCTCACATGTCATATGAAGCATGGGCTCTGTACAGTCGTAGAAATTCAAGTAACCATCTATGTCTAGTAATTAAAGTTCCTTTTCTCTATGTCAAAATGATGTGTGGACAGAGATGCCTCCACTGCGTGTGTGAAGAGAGGGAGGAGAAAGAAGAGAAGAGAGAGGAAAAAGAGAGAGAAATAGTATTTACATTTGAGTGGGCTTGGCAAATATCTCTTATCTAAAAATATTTCTCAGAGTTACTATATGATCCTGCAATCCCACTCCTGGTCATGTATCTGGAGAAAACTCCATCTTGAAAAGATACATGCACCCCTATGTTCATAGAATCACTATTTACAATAGGCAGGACAAGGAAGCAACCTAAATGTCCACCATCAGAGGAATGGATAAAGAAGATGTGGTACATATATACAATGGAATATTGTTCAGCCATAAAAAGAATGAAATAATGCCATTTGCATAAACATGGACAGACCTAGAGATTATCATACTAAATGCAGTAAGTCAGACAAAGACAAATATGATATTACTTATATATAAGCCTAAAAATGATACATATGAACCTATAAACAAAACAGAAAGAGACTCACAGACAGAGAAGAACAAACTTGTGGTCATCAATGGGGGAATGGGGAGGAGGGGTAAATTTGGAATTTGTGATTAACAGATATACAATCTATAAGGTAGATAATCAACAAGATCCTACTGTATAATACAGGGAGCTATATTCAATATCTTATAATAAAGTATAATGAAAAATAATTTGAAAAAGAATACATATGTGTGTATAACTGAATCACTTTGATGTATACCTAAAACATTGTAAGTCAACTATATTTCAACTAAAATTCTTTTTTTTTTTTTAATTTTTTATTTTATCAACTAAAATTCTTAAAAAGTCTTTTGTTTGCCTGTCAATTGTCTAAAAAAATTTCTTTTTACTATTGTATGAATTTATCCTTCATATATAATGTAATGTACTTTATTAAAAAAAGAATGCAGGATTAGGAATGAGGAAAATTGAGTCTCCGTCTTGGTTCTCTCATGAAGACTTTTAATTCTGTCCATGTTTTTTCTCTTCCTGGTTCCTCATAAACCCCACGGGTAAATGCATATATTAATCATTGTCCTAACAGTGTAAAGCCTCTTAAAACAGTAAGAGGCATTTTGCAGCCAGTTCTTGTGTCCTCATGGCTGGACCTTGATCCTGTGCTTTGCAACCTACTTTCTTGTAATTCAGATAAAGGCCCAATAGTAATTGCTGATTTATCATTTAAATGAAGAGCAAACATGTCTCAAAATATGGAGGGGGTTTCTAGAATCATCCCTCATTCTCCCTAAAGGACGTTTGTTTTATCCCTTGTCAAAGCAAGGAAGGAAATGAGAAGAAATTTCTAATCCCCAGGGACACACGCTGAAGGAATGTTCTTTTTTTGTTGTAAAACTATGAGGCAAGGGCTGGGTACTTCCTTGATGTCACCAGCATATTAGGCATAGAAAATCAGAGAATGTTTAAAAATGCTTAAGAATTAAATATTTTCACACACCGAACAGTATTATGGGCTCCCCCAGTGGCTCAGCAGTAAAGAATTTGCCTACAATGCAGGAGATATGGTAGGAGCTATGGGTTTAATTCCTGGGTTAGGAAGATCCCCTGGAGAAGGAAATGGCAGCCCACTCCAGTATTCTTGCCTGGAAAATCCTATCAACAGAGGAGCCTGGCAGGCTACTGTCCATGGGGTCACAAAAGAGACATGACTTATCTACTAAACAACAACAGCAACAAAGAATATTTATAGCATATAAGAGTATTTATAGCATATAAGAGTATTTATAGCATTTTTGTATTTTTTAAAAAATACAAAAATAAACAACCACACACTTACCACCCCAGTATAAGAAAGAAAGAGATTATTGTCAGAGGGTCATCAGAAGGCCCTGTTAGGCTCTCCTATTGCAATCCATCTCCCTCCCCAGACTTAACCACTATGGTGGATACTGTGTTTATCTATCCCAGGGCTTATTTTAAAACCACATATGATAATATCCCTTAGCTTTTTCTAAGTGGAATCAGGCTGAGGGTATAATTCTGCAACCTGCTTGTTATGTGCAGTTTCACATTTGTGAGGTTTATCTATGTGGATGCATGTAAACTCATTCCAGACACTTTTTTAAAATTTTTATTTATTTTTAATTGTAGGATAGTTGCTTTACAATATTGTGTGGGTTTCTACCATATATCAACATGACTCAGCCACAGGTACACATAAGTTCCTTGAACTTCCCTCCCTCCTAACTCCCACCCTCTCCCACCCCTTTAGGCTGTCCCAGAGCACTGGATTTGAGCTCCCTGTTGGATTCTACACAACCCCGTGTTATATGACTGCAGCACAGTTTGGTTTACCCCTTTCTCTTTGGTGAACGTTTGGGCTGTTTTCCATTTTAACCATTATAAATGAAAGTGAAAGTCTTAGTCACTCAGTTGTGTACCACTCTTTGTGATACCACAGACTGTAGCCCACCAGGCTTCTCTGTCAATGGGATTTTCCAGGCCAGAGTACTGGAGAGTGTTGCCATTTCCTCCTCTCGGGGATTTTCCTGAGCCAGGGATATCTCCTTCCTCTCCTGGGCTGCAGGCACGCTCTTTACCGCTGAGCCATCTGGGAAGCCCTTAAACATTGTTATACATTATACATTGCTAAATAGACTTTGCCAGTATTTTATTTAGGATTTCCTCCAGTACTCTTGCCTGGAAAATCCCATGGATGGAGGAGCCTGGTAGGCTGCAGTCCATGGGGTCGCTGGGAGTCGGACACGACTGAGTGACTTCACTTTCACTTTTCCCTTTCATGCATTGGAGATGGAAATGGCAACCCACTCCAGTGTTCTTGACTGGAGAATCCCAGGGACGGGGGAGCCTGGTGGGCTGCCGTCTATGGGTCGCACAGAGTCAGGCACGACTGAAGCAACTTAGCAGCAGCAGCAGCAGGGACAAATTGCATGAAGAGATTGGCTCATCATATTATCTTTTCCATTTTGTCATTGTCAAGTTGAACTCTCCAGACTGTGCTAACGCAATACCCCGAGTTAGGGAGTGTCTCTCTTTCATGTGCACTAGACTAGTTTGCATATGTTTCTAATTTTTTTTTTTTTTTCTTTTAATGTTTGGAAAAATTTTCTAGTCTGCTTTATTTGTGTGGGAAAACTTTTTAATGATTTTTAATTGTTATAGGCTCATATTTTTAATTCCTTTGAAGCAAGTTTCAGTAAATTATGTTTTTTTTTCTGAGAACTTTTCCTTTTTCTCCAAATTTTCAAACTTTCGACACAAAAAATAATCTTACATTTTTAATCCAATGAAATCTGTGGGTAAACGCCTTTATCTTTAGTAATTTTTTTTTATTGATCAGTCTTGACAATGATTTTCCCAGAAAGGCTAAATTGTTTTCTTTGTAGCTCCTGTCTTCATTTCTATTCTCATCCTTATTATTTTCATTCTTCTATTTTCTTTGTGTTTATTCTGATTTCCCTTTTCTAATTTTGAATTTTGAGGCTTAGCTCATGAATTTTCAGAGATTTTCCTTTATAATAAATGATTTTAAGGTTACAAATTACTGCCCTCAAACCATCCTAAAAAAAATGTTTTTATTATTCAGTTCAGTTCAGTCACTCAGTCGTGTCTGACTCTTTGCAACCCCATGGACTGCAGGATGCCAGGCTTCCCTGTCCATCACCAATTCCCAGAGTTTACTCAAACTCATGCCCATTGAGTTGGTGATGCCATCCAACCATCTCATCCTCTGTCATCCCCTTCTCCTCCTGCTCTCAATCTTTCCCAGCATCAGGGTCTTTTCAAATGAGTCAGCTCTTTGCATCAGATGGCCAAAATATTGGAGTTTAAGCTTCAACATCAGTCCTTCCAATGAACATTCAGGACTGATTTCCTTTAGGATGGACTGGTTGAATCTCCTTGCAGTCCAAGGGACTCTCCAGAGTCTTCTCCAACACCACAGTTCATTCTAAATATTTGAAATTTTTTACTCTTTATTTTTTTCACCCTCACATTTCTTAATTTCCAAATAGATGATCTTTTTCTAGTAATCTTTGGTCCTTAATCTCTTACTTAATTGCTCTTTGGTCAAAGAACTAGATCTAAATGATATGTCTCTTGATATTTATTGTTAGCAGCAGTAGGTTAGTCATTTGTTCTAGTCAGTAATATCCAATAGAGTGGAAGTTCTATCATGAAATTTTGAAGGTGGAAGATCAATGAGTGTAACTCCTGAAGGAAGTCAGGCTCAAAGAGATTGAATGACTTGTCTAAGTTACTATTAGCACTTAGTAGCAGGGCCAAAACATTAGGAAATGTTTCTCAACTTCCTACCAATGTGCTTTTTACTGTGCTTGTACCTCCAAAACAATCTAAAACATTTTTGTGCTCCATTAGTATACTAATTAATTATTGAAAAGTTGAAGTACTCAGACAGGACTGTTTTGAGCTTTCAAACAAAAATTTGGATTATTTCATTGATAAAAATATCTTTTCATTTCACCAAAGTGACATACATGCTTTATAGGGTATGGGATGTATGTATACACACACACACATATGTATATAAATATTTATAAACATACACACATACACACACACATACACACATATATATATATACACATTGCATATTCTCACATAGGACATGCACATTAATATATTAAACTTTTATCAGACAAAAATATGAAAAGTATTTATTATATGATTCCATTTATATGCTGTTCCAGAACTGATGAAATTTATTTATGGTGATAGAAAACACAAAACTAGCTGCCTATTTGGAGTTTGAGATTGGCTTGGAAAGGGGTATGGGGTGGTGGGAAAATGCTCAACATTTGATTTGGAGCATTGCTTATATGAGTATTTACATATTTTCTCAAATTCAACATTTTTTATTCAGCATAAATATTTTGGGTTCTTATGTGTTTTGTGTAAGTAAGTACTTTGCCCTTTGTATTGCTGACTAATACTTCATTGTAAGACTATAACATGCTTTATTTATTCATTCTCCCATTGATGAGCATTTAAAATGTTTCTAATATGAGACTCTTTTCATTCAGAAGTTTATAGATTTAGCTCTTATGTTTAGACCTGTAGTTCATTTAGAATTAATTTTTATGTCTGGTGTAAGGTAGAGACAGGTGACTATTTACTTATTTTTCCCCATATGTGTATCCAGTTTTCCCAGCAGTATTTGTTAGGATGACATTCCTTTCTCCATTGAATTGCTTGCAGGTTTGTTGAAAGTAAAATTAACGTTTAGATCTACTTCTGTACTCTTAATTCTTTCCATTGACATATTTGTCACACTACTTCCAAACCTGCTTGATTTCTACAGTGCTGTAATTTCTCTTAGATTTAGGTAGTGTGAGTCCCCAAACTTGTCATTCATTTACAAAATTGTTTTGGCTACAGGCATCCCTTGGGGACATTGCGAGTTCAGTTCCAGACCACTGCGATAAAGTGCGTATCACAGTCAGTTCAGTTCAGTCACTCAGTCATGTTCAGCTCTTTGCAACCCCATGGACTGCTGCGCCACAGGCTTCCCTGTCCATCACCAACTCCCAGAGTTTACTCAAACTCATGCCCATTGAGTCAGTGATGCCATCCAACTATCTCATCCTCTGTCAACTCCTTCTCCTCCTGCTTTCAATCTTTCCCCAAATCAGGGTCTTTTCAAATGAGTCAGTTCTTTGCATCAGGTGGCCATAGTATTGGAGTTTCAGCTTCAGCATCAGTCCTTCCAGTGAATATTCAGGATTATTTTCTTTAGGGTGGACTGGTTGGATCTCCTTGCAGTCCAAGGAACTCTCAAGAGTCTTCTTCAACACCACAGTTTAAAAGCATCAGTTCAGCACTCAGCTTTCTTTATAGTTCAACTCTCACATCCATACATGACTACTGGAACCATAGCTTTGACTAGATGGACTTTTGTATCACAATAGAGCAAGTCATATATGGATGTGAGAGTTGGACTGTGAAAAAAGCTGAGTGCCTAAGAATTGATGGTTTTGAACTATGGTGTTGGAGAAGACTCTTGAGAGTCCCTTGGACTGCAAGGAGATCTAACCAGTCCATCCTAAAGGAGATCAGTCCTGGGTGTTCATTGGAAGGACTGATGCTGAAGCTGAGACTCCAATACTTTGGCCACCTCATGTAAAGAGTGGACTCATTGGAAAAGACCCTGATGCTGGGAGGGATTGAGGGCAGGAAGAGAAGGGGACGACAGAGGATGAGATGGTTGGATGGCGTCACCGACTTGATGGACATGAGTCTGAGTGAACTCCAGGAGTTGGTGATGGACAGGGAGGCCTGGCGTGCTGTGATTCACAGGGTCGCAAAGAGTCGGACACGACTGAACAACTGAACTGAACTGAACTGAAGAGCAAGTCATATGAATTTTTTTGGTTTCCCAGTGCATATAAAATTATGTTTACCTTATATTTTAGTCTATTTATTTTATATTTTAGTCTATTAAATGTGCAACAGCATTATGTATGAAAATGTGCATATTTTAATTGAAAAACCCCTTATTGCTAGAAAATGGTAAGCATCATCTGAGCCCTCAGCCAGTTGTAAACTTTTTGCTGGAGGAAGGTCTTGCCTCAGTGTTGACTGCTGCTGACTGGTGGTTGATGAGGTTGGGAAAGCTGCAAAATGTTTAAAAATAAGACAGCAATGAAGTTTGGTGCATTGACTGATTCTTCATTTCATGAATGTTTCTTTGCAGCATGCAATGCTGTTTGGTAACACTTTACCCACATTACAATTTCTTCCAAAATCAGAGTCAGTTCTCTCAAACCCTGCTATTGCTTTATCAACTGAGTTTATGTAATGTTCTCAATTCTTTGTTGTAATTTCAACAATCTTCACAGCATCTTCACCAGGAATGGATGCAACCTCAAGAAACCACTTCCATCCATTAAAGTTGTATCATGAAATTGCAGCACATCAGTCACACCTTTAGGCTCACTTCTAATTTTAGTTCTCTTGCTATTTCTACCACATCTGTAGTTACTTTTTCCACTGAAGTCTTGAAACCCTTAAAGTCATCCAGGAAAGTTGGAATGAACTTCTTCCAAATTGCTATTAATTTGATATTTCAACCATTTCCTATGAACTGTGAATGTTCTTAAAGGCACCTAGAATGGCGAATCCCTTCCAGAAAGTTTTCAGTTGATTTTTGCCAAATCCACCAGAGGAAACCACTATCTATGGAATAGATAGGCTTGCAAAATGGATTTATTAAATAATAATACTTGAAATATTAAACAATTATTGATATTTAATAATTAATATTGAATAACATTTATTGAATAATAATCCTTGGCAGTTGTAATGACTCCTTGATCTATGGGCTGCAGAATGGATGTTGTATTGTGTGTGTGCTCAGTCGCTCAGTCGTGACTCACTATTCGCGACCCCATGGACTGTAGCCCACCGGCCTCCTCTGTCCATGGGATTCTCCAGGCAAGAGTACTGGAGTGGGTTGCCATTTCCTGCTCCAAGGGATTTTCCTGACCCAGGGATCAAATGAATGTCTCTGGTGTCTCCTGTATTGGCAGGCAGATTCTTTACCACTGCTCCACCTGGGAAGCCCCTGGATGTTGTGCCAGCAAGCAAGGGAACAACTTTAAACTCATTGCACCTCTGCATGGGAGCTCTTGGGTGACCAGGTGTGAGCAGTAATATTTTGAAAGAAATCTTTTTTTCCTGAGCAGTAGGTCTCAATAGTGGGCTTAAAGTAATCAGTAAGCTATGCTGTAAACCAATGTGCTGGCATTAGACTTATGTGTTCCATTTCTAGAGCAAAGACAGAATAGGTTACCTAGGATTTTCAGAATGGTAAATGAGCATTGTATCACCTTTAAGTCACCAACTGCATTAGCCCCTAACAAGAGAGTCAGCTTGTCCTTTGAAGCTTTGAAACCAAGCATAGACTTCTCTCTAGCTATGAAGGTCCTAGATGACATCTTCTTTCAATATGAGGCTGTTTTGTCTACATTGGAAATCTGTCGTTTGGTACATCCACCTTCATTGACTACCTTAGCTAGAACTTCTGGATAACTTATTGGAGCTTCTATTGAATTGGCCAAAAAGTTTTGTGGGAAAAACCCAAATTTTAGCCAACCCAATACCTCAGTACTTGTGGTTTCACCTTGCACTTTTATTTAATACAGGTGACTTCTTTCCTTAAATATCATGAGCCAACCTCTGCTAGCTTCCTCACCTCTCTCAGCTTTCAAATTGCCAACATCCGCTGGATCATCAAAAGAACAAGAGAGTTCCAGAAAAACATCTATTTCTGCTTTATTGACTATGCCAAAGCCTTTGACTGTGTGGATCACAATAAACTGTGGAAAATTCTGAAAGAGATGGGAATACCAGACCAGCTGATCTGCCTCTTGAGAAATTTGTATGCAGCTCAGGAAGCAACAGTTAGAACTGGACATGGACCAACAGACTGGTTCCAAATAGGAAAAGGAGTACGTCAAGGCTGTATATTGTCACCGTGCTTATTTAACTTATATGCAGAGTACATCATGAGAAACGCTGGACTGGAAGAAACACAAGCTGGAATCAAGACTGCCGGGAGAAATATCAATAACCTCAGGTATGCAGATGACACCACACTTATGGCAGAAAATGAAGAGGAACTAAAAAGCCTCTTGATGAAAATGAAAGAGGAGAGTGAAAAAGTTGGCTTAAAGCTCAACATTCAGAAAATGAAGATCATGGCATCTGGTCCCATCACTTCATGGCAAATAGATGGGGAAACAGTGGAAACAGTGTCAGGCTTTATTTTTTTGGGCTCCAAAATCACTGCAGATGGTGACTGCAGCCATGAAATTAAAAGACGCTTACTCCTTGGAAGGAAAGTTATGACCAACCTAGACAGCATATTCAAAAGCAGAGACATTACTTTGCCAACAAAGGTCCGTCTAGTCAAGGCTTTGGTTTTTTCAGTGGTTATGTATGGATGTGAGAGTTTGACTGTGAAGAAAGCTGAGTGCCGAAGAATTGATGCTTTTGAACTATGGTGTTGGAGAAGACTGTTGAGAGTCCCTTGGACTGCAAGGAGATCCAACCAGTCCATTCTGAAGGAGATCAGCCCTGGGATTTCTTTGGAAGGAATGATGCTAAAGCTGAAACTCCAGTACTTTGACCACTTCATGCGAAGAGTTGACTCATTGGAAAAGACTCTGATGCTGGGAAGGATTGGGGGCAGGAGGAGAAGAGGATGACAGAGGATGAGATGGCTGGATGGCATCACTAACTCGATGGACATGAGTCTGAGTGAACTCCAGGAGTTGGTGATGGACAGGGAGGCCTGGTGTGCTGCGATTCATGGGGTCGCAAAGGGTCAGACACGACTGAGCGACTGAACTGAAGTGAACTGAGGGCCTTGCTCTGGATTCAACTTTGGCTTAAGGGAATGTTGTGCTTCATTTGATTTTCTATCCAGACCACTAAAACTTTATTTATAGAGCAATCAGTTTGTTTTGCCTTTTTATCATTTGCGTGTTCACTGGAGTAGCACTTTTAACTCCCTTCATGAAATTTTCCTTTGGCTATTTGGCACAAGAGGCTTAGCTTTTGGCCAGATTCAGCTTTTGACATGCCTTCTCACTAAGCTTAATCATCTCTAGCATTTGATTTAAAATGAAAGACATGCAACTCTTCCTATCACTTGAACACTTAGAGGCCATTGTAGGTTATATTTGCCTAATTTCAGTATTGTTGCCTCTGAGGGAATAGAGAGGCCTGTGAAAAGGGAGAGAGATAGGTGGTTGGCAGCGTAGTCAGAACATACATAGCAATTATTAAGTTTGCCATCTTATATGAGTGTGGTTCATGGTGCCCCCAAACAATTATTATAATAACATGTAAAAATCACATCACAGATCACCATAGCAAAGAGAATAATAGTGAAAAAGTTTGAAATTTGAGAGAATTACTAAAATGTGACACAGAGACATGAACTGAGCAAATGCTGTTGGGAAAACAGTGCCAATAGACTTGCTCATCACATGCCTGCCACACACTTTCAGTTTGTACAATACACAGTACCGATGAAGCATCCATCAGCAAGGTGCAAAAAATGAGGTTTACCTGTATTCAGGTTCATTACATTTCTATATAAACTTCAGAATTAGTTCTAAAATTTTGCTGGAATCACATTGAGTCTTGTAATGGTTAATTTTATGTGTCAACTTGAATGGGCTACATGGTGTCTAGATAATCAGTTAAACATTATTTCTGGAGGCATCTATCTGTCTATGGTTGATTCTATTCTATTGATTCTATTTCTCTGGAGAACTAAAGCTAATACAAATCTATAGATCAATTTGTATAGACCTGACATGTTAACAATATTTAATCTTCTAATTTATGCAAATGCCATTTCATTTACTTAGGTTCTCTTTATTGTCTCTCAGCATATTTTATAATTTTCAGGACTTGAATGTCTTTTAACAACTAATTCCCAAATACTAAGCACTTTTTTATGTTACTGAAAATATAATTTTTTTAAACTTTAATTTTTAAATTGTTTGATGCAGTAAAATCTTGAAAACAAACTGGAGGTCAAGATAGATAGCCTGAAGGCACAGGTCAAGAAGATGCAAGAAATGTTTAACAAGGACCTAGAAGAATTAAAAAATAAGCAATCAACAATGAACAATGCAGTAACTGTGATTACAAATACACTAGAGGCATGCAACAGTAGAATAACTGAGGCAGCAGAATGGATAAGAAATAAGAAATGGATTTCTTATATTTATAAGAAATATAAATGGATATATTTATAAATCTCATTTTGTATATTTATCTTTTAGTCTGTGGCCATGGAAAGTGTTTGACTAGTACAACGAAATAATCAAATAAGTATTTTTAGAAAGAATAATCAGAATTGCTCACTGCATATTGGTTGGATCCATCCTATGAAGATTCATGAGCCTTAATCTGAGCCAGGACAACAGATCATACTTCTGACCTTGAACAGCTGCCTGGACATTTGTGCTTAAAGTCAAATGTGTTTGCTTTGCGGCCAAAGAATGTGGATAGATTGTTGCAAACCTATCCAATCTCCCTAGCTGGCAATGCAACTCAAAGCACATTCTTTAGACATGGAAGTGTAGCAGTATCCTCTTGATTTGTGAAGATTAGTTGAACACGGCTATTAAATTACACCCCATGCCAAAGCTTCCTTGCATGTAAATTGATGGGACTTGCTGAGTGAATGTTGACTATTTGTTTTTTTGGAGCTCAACTGAATTCTGAGGCTATTAATTTAAGTATAAATTTCTCATCACTTGCTCATTTTTTCATCCCAACTGTCTACCACTGGCTGGGGAATCTATTTGAGGTCCTTATAACCTTATATCATTTTCTATTTCTATCTTCATAAATCACTGGGCTGAGTTGGGAGAACTTTCAAAATCCCCTTTACTTCTCTATTGTACAAACACTGCAAAACGTTAAGCCTATTATTTTACTAAAGCAAGGAGGTTAATAGAAAGCTTTTAATTTCCTTAGAAAATAGTAGAAGAAAATAAAAACATCCTCATTTTAACATCCAGTTCTTTTCTTCTGTCTGGTGACTCTCCTCCTTATTTTGATAAATATAATAATCTCATGCTTTTCTTCAACAGTCTTCATAATTTCAAAATAAATAATATACCATGAATGGAAACAAACCAATGTTAGAACATATATATTTTTGAACTCTTAACAACTGCAAAGGTTCTGACATGCCTGTTCTCTACCAGTTGAAACATAATTGTTTAAAAAGTGTTTTTTCAGGGTATCTTTACTGGTTTTACACTGAAAAAAAAAAAGTAAGATATGGATAAGATTTACTAGAGTCTTGAGACAATAGACACTGTACCAAGTTTTATTTTCTTTTTTGTAAGTTTTTTTTTTTTTTTTTTTTTTGGTGTGGACCATTTTTAAAGTCTATATCAGATTTGTTACCATTTTGTTTCTGTTTTATGTTTTGGGTTTTTGGCTGTGAGGCATGTGGGATTTTAGGTCCCTGACCAAGGACTGAACCTGCACCCCCTGCACTGGAGGGCCAAGTCTTACTGTGTTTTACTGCAAGGAGATCCCACCAGTCCATTCTGAAGGAGATCAGCCCTGGGATTTCTTTGGAAGGAATGATGCTAAAGCTGAAACTCCAGTACTTCGGCCACCTCATGAGAAGAGTTGACTCATTGAAAAGACTCTGATGCTGGGAGGGATTGGGGGCAAGAGGAGAAAGGGACGACAGAGGATGAGATGGCTGGATGACATCACTGACTTGATGGACGTGAGTCTCAGTGAACTCTGGGAGTTAGTGATGAACAGGGAGGCCTGGCGTGCTGCTATTCATGGGGTCGCAAAGAGTCAGACACGACTGAGCGACTGAACTGAACTGATAAAGTGTAGATTTGTAGTCTTGACTCATTTGTTCAGTTCTGTTCAGTTGCTCAGTCGTGTCCGACTCTTTGCGACCCCATGGACTGCAGCATGCCAGTCCCAGACTCGTTTGTTTGTCACTTGATATAGCTCTAACAGTTGTTACATTTATAGAACTCTTCAGAGTTTTCCTCTACATTATAAACTTATTACATATAGAGCCTGGCTTAAGGAAAGTAGGAAAGCTTTGTCTTTGGTACTCTTGGAAAGTTCTAAGGAGGGACTAACCCCACTCCATCACTTAGTAGTTGAATACACTGACACTTAGACAGACTGAGTGACTTGGAAAAGTCACACAGCTGGCTGGGGGCTGAGCTTGGATGAGGATCATGTCTCCTGATTCTTGAGCAGGATTCTTTCTATTCTTTATATTACTCCACATAAGCTTTCATCTTTCTCCTCCACTTTGCATCTTAATTTTCCCAGCAGGACCCTCGCATCCTCATCTCGTCCCATCACAGGGTCCTCCTGACTCTGCTCTCCCTCAACTCTTTAAATCTTTCAAATCAAAGAGCCCATCCCATGTCCTATTCCTAGGGGTCCGACCAGGGCTAAAGGTTGAGTCTAGAGAGCCACTGGTGGACTGAGTATGAATGCCTCTTCTGGGCTCAATATATTGTCTTGTGTCTAAAGTAGTTTTAACGCCTCACTTCATATGAACAACTAATCATAATATCTCGAACAGTTAAATTTATTGACATCTCACTATGTGCCAGACACTGTGCTTAAGGATTTTATATAAATTATGTCATGGATCTCATGTGCATTATGTCATTATCTCATTTGGGTAATGACTTATAGGGGACAAGCCCAGCAAATGATATATTTAGAGACAGGTGGGGTTATCCTACCCCCTTTTTAGTGATATCATTCGGACAGTAGCCTGATGCTCTGGGCATGGGGTCAAAAGATGAGAGGAGTCTGCCTTCGCTTCCAGTTCCTTCTGTCTCTGCCTAGTGAGTCCTCTGTGTTCTCTGCTGAATGTCTAAGCAGTGAAAACTGCTGCCTGGGTGGGATTACCAGAGCTGCTCTTCTAGACAGGATTCCTAGAGCTGGAAGGCTAACAGTGGATATTCCAATGTTCTGAAATGCATTGTTTGCTAATGACTTGGGAAGCAATAGACGGGACACCATGTGTAACTTAAGTGGAGAAGAGCCTAGAAAAGAGACTCTTGTTGAAGAATTTCTCATGATTTTCTCAGTTCAGTTCAGTTCAGTCCCTCAGTCGTGTCCAACTCCTTGCGACCCCATGAATCACAGCACGCCAAGCCTCCCTGTCCGTCACCAACTCCCAGACTTCACTCAAACTCATGTCCATCGAGTTGGTGATGCCATCCAGCCATCTCATCCTCTGTTGTCCCCTTCTCCTCCTGCCCCCAATCTCTCCCAGCATCAGGGTCTTTTCCAATGAGTCAACTCTTCACCTGAGGTGGCCAAAGTATTGGAATTTCAGCTTCAGCATAAGTCCTTCCAAATGAACACCCAGGACTGATCTCCTTTAGGATGGACTGGTTGGATCTCCTTGCAGTCCAAGGGACTCTCAAGAGTCTTCTCCGACACCACAGTTCAAAAGCATCAATTCTTCGGCGCTCAGCTTTCTTCACAGTCCAACTCTCACATCCATACATGACCACAGGAAAAACCATAGCCTTGACTAGACAGACCTTTGTTGACAAAGTAATGTCTCTGCTTTTGAATATGCTATCTAGGTTGGTCAAAACTTTCCTTCCAAGGAGTAAGCGTCTTTTAATTTCATGGCTGCAATCACCATCTGCAGTGATTTTGGAGCCCCCCAAAATAAAGCCTGACACTGTTTCCACTGTTTCCCCATCTATTTCCCATGAAGTGATGGGACCAGATACCATGATCTTAGTTTTCTGAATGTTGAGTTTCAAGCCAACTTTTTCACTTTCCTCTTTCACTTTCATCAAGAGGCTTTTTAGTTCCTCTTCACTTTCTGCCATAAGGGTGGTGTCATCTGCTACCCATCCGCAAATTGCCTTAGGACTCATTGTCCTGCTTTGTCAGAGCACAAACAAAACAGGACAACTATCAAAAACCAACTGTCAAAAAATTCATATCTCATAATCTTTTGTAGTGTTATTATTGTAGCTCTGATTTAAAAAGACTATTTTAGGGTTTATTAATATCTACAGCAAAAGATCCAATATGGAAACTCCATCATCTGCATGGCACCTAGTGATTTAAAGAGCAGCACACTATAGCGGGGGCTTCCCGAGTGGCTCAGTGGTAAAGAATCTGCCTGCCAATACAGGAGATGCAGGAGACTTGGGTTTGATTCCTGGATCAGGAAGATCACCTGGAGGAGGAAATGGCAACCCACTCCAGTATTCTTGCCTGGGAAATCCCATGGACAAGGAACCTGGTGGGCCACAGTCCATGGGGTCACCAAGAGTCAGACACAACTGAGCACACATGCACACTATAGCAACTTTGACTTTCAAAGATAAATGTTTTGGAAGTTCATCTCTCAGATGTTTGTCTTAAAGTCAGGGTGTCCGATATGGGGTTCAAATCCTTTTCTCCTTAGGGAGCAGGTAGGGGTTATGAGTTCACTCCTAACTATAGCTTCCCACACCAGGAGTAGGGTTTATGGTAAGGTGGTGTCTCAGCCTCTTCCATCTATTTTAGTGTGGGTTTTTTTTTCTTTCCCCTATTCTTTTAATGTGTAAGTGTTGCTCAGTGATTTTTTGAGGTTTTTTGTTTTGCAGAGGAAACTTTTCCACATGCAGCTGTAATTTTGGTGTGGGAGAAGGTGAGTTCAGGATCCTTCTATGTCACCATCTTGAACCATTCTCCTATACCAACTTTGAGAATCAAGGTATGAGAAAACTAAGGCTCTAAGTAATTAAGTAAATTACTGACGATAGATGTTTGGGTCAAATTCAAACACAATGATCTCACCTACCTAGCTAACAATGCTGCTCAGTTGGGTAAGTCAGAACATGAAAACACAGAGGTTTCTTATGGTTCACTAGGAGTCAGGGATTTTATGTTGAAAATAACTCATTTAGGGCCTTTGAGAATGGGTTGAAAACTGCCAGGATGCTCTGCAGAGTCTTATTTGGATCAGTTACTAACAGGAACTATTAAACAATGCCCAATCTCCTACTATATGTGAACTTATTTGTTCTCTCTTTATTATCTCATGCATCTATCATTGTATTGAAAAAGTATAATATGTAGACACCTGTAAAACTGCTTCCCTTTCTTTGTGTCTCTGTGTGTGGTTCCATGGAGTATGACTATAAAGAATGACTCATTAAGTCATTCAGCAGGTATATGGTGGACCTGCTCATCTGAGCCAGGGAAACTCAAATCACCCACTGGGGCTCAAAGATGTCAATCATCACCTCACTTTCTGTCAACAATGAGCCAAGCTCATCACTCAGACTGGAAAAGAATAAGGAGGAGGGTTTAAGTGGGTGAGAAATGTATTTAAGTTTGGGGTGTTTTCACTTAGAGGACAAGATTTTAACTAACCAGGTCCCAGATGTGGGATTGATGACCCGAGAAGACATACAGGACGCCAAAGGAAAGGATCCCTGGGGAAGTGCCTCAACATTTACATCTATCTGTCTAAACTGGACCATGGTTAGTGACCTTCAAATCTGAATTGTTATCTTAATGTCATAATATTTGAGATGTGATGAAATTCTTTGTTTCATTTGCTGAAATCTTGAGAAATCACAAAATTGTATTTTTAAGAAATAATAACTTTCATGCTGTTTGTTTCATTTTTGTTAGTTTTTTCTAAGATCCAAGGAAGGAAATAATAAAAGGAGATTTTTTTTCTCCAAGTTTGTTCAATGTCTTCTTAGGGTCCAGATATAATGAAATATTTCCTTAGAAACTCTTCTCTGTTCTAAACTGGGTGAATTTTTTTTTTAAACAAAGGACTTATTTCCTTAAGTTCCCTCCTTGGAACAGCTAGAGAATTTAGGGTGGAGAATTTCCAGTAAGGCAAGCAACTGTGTGGTCAATAAATGCTTCTACTTCCTCCTCCCTTGCTCATAGCAAACCCCACCAAACAAGCACATTTTCCTATTGAGACTAGATTTGTATGTAGTAATATGATTTCTATTTCACAGAGGAAGAAACAGAAATTTAGGAGTTAAATAGCTTTGTCTCTTTTGACTCTAAAGCTATTATTATCCAGGGAACCACTACCAATTGATCGGAGTTGGCAACTAGTATGAAATGTATTTGCCATCCATGATCTAGTTTACTCTCATTATTTTTCATGAAAGGTGATAAGAGTTGGGATAGTTTGAATAATATAGTTGGAAGTGTCTTGCAAATTTCTAAAGAATGCCAAAGATGTTAATTGTTTTTTTTAATCAAGGACACAAGCCCAATTAGTATAAGTGCAGTCCCCAACCTTTTTGGTACCAGGGATTGATTTCATGGAAGACAATTTTCCACAGACTGGAGGGTGGGGAATGATTTGGAAATGGCTCAAGGACATTACATTTATCATGCACTTTATTTCTAACCTAATGCTACTGCTAATCTGACAGGGGTTGCCAGTCCCCAACTGGGTGGTTGGGGACCCCTGATTTATAGCAGTTCTCCGGTTGTGTTGTGCATCAGAATTACCTGGAAAGCTTATTAAAACAGATTTCTGGGGGCTGCCTCAGAGTTTCTAACTTATTAATAGTAGGTTTAAAGGACCAATCCAAGAATTTGCATATCTAACAAATTCTCATGTAATGTTGGTGCTGCTGCTCCATGAATATCACACTTTGAGAACCCCTGGTTTATTGCATACCTGAACACAAATGTTTTTACTATGAAATTTATCTTCTGCATTGTTTCTAAGGCTCAAAAGTCATTTGTAAAATACTTTTTTTTCCTGTATTATCTCTAGCAAATAAACTTTAGGCAAGAAAAGAAAATCAGACTGATTTTTGTAGGTATTTTTCTGTCACCCTCAAGCCTCCATTCTTGCATATTCAATGAAATGTTCATGTTGATAAATGTAAATGTGTAATCACAGGACCAGAGTCAGCATGGAATTTGACACTAATTGAGAGAAAAATTGAACCTTAGGAATATGAGAAAAGAATTAGTCAGAGGCAAGGGTAAGGATGGAGTAGGTTATAGGAAGCTAGAAAACAGGAACCACTTGTAAAGGGATATATGAGATAAGGCTAGCTGTTAGGAAGGAAAGCAGAAAGATTTTGGAACCAAAGAATAAAATGATGCCTCAAGTATTGATGAACTGATCAAGTATTGATGAACTGGACCCATTCATTGTGCATGAAAAGCAATCACATGAAATTTGGCTCAAATATTTGTAGGGCACCCAAGTGAAATGGAATTAAATTTTTCTAAAGAAGCTGTGGAGAAGAGAACTGGCTCCAATGGGCCAAGTTTCAAGGAGGCAGAGCTTTGTAACAACCATTGCATATGAAGATGGACTGGGCTGCCTTCAAGGCAGGGACTTTCCTAATATTGAAATTGTCTAATTAGGATGGAGTGACCCCTGGGAAGGGCATTTAAGCAACAAATGTGGAGGCTAGACATGGAGGCATGCAGATTAGATTACTCTGAATTCTTCTGGGACTAGGGAAACCCAAGAACACTTTGATTTAAAATAAGAGTAGAAACAAGATGGCAGACAAGGTAAGAATAACTTCATTGATGTCTGTTAAGAGGCTGGACTTTGGACTCAAATGAAAGCACTGAAGGCAATAGTTCAGTCATGTCCGACTCTTTGTGACTCTGTGGACTGTAGCCCTCCAGAATTCTCTGTCCATCATTCTCCAGGCAACAGTACTGGAGTGGGTAGCCATTCTCTTCTCCAGGGGATCTTCCCAACTCAGGGAACAAACCTGGGTCTCCCTCATTGCAGCAGACTTTTTACCATCTGAGCCACCAGGGAAGCCTGGCCTCAAACAAGACCCAGCTCAATTTGCAGCTCCATATTCCCTTGATGCTCTCTACTCCATCTCTTTTGGCATCTGTAGATCAAGTGCAGAATCAGCTGTCTCATAGCATCCTTGTGAAGGTGCATCACATGGAAATTGTTCCTGACACATAGTAGGAGATTAATAAATGTTCATTATCTGCCCCTCTCTCCCCTTTAGTAAAGTAGAGCAAACTTGACCCAGGAAAAGGCTGAATTTAGGAAATCCAGACCTAACATATATCTTTGAGGTGTACGCTCACAAAGAAGATGATGTTGAACTCTGTATCCTGAACCTGAGACCCCTGAGATCTCAGTCACTTGAACAGCATTCTCCAACCATCACAATGGTCTGAATTTAAATCAGTAAGAAGCAGTTAGTACTACTGCGTCATACAGAAAGGAAGAGAGAACTGGGGGCTCAAGGCCCTCCCTTCAGCAGCATATCCCCTTCCCTAAGGCTTAGGTGAACACTGATGACAGCCCAGACCCTCCCAGCAGGGGTCAAGGCAGATAGAAAACAAAGCCCAAGCTGAGACAGGTAGTTAGGATATTCAGGTCACAAGCTTATATATACTGGGTGGATCTGGGCCTGGGAAGGAGCGTGTTTATTTGGCTTTAAGCCAAGAATCTTAGCCTAACTGAACTTGTCTAAGAAACCTTGTTAGTATAAGTATTTTCTGAAATTGAGTGTATAGATGGGTTGTGGTATCAATCACATGTTACCAGGCTAGGGAAGAGGGGATTATGAAAAATTTGTTTTCAAAAGGGGCATTGGATCTGATCAGGTAGAGAATTATTGATCTGGACAAACAGTGCCTGAAGCTTAATTGGTTACTTTCAGTCATAGTGGAGGGAGGAGCATAATCAAACTGAAGAGAAGGAGACAGTCTTCCACTGCTTTGTACAGCTAGATTGCAGCCATCCTGTGACTCTGGGGAACAGAGCTACATGCCAAGCATTTGTGAGCAGTCGGGTCAAAAATCTCAAGCCACACCCTGCACAGGGACTTTGGTATGTGAGATACTATATTTCTTAACTTAAGAAATTTAGAAATTTCATTTTTTAAATACTTTTTTGGGGGCCGCACCACATAGCATGTAGGATCTTAGCTCCCCCACCAGGGATTGAAGCCACACCCCTTGCAATAGAAGCTTGGAGTTTTAACCACTGGACCGCCAGGGAAGTCCTGAAGCCACTTTTAATTATGTTTCTCAGACTTAAAGCCAAACGTACTCTGACTCTAAAGAGTGAGATGGGAGACTACTGGTTCTCACTATAATCTTCTCTGAAACATATGATTTTTTAAAAATGTCATGTACTCGTACTGTTTTGATTTAAAAAAATTTTTTTAAAGGTCCTTAGTTTTGTTTTGTTTTTCATAAAGGTTAAAGATGACCAATGTAAATATTAGTCTTTCTTGTATGCATCGTAAAAACTGAGAAGAGTTTGGGAATAGTTTAAAAAAATCAGTTAATTCTTTTATATATTTAGAGATGGTAAATCTTTTAGCTATCACAAGGTAAGCAGTGCTTTAAATGGCTTCATTGTTTCACTTTCTAACCAGTTGTGTGGCATCATACAAATACGGTATTATAACATCAGAATTTAATAAGTAGTAATATTGTACTAAAATATGATTAATAGATCAGTGAAGCAATTTTCAATGCCCTATAAATAATGAGACTATTTGCAAAAGGAGGGTCATTTTCCTGGCAAATGTGTCACAGCTAATGTCTATCAATTGACTAATGTTCATTAGCATTCAACACATTAATAGATTAGCTCTTTGTGGGCACTTCTGTTCTCAATTTATAGTTCTTTGTGGTGTGGTGAGTAGAAATAGCATGTTCTTTGAGGCCAAGCTTGGGCTGAAATCCTAACTTGGAACTTACTAAAGTGGCAACTTTGGTCAAGTCACTTGCTGCCTCTAAGCTTCAATTTCTTATTTAGGCAATAGGGACAGAAAACCAAACTATTTCATAGATTTTTGTGTGGAAAGAATTTATCTGTAAAGAAATTAACAATATGCCTTCAGATATTAAGTAACCAATACATATTATTTTTCTTTCCTTCCTTTCTTCTGATTTTCCTCATTAGAGCTTCTCAGCACCTTGATGTTCAGAGTACAAGAGGGAACCTAAGTATGACCAGAGTGAAAGCATATTCAGAAACGTCTATAAATGTCAGGTAAGCTGATGAGACTGGCCCTCAGAGGCCTATTTACATGGCTCTGTGAGTCTCCTGGGGAAGAAGGCAAGCTTTCTGCCTTTGGGATGAGACACAGCTGAGCACGTCTGGGGTACAGCCCCCGTCAGGAGCTGCTATGCCTCTGGGCAGTTTGGTGGCGGCACGGTGGATCTGCACGGAGTTGATCAGAGAGAAGGATGATGCAGCAAATGTTGATCACAATTTTGTTTTGTTCAGGTTTCCTAGTCAACATCTGAATCCTAGGACACAGAACCTGTAAAAATGCAAAAAACAGTTTTCCAGTAATTCAGTGAGTCATATTTTCAATGACTCATTTGGAGTTAGGCATGCCTACTTGGAGATACCTTAAACAACATGCAATGAGAAGATTGAATGCATTCTCTGTTCTCCAAATGCCCCTTCTCGTTTCCCCCACGGGACAGCCCTGGTACCATTAGAACTCAGAGAGTTAGTGGTGGGGCTGGTGGAGCTCTGGGAGCCCGACAGACATAGAGGATCA
Source organism: Bos indicus (assembly GCF_029378745.1). NCBI lineage: Eukaryota > Metazoa > Chordata > Mammalia > Artiodactyla > Bovidae > Bos > Bos indicus. The sequence goes on along the minus strand of NC_091774.1, from coordinate 15,291,945 downwards.
GCAGTGACTGGTCTACAAAGGTGCAGCCAATTGAAGAAGTAACAGAAGGGTCCATGGTGCACAGAATACAGGGAGCAGCCACTTCTCTGAGCAGGAATGAGGGCCTCTGTGTCCAGCTGCATGTGAGAGACAAATCTCCAAACTACAACTGTGTGTAAGCTTTAAATTATTTTATCACTTTTTTGGGCATGAAGATACTCATCGAATGATATTGAGAAATTATTGCAACTCATAATTTAAAAAATTTCTTATGGGGGCATGTTTATCAACATCGTATACCCTTGAAGTTCATTTATTTTTGTGATTGATAAAACAATTGGAAATTCTGAAAGGCAAAGGTTAGATATTCATATTCCCGAAGTTGAAAGCTAAAAATGAAATGAAGTGTTGTTAATTTGGAGTTGAGGTGTCAGCTCAGGTAGATGACATAGACAAGGACCCTGAGTCACGCCTTGGGCACACAAGTGGGCTTAGCCCCAGGGGGACTGATCTCAATTCCATTTATGAGCAATTGCTCTGTGCTAAGCTCTGAGCTATGCCTTGGAAATAAAAAATGTCATTTATACATTTCTATGTGCAACAATAGCCCTCTGGTGTGGGTATAATTATCCCCATACAGATGGGGTTCTGAAGGCTTATGTGACTTAAGTCCTTGGTTGTTGAATAATGTGGAAATGTAAACCCACGTCTTTCCAACTATAAACCTGTACTCCAAATCCATGTCTAATGTTTCTCACCTATACCAATACTGTGTTTGATTGCAGTTAAATTGTTGATAACTGAACTCACACCATATCTAGGTCTTTAGACTGGGAAGATTGGCACTATTTGAGAACTTATTATCAGAAATGAAGCATCTCTGATCTCACCCCAAACCCACTGAATTAGAATCTGCATTTAAACAAGATTGCCAGGCCATTTGTACACATATGAAGTTTTGGGAGGCACGATTCTACTCTATATCCACCTTCTCTGCCCACATACATTTTCAATATATTCACTTGGTATAAAAACACAATGAATCCATTGTCTAAGTCCATCTCACAGCTTTGAGGAAGAAACTAGCTGAAGACAAATTTATTCCTTTCTCTTTCTGACTGGATTTATATGACATCAGGACAATTGGCTGAAAAGTGCACAATTCAGGCAGACCAATGATCTGATACCATGGTTGCCCAAAGGACTTTTTTAAGAAAAAGTCTGCATTTTAAAAGAAATGACCTCATGCACTGTAGTTGTGTGAATAGCTACAGCCATTATCTTTCTTTAAGACAAGGCCAGGAGGATCACTCCATGCCTCTCTGGCCCTCCACTACCATAACTTAGCTCAGCATGAAGTCAGCCTTGCATCAGCTGGTTTCTGCCTATTTGTCTAAGGAAACAATTCCAAGACAGATCATATTCACAAGAGACTGCATTACCGAAAGCTCCAGAAATGTTAAGCTTTGAATAACATCTCTACAAAATCCAGAACAATGAGGCTGTTCATTGCTAAACATCTATAGAATTTACAGTTATTGTGGTAAAAGAAGTAATTTTTTTTCATTGTTGTCCCTGGCATCTGGAAACCTAAGAATATCTTATTACCTAAGAACATTGTGAAGGAAAACTTGAGTTAATTTGCTCCTAAAATGACAACCCACCTGACATCTAGCTACGAGCTTTGCAAAAGGCTTCAAAGGTTTTAAAACTATTCCTGGATAAGAGAGAAGGAAACCAATTACTGGAGAATGGTAGTGATAATTAAGACAATGTTATGATTCATGAAGAAATGGCTGGGTTATGAACAATGAACACTGTGGCATATAAATTACCCAAGAGCAGAGTTTAATGATGTGTTCTTTCTTATTAATTGCTCGTTTGGTGACATGGTCTGTAAAGGTTATTTTTTCAAAGAAACAAAAGTAATTCACTGCCTCATTGTAACCTTGGCAAATTTAACACATTACTAAGTTTTATGACCTTAGAGTGTCTATAGCTAACCCGTGATTTATCAGCATGAACTGTAATTTGGTTTTATATGTATGTATGATAATCATGAGATATGATTCCATATGGAATTTCCATAACTCTAAATGGCCTTCTATTAAATAGCATAAGTTGAACTTTATCATTCAGCACACTGATTTTGTTCACTCATTCATTTAAAATGTTTCTATTGTTAATATTATCACCTCTAAATCAAACCCCAAATAAAATGTATATTGTATAGATGGATATATTTTGGACCATGGATTGGGTTTACATGCAGCTGCTGAAGCAGACTGCAGTGAGCCAGATATGATTATCTTGGCCTTCTTCCCAAACAATCCCAATCACAGAGTCTAAATGCCAGATGGAATGGTACAGTGGCCATGATGATGGGATCACAGCTCAATCAATCAGCAAGTATAACTGACATCGATCCAGCTTCACCAGCTGGCGAGTGAGAAAAAGTATTAACATTTACAATAATGTTTCCTAAATTTCAATAGCTCTGCATCCCCTACTCCCACCTGTTCACATAGATAGTCCAGTTCTTTCAGATATTCTATTTCTTAAATTTTATTTCTAAATCTTTTTACTGTTAGTCACTCAGTCATGTACAACTCTTTGTGACCCCATGAACTATAGCCCACCAGGCTCCTCTGTCTATGGGGTTTTCCAGGCAAGAATACTGGAGTGGGTAGCCATTCCCTTCTCCAGGGGATCTTCCCCACCCAGGGATCAAACCCGGGTCTCCTGCATTGCAGGTGGATTCTTTACCATCTGAGCCCCCAGGAAAGGGCTTATAGGTGGAGCCTGAAAGCTCCCTGGTCCCCATCAGTTTATAGACCTTGAAAAGATCACTTTTCTCCAAGAGCCTTTCAGGGAAGGAGGAGTAGACTGCCTCCCATTGGAGCCGAGTCACTGCTTGCATTCCAGGGCTTTCGTTCAAGGGACCACTGATATCCATGATGGTCTCTATTGTTCATTTGTGTTGCACCCACTGCTTGCCAACTTCCTCTGGAGCCCCGAGTTCTGTGTCCTGATGCACCACAGTCTGGCATCAGTCAGCTTCCTCCTGGCCACCGACGTCTGCGCCATCTTCATCTGGGTTTCCAGTAATACTTTCTCCACCAGTAAGAGAACTGACTTCCATTTCCTGAGTCCCACTCTCAGGGAACAGTCTCAGAGCAAAGAAGTAGGGCTCTGGATGACAAATTTCTTTTATTTAAGAAGTCTTTTTCCTCACAGAACACACTCTCATCCCATATGTGAACCAATCCTCCCAACACTCAGATTCAGATCCCAAGGGGATCAGAGGATGGGTCCTACTGAGGCTTGTGTGTACTTTTCAAAACACAGGGCTTTCTAGTCAAGGTGGAGTGGAGAATGGGATTGGCATCTGGGGTTAACGTGTGGCTTCTCAGTCTCTCCATCAGCTGAAGATGGCTGAGTCTACACATCAGAGCCTGACTTATCCACTCTGTCATGAGGAAGCTGAGAATGCAGACACAGTGCTGGGGTGAAGCAGCAGAGTAGGGTAAGGAGGAAAAGAAGTGCCGCTTAACTTTATGGAGCGAGGCTGACCTCTGACTAAAAAGAACCACCATGCAATATTCATGACCCAGTCACTTTGTGAGTGTAGTCAGGATCACAATGACACTTGCCTCCCAGAGAGAGGTCAAGTTATGAGAATGCTGCTCATGTATGACACCATTCTTCTAACTGTTCATTCATTCCACAGATATTTAATAAGTACCTACATTGAGTCAGAGACATATATAGTGTGGATGAATGGATAGATAGATAAGTAAGTAGAGTCCATGAAACAGGTATTATCCTAACTTCCATGGAGTTGGATAGTAAATGAACATGCACATGAATATACTAACACAGATTCTATTATGATTAAGAAGGAAAATGACAGGAGATAGTATAACAAGGGAGTTAGGGAAGATCTTGAGGAGGGATAATCATCATATAGAATTATAATGTATCTTATGTTATTTTGTGCCAGGCTTCCCTGGTGGCCCAATGGTCAAATACCCGCCTGCCAATGCAGGAGACATGGATTTGATCCCTGAGTCAGGAAGATTCCCTGGAAAAGGAAGTGGCAACCCGCTTCAGTCTTCTTGCCTGGGAAATCCCATGGACAGAGGAGGCTGATGGGTACAGCCTTCGGGGTTGCATAAGAGTCTGACACGACTTAGCAACTAAACAACAACAAATACGTATTTTCTCATGTAATCCTCTAGGAAATTTTACAAAATAACTACTATTCATATTGCTAATTTTATAGACATGGAAACCTACAGAGATATTCACTAATATCTTACACAACCAGCAAGCAGTAGGTCCTGGATTTGAACCTAGGGTTTAGGTTGAGATTGAAAGATAAGTAGAATTTAACTGATGAAGAATGTATAGTTTGTCAGACAAAGAATAGTACGTGTGAAGGCCATAATATCTGGTGCATTTGAAGAAGTGGAAGCAGACCAATAAGTGTAGTGAATAAGAGAACATCCCCAGCACATGAGGCTGGGGAGCTAAACAGATCATGTGGAACTTTTTTCCCTCTTTTTTAAAAATTATGACATAATTTACTTAGAGAAAAATTAACCTGTTTTAGTGTATATTTCTAATACACACGCCTATATATGTCTACACTGATACATACACAGTCATGTAATCACCATGAAAATCAAGATATAGAACAGTTTTGTGAATCTCAGAAAATCCTCTATTGTCCCTATGTAGTCAACTAACCTTCCTTCCTTTATCACCCACTGATGTGTTTTATGCAGAGTACATCATGAGAAATGCTGGGCTGGAAGAAGCACAAGCTGGAATCAAGATTGCTGGGAGAAATTACAATAACCTCAGATATGCAGATGACATCACCCTTATGGCAGAAAGTGAAGAGGAACCAAAAAGCCTCTTGATGAAAGTGAAAGTGGAGAGTGACAAAGTTGGCTTAAAGCTCACCATTCAGAAAACGAAGATCATGGCATCTGGTCCATCACTTCATGGGAAATAGATGGGGAAACAGTGGAAACAGTGTCAGACTTTATTTTTGGGGGCTCCAAAATCACTGTATATGGTGAGTGCAGCCATGAAATTAAAAGACGCTTACTCCTTGGAAGGAAAGTTATGACCAACCTAGATAGCGTATTGAAAAGCAGAGACATTACTTTGCCAACAAAGGTCTGTCTAGTCAAGGCTATGGTTTTTCCTGTGGTCATGTATGGATGTGAGAGTTGGACTGTGAAGAAAGCTGAGTGCCGAAGAACTGATGCTTTTGAACTGTGGTATTGGAGACAACTCTTGAGAGTCCCTTGGACTGCAAGGAGATGCAACCAGTCCATTCTAAAGGAGATCAGCCCTGGGTGTTCTTTGGAAGGACTGATGCTGAAGCTGAAACTCCAGTACTTTGGCCACCTCATGTGAAGTGTTGACTCATTGGAAAAGATTCTGATGCTGGGAGGAATTGGGGGCAGGAGGAAAAGGTGATGACAGAGGATGAGATGGCTGGATGGCATCACTGACTCGATGGACGTGAGTTTGGGTAAACTCTGGGAGTTGGTGATGGACAGGGAGGCCTGGCATGCTGCAGTTCATGAGGTCGCAAAGAGTCAGACATGACTGAGTGACTGAACTGAACTGAACTGATGATTTTTCCAGTAGTCATGGACAGATATGAGAGTTGGACCATAAACGAAGCCGAGAGCCAAAGAATTGATGTTTTCAAACTGTGATTCTGGAGAAGATTCTTGAGAGTCCTTCAGACAGCAAGGAGATCAAACCAGTCAATCCTAAAGGAAATCAACCCTGAATATTCATTGGAAGGACTGATGCTGAAGCTGAAGCTCCAATACTTTGACCACCTAATGCAAAGAGCCAAGTCATTAGAAAAGACCCTGATGCTAGGAAAAATTGAAGGCAGGAGGAGAAGGGGACACCAGAGGATAAGATTGTTGGATGACATCCCTGATTCAATGGACATGAGTTTGAGCAAATTTCTGCAGATGGTGAAGAGCAGGGAAACCTGGTGTGCTGCAGTCCATGGGGTCACGAAGAGTTGGACACAACTTAGTGACTGAACAACAACTAGATTTTACCTCATATTGTTTGAAGTTTTATTGTTAGGCATATGCATGTTTAGAATTGTTATATCTTTTTGGCAAATTGATCCTTTTTAACTTTACATACATTATGTAGCACTCTTTTTTTGGGGGGGCTGTGCTGAGTCTTCCTTGCTGTGTGGGTTTTTCTTTTCTTTTATTTTATTAAATTTAAATTTCTTTATTTTAATTGGAGGCTAATTATAATATTGTATCGGTTTCTCTAGTTGTGGCAAGTGAGGGCTACTCCCTAGTTGTGATGCGTGAGCTTCTCACTGCAGTGGCTTCTTCTTTTGCAGAGCATGGGCTCAGGGCATGAGAGCTTCAGTAGTTGTGACATGTGGGCTTAGTAGCTGCAGCTCTTGCATTCTAGAACACAGACTCAATAGCTGTGGAACACAAGTTTAGTTGCTCCTTGGCAAGTGGGATCTTCCCAGATCAGGGATCAATTCTATGTTTCCTGCATTGGGAGGTGGATTCTTTACCACTGAGCCACCAGGGAAACCCTAGTACTCTTCTTTATATTAATATTCTTTGATTTGAAGTCTGTTTTTTTTTTTGTTTGAAGTCTGTTGGTTTTTTTTTAATGTAGCCACTTCAGTTTCTTTTGAATAGTCTCTATGTATGTATAGATTTATATGTATTTATTTTTCAACCTTTAGTTTCAACTTATTTAATTTTTTATTTAAAGACAGTATTTTATATAGACAGCAATGGTTTGCTTTTTAATCGAACTTGACAATCTATGAATTTTAATTGGCACATATAGACTATTTATGCAATTACTAATATACTTGAAGCAAAATTGACTATCTTGTCAACCTAGATAGCACGACTGAGTGACTGAACTGAACTGAGGGCTTATAACCTTTAATGACATTTTTAGTGGTTGCCCTAGAATTTACAATATAGCACTTTAATTAATCACAGTCTACCTTTGAATAATTCTTTACCACTTCAGGTATAGCATACAAATATTACAGCTGTATCGTTCTCATTTATCCCTCTCACCCTTTGTGCTACTTTAAGGTACACTACAGTATATTTTTGTTTAGACATAGCGTATAGATACACGATACATGGCCACTGTCTGTTTTGAATAGTCCGTTATTTTTTAGAGTAATTAAAATGAGAAAAAATATACTTAGTTTCATTAATTCTGTTTAGAGTACTCTTCATTTCTTCATGTTGATTCAAATTTCTGTCTATGATTGCATTTATTCTGCCTCAAGAATTTCTTTTAACATTTCTTCTACTACAGGTCTTTTGGGAATAAATTATTTCAAGTATCATCAGGAAAAGTCTTTATGTTTTTTTCTTTCTGTATGAAATTGTCTAGATTGTCCTTTTTTTCTCACATATTGCTATAGTTTAAAAATGCTGCTCCATTGTTTCCTGGCTTGAATTGTTCTGACAAGAAATTTACTATAATTTTCATCTTTTTTTCTCTGCATGTAATGTGTGTATGTGTTTGTGTGTGTGTGTTTCTGCCTAGTTGGTTAACACTTTGTTTTTGGTTTCTAGAAGTTTGAATATGATGTGTCTATGTGTATCACTTTATTTTTTTATTCTAATTTATCCTGCTTGATGGTCTCTGAACTTCTTGGATTTGTAGTTTCATATCTTTCATTGATTTTGGAAACCCCTCAGCCTTTATATCTTCAAATACTTCAGTTTTTCTCTTCTTTTGGGATTCCAAATATATAGACTAATATTATACCATATTTCACTTGCTTTTTTTCTTTCTTTCTTTTTTCCTTTTTGGTTTTTCATGTACCATAGCTATTAAATACCATATCTTATTTCTAAAGAATATCTTTTCCCTTTGTGCTTCAGTTTGGTAATTTCTAAAGACCTGTCTTCAAGGTCATTAGACTGATGAGCCCATCAAAGGCAGTCTTCAAGTCTGTTGCCATTTTTATCATTGTTAGCATTTCCATTTGAGTCTTTCCTATGATTTCCACTTCTTGGTTGATACTATCCATCTGTTTGTGATATTGTCTACCTTATATACCACAGTTTTTATCATGCTAATACTATCTATTTTTATATTTCTATCTGGTAGTTTAAATATCTAGACTGTATCTGATTCTATCAATAGTTTTGTCTCTTAACAGTGTATCATTTCTTGTCTCCTTGTGTGAATCATAATTTGTGGTTAAAATCCTGACATCTTACATAGAACAGTTGAGACTGAGATAAATACTGCTTACTTCTGGAAATGAGCATGCCCCCTCTTGTTAGATATTACGTATCAAGTGTCAAGTCAATCTAGTCAGAGGCTGAGTTGGACTTGGACTTTGCTGTTGTTATGTTTGTCCTCAACACCTCACAGATTCAAATTCTTCTAGAATTCCTGTGTGTTTAGGATCAAGTATGGTTTCAGAAAGATTTTCCTCAGTGTCTCTGTTCTTTTTTAAACTTTTTGTTTTGTATTGTGGTATAACCGATTTTTATCAATGTTGTAATATTTTCAGGTGAAAGGGTAAGGGACTCGGCCATACATATACCTGTATCCATTCTCCCCCAAAACTCCCTCAATGTCTCTGTTCTACTTGCAACTTTGGACATTAACTGTGGCCCTTAGAAAGAGAGTCTTTCTCCATGCTCTTGCCCTATACTTGTAGTAGGCTGCTGTTATATGTTACTCAGTGCCTTCTGGTCCAGTTTTGGTGACAGGTTGAAGGTGTTTTCTGTTGTCCTGGTTTAGCCGCCATCTTTGGCAGGTACGGTGTTTCTGGGTCTCAGTAGTGGGGGCTTCTCAGTGACCCTGCCTACCTCAGTGGAAAAGGATGTCTACTGTTCTGGGCTATTTTCCTGCCACTTCTCCAGAGCTGGAATTTTTTTCTGTGTACATTCCTAGCTGCAATGGTTCTTCACCTGTGCCCTGAGCATGACAAGTTTTCTGTGCTTTCACTGGAAGTTTAAGGCCTTTGTTCCATGAAGAAGATAGGTTAGAACAGTCTGGACGGGCTTTGTGCTTTTTTGCCATAGCTGTTGTTCCCTTTCCACAAACCTTCACCACGAGGGAGATTTTCTCCAATCTCTTGCTTTGATCCCATCTCTCATATGAACAGTCAGTGAGGTCTGTGGGGAGAAACCTGCTATCATATCCATAACTACTAGGGGTTCTATACTTTAATGATAGTTCATGCTTGGCCTTTCACAGTTTGTCAAAAATTTCGATGTACCAGCTTTTTCATACTAGCATGTGTGGTATTCAGCATCTGGTAATTAAGAGCTCATTCCTCTTTAGCAGTACTAAAGAATGCTCAAGAGATACCTTGGAGATACCTGTCTTTTTTTATATTTTAAGATAGTTGATTGCCTCGTAAATTAAGCTTTTAGATGGGTTCAAGAGAAATTATGACTCTATAGATTATCCAGTTAATTTTTTCTTTTTGGTAAGTGTTGGAGTTTTCTACATCATAAGTGGAAGCCAGAAGCCTTCATATTTCAACATTTAATTCATATTAAGAAGCTTCAGCTTTATCTCAAAAGCAGTAGGGATCCATAGAAGGGTTAAAGCAGAGGACTAGTTAGTCTGGATTTATATTTTTAAAAGATCACGTTTTATTTTTATTGGACATCTGCTACATGTCAGAAGCAGAAGTTTCTAAGATAAAATTTTTAAATAGCAAGAAAAATGCACTCAAAGAGTCCATAATCAAGAGTATAAATTTTACTGACTATAACAAATAATTCTTAAAAAATGTCAATGCAAATGCTATAAATAAATGTCCAAGCAGAGACCTCTAGGAGAATTACAGGTGGGAGAATTTAATTTTGGCATACAGTGGTAGAAGCAGTAGATAATAACATTTGAATTGCATCTTGAAATTTAAGTAGGATATGTTTTCAATCTTCATCCCAGTTCCAAAGAAAGGCAGTACGAAAGAATGCTCAAGCTACAGGACAATTGCACTCTTTTTGCATGCTAGTAAGGGGAAACAGTGGCTGACTTTATTTTTCTGGGCTCCAAAATCACTGCAGATGGTAACTGCAGCCATGAAATTAAAAGATGCCTATTCCTTGGAAGGAAAGTTATGACCAACCTAGACAACATATTAAAAAGCAGAGACATCACTTTGTCAACAAAGGTCCGTCTAGTCAAGGCTATGGCTTTTCCAGTGGTCATGTATGGATGTAAGCGTTGGACTATAAAAAAAGTTGAGTGCCGAAGAATTGATGCTTTTTAACTGTGGTGGTGGAGAAGACTCTTGAGAGTCCCTTGGACTGCAAGGAGATCCAACCAGTCCATCCTAAAGGAGATCAGTCCTGGGTGTTCATTGGAAGGACTGATGTTGAAGTTGAAACTCCAGTACTTTGGCCACCTGATGCAGAGAGCTGACTCATTTGAAAAGACCCAGTTGCTGGTAAAGATTGAGGGCAGGGGGAGAAGGGGACAACAGAAGATGAGATGGTTGGATGGCCTCACCGACTCAATGAACATGGGTTTGGGTAGACTCCGGGAGTTGGTGATGGACAGGGAAGCCTTGTGTGCTGTGGTTCATGGGGTCACAAAGAGAAACAACTGAGCAACTAAACTGACTGACTGAAGGTTATGATAAAAATCCTTCAAGCTAGGCTTCAGTAGTACTTGAATTGAGAACTTCCAGATGTACAAGTTGGGTTTAGAAAAAGCATAGGAACAGAGATTAAATTGCCAATATTCACCAGATCATAGAGAAAGCAAGAGAATTTCAGAAAAAAGTATCTACTTCTGTTTCACTGACTATGCTAAAGCCTTTGACTCTGGATCACAAGCAGCTGTGGAAAACTCTTCAAAAGATGGGACTATCAGACCATCTTACCTGTCTCCTGAGAAACTTGTATATGGATCAAGAAGCAACAGTTATAACCTTATATGGAACAACTGACTGGTTCAAAACTGAGAAAGGAGTATGACAAGGCTGTATATTGTCACTCTGTTTATTTAACTTATATGCAGAGCACATATCATTTAAAATGCTGGGCTTGGATGAGTTACAAGCTGGAATAAAAATTGCTGGGAGAAATATCAACAACCTCAGGCATGCAGATGATACCACTCTGATGGCAGAAAGTGAAGAGGAACTAAAGAACCTCTTGATGAAGGTGAAAGAAGAGAATGAAAAAGCTGGCTTAAAACTCAGATTAAAAAAATTAAAAGCATGGCATCTGGTCCCATCACTTAATGGCAAATAGAAGGGGAAAATGCAGAAGCAGTGACAGATTTCCTCTTTTGGGGCTCCAAAATCACTGTGGATTGTGACTGCAGCCATGAAAATAGAAGATGATTGCTTCTTGGAGGAAAATCTATGACAAACCTAAACAGAATATTAAAAAGCAAAGACCACTTTGCCAGCAAAGGTCCATTTAGTCAAGTCTATGATCTTTCCAATAGTCATGTATGGATGTGAGAGTTGGACTGTGAAGAAGGTTGAGCACCAAAGAATTGCTGCTTTCAAACTGTGGTGTTAGAGAAGATTCTTGAGAGTCCCTTGGACAGCAAGAACAAACCAGTCAACGCTAAAGGAAATCAACCCTGAATATTGATTTGAAGGACTGATGCTGAAGCTGAAGCTCCAATACTTTGGCTACCTGATATGAAAGCTGATTCTTTGGAAAATATCCTGATGCTGGGAAAGATTGAAGACAGGAGAAGAGGATGACAGAGGAGGAGGTGGTTGGATGGCATCACAGATTCAATGGACATAAACTTGGGCAAATTCTGGGAGATGGTGAGGGACCAGGAAGCCTGGCATGCTGTAGTTCATGGAGTTGCAGAGTCAAACATGACTTGGCAAGTGAACAACAATGTTTTCAGAGGAAATTTGAGTAAGTAAAATTAATGTCTAAGGTTTTCTTGTAACTTGCTTTCTAAATAACATTAGTTTAATTTCTTAACACTTATATCTAGGCAAAAATGAGTTGCTAAGAAAAGAAGGAAAACATTCAGATTTATTAACCTGATTTATTTGCCTATTAACATAGGCAAAACACTCTCCAATATAAATCACAACTACCACTGCCACCACCAACAACTAATATTTTTCCTTTTTTATAAAAAATGAGTTTCTAATAGATAGAGAAATATACCGTGTTCATGGATTGGAAGAATCAATATAGTGAAAATGAGTATACTACCCAAAGCAATCTATAGATTCAGTGCAATCCCTCTCAAGCTACCAATGGTATTTTTCACAGAGCTAGAACAGATAATTTCACAATTTGTATGGAAATACAAAACATCTCAAAGAGCCAAAGCAATCTTGAGAAAGAAGAATGGAACTGGAGGAATCAACCTGCCTGACTTCAGGCTCTACTACAAAGCCACAGTCATCAAGACAGTATGGTACTGGCACAAAGACAGAAATATAGATCAATGGAACAAAATAGAAAGCCCAGAGATAAACCCATGCACCTATGGACACCTTATCTTTGACAAAGGAGGCAAGAATATACAATGGATTAAAGACAATCTCTTTAACAAGTGGTGCTGGGAAAACTGGTCAACCACTTGTGAAAGAATGAAACTAGAACACTTTCTAACACCATACACAAAAATAAACTCAAAATGGATTAAAGATCTAAATGTAAGACCAGAAACTATTAAACTCCTAGAGGAGAACATAGGCAAAACACTCTCCAACATAAATCACAGCAGGATCCTTTGTGACCCACCTCCCAGAATATTGGAAATAAAACAAAAAATAAACAAATGGGACCTAATTAAAATTAAAAGCTTCTGCACAACAAAGGAAACTCTAAGCAAGGTGAACAGATAAACTTCAGAATGGGAGAAAATAATAGCAAATGAAGCAACTGACAAACAACTAATCTCAAAAATATAAAAGCAACTCCTGCAGCTCAATTCCAGAAAAAATAAACGACCCAATCAAAAAATGGGCCAAAGAACTAAACAGACATTTCTCCAAAGAAGACATACAGATGGCTAACAAACACATGAAAAGATGCTCAACATCACTCATTATCAGAGAAATGCAAATCAAAACCACAATGAGGTACCATTTCACGCCAGTCAGAATGGCTGCTATCCAAAAGTCTATAAGCCCAATAAATAAAATGCTGGAGAGGATGTGGAGAAAAGGGAACCCTCTTACACTGTTGGTGAGAATGCAAACTAGTACGGCCACTATGGAGAACAGTGTGGAGATGCTTTAAAAAATTGGAAATAGAACTGCCATATGACCCAGCAATCCCACTGCTGGGCATACACACCGAGGAAACCAGAATCGAAAGAGACACATGTACCCCAATGTTCATCACAGCACTGTTTATAATAGCCAGGACATGGAAGCAACCTAGATGTCCATCAGCAGATGAATGGGTAAGAAAGCTGTGGTACATATACACAATGGAGTATTACTCAGAAATTAAAAAGAATACATTTGAATCAGTTCTAATGAGGCGGCTGAAACTGGAGCCTCTTGTGTAAGAGTGAAGTGAGCCAGAAAGAAAAACACCTATACAGTATACTAATGTATATATATGGAATTTAGAAAGATGGTAACAATAACCCTGTATGCAAAACAGCAAAAGAGACACAGATGTATAGAACAGTCTTTTGGACTCTTTGGGAGAGGGTGAGGGTGGGATGATTTGGGAGAATGGCAGTGAAACATGTATAATATATGTGAAATGAATCACCAATCCAGGTTTGATGCATGATACAGGATGCTTGGGGCTGGTGCACTGGGATGACCCAGAGAGATGGTATGGGGAGGGAGGTGGGAGGGGGTTTCAGGATGGGGAACACATGTACACCTGTGGCAGATTCATGTTGATGTATGGCAAAACCAATACAATATTGTAAAGTAATTAGCCTCCAGTTAAAATAAATAAATTTATATAAAAAATAAATCATAAAATAAAAAATGAGTTCCTTTACCCTAGTTATCTATGCATGATGGCTAGTGTGCTGATAAAGAGCAATAGAAAAGAAAAAAAAAAAACCTTTGGAAGTCTATGAAAGTGTATTACTCTGATTTCTAAACTGGCTTACTATTAGAATTTCCTTGAATGCTTTTCCAAGGGGAGAACCCTGGGCTTAACCTCTAAAGCCTCAGATTCATTCTGTGGAGGCCAGGATTTTCAGTTTTCACTTTTGTAGTTTTCAAAGTGAATCTGAAGATGAGCTAGTGTATGGCAAGTGGATTGTCTCCCAGATTTACAATTCTTTTATCTTAGTTTGAGTTCCTCCAGAAGCAGATCCAAGACAAATATGTGCTTGCTGCTGCTGCTGCTGCTAAGTCGCTTCAGTCGTGTCCGACTCTGTGTGACCCCATGGACTGCAGCCCTCCAGGCTTCTCCGTCCATGGGATTCTCCAGGCAAGAACACTGGAGAGGGTTGCCATTTCCTTCTCCAATGCATGAAAGTGGAAAGTGAAAGTGAAGTCGCTCAGTCGTGTCTGACTCTTAGCGACCCCATGGACTGCAGCCTACCAGGCTCCTCCATCCATGGGATTTTCCTGGCAACAGTACTGGAGTAGGGTGCCATTGCCTTCTCCCCAAAATATGTGCTTATAGATTGTTTATTTGGGAGGTGATTCCAGGAAGCATGAATGAGCACATAGAGAAAATAAAAGAGAAAGGACAAAAAAAAAAAAAAAAAGAGAAAGGACAGAAAGCAATGAATTGTGATTAAATGAATTTGTTACCACTTTGATCATATGGGGCTCAACACCACTGAGCACGTTCTGAGAAGCCTATACATAGTCCTTCTGGAGAAGGCAGCCTTTGGATAGCCATATTTTGACCTTGTAACACAGTTTGCTTGCTATGTTTTGACCATTATATCTGTGTTTTCAGGCAGGAGCATCTGACCCAAAGGCTGCCAGTCTGTAAGATATCTAGTGCCCCATGGAATAAAAGATAAACCTGGTTGACCAGATTCTCTGAGAACAAGGAAGCTGATCAGATGCTTGAAACTGTGTGTGATGCCATGAATTACAGATGACTCCCTAATAAGCAAGTTGATATGTGAGAGAATAGAGATGCCATTGGAGAGCGATGGAAAGAATAGCCAGTCTTTAAAGCTTCCTAGGTTAATGATGACATCTCTGCTCTTGTTCACATGAGGCCCAACTGTATAAATAGTACCTCTTCTTCTTGAGAGTAAGTGTCATCGTTTTCAGGGGCCCATGCAGATATAGCCTTACAGAAAATTTCCCATTCCTGAAATAAATTGAATAGGTCAAAAGAGCCTTGATTTAATTAAGAAAAGTAGCCATGGGGCTACGGATAGCAAACAAGATACAAAACAATCTCAAGATGCCCACAGTTTTTAGAAATCTAGAAGTAGATAATTGGAACTTGGTTGTAATATAACTATAATGATTAGTTTTAATTAAGAGCAGTTTTCCTTCATATAACTGTTAACTATGCAGTCCAAATAAGCTGATTATAAGGACCTTTATGCCTACATGCAAACACTATAGAAAGCAGCACTTATTTTTGTGGAATTCTTCTAATATATCTCCAGGTACCTTAGCCAATTATATGGATTTCTCTTTATATGTTTTCTGATTCTTCATATAACCAGTTCAAGGAAAAAAATGTTACCGTTTCAGACAGCTGTCCTTTTCCCATGGTTGTCCTTTTCCCCATGTGAGTGAGAAGTGCAGTGCCTTATATTTCTCAGGCTGGGTCTGGTAGTCAGCGTCTCACAACCAGTCATTAATACCCAGGTAATCTGCTGGTCACAGCGGAACTTTGGAACAGACACTTGGCCCACTGCAACTGCCCCAGGCCAAATTCTGTCTTTGGATGAACTTATTGCTTGTGCTGAAGCCAGTGGGAAAGGCACTCATCCGTGCATACAGAAAACCAGGTTTCCCATACCATTTTTGTGCGGGGAGGAGGAAAGGGCAAAGAGTTGCTCTCAAGATGCAAGAGCTGTGTAAAATGTGCGTTCAGTTGCTCAGTCGTGTCCCACTCTTTGTTACCCCATGGACTGCAGCAGTGGGAAAGAAGAGGGATTTTAATGCTTGAGAGTCTGACCTTTGATTATTTTAACAAAAATTTCTTACTATGTATTTAGTACCAGGCTTCCCTGGTAGCTGATGCAGGAGCCACAGGTTCAATCTCTGAATCAGGAAGATCCCCTGGAAAAGGAAACAGCAACCCATGCCAGTACTGTAGCCTGGAAAATCCCGTGGATAGAGTAGCCTGGCAGGCTGCAGTCCATGGGGTTGCAAAAGAGTTGGACATGACTTACTGACTAAACAACACCAACAAAAATGTGTTTAGTACTATTCTCAGCAGTAATTCAAGGGTAAAGAAAAATGTAAGATGTCATTTTCCTTAGAAAACCTACAGAAAACATGAATGATTAATTATGAAATAAATTAATTTACCCATAGTATTACATATAATTTGTATTGCTTGTATTCATGAATGTATTACATATATTTTATATAAATAAATGTCTATTTATAGATACATAATACATATACCAATGTGTTTACATATGCACATATATTTGTATGCATTTCTTCTCTTATTTGATTCTCACAGCAACCCTCTAGGGTAAGTGGTATAATTCTCATTCCACTCTATAGGCATACAAAAAATTGGTTGAGTGAACTTGCTCATAACCCCTTGCATCTCTTCGCACATTGCATAAACAAATGTGTATAGGGTTCCCTCCCACAGTGGACCAGGAGCTGGGGAACAGAGACCTCTTCATCTTTATTTTGTCAGCACCCAGCATTTGTTGATCGTTATTGAATTTCAGCCCCAGTCTCCAGGTTACCTGCACTGTCACAGAATAGATGTTTTCTAGGCTTCCTGGGGCTGCCTGTCAATCTTCATGCCTGGTGCCTGTAAATCCCAATACCCCCATCTGTGCTGCGTTCCTCAGAACCCAGATCAGTGTGCTCTGTCCAGGTTACCTTACCATCCCCCACCACTGTTCTCTTAAGCCCCTGCAGCAAATTACCTGCTGGATGCAGAGGACATCATCAGCTCTCTCAAAGGCTGGCTATGTGCAGGTTTCCCAATAGACCCAGCTCAGAGCTGAAGAGCAGGGGACAATGATAGATGGAAATTCTAGGATTCTTTTGTAGGTCAGTCCCTATACCCATTTCTTTATATCCATTGTTTTACTTACACCTCACAAGAACCTACATGTTATTATAGAAGCAAAAACAGGTTGCAGAAGTGGTAATTTGCCTAAGGTCACACAACCAAGTGGCAGAACTGGGGTTTAAAGCCAGCTCTCTCTGACTCTTGTGCAGGTGTGCATGCTCAGTCACTCAGTTTGCAACCCTATGGACTGTAGCCTGAGGTTCCTCTGTCTACATGATTTTCTAGGCAAGAATCCTGAATCCTTAACCATTAAGAATAATATCTGGATTTCTTACCTTCCTAGGTGCCCTTGTCAAAGGGCCTGCATTGCTTTGGAATGCTGAATAGGATGTTTGGAGGAAGTGAATAAATCTAAGTGCAAGGTGTTGGAGACTCTTTTGCAATTACTCACTCGTTTTCCCTCAAACCATCCTTGATACTACCAGTTCCTGGAAGCTGGGCCTGGGCTTTATTGGTTTGTGCCTTAAGCTGAGCATGTTCCCTGGAATGAATAGGTGCTCTAAAAATGCTTGATGAATGAATGAATGAATAAAGGAATAAAGCAATTGTTTTTTGCCCACATGCAATCTGATGTCAGGCTTATGACCTTTAAGTGCTGATACTGACAATCAACCTTGTATGCAGTGTACTAATTACTATGATTACTTCTGTGAAACAGTCTCATTTCTTCAACCATCAGGTATAGCACTTTCTTCCTATTAAAACAATTTGAAAAATAGTTATCACACAGAGAAGAATGATAAAGGAGGGGTCACACTTTTGAAGGGAGCATGTGGGATGATTTTTTTTTCATTTTATTTTATTTTTAAACTTTACAATATTGTATTGGTTTTGCCAAATATCGAAATGAATCTGCCACAGGTATACATGTGTTCCCCATCCTGAACCCTCCTCCCTCCTCCCTCCCCATACCATCCTTATTTTAATTGGAAGCTAATTACTTTACAATATTGTATTGGTTTTGCCATACAACAACATGAATCTGCCATGGGTGTACACGTGTTCCCCATCCTGAACCCCCCTTCCACCTCCCTCCCCATACCATCCCTCTGGGTCATCCCAGTGCACCAGCCCTGAGCATCCTGTATCATGCATCGAACCTGGACTGGTGATTCATTTCACATATGGTATTATACATGTTTCACTGCCATTCTCCCAAATTATCCCACCCTTGCCCTCTCCCACAGAGTCCAAAAGACTGTTCTATACATCTGAGTCTCTTTTGCTGTCTCACATACAGGGTTATTGTTACCATCTTTCTAAATTCCATATATATGCGTTAGTATAGTATATTGGTGTTTTTCTTTCTGGATCCCTTCACTCTGTATAATAGGCTCCAGTTTCATCTACCTCATTAGAACTGATTCAAATGTATTCTTTTTAATTGCTGAGTAATACTCCATTGTCTATATGTACCACAGCTTTCTTACCCATTCGTCTGCTGATGGACATCTAGGTTGTTTCCATGTCCTGGCTATTATAAACAGTGCTGCAATGAACACTGGGGTACACGTGTCTCTTTTGATCCTGGTTTCCTCAGTGTGTATACCCAGCAGTGGGATTGCTGGGTCATATGGCAGTTCTATTTCCAGTTTTTTAAGGAATCTCTACACTGTTCTCCATAGTGGCTGTATGAGCTTGCATTCCCACCAACAGTGTAAGAGGGTTCCCTTTTCTCCACACCCTCTCCAGCATTTATTGCTTGTAGACTTTTGGATAGCAGCCATTCTGACTGGCATGAAATAATACTTCATTGTGGTTTTGATTTGTATTTCTCTGATAATGAGTGACATTGAGCATCTTTTCATGTGTTTGTTAGCCATCTGTATGTCTTCTTTGGAGAAATGTCTGTTTAGTTCTTTGGCCCATTTTTTGATTGGGTCGTTTACTTTTCTGGAATTGAGCTGCAGGAGTTTCTTGTATATTTTTGAGATTAATTCTTTGTCAGTTGCTTCATTTGATATTATTTTCTCCCATTCTGAAGTTTGTCTTTTCACCTTGCTTAGAGTTTCCTTTGTTGTGCAGAAGCTTTTAATTTTAATTAGGTCCCATTTGTTTATTTTTGCTTTTATTTCCAATATTCTGGGAGGTGGGTCATAGAGGATCCTGCTGTAGTTTATGTCAGAGAGTGTTTTGCCTATGTTCTCCTCTAAGAGTTTTATAGTTTCTGGTCTTATGTTTAGATCTTTAATCCATTTTGAGTTTATTTTTGTGTATGGTGTTAGAAAGTGTTCTAGTTTCATTCTTTTACAAGTGGTTGACCAGTTTTCCCAGTACCACCTGTTAAAGAGATTGTCTTTTCTCCATTGTATATTCTTGCCTCCTTTGTCAAAGATAAGGTGTCCATAGGTGCATGGATTTATCTCTGGGCTTTCTATTTGTTCCATTGATCTATATTTCTGTCTTTGTGCCAGTACCATACTGTCTTGATGACTGTGGCTTTGTAGTAGAGCCTGAAGTCAGGCAGGTTGATTCCTCCAGTTCCATTCTTCTTTCTCAAGTTTTCTTTGGCTATTCGAGGTTCTTTGTATTTCCATACAAATTGTGAAATTATTTGTTCTAGCTATGTGAAAAATACCATTGGTAGCTTGATAAGGATTGCGTTGAATCTATAGATTGCTTTGGGTAGTATACTCATTTGCACTATATTGATTCTTCTGATCCATGAACACAGTATATTTCTCCATCTATTAGTGTCCTCTTTGATTTCTTTCACCAGTGTTTTATAGTTTTCTATATATAGGTCTTTTGTTTCTTTAGGTATATATATTCCTGAGTATTTTATTCTTTTCATTGCAATGGTGAATGGAATTGTTTCCTTAATTTCTCTTTCTATTTTCTCATTATTAGTGTGTAAGACGGAGAAGGCAATGGCACCCCACTCCAGTACTCTTGCCTGGAAAATCCCATGGATGGAGGAGCCTGGTAGGCTGCAGTCCATGGGCTCGCTAAGAGTCAGACATGACTGAGCGACTTCCCTTTCACTTTTCACTTTCACGCGTTGGAGAAGGTAATGGCAACCCACTCCAGTGTTCTTGCCTGGAGAATCCCAGGGACGGGGGAGCCTGGTGGGCTGCCGTCTCTGGGCTCGCACAGAGTCGGACATGACTGAAGCGACTTAGCAGTAGCAGCAGTGTATAGGAATGCAAGGGATTTCTGTGTGTTGATTTTGTATCCTGCAACTTTACTATGTTCATTGATTAGCTCTAGTAATTTTCTGGTGGAGTCTTTAGGGTTTTCTATGTAGAGGGTCATGTCATCTGCAAACAGTGAGAGTTTTACTTCTTCTTTTCCAATTTGGATTCCTTTTATTTCTTTTTCTGCTCTGATTGCTGTGGCCAAGACTTCCAAAACTATGTTGAATAGTAGTGGTGAAAGTGGGCACCCTTGTATTGTTTTTGACTTTAGGGGAAATGCTTTCAATTTTTCACCATTGAGGATTATGTTTGCTGTGGGTTTATCATATATAGCTTTTATAATGTTGAGGTATGTTCCTTCTATTCCTGCTTTCTGGAGAGTTTTTATCATAAATGGGTGTTGAATTTTGTCAAAGGTTTTCTTTGCATCTATTGAGATAATCATATGGCTTTTATTTTTCAATTTGTTAATGTGGTGTATTACATTGATTGATTTTCATATATTGAAGAATCATTACATCCCTGGGATAAAGCCCACTTGGTCATGATGTATGATCTTTTTAATGTGTTGTTGGATTCTGATTGCTAGAATTTTGTTAAGGATTTTTGCATCTATGTTCACCAGTGATATTGGCCTATAGTTTTCTTTTTTTGTGGCATCTTTGTCAGGTTTTGGTATTGGGATGATAGTGACCTCATAGAATGACTTTGGAAGTTTACCTTCCTCTGCAATTTTCTGGAAGAGTTTGAGTAGGATAGGTGTTAGCTCTTCTCTAAATTTTTGGTAGAATTCAGCTGTGAAGCTGTCTGGACCTGGGCTTTTGTTTGCTGGAAGATTTCTGATTACAGTTTCAATTTCCATGCTTGTGATGGGTCTGTTAAGATTTTCTATTTCTTCCTGGTCCAGTTTTGGAAAGTTGTACTTTTCTAAGAATTTGTCCATTTCTTCCAAGTTGTCCATTTTATTGGCATATAATTGCTGATAGTAGTCTCTTATGATCCTTTGTATTTCTGTGTTGTCTGTTGTGATCTCTCCATTTTCATTTCTAATTTTATTGATTTGATTTTTCTCCCTTTGTTTCTTGATGAGTCTGGCTAATGGTTTGTCAATTTTATTTATCCTTTCAAAGAAACAGCTTTTGGCTTTGTTGATTTTTGCTATGGTCTCTTTTGTTTCTTTTGCATTTATTTCTGTCCTAATTTTTAAGATTTCTTTCCTTCTACTAACCCTGGGGTTCTTCATTTCTTCCTTTTCTAGTTGCTTTAGGTGTAGAGCTAGGTTATTTATTTGACTTTTTTCTTGTTTCTTGAGGTATGACTGTATTGGTATGAACCTTCCCCTTAACACGGCTTTTACAGTGTCCCACAGGTTTTGGGTTGTTGTGTTTTCATTTTCATTCATTTCTACGCATATTTTTATTTCTTTTTTGATTTCTCCTATGATTTGTTGGTTATTCAGCAGTGTGTTGTTCAGCTTCCATGTGTTGGAATTTTAATAGTTTTTCTCCTGTAATTGAGATCTAATCTTACTGCATTGTGATCAGAAAAGATGCTTGGAATGATTTCTATTTTTTTGAATTTACCAGGGCTAGATTTATGGCCCAGGATGTGATCTATCCTGGAGAAGGTTCCATGTGCGCTTGAGAAAAAGATGAAATTCATTGTTTTCAGGTGAAATGTCCTATAGATATCAATTAGGTCTAACTGGTCTATTGTATCATTTAAAGTTTGTGTTTCCTTGTTAATTTTCTGTTTAGTTGATCTATCCATAGGTGTGAGTGGGGATATTAAAGTCTCCCACTATTATTGTGTTATTGTTAATTTCCCCTTTCATACTTGTTAGCATTTGTCTTACATATTGCGGTGCTCCTATGTTGGGGGCATATATATTTATAATTGTTATATCTTCTTCTTGGATTGATCCTTTGATCATTATGTAGTGTTCTTCTTTGTCTCTTTTCACAGCCTTTGTTTTAAAGTCTATTTTATCTGATATAATATTGCTACTCCTGCTTTCTTTTGGTCTCTATTTGTGTGGAATATCTTTTTCCAGCCCTTCACTTTCAGTCTGTATGTGTCCCCTGTTTTGAGGTGGGTCTCTTGTAGACAACATATATAGGGGTCTTGTTTTTGTATCCATTCAGCCAGTCTTTGTCTTTTGGTTGGGGCATTCAACCCATTTATGTTTAAGGCAATTATTGATAAGTATGATCCTGTTGCCATTTACTTTATTGCTTTGGATTTGAGTTTACACACCCTTTTTGTGTTTCCTGTCTAGAGAAGATCCTTTAGCATTTGTTGGAGAGCTGGTTTGGTGGTGCTGAATTCTCTCAGTTTTTGCTTGTCTGTAAAGCTTTTGATTTCTCCTTCATATTTGAATGAGATCCTTGCTGGGTACAGTAATCTGGGCTGTAGATTATTTTCTTTCATCACTTTAAGTATGTCCTGCCATTCCCTCCTGGCCTGAAGGGTTTCTATTGAAAGATCAGCTGTTATCCTTATGGGAATCCCCTTGTGTGTTATTTGTTGTTTTTCCCTTACTTAAAGGCAGCATGTGGGATGATTTTAATGGCATCCTTTAGCCCCTCCCAGGACCTTAAGCAAAATAGCAAAGGAGGAAAAGTTGATTTTTGGTTTCGTCCATCTCTTTCTTGGCTTTCATCCTGTGTGCTGAGTCATCATGTCCTTTGCTATCTGAGAAACAGATGATATCCTTTACCGTTCAGAGTCCTACCTTTCCTCTTTAGATTATCTACATGCCAAAGTTTCTCTCCTTCTCCTCACCATCAACATATCTGTGTCCCCACTGGCCAATTTCTGTTAGAGGTCAAATTATTTCATTGCATAATTTAGAATGATTTAGGAATGACCTATAAATATTTAACCCTTGTCTTTCTTTCTAATTAAGAGAAAAAAATATTTAACCAAAGTGATTCTTCAATCAGAAAATAAGAGATGTTACTATTCTGGTTGCTGAGGATAAAAAGGTGAATCTGGCCAAGTTCTTGCCCTATAGAAGTTGCATTCTTGCAGTGGGGAGATGAGATACAAGGGAATACATAAGGAGAACAGGGAGCAAGTCCTTCAAAGTTTGATCTTGAATTCAGCAAGCCATGCACGGGGTCTACTGGATACAATGAATACCAGAGATCAAATCTCTATCTATTGGCTGCTGTTTCTAACTTTTGGTCTCAGTGACCTGTTGGTTACTCTGAAGGTCCTGGAAAATAATTTTCTTTATTTATGAGAGCTTAGGAGGTGGTGGGGTAGATTAGGAAATGGGGCTTTTCTAAAGGAAGCTGCTGTGGTCTTTTTGCTTATGGTAAGGAACTGGAGTTTATGTTTATTGTCCAGCCCAGAAAAGCCCCCAATAATAAAACCCTTGCAAAAGATGGCTCAGATATCCCTCCTCTGTCATCTAGCAATCCTGACTATTACCTGCTACTCAGGCTGGCTCCAGAGAACAAACAGGTGAAGAAATAGACCCTTGCCAAGTATCTGGTATATAGTAGGTGTTCTGGATATGTTTGATACTTTTTTCCCTCTGATTTTAAGGGAGAAATATATGCACAAACAATTATCATAAAATACAAGTGGCGTGTTTTCATTTTTCAGGTCTTGTTATCAGTGCAATATGGAAGGCAGTGTTATTTCTGTAGTATAATAGAATAGGCATAGTGGTGGAAGTGACCAGTTAATTGGTGGTATGAGGGAGACTGTCATGAAAATGCTGTTTGTAATATCTGAGTTGGATTTTGAAGAATGTGTGGGGTTTAATCAGATAAAGAAAGGAGATGGGCTAGGTAGAAGCAATTGCCATGCAAAGGCACAGGTACTTGAAAGAACATAGTTCAATGTTTCCAGAATGTAGAGTGTGTTTATTCACTCATTGATTAATTCACATGTTCATTCAACTAATATTTATGTTACAATGCACTAGGCACTTACCAAGAGTTTTATATTTTATGTCTTTATTTTGTGTCTTACTGCAAGTTATATTTGGGCTTCCCTGTTGCTCACCTGATAAAGAATCCTGCAATGCAGGAGACACCAGTTTGATTCCTGGGTAGGAAAGTTCCCCTGGAACTACCCATTCCAGTTTTCTTGGGCTTCCCTGGTGGCTCAGATGGTAAAGAATCTGCCTGCAGTGTGGGAGACCTGGATTCAACCCTTGGGTTGGGAAGATCCCATGGATGAAGGCATGGCAACCCATTCCAGTATTCTTGCCTAGAGAATCCTCACAGACAGAGGATCCTGGTGGTCTACAGTCAATGGGGTCGCAAGGAGTCGGACATGACTGAGTGACTAAGCACAGCACAACACAAATTATGTTTATAGAAGTTTTTTCCACCAGTTACGAGTGATGTATTAAAGAACATATAGTTTGACAACCTTGGTCTGAGTAATTTTTTAATCTGCTCAGGACTCTCTTAGTCTTCTGACTTTTAGAACCATTTAACCACCACTTTTCCCAGGTCCAGACGAAGCTTCCCTGCTTTTTTTGGATATATTCCCCATTCTACAGTCATCTTCACCTAATAAATAACAAAAGATTGTAACCAGCAGTGATGACGACAGGAGTAACAAGAATTTTCCTTTCCTTTAATTCAGCCCCATGGAGCTTGACAGATTCTACTTGATACACCTTATCTAAGTAATGTGCATTGCCTTTTATGTTCCTACAGCTATGGCACAATTCTAAGAATGTATTAGGGGCTCCATTCACGAAGTTCCATGTCTTCATTTTTCATCTAGAGCCACATAAAATTTAGGTTACTAAATCCCTTT
Source organism: Bos indicus (assembly GCF_029378745.1). Lineage (NCBI taxonomy): Eukaryota > Metazoa > Chordata > Mammalia > Artiodactyla > Bovidae > Bos > Bos indicus. Next base: position 15,266,840 of record NC_091774.1, on the reverse strand, counting down.
GGAAACAATCTTTGACATAGACCCCTCAAGTGGAGATAATGAATGGGCTTAGAATGGATGGGGTGGAAAGATTGTATCAGGAGCAGATTTGGCTGCTTATTATGGACATTCAAATAAATGACTTTAAAAAAAAAAAAACAAAAACAGATGTCTATTCCTCCTGTTAAGGAAATGTAAGGCAGCCACACAGGGAGCCATGGAGAGTCCCACAGTCATCTAGAGTCACGCGTCTCCCATCATTGGCCCGACCATCCTCAGTGTGCTTCTTCCCTTTTCAAGTTCAACTTGTGTTCTAAGATGGCTTCAAAACTTCACTCCAAAAATAGAAGGGAGGGAGGAATAGCAACTTTAAATTTCCTGCCTATTGCCTGCCCCACTTTGAGGCACTTTTCAAGGAATCCCACACAGAAATTTTCACTTCCATGGTATTGACCACCCCTCACCTCAAGGAAAGATAAGTACATTCTTTAATCGGGCATATCTCCACACAGAAGAACAGAAAAAAGATCTTAATGACCCAGCTAACCATGAGAATGTGGTCACTCACCTAGAGCTAAGCATCCTGCAGTGAGAAGTCAAGTGGGCCTTAGGAAGCATTACTATGAACAAAGCTAGTAGATAGAATTGCAGCTGAGCTATTTCAAACCCTAAAAGATGATGCTGTTAAAGTGCTGCACTCAATATGCCAGAAAATTTGGAAAACTCAACAGTGGCCACAGGACTGGAAAAGATCAGTTTTTATTCCAACCCCAAAGAAGGGCAATGCCAAACAATGTTCAAACTACCACACAATTGCATTCATTACACGTGCTAGCAAGGTAATGCTCAAAATCCTTCAAGCTAGATTTCAACAGTATGTGAACCAAGAACTTTCAGATGTACAAGCTTATTTAGAATAGGCAGAGGAACCAGAGATCAAATTGCCAACATCTGTTGGATCATCGAAAAAGCAAGAGAGTTCCAGAAAAATATCTACTTCTGCTTTATTGAGTATGCTAAAGCCTTTGACTGTGTGGATCATAGCAAACTGTTGAAAATTCTTAAAGAGATCAGAATATCAGACCACCTTACCTGCCTCTTAATAAACCTCTATGCAGGTCAAGAAGCAACAGTTAGAACTGGACATGGAACTGGTTCAAAACTGGAAAAAGAGTATGTCAAGTCTGTATACTGTCACTCTGTTTACTTAACTTATATGCAGAGTACATCACATGAAATGCGATGCTGGATGAAGCTCAAGCTGGAATCAAGATTTCCAGGAGAAATATCAATAACCTCATGTATGCAGATGATATCACCCTAATGACAGAAATCAAAGAGGAACTAAAGAGCCTCTTGATGAAGGTGAAAGAGGAGAGTGAAAAAGCTAGCTTAAAACTCAACATTCAAAAAACAAAGATAATGTCATCAGATCTCATCATTTCATGGCAAATAGATGGGGAATAAATGGAAATAGTGACAGACTTTATTTTCTTGGGCTCCAAAATCACTGCAGATTGTGACTGCAGCCATGAAATTAAAAGTTGCTTGCTCCTTGGAAGAAAAGCTATGACAAACTTAGACAGCATATTAAAAAGCAGAGATATCACTTTGCGGACAAAAGTCCATCTAGTCGAATCTATGATTTTTCAAGTAGTCATGTATGGATGTGAGAGTTGGACCATAAAGAAGGCTGAGCACCAAAGAATCAATACTTTCCTTGGACTGCAAGGTGATCAAACCAGTCAACCTTAAAGGAGATCATTTCTGAATATTCATTGGAAGGACTGATGCTGAAGCTGAAGCTTCAATACTTTAGCCATCTGATGTGAAGAGCTGACTCATTGGAAAAGACCCTGATGCTGGGAAAGATTGAAGGCAGGAGGAGAAGGGGACGACAGAGGAAGAGATGGTTGGATGGCATCACCAGCTTAATGGACATGAGTTTGAGCAAACTCTGGGGGATAATGAAAGACAGGAAAGCCTGGCATGGGGTCACAAAGAGTCGGACACAACCGAGTAACTGAACGACAACAACAATGTCCACCTGGAATAAAATCAGGCTTCTTTCTGGAAAAAAAAGAAAAGAAAAGAAAAAAGAGAATGTCTAGGTAGGTGAATCTCAGCACAATTGCCTAACTCTCTGTGTTAGTAATCAAGCTTTAGCAGTTTAGTTTCTGTCATGTCCAACTCTTGGGACCCCCACGGTATGTAGCCCACCCAGTTCCTCTGTCCATGGGATTTCCTAGGCAAGAATACTGGAGTGAGTTGCCATTTATTTCTCCAAGGGATTTTCCCAGCCCAGGGATCAAAGCCACAGCTCTTGCACTGGCAGGAGGGAATGCACTGAGCCACCAGGGAAGCCCAATCTGCTGTAAGAAAAAATGAAATCAAGCTTAACTGGGCTTCTAAAGTCTCCAGAGCACATCTGTTGTTAGAAGTCTGGGAATAGAGCACAGAGTAAGGCATCTTTTCCACTGTAACGTCCAACTTCTATTTCTTTTCCAGATCCCTGGATATAAGTTTTCTAGAAAGCTAGCTAACAGAAGTATATCAAGCATCAAGGAGAATATAAGCTTCAAGTAGGGAATGCGAATTCCCAAGAATTTTAGTAGCTGCAAACCTGTCTAATCACAGCAGGTATAGAGAAACATTTTTGAACTCAGTGCCATCAAATGAATGGAGAGAAAGGAGTAAGTTTATCCCCTGCCCAGGCCAGGAATATTTTAACTCAAAAATGGTTGGTTAGATGCCTGCTAGCAGCAATCCCTCTGTTTCCTGCTTCACTTGCAGTACTTTGCTCAATAAACCCCCATACTTCCTCTCTCAATCCCTTTACCTGGTTATATAATGGTTTCTGTCAAGGAGATCAAACATGAGAGAGATGAACAGAACAACATACACATCATCACTGTTTCACTTTATGATGAGTCATGTTAAGAACTAATTTTAAAGAATATTTGGCATTGAAATAAAGGAACAGTTCATATTTGCTTGGTCCTGTTCCAGTTTATCAGAGAAGGCAATGGCACCCCACTCCAGTACTCTTGCTTGGAAAATCCCATAGGCGTTGCAGCCTGGTAGGCTGCAGTCATGGGGTCTCTAGAATCCTGAGAACAAGGTGTCAGCAGAACTGGTTCCTTCTGAAGGCTATGAATTAAAATCAGTCACACATGGCTGAGTGACTTCACTTTCACTTTTCACTTTCATGCATTGGAGAAGGAAATGGCAACCCACTCCAGTACTCTTGCCTGGAGAATCCCAGGGATGGGGGAGCCTGGTTGGCTTCCATCTATGTGATTACACAGAGTTGGACACAACTGAAGCAACTTAGCAGCAGCAGCACCAGTTTATATAAAGCATAGAAAAAAAGCAATTGATATGGTTCTCTCTTTTAATCTCACTGGGAAGATACAACATGTAAAACAGTTACTACTTGAAATAGGTATCAAATAGTGATGGGGTATAGGGGACTTCAAGAATGGGAGAGGCCTGGAGAAAAGGTTGATGGACTTTTGCACAATGGACTACCCATCATGGACTACCATGGTGGGTAGTCCAGTGTGCAAAAAATTCCCTGATAGCTCAATGGGTAAAGAATCCACCTGCAATGCAGGAGACACAGGAGATGAGTTTTCAATCCATGAGTCTGGAAGATCCCCTGAAGGAGGAAATGGCAGCCCACTCCAGTATTCTTACCTGGAAAATTCCTTGGACAGAGAAGCCTGGCAGGCTACACAACTGAGTGACTAAGGATGACTAGGAAGGCATGCAAGGTAAGAACACCGTGCTGCAGTCTGGCAATGAAACTGAGATCCATTATGAAGTATCATCTTGACTCAAGATGGCAGAGTTGAAGGACGTGCACTCATCTTCTCCCGCGAGAACACCAAAATCACAACTAGCTGCTGAACAAGCATCAACAGAAGGATGTTGTATCCCACCAAAAAAAGATACCCTCCATCCAAAGGCAAAGGAGAAGCCCCAAAAAGACAGTAGGAGGAGTGCAACCACATTTAAAATCAAATCTCATGCATACCAGACATGTTTGGAGAGTGCAAAGAAAACCTTTGTGCACCAGGACCCAGAGAAAGGAGCAGTGACCTCCACAAGAGACTGAACCAGACCTGTCTGTCTTGGTGTGTTGGAGGGTCTCCTGCATAGGCAAGGGTCAGCAGTAGCCTGCCACAGGGACAGGGGCACTGGCTGCAGCAGACCTGGGAGACATGGCATATGGCCTAAGTCCTCTTGGAGGTGGTTGCCATGAGCTCCACTATACAGCCACTGAGCAGATGACCCACAAACTGCAGAATAATTATACCAAAAAAGTTCTCTCACTGTTGCAAAAGTTATAGGACCCACAACAGATTTCCCAACCTGGGGATCCAACAAAGGAACTGAGTATACCAAGGGAATTTGACTTTGAAGGTCAGCAGGATTTGATTACAGAACTTCCATAGAACTCAGAAACAGAGTCTTGCAGGGCACAACAAAACCTTATGCACACAGGACCCAGGAGAAAGAAGCAGTGACCCACAAAAGACTGAGCCACACTTGCCTGAGAGTGTCCAGGAGTCTCTGGTGGAGGTGTGAGTCAAAAGTGGCCTGCTGTGGGGTCAGGGGCACTGACTGCAACATTCCTAGGAGCCATGACATACTGGCACAGGTCCTTTTTGAAGGAGGTTGACATTACCCCTACTGTAGTTTGGCCTCAGGCCAAATTACAGCCCCACCCATTAGCAGAAGTTGGGATTAAAGATTTACTGAGTTTGGCCTTGCTCACCAGAGCAACACCCAGTTTTCTGCACAACCAGTCCTTCCCATGAGGAAGCTTTCACAAGCCTCTTATCCTCATCCATCAGAGGGCAGACCGAATGAAAACCAGTCACAGAAAACTAACCAAACTGATCACATGGATCACAGATTTATCTAACTCAATGAAACTATGAGCCATGCTGTGTAGAGCCACCCAGATGTCTGTCCATGACAAAACATGGTCCATTGGAGAAGGAAATGGCAAACCACTTCAGCATTCTTGCCTTGAGAACCCCATGAACAATATAAAAAGGCAAAAAGATACGATGCTTAAAGATGACCTCCCCAGGTCAGTAGGTGCCCAATATGCTACTGGAGAAGAGTGGAGAAATATCTCCAAAAGGAAAGAAGAGGCTGAGCCAAAGAAGAAGCAACAGCCAGTTGTGGATGTGACTGGTGATGAAAGTAAAGTCCGATGCTGTAAGAACAGTATTGCATAGGAACCTGAAATGTCAGGTCCATGAATGAAGGTAAATGGGAAGTGGTCAAACAGGAGATGTCAAGAGTGAACATCAGCATTTTAGGAATCAGTGAACTAAGATGGACCGGAATGGGAAAATTTAATTCAGATGACCATTATATCTACTACTGTGGGCAAGAATCCCTTAGAAGAAATGGAATAGCTCTCATAGTCAACAAAAGAGTCTGAAATGTAATACTTGGGTGCAATCTCAAAACAACATAATGATCTCTGTTCATTTCCAAGACAAATTATTCAATATCACAATAATGCAATTCTATGCTCCAAACTCTAATGCCAAAGAAGCTGAAGTTGAATGGTTCTGTGAGGAACTACAAGACCTTCTAGAACTAATATCAGAAGAAGATGCCCTTTTCATCACAGGGGACTGAAAGGCAAAAGTAGGAAGTTAAGAGATACCTGGAGTAACAGGCAAGTTTGGTCGTGGAGTACAAAATGAAGTAGGGCAAAGATTAACAGAACTTTGAAAAGAAAATGCACTGGTTATAGCAAACACCCTCTTCCAACAATGCAGGACACAATTCTACACATGGCCATCACCAGATGGTCAATACCAATATCAGATTGATTATATACTTTGCAGCCAAACATGGAGAAGCTCTATGTGGATGTGAATGAATGTGAATGTGAAAGTCACTCAGTCATGTCCGACTCTTTGCAACCCTATGGACTATACAGTCCATGGAATTCTCCAGGCAAGAATACTGGAGTGGGTAGCCTTTCCCTTCTCCAGGGGACTTTCCTAGCCCAGAGATCAAACCCAGGTCTCCTGCATTGCAGGCAGATTCTTTACCAGGTGAGCCACAAGGGAAGGCCAAGAATAGTGGAGTGGGTAGCTTATCCTTTCTCCAGTGGATCTTCCCGACCTAGGAATTGAACCAGGGTCTTCTGCATTTCAAGCAGATTATTTACCAACTGAGCTCTCAAGAAAACCCTGGAGAAGCCCTATTCAGTCAGCACAAACATGACTGGGGGCTGACTGTGGCTCAGATTGTGAACTCCTTATTGCAAAATTAAGACTTAAATTGAAGAAAGTAGGAAAAATACTAGGCCATTCAGGTATGACCTAAATCAAATCCCTTACAATTATACAGCAGAAGTGACGAATAGATTCAAGGGATTATATCCAATAGACAGAGTGCCTGAAAAACTATCGGTGGAGGTTCATAACACTGTACAGGAGGTAGTGATCAAACTCATCCCCAAGAAAAAGAAATGCAAAAAGCCAAAATGGTTGTTTGAGGAAGCCTCACAAATAGCTGAAAAAATAAGAGAAACTAAAGGCAAAGGAGAAAAGGAAAGATATACCCATTTGAATGCAGAATTCCAAAGAATAGCAAGGAAAGATAAGAAAGCCTTCCTCAGTGATCAGTGCAAAGAAAGAGAGGAAAACAATAGAATGGGAAAGACTAGAGAGCTCTTCAAGAAAATTAGAGATGCCAAGGGAACATCTCATGCAAAGATGGGCACAATAAAGAACAGAAATGGTATAGACCTAACAAAAATAGAAGATATTAAATAGAGGTGGCAAGAATACACAGAAGAACTGTATAAAAAAGATCTTAATGACCCAGATAACCATGATGGTGTGATCACTGACCTAGAGCCAGAGATCTTGGAGTGTGAAGTCAAGTGGGCCTTAGGAAGCATCACTATGAACAAAGCTAGTGGAGGTGATGGAATTTTAGCTGAGCTACTTCAAACCCTAAAAGATGATGCTATGAAAGTGCTGCACTCAACATGCCAGCAAATTTGGAAAACTCAGTAGTGGCCACAGGACTGGTAAAGATCACTTTTCATTCCAATCCCAAAGAAGGGAAAAACCAAAGAATGTTCAAACTACTGCAAAATTGCACTAATTTCACATGCTAGCAAAGTAATGCTCAAAATCTTCCAAGCTGGGCTTCAACAAAAATACATGAACTGAGAACTTCCATATGTACAAACTAGATTTAGAAAAGGCAGAGGAACCAGAGATCAAATTGCCAACATTCGTTGGATCACAGGGAAAGCAAGAGAATTCCAGAAGAGCATCTACATCTGCTTCATTGACTATGCTAAAGCCTTTGACTGTGTGGATCACAGCAAACTGGAAAATTCTTAAAGAGATGGGAATACCAGACCACCTTTCCTGCTTCCTGAGAAAGCTGTATGCAGGTCAAGAAGCAACAGTTAGAAATGGACATGGAACAATGGACTGGTTCAAAATTGGGAAAGGAGTATGTCAAGGCTGTATACTGGCACCCTCCTTATTTAACTTATATGCAGAGTACATCATGCGAAATGCCAGGTTGGAGGAGGCACAACTTGCAATCAAGATTGTTGGGATAATATCAACAACCTCAGGTATACAGATGACACCACCCTTATGGAAGAAAGCAAAGAGGAACAAAAGAGCCTCTTGATAAAAGTGAAAGAGGAGAATGAAAAAACCTGACTTAAAACTCAACATTCAGAAAATGAAGATCATGGCATCAGGTCCCATCACTTCATGGTAAATAGATGGGGGATAAATGGAAACAGTGACAGACTTTATTTTCTTGGGCTCCAAAATCACTGTGAACAGTGACTGCAACCATGAATTAAAAGATGCTTGCTCCTTGGAATAAAAGCTATGGCAAACACAGACAGCATATTAAAAAGCAGAGACCTTACTTTGCCAACAAAGGTTCGTATAGTCAAAGCTACAGTTTTTCCAGTAGTCATGAATGGATGTGAGAGTTGGACCATAAAGGCTGAGTGCTGAAGAATTGATGCTTTTGAACTGTGGTGTTGGAGAAGATGCTCGAGAGTCCCTTGGACTGCAAGGAAACCAGTTAATCTTAAATGAAATCAATCCTGAATATTCATTGGAAGGACTAATGCTGAAACTGAGGCTCCAATACTTTGGTCACCCGATGTAGAGCTGACTCATTAGAAAACACCCTGATGCCGGGAAAGATTGAAGGCAGGAGGAGAAGGGGATGACAGAGGATGTAATGGTTGGATGGCATCAATGACTCTATGCACATGAGTTTGAACAATCTCTGTGAGATGGTGAAGAACAAGGAAGCCTGTGGTGTTGCAGTTCATGGGGTCTCAAAGACTCGGACAGGACTGAGCAACTGAACAATGTGAAATACCAAGGCAACATGCAGAAGTAAGGAAACTTGGAGTTGAAGTTGGTCACCAGGAGTTGGTGCTTTGCTAGCCCAAGCAAGAGGGTGTATGTAGGAGTTTATTAGTAAGTCAAATGTTTGGGTGAAAAGATCAAGCTACACATGAGTAGTAGGAGAATATGGTACAAAGATGCATACCTTAGATTCAAGCACAAACCAGTCTACTCCATAGAAACAGGACAGGGACCTTACTCTCCTGACTCTGGTTCTCAGTCCTTGCTTTGGAAAAGCAAATATGTCCTGGGAGTTCTGTGTGGCAACAAGGGGAGCAGAAGTCTCCTAGAGCTTGGGTGATTGCATCCCAGAGGAAGAACTTGTCAGATGCTTTTAATAGTTCCACATCAGACTCCAGAATGCCCTGTGCCAGGTTACCAGAATTTCTTCTACTGACAATGCCTGCATTTTTTACTAGACATCACTAGAGATGGTAGCTTTGACTTTGCACTTAGAAAGTCTCTGATTTGAGGAAAGAACATTCAGAAAGTTGGAGGAAAAGTCTTGTTGGAGAACAAGGCACCAAGTTCTTCACCTATTCATGCCTAGGGTATACAGTTAGGCAGCATAACCTCATTGTGGTCTCCATAGACACTAAAAATAGGTCTTCATTTCAGAGACAAGGTCAGAACTATATGGTTTGGGGGGAGTAAGTGATAAATGTTATGAATTGAGTAATAAGGTGAGCTGAGTGGCCTTGCACAGTGTCAAGCGCTTTCAGTACAAGTAGCTACCATTTTTTTAATTGAGCATTTCCTACATGCAAAGCAGGGTGCTAAGTGCTAGAAGAATATATCTTCTGCTTACCTTTTTCTTGGGTTTCCCTGGTGGCTCAGATGGTAAAGAATCTGCCCACAATGCAGGAGACTCAGATTCGATCCGTGAATCAGAAAGATCCCGTGGAGAAGGGAATGGCAACCCATTCCGGTATCCTTGCCTGAGAAATTCCATGGACAGAGGAGCCTGGAGGGCTACAGTCCATGGGACTGTGAAGAGTCAGACACAACTGAGCGACTAACACTCTCTCTCACTTAGGAGAGCCAGCTTGAGCCAGCACTTTACAGATCTTATTATGACCTTGCAGTTCACATACTGGGTTTTTGTTTTTTTGCTTTTGAAGTATAGTTGATTTACAATATTGTGTTAGTTTCAGGTGTTCAGCATAGTGATTCATTTTTTGTGTGTGATTAAGTCTTTTTGCAGATTATATTCCATTATAGGTTATCACAATATGTGCTGTGCTTAGTCGCTCAGTCATGTCCGACTCTTTGTGATCCCATGGACTGTAGCCCACCAGGATTCTCTGTCCTTGAGATTTTCCAGGCATGAATACTAGAGCGGGTTGCCATGCCTTCCTTCAGGGGATCTTCCCCACTCAGGTATTGAGCCCAGCTTTCCCACATTGCAGGCGGATTCTTTACTGTCTGAGCCACCAGGGAAGCCCATGAATACTGGAGTGGTTAGGCTGTCCCTTATCCAGGGGGATCTTCCCAACCCAGGAACTGAACTAGGGTCTCTGGCATTGCTAGCAGATTCTTTACCAGGGAAACTCCTGTCACAATATACTAGGCATAATTCCTGTGTGTGTATATGTGTGCTCAGCCTCTCAGTCATATCCAACTGCTTGCGGACCTGTGGGCTATAGCCCACCAGGCTCCTCTGTCCATGGAATTTCACAGGCAAGAATACTGGAGTGGGTTGCCCATTTCCTCCTCTAGGGGAATCTTCCTGACCCAGTGATCAAATCCACATCTCCTGTGTCTCCTGAATTGACAGGCAGATTCTTTACCACTGAGTCACCTGGGAAGCCTCATAATTTCTTGTGCTATACAGTAAATCCATGTTATTTATCTATTTTATGTATAGCTACCTCTACTTGTTAATCCCATACTTCCCTTTTGTCCTTCCTCTGCTTCCTGTCTTTTTTGGTAACCAACCATAAACTTGTTTTCTATGTCTGTGAGTGTGTTTCTGCTTGATATGTAGATTCATTTGTTTTATGTTTTGTGCATAAAGAAACCAGGGTCAAGAGTGCTGAAATAAGTTGCCAAGAATATCAAATCAATTAAGTGACAAAGTTAGAACTTCCTCCCTGGACATTCAGCTGGTGATCTTTCCATGATACCCACTGTACTTTTCCTGAAAGCAAAGGCCTCATCTTTTTTCATCTTCATGTACCAAGTATTAGAAAAATAGCAACCTGTGTTGCTACCCTAAGGAGGAGGAGCATGCCGAGGGATAGTTTTTAGAACCCTTTGCTGATAATGAGACTTTGCCTTCAAGATGGATTCCTTAGCTCCAGCTACGTTTTGATTGCAGCATAGGATTTCCCATCAGGTTCAGAGCTTATTGAATCTATCTGCCTGGCTCTCTCTGGCTGTAGCCACCTTTCAGGAATCTGATTGGAGTCACACTGGGGCTTGGAGAGCTTGTGACCTTGAGGTTTGAAATTCCTTCAGCGGGCAGTGTGGGGACAGTTCTTAAAGGCAGTTAGCTTAGTTGACCTCCCTCTTCTTTCAAAGCCTCAAAAGTTTGGCCAGAGAAGCCATGGAAAATATGAGTCTAGGAAATGAATTCATCCTGCTCAATAGACATCAGTCAGTAGGCTAAAGTGCTTTCTGACACAGTGAGCTCCCTGCCCTCTATGGACAGAATGGACCTACTGCCTGGGGTCACGTCAGGAAGCCTGGTGTGCTGATCTAGCCATTACCTCACTGCCTCTCATGAGATTCATGGGCTCAAGCAGGAGTCCGGGAGCTGGTGGAAGGGTCCCGCTCGGCCCACCTACCCCAAGGTCAAGGGGCCAAGAGACAGTCTTGGGAGCGCTGACAGCTGTGTCACAAATCATGAGACTTGGCTGGCTGCCTCATGGGGAAACTGAAGCTCCCGCCTAGTGTTTGTATGGTCACCTTTATGAGCTGGCACTGGTAGGCAGGCACATTTCCCCTGGGGCAATCACACATATTTATGGATGTGGAAGCACTGATCTCACTGCTTTTTAAATAACAGTGTCTTTATAACTCATCCAATCCCAGTCATTTACAGCTGGCTCCCAAGGACTCAAGAGAAGAAACCTACCTTCTTTTTAAGGTCTCTAATAAGACCTTAAATAAGACCTCTAATAAGACATTAAGAACACCTTCCTGAAAAAAACTTCAGTTTTAATATAATTCATCCTACTTTCAATTTGGGCTTCCCAGGTGGCTCAGTGGTAAAGAATTCGCCTGCCGATGCAGGAGCTACAGGAGACGTAGATTCGATCCCGGGGTTGAGAAGATCCCCTGGAGGAGGAAATGGCTACCCACTCCAGTATTCTTGCTTGGGAAATTCTATGGACAGAGGAGCCTGGTGGCTACAGTTCTTGGGGTCACAAAGAGTCAGAGACAACTGAGCACCCTCAATTTATAGGTGGGAAAATGGAAACCTCAATCAAGCAAATTGCCTGTGGCACAGAGTAAGTCTAAGGAAAAAAGGTAGAACCTGGACAGGAGGTCTTTGGGGACTCTACTTTCTGCTCTATTTTGCTGCTTTAAGAAAATTAATTTATTATTATTTTCTATAAGCTAGAACCTGTACCTAGCCATCCTGAATTCTCTCTAGGCAGACCTTTCCTTGTCTGAGTCACACAAAGTGCCAGATCCTAGGGTGCTCATCAGTTGCCTATGGTCACTATTCTCACCAACAAACCAAACTGATTTTCATTCATTTAAAAATAATTTAGTAGTTTTCTTTGAAAATGGCTGAAAATACTAATAATATAGTGAACTTTCTTTTCAGCAACAACTGGAAAGATCCAAGGTAGCTTTCTACACAGACTGTCAGGTACTGCATTGAAGTTGTGGGGGTAAGGTGTAGAGGGTGTACTTTTAAGAGTACTTGCATCATAGGCTAGACCCATTATTTATCCATTGCATCATATTGTTTTCCTCAAAGTGAAGAACAATCTCAGTTTAGTTCCAATTTCTCAATCTAGATTGTTACATAATGTATTGAATTAAGATGCAGCACATGTTTCAACTGAATTTTCTTTTTTCTCTCTTCCCTCACTGACTGCTTCTTCTAAGTCTCTTTATCTAGATCCTCTTCTCCAGACTGCTTGACATTGGAGTGCCCCAGGCTTGACCATTGCCCCGCTACCCGTCTCTAACCAAACTCACTACCTTGGTGAACCCACCCAATCTCAAGTCCTTAAGTGCCATTTCAAGCATACACCTCCCTGTTGAAATCTAGACTTGCCCAGTCAACATCTTCAACTCAATACATCAGAAACAGAACTCTTGATTTTCTCTTGTAAATCTGTTCCACTCATACTCATCCCAAATCTTTGATGCCAACACTTCCTTTCTGTGTTCAGACCAGAAGCCTTGGGGTCATCATGGACTCCTGTCTTTTTCTCTTTCTCTTCATTTCATAAATCAGGAAATCCTGTTGACTGTACCATCAAAGTATATCTACAATCCAACCATCCATGTTACCACCATGGTCTGAGCCATCATCTCCAACCTGGGTTTTTGCACTAGCATACTGATTCTTCTCCTTTGAGTCTATTCTCACCATGACAGCTGGAGTTCAGTTCAGTTCAATTCAGTCACTCAGTCGTGCTTGACTCTTTGCGACCCCCTGGACTGCAGCATGCCAGGCCTCCCTGTCCAGCTAGAGTGGACAGCTAGAGCAGCTGTCTTAAGATTATCTTACTTCCCTGCTCATAAACCTCCAATACTTTACCATCTTCCTCAGAGTAAAAGCCAAGGTCCATAAAATGGCCTCAAGACTCCACAAGCTGCAGCCCTCCTTATATCCTGCTGCTCATCTTCTATTATGTTATCACTTGCTGACTCTGCTCTGATCAAGCCATCCTGGGCTCTTGCCTATTCTTGCCAAGCACACTTCTGCCCCAGGGCCTTTGCACAAGTTGTTTCTTCTGTTTGGAATGTTCTCCCTTTAGATATCTGCATAATTATTCATAGAGGTTTTCTCAGTTCTCAAAATGGAAAACTCTTGTCCACACTAAGTTCATAGAAATGATAGAAGAGATTTTTCTAATTAATAAAAAATAGGTATAGTTGTTCTCAAAGGTAGAAGGGGAGCTCCCAGCACAATGGAAATAGCAAGCACATCCCAAAAGATCCCTGGTGGCTCAGATGGTAAAGAATCTGCCTGCAATGAAGGAGACCTAGGTTCACTCCCTGGATCACGAAGATCCTCTGGAGAAAGGAATGGCTATCCACCCCAGTATTCTTGCCTAGAGAATTCCATGGACAGAGGAGCCTGGCAGGCTACATAGGGATCACAAAGAGTTGGACATGACCGAGTGACTAACACTAACTAACAGGACTGGATTAGATCAGGGGACTGTAGCTCAGTATGTGAGCAATGGTGGGTAGTACTGCCATAGAAGGTGTAGCTGGCAAAACCTTGAAGAAGGAGAGAGGATCAATATATCATTCATAACTATTTCTAAAAATCATATTATTTGATTAACTGTGTCCGGATACATATTTTCAATGAATATTCAAGTTATAGTAAAACACATGTAACTAAGACACCCTTTTGGAAAATGTCATAAAATAACTTTGCTGTCCTATAATTACATAGGACAGGATGGAACAGATTATTTGTGGGTCTATTTAATGTAGAACACCTTGTAACATCACCTCTTTCTAATACAAGTCAATATGACTAATAGAAGTAAACAAGTTCACTTATTTTTTTTTTAAAGAAAAGGAGTTTCCATCTCCCATCCAAAGTCTAATATGGGGAAAAAAATTAGACCTCATCAACATCAACTTGTAAACATATAATAGATAAGTGTTTATAAAATACTTTGTAGGAAATAATCAGAAACTGCGATAAAAATAAAGCTTACTTATTGCACTGTTTTGCAATACTTTCTCAACCACAAAATTTCTGTTAATAAAGCCCTGGCTTTCTGCCCTCAGCTGAGCGGTTTTCACAGATGCCCTTTTGGAAATGTCATGAAGTACCTTGGCTGCCCAAAAATCACACAGGGCAGAATGGGACAAAGAACTTGTGGCCTGATTTTAATACAGAACACCTATCAACTTTACCTCTTTCTCAACTCTTGCTCTTGTAGAATCATCATATCCTTTTTCTTTCTTTTTCTCAGTTTCAGCTTGAACAGATCAGATCCTTGCTTCCTATCTGCACATTCATTCATTCTCTAATCTACAACTCAGTTATTTAGGGCTAGACACTGAGCTAGGCTCTGAAGACAAAAGACAACAGATCCAACCCATATCTTCAAGAAGCCTACTGTCTGGTCAGGGAGACAGATAATTCAGACAATTTCTCGACAGCGTCTTAAATGTCATATTGCTGCTCTTATGAGGGCCCAGAGTAGGCAGCCTCATCACTCTAAAGTCAGTTAAGGCAGCAGTGCATGTGTACATATCCCTAAACTAACCACAGATTCAAGTAGAGTAAGAGAAGGCATTCCAGGCAGATGGCATGTTGCACAAGGGCTTAGAGACCAAGACAGTGAGGTCTAGGTGGAGAGGGTCTCTGAGTCTCCTTGGTGATATGGAGCTTTTCTGAATCTTCCTTGTAGTAGGACGTGGGGTACCTTCCCTGAAGGGGCGACTCCACTTGTTCAAACCTATGCTGAGTTCCATCTCCTGGCTTCTCTCCCATTGCTCCAATAAGAAAGGCACATTTCTGTACAGCTCAGAGATACATGCAGTAAGAGTGACTGCTGAAAACCCTTAGAAGATACAAGAGGTATATCTGTGATGAGCATAAGACAAGCTGTCCATCCACATCTCCACATGGTGGGTGAGTGGAGTCTGACACCTGCCAGACACTCAACAGATGCTGCTGCTGCTGCTCCTGGAATAAATGTAATATAGCCGTTTAATATAGGCCCAATCAACAAGAGGCCCCCAGTGGGAAGGAAATGTGAGGCAGTCTTCTGGAGCAGACAGGAAAGCTGTTTCCCATTGTCCCTAAGTGGTGTGGCTTATGGGGCCTTGGGAGTCTTGATTGGGCAATATATCTGTTCACCAGTTTCTTGAGTTTCCCACTGGTTTGAGTTTTTTTTTTTTTTTTTTTTTTTTTAAGGTATTTTTTAAAAAGCATAAATGTTATTGCAGTGAGATGATTCTCTAAATCGATATCAGATGATTGAACTTAGCATGAATTCAATGATACCAAGCAGGGTCTGAGGAATAGAACATAGAAACAGACAAAATTAATGGAAAGAAGGAAATTCAAAAAGGTATGGAGCATGGGTAGGGCATGTAAAGGATAGTAGCAAGAGGCTATTTGTGCTCTTTTGGAGCAGGGTTCTGCATGGGAGGAGAAGCTATCCAAAGAATACAGGAACACACTTTCCCACCTCACACCTTAGCATGGGCTCAGACTACCTACAATGAAAAACTAGGAGGAATACCTTTTGTCATCCTTTGGCCAATAGTACAACATATGGGTTCTATCTCAGGGAAAGAGGGGACAACTAAGAGGTGACAAAAGCCCACTGTTAGACCAAGGGACAGTGCACACCACCAAGGAAGAGTAAATGCTATTTATTGGTGATGAGATGAACCCTTGGCATCATGGCTGCCTTGTTATTTCCTGTTTAGAAGAAGTTATCTGACATCTTTCTTCAATTCCCTTTACCTACTCCTCCCCCACTGTATTTATTTCCTATAGCTGTGTAACAAAATATCACGGATTTAGCAACTTAAGACAACACATATTTATTATCTCACAGTTTCCATGGGTCAGGAATTTGGACATTGGGCTGAACTGAGTCCTCTTCTTGGGGTCTCACAAAACTGAAGTCAGGGTGTCGGCTGGGCTGCATTCTCCTCTGGAGCTTGACTGAGGAAGAGTTCACTTCCAAGCCCATTCAGGTTGTTGGCAGAATTCATTTTCTTGTGGCCATATGACCAAGTGCCACCACCTTCTACTGGCTGTAGGCTAAGGGCTGACCTCAGGTCCTGAGCTTCCTCACATCTTCCAGGGGTCAGCCATCATTCCTTGCCACATGGACTTCATCAATATGGCCATCTACTTTATCAAGTCAGCAGTGTTTCATGACCCAGTCTGCTAAAATGGAGTCTAATATAACATAAAGCAAACCTGGGAGTGACGCACCGTCACCATTCTCATGTCCATCGCCTAGAAACAAGTCTCAAGTGAGAGTGTGTCCCACCTGTACTCAACAAAAGGGACAGAAAGATCAATGAAGCACAGCGGGGTACCCTCAAAGCCTTTCCAGAAACCTCCTTTCAATATTGTGCCTGGGTAACTGCCCCTAATATCCTCCTCTAGATTAACATTCTTATCCTCCACTCCTAGGGGAAAAATCTTCAGATCAAAAAGACATTGGCATCACTGAGTCTATGATTCTACCTGACACATAAACTTGAATTAATCATAGATTATCAAGGCATTTAGATTTTGTGAAGCTCCCATCACCTTGCTGGCTCCCTTCTCAATACCCGGGAGAGTCATATCTAAGATCTTCCTACTTGGAGCTCGAATCTGCATCTCATTCTGAATGCAGGCTTGCTGTGATGTTTTTCTGTTCTTTCTATCCCTATTTATATCTCTATTTATAGCAGCTCCTCTTTCAGGAAAACAATTTCACCACAATTTTTGGCTTCTTGTTTTCCTTCCTTGACTGAGTGCTTGACAAACTGCCCCATCCCGGGGGACTGTTTTTACCTGCGGTCTTTGAATTATTATATTACTGGCCAGCTTCGCCTACTCAATCCCCCTGTACTCTCCACTTCTCCACTAATGCAATTTTTCTTGTGAGTCCTTGGTTTTGTCTTCCTACATCTCACCTGCCTCTGGGGAAATTATCAGCTGTGAGTGAAATAGTACAGCCCGCACCATGCCCTAACTCTGAGGAATGCTTTCTGCATAGTCAACTGAAAAGGGGCAGCTTAAGCCCCAAACAGGTGCTGGTGTAGCTGAATGAATCCAGTGCTTCTCATTTCTGTGTATGTATTTCTCACATCTCATCTTTCTTACTCCTGCTTTTCTGTCCTCTCTTGTACATTCACTTGAATTCTCTCTTCTTTTCACATTATCTCTAGACTTCAGTTTGCCAAATGTTTTAGATTCGACAGACCTGCCTTTTTCTAGTCTCTCCCATGAAGCAAGGACTCCATTACCTGGTGGCCATCTCCCACGTGAGACCAATCTGTTATGCTGCAAAGGGATCAGTTAGGAAACTTTCGCTTTCCCTAAAGGAATTCACTGTGGCTCAAAATAATTCAACCAGCTTCCAGAAGTTTCTTTCTCCCAGCATGTTTAGCAGCATGAAGAGTCAAATGTTCCTTAGTGCCTATGGCTCACTCCCCATATACACAAACAGGTTTGACGAAATTCAGTTTTTAAAAAAACATTCAATTGAGATCAGAAAATCCCAAATGTTTTTCAGCTTGAAGTTTCCACTTTTCAACCAACTGTTTTTATATCCTGTTGGCTCAGCCTAAGCTACTGACTATTTGGAAGTTGTGTTGGTAGGAGGCTTGTTTATTTTCCAGGCCACTAGGAGACCTTGTGGGGTATGATTTTATGGCTCTGTATCAAATCCATCAGTAATTATGTGTGCACTGTAATACATACAGGCAAGAATAAACCTTGTTTAGGTGTTATGGTGTAAGAGACATTGCTTGATGGGTTTGTTCTCAAAGGGTAGGTAATAAACTACAACCTCCAAGTATTAGCTTCATACACATGCAGTGATAATATATTTATTAACTACATGTGATATTTTATGGGGTTTCTCAGGTGGTGCTAGTGGTAAAGAAGTGGGCTGCCAATGCAGGAGACATAAGAGACTTGGGCTGAGTCCTTGGGAACATGAAGATCCCTTGCAGGAGGGCATGGCAACCCTCTCCAGTACTCTTGCCTGGAGAATCCCATGGACAGAGGAGTCTGGCAGGCTAGAGTCCCTAGGGTTGCAAAGAGTCAGACACAACTGAAGCAACTTAGCATGCATGCATAGTATTTCATGTAATACACAGATTATAGTATACATCGACTCTAGTGTATATTGATTATGACTAATATTTATAATAAATGTGATGTGTGTGTTTGTGTGTGTATTCTGTAATACTTTTATGCTAACATAAAATGTCACAATCCAACCCATGGTTCCTGACTCACCTCCATCAGTCCTGTTCCTCAGAGAAAACCAATTTTTAATGACTTTACTTTTAGGGTTCTCTGACGGTTATCCTAAATAATATGCTCATATTCTTGATTCTGGCTTTGTAGACTTTAGACACTTAGCTCTTTGCTTCATACTATGATTTATTTAGTTTATCTACTGTTTTTCTCTGTCCCTATCTCAGGAAAATTGTAGGATATTCTTTTAAGCTTCAACGTTCTGAAATTTCACTATATTGTGTTGAGGGGTAACTGTCCTTTTTTATTAGTCTGGGCACTGATGAGCCCTTTGTATTTAAAGATACTCTCCCATCAATTTGGGGAACTTTTTTTCATTAAAATACAGTTTATTTACAAAGTTATGTTAGTTTTTGGTATATACCAAAGTGATGCAGTCTCACACATGCACACACATATAATTCTTTTCCATTATGGTTTATTACAGGACATTGAATATAGTGCCCTGTGTTGACAGTAGAACACTGTTCTTTATTTACCTTATATATAGCAGTCTGTGCCTGCTAATCTCAAACTGTAAAATGTCTTCTGTTTTTTATAATTTCTTGCCTCTTTTATCTCTATTTGCTCTAGAATTCTTAATAATAAAATGTCAGATCTCTTAATACTAATCTCTAATATGTTTTAATTTTTGCTCACATTTTCTTCCTAACTACCTTTAATTCTGTTTTCTAGAAGTTTTCTTCAACCTCGCCTTACACTCCATAATGTTCAATTTTGACATGACATTTTTAACTTCAAAAAAATCTTTATTTTTAAAATATAACTTCCAATTCTTATTTTATCCATGCCAAATATTCCTGAGTACTCCTGAGTATACCAAATTAGTCTTGTTCTGTAAATTCTCATCTATTCCCTAAGCTCTCTTATTCCTCTTGGGAATGACCAACATGTCTGTTTATCTTGGTGTTTCTCTTTCTTGTTGCAGACTTTCTCAAATATCTAGTGATTTTTTATTGTTTCTCCAGATGTAAGAATTACCAATAAGCCCCACTGCCCAGGAGCTCTGGATAAGGCCTCAGATTGCATCAGCTAGTAGGCTTTCTCCAAGCTGGATGCTCCGAGTACTGAGATAAAGGCAGAGAGCCCCAAGGAATGAATGAGGAGGGTCTTACTCTGGGTCATTAATATTGACACCAGCGCTTGGTTCTTCCCCCCGCAGTTCATGCTGCCCTGTTTTGAAAAAAGCTCTCTGATGATTGTCCTGTGGGCAAGGACCTGCATTTGTATTGCATATGGAGCTGAAGGAAAGTTATGTCTGGGATCACCTGTTCTATGTATAGGCCTTCTATTTTTACAGTGAAAAGTGAATTTTCCACTCCCAGATTTTGAATCCAGAGTCTCTCTTGATTTTGCTGGCCCCCTACCTGATGTGCTGCAGCATTTCCCTCACATTCAAGGCTGTGTCTTTCTTCCATTGGCTCCTTAGTTGATGGTCTTCCTTCCACTTTTGGTAGCCTACAAATTCATTGAAATATCTCATCCTCCTCCTATTTATTTCATTGTTGAAGATTTTTTTGTTTAAAAAAAAAAAAAAATCCTGGTTGGGAGAACAAGATGGTGGAGGAGTAGGTGGGTGTGGAGTACATCTCTCTCCAAGGATGCATAGGGAACACACCTTCAGACATAGAAGTACATACAGACCACCAGCTGAGGGTGGAGAGGAGAACATGACCAGAAGAAAAGAATATATAGGATCATGCAAAACTCAGTAGGACGAAGGACAGGGGGAAAAACAGGAGTACTGGATTGGATTGTACCTCCCCTCGGTGGGTAGGAGAACCAAAGCAGGAGTCCGATCCCTACACTGGGGCAATTGTCTGAGTCAGAGGACAAGCATTTAAGGCTGAGAGTGAAACAGCTGATTTGTGGCAGCCTAAATGGAATGAAAATCAGACAGTCCTTGCCACAGCCATACATAACCTGGAGAGGGATGCAGGTCCCCTAGAAGATGCAGTGGCTGGGAGCTGGAGCTTAGGGATTGTAGAGCAATCCCAGGGTGAGGGCTGCTGTTGACTGTGAAGAGATGGATCAAGGAGATGCGAGGGAGGAGATTGTGGTGGGAAATGCCTGTGGAGGAAAGTCAGGCAGCCATGGAAGCAAGGCGATACTCCTGAGTCATGCATAGGGGGTGGAGCCATCACCATAGCCTCTCTCCCACCACAGGCCAGCATCAGCAGCGTCCATCAAACAACTGACACACTGAACTACAGAGTAGGATGCCTCACAGGATGCTCCTTTGAGTGACTGATGCAGAACTACAGAGTAGGACCCCAGCCAAGGGGGCCCCACTATGTGCCTGACATGCAAAACAACAGAGAAGGACCCCAGGCAAGGGAGCCGTCTAAGTGCAAGAACGGGCAGATCTATGGAGAAAAACTGGTCAAAGAGGCCTTCTGATCACCAGCTACCAGAGGCTCAAGAAAAGACTGATAGGGCCATAACTCCAGTGGCTGAGGCAGTCCATGTCCCTGCACACTTGGTGCCACCACCATCCCCGTGACCCAAGCAGTTGTGCCACCTTCATGTTCAAGCCTCACTGGGGCAGAGCTGCTACAGGCAAAAAAAAAAAAAAAATTATTGCGTCTATGCAGGTGGGGGACACTTTGGGGTCACTCGCAAATGCCCAACTCTTTGCGACCCTGTGGACTGTGGCCTGCCAGGCTTCTCTGTTGCGGGGTTCTCCAGGCAAGAACACTGGAGGGTATTGGCCAATACTGGTTGCCATACCCTTCTAGAGAACTATATTTCCTGCTGCCCTAGCTGCCAACTCCCCTGAGTACCTGGTGCTGCCAGAACCCCTGTGACCCAAGCAGCTGCACCACCTGCACACCCGGACCTCACAGGGGCAAATCCAAGTCCTCCAGGGCAGCCTCAGGAGCAAACCCCAGTGGACGACCCACATGCAGAGGTGGAAATAAAACCACAATTGAAACCCAGGGGCAGTGCAGCTAAGGAAGAAGACGCAAACCATTCCCACCAGCTGTACAAGCTGCAGATTAAATCCACACGATCAACTAGGCAGACTCTGTGTCTATGGTATATATAAAAGGACATTGAGAGCTCCCACAAAAGAAAACACGCTAGTTCTGACAGCTGTTAACATTAGAGGCAACAATACACAGGAGTAGGACCAGATTAGAATCTGAACTGCCCCCACAGCAGGTCCAGAGACCAGCACAGTGTTGGAGGGCATCCTAGGAGGTGAGGTGGACTGTGACTCTCAGCGAGGGAAAGGACTCTGACAGCAGTGACTCAGGAAAAACATTTATTATTCTTATGTTTTGACTTGTTCTGTAGATTCTCCTGGATTTTTTTTCTTTTTTCTTTTTTCCCCTTCCCCGCCCCCAACTCCCCGTTTCAGTTGTTAATTTTGTTGGCACAATGAAATCGAATTAAGCTTTTGAGTTTTTTGTTTCAATCACACTTTTTATTGTCGTTATAAACCTCTGTCTCTACATTGGGCTTTTGCAGTTCTGTGGAGTTTTCCTTTTTTTTTTCTTCTAATTCTCCAAGCCAGGCTTCAGCAATATGTGAACCATGAACTTCCTGATGTTCAAGCTGGTTTTAGAAAAGGCAGATTATAAGCAAGGTGAAAGGACAGCCTTCAGAATGGGAGAAAATAATAGCAAATGAAGCAACTGACAAACAACTAATCTCAAAAATATACAAGCAACTCCAACAGCTCAATTCTGAAAAATAAACGACCCAATCAAAAAATGGGCCAAAGAACTAAACAGACATTTCTCCAAAGAAGACATACAGATGGCTAACAAACACATGAAAAGATGCTCAACATCACTCATTATCAGAGAAATTCAAATCAAAACCACTATGAGGTACCATTTCACGCCAGTCAGAATGGCTGCGATCCAAAAGTCTACAAGCAATAAATGCTGGAGAGGATGTGGATAAAAGGGAACCCTCTTACACTGTTGGTGGGAATGCAAACTAGTACAACCACTATGGAGAACAGTGTGGAGACTCCTTAAAAAACTGGAAATAGAACTGCCTTATGATCCAGCAATCCCACTGCTGGGCATACACACTGAGGAAACCAGAAGGGAAAGAGATATGTGTACCCCAAAGTTCATCACAGCATTGTTTATAATAGCCAGGACATGGAAGCAATCTAGATGTCCATCAGCAGATGAATGGATAAGAAAGCTGTGGTACATATACGCAATGGAGTATTACTCGGCCATTAAAAAGAATACATTTGAATCAGTTCTATATGAGGTGGATGAAACTGGAATCTATTATATAGAGTGAAGTAAGCCAGAAAGAAAAACACCAATACAGTATACTAACACATATATATGGAATATAGAAACATGGTAACAATAACCCTGTATACGAGACAGCAAAAGAGACACAGATGTATAGAACAGTCTTTTGGACTCTGTGGGAGAGGGAGAGCATGGGATGATTTGGGAGAATGGCATTGAAACATGTATAATATCATATATGAAACGAGTCACCAGACCAGGTTCCATGCACGATACTGGATGCTTGGGGCTGGTGCACTGGGACGACCCAGAGGGAATGGTATGGGGAGGGAGGAGGGAGGAGGGTTCAGGATGGGGAACACGTGTATACCTGAGGCGGATTCATGTTGATATATGGCAAAACCAATACAATATTGTAAAGTTAAAAAATAAAATAAATTAATAAAAAATAAGTAAATAAAAGGCAGAGGAACCAGAGATCAAATTGCCAATATCCGCTGGATCATGGAAAAAGCAAGAGAGTCCCAGAAAAACATCTATTTCTGCTTTATTGACTATGCCAAAGCCTTTGACTGTGTGGATCACAATAAACTGTGGAAAATTCTGAAAGATATAGGAATACCAGACCACCTGACCTGCTTCTTGAGAAATCTGTATGCAGGTCAGGAAGCAACAGCTAGAACTGGACATGGAACAATAGACTGGTTCCAAATAGGAAAAGGAGTATGTCAAGGCTGTATATTGTCACCCTGTTAGTTTAACTTATATGCAGAGTACATCATGAAAAATGCTGGACTGAAAGAAACAGAAGCTGGAATCAAGATTGCCGGAAGAAATATCAATAACCTCAGATATGCAGATGACACCACCCTTATGGCAGAAAGTGAAGAGCAACTAAAAAGTCTCTTGATGAAAGTGAAAGTGGAGAGTGACAAAGTTGGCTTAAAGCTCAACATTCAGAAAACGAAGAGCATGGCATCTGGTCCCATCACTTCATGGCAAATAGATGGGGAAACAGTGGAAACAGTGTCAGACTTTATTTTTCTGGGCTCCAAAATCACTGCAGATGGTGACTGCAGACATGAAATTAAAAGATGCTTACTCCTTGGAAGGAAAGTTATGACCAACCTAGACAGCATATCCAAAAGCAGAGACATTACTTTGCCAACAAAGGTCCATCTAGTCAAGTCTATGGTTTTTCCTGTGGTCACGTATGGATGTGAGAGTTGGACTGTGAAGAAGGCTGAGCGCCAAAGAATTGATGCTTTTGAACTGTGGTGTTGGAGAGGACTCTTGAGAGTCCCTTGGACTGCAAGG
Source organism: Bos indicus (assembly GCF_029378745.1). Lineage (NCBI taxonomy): Eukaryota > Metazoa > Chordata > Mammalia > Artiodactyla > Bovidae > Bos > Bos indicus. Next base: position 15,242,703 of record NC_091774.1, on the reverse strand, counting down.
AGATCCAACCAGTCCATTCTGAAAGAGATCAGCCCTGGGATTTCTTTGGAAGGAATGATGCTAAAGCTGAAACTCCAGTACTCTGGCCACCTCATGCGAAGAGTTGACTCATTGGAAAAGACGCTGATGCTGGAAGCAATTGGGGGCGGGAGAGAAGGGGACAACAGAGGATGAGATGGCTGGATAGCATCACTGACTCGATGGACGTGAGTCTGAGTGAACTCCGGGAGTTGGTGATGGACAGGGAGGCCTGGCGTGCTGCGATTCATGGGGTCGCAAAGAGTCGGACACAACTGAGCGACTGAACTGAACTGAAACTATTATTATTTTTTCTACATTACTTTGTTTGTCTTTCCTACTGTTTTTTTCCCCTTGGAGTTAATCTTTAATGTATATAAATCTTCATCTACCTCTATTTAGCTTTGAATATCTATTCTTACTTTCTTTTCTTTCTTTCCTTTCCTCTCAACATATTTGTTAGTTTTGCTTTAATTGCTTTACGCCCCAGTTGTCACGTTGCTTTAGTTTTGTTTCCAGTTTGTGCTTGTTAGTTTTGTTCTTAACTGGTAGATATAATTTTTGGTTTTCTTTGTTCACTGGGTCAATCTATTGTATTTTATTTTTATTGGACTGTTTTTATTTTGCTTATGGATGTATATGTATATTCCATTATTTCAATTATTATTTGCCTGATTTTGTAACTACCATATGTCTGGGGTTCATCTTGGGTTTCTTTTTTGGGGGGTATTTGTGTTAATCTCACTTAACATCATAACAAACCACTTGTGGAATCTTCATTCCTAAACAGAGATCAAGCTCTGAGCCTTTGGAGTGGGAACACTAAGTCCAAGAACCCAGACTACCAGACAATTAACCTTCAGTTCTGTTCAGTTCAGTTGAGTAGCTCAGTCGTGTCCGACTCTTTGTGACCCCATGAATTGCAGCATGCCAGGCCTCCCTGTCCATCATCAGCTCCCAGAGTTCACTCAGACTCATGTTCATCGAGTCAGTGATGCCATCCAGCCATCTCATCCTCTGTTGTCCCCTTCTTCTCTTGCCCCCAATCCCTCCCGGCATCAGTCTTTTCCAAGGAGTCGACTCTTCACATGAGGTAGCCAAAGTACTGGAGTTTCAGCTTCAGCATCATTCCCTCCAAAGAAATCCCAGGGCTGATCTCTTTCAGAATGGACTGGTTGGATCTCCTTGCAGTCCAAGGGACTCTCAAGAGTCCTCTCCAACACCACAGTTCAAAAGCATCAATTCTTCGGCACTCAGCCTTCTTCACAGTCCAACTCTCACATCCATACATGACCACAGGAAAAACCATAGACTTGACTAGATGGACCTTTGTTGGCAAAGTAATGTCTCTGCTTTTGAATATGCTGTGTAGGTTGGACATAACTTTCCTTCCAAGGAGTAAGCATCTTTTAATTTCATGTCTGCAGTCACCATCCGCAGTGATTTTGGAGCCCAGAAAAATAAAGTCTGACACTGTTTCCACTGTTTCCCCATCTATTTGCCATGAAGTGATGGGACCAGATGCCATGCTCTTCGTTTTCTGAATGTTGAGCTTTAAGCCAACTTTGTCACTCTCCACTTTCACTTTCATCAAGAGACTTTTTAGTTGCTCTTCACTTTCTGCCATAAGGGTGGTGTCATCTGCATATCTGAGGTTATTGATATTTCTCCCAGCAATCTTGATTCCAGCTTCTGTTTCTTTCAGTCCAGCATTTCTCATGATGTACTCTGCATATAAGTTAAACTAACAGGGTGACAATATACAGCCTTGACATACTCCTTTTCCTATTTGGAACCAGTCTGTTGTTCCATGTCCAGTTCTAACTGTTGCTTCCTCATGTGCATACAGATTTCTCAAGAGGCAGGTCAGGTGGTCTGGTATTCCTATATCTTTCAGAATTTTCCACAGTTTATTGTGATCCACACAGTCAAAGGCTTTGGCATAGTCAATAAAGCAGAAAAAGATATTGTTCTGGAACTCTCTTGCTTTTTCCATGATCCAGCAGATGTTGGCAATTTGATCTCTGGTTCCTCTGCCTTTTCTAAAACCAGCTTGAACATCAGGAAGTTCACGGTTCACATATTGCTGAAGCTTGGCTTGGAGAATTTTGAGCATTACTTTACTAATGTGTGAGATGAGTGCAATTGTGTGATAGTTTAAGCAGTCTTTGGCATTGCCTTTCTTTGGGATTGGAATGAAAACTGACCTTTTCCATTCCTGTGGCCACTGCTGAGTTTTCCAAATTTGCTGGCATATTGAGTGCAGCACTTTCACAGCATCATCTTTCAGGATTGGAAATAGCTCACCTGGAATTCCATCACCTCCACTAGCTTTGTTCATAGTGATGCTTTCTAAGGCCCACTTGACTTCACATTCCAGGATGTCTGGCTCTAGATGAGAGATCACACCATCGTGATTATCTGGGTCGTGAAGATCTTTCTTGTACAGTTCTTCTGTGTATTCTTGCCACCTCTTCTTAATATCTCAGGGAGTATCAAATAATGAGAACTCCCACAAATGAAGCCACTTGAATACAAGGCCGGGAATCACCCAACCAGCAGTAGAACCCTGTGCAGGTGCCTCAGCCAAACAACAACAAACAAAACAAAAATACAAACCAAATCATCAACAGACAGGGTTACCACCTCCCTCAGCCTTACCCATCAGAAAAAAAAAAAAAAAACAAGCAAACAAACAAAAAGCTCAACAAAAATCTCACCCTATTCAAAACTTACACAAACCACTGCACCAACATTAGGGGGGGCAGAAACCAAAAGAAAGAAAGAATTCAACTGTGAAGCCTGGGAAAAGGACACCTCAAACACAGTAAGTTTAAAAAAAAAAAAAGAAAGAAAGAAAAGGCAGAGAAATAGTGCACAAATGAAGGAACAAACTAGAAACACAGAAGTCCAAATAAATGAAGAGGAAATAGGAAAAGTACTGGAAAAAGAATTCAGATCAATGATAGTAAAGATGATCAAAGACCTTGAAAACAGAATGGATAAAATGCAAGAATCAATTAACAAAGACCTAGAAGAATTAAAGAATAAGCATACAGAGACAAACAACACTACTGAAATTCAAAACACTCTGGAAGGAATTAACAGCAGAATATCTGAAACAGAAAAATGAATCAGTGAGCTGGAAGGTAAAATGGCTGAAATAACTTTTGAAGAGCTGCTGCTGCTGCTGCTGCTGCAGAATAAAGTAAAAAGAATGAAAAGAACTGAGGATAGTCTCAGAGACCTCTGCTGCTGCTGCTGTTTCAGTTGTGTCTGACCCTATGTGACCCCATAGACAGCAGTCCACCAGGCTCCACTGTTCTTGGGATTCTCCAGGCAAGAACACTGGAGTGGGTTGCCATTTCCTTCTCCAATGCATGAAAGTGAAAATTGAAAGTGAAGTTGTTCAGTCATGTCCGACTCTTAGTGACCCCATGGACTGCAGCCTACCAGGCTCCTCCGTCCATGGGATTTTCCAGGCAAGAGTACTGGAGTGGGTTGCCATTGCCTTCTCTGAGAGACCTCAGGGACAATATCAAACATGCCAACATTGGAATTACAGGAGTCCCAGAAGAAAAAGAGAAAAGGAAAGGGTATGAGAAATTTTTTGAAGAGATTATAGTTGAAAATTTCCCCAATATGGAAAAGGAAATAATCAAGTCCAAGAGGTACAAAGAGTCCCATACTGGATAAACCCAAGAAAAAACATGCCAAGACACGTATTAATCAAACTAGCAAAGACTAAACACAAAGAAAGAATATTAAAAGCAGGAGAGAAAAACAACAAGTAACATACCCATACGTTTAACAGCTGATCTTTCAGCAGAAACTCTGCAGGCCAGAAGGGAATGGCAGGATATATTTAAAGTACTGAAAGGGAAAAATCTACAACCAAGATTACTTTACCTGGCAAGAATCTCATTGAAAATTGATGGAGAAATAAAAAGCTTTTCAGACAAGCAAAAGTTAAGAGAACTCAGTACCACCAAACCGGCTTTACAACAAATGTTAAAGGACTTTTATGGTCAAGAAATACAAGCGAAGAAAAAGATCTACAAAATCAAACCCCAAACAATTAAGAAAATGGCAATAGTAACATATATATCAATAATTGCTTTAAATGTAAATGGATTAATGCTCCGACCAAAAGACACAGATAAGCTGAATGGATACAAAAACAAGACCCATGTATATGCTGTCTACGAGACACCCACTTCAGACCTAAAGACGCATATAGACTAAAAGTGAGAGGATAGAAAAATATATTCCATGTGAATGCGAAGTGAAAGAAAGCTGGAGTAGCAATCTTCATATCAGACAAAATAAACCTTAAAATAAAGATTACAAGAGATACGGAAGGACACTACATAATGGTCAAGGTATCAACCCAAGAAGAAGACATAACAATTGTAAATATCTATGCACCCAACATAGGAGCACCTCAGTACATAAGACAAACACTAACAGACATAAAAGGAGAAATTGACAGTAACACAGTAATAGTAGGAGACTTTAACATCCCACTCATACCAATGGACAGATCATCAAAACAGAAAATTAATAATGAAACACAAGTCTTATATGATACATTAGATGGGATAGATCTCATTGATATCTTCAGGACATTCCATCCAAATGCAGAAGAATACACCTTCTTCTCAAGTGCACATGGAACATTCTCCAGGGTAGACCACATCTTGGGTCACAAATCAAACCTCTGTAAATTTAAGAAAATCGAAATCATGTCAGTCATCTTCTCCAACCACAACACTATGAGACTAGATATGAATTACAAGAAAAAAAAAACTGTAAAAAGCACAAATATATGGAGATTAAGCAATACATTTCAAAATAACTAACAGGTTACTAAGAAATCAAAAGGGAAATTAAAAAATTTCTAGAAACAAATCACAATGAAAACATGACAACTCAAAATCTATGGGACACAGCAAAAGTAGTTCTAAGAGAGAAGTTTATAGCAAAACAATCCTACCTCAAGAAACAAGAAAAACATTGAATAGACCACCTAACTTTACACCTAAAACAACTGGAAAAAGAAGAGCAAAACCCCCCACAATTAGCAGAAGAAAAGAAATCATAAAGATCCGAGCAGAAATAAATAAAGAATAAATGAAAGAAACAATAGTAAATATTAATACAACTAAAAACTGGTTCTTTGAGAAGATAAAAAAAAAAAAAAAAAAAATTGGCAAGCCTTTAGCCAGACTCATCAAGAAAAAAAGAGAGAAGAATCAAATCAACAAAATTAGAAATGGAAAAGGAGAGGTTATAGCAGACAATGTAGAAATACAATGGATTATAAGAGACTATTATGAACAACTATATGGCAATAAGATGGATAACCTGGAAGAAATGGACAGATTCTTAGAAAAGTCCAATCTTCCAAGACTGAACCAGGAAGAAGCAGAAATTATGAACAACCCAATTACAAGCAATGAAAATGAAGCTGTAATCAAAGATCTCCCAAAAAACGAAAGACCAGGACCAGGGGGCTTCACAGGAGAATTCTATCAAACATTTAGAAAAGAGCTAAAGACTATCCTTCTTAAACTCTTTCAAAAAATTGCAGAGGAAGGAACACTTCTGAACTCACTCTATGAGGCCACCATCACCCTGATACAAAAACCAGACAAAGACAACACAAAATAAGAAAACTACAGGCCAATATCACTGATGAACATAAATGCAGAAATTCTCAACAAAATTTTAGCAAACAGAATTCAGCAACACATCAAAAAGCTCACCCCATGGAATAGATTTAAGGGACTAGATCTGATACAGTGCCTGATGAACTATGGACAGAGGTTCATGACATTGTACAGGAGACAGGGATCAAGATAATTCCCAAGAAATAGAAAAGCAAAAAAGCAAAATGGCTGTCTGAGGAGTCCTTACAAATAGCTGTGAAAAGAAGAGAAGTGAAAAGCAAAGATAGACCCATTTGAATGCAGAGTTCCAAAGAAGAGCAAGGATAAGAAAGCCTTCCTCAGTGATCAGTGCAAAGAAATAGAAAAAATCAATAGAATGGGAAAGACTAGAGATCTCTTCAAGAAAATTAGAGATACCAAGGGAATATTTCATGCAAAGATGGGCTTGATAAAGGACAGAAATGGTAGGGACCTAACAGAAGCAGAAATTATTAAGAAGAGGTGGCAAGAATACACAGAAGAACTGTACAAAAAAGATTTTCACGACCCAGAAAATCACGATGGTGTGATCACTCATCTAGAGCCAGACATCCTGGAATGTGAAGTCAAGTGGGCCTTAGAAAGCCTCACTACGAACAAAGCTAGTGGAGGTGATGGAATTCCAGGTGAGCTATTTCCAATCCTGAAAGATGATGCTGTGAAAGTGCTGCACTCAATATGCCAGCAAATTTGGAAAACTCAGCAGTGGCCACAGGACTGGAAAAGGTCAGTTTTCATTCTAATCCCAAAGAAAGCCAATGCCAGAGAAGGCTCAAATTACCGCACAATTGCACTCATCTCACACGCTAGTAAAGTAATGCTCAAAATTCTTCAAGCCAGGCTTCAGCAGTAAGTGAACTGTGAACTTCCTGATGTTCAAGCTGGTTTTAGAAAAGACAGAGGAACCAGAGATCAAATTGCCAACATCTGCTGGATCATGGGAAAAACAGGAGAGTTCCAGAAAAACATCTTTTTCTGTTTTATTGACTATGCCAAAGCCTTTGAATGTGTGGATCACAATAAACTGTGGAAAATTCTGAAAGATATGAGAATACTAGGCCACCTGACCTGCCTCTTGAGAAACCTATATGCAGGTGAGGAAGCAACAGTTAGAACTGGACATAGAACAACAGACTGGTACCAAATAGGAAAAGGAGTATGTCAAGGCTGTATACTGTCACCCTGCTTATTTAACTTATAAGCAGAGCACATCATGAGAAATGCTGGACTGGAAGAAACACAAGCTGGAATCAAGATTGCCAGAAGAAATATTAACAACCTCAGATATGCAGATGACACCACCCTTATGGCAGAAAGTGAGGAGGAACTAAAGAGCCTCTTGATGAAAGTGAAAGAGGAGAGTGAAAAAGTTGGCTTAAAGCTCAACATTCACAAAACGAAGATCATGGTATCTGGTCCCATCACTTCATGGCAAATAGGTGGGGAAACAGTGGAAACAGTGTCAGACTTTATTTTCAGGGGCTCCAAAATCACTGCAGATGGTGACTGCAGCCATGAAATTAAAAGACGCTTACTCTTTGGAAGGAAAGTTATGTCCAACCTAGATAGCATATTCAAAAGCAGAGACATTACTTTGCCAACAAAGGTCCATCTAATCAAAGCTATGGTTTTTCCTGTGGTCCTGTACGGATGTGAGAGTTGGACTGTGAAGAAGGCTGAGCACCGAGGAATTGATGCTTTTGAACTGTGGTGCTGGGGTAGACTCTTGTGAGTCTCTTGGACTGCTAGGAGTTCCAGCCAGTTCATCCTAGAGGAGACCAGTCCTCGGTATTTGTTGGAAAGACTGATGCTGAGGCTGAAACTCCAATACTTTTGCCACCTCATGTGAAGAGTTGACTCATTGGAAAAGACCCTGATGCTGGGAGGGATTGGGGGCAGGAGGAGAAGGGGACGACGGAGGATGAGATGGCTGGATGGCATCACTGACTCGATGCACATGAGTTTGGGTGAACTCCAGGAGTTTGTGATGGACAGGGAGGCCTGGCGTGCTGCGATTCATGGGGTTGCAAAGAGTCGGACATACTGAGCGACTGAACTGAACTGATCAAGTTGGGTTTATTCCAGGGATGCCAAGATTCTTCAATATATGCAAATCAATCAATGTGATACACATATTAACAAATTGAAAGATAAAAACCAGATGATAATCTCAACAGATGCAGAAAAAGCCTTTGACAAAATTCAGCACCCATTTATGATTAAAACTCTTCAGAAAATAGGCATAGAAAGAACCTACCTCAACATATATGGCCATATATGACAAACCTATGGCAAACATCATTCTCAATGGTAAAATTGAAAGCATTCTCCCTAAGATCAGGAACAAGACTAGGGTGTCCACTTTTACCACTATTATTCAACATAGTTCTGGAAGTCCTGGCTACAGCAATCAGAGAAGAAAAAGAAATGAATACAGATCAGAAAAGAAGAAGTAAAACTCTCATTGTTTGCGGATGACATGACTCTGTACATAGAAAACCCTAAAAATAGTATGAGAAAATTACTAGAACTAATCAGTGAATTTAGCAAAGTTGCAGGATACAAAATCAATACACAGAAATCACTTGCATTTCTATATACTAACAATGAAAAATCAGAAGGAGAAATTAAGGAATCAATCCCATTCAACATTGCAACAACAACAACAAAAAATATTTAGGAATAAACTTACCTAAGGAGACAAAAGAACTGTACTCAGAAAATTATAAGGCAGTGATGAAAGAAATCAAAGATGACATAAACAGTTGGAGAGATATTCCATGTTTCTGGGTAGAAAGAATCAATATTGTGAAAATGACTATACTACCAAACTCAATCCAGATTCAACGTGATCCTTATCAAATTATCAATGGGATTTTTCACAGAACTAGAACAAAAAATTTCACAATTCATATGGAAACACAAAAGACCCAAATAGCCAAAGCAGTCTTGAGAAAGAATGGAGCTGGAGCTACCAACCTTCCTGACTTCAGATTATATTGCAAAGCTACAGTCATCAAGACTATGGTACTGGCAGAAAAACAGAAATATAGACCGATGGAACATTGGTAAAGCCCAGATAGAAAGCCCAGACTTAAACCCATGCACCTATGGAGATGTTATATTTGACAAAGGAGGCAAGAATATACAATGGGACAAAGACAGCCTCTTAATAAATGGTGCTGGGAACATTGGAGAGCTACATGTAAAACAATAAAATTAGAACACTTCCTAACACCATACACAAAGACAAACTCAAAATGGATTAAAGATCTAAATGTAAGACCAGAAACTATGAAACCCTTAGAGGAAAACATAGGCAGAACATTCAATGACATAAATCAAAACAAGATTCTCTATGACCCACCTCTTAAAGTAACAGAAATAAAAACAAAAGTAAACATGTGGGACCTTATTAAACTTAAAAGCTTTTGCACAGCAAAGGAAACTATAAGCAAGGTGAAAAGACAACCCTCCAAATGGGAGAAAATAGTAGCAAATGAAACAGCTGACAAAGGATTCATTTCCAAAATATACAAGCAGCTCATACAACTCAATACCAGAAAAACAAACAACCCAATCAAAAAGTGGGAAAAAGACCTAGACAGACATTTCTCCAAAGAAGACATGCAGATGGCTAACAAACACATGAAAAGATGCTCAACATCGCTCATTATTAGAGAAATGCAAATCAAAACCACAATGAGATATCTCCTCACACCAGTCAGAATGGCCATCATCAAAAAGTCTACAAACAATAAATGCTGGAGATGGTGTGGAGGAACGCTCTTGCACTGTGAGTGGGAATTAAATTGATACAGTCACTATGGAAGACAGTATGGAAGTTCCTTAAAAAAACTAGGAATAAAAGCACCATATGACCCAGCAATCCCACTCTTAGGCATACCCTGAGGAATCCAAAATTGAAAAAGACACATTTACACCATTGTTCATTGCAGCACTATTTATAGTAGCTAGAACATGGAAGCAACCTAGATGTCCATTGAGAGATGAATGGATAAAGAAGTGTGGCACATATACACAATAGAATATTACTCAGCCATAAAAGGGAACACATTTGAGTCAGTTCTAATGAAATGGATGAACCTGGAGCCTATTACACAGAGTGAAGTAAGTCAGAAAGAAAAAGATAAATATAGTATACTAACACATATATACAGAATCTGGAACAATGGTACTGAAGAATTTATTTTCAGGGCAGCAGTGGAGAAACAGACATAGAGAATAGACTTATGCACATGGGAAGAGGGGAGGGGATGTGTGGAGAGAGTAAGATGGAAACTTACATTACCATATGTAAAATAGCCAATGGGAATTTGCTGTATGTCTCAGGAAACTCAAACACGGGCTCTGTATCAGCCTAGAGGGGTGGTAAGAGGAAGGAGATGGGAGGGAGGGTCAAAAGGGAGGGGATATATGTATACCTATGGCTGATTCATGTTGAGGTTTGACAGAAAACAACAAAATTCTATAAAGCAATGATCCCTCAATTAAAAAATAGATAAATTAAAAAAGAAAAAAAAAAATCCCCTAATGGAGTCTTAGTAAAAAGAGGCAATAAACACATACGCTCATTCCATGATCCTGAATTAGAAATCAGAAGGAGAATTTTGTCTCCAATTTGTCTCTTTCAGGAATTTGTGTGAGGATAGTGCCTTCTGGGCTGTTTTTTAGGGTTTTTTTACTCAGAGCTATATGATATCAACAAAGCTTTAAATAATTGGACTCACAGCAGAATAAGTTAGTTAAAAAATATTGTGAGCATCTATGTCCTCTATAAGTGAGAGCCATAGCATCTACCTTATGTGGTTTTTCTGAGAATGTAAGAATAATATATATGTATATATAAATAATATATTTATTTATGTGAACATGCCTAGCAAAATTCATAGATCATGGAAGGGACTAACTTAAAACTAGTTCTTTCTCCTCTCCCCTGTCACCTGCCATGTGTGTGCTAGCTTAAAATAACTACTAATTTTTAATTGAATTATTGATATCATCTCACCCCAAATTCTGCTCTGTAGCAGCCAAAAATTTTACATGCAATTGGCATAATTACAGGGCATTCTGCTAGTAATTTGAATGTAGGGTTGCTGATTCCTTTTTGGTTATTGTAAATGGTAGACTAAAGAAAGTTGAGCATTCAGTAGCTTTGGTTGCTATCATTTGTTTATTATTATTTTCTTGCTTGTATTACTTGAACTCTAGTTAGGTAATAGAAGAATTCTCTCCCCAAATCTTGAGCTGCTAATGGATTTTTCAATTACTGGTTTTAGGAAAAAAATTTAATAGACTTCATTTAGAAGGAGTCAATATCCAGTGAACCCAAGTTCACTCCTTAAAAGAAGGAGTGGAGACTCCATGGGGCCAGAGGTAACTCCAGCCTGGAGAACACAGCCCAGAGTCAGCTCATGAATCAGGAATGAACTCCATACTGTAAATGAGCCCAGAAACATTATACCAAGGCAGGGCTAAGTTGACACGTACTCTGGGCATCGTTAGCTAGCTGGGTCTTGAAAAATATGAAGATCATGACCAGGCAGAGGCCTTTCCTATGATTCATTTTTTCCTGAATCTGTCTTTCACTGAGGCTCTGCAGCTTGGGGAAGCTATGTGTTGGGATAGGATGAGCAAAGTTTAGGAGATGAAGACCTGTATTCAACTTTGACCTTACCTTAGCATTTATGTCCTTCCGCTATTTATATTAACCCTCTAAGATTTAGCTTCCTCATCTGAAAAACATGGTTAATAATATTTACCATATAAGGTTTTGGTAAGGATTGAAGTTTAAGGTGTGAAGCAGTATGCTTGACACAGAATAGATTTTCTGTTAGTTATTATCCCTCTTTACCCCACCTTTACAGATTGTCCCACAGGGAAATAAGACAGTGGTTAGCATACTGGCTAGAGCAGTCTATGAAGGCATTGAAGAACCCAGAATCTGTTTGGCTTGATCCGAGCCTTTAAACACTTGCACTCTACATGACTGGGTGACTCATGAAAATGATGGGCCTTGAAATACAGGAACATAAATTTAGAATAACCAGCAGAGTCGGAAAGTGGATTAAAGTTATTTACAAAGCAGTGGAATGGTACAACCAACGATAGCTCCAAGTTTTAACTTAGAGCTATATTTGTTCAGAAGTTTTAACTTCTGAACAAATATATTGAACCTAAATTTTGTTGAAGGCATTAGGAATTCACAGTCATTTTACCTTACCCCACAAAAATCGTCTTTCTTTTCTTTTGTTTTCTTTTAGGTTGGGGATTTCTTTGGAGGTTAAAGAGATGAGGAACAAAAGCAAGCATCCTTTGCATATTAAGTCCACAGGGCATTTACCTCCTCTCTGGCTGATGACCTAAAACTAAACAAGTCACTAAAAAACCTGAAAGAAAAAGAAATATAGCAATTTTGCAAGCAAATTTCTTTCAGCCTGGTCAAGACATCCAGAATAGCTTGCAAATGGTATTTCAAAACTTTCCAATTTCATTTGGTTACTGATCTTGAAAGAAATCTAAAACAAATATCTAAAAAATTTCTTTAAAATCCCCCCAAAATACTAGAATTCCCAGGGCATAAGAACTCTAGATAACTAAACCATTTCCCCACCCTTTTCAGGATGTTTGGGGAGAAAATCTGCAAGACAAATTCCCAAATATCCCAAAGATCATTTTTCATGCTTTCTAATAGATTTCAAAAGCTGTTTTGGAGAGTTTGTGGGGCTGGACAGTATCCAGATGTATCTGAAATACTTTTGCCTTTTGGCAAACCAGTTGGGCAACTTTTATAGTAGGTCCACTGGAACCTCAAAGTGGGCCTACCAATATTTTTTAGAGGTTTCCATCTCAGAATGGGTGCATGGAAAATGCTTTGATTGAGTTGATTTGATGGTGAGAAAAAATCCTTCCTTCTCCCCATATTCCAATTTGAAAACATTTCAATTCTACTTAAGTCTGAAAAATCTGCTGCTATAGATTAATTTGCTGGGCTCGAGATTTTTCTCCTCATAGAAATTCCAAACCTCATCGTGAGTCGGTTAATCATTTTTATTGTAGCTTGCATAATTTGATTGAGTAAACTAAATTTTTACTTGAGAGCTAGTTTTGATGAAAAGTCATAAATGGAGATAAGAGCATCCTTGGTCCTCTGTGGGGAGGGATCTTGGTGGAAAGGGGAAATACTGGTTCTTTCCTTACTTATTGCGTCCCTTTGTTGATAGAGAAACTTACTTCCGTTTCCACTAGGAGCCAGCACTCAGGATACTAATAGAAAGGCACTGTTGTTGCTGGAAGGGAGCACAAGAGCCCAAGAGCCCAAGAGCCCAAGAGTGTGCTCTTGTCTAACAGTTGGAAAGGAATTGACCAAGTGTCTCACTTGGAAAGGGGCACCTGAGTGGACAGCAGCAGGGTGAGAACCCAAGAGAACTGCTCAGTCTCATGACTTGCGCTCTCAGGTTGTATGGTGATGGGGTTAGTTTCTGGGTTGTCTCTGGCCAATCCTCTTGCTTATGCTCATATCTGGTCTGACTCAGGGCCCTTCCTGGTGGTGGGCACATCTCTCAGCCAGGATGGATTCCAGACTGAGAGCTCCGGGGAGGTTGGCAGGGCACATTAAGGGCTGGCACCTCCTCCCTCCTTTCCAGTGCGTTAGTCACTCAGTCATGTCTGACTCTTTGTGACCCCATGAACTGCAGCCTGCCAGGCCCCTCTGTCCATGGGATTCTCCAGGCAAGAATACTGGAATGGGTTGCTATTTCTTTCTCCAGAGGATCTTCCTGATTCAGGGATTGAACCTGGGTCTCCTGCATTGCAGGCAGATTACTTACCACCTGAACCACCAGGGAAGCCCTCCGTTTGGCCCCTCCCAAATTATCTCAGTTAATTTTCCATAGCAGCATAATGTTTCTTACCGGGACCACCTGTTGTGAGACAACTCATGCAAACGGTTATTATCATGCTTGGCCAAGGTGGGGTGATTTCAGTCCATGGTTCCTTAAAGTGTAGCACAGTGGTCAAGCCAGACACTCCTGAATTCAAATCACAGGTTTATTTACTAGCTAGCTTAACACCTTAAACAAGTTATTTAAACTTGAGCCTCAGCTTCTTCATCTTAACAATGGAAATAATAACAGCTACCTCCTAGGATTATGGTGAGAATTTAATGAAACCAGGCATATTAAGGCTTTTTGGTAGTGCCTGGTATAAACACTCAAAAAACTGTGGACATCATCATCATCACCATCATCATCTGGTCCCAGTAGGTATGACCTCTGAGCACAAATCATCTGTTACTAGTTAGCTGCTGCCCAGCCAGATTCAGTTTTATTTGATTCTGGGTTTTCATCTGTCCTTTCTTGAGCTATGAAAAATAAGGCACACACATCACAGCACACTCTGACTTAAGGAGAGAAGCAGACTAATAGGGACTCATGCACACCTCAAGAGTTCCTACTGGATCTTAAACACCTCCCTAAAGTTGGATCTGTGGCATATTTAAGACCCCAAAGTCCTGAATAAGAAGACAGAAATAGCCACAGAGAATTGTGGATGAATTTTTTGTATCTAGATAGCATGGTAGCTTTTTAAGATGTGCTAACTCTCCTCCCGGGCCTGTTTTTAAAATATTGATGTTCAGGTCCCACAGGGGGAGAAAAAAATAAGTCAAGTTTTTGGCCTGCTTCCACACCCTATGGAATCTCTTGGGATATTTTTCTTCAATATTCAGCCATCATGTGAATGTGGCCCCATGATATGACATTTGCGAACAGCTCTGTGCTAACAATATGATCTTGTTTCTCTCCGTCTTTTCAATTCCCTGTGGAATTTTGGGGGATGAGTAGAGCCTTTTTATCCTGAAAGCAAGAATAAGTTAGTATCCAGTTCTCTTTTTACTGTCTTCCCTCCCCCACTCTCTTCAAATCAATCTTCATTCAAGGATTTGTGCTGTGAAGAAGACAAGCCCTGAATTGTTCTGTTATGTGCAAAGTTGAAAGGAGCCAGAGAGAAAGAGAACCATTCCTCAACCTCAGGAGCTTTGGAAAAATATATTTTATTCAGAGAAATGCATTCAAAGGCACACTTTTCCAGTATATATAAAAGGGACTATTTTCAAAAAATCACATTGCCCTCCCAAGAGCCTCCTTGAGACTATAAAACCACTGAGAGTCAGTCTGAAAATGCAAATTATGAGCCAGGAAGCTCAGAACATCACATGTGGGCCTCATCTGCACAAAAGATTTGTAACTGAAATGACAACTTAAGATATGACTTAGGTAATGTAGATATGACTGACTCGATTTCCCCATTTACATTCTGTGGAAAGTCCAATCCTTCCCAAGATTTCTGCAAATCCCCAGGGGACTTACATGCCCG
The DNA here is from genome assembly GCF_029378745.1 of Bos indicus. Lineage (NCBI taxonomy): Eukaryota > Metazoa > Chordata > Mammalia > Artiodactyla > Bovidae > Bos > Bos indicus. The sequence goes on along the minus strand of NC_091774.1, from coordinate 15,227,578 downwards.
TGATAACCTTTGAACTGAGCAATTTACACTGAATTTCAATTAATTCCATGAATTTTAAGCTGACCCTGTTTTGAACTAGGTATGGAATAATCCCTGATGTTTACAAAACTCCACGCTCATGGGCCTCTTTTGGCAATTTGTAAAAGCAGAGAAGTAATGAGAAGGCAACATGCATGTGTGTGTGCTCAGTTGCTCAGTCATGTCTGACTGAGACCCCATGGACTGTAGCCTGCCAGGCTCCTCTGTCCATGAGATTTTCCAGGCAGGAGTACTGGAGTGGGTTGCCATTTCCTCCCCCAGGGGGATCTTCCTGATCCAGGGATCGAACCCACATCTCCTGTGTCTCCTGTATTGGCAAGCAGATTCTTTACTACTGAGACACATGGAAAGGCCATAAAGCAACATAGGCACCATTTGCTTATTAGCCAAATCTGTCTTTAAAGATGTGCTTTAGATACATTCCAGCTTGGGCAACAGCCTCCCCTCAAGCTGATGGGCTTCTTGTCTCTTCTCCCCTATCCTATGCATTTCTAGTGGAAATTTATCAAGCTCCCTTTCTCGTTTTTTCTTTCATTCTTTTTTCCTTCTTCCTCTTCTCCTTTGGATTGTCTCCTGCTTATGTATGCCCACAGAGTACCATACTTTCAACCTTTCAACACCCAGGACTTCCTAAGGTACTTTTCTATATAAAACCAGTTCCTTTCCAAAGAAGAAATTTTGGAGGAAGCTGCTAAGATAATAGTGGTTTTCAAAACTTTTACAAATATGTTCTGGTGGTGTACAAAAGTTGGCTGAAAAAAATGACTCCAATCTTAATTTGAGGAAAGTTCACTATTTAGAAGATTGATATGTTGAAACCACAGGAAATGTGAAAAATTCTTATTTTGGATTTCCAGACTATTTTAATGAAAGAATTCTGAGTTGTTCTTCTTTCTACTTGGCACCAGGATGGACGGAAGGGCTCTGTGATATTTCTTTCCGTAGGAAGAAGGATTGTGGCCAAGCTATTTATTAGCTTCTAAAAGGAGATGCATACCACATGCTTTTCAGCTGTATGTCAACCAGTGTTGTCTAGGCTTCGTCCCCAAATGGAATGCACGCATAAACACCCGAACCCACCGCACAGAAGAACCTCTCTCTTATGCGTGGAGGAAGAGGCAAACAACTAAACTGTCATAATTTAGGAACATGGAGGAAGAGTCTTTTTCTTTCCACAATAACATCTCCAATTTCATTCTGACTCCTGAAATGTCCTTCACAGACGATTTAATCCTCTATTCTACAGTTTGATATCAGGCTTAAAATTCTGTCCAAGAGAGGGAGCATGGGTAGTGTATATTCATACATTTACATTCAGATGTGAATTAGTATGAGATCTTTTTTCTTAAAAGCTATTTTTTTTTTAAACAGGAAAAAGAAATCCCGAGGCCTTGAAGTATGGGGAGTTGAAAAAGTGAACAGAATGGAAATGCTGTGATGTAGATAAAGTCTATCTATAAAAGGGAGAAGATTGGAAGGGAAAGGGGACTGATGTCCACTGAGCCCCTGCCTTATGCCAGGCAAAGTTCTGGGAATTTACCAATGTATATAATTTTACCATCATATATAATCCCCAAACAGTCTGAAGGATATGAAAGATTGCCTTTTGTACTGAGCCACATCTGCCTAACTTTAAGTCACCCTAACCCATTCCTTAACTGTAATAATGTAACAAAGCTCTATGGACTATCTCCAGCTACCCCTATGTCCCCACACACTCCTACACATAAGCACAATGAGGTGCAAAGTATCTGATATGGATCATTAGGAACGAAAAAGTACCACTCCCAACACATATTTACTCCACTATCTGCTTATCTCTGTGCTGGGCAACCATGCTAATATATGTTTTGTGCAATCAAAAACATAAAACTTGTTAGAGTGGAATTAGTGGGTCTTATGGTAGCTCTATGCATGCATTTGAAGAAGTGACAAGACTGTTTTCTAAAGCAACTGTGGGTTTGTTTTTTTTTTAAGTAATCTCTTTCTTAAAAAAAAATTATTATTCAGTCATGTCCACCTCTTTGCGACCCCGTGGACTGTATAGCCCACCAGGTTCCTCTGTTTAGATGTCTGCAAAAAAGGCCACTCTTTCATATATCAGAGGAAAGAAAAAGGATGCAGAGTATTAAGGAAATAGACTAATGCCCATTTTCTTCCTCTGTTGAAGGCAAGGTGGCGTGCATGTATGTGCATGTGTATGTGTAAGTACACTTTCAATGTATGAAGAAGTCTGGACATAGGTGGACAGCACTAGTCACCTTAAAAACATGTAGTGTAACTCCACCTTAAAAACATGTAGTGTAACTCCACCTTAAAAACACGTAGTGTAACTCCACCATTAGATCCTAACGATGACCTGACCATGAAATTCCCTACTAGGGAAAGGAATTTCATAGAGCGTTTTCCTTCCATTTTTATGTCATGTAATCAAGAACAATTCATAGTTCTATTGTTTTAAACACCTAGAAGAAATACTCGAAGGAGTAATTAGCTACATTGCTAGTGGATCCAATGTAGCAGCCCTGCCAAAAGGAGTTTTCCTTGGTTCGTTACGGGTGGTTCTGAGCCTCATGGAGAGAAGCCAGAAGAAACTCACTTGACTATTCAAGAGAAATTTAATCATGAAACTAAGTTTAAGTACAGTTGCTTTGAGGCTTAAGCAACAAATGTTGGCACTGATTCTGGAAGGAGAATCTTCTGTCTCCTACCATCACTCTCCTCGGCTGTGGCTGCCATCAACTTCAGCATCTTGGGGACTGGGGGCATTGAGAGTGTCTGGAGGGAGTGGCTCTTAGGTGGGCAGTGGTTGCAGAAAGCATTTTTCTTTGCTGCTTTGCAGGTAGCTGATGAAGACAAAGGGGAACTAGAGTGAGATAGAGGCTGACCTGAGGCCACATGCTGCCACAGCTTTCAGAATGGTTTAAGGGAAATTGCAAAAATCTGGTTCAGGGAATCTGTTATTATTGAAGGGTAAGGGGCAGAGGGTACTCTGTAGAGGTTTATTGGGGTCTTGCTCAGATGAGAGCTCTTGTAGATATTTGGACTGTGCAGACTTCCTTACCTTGATGAGATGAGGTGGCGGAATATCCATCAAATATCCAAGAGCAATACATAACTTATTTTCCCCAGCACACATTGGTCATGGGAGAAACCAAGGCTCCTATCAGGCCCAAAGTAACAATCAAAGAAGTTTAACTCTAGTCCCACAAGGTTGTTTCCTGTGCCCCAACACCAAAATCACCCTCAGCCTCAGTGTCTTGTCTTAGACATTTTCTCCTGGTAATAAGGACAATTATAAGAAATTACTGTTCCTAGAGCTAAAGAGCATCCTGATGAAAGTGAAAGAGGAGAGTGACAAAGTTGGCTTAAAGCTCAACATTCAGAAAACTAAGACCATGGCATCCAGTCCCGTCACTTCATGGGAAATAGATGGGGAAACAGTGTAAACAAACAGTGGCTGACTTTATTTTTTTGGGCTCCAAAATCACTGCAGATGGTGACTGCAGCCATGAAATTAAAAGACTCTTACTCCTTAGAAGGAAACTTATGACCAACCTAGACAGCATATTCAAAAGCAGAGACATTACTTTGCCAACAAAGGTCCATCTCATCAAGGCTATGGTTTTCCCAGTAGTCATGTATAGATGTGAGAGATGGACTATAAAGAAAGCTGAGAGATGAAGAATTGATGCTTTTGAGCTGTGGTGTTGGATAAGACTCTTGAGAGTCCCTTGGACTGCAAGGAGATCCAACCAGTCCATCCTAAAGGAGATCAGTCCTGGGTGTTCATTGAAAGGACTGATGTTGAGGCTGAAACTCCAATACTTTGGCCACCTCATGCTAAGAGCTCACTCATTTGAAAAGACGCTAATGCTGGGAAAGATTGAAGGAAGGAGGAGAAGGGGACGATAGAGGATGAGATGGTGGGATGGCATCACCGATTCAATGGACATGAGTTTGAGTAAACTCTGGGAGTTGGTGATGGACAGGGAGGCCTGTGGTCCATGGTGTTGTGAAGAGTCGGACACGACTGAGTGACTGACCTGAACTGAACTAAATTTTGTTAACATCTGACATCTGCTTTCACCACCACAGAACTCAAAAAGGAATCATAGAGACGGGACCAGAAGACAAATTATTAGAAGAACTATGACCCCATGGGTGGAGAAGAAGGACAGTTTCTTCTAGGGCTGAAATTTGTCAGTCTAATTTCTCCCTTAGGTTAAGTTCTCTCATTATCTCTAATGCAGGGGTCCTCAACCTCTTGATCTAATGCCTGATGATTTGAAGTGGAACAGACACAACCGTTGATGCTTTTGAAGTGTGGTGTTGGAGAAGACTCTTGAGAGTTCCTTGGACTGCAAGGAGATCAAACCAGTCAATCCTAAATGAAATCAGTCCTGGAAAGACTGATGCTAAAGCTGAAACTCCAGTACTTTGTCCACCTAATGTGAAGAACTGATTCATTGGAAAAGACCCTGATGCTGGGAAAGAGTGAAGGTGGGAGAAGGGGATGACAGAGGATGAGATGGCTGGATGGCATCACCGACTCAATGGAGATGAGTTTGAGTCAGCTCCCGGAATTAGTGATGGACAGGGAGGCCTGGCGTGCTGCAGTCCCTGCAGTCACAAACAGCTGGACATGACTGAGTGGCTGAACTGAACTGAGACATAACAATAATAGAAATAGAGTGTACAATAAATATAATGCTTTTGAATCATCCCCAAATCATGCCTCTCTCCCCACCCAGTCCATGGAAGAATTGTCTCCCACAAAACTGATCCCTGGTACCAAAAAGATTGGAGACCACTAACAATCTAATGCAAACAGATTGTTGGCAGTGTCATCCCCCAACCCATCCAATGCACTCTGACATATCTTAGTCTCACCAAACATTGTTTAGGTCAAGGTTAAGGAGACTAGTTAGATTAGACACAACCTAGTGTCAAGCTGAAGCTCCAATACTTTGGCCACCTGATGTGAAGAGGTGACTCATTGGAAAAGACCCAGATGCTGGAAAAGATTGAAGGCAGGAGGAGAAGGGGATGACACAGGATGAGATCGTTGGATGGCATCACCGACTCAATGGACATGAATTGGAGAAAATTCCAGGAGATAATGAAGGAAAGGAAAGTTTGGGATGCTGCAGTTCATAGGGTCACAAAGAGTCAGATATGACCTAGTGACTGAACCACAACATTAGTGTCAAAGGATCTGTCTGCCAATTCCAAAGTCCCTAAGCCATGTTTCTTTCTTTCAAGTCACCTGAGGATCCTCATTCAAAGTGTATGCCTTGACTTCTCAGAGTCTTTGAAGTGGGCATGCAGATTGTGTTTCCTGGCATCTCCTTCTTGATAGAGCACATAATTAAAAAAAAAAAAAAAAGACAGTGATGCAACCCGCATAAGCAATGGCCGGGGGTAAGAACAAGGTAAGAACAATTCATTCCAACTGGGAGATCAGTTAAGATTTCATGAAAGAGGTTAAATTTGGATTAAGGTCTTTTAAACACTGGGCAGAATTTCAGCAGATGAATAAGCACTAAAGGCATTCATTCATTCACCCATTCCACAAGCATTTACTGAGATTCCATTGGCTGGCTCTACTTCAGGCCCTAGGAACATACATTAAATAGGGCATCATTCTTGCCTCCAGAGAGCACGCAGAATCCTCCTCGCTGGCTGAAGAGACAATGTGAGCAAAGGCACAGACAGACATCCACAATGCATGTGACAAGTTCAAAGAAGAGTGTGATTGAGACTGAGGTCCACCGTGTTAGGGATCAGGAAGAAAGCGAAGGGGAGGAAAAGGCAGGAGAAAAGGCTGGAGACCAAACACAGGGTTTTAATACTACCATAGAAGGTGTAAATTATTCTGTATGCCATGATAAGTCACTAGCAGTTTTGAGCTGAAAAGAGGCATGATTAATTTCTATTTTAGCTGAAAGTATTTCACTGGCTTCCCATTGCCTAAAACACTTCAGAGGTTCTTCATTACTCGTGAGATAAAGAAAGTTTTCAGCATTGATTTTAAAGATTTGCAATGTCTGGCCCCCACCTATCTCTTCAGTCTTATCTTAAATCTCTCATCCCCACTTGGAGAATGTGGGCCTCACTGATCTTCCATGACCACAACCCACCACAGGGTCTTTGTACAGATCATTTCCTCTTCCATGAAACCCTTTCCCTTTTGCTTAATTCTCCACCTTCAGATCTCAGCTGAATCACTATTTCTTTGAGAAAGCTTTTCCTGATCCCCTCTCCCATCGATATAACCCCACGTGTATCTGTGACTCCTACTTTTTGTCTCTTTCACTAAAATACAATCAAGAGCAAGGACTCTGTTTTGTTCATCATTTTCTCTCCAGCTCCTACCCCAGTGTGTGGCACATTACAGGCATGCTGTAAACACTTATGTAAAGCAAACTAGAAAATCTTTTCTTTTCTGTGACAACATAGAGGATCATTTCGGGTAGGGGGACTAGGTTGTAGGCAGGACCCAAGCTTGTACCCAGGGTACCAGCACACACTATAGTCAAACGTGTAGCTGTAAATGAATAATCTCTCCTTCTGGTAGCCCTGGGCCCATCAAAGTGATGTCTTCCTCCAGCAGCTGATTAGGCTGAATTCAGGGGCTGATTAATCCTTTTCTCCAGGACTCATCTCAGTCTTGCCCTGGGTGTGAAAAGGACCTGTTTTTTATGTTTGTTTGTTTCTTTTGTTTCCTATTTCTTCCACATTGGTTATTATTATTAATAATATAAATTTATTTATTTTAATTGGAGGCTAATTACTTACAATATTGTATTGGTTTTGCCTTACATCGACATGAATCCACCACGGGTGTACACGTATTCACCATCCTGAACCCCCCTCCCACCACCCTCCTCATACCATCCCTCTGGGTCATCCCAGTGCACCAGCCCCGAACATCCTGTATCATGCATCGAACCTGGACTGGCGATTCATTTCACATATATTATACATGTTTCAATGCCGTTCCCCCAAATCATCCCACCCTCACCCTCTCCCACAGAGTCCAAAAGACTGTTCTATACATCTGTGTCTCTTTTGCTGTCTTGCATACAGGGTTATCATTACCATCTTTCTAAATTCCATATATATGCGTTGCTGCTGCTGCTGCTGCTAAGTCGCTTCAGTCATGTCCGACTCTGTGTGACCCCAAAGACGACAGCCCACCAGGCTCCCCTGTCCCTGGGATTCTCCAGGCAAGAACACTGGAGTGGGTTGCCATTTCCTTCTCCAATGCATGAAAGTGAAAAGTGAAAGTGCAGTTGCTCAGTCATGTCCAACTCTTAGCGACCCCATGGACTGCAGCCTACCAGGCTCCTCCATCCATGGGAATTTCCAGGCAAGAGCACTGGAGTGGGGTGCCATCGCGTTAGTATACTGTATTGGTGTTTTTCTTTCTGGCTTACTTCACTCTGCATAATAGGCTCCAGTTTCATCTACCTCATTAGAACTGATTCAATGTATTCTTTTTAATTACTGAGTAATACTCCATTGTGTATATGTACCTCAGCTTTCTTATCCATTCATCTGCTGATGGACATCTAGGTTGCTTCCATGTCCTGGCTATTATAAACAGTGCTGCGATGAACATTGGGGTACGCGTGTCTCTTTCCCTTCTGGTTTCCTCAGTGTGTACGCCCAGCAGTGGGATTGCTGGGTCATAAGGCAGTTCTATTTCCAGTTTTTTAAGGAATCTCCACACTGTTCTCCATAGTGGCTGTACGAGCTTGCATTCCCACCAACAGTGTAAGAGGGTTCCCTTTTCTCCACACCCTCTCCAGCATTTATTGCTTGTAGACTTTTGGATAGCAGCCATTCTGACTGGTGTGAAATGGTACCTCATTGTGGCTTTGATTTGCATTTCTCTGATTATGAGTGATGTTGAGCATCTTTTCATGTGTTTGTTAGCCATCTGTATGTCTTCTTTGGAGAAATGTCTGTTTAGTTCTTTGGCCCATTTTTTGATTGGGTCGCTTATTTTTCTGGAATTGAGCTGCAGGAGTTGCTTGTATATTTTTTAGATTAATTCTTTGTCAGTTGCTTCATTTGCTGTTATTTTCTCCCATTCTGAAGGCTGTCTTTTCCTTGCTTATAGTTTCCTTTGTTGTGCAGAAGCTTTTAATTTTAATTAGGTCCCATTTGTTTATTTTTGCTTTTATTTCCCACATTGGTTATTATTCATTATGTGCAGTGACTGGTCACAGATCAGAAAGGTGAAGGTACCATGTTGAGTGAGAACATGCAGAGAATGGAAAGACAGTGGATTTTAGCTATGTTATGGATAAAGGGGTTAGCATTCAAATCACAGAAAGGAGACGGCACATGGAAAATTGCTTTATCACAACTGTCTCTGAAATTGTGAAGGGTTAGAATAAGTGGGCAGATGAATCAGGGCTTCTCTTCCCCCACCCCGCTCCCTGCTCCCCTCCACTGACGACTGTATGAGAGAAAATGGGCTCCATCCACAGCGAGAGAAATTTGAGCAAATTATTTCTCAACAGATTTCCAGAGGGAGTTTATAGGGTCTTTGTTTCTGGAGAAAGAATAAGGTGGAACCAATAACTTTCACTGATGAGCACTGCTGGGTCTTAAAACAGTGTGAGCTGTGGCGGTGGGGGCTGAGGAGCATACTGTCCCCCGACTATGCTGTCCACATTAGCATTACGTTGCCACACAGGTTTCTGAAGCTATGGAACGGCTGCTCTGCATGATGTTTCTTGTTTGACTCTTTTAATGCTTTGCAAACCCCATGAATCATCACATATACCATGCTCGAAAGATTTTGACAAGTTTTATGAGTCCACCTAGTGCTATTTATTTTCGTTCTCTCTCATTCCTTCCCTATAGGGAGGCATTCTTTCAAGGGCATCGTTTACAGAATTGGCCAGGGGCCACAGTGACAAATCTAACTCCATCATCCTGGGGCAAGGAGTAGCATGTTTTGCTTTTGCCAGCTCCCTGGCATGATGTTAACATGACTGATGGAGTCAGCTATTTACACAACCAGTAACAAGGGCAGACTGCAGAAATTGGTGTGGGCAAGTGAGATGCTATTTTTCTAACATAAATAAGCCATGCTGGGATGTCCAGACCCATATGTTTGCTGAGGACCTATCTGGTAGAATTGAAAATTCACCCACAGGCTCTATCCCAAATATTTCCAACATGGCCCACTGTCTGAACTATCCTCCATGATGATTCATTCTGTGGGATATGGCACTGAAAGAACTATAAGTAAGCAAAATTGCTATATGCAAATAGTAGTAAGCTTCTGCTGCTGCTAAGTCACTTCAGTTGTGTCCAACTCTGTGCAACCCCAGAGACGGCAGCCCACCAGGCTCCCCCATCCCTGGGATTCTCCAGGCAAGAATACTGGAGTGGGTTGCCAAAGCAAAAGAGTGCTATTTTATCACCTAACTAATTCATTTATTTGGCATAATTACTAAATCTGTGCTGCACAATACAATGACCACTACCCATATATAGTTATTGAGAGCTTGAAATATGACTAGTTAACTAAATCATCACAATCTACTTAATTTTAGTTTTGTGAGATTTTGATTAGTATGAGACTCCAAAACCAAAGTGGGATCCATGGTCAGTGAGTCTGAGAAATCTAACTTTTGAAAAGTTACACTTCTTATCTACAGCACAATTTCTAACAGTCTTCAACATGTCAATATTCATGATGTATTTCTCAGAAGGGGATGCTATAGGCCACTTTTACAACAACATCTAACCACAGGAGAGACTTTTGTCTCTTTCCAAACTGTATCTCAAGGAATACCATTTAAGAAATGACACTCTTCATGGATAGAACCCAGAAATAATATTCCAAACAGAGATCTATGCCTTTAACGAAAGAAGTTGTGTCCCAAAAGCAGACCCCGGTTGGTGAACTGCAGGATGGTAAGACTTACTATAATTTCTTTGTTATGTATATACTCATACAGTTTTTGTGAAATTTGACATCTTTTGTGACTTTATCTATCACTTTCACCCTATACTTGGAGAAGGAAATGGCAACCCACTCCAGTATTCTTGCCTGGAGAATCCTATGGACAGAGGAGCCTGCCAAGCTATACAGTCCATGAGGTCTTAAAGAGTCGGACACAACTGGGTGACTAACACACTTCACCCTGTACTGACTTTAGTGATACTGTTTCTCCTTTGAAAAAAAAAAAAAAAGGCGGGGGGGGGGGGTGTTGATAAGATGAACTATATGATCTTTTCCAGGTTTCAGTTCAGTTCAGTTCAGTTGCTCAGTTGTGTCCGATTCTTTGCAACCCCATGAATCGCAGCATGCCAGGCCTCCCTGTCCATCACCAACTCCTGGAATTTACCCACACCCATGTCCATCGAGTTGGTGATGCCATCCAGACATCTCATCCTCTCCTCCTCTTCTCCTCCTGCCCCCAATCTCTCCCTGCATCAGGGTCTTTTCCAATGAGTCAACTCTTTGCATGAGGTGGCCAGGTTTTTTCCAGGTTTAAAATCCTACAATCCATTCTTTGACTCTAATCTTTCAATTTCCTACTTTTCAGTTGGATAGTGCCTGAATAAGTTGGAAAGTAAGCTGAGATAATATCCTGTGGATGGTAGCTTTCTGCTTCCCCAAGTGCTTCCTGCCTGTAAGAAAGGAAAGCAGACCATGAAGAGAATGATATGTCCCTGAGGGACATGCGTGTGTGCTAAGTTGCTTCAGTTGTGTTTGACTCTGTGTGGCCCTATGGAGCCTGTGAGTCTCCTTGTCCATGGGATTCTCCAGGCAAGAATACTGGAGTGGGTTGCCATGCCCTCCTCCAGGATCTTTCTGACCCAGGAATCAAACCTGCCTCTCCTGTGTCTCTTGCATTGCAGGTGGATTCTTTACCACTAGCGGCACCTAGGAAGTCCCCTGAGAGACATGAAAAGTGAAAGTCGCTCAGTCGTGTCTGACTCTTTGCAACCCCATGGACTATACAATCCATGGAATTCTCCAGGCCAGAATACTGGAGTGGGTAGCCTTTCCCTTCTCCAGGGGATCTTCCCAACCCAGGGATCAAACCCAGGTCTCCTGCATTGCAGGAAGATTCTTTACCAGCTGAGCCACCAGGGAAGCCCAAGAACACATGGTAGACATATGCGGTACCAAACTAAGAAGGTGATGCAGAAACCTGAAGACACGGTAAAACCTTTTTTTTTTTTTTTTAGTAAGTAAGTTGGTCTGCAAGGGCTTTAAATTATGAGTTTATGTTGATCATAATTTTGAGCCCCTGAAGACAGAAAAGTAATAGGATCACTGATAGACCAGGAGTAGAGAGTGGCTAGGGAAGTATCTGTGTGTGATTGAAAGTGACATGAACAGATCAGAAATACCTCTTGGAAATAATAGCAATGATTCAAGTGAGAGAGGTTGGCCAAGGATTATGCCCAGGTTTTTGACTAGGACAACCAGGTAGAGAGAGCTGTTCATTCTAGGAAATAGGAAGGATGGAAAAATAGGCAGTTTGGAGGGTGGGATCAAGATAATAATGTCTTCAACTTGGGACCTGTGGATTTTGAGATGGCTATAACTTTGTCCAAGTGGTGATGTATGGTAGGAAGTTAGGAGTATAGATCTGAATCTTAACAGAGAGAACATGACAGGAGATGGTATAGTAGAATATAGTATGAAAGTGAAAGTGTCGGTGGCTCAGTCTAGTCTACTCTTTGCAACCCCATGGACTGTAGCCCACCAGGCTCCTCTGTCCCTGGGATTTCCTAGGCAAGGATACTGGAGTGAGCTGCCATTTCCTTCTCTAAGAGTATAATATAATATAGGATAGTTGTAGTATAGCATAATATAGTGTAGTAAATATAGCATAACCTAGTATACCATGGGCTTCCCAGGTGGCGCTCATGGCAAAGAACCCACCTGCCAATGCAGAAGAGACATGGGTTCCATCCCTGGGTCGGGAAGATCCCCTGGAGGACGGCATTGCAACCCACTCTAGCATTCTTGCCTGGAGAATCCCATGGACAGAGGAGCCTGGAATATGGTAAGTGCAATAAAATTGCTATTAACAATAATAATGAAAACAGCAATATCCTCTCCAGCATTTATTATTTGTAGATTTTTTTGATGATGGCCCTTCTAACCAGTGGGAGGCAATACCTCATTATAGTTTAGTGATGTTGACCATCTTTTTGTATGCCTTTTAACCATCAACATACGGGCAGAAGATCTAAACAGACATTTCTACAAAGAAGACACACAGATGGCCAAAAGTGCCTCCTTTTAGAACTAACTCAGGCAAGCTTTGTGGAGGCTGGAGGCCAGAATGGGGTAGGCGGAGAAAGTGAGCAAGCGTGTGCCAGATGTTCCCTTTGTAGAAGACAAGAAGAATCAGAGGACAGAGCTTAATGGAGCTGGCAAAGCCAAATGGCTGTTATTCTTTAGACTGGGCAAATGGGCTTGGGAGGAGTTGGATACAATAGAAAAAATTTAAATCTCTTAAGTCTGCAGATCTCTCCTGACAGTGGCCTCATCTGGTATCAACTGGAACATATCCTCAAAAGAAATACCTCTACAAAATGAAGCTTGGAAGATAGGCGAATGGGAGACAAATGAGGCCGGTGGTACAGAAAACACACAGGTCAAACTCAATCTGACTTCTGGTTTCCTACTCTCTGATCTATTCATGTAGCTTCAGGATTTGTTTATGATTGTTTGCATAGTTGAGAATCTCTGGGGCTTTTTGATTGTTTCTTCTTTCAAAATCCAACACAGCAGGATACAAGTTTTCTGCTTCTATTCCCATTTTATCAGGAAAGAACAGAGTGAAAACTTTTCAATCTCACCGCCCCCCCCCCACACCGCCTGACTCCCAACATTACTGACATGATTTAATGCCTCATAACAGAAGTAATTTTGTGATAATGACACAAAGGCAGCAATTAAAAAGTATTGCTTATTTCAGGGCCTATAAATTGACTGTTGGTAATTGACAACAGAATGTGTTTTCTAATCCACTGAAATGATATCCTATTGCAAGCTGGCATGGTAATTACTGTATTTGTACAGTACCAGAGGAGTTCCAGCCCGAATTTGACAGGGAGTTGATTAAATCACCCAGGTGTAATTGAAGGTTTTGATTGCATTGCCTCTTAGCTGATCAGCATTAGTAATAGCTCGGCTTTCTGCTGTCATGTGTTTTTAGAGCTGGTGGTATATCAGCCCCTTCAATCTCCCTCCCAGTCCTCAGCCTGCTCTGTTGTGCCAGTGTCAAGGGGAGCAAAGAGAGTTCCTCAGAGCAGAAAAAATGAGAACAGACAGCAGATCCTTCGTGCTGGACCTGAATGACATCATCTGAAACAAAGAGAAACCTGTTTCTAACTGCCTGCTTTGTTTCCTTAGACAGAGAGGGCAGGACTATGGCACTCAAAGATGCAGCTTGCACATGGCTTGTCAGTACAGCATGAGGACATATGTCCATGTTAGACAGAAAAAGGCTTCTGTTCATGATTTGCTCATTTGGTGATTGCAAATTTTTTTTGAAAAGTATCACTTTTCAAAAGGGGAAATTTAACTTGTTGATCTTAAATGAAGCATCTCAGTCAGTTATCAGGAAAGATTTTATGGTGCTGTGTTGTGAAGAACCCTTGAATTCATTGATATTGTCCCATTTATTTAAGTGGTATTTTCTGAGTACCTCTTTTGCATAAAGCACATCACCAAAGAGAAGATAAATAATTTCCCGTACAAAGCTGAACATGGTAAAGGCCTTACAGTTAATATAAACTTATTGAGGTAGAAGTACAGAAAATATTCAGCATATTTCAAACACTTATCAACCACAAGCTAAGATTATCTATAGGTGATAGGAAGATGAAGGAAATGAGACTTCTTTAAGAGTATACAATCTAATCAAGAAAGCAACAGACAATAAAATGATAATAGTTACTTTTTTAAAACGTGCTTTATCTCTGAATTTTCATAGAAGCTTCTGTGGGAGATGCAATCTTTATTTCCATTTCACAGTTTCATAAACTGTGTGTAAAGAAGTTAACATCTCCAAGGCAGACTTGGAAACTGGGGATGAATAATTTGAGTCCAGATTCCTCACAATAACTTGACAAAATAATTGTTTTCCCCACTTAAGAATAAGAAAACTGAGGTAAAGGGAGTAAACAAATTGCCTAAGTTGAGCTGTTAAGAAGTGGTAAAGTAGAACCATAAACCAAAGCAGAAATAAATGTTTTAGCATATCAAACAAAAGTGCTATGTGAGCACTAAGGAAGGGAGAAAGAGTTCAAATGAGGTTTGATTGAGGAATCATTCATAAAGGACTCCGTTTTTGAATTGAGACCTGAGTGTAAGAACTGAGATGTGGAAATGTTCCAAAGGCTTCTTCAAAGCCCTTCATAGTTGGGAAGGTCAAGTCCAAATCAATGAGTTTTCTTTTGCTACCTGTCATCAGATCCAACAAGGAATTGGGCAAAATGGAGAGAATTGTTTTAAAAGCAAATTTTCTGATACAGTTGGGAATTTCGAAGTATCTCTGGAATTCTTCTATCTACCCATCTTCCCACTGGTGTGATAACTGATCACTGATCAGAAAATTCAGATTTCTTCCCTCCAATAATTGGGCTTCCCAGGTGGCTCAGAAGGTCACAAATTTACCTGCAATGCTGGAGACACAGGAGATGTAGGTTCGATTCCTGGGTGGGGAAAATCCCTTGGGTTGGGAAGATCCTTTGGAGGAGGGCGTGGCGACTCACTTCAGTATTCTTGCCTGGAGAATCCCATGGACAGAGGAGTCTGGGGGAGCTACTGTCCATAGGGTCCGCCATGACTGAAGTGACTTAGCGCACGCAGGCAAGCAGTCTCTGAGCCAACTCCCCTGTTCTCTTGATAGATGAAAACTCACAAAAGAGGGGCCCCCTGTCAAGGTTCTGTGGTTCTGTTGCTTTGTAGCATTAAGAGGAAAAGGTTTTTCATCCTATGCTCAGCGGATGGTTGTGCAGCAGACCCGGAAGACACTGGGTCACTTCCGGGGAGGACGCGAAGAAATTACTGGGGGTTTCAGGTGGACATTGCAACATGTTTGGATGTTGCTTCTTAAAGGAATGCTACAGGCGCAAAGTCTTAGAAAGAGTTAGTGCTTCCTAGGATGGCATCTTTGGGTAGATCTGCCTCTAGTCGGCCTCTAGAAGCCAGTGCCACACATTAATTGTCAGGATTTATTTTCTCAGTACTTAAACCAGTGAGGCAATTTGACATTATTTCCTCTGGACAATATCAATCTCTATCTATAACGATTAAGAGGGGTTTTGAAACCCTAAGGAGAGGAATATATATCTCTGAAGGTTGAGCACATTGAGCAAAGAATGAGCCAAGATGGACTTTATTTCCTATGCAAACTAGGCTGTGAGGCTCAGTTCAAGGACACATTTGGAACTGTGCCATTTCCTGTGCTCATGTGGCCCAAGTCCTTTTTAATCCTCTTGCAGAAGGGCAAGGTGGGGACAAGGGTGAGGCAAGTGAGGCACTGACTTTGGGCACACATTTAAGGAGCCATCTTAAATTCAGAATCTAGTTAATGTCTGCCCAAATCCAGTAAAGACAAGATCACTATCAAAGTTTTTTTTCCTCTTACTTCAGGTTCCAATATGGGGTGCCAGACCCTTGCAAAGGGGTGACACTTTGGTGGCACATACCCTGATGCGCAGCACCCAAGGAGAGGGAGAAGAGCCTTCTACAGCACTTGAGATCCTAAAGTCTGACATTCAGAAGATATAATAGACTAGGATCTAATTAGCAACATGGATCTTGTTCTATTACCCAAGTCATTCAGAGGATTCCAGGGTATCTCAGGCCTGGTGTCTACTGCCGCTGCAATTTCGTTAGGTGTGCCTACTATTGTTTGCAGTTATGTGTTGGCAGCCAGAAGTTAGAGGCTTGCACATACAGTCAGGATGTACATTTGTAGTCATAATGCATGTGGAGTAACAGACGTGTGAATTACAGAAGTGACTAGCTTGTTCTCATTGCTGAATAAGTAAATGCATGAATAAGTGAACAAATGGAAAAAATAGGACAGAGATATAGGACAGTCCAGGAAACTCTTTTTGCATGGTTGCTGGTTTTCACTTATTTGCATATCTGCAGTGAGAGCATACTTGGGCTCCTGGTTCCCAACTAATCTTAAAATAGTGAAGACCCCTTTTACAGGATGATCACACATTATTCAGCAGCGACTATACTTAGCTCTAGAGTGGGCATTTGAATTTGTTTTGCTATGTTTCTTAAAGCTAGGTTTCTCATCTGTTGAAATAGGGATGATTAAGTCTAAGGTGGTGATCCAGATGGCAAGGTGGCAAGTTTTATTATCCTTGAAACAGGGCTATGGAAGAAAGACAAAATATAATCTCTGCAGAGTGTAGTGTGTTGGCCTGAAGTTAATAGGAGCTGATCCTGTATTTCTTCACAAGATAAAGTAATTTCTTATTATCCATGGGGTTTGGCACATTGCCAGTACTCAATAAATGTTTACTGTGTAAGAAAATGTGATGTAAGAGACATTACATTAATTTAACATCTTTGGAAGGAATCACAAAGGCTTTTCAAATTTTTTAAGGTGCCAAAGTAGAAAATACATCACATCTACTAATTATGTGCATTGACTTATTGAGTGACAAGGTTTAATGTCTAGCAGGGGCCAATCAGGAATAAGGTTATATTATTTGCAGTCTCTCCATGTATAACCATAATAGAGTTACAGAAAACTCCATCTACTGTCACAGCATTCAACCACAGTTTAATCAAGAGTCAC
This sequence comes from Bos indicus, assembly GCF_029378745.1. NCBI lineage: Eukaryota > Metazoa > Chordata > Mammalia > Artiodactyla > Bovidae > Bos > Bos indicus. The sequence continues at coordinate 15,210,707 of NC_091774.1, read as the reverse complement.
ATCAATCCCAGTTCATCTGGACTGGAAGCTGCCATTGTTGGGTGGATGGGTTCATTTAAGAGCGGCAGAAGAAAAGCCTCAGATTCATGACATGATTTATCCTGAGACAAACTGTGAGAAAATAGATTGTGGGGAATTGAAGAGAGTGAACTGTTGATCATCTTTAGGAAACAAGACTCAGATGGGTAAAGGGATTTCCAAAGGTTTACACAGCAAGTAAGAAGCACCAGGTTTCAAAATTGGATCTTCAGATTCCAGATCCCATCAGCAAGCCACAGGGTCACTGCAGGAATAGTTTCTCCCAGCTTCCAGGTGATTTCTCAGTGTGCACATCCCACTCCACTATTCTGTTTGCTTCTGTCTCCACCTATGGCAGGGATTGTTCTAAGCCATTAATCATCTCCTAATTTTCAAACCCAGTTACTTTGATACAATCTTTATTTTCCTTGTCCTCTCTCTAGTGTTCCACCATGCCCTCTATCCACCTTGAAACTGTTTTTCCTTGACCTCAATTGTGAAAAAAATGACCCATCCAGTTTTCAGATTAGAAACCTAGGCAGCGTCACTGTCATTAGTAACCCCCCCCCTCCCTTCTTTAACTATCTTTCTTTCTCACACCCACACAAATACCACACACTGGATTTTGGTAACTAATACCTAGCAAATATGGGCTTCCCAGGTGGTACTAGTGGTAAAGAACCTGCCTGGCAATACAGGAGATGCAGGAGACCCAGGGTCAGGATCCTCTGGGTCAGGAAGATCCTCTGGAGGATGACATGGCAACCCACTCCAGTATTCTTGTCTGGAGAATCCCATGGACAGAGGAGCCAGATGGGCTAATGTCCACAGGGTTGCAAAGAGTTGGACACATCTGAACACATAGCTAGCAAAAATGTCTTTTAAAATATCCTTCTAACCCCCGATTCTGGATCTTCACTGTCTCTGGCTTTGTTTATCTTCTATTGACTAGAATGCATTGCAGGAGTCCCCTGTGTGGACAGCTTGTTTTGAAACTATCTATCTTTCCTCCATGCTCCCACCCATTCCATTCTTTACTAGAAGAAGAAAGGTGTGCTATCATATGGCAGTAAATCCAACATGTTTTCATGGGCCAACAGTCCTTAGAGGAGATCTATAAGTATATCGAGGCACCTCTTCATTTGCTGGAGGTGTCCTTCTCCTCGCCTCGAAGTCCTTTACGTTCTGCTAGGTGGTTCATAGGGAGGTAAACTATGAGCAGACAGAGCTACACAGAGGATGTGAAAGTGTCCTGTGGGTACAGATGCAGCATCAGGTGGTGGAAATAGCACTGAGGTTGAGTCCTATCTCAACCACTCTCTAACCATGTGACCTTGAGCCAGTCCCTGAACTCCTCTGAACTTTGGCTTTGAAGTAGAGTGATAATACTTTCCTATGAGTTATTCTGTGGTTTTAAATAAATATTAAATAGAATAAATATAATATCACCTCTTCAACCTTTTATATAAGTATAGGCAATTTGGTTATTTTATTTTTAAACTATAAATGGGCAGAAATTTGGAAACGGTAGCTCGAGAGAAGGTAAAGAGAAGAAAATAGTGGAAGTGAAATAGGGAGAGGGCTAAAGATATAAATTGGGATGCAGCAGAAATGGCTTAATCTAAATTGTTGTACTCAAATTCAGAGAAATTACAACCTAGAGTTTATTACAACCTAGGGTTTAATAAATATTAAATTGTCCAGTTTAAATTGTCCTGTATTGGATTTCTAAGTCTCCATTTGAGAGTTGTGTCCTCAGACACATGAACAACTCCAAAATAATTTATTATTATTACTATTTTCCATAGCCTTTATTAGTATATGTGCTAGACCCTGTTCTAAAGGTTTACACGATTATTTCTGAGTTTCAGTTTCTTTGCATGTGAAATGAAAAGTGTAACTATTATAAAATGAAAAGCATAACTATTATGCTTTCCTCGTAGAATTACTGTGAGAATCAAATGAATTAAACAGTGCTGGTTATGTACATACAATTCAAAACAAGGCAGCCATCATTGTTAGCATTAGCTATAGAAATACTAAGTGTGAAAACAAGTGAGTGGGTAGATACACTTCTCTCTAGTCCTCCTGCTAAGTACAGTTACAAACCCTGGACATTGTATATAAAACAAATATAAAAAGACTCAAAGATAGAGTGATCAAGACAATCTTGCTGGGCACCTTGGGCCATGGCAGTGAGCTTTTTGGGCTATCTTTGTGTCTCACACGTCCCAGACACCAAGCTGAAGGGCCCAGCAGCCTGGAAATGTCTGTAGGAGAAACAACAAAAGCTCCAACGAAAGCCTGCTGTCTCAAGCCAAAGACCAAGATTGGGGCACCCTAGCAAGACAGAAAACTTTTAGAGAAAAACTATTGTCCCACAGACTCCCCAGCATTAGCCAAGGCTGAATGGGGAACCTAGCTTGGTTATTTACAGCCCCATTTGCTTGGATAACAAAGTTACAACAAAGTTCTTACCCCCACCTCCTGCCCAGTGGTGTCAGAGAAGACAGAGTAGGGAGCCAGGACTTTCACACCCATCTAGTGAAAAGCGTGCTCCCCATAGAAGCCCACTTGAGGACCCCATTCAGGGGTAATAAGGCTCTCCTACCTCTTCCTGCAAAGGCAATGACAGAGGAGGCCAAGGGGAACTTGGACTTTCACTTCCACATGGCAGTAAAGATGAGTGTTCCCACCTTGTTCTGCCAGAGTAGTATCAGAAGATGCTTATTACAGCAGAAGATTTAAAGAAGATGCAGAATTTCATGACAAATACTCAAAATGTCCAGATTTCAATAAGAAAAATACTCATACATACCAAAACCCAGGAAAATGTCAACTTAAAGGAGAAAAAGTATTCAATCTCCACCAACACCAAGGTAAAATAGATGCTGGGATTATCTGAATAGAATGCTAAAGAAGATATCCTAAAAATGGTTCAGTGAGCAGTTATGAACGTGCTTGAAACAAATGAAGAAATAGAAAATGTCAGTAAAGAAATAAAAGATACATAAAAGAACCAAACAGAAAATTTTAAATTGCAAAATACAGTCAGATCAGATCAGATCAGTTGCTCAGTCGTGTCCGACTCTTTGCGACCCCATGAATTGCAGAATGCCAGGCCTCCCTATCCATCACTAACTCCCGGAGTTCACTGAGACCCACGTCCATCGAGTCAGTGATGCCATCCAGCCATCTCATCCCCCGTCATCCCCTTCTCCTCTTGCTCCCCAATCCCTCCCAGCATCAGAGTCTTTTCCAATGACTCAGCTCTTCGCATGAGGTGGCCAAAGTACAATAATCACAATAAAAACAACAAATGGGCTCAATAGCAGAATGCAGAGGACAAAGGAAAGAAACAATGGAGTTAAAGTTAAAATACTCAGTCTGAACAACAGAAGGGAAATATCCAGAGAGAAAATAAAAAGACCTGAGGGACCTGAGAGATCTAACATTTGTGTTTTTAGACACGAGGAGGGCAGGAAGATACAGAGATGACAAAGTATTCAAAGAAATAATGATCATACTATGGTGGTAATCATAGTGTGATGTACAAGTGCATCAAATCAACAGGTTGTACATCTTAAAATTGTGTGGCTCAGTGATAAAGAACCCACCACCAATACAGGAGATGTGGACTCGATCCCTGGGTCAGGAAGATCCCCTAGAGAAGGAAATGGCAACCTACTCTAGTATTCTTATCTGGGAAATCCCATGAACAGAGAAGCCTGGCAGGCTACAGTCCATGGGGTTGCAAAGAGTCAGACATGACTTAGTGACTAAACAACAACAACAATAGCACCTTAAAGTTACACAATGTTTTATGTCAATTATATCTCAAAACAGTAAAAAATGAATAAAAAGTTCCAACTCATGGGAAAAAATCTAACAGGCTAACTTAACAAAGTTAAGATACTGAAACGAAAGAATGGCTGAAAATTTCACAAATTTGGCAAAAAACATAAACTTAGATATTCAAGAAGCTGAACAGAAGCTAAACAGGATGAATTTAAAGAAATCCATAAGACAGTATGGATTAATTCAAACTTCTGAATGCTGAAGACAAGGAAAGAGCATTAAAAGCACCCATAGAGAAATGATACATAACTTGTAAGGGAAAAACCATTTCAATGACAATGGATTTCTCATCAGAAACCGGTGAGGATGGAAGAAAGTAGCACAATATTTTTCAAGTACTGAAACAGAAGAATTGTCAACCCAGAATTTTATATCTAGGGAGAATATTCTTTGGAAATGAATGGGAAATCAAGACTTTCTCAGATAAGGAAAATCTAAGAGAATTTTCACCTCAGTTGTATCCTAAAAGAATGGCTAAAGAAAGATCTTGAAACAGAAAAAAAAAAAAAAAAAAAAGATTAAAATATTCAAATGTCTGGAGAGAAGAAGAAATAAGCAGCAACAGAAAGATTTAAAATACGGATAAATTCAATAAACTTTTTTCTGTTGAGTTTTCTGATTTTATATTTGATGACTGAAGCAAAAATTATCACATTGATGTGGTATTCAATATACATCAAGGAAATACTTAAGAAAAATTGTAAATGGGAGGAGAGAAAAGGAGTTAAAGGAAAGTAATATTTCTACACTTTATTCAAACAAGTAAAATTGACATCAGTCAGCTGTGACAAGTTATATGTGCATAATATAATGCTACGGGCATCATTTTAAAAATCTATACAAAGAAATATATCCAAAAATGCTGTAGATAAATCAAAAGGGAATTCTAAAATTTGTTCAAGTGACCCATAGGAAGGCAGGAGAAAGAAGAGAAATTAAAAATAGCAAAAAAAAAAAAATTAAAAAACCAAAACAAAAAAATAAAAGGCAAGCTTAAGCCCTTATATATCAGTAGTTATATTAAATGTAAACAGCCTGTGATTCCATTTGTATGACATTTTTGGAATGATAAAATTAAAGAGATGGAGAGCAAATTAATGGCTGTCAGGGCTTCATAAAGTTGGGAAAGATGAGTAGATGTAACTGGAAAGGGGTAGTACCAGGGAGTCTTTTGTAATGATGGAACAGTCCTTGTCTTGATCCCAGTGGTGGTTGCATGAAACTACACCTGATAAAATGATATTGAACTACACACCCACTGTATCAATGTCAGTTTCCTAGTTCTAATTCGGTAGATGTAACCAGTGGGGGAAATAGATGAGGGGTAGGAGGGACCACTTGGTACTATCTTTACAGCTTACTGTGAAACTTTTCTATTTCAAAATAGAAAAGTTCGTTACTTTGCTTTGTCTTAAGTAAGCACAGAAAGCAGCAAAGGAAGTAGATTGTTTAGCATCCCCCGTCAAAATTCTCAGGCAAGTAGGGATTGGGAGTGAGATTTTGAACACTTTTTATTCCCTCTAGGTTTCACTTCAGTTTATTTTTTTTAAACTTGTATGGAGAATGGAGGATTCGATGCCTTCTGTTGACTGCTAAGATTTGACTGCCTAGTTGAAAGCTAAAACTTGTTAAAGGCTACCAGTCTGTCTCCAGCTTTAGCCAGATTAAGCCTCTAAACATCATCAGGCACAAGGTTTCAGCCACCAGCCAACTGTACCACTAGATGAAGTTCAATGCTGGGGTCAGGAGAGGGTGAAAAGGGAGACAAAGAGCATGGCACATTTTTCACAAAAGACATGCTCCGTTTTCTTGTGACTGAGTATGTTCTCATGCTCTGCCAACAACAATATTCAGTTTTGAGATCCAGTTTTGGATAGTAAAACCTTCAGCACTTTACACAGCTGAGGGTTTCTTTTTATTTTATTTTTTCTCCTTCACGTGAACATGGAGATTTGATTACCTTCTGAGAGTGAAACAAGAGCGGGTGCAACTCTGTGGCTAAAATTGTCTGAGAACATCCATGTGTAATCATATAATCTTGTGCGGTAATGGGGCATGCCTAGATTGCAGTCATATTGAATTAATTATATTGTCTTTTGCCTGAAGAAAGAGCGCTAATGAAATAAAAAGAAAGAAAAGAATAATAATGAAAAGAATGACCAAGCAGCAGGGATTTGTCAGCCTTTGCCCAGAACTGTACAAAGAAAGACGATGAATCTCACTCGACCCAGCCATACTCTAGTCTTTTACCCTCTGGATCTCTTGCCTGTCTTCATGTTTTTCAGCCATGGGAGATGACTCTCCTGTTCACTTGTGTCTTCCTTCTAATAAATTGTCACTACGTCTAGGAGAGACCTCAGGCTGGTATCATTCATTACAAACCAAGCAGGTACAAGTGAAGTGGGCTTTTCTTTATGTTTTAGGGTAAAGACTAGATTTTTATATATTAAAAAAAATAGGGCCATAAATCATTATGGCCTAAATAAATGAGAAAGCAATAGTCCAACAGTGAGAAGTGCAATTGGAGGAGATGCTTCAAGGACCCAGGTTTCCTCTTTCTTGTTGCTATGCTATCCTCAGTTGTTGTTCTAGCCACAGGGTTGGATCTGGATCTTGCCAAGTTAACATTTTAGAGCCTGTGGAAAGGGCAAGTTTTGTTGAGAGTGTAGCCAGTGTTACAATTCTATATCAAAGTCTGATTTGACTGCTCACATCCTAAACACATGGATTTATCCAGATATAGGGAATCTATAAAATACAGGCTCTGGCTCTCGAGGTGGGCAGTCATGTATCCTAGGTTAAACGGAGGGTAATTGGTGTGGATGTCCATCCTCAAAAGAGAGCAAGAGGCAATAGGTAACGGAGGGGACAGTTAGTATCTCGTCCACATTTCCCATCTCACCACCATTCCCCTAGATGTCCCGGATTCCAACTCAGAAGTATATTTGTGTCTTGAGATGTTAACATCTCCATATGAGTCAGCCAGTAGGGACAGAGCAGAGTCTCAGGATAAAGTTGGTACCAGTCAGTCGATCTGTGCTCTGAATGTTATTATAGACTTCACAGGACATTGATGGGAAGAGGAACTAATGAGAAAGGTGAAGCTTGAATGGAGTTTCCTCTACTGTATGTTCTTCTGATGTTTATCCCAAGTCCTTCCATTCTCCTGAGACCTCATTTTCTAAAATTCAAAGTCTAACTTCCTCTGCTCTGCTTTTTTAGCTCTGGTCTTCCTTCCATAAGGTAAAAGTACAGACTGTGAGACTAACTAAAAGAAGGGTGGGCCAGAGGGATAACAGAAAATTGCAAGAATGAAATTAACAATAAATTTAGGAGAATATACATTATGCATCCTTATACTCTCAGACCCCAGAACAGTACCTGACATGTAGTGAGTTTTAAGAAATGTTTCCTGAAGTGAATTATATGTTTTTGAGAGCAAAGAAAATTCTGAGTTAGTCTTCTGAGATACCAGACAGGAGGTTTTACTCCACCATTTTCCTTATTAGCCCTGCAGTACAGTTCTGCCAGGTATTTAGTAACTAAGTTTTTGCTCCAGAAACCTCAAGTACAAACCAAGTAGACATTGAAATAACATCGGTCAGGATTCAGTTTGCTTCTGTGTTCCAAACAAAAGATAAGCTGTTCCTTTTCAGACAAATAAACCACATTAAGTTTACTGTGCTACTGCATTAACAAAATACCGTGTTTAAAATACCATGTTGATGGCCAACAAGAAACATGTAACATTCATTTATTTAATCTATCCACTTTGCATGGATTTCTGATGAAGTTAAGTAGATCTTTCTTTTTTTCTCATTTCTTTAAACAGACTTCTAAAATTGTATACTCATTTGTTCTTTAAGGGCATCTTATTTTTCATATTTAATTTGATCATTTTCATCATTCAAAGGCTTTCTTCCTTTTAATTAATTGGAGGCACTCTTTCTAAATATATCTTGACCTTAATCAGTACAAGACCCATCAGACATCCCCTTCTATCTCACCAAATGCTTACATGTTCTAAATAATGAAAACTTGCAAATAAACCTTTACATAGCTTTTCTGGGCACATAATGTACAACACAAAATATTACATTGGAAATCAGGGATAACATTTTTTTTCTTTTTTTCACTTTATATTTTACACATCAGCTTTCACTTTCATTATTTGACAATTTTTGCAGCTTCATAATGAGTTATTTTTATTATCAGAACTATATAAATGAGGAAATTAGGGCTCAGAAACGTACCTAAGGTGACACAATCAAGATCCAAATTCAGGTCCACTGACTTCAAATATTTTCCTACACCAACATTTCCCCCTTTTGTGCTTTGTTTACAAAATGTCAGTATTTGTCACTGAAAGTCAAGGTTGCTCATAGACTTTCTCCCATAAGCTGTTGTTGACCATGGAAATATATCAAGAAAAGGAAAGTTTCAAAGACAGTCTGGAGACATTTGTGAATGTAATGTCCAAAAGGATGGTCAGCATAAAAGATAATCAGCTTTGCATAGCCAGACAGGTAGTGGAAAGTAACATTAGTAAGAAGAGCTGAGTTTGGTTTACTCCTCCAGAGCTTCTCAGTCCCTGTTGCCAGATAGTAAACAGTGAAGCCATGTTTTTAATCCAAATCTCTCATTCCAGCACCACAGTTCAGAAGCATCATTTCTTCAGTGTTCAGCCTTCTTTATGGTTCAACTCTCAACTATGGTACTGGAGAAGACTGTTGAGAGTTCTTTGGACAGCAAGGATATCAAACTAGTCAATCCTAAAGGAAATCAACCATTAATATTCATTGGAAGGACTGATGCTGAAGCTGAAGCTCCAATACTTTGGCCACCTGCTGTGAAGAGCTGACACATTGGAAAAGACCGTGATGCTGGGAAATATTGAAGGCAGGAGGAAAAGGGGGTGACAGAGGATGAGATGCTTGGATGGCATCATCATTTCAATAAACATGGGTTTGAGAAAACTCTGGGAGATAGTATTGGACAGGGAAGACTGGTGTGCTGCAGTCCATGGGGTTGCAAAGAGCCGGACATGGCTGAGCAACCGAACAACAACTGATTCCAGAGATAGACACCATTCCTATGCTCTCCTATCTTCCCAATTACACTTAGTCTTCAAGAACATGCTACATGATGACAGGCAGAGATGAATTTGTTTCTCCACGTAATTCATAATGGTTGACAAGAAGAGGCTATGTAGTTAATTTTTTTTAAGATTTAAAAGATTCTTCTTTGGGGACAATCATGAGTTTGCTATACTGGCAGCTCTAGAGGAATACTTGTCAGAAACAGTTACAGGAGGAACTCTGGTAAAGGAAAATCATAGAGAAGGGCTTTGTGTATTCTAAAATGATTTTTCCTATTGTCAAGAAATGAGTTCTTTCTTAGGAACTCATTGAAATAGATGCCTGTCCCTCTTGCTATGGTTCCATTTACTTATTAATTCATCAAAATTTTTTATTATCTCCTATATGCTAGGCTGCTAGCTACATGACGAATAAAACATGGGTCCTGACCTCAAAGATTTGTGGCCCCTGGAGAAATGGGGAGGGAGTAAAGTTTGGGTGAGATCATGGTTCCTGAGAGAGTGAGAGATGCGGATGAAGATGCAAAATTGAAAAGGCAAGTTCAGTATATTGTCATCAAGGACAGACTGCTGCCCAATCTCCTCTAGTAGGGAATCTATCCCAACTTTGAGGATCAGGAAAGACTTACAAAGGGCTAACAGTCAAAGTGGGTCCTGAATTAGGAATAAAGAAGCTGAGCAGGTTGGATGTATCAAATATACTTCCAGAAAGCAGTTGGGTTTAGAGGAAGATGAGGAATCTCAAGGTCAAGAGTACTTTACTTACCTTACTGCACAGGCCCCCTCCAAGGCCCATGGAGGAATCCTAGAAATGGATCCATGGTCATTGGTTTTGTAAAATTTTAGAAAGTAGATTCATAGCTCCAAAAGATTAAGAATCCTGTTTCTCCCTTTCCGCTATGATTTTCCCTCCATTAGATGCTGCATTCAGTTGGGTTGTCAGAGTGGCTGCAGTCATTTCTGAGATCCAGTCTAGGGGAGGCTGAGTTGGGGATATCTTTATTTTGCACTGGGTGGCATAAATTTTATGACTTACAGTCTCCTCCTTGCATGTCTCCTATCCATATACTTCCATACCAAAGGACATGTTTCGTGACAGAATGACCATGGGTCCTTCCAACTGCATGTTACTCCCCTCCCAAGCCCTCCTAAGCAAACTCTGCCAAAGGGGAGGCTGAATTATTTTTCTGTTCTTTTTATAGAAAATAATATTACACAGTTGGTTGTCTCACGAAGATGCAGTTAAAGAGTATGCAGCCAAAAATGGACATATTTTCCCTGCACATCCAACTTGGAATATGACTGAGTTTGCCATCCCAGAGCATAATAAATTACTTCAAGATTTTATGAACATATAGAGAATGTGTTCCATCTTGTGATGCTCTGCTCATATCCCCTGACCTTCCTTAGAAGTCATAGGCTTTCAGGCATACAGATAACTTTCTGTGTGTCTCTTTGTTGACAGCATTCAAATAGCTATGAATGCGTGCTCAGTCTGAAAACAAGGCAGGGCGAGCTGATGGGCCAGGAGCAACCCTGAGCCAGTGAGGGACTGTGATTGGTGGAAAATGCCCCAACTTTTTCTTCCCGCAGTGGGTTAGTTCTGAATCATGTCCTGCTGGCTATCATAACATAGCCCTCAATCTCTGCCTTTGAGTCTCCTTTGCTATGGCAGAGGACCCTGGATGGACACTCTGCTGTGTGGGTGTCCACGCCTGTGGATAAAGCATTCCGTGTGCTCACTCACACTGTCGTGTCTGACCCTTTGTGATCCCATGGACCCACCAGGGCCTCTGTCCATGGAATTTTACAGGCAAGAATACTGGAGTGGGGTGCCAAATCATAAGCACCCCATAAGCCCTGGTTAATGGTGCTAGCTGAGATTTAGTGAGCTGGAATGGCAAACCCATACCCAGAAAATGTATCTATCCATTTCAGAATGAAAGGGTCCTGTGTCGTCACGTTCACGCTAAGGTTGTTTCCTCGAGAAATAGGGCCATATCAAGGATTCAGAGCTCTTTACTTTTGCTGGCAGGTTGGTAATCAAGAGATAATAAGAACTAGTAGTCTTGGAAAGTTGGCACCCACGTTGTTGAGCCCCTATGTAGCTTTGTCTGTGTTACAAACCACAGCACTCATGGGTCCTAAGTGCCAATCTGGAGTTGCTGATAACCAAGACTGGCTAATATCAACTAGCTAAGTCTACTTGTTGTTCATTTTGTCTATTCAGTTGTTCAGTGTGTCTTCAATAATGGATGATGGTGAAAAAAAAATGATTGATGCTCATTCATTGCATCTAACCAGACTTCCTTGTCTCCAGTCTTCTAACTCTTTATTCCAAGCCCCTGACCAAACAGTCAAGTCATTGACCACCGTCTGAAAATCTGCACATGGTCTCCCTTTGAGCTACTTCTCTTTTCATATAAAGTGGAAGACCAGATACCTTGCTCATAGTTCCACCCACTGCGATTAGTCCCCTCATCCCTGTCTTTCAAGGCCCCTAGAATGTCTATAATGGAGCTGCCAACCATTTTTGGCTGGCACCCATGTACCACACTGACCCTTCTGTAAACTAAGCTTGAGATTTTTCCTACTCCATCAACTGCTTCTATGGGATATCCTGCCCCAGTCTGATCATAGGAGTTGATTGGTGCAATTCGGTGAGTAACATGAGAGTCTGGACCATCTACTGGTAGTTACTCATGTTCACAGATCCTGCTCAGGCTCAACCTGAATGTACTCCTCCCATCTTCCCAGGAGCTACTGTTGCGCCCATCTGACTTTTTGACTGGGCGGGTTCAACAGGACTCAACTTATAATGGACAGTTCCAGCGTCATGGCCACTTGGCACCTCATAGCCAAGTGTTCCTTCTTTACCAGGGCACTATTCCAGATGTTGTTTCTCAAAAGGCATATAATTCTCTGCTGCAGATGGCATGGCTTCCCTCCAGAATCCCAGTGGCCAGACTTGTGATTCTTGCCCTGAGGCTGCCATAGACTCTGTATGAGGTCTTTTCCCACCACAGACACCTCCAACACCAGGAAGTCTTCTCTATCATATGGTGAAAGTGGCTGGACTGCTTGCATTGCTGTTAGAGCTGGCTGCAGAGTCCCTTCCTGCTGTTGGCCCCACTCAAAGCTGTCTCAGCAAATGGGCTAGAACAGTATCCCAGGTATGGAAAGTTATGTCTTCTTATTCCAAAGATGTCTAACATATATTGTACTGCTTTGTGTGTGTGTGTGTGTGTGTGTGTGTGTGTGTGTGTATGTGTGTGGTGGTGGTGGTGGTGGTAAAGGAGAGAAGACACATTTATTTTCCTCTTACTTTGGAGGTTATACTCCTTATGCCTAGATCACTAAAAACTTAACTGGTGACAGTGTTTCTGAATCTTCATAAGGCTTATCTCCCATCCTTTTCAGCTTATGAGTCTTCCAAGCAAATTAGTCAACTTTTGCTCATCCCATCTGAATAACATGAGGTCATCCATATATTATACCCATGACAATCTGTAGGATGAATGTTCAGGTCATCCTGATCTCTTATGAATATATCATGATGGAGGATGGGAGAGTTAACACAGCCCCAAGGCAAAATCTTCCCTCTTCAGCCAGAGGATCCAACAGACTTTATGAATATTGTTTTCTGTCCTACATGAATGCAAAGTCTTTCTAATCTTCTTTTCTAATTGGAATGGAAAATAACACATCTGTCAAATCAATCTTACATACCATGGATTTGAAGGTTTATTAAACTGCTCTAACTCTGATACGTGTCTGGCATAGCAGCTGCAATTGGGGCTTCTATAATACTTGGTTATGCCTTCAGTGAATTGGCTATGCCAGTGAAGTCATTCATTCTTCAGGATCCATCTGATTCCTCCAGGAGCCAGACTGGCGTATGAAACAGAGATATAATTATAATCTTCTTTTATCTTGCGTCTTATGGGTCTTTATTTAATGGTAGCATTATCTCTACCATGATCTTCCTTGGTGGCTCAGATGGTAAAGAATCTGCCTGCAATGCAGGAGACTCAGGTTTGATCCCCTGGTTAGGAAGATCCCCTGGAGAAGGGAAAGGCTACCCACTCCAGTTTTCTTACCTGGAGAATTCCATGAACAGAAGACCCTGGAGGGCCACAGTCCAGGGGGTTGCAAAGAGTTGGACATGACTGAGTAGCACACTTTCACTTTCATCTCTACCATGCAACCATGGATGTGTTATTGCTTTTGACTCACTGTCTTGGCCAGGGCCAAGGGCAGTTTCAGAAGTATCTGTTTGCTTTATCCAACATAGTGGATAGAGTTTATAGCTCTTATCCTACAAGCCAGTGGTCCCCAACCTTTTTGGCACCATGGACCAGTTTCATGGAAGATGATTGTTCCACGGATGGGGAGGGGGGTGGGGGGTGGGGATGGTTCAGGCGGTAATGCAAGTGATGAGAAGCAATGGGGAGCAGCAGATGAAGCTTCTCTAGCTCACCCCATTTCTCCCGTCTTGCTGTGTAGCCCTTTGCTAACATGGACCAATACTGGTTCATGGCCTTGGGGTTGGGGACTCCTGCTATAAGCCAAAGACCAACATAGAGACTATTCCAACTGCTAGGTACATCCGTTTCCATTATACACTCCAGGACAAGGGAAACAACCACTAGGTGGGTTCCTGATTCCAATGAGTCCACTGGAGGTCAGATTTTAACCAGGACTGCTTATTACCTGGCTCTCATAAGTCCCCACTCTAACAGAGGGGCCATAATGTATTTGGGATCACCAGCTATAGATACCAGTTCAGGCTCTGTGTCCAATAGTCCTCAGAATGTCTAGGTACTTCCATTTCTTCAGTGTACTGTCACCTGAACAAATGGCCATCAGTCACTAAGGGGGAAGATTTGGAGAATCATTAAAATTTATATATGCCATGATATCACAGGGCATTCCTTCCTGGGGACCTGGTCTTCTCTTCAACGAATGAGCTCCCAAATGAAAATTGGTTCAGCTTGGGATCATGACTTTTTACTGGGGTGAACACCTTCAGTAAGTCTTCTGCTCCCCCATTCATTCATTCATTTATTCACTCATTCATTCTTTCTCTTTCCCTCCCTCTTCTTCCCTCCCTTCTTTCCTTTTTTCCTTCCTTCTTTCATTTTGTTTCTGATGATATGTTTACCGACATCTTTGTAGGCTGCCCACCTACTTTGCCCCTAGGAATCCCAAGCTCTTCTAACTATCTCCACAACTCCTTGGGTCTCAAACTTCCATGGTAGTGTCCTTCTAGCTTCTGTTAATAAAGTGCTGCCACCTGGCCCATTTGGAGACCACGTAGTTCCCTTGGCTGTTAAAGCTCTGTGATCATCTGTCTTCCATCAGCCCGGGCCCGCAGAGGACGGCAACCCCTTCTCAGCGGTTCTGCCGCCCCTTCACCTGTACATTCCTGGTGGCCTTGACAAAAGTGGTGTCCTCTGGTCACTCCTGGGAAGCATAATCCTCTGGGGTTTTCTAACTTCATAAAATATACCCATGCCTCTTTGTTTCTTCCTATACCCTTGACCAGGTTAAAACAGGCGCTGGTACTTCACTCAATATGTCACTCGTCATTTTTCTCTAAGCTTCTGAGAGCCGACCTAGCAGCAAGGTTGTCCCATCCCTGAGGTTCTTGAAGATGCTAAATCCCAGGTTCCAAGAAAGTGTTCCCAAATCAATGAATTCTTATTTTCCCAATCTCTCATTCCAGCCCTCTTAATCAAGTACCGTTAAAAATTCTATCCCAGTGGTACTGCATTTTCTTCTTCTGGTACATCTGATTCCATCTTGAAATCTGCTTCTTGCAGAGTCAAATTAACACACAGTCCTTTAGAGAACCCAGGAGGTGAGCCCCAGCTGAACTAGTGGAAACTTACTCATTAGCATACCCTTTTTTGGCGTTTCTATCTTCATTGCCTAACTCCCCAACTCTCTTACGTGTTTCCCAAGCTCTCCTTTCAAATAAACTACCAGCATCCAAATGCTTGCTTCAGAGATGACTTTTGGAGGAACTCAAACTAAGACACTCTCTCTCTTAAAGCATAGCTACATAAAGAGAATATATGATTTCCAAAAGTGTTTATTTGCTAAAATCTTTTTTATTTAGCAATCATCTTTATTTTCTGATGTGTGCTTCTTTTAGAGTTATGGTAAGTTATGATTGGATGTCATTTAAGATGACCTCTCCTACCTCAAAGAAAGTTTAAACAGAGGTCAGAACCTCTTTGCTCTTTAAAGTCATTGTTCAGTTATACCCATGGTGCTGGCCGGCAGGTTGTGACAAGCCTTTTTGAACACCAAGACCTTTTTGAACACGAACACCAAAGGAACTATGCCAGTTCAGCAATCCAGACCACTTTCATTTCCAAAAAAAATTCTACCTTTGGTAAAGGGCAGAGTTCTTCTTTGTCTCTTGAGATCATGAAATTTCCTTTTTATTGTGAATAAAAGAATCTAAGTAAGAGGAAACTTTAAGGAGTGAGGAATGAAGCAATATTTTTTCCCCACAAACCCTAATAGGGCTCATACTGAACTTTCAAAATTCTTGAAAACCTTTCATTTTAATATATTATTTCTTTTAAAATATGAATTGATATCCTCAAAATCAGCAGTGAAAACTGACACGCCAGAAAATCTGATTTGTTCTCATAAGAATTCATATGTTTTCACTGAATACTGCTGCACAGCCCAGCTTGAGAATCGTGGCTTTCCATTAGAAAGACCCCCTGCCTCATGACCTGTTCTGTAGGGTTCAAAAAGAAAAATTCTTGAGAGCAGTGATATGAATGCATATATGAATATAAATGTATGCATGATGTAAACTCTGCTATGTTCAAGCAGTTCCCAAAGATTTTCATATAAAGGTAAAATGAAGAGAAAAATGGTTTAAAAAAGCAGGGGGTAGCATGAAACAAGGGCATCAGGGTACAAAGAAAAAACAATGAGTTAGTATATCCCCAAGTCTTATGCACAGGCTTGAACCCCAATGGAAAAAGAGAAAACTTAATCAAACCCTGCCGCTGCTGCTAAGTTGCTTCAGTCGTGTCCAACTCTGTGCGACCCCATAGACAGCAGCCTACCAGGCTCCCGCATCCCTGGGATTCTCCAGGCAAGAATACTGGAGTGGGTTGCCATTTCCTTCTCCAATGCAGGAAAGTGAAAAGTGAAAGTGAAGTCGCTCAGTCGTGTCCGACTCTTAGCGATCCCACAGACTGGAGCCTACCAGACTCCTCTGTCCATGGGATTTTCCAGGCAAGAGTACTGGAGTGGGGTGCCATTGCCTTCTCCGTAATCAAACCCAGTGCTGTACAAAATGTGAAGGATAAGAGGAAAATAGAAAAAAGACTCCCAGTAACTGTAGCCTAGAGGAAAGGTACATCTAAGAACCACCACAACAAAAAGCAGCCATAAAACCTAAAAACTTCCCACAGTTAAGGTAGTAAATTCCATGAGATAAAATGCCTTAATGTTAAATAAACACTGGGGACTCTCAAATCTCTACTAGTCAATCAATCTAATGAAATTCCAATTGAAACGCTATTTTTCACTGCTATCTTTAGAAGAAACATTTGAATCTGACTGGACCAATTAATCATCTATTCCTTATTGACGCCTGCTGAAAGTTGGGTCCATGATTGGCATACGTATCACTCAGTTTGGGATCTTGAAACTATCCTACTTGTTTGGCCTGCCTGCCCCTGCCCATCGGGATGAGTGGTGGGAGGGGTTACCTCTTGGCAGTTGGGCAGTAAAGCTAGTGTTACAAGGACCTGGCACCTATACAGTGATGCTACGGTCAAAGTGGTGCCAACTCTGCATGCCCCACTACCCTTGTCCCTAATTATACTTTGCCTTTAGCTATTCATTTATAATAAAGTGTCCTGGAACACTGAAGCATAACAAATTTGGGGAGAGATTCTGGCAAGTGTGCAGATTGGCTCTCTGCGGTGTCTATACAACGCCCCTGGGGCAGCAGGTGAGGCTGTTAGAAGGATGAAACATCCAGCATCGTCTCTGTCCATGCTTCTGGCAGAAAAAGACAATGTCTGCTCAGGGTGAAACACATTAATCATTCAGAGGAGAATTCAAATGCAGTCTTTACATTTCAGAAAATGGCACCAGAACCCACCCAGTCACTTGGGCTGAAAACCTAACAGTCACAATTCTTTTTAACTTTTTCTCCCTCACACACTATTTCCAAACCACTCTCATGTCTGCTGTAGTTCTGAAACCATCCTGAACCCACCCTCTTGTCTTTACATCTTCAGATCTTACCTTGGTGCAAGCCATCATTTTACACCAGGCTCCTGGAACTCTCCCTTCATTGATGGCTTTGATTCTTTCTTGCTCCCTTATCATACATCTTCCTCACAGAAGCTGGTTATCTGATTTTGAAATGTAAATCAGATTACCACTCTTCTGCTTAAGATTTTATCAGTCTCATGCTGACCTTCAAATAAAATCCAGAATTCTCACCATGACTTTGCCCTCTTCACTGACCTTATCTTAGTCCCCAATTTTTTCCCTATTCTAGGCATTTTTTTTCTTTAAGTTTAGTCCCATGCTTACTCCTTGGAAGGAAAGTTATGACCAACCTAGATAGCATATTGAAAAGCAGAGACATTACTTTGCCAACAAAGGTCCGTCTAGTCAAGGCTATGGTTTTTCCAGTGGTCATGTATGGATGTGAGAGGTGGGACTGTGAAGAAGGCTGAGCACCGAAGAATTAATGCTTTTGAACTGTGGTGTTGGAGAAGACTCTTTCGAGTCCCTTGAACTGCAAGGAGATCCAACCAGTCCATCCTAAAGGAGACCAGTCCTGGGTGTTCTTTGGAAGGACTGATGCTAAAGCTGAAACTCCAGTACTTTGGCCACCTCATGTGAAGAGTTGACTCATTGGAAAAGACTTTGATGCTGGGAGGGATTGGGGGCAGGAGGAGAAGGGGACGACAGAGGATGAGATGGCTGGATGGCATCACTGACTCGATGGACGTGAGTCTGAGTGAACTCCGGGAGTTGGTGATGGACAGGGAGGACTGGCGTGCTGTGATTCATGGGGTCGCAGAGTCGGACACGATTGAGTGATTGAACTGAACTGAGCACCTTTGCACTTATTTCTGCCCAAATCTTCCCACTTAGGACTTTACTCAAATATTGCCTCTCCATCCTAGACTTTATTGATGAATATGTCTAAAGTACCTCTCCCTATAGCCAAACCTTGCTCAGAATAGTTTGCTATTATATTATCCTGTTTTATTATCTTCATAGCATTTATCACTAATTCAAATCATCTTATTTATTTGCATGTGTATTTATTTTTTGACTCTTCCCACCTAGAAAACAGACTCCAAGACAACAACACTTTTGGTTTCCAAAGCTTACATCAGTGCCTGTCACATAGTAGGCATCTAAAGCACATCTTTTGAGTGTATGGATCAATCAACTGAACAATCAACCAACGGAAACTCTGTTTTATACCTGGTAAAAAGGAACCCTGCCACCTTTAATTTAGTAGCTCTAACAAATACCTAAATTTTTCTGGGGAATATGCTTGGTGATTGGGTGAAATTCATAAGGCAAGTCTTTTAGGGTAAGATTTTTTGTGATTCAAGATATCATTCACATAATTTGATGTTAAGAATGAAATTTAAATCAACCTTTCCTCAGAGGATAGAACCTTCCATAGACCAAAGAACTTTGAATGCTATGTACTTCCAGGATCAGAGACTGCTATGGGGGGAAAAAAAAATATATATATATATATATATATACATATATATATATAAATGAGTTTCTTTTACCTATTTACTCTTTTTAAAAAAATAATTTTGTTTATCTTATTTATTTCTGGCTGTGCTGGGTCTTTGTTGCTGTGAGGTCTTTTCTCTAGCTGTGGCAAGCAGGGTGATCCTCCAGTTGTGGTGCACAGGCCTCTCAGCGCAGTGGCCTCTCTTGCTGTGGAGTATGGCTCTAGGCCTTCAGATTTCAGGAGCTGCAGCCTGTGGACTCAGTTGTGGCAGTTCCTGGGCTCCAGAGCACAGGGTCAATACTTGTGGCACACAGGCCCCGTGGCATGTGGGGTCTCCCCAGATGTGGGTTCTCCCCAGATCAGGGATTGAAACCAAGTCTCTTGCATTGGCAGGCAGATTCTTTACCACTGAGCCACCAGGGAAGTCTTCACCCCCTTGCTTTTGACCTAATCCTTCTCTGACCACACAGAAGAGAAGCCTTGGATGGATTCCCCAGGAAACACATTCTGAGATGGGGCTTAGCTTGCAGGAGGTTCATTATGGAGTATTATTGGAATCAACACCTGTAGAAAGGAAGAGAAGGAAGCACTGAAGGAGGGAGAAGTTGAGCTGTGATTCAGTCTCCTTGGAGGTCTCAGTCAACCCTATGGGGAGTTCTGAAGCTGGAATTACCTTTCTTTTGTCCCAAGTTGGAGCAGGGAGGCTGAGCTTTAATATTTCCACTGGAATCCGTCATGAGATGTAAGACACTCTGGAAAAGGGCAGTTTTCAGCCAGGCAGCTCTCTTTAGCAGAGGGAATCCCCATAAGGGAATCAGAGATGCTGGAGCTCTCCACTAGCCATACTCCCCATCAGTTGGGAGAGTAAGTCAGTCATCCCCAAAGGGGAATCTAGGTGATGCATCACAGCATCACTGCAGACCCAGAGTCCAAGAAGGACTGAAGTTGACCCTTCCTCACCAAACAGAGAAGGAATGGAAGGAACTTGCGCTCTCTGTCTTGAACCAATATCACAGAGGGGGCAATGTGGAACGTTCTTAAGCATGACATTCAGCAGCTGCTTTTAAAAAAGAGTCTTGTTCTTTTTTGTTTGTTTATTTCCTACTTAAGAAATGGAAAATATTTCTGCTCTGGTCTGTATCAGACTGTGGCTAAGCTCTCGTCGATCTAAACTCCTGTCTCTGCAATGGATCCTCCTCTTTTAATGGCTCTCTTCCATCCATACCAGCTTTTAGGTTATAGAAGGGTGTATTTGAAAGAAATAATTTCCTAAATTGTATAGTGACCAAAAACTAGTGGTAGGAGTTGACCTAAGAAAAAAAATCTATGATGAGTGAACTTCTAAAGTTCCAAAAAGGAAGGGTAATTGTGCCAAACTGTCTTACTCATGTTTTCTGATTCATTTTGTTTTTAATTCACTCTAATGTCCCTGATGTTAACAATATCTGTCTCTTTGGACTTCAAACTATAATGCATCCTAGAATAAGCTGGTGTTCTTTCGAAAAACATATTGTTGGGCTTCTTTCCCATGGAATCAGAAGATCCAAGTGGGTCCTAGGAATCTGCATTTTAAAAGTACTCCAGATGATTTCTGATGCAGAAGACCCAGACATCACACTTTGAGAATCACTAACTCATTTCATGGCAAACACCATTTAACTAATGAAACAGTACTTGTACTGACTGATTCTTAGGAGCAATACAAGCAATGTAATTTGAGAAAGAACTTAAAGACAGCCTATTGTCTTGCCCATCTTCAGGGAACTCCATTCACACAAAGCACAATTGGATTATGCTCCCAGAATTCCATTGTTCATGTTGCAATCTCCTCTCTGTCAGCAGCACCTGCAAACTGATTTGAGAGGTGGCTCTGTTAAAGGAAATACAACCATCTCAGGATGAGTGGCAGGCTGAGGTCCTCACTCAACTCCTGAAAGCTCTGGTTTCCTTTCACATAGAGAAGGACCAGGATGGCTCTCGATCATCTGGAAAGTAACAAGCCTTCTCCCAGTTCTAGTCCTGGGGGCTTCAGTCAATTCCCAGACACCCTTCAGAGAAAGAATGTTTCTTATTCCCATCCATACCATGTTACCCAAAGCACAATCTTTTCTTAATTTCTCTCCAGAGCTATCTTGAACCCTGGCTGTCAGCTCTCTCATATAATGCTAAACTACACCTTTATGGGAGGCAACGAGCATTCCTTAGCATTGTCTTTCTCATAACCCCCTCCCTTGAACTTCTCTCAGTTAAAAAAAGTATTCTCTAATTGATAACCTAGCTCCTCTGATGGGTCAGACTCTTTTCTCTGGACTAGTTTAAAGCCACCAAACAAAACACAACATGTTATGGTTATGAATCAACTTACACACATCTACCACAATTACAAGGTGCCCAACCTAAAGAAGCTGTTTGCTTCCCAGGGTCAGGAAAGATACCATATTCATATTTGCTATCAAAAGCTCCGTTCTGAGGACCAGCTGTGTAATTACCTATCTTTAGGTCAAAGACTTTGTATTTGCATAAACAAATTTTTGGAAGATGGGATTATGCCCTTGAAATATACCAAATACTGTACCCAACATAGTATCTGTATTAACTCATCTTGTTGTTTAGTCACTAAATCATGTCCAGCTCTTTTTGATCCCATAGACTATAGCCTTCCAGGCTCCTTTGTCCATGGGATTTCCCAGGCAAGAATACTGGAGTGGGTTGCCATACCTCTGTCCAGGGGATCTTCCAGACACAGGGATCAAACTCATGTCTCCTGCATTGGCAGGCAGATTCTTTACCACTGAACAACCAGGGAAGCCTACTAACTCAGTCAAGCCTCATTAAAAACCCAAGATGGTAGTATGGTTAGTGTCAGTCTTTTGGACTCGGTGGGAGGTGGGGGGGATGATTTGGAAGAATGGCATTGAAACATGTATAATATCATATAAGAAATGAATCGCCAGTCCAGGTTCGATGCAGGATACAGGATGCTTGGGGCTGGTGCACTGGGATGACTCCAAGGGATGGTATGGGGACGGAGGTGGGAGGGGGGTTCAGGATGGGGAACACGTGTACACCTGTGGCAGATTCATGTTGATGTATGGCAAAACCAATACAATATTGTAAAGTAATTAGCCTCTAATTAAAATAAATAAATTTAAATTAAAAAAAAAAAAAAACACCCAAGATGGTAGTACTGTTAGTGTCTCCGTTTTACAGATAGGAAAGCTGACTGTGTATGCAGTGTGCTAAGTCACTTTAGTCGTGTCTGACTCTTTGTGACCCCATGGACTGTGCCCACCAGGCTCCTCTGTCCATGGGACTCTCCAGGCAAGAATACTAGAGTGGGTTGCCATGCCCTCCTCCAGGAATCTTCCCAACCCAGGAATCAAACCTGCATCTCTTACATCTCCTGCATTGGCAGGTGGGTTCTGCCTGAGAAAGCTGAGGGAAAAGTTAATTTTTGATGATCACAGAGCAAGAATTGGCAAAGCCAAGGTTTGTACCCAGAATCATAATTAGGCACAAAAATACACTTCCCAGGGCAAGATTGCAGTCTATATCATGAGGTCTTACCTGCCCCTAGGATGTCTTCCCCTAGTTCTGCTACCATAAAATTCCTATCATGAGACAAATTCTTGATTTGAGACCATATTTTCAGAAAACCATCATTAAAGCCAGAATATAGCCTAAAAACAACAGACCTTTTCCTCTTTTACACATAAGCACCACTAGAAAACATTTCTGGACTATTTTAGGAGATAATCTGTTCCAATGTTGACAACCAGAGAACAGGAAGCCTGGGAGAAGGAGCTTTAGGACTGGTATTTTTTTTTTTTTTTTCAAATTTCAGTTTATTTTTAGGAAACTTTTAAAAATTTTTTATTTGCTTTTTAAAAACTTTTTATTTTATATTGGAACATAGCCTATTAACAGTGTTGTAAAAGTTTCAGGTAGACAGCCATACATATACATGTATCCATTCTCCTCTAAAATCCCCTTCCATAGGACTGGTGCATTGTGGTGGAGGAATGAAAGGAAAGTTCTGGACATTGAATCACTGATTAAATTTCACTGTACATTTCTGGGAAGCTGTGACAAGTGAGCCTACTTTGAGAAAGTAGAATTAAAGGAAGAGGGCAGGTAAAGTCAAGAGATGTGCTACCCAGCACAGATTTGGCCAATTTTTACCACTTTGCTTTATTCTTTATGGTCTTATTTTTAATTTGATTTTCAGAAATCAATTTTCCATGTATAGCTTCAAGCTTTCTAACGGATGATCAATGAAACTT
This sequence comes from Bos indicus, assembly GCF_029378745.1. Classification (NCBI taxonomy): domain Eukaryota; kingdom Metazoa; phylum Chordata; class Mammalia; order Artiodactyla; family Bovidae; genus Bos; species Bos indicus. Next base: position 15,187,684 of record NC_091774.1, on the reverse strand, counting down.
CTTCTCCAGATCTGATAACTGAGTGCTTATCAATCATTTAAAGTGAAAGTGCAGTCGCTCAGTTGTGTCCAAGTCTTTGCAATCCCATGGACTATAGCCCACCAGGCTCCCATATCCACGGAATTTTCCAGGCAATAGTACTGGAATGGGTTGCCATTTCCTTCTCCAATCAATCATTTAAAACAAGCCTCTGTCCACCAGCCCACACCAATCCCCCACCACACTTTGTCTTCTATCCTGATTATTCCTCTTCAAAACCAGCATCATTACCCTAAATCACACTCAATTACATTATATTTTATTTCATTACATTATAGTATTTGCTTGTTTATCGTGTCTCTTTGTCAAGATAGTAAATTCCATGAATTTGTCAGTCATCTTCATCCCTGCATTGCCAGCTCCTAACACAGTCTCTAAAATGTAGTAGGTATACAGTGAAAAGTGAAAGTGAAAGGCACTCAGTCCTGTCCTACTCTTTGCGACCCCATGGTCTACACAGTCCATGGAAGTCTCCAGGCCAGAATACTGGAGTGGGTAGCCTTTTCCTTCTCCAGGGGATCTTCCCAACCCAGGGATCAAACCATAGATATTTGTTAGATGAACTAATAAATTATGGTATAGACTGCTGTAAGAGGTACTGAGCAAGTTCACATAAACATTATTTAGTGTTTACTATTTCCCAGGCCTGTTTCAAGCACTTCACAGCCATTTAGTCCTTTAATATTCATTATATTTTTATAAATTAGATACTATTATTATCCTCATCTTACAGATGAAGAAACTGAGGCACAGGAGTTTATGTAACTAGCTCAATGTCATGTCTAGGGCAGGGTGGTTTCCTTAAACACCATACTAAAATAAGACAAGACACCACCAGTTTGCTTGGGAAAAGAAGTCTTACCCACATGAAAAAGAATGAAGCTGATAGTGAATAACAAAGGAGGGATGATCAAGGTTTCTAAGGTCTGAGAGGAGAGAAGCCTCTTGGAGGACTGAGATGGTCAGGAAGGTCTCAAAAAGAGGAGGGAGGAGGGTTCAGGATGGGGAACACATGTATACCTGTGGCGGATTCATTTCGATATTTGGCAAAACCAATACAATACTGTACAGTTTAAAAATAAAATAAAATTTAAAAAAAATCAGAATATAAAAAAAATTTCTAACAAAATTAATACACGTTTTTATAAAAATAAAATAAAACAGAAGTGTAAAAACTGGACAAATAAAAGTTTCCCACAACTTGAAAAAAAAAAAAAAGAATCTGAAATTTGGCTGGTTCTTGAATAATGGTTTGGCTAGTGATAGAGATCTTGGACTCTGTGGGAGAGGGCAAGGGTGGGATGATTTGGGAGAATGGCATTGAAACATGTATAATATATGTGAAACAAATCACCAGTCCAGGTTCTGTGCAGGATACAGGATGCTCAGGGCTGGTGCACTGGGATGACCCTGAGGGATGGCGTGGGAAGGGAGGTGGGAGGGGGGTTCAGGATGGAGAACACGTGTACACCCATGGAGGATTCATGTTGATGTATGGCAAAACCAATACAATATTGTAAAGTAATTAGCCTCCAATTAAAATAAATAAATTTATATTTTAAAAAAAGATCACTGAAGTCCCAATGATTACAGTTTAAAAAAAAAAAAAGTTGCTCCAATTAAGACATAAAGGACAGTGATCATATGACACACAAAAATCTTTTTGAAGGTTCTGTTTGCCTTGGCTTCAAAACATTTACTGATGCTTATAATCAATCAGGGAACAGAGGAAGCAGAACTAAATGGCCTGAAGATGTCAGTCTCCTGAGATATTCTGGGAAAGACATCACTGCTTTGGGGACCCCAGTTCCTAGAAGTCAGGAATTCTGCCTGGAGAAAGCAAGACAATTGAGAAACGCTCACCCTTTTTCCTCCATTTTGTCTCCCATCCCTGCAGTGAAAACTGAGATATTATTACCAAAATATTTAGAAAGTCAGGACTTTGTTAGGAACAACTCATTTGTGCTGGGTGGTGATCTCCCAAGGGAAGTCAAAATTTCAATACACGATTCAATACTGATTGCCTTGATGATTTTTGAGATGTCAAAAGATTGGCATTGCTGTCAATGAGAAATAAAGTGGCTCATTCCCTCTGGGGTTATGATCTATGGATCCAGGCACTGTAGGGGTTTCAGTGAGGTGAGGAAAACAGCATGCAAGACATGGCTCCCATTTTTCACTTTCCCATCCAAGGCTAGACCACAAGATTCCATTAGTGGTGCTTTCAATTCCTTCTATTCATCAGGGTGGCAGGATTCATGATTCAGTGACCTAAGAATTAGAATCTTTTCTCTTGAAAATTGGTTTTTGAAAGTGCCTGGTGGGTATGACTAAGAGGTTTTGTTCACTGGGGTTTCAGTTGATGTTTGTGTTTTTTTCTTATTATGACTTAAAGGAAAAAACCAAAATCTAAAATTAGTACTTGTTTTTTTTTCAACTTGGAACTCTGTAAACAGACCAGCAAGGGTGTGTGTGTGTGTTTTGCAATAAGCAGTATTACAATCTTTTGACATTTTCATTGCTGTTTTTTGACATATTTAGTGAGGTTTTAAAGGTTTCTTTAGAGAGAGGGGGAAAAAAAGAAAGAAGAAAAAAAATGGCTGGCTTCCAAATCACCATATGTTTCCAATTGCAAATTTAAAAGCAGAAGACAGGCCTGAACTCCAGCTGTACAGACTTTTGTGGGAGTTAGAGAGCTAGAGAGGTAGGTCCTCTTTTAAAATTTTGCTAGTAGGATTTCAGTGTTACCCAATAACAAGTGATTAGGAAGAAGATAAAATGTTAGTCTCTCAGTCATGCCCAACTCTTTACAACCCCATGGACTGCAGCCCATCAGTCTCCTCTGCCCATGGGATTTTCCAGGCAATGATGCTGGGGTGGTTGCCACTTCCTTCTCCAGGGGATCTTCCTGACCCAGGGATCGAAACTGGGTCTCCTGCACTGCAGGCAGACTCTTTATCAACTTAGCTATGAGGGAATCAGAAACAAGATAAAGCATTCAGCAAATATTCATTGAGTACCATATACTCAATGATGGTACCATATACTCCAGTATGATACTGGGTGGGTGAGGGGGGCAAAGAGGTTTAAATGTGATATAGTTGGGGACACAAGATATGAGAGAAAGCAAAAATCCAATAAAAGATGGTAAGTGTATTCAATCAGAAATTGTCCAGGAGATCAAAGTAAGGATTGTGAAAGAAGGATTCATAGAAGAGGTAAGATGTGAGCTGAGTCTTAAACACAGACAATGGAATATTCCAGATTAGAGACACTATAGGGCCAAAGCCACTAGGATGGATGTGCAAAGCACATTCAGGTGTGATCTGTGCAGCTGCAACTGAGTTTGTGTGGGGGTGGAGAAGGGAGACTGGAGAAAAGATTGGAAAAGTAAGTGGAAGTCAGAATATGGTGACCCTGAAAGACAAGTTTGCTATGTGGTTTAAATTTTAATGAGTCCAAATAATTCCTGAGTTAAATGTTAATTATTAGCCCCATTTTATAGACAAAGAAACTGAAGCTCACAAAAGCTAAGTAGTAACTGTCCAAAGTCAAATAACGAAAATTTGCTGAAACCAGATTGGAACTGAGGTCTCAGTCAGTTCAGTTGCTCAGTCATGCCCGACTCTGTGCAACCCCATGGACTGCAGCACACTAGGCTTCCCTGTCCATTACCAACACCCAGAGCTTGCTCAAACTCATGTCCATTGAATTAGTGATGCCATCCAACCATCTCATCCTCTGTCTTCCCCCTCTCCTCCTGCCTTCAATCTTTCCCAGCATCAGGGTCTTTTCTGATGAGTCAATTCTTAGCATCAGGTGGCCAAAGTATTGGAGTTTCAGCTTCAGCATCAGTCCTTTCAAAGAATATTCAGGATTGATTTCTTTTAGGACTGACTGGTTTGATGTCCTTTCAGTCCAAGGGACTCTAAAGAGTTTTCTCCAGTTCAAAAGCATCAATTCTTCGGCACTCAGCTTTCTTTATAGTCCAACTCTTACATCCATACATGACTACTGGAAAAACCAAAGCTTTGACTAGATGGACCTTTGTTGGCAAAGTACTGTCTCTGCTTTTTAATATGCTATCTAGGTTGGTCATAGCTTTTCTTCCAAGAAGAAAGTGTCTTTTAATTTCATGGCTGCAGTCAGCATCCCCAGTCATTTTGGAGCCCAAGAAAATCAAGTCTGTCAATGTTTCCATTGTTTCCCCATCTATTTGCCATGAAGTGATGGGACCAATGCCATGATCTTTGTTTTCTGAATGTTGAGCTTTAAGCCAGCTTTTTCACTCTCTTCTTTCACTTTCATCAAGAGGCTCTTTAGTTCTTCTTCACTTTCTGCCATAAGGGTGGTGTCATCTGCGTATCTGAGATTGTCGATATTTCTCCTGGTGATCTTGATTCCAGTTTGTGCTTCATCCAGCCCAGCACTTCTCATGATGTACTCTGCATATAAATTAAATAAACATGGTGACAATATACAGCCTTGATGTACTCCTTTTGAGTACTCCAAAGTGATGTACTCCAATTTGAACCAGTCTATTGTTCCATTTCTAGTTCTAACTGTTGCTTCTTGATCTGCATACAGATTTCTCAGGAGACAGGTAAGGTGGTCTGGTTTTCCCATCTCTTTAATAATTTTCAACAGTCTGTAGTGATCCACACAGTCATAGGCTTTGGCATAGTCAATAAAGCAGAAGTAGATGCTTTGCTGGTATTCTCTTGCTTTTCTGATAATCCAACAGATGTCGGCAATTCGATCTCTGGTTCCTCTGCCTTTTCTAAATCCAGCTTGAACATCTGGAAGTTCACATTTCACATACTGTTGAAGCCTGGCTTGGAGACTTTTGAGCATTACTTTGCTAGTGTGTGAGATGAGTGCAATTCTGCAGTAGTTTGAACATTTTTTGGCATTGGCCTTTTTTGGGATTGGAATGAAAACTGACCTTTTCCAGTCCTGTGGCCACTGCTGAGTTTTCCAAATTTGCTGGCATATTGAGTGCAACACTTTCACAGCGACATCTTTTAGGATTTGAAATAGCCCAACTGGAATTCCATCACCTCCACTAGCTTTGTTTGAAGTGATGCTTCCTAAAGCCCACTTGACTTCACATTCCAGGATGTCTGGCTCTAGGTGAGTGATCACAGCACTGTGGATATCTGGGTCCTGAAGGTCTATTTGTATAACAGGGTCCACTGGAGAAGGAAATGACAAACCACTTCAGTATTCTTGCCTTGAGAACCCCATGAACAGTATGAAAAGGCAAAAAGAACTGAGGTCTATTTGATTCCAAATCCTTTTACTTTCTTTACCTATAATGGTTGAGCAGACTCGAGTGATAACTACTGTTGGCCAATGAGTGCAGTATTCCAGCAGGAACTCCTATTTTAAGAAGTCCTATTTTATGTCAAGGCCAAGAAATAGAATGTGTAAATTAAATATCAACTGCTTAGACCAAGAGGAGAATAAGCATTGTCAAAGTGGCAAGACCCCTAGAGCTACTGTGCCCGCCCTGTATGAATCTTCAAGAGGGACTTCATCATTGAAGGCTAGACTTCCTAACCTCAGAGTAGGACAGTCCTCCTTCCAACTCTGTGTATGAATGGAAGCACATTCATTTATTAAGAAGCCCATATTGGATAGGGAGTCAAAGCAGCTAAGTGTGTTTGGATCAATGGCCATCCAACATTTCCTATTTGAATAATTGTCCTCCTTGGAGAATTAAAAGATTTCCAAGACTCGGGTCCTTGAGTCAAATCCAGTTAATAAATATCCCAAGGCAGTATGACTCACTGAAGTGACAGCGGCTAGGGCCTCTGAAGCCACTTTGCTTGCAAGCAACATATCTAATTGTACAAAGGGCTTATTGTTTCATGTCACTGTAAAAAACAAAGAGCTGAGTTGACTACAAGTATAACTATTAATAGATCCAGGTGCTCAGAAAATATATGTGATTCGTCTTTCACCACCTCTTAGCTTTGTTATTCTCAATAATGGTTTCTTTCTAGAGTCATTTCTCTAAGTGATGGTAAAAATCACTAAAAGTTCACATAATCCAAGGGAATGAGGATAACGTGACAATGCATGCCTGCTAAGTCGTTTCAGTCATGTCTGACTCTTTGTGACCCTATGGACTGTAGCTGCCAGGCTCCTCTGTCCATGGGATTCTCCAGGCAAGAATACTGGAGTGGGTTGCCATGCCCTCCTCCAGGGGACCTTCCCAACCCAGGTATCGAATCTGTGTCTGTTATGTCTCCTGCATTGGCAGGCAGGTACTTTACCACTAGTGTCACTTGGGAAGCACAAGGGTAACAGTGGAGTGTTTCTCTTTCCAAAAATGCAGCAAAATTCCTAACACTAGGTCTTAAGGATCTAGCTTGAGTCACATACTCATTCCTTAGCCTATTACAGCAGCCAGTAGATGCCATGCTCTGATTGGCTACTCCTGGCTCACAAAGCTTCCCCCATGGTCAGGAGAGAGGCCCAGCTGCATCCAAACCACATGGTATAAAACTAGGAAATGGATGATTCTCCAGGGGGAAAGGGGTTGCCATTACTAAAAGATAAGCAAGGGTGGCTGGGCAGCTTCACAGTAGTGTTGAAGGCACTACTGACATAAGGAGTGGAGACAGGCCAAAGGGATAGTAGAAAAGAGCCATCTACCACTGTGATGAAGTAGACTGGCTTCTAAGTTTCCCACTTACTGTGGGAAGTCTGTGCCTCCCATCTCTAACAACTTCTTCGCTACGCCCTTTGCTCTTGACTTGCCAAACAAGCTGGGCCCCGTCATGCATCCAGGCCTCTGCATGGACTGGCCGTCTGTCTGGAATGCAGACGCACCCCGACATCCTCCTCATAAGTCTGTATTTTCACATCCTTGAGCATACCTCCAAGCAGCACATCAGACATTCTTTTCTGTCTGTTCCCATGGCAATTCAACTTTTCTGGAGGGGGAATGGGGTGGTGGAGTAGGCAGTGGCCATTCCATGTTATGAGCTTCCCTTGGGAACGCGACATATAGTATGCCACCTTGATAAGCCCTAAGAGTTTGCTGAATAAATCGTTTGCTGATTGCTGTCTTTGAGGGGGCAAGGGAACTCAGTCCTTTCCTCAGAGATGATGTGTTATAGATGCTATGCATAGGACATGTATGTCTTAATATCATATGTCACTTAATATCAACCCTTAGCAAAGACATGAGGCAAAGTCTTTTAACTCTGCCTTCCTCACAGAACATAGATGTCTTTTAAGGAAACATCAAAATACAAAATCTTCTAGAACTTTCTAAGAGTAATTTAGATCCTTCCCTTACCACTGTGACTCAGTGCTAGATAAACCTTTGAGGTCCCTTCTAGTCATGTGTGAAGTGGCCTGATCCTTCCCACTGAGGCTTCCTAACAGATATCATGACTTGAGAGACCATTAGGACAGATGAAAGATGGCAGAATATTCCATATTTGATGACAGAGCCACCATTCATCCTCAGGTAACCCAGTTTATTCCATGTGAGGAACCCCAGGGAAGCCTACTTGGAATTAACATTCTTGCCATCATTTTTCACAATGTGGCATATTTAGGACAGAAACCATCAGACGTTTTATAATGGTGCTTCCCTGGAGGCCACTGGCAAACCTTAGTTCTTCACAGGACAGAACTTTCACCTTTTTTAAATTGTAAGAACTGTGATGGTGAGCTTGCCAAGTTTCCAGAATGTAGCAGGTCCTGCCCAACCAGCCCGGTCAGAGTGAGGTGATTGATAAGCCCAAGTCTGAGGCACCAAAAGGAAAAAAAGAATGGAAAGCCTCTGAAAGGGGCAGCTAAGAATAGTTTTCATTCCTCACCTTCCCATGATACTCTGGGATGGTCTCGGTAAGCAGGCAGCTGCATCTGTCTGGGGAAAGCCCATTGTATAGTCACAGCAGACATTAGTGATCAAGCAGGGCATTCTTGCTCTCAGGACCTGAGCTTGTCCTTCTTGTAACTGAAAGTGGGGTCCAGCTGCTTGCCAAAAAAGCCAAAAAAAGGGACAGGATTGCTGGAAAGAAAAGTTTGCTTTATTTTGCAAGCTGGCAACAAAGAGGGAGTGCAGATGCCTGTCCAAAGATTGACTGCTCCCCACCCCTACGCACTGACAATCAATGGGAGTGGGCAAGGGCTTTTATAGGCTAAGGGAGTGGGCTACAGGCAGACATAGTACAGTTGGCTCTGAAAGTAATCTTGTAGTTCGTCATCAGTTGTCCCACTAATGTCATCTTGATTGTTTTAAGCACAGTGAATCTTCGGTTCCAGGGTTGGTTTGTTCCCATTTCCTTGAGGCCAGTTCTTGGAACTGATACAGTTTATGTCATAGCTACACTCTGGTCATCATGTAGTTAACTTCTACCATGCAGTGGGGGTTTCAGTATCTAAAAAACAGCTCACAGGATATGGTTCAGAATATTATCTATAGCCCTTGAGAAGCAGCTAAAGGTTAGTGACTACAGTATTATTATTTGGTCTCCTTTGGTTGTTTTCCTTTGTTTCTGCATTTTCTCACTTCTCTGATTAAACTTATTCTTTGGCTAAAGTATATCCACAGAATAAAAGCAGGTAAAGGACTTGGGGGACAAGGACTACAGGGTCTTGCTCTGTTTCATCATCACAACCAAATCCTTAGAAGAGGTACCTGAAATGAAACTCATTCTTTTCTAGTATACTTTTCTATGGCTTCCCAGTGAATTCTAGTAACACCTTTTCCTACTCTAGCCAAATTTCACTGATTTTCTAATATTTCTCCTCTCTAAATCCTATTTGAGACTCTTCATCATCCCAGTCAGTTCAGCATTCATTTGCCCTCTATCTTAAGGCTTTCCGGTAAGATCAAAAGGGATCTTAGTGGGTTCTTCTGTATCCATAACTTCCACAGCTCCAGCCAGAGGAAATAAAATTGCTGATTGGCAAATGAGTTTTGGACAAATAATTTAGCTGCTGAGTATGTGGGGGAGGAAATAACATTTATACAGCAATAGCTGTCTCTTGGGCACTGTGTCAAGTGCTGTACACACTTTATCTAATTTAATGCTTGCAGCAGAAATTTGAGGTAAGTGTTATCATCCCTGTTTTACAGGTTCAGAAACCGAAGTTCAGAGGACTTATAGACTTGATTAGGTGGTGCAGTGGTAAAGAATCCACCTGCCAAAGCAGGAGACACAAGAGACATGGGGGGCTCAATCCCTGGATCAGGAAGATCCCTTGGAGGAGGGCATGGCAACCTACTCCCATATTCTTGCCTGGAACATTCCACAGACAGAAGAACTTGGTGGGCTACAGTCCATAGGGTCACAAACAGTTGGAAAAACAGTTGGAGTTAGAGCACTGACTTCAAGACCCTACCAGATAACTAACCTTAGGGAGTATCAAATAATGAGAACTCACACAAAGGAAATCACTTGAATACAAGTCCCAGCATCACCCAACCACAAGTAGTACCCTGTGCAGGATATCTTATCTAAACAACAAACAAAACAAAAATACAAACCCAATCAAGAGCAGACAGGATAACCACCTCACTCAGCCTTGCCCATCAGAGGAAAATCAAACAAACAACAACAACAAAAACTCAGCACAAATCACACCTTATATGAAGTTTACACAAACCACTGGACCAAACTTAGAAGGGCAGAAACCAAAAGGAAGAAAGAATTCAACCTTGAAGCCTGGGGAAGTGAACCAGTGAAGTTGCTCAGTTGTGTCCGACTCCTTGCCACCCTATGGACTGTAGCCTACCAGGCTCTTTCATCCATGGAATTTTCCAGACAAGAGTGCTGGAGTGGGTTGCCATTTCCTTCTCCAGGGGATCTTCCCAACCCAGGGATCAAACCCAGGTTTCCTGCATTGCAGGCAGATGCTTTACCATCTGAGCCACCAGGGAAGCCCTGGTGAAAAGGAGACCTTAAACACAATGAGTTGAAAAAAAATAATGAAAAGGCAGACTAATAATGCACAAATGAAGGAACAAAGTAGAAACACAAAAGTCCAAATAAATGAATAGGAAATAGGAAAACTACCTGAAAAAGAATTCAGAACAATGATAGTAAAGATGATCAAAAACCTTGAAAACAAATGGAGAAAATGCAAGAATCAATTAACAAAGACCTAGAGAAATTAAGTACCCTTGCCTGGAAAGTCACATGGATGCAGGAGCCTGGTAGGCTGCAGTCCATGGGGTCGCTAAAAGTCCAACACAACTGAGTGACTTCACTTTCACTTTTCACTTTCATGCACTGGAGAAGGAAATGGCAACCCACTCCAGTGTTCTTGCCTGGAGAATCCCAGGGATGGCAGAGCCTGGTGGACTGCCATGGGGTCACACAGAGTCGGACATGACTGAAGCAACTTAGCAGAAGCAGAAGCAGAGAAATTAAAGAATAAACATACAGAGACAAACAACACAATTACTGAAATTAAAAATACTCAAGAAGCAATTAATAGCAGAAGAACAAATCAGTGAGCTAGAAGATAAGATGGTAGAAATAACTTCTGAAGAGCAAAATAAAGTAAAAAGAATGAAAAGAACTGAGGATAGTCTCAGAGACCTCTGAGACTATATCAAACACACCAGCATTCAAATTATAGGGGTCCCAGAAGTAGAAGAGAAAAAGAAAAGGTATGAGAAAATTTTTGAAGAGATTTATAATTGAAAATGTCCCCAAAGTGGAAAAGGAAATAGTCAATCAAGTCCAAGAGGCACAAAGAGTCCTATACAGGGTAAATCCAAGGAGAGACACACCAAGACACATACTAATCAAACTACCAAAGACTAAACACTAAAAAGGAATATTAAAAGCAGCAAGGGAAAAGCAGCAAGTAACATACAAGGGAAACCCCATATGCTTAACAGCTGATCTTTCAGCAGAAACTCTGCAGGCCAGAAGGGAATGGCAGGATACATTTAAAGTACTGAAAGGGAAAAATCTACAACCAAGATTACTTTACCCAGCAAGGATCTCATTCAAAATTGATGGAGAAATTAAAAGCTTTTCAGACAAGCAAAAGCTAAGAGAATTCAGTACCACCAAACCAGCTTTACAATAAATGTTAAAGGGACTTATATAGTTTAGAAATACAAGACAAGAAAAAAGATCTAAAAAATCAACCCCAAACAATTAAGAAAATGGCAATAGGAACATACATATTGATAATTACTTCAAGTGTAAATGGATTAAATGCTCCAAACAAAAGAGACAAACTTACTGAATGAATTCAAAAACAAGACCCATATATATGCTGTCTACAAGAAACGCACTTCAGACCTAAAGACACATATATACTTAAAGTGAGAGGATGAAAAATATATATTCCATGCAAATGGTAAGCAGAAGCTGGAGTAGCAATTCTCATATCCGACAAATAGACCTCAAAATAAAGAAGATTACAAGAGGTGAGGAAGGACACTACATAATGATGAAGGGATCAATCCAAAATGAAGACATAACAGTTGTAAATATCTATGCACCTAACATGCTGCTGCGGCTGCTGGGTCGCTTCAGTCGTGTCCGACTCTGTGTGACCCCATAGACGGCAGCCCACTAGGCTCCCCCGTCCCTGGAATTCTCCAGGCAAGAACACTGGAGTGGGTTGCCATTTCCTTAGGGGCACCTTAATACATAAGACAAACATTAACAGACACAAACGGAGAAATTGACAGTAACACAATAATAGTAGGAGTCTTTAACACCCCACTCACACCAATGGAAAGGAAAGGAAAGCCGCTCAGTCGTGTACGACCCTCAGCGACCCCATGGACTGCAGCCTTCCAGGCTCCTCCATCCATGGGATTTTCCAGGCAAGAGTACTGGAGTGGGGTGCCAATGGACAGATCATCAAAACAGAATATTAGTAAGGAAACACAAGCCTTAAATGATACATTAGATGGGATGGATCTCATTGATATCTTCAGGGCATTCCATCCAAATGCAGAAGAATATACCTTCTTTTCAAGTGCACATGGAACATTCTCCAGGATAGACCACATCTTGGGTCACAAATCAAACCTCAGTAAATTTAAGAAAATTGAAATCATATCAAGCATCTTCTCTGACCACAACGCTATGAGACTAGATATCAATTATAAGAAAAAAACTGAAAGAAACACAAACATATGGAGATTAAACTACACTTTTCTAAATAACCAATAGGTTACTGAAGAAATCAAAAGGGAAATCAAAAAATTTCTGAAACAAATAATAATGAAAACACGACAACTCAAAACCTATGATGTGGAGCAAAAGCAGTTCTAAGGGAAGTTTATAGCAATACATTCCTATCTCAAGAAGCAAGAAAAACACCAAATACACAATCTAAATTTACACCTGAAACAACTGGAAAAAGAAGAAAAAAATTATTAGAAGGAAAGAAATCATACAGATCTGAGCAGAAATAAATGAAAAAGAAATTAAAGAAACAATAGTAAAGATTAATAAAATGAAAGGCTGGTTCTCTGAGAAGATAAACCAAATGACAAACCTTTAGCTAGACTCATCAAGAATAAAAGAGAGAAGAATCAAATCAACAAAATTAGAAATGAAAAAGAAGATGTTACAACAGACAATGCAGAAATATAAAGGATTATAAGAGACTATTATGAACAACTATATGGCAATAAAATGGATAACCTGGAAGAAATGGACAGATTCATAGAAAAGTTCAATCTTCCAAGACTGAACCAGGAAGAAATAGAAATTATGAACAACCCAATTACAGGCACTGAAATTGAAGTTGTGATCAAAACTCTCCCCAAAAACAAAAGCCCAGGATCAGATACCTTCACAGGAGAATTCTTTCAAAAATTTAAAGAAGAGCTAATGCCTATCCTTCTAAAACTCTTTCCAAAAATTGCAGAGGAAGGAACAATTCCAAACTCACTCTATGAGGCCACCACTACCCTGATACCAAAACCAGACAAAGACAACACAAAAATAGAAAACTCCACGCCAATATCAATGATGAACATAGATTCAAAAATCCTCAAAAAAAATTTAGCAAACATATTTCAGCAACACAACAAAAAGCTCATACACCATGATAAAGTTGGGCTTATTCCAGGGATGCAAGGATTGTTCAATATATGCAAATCAATCAATGTGATACACTATATTCATAAACTGAAAGATAAAAACCATAGATCATCTCAATAGATGCAGAAAAAGCCTTTGATAAAATTCAGCATCCATTTTTTATTAAAACTCTTCAAAAATGGGCATAGAATGAACCTACCTCAACATAGTAAAGGCCATATATGATAAGCCTATGGTAAACATTATTCTCAATGGTGAAAAACTGAAAGCACTCCCCCTAAGATCAGGAACAAGATAAAGGTGTCCACTTTCACCCCTATTATTCAACATAGTTCTGGAAGTCCTAGCTACAACAATCAGAGAAGAGAAAGAATTAAAAGGAATCCAGATTGGAAAAGAAGAAATAAAGCTCTCACTGCAGATGACATGATACTGCACATAGAAAACTCTAAAGATAGTATCAGAAAATTATTAGAGCTAATCAGTGAATTTAGCAAAGTTGCAGGATACAAAATCAAAACATAGAAATCACTTGCATTTCTTTACACTAAGAATGAAATATACAATGAAAAATCAGAAGGAGAAATTAAGGAATCAATCCTATTCACCACTGCAACAAAAAGAATGAAATATCTAGGAATAAACTTATTAAGGAGACAAAAGAGCTGCACACAGAAAATTATAAGACACTTATGAAAGAAATCAAAGATGACATAAACACATGAGATATTCCATGTTCCTGGGTAGGAAGAATCAATACTGTGAAAATAACTATACTACCAAACACAATCTACAGATTCAATGCAATCCCTATCAAATTACCAATGGCATTTTTCACAGAGCTAGAACAAAAAAGTTCACAATTCATACCGAAACACAAAAGCCCCAAATAGCCAAAGCAGTCTTGAGAAAGAAGGGGCCTGGAGGAATCAACCTTCCTGACTTCAGATTATACTACAAAGCTACAGTCATCAAAACTGTATGGTCCTGATACAAAAACAGAAATATAGACCAATGGAACAAGATAGAAAGACCAGACCTAAACCCATGCACCTATGGGTACCTTATTTTTCACAAAGGAGGCAAGAATATACAATGGGGACAAAGACAGCCTCTTCAATAAATGGTGCTGGGAAGACTGAACAACCACATGCAACCATATGTAAAAGAATACATTTGAATCAGTTCTAATGAGGTGGGTGAAACTGGAGCCTATTATACAGAGTGAAGTAAGCCAGAAGGAAAAACACCAATACAGTATACTAACGCATATATATGGAATTTAGAAAGATGGTAACGATAACCCTGTATACGAGACAGCAAAAGAGACACTGATGTATAGAACAGTCTTATGGACTCTGTGGGAGAGGGAGAGGGTGGGAAGATTTGGGAGAATGGCATTGAAACATGTGAAATGTCATGTATGAAACGAGATGCCAGTCCAGGTTCAATGCACGATGCTGGATGCTTGGGGCTGGTGCACTGGGACGACCTAGAGGGATGGTGTGGGGAGGGAGGAGGGAGGAGGGTTCAGGATGGGGAACACATGTAAAAATAAAGAAGAAAAAAAAATATTAAAGAGAAGAGCAAGGACTGGGGCCAAGCCTATGACTTCAGAAGCTCATGCAAAGGACTCCCAGCCCGCGGTACAGCCTTGCCCTGATCTGAAGGCTTTCCCTTCAGACTGGTAATACTTGTAATCAGCCAGACACAATAACAGGAACATTTGTTGTTCTTGTTGTTTAGTCACCAAGTCATGTCCGACTCCTTGCAACACCATGGACAAAAAAAAAAAAAAAAAAAAGAATGAAATTAGAACACTTCCTAACTCCATACACAAAGATAAACTCAAAATGAATTAAAGACCTAAATGTAAGACCAGAAACTGTAAAACTCTTAGAGGAAAACATAGGCAGAACACTCAGTGACATAAATCAAAGCAAGATCCTCTATGACCCACCTCTTGGAGTAATGGAAATAAAACAAAAGTAAACAAGTGGGACCTGATTAAACTTAAAAGCTTCTGCACAGCAAAGGAAAGTATAAACAAAGTGAAAAGACAACCCTCAGAATGGGAGAAAATAATAGTGAATGAAACAACTGACAAAGGATTCATTTCCAAAATATACGAGCAGCTCATACAACTCAATTCCAGAAAAATAAACAACCCAATCAAAAAGTGGGGAAAAGACCTAGATAGACATTTCTCCAAAGAAGACATACAGATGGCTAACAAACACATGAAAAGATACTCAGCATTGCTCATTATTAGAGAAATGGAAATCAAAATTACAATGAGATATCACCTCATACCAGTCTGAGTGGCCATCATCAAAAAGTCTACAAACAATAAATGCTAGAGAGGGTGTGGAGAAAAGGGCATGATCTAGCACTATTGATGGGAAGGTAAATTGATGCAGCCTCTATGAAAGGCAGTATGGATATTCCTTAAAAAATTAGGAATAAAACCACCATATGATCCAGAAATCCCACTCCTAGGCATATACCCTTAGAAAACCAAAATTGAAAAAGATACATGTATCCCATTGTTCATTGCAGCACTACTTACAATAGCTAGAACATGGAAGCAACCTAGATGTCCATCGAAAGATGAATGGATAAAGATACATGGAATATTCAGTTCAGTTCAGTTGCTCAGTCGTGTCTGACTCTTTGTGACCCCATGAATCGCAGCACACCAGGCTTCCCTGTCCATCACCAACTCCCGGAGTTCACTCAGACTCACGTCCATCGAGTCAGTGATGCCATCCAGCCATCTCATTCTCTGTCGTCCCCTTCTCCTCTTGCCCCCAATCCCTCCCGGCATCAGAGTCTTTTCCAATGAGTCAACTCTTCACATGAGGTGGCCAAAGTACTGGAGTTTCAGCTTCAGCATCATTCCCTCTAAAGAAATCCCAGGGCTGATCTCCTTCAGAATGGACTGGTTGGATCTCCTTGCAGTTCAAGGGACTCTCAAGAGTCTTCTCCAACACCACAGTTCAAAAGCATCAATTCTTCGGTGCTCAGCTTTCTTCACAGTCCAACCCTCCCATCCATACATGACCACTGGAAAAACCATAGCCTTGACTAGGCGGACCTTTGTTGACAAAGACTCAGCCATAAAAAGGAACACATTTGAGTCAGTCCTAATGAGGTAGATGAACCTAGAGCCTATTGCACAGAGTGGATGGAGGAGCCTGGTAGGCTGCAGTCCATAGAGTCGCGAAGAGTCGGGCATGACTGAGCGAGTTCACTTTCACTTTTCACTTTCATGTGTTGGAGAAGGAAATGGCAACCCACTCCAGTGTTCTTACCTGGAGAATCCCAGGGACAGTGGAGCCTGGTGGACTGCCGTCTATGGGGTCGCACAGAGTCGGACATGACTGAAGCGACTTAGCAGCAGCAGCAGCAGCAACACATATATATGGAATCTAGAAAAATGGTATTGAATAATTTATTTACAGGGCAGCAGTGGAGAAACAGACAAAGAGAATAGGCTTATGGACATGGGGAGAGGGGAGGAGAGGGTGAGATATATGGAAAGAGTAACATGGAAATTTACATTACCATATGTAAAATAGATAACCAATGGGAATTTGCTGTATGGCTCAGAAAACTCAAACAGGGGCTCTATATCAACCTAGAGGGGTAAGATGGGAAGGGAGATGGGAGGGAGGTTCAAAAGGGCGGGGATATATGTATATCTATAGTTGACTCATGTTGAGGTTTGACAGAAAACAAAATTCTTTAACGCTGTTATCCTTCAATAAAAAATAATTTTAAAAAAAGATATTCACTGTTGGTGGTAAAAGTTGTGCATTTTCAGTGTTAAATTTGGTGCAGAATTAGCCAGACAGGAGGAAAAGTTTGGGAAGTTGTGCTCAGAGTGAGGCACAAAGAATATCATTCCAAGCAGAGGACACTGCAGAAGTAAAGGCACACAGGAAAGAAACCAGACAGCTTGGGTAGAGACTATATAACTAGTCTGACTGCTGCAGCAGAAAATGTGCAAATGAAAGTAAATCAAGATGGAGCAAGAGAAATAAGCTTAGGACATATTCAGAGGTCATACTGGATGCATCTGACAACAAGCACACTACAGCCACCAAGCTATCAGAAGAGATACTGGTCTGGGAGTCAACCTGTGTGGACAGGCATTACCCTTTAGTTGCCTGATTATGGAAGACAGCCCAGAAAGCTTGGAGGTGTGGCAGGGATGAGTGGAACGAAATGTTGAGCTCAGGACAGGGAGCTGGACAGGGGCCTAGACAGTTCATCTAGAGTAACCACGGTATGTATGCCAATGGGGAGATGTGGTCTGGAGCTTGTGGAAATTCTTTTCTAATTGTTTGGCTTTTCCCAGTGAAATATGAAGCCAGGCCATCAGCTAAGCCTGAGGATGGAGCAGAAGGGGCTGGAGATTTGTTGAGGGATGAGAAGGTCTCAAATAATCACGTGGAAGGGAGAGTGAATCAGAAGGATGTGCAGGGTTGCTGGGGAGCACTAAGAACCCACTGAGGTTAATTATCATGAGACAGAAGTGAAACTCATCAGTATGATCCTGTGTTTTTCCTCTGTCAATGCTGAGCCCCCTGAGTGCTGGTGTGCAGTAGGTAGAGTGTTGGATTTAGACAAAGTTGTGCTTTTTTCCAAGTAGATGTGAATGAGAAGTTAAGGCCTGATGTCATAGAAGTATCTACACTTCTATGTATAGATAGCGTTTCCATACTCTGTGTTGTAAAAGAAGACTGAGGGACTCCCCTGGTGGTCCAGTGGCTAGGATTCCATGCTCCCAAAGCAGGGGGCCCAGGTCCAATCTCCGGTCAAGGAATTAGATCCCACATGCCACAACTAAGAGTTCACATGCAGCAACTAAGACCCAGCACAACCAAATAAATAAACAAATAAACAATTTTTAAAAGATTGGATAGACCAAGTCTCACCCCATCTCTTAAATCAATTTTGCATACAGGCCCCTGACATCTTGCTCCTCCTCTTCACAACTAAATCTCTTGAAAATGTTGTCTACACCAACTGGCTTCATTTTTTTTGCGTTCCACTGAGTTTTCACCTTACTTCTTTGGACACTTCTTCAGTCTTCTTTGTTTCCTCGTGTTCATCTCTGATTCCCTTTCAACGCTTCCCATTATCCCTGGGCTCTCTCACCTCCTTCCACAGTTTTCATGCCATATGCTTACAGAGCACTTTCAAATCTGTGTCTTCAGTTCTTATCTCTCTTTGAGCTCTGAGCAGCTTCTCCCACTCCTTCTGTGGCTAACCATTCAGATGTTATTTGCACAAGTTCAAATGTCCTAAATGATTTATTATCTTTTTCCTAACATATAGCTCTTAGAGCTAATGTTCCTCTCTGCCTCAGTGGTTCTAGTCAGAAACCTGAAGAAGTGAAAGGTGCTCAGTCATGTCTGACTCTTTGCGACCTCATGGACTGTAGCCCATCATGCTTCTTTGTCCATGTAATTTTCCAGGCAAGAATACTGGAGTGGGTTGCCATTTCCTTCTCCAGGGGATCTTCCTGACCTAAGGGTTGAGCCTGTGTCTCCTGCATTGCAGGCAGACTCTTTACCATCTGAACCACTACACTCAATTCCCCCTTTCCTCGTCACATATATCCTATTAATTAATCAGCAAGCAGCCATCAACTCTACCTTCTTGATATTTTTCTGAATTTCCAAAATTACTGGCAATGGATATTTAATCAGAAAACTCTTAATTAAAGAAATATTTTTAATGTCAAGTTGACACTGGTGCTCAGATCACCTCCATACTCTTGGGAAACTTACCACAGACATTTGGAAAAAAAAAAAAAATTTTTTTTTTCCTCTACAAACAGCCTGACAGTTTTTGGCTTCTGCAAAAAGAGACTGAGGGCAGAGCTATGAATATTTAATCTGTTTCTCATTGAATTATCCAAAAAAACAGAAATGGAAACCCCACCCACTGACCAGCCCTGGTTGCATAAGTCAGCATTCTCACATTTTATGGTTGGGGCGACAGGAGAAAATTCAAAGAAAAATTATGGGTCCTTTATCTTACTGTGTCAGAGCCTTTTATGGGCTCGTGGGCTGACTGTGTACCTTTCCATGTAGAGCTGCTGCACATCATGACTTCGAAAAGGAAAGCAAGCTGGAATGATTTCTCGGGAACTGCTGGATGGCTGGGGCATATCAAAGGGAGTTTGGAATGGTTTATGTGGTTTGAAAATTTTGGGGGCAAAACTGCCTTCCTGTTGCTTTTGGAAACTGCAGTCCAGAATTGGAAAGGAAGTAAACAACAGAAACTCCCTCACCATTTGGTTTGTTTCCCGTTTGTACTTAGCTAATTATTTTATGCTAACAAGAGAGCATGTCGCTCCACAGTCTTTTTTCTTTAAAGGTTGGCTGCAGTCATGGGACGCTTGGAAGATGAAATCAGCTCACTTTCCATTTACAAGTTTACACACAAATGGAGCCAGTTGTCTTCTGCTGTGCAAACCAGTGAATGAGCTTTCTCATCTGCTTCCCTGCTCTCTCTGTTCCATGGTACCTAAAAGGGATGGAATTCATCTGGGATGTGATTAGCCATCATTCAAGGCTAGCAGTACTGAAAATTCAAAGCAGTAGTTGTTCAGTCACTAAGTTGTGTCCAACACTTTGTGACCCCATGAACTGCAGCATGCCAGGCTTCTTTGTCCTTCACCATCTCCTGGAGTTTGCTCAAACTCATGTCCACTGAGTTGATGATGCCATCCAACTGTCTCATTTTCTGTCACCCTCTTCTTCTGGGCTCAATCTTTCCCAACATTAAGGTCTTTTCCAGTGAGTCGGCTCTTCGCATCAGGTGACCGAAGTATTGGAGCTTCAGCTTCAGCATTAACCCTTCCAGTGAATATTCAGGGTTGTTTTTCTTTAGGATTACTGGTGTGCTCTCCTTGCAGTCCAAAGGACTCTCAAGAGTCTTCTCCAGAACCACAGTTCATTTGAAGCATAAATTCTTTGGTGCTTAGCCTTCTTTATGATTCAACTCGCACATGTGTAAGTGACTACTGGAAAAACTGTAGCTTTGACTATACAGGCCTTTGTCAGCAAAGTGATATCTCTGCTTTTTCATACACTGTCTAGGTTTGTCATAGCTTTTCCTACAAGAAGCATCTTTTAATTTCATGGCTGCAGTCACCTTCTGCAGTAATTTTGGAACCCAAGAAAATAAAATCTGCTACTCTTTCCATTTTTTCCCCATCAATTTGCAATGAAGTGATGGAACTAGATACCATGATCTTAGTATTTTGAATACTGAGTTTTAAGCCAGCTGTTTCACTCTCCCTTTTTGCCTTCATCAAGAGGCTCTTTAGTTCCTCTTCACTTTCTGCCATTAGAGTGGTATCATCTGCATATCTGAGGCTGTTGATATTTTTCCCAGCAATCTTGACTCCAGCTTGCGAGTCATCCAGCCTGGCATTTGACATGATGTATTCTGCATATAAGTTAAATAAGCAGAGTGACAATATACAGCCTTGATGTACTCCTTTCCCAGTTTTGAACCAATCCACTGTTCCATGGCTGGTCCTAACTGTTGCTTCTTGACCTGCATACAGGTTTCTCAGGCAGCAGGTCAGGTAGACTGGTATTCCCATCTCTTGAAGAATTTTCCACAGTTTGTTGTGATCCACACAAAGACTTTAGTATAGTCAATGAAGCACAAATAGATGTTTCCATGGTATTCCCTTGCTTTTTCTATTATCCAATGGATGTGAGCAATTTGATCTCTGGTTCCTCTGTCTTCTCTAAATCCAGCTTGTACATCTGGAAGTTCTTGGTTCACATACTGTTGAAGCCTAGCTTGAAGATTTTGAGCATTACCTTGCTGGTATGTGAAATGAGGGCAATTGTGCAGTAGTTTGAACATTCTTTGGCATTGCCTTTTCTGGGATTGGAATGAAACTGATCTTTTCCAGTCCTGTGGCCATTGCTGAGTTTTCCAGATTTGCTGGCATAGTGAGTGCAACACTTTAACAGCATTATCTTTTAGGATTTGAAATAGCTCAGTAAGAATTCCATCACTTACACTTTGTTTGTAGTAAAGCTCCCTAAGGCCCATTTTACTTCACACTCCAGGGTGTCTGGCTCTAGGTGAGTGACCACACCATCATAGTTATCAAGTCATTAAGACCTTTTTCGCACCATTGTTTTGTGTAGTTTTGCCACCGCTTCCTAATCTCTTCTGCTTCTGTTAGGTCCTTGCTGTTTCTGTCCTTTATTGTGCCCCTCTTTGCATGAAATATTCCCTTGGTATCTCCAGTTTTCTTGAAGAAATACCTAGTCTTTCCCATTCTATTATTTTCCTCTATTTCTCTGCATTGATCACTTAAGAAGTCTTTCTCATCTCTCCTTGCTATTTTCTGGAATTCTGCATTCAATTGGGTATATCTTTCCCTTTCTCCTTTGCCTTTTGCTTCTTTTCTTTTCTCAGATATTTATAAGGACTCCTCAGACAAGCATTATGCCTTCTTGCATTTATTTTTCTTTAGAATGGTTTTCATCACTGCCTCCTGTACAATGTTAACAACCTCCATCCATAGTTTTTAGTCATTCTGTCTATCAGATCTAAACCCTTGAATCTACTATGTCACTTGCACTGTATAATCATAAGGGATTTGATTTAGGTCTTTCCTGAATGGCCTAGTGGTTTTCCCTACTTTCTTCAATTTAAGTGTGAATTTTGCAGTAAGAAATTAATGATCTGAACCATAGTCAGTTCCAGGTCTTGTTTTTGCTGACTGTATAGAGCTTCTCTGTTTTAGGCTGAAAAGAATATAATCAATCTGATTTCAATATTGACTATCTGGTGATGTCCATGTGTAGAGTCTTCTCTTGTGTTGTTGGAAGAGGGTGTTTGCTATGACCAGTGCATTCTCTTGGCAAAACTCTGTTAGCCTTTGCCCTGCTTCATCCTGTACTCCAAGGCCAGACTTGCCTGTTACTCCAGGTATCTCTTGACTTCCTACTTTTGCATTCCAGTCCCCTATGATGAAAAGGACATCTTTTTATGATGTCAGTTGTGGAACCTGCTGGCGAATCTCTCACTGAATTCTATATCCCTGTCAGGAGAGCTTTGGACTGTTACCTTCTTCCGTTCCTCTCAATGTGCACTTCTCTTCTATCTGCAATTTTTGTCCAAAAATTTGCTCTCTTGTCATCATCTCTGCCATTCATTTTGCTCTTATGGATTACCACATCTTTATATCCCTTTACTATGATGTTTTGTGGTCTGGGGAAGGAGAGAAGGTAAACCAGAAGGGTCAGTCACTAATTTTTAACCAGACCCCTAAATTCCTTCAAGGCAGAACTGGGTTTATTAATTTCTGTCCTAACTACTTAGCACAATGAACAGTTGGCATTTTCAGTCATGCTTAAGAAAAAAAGGGAAAAAGCTGGAATGAATGTCTCCAAGAGTTGTTTTGCTATGCTCATGCCTACAACAAGATATAAGCTATACCAAAAAGTTTAAACAGATAGTGGTTACAGAGCAGATAATGATAAGAAAATGGGTCAAACATACTTTGGGATCTACAGGAAAGCCAAAATGCATTTTCCTAAGTGGTGTTTTCAGAGATTTGATACTTGTCTTTGACTCATATGTATTATTCAGGTTTCCAAGAAAAGTTTTCCTATTGCCCAGGTGTCCAGCTTCCCATATGGTGCTAGTGGTAAAAAACCCGCCTGCTAATTCAGGAGACATAAGAGACACAGGTTCTATCCCTGGGTCAGGAAGATCCCCTGGAGGAGGGCATGGCACTCCACTCCAGTATTCTTGCCTGGAGAATCCCATGGACAGAGGAGCCTGGTGGGCTACAGTCATATGGAGTCAGGCACGGCTGAAGTGACTTAGCACGCATGCCTAGGGCATATTTATATACAACCTCTCCTACCACCACTAATCCTGACCATAGCTTCATCCCCTCTGAGTTGTTCCTTGAGGGTCAGGGTGCCAGCACTCCTGAACCCCTAGCTCAAACAGTTGAGTAGGAGAAGAGGTGGGTGGTTCCGTCATTTATTTTTGCATGCCTGATTTCAACCACGCCCTCCTCATGCCCTGACTTCCCTGGTGGCTCAGACGGTAAAGCATCTGCCTACAATACGGGAGACCCGGGTTCAATCCCTGGATCGGGAAGATCTCCTGAAGAAGGAAATGGCAACCCACTCCAGTATTCTTGCCTGGAAAATCCCATGGATGGAGGAACCTGGCAGGCTACAGTCCATGGGGTCGCAAAGAGTTGGATACCACTGAGCGACTTCACCTTCACCGTCACCTTCTCCTCACCAAATGGGAGTTTTCAGCTCTTAGAGGAGACGTACAGCCCCTTTTGTTTCTCTGCCTTTCAAGCCGCAAAGATGCCTTTCCCTAGATCAAAAGATTAAGGTTCCTCCCAGAATTCCATACCAGCTGGTTCTGAGCATTTTAAATGTGCCTGAAAAAAAAAGCATCTGCTCTTTCTGTGTTATTTCTATCTTCCCTTTACACTAAACACCTATTCATTTATGTCTGCTAAGGCTGAGAAGTGGAGAATCTCTAGTTTGTAAATATAAAAGCAGAACCCTCTGTCATGCACTTACTATGTCCCCAATTATAAGGCTTGCGATGTCTGTTTTTGACCGGCCGCCAGCCTGCTGTGCCCAGTGTTGACTGGAACTATCTTTCTCAGGGTAGAACATGACATTAGCACAAGAACTTGGCTTATATATTTTGATAAACTTAAATCCTTGAGAGGCTTTCTTGAACTGCTGTTTTGAAACTTCCTAATGCCCCAATTAAAGAGGCTTTCAGTTTTCTCTGAGTTTTACAGCTCAGCCTGGTGTAATCTGGATTGGGATAGTTCCAAGAGAGGAGGTCAAAAAAAGTGCAGATTCATACATAATGTATGTAGGATTTTAATAAGCATCCTTTCATACAACAGCTTCTCTTCATGGCTTCCCATAAACCTTCGCAAGCCACAGGCACTATGACTATTATTTTTTAAAACAGTAACAGAAGGAAATGTTCAACCTCTTGCAATCTAAGTTGCTTCAAGAATTTCAATGTCTTTTGTACAGATGCCTCACAACAAAAATATGTACTCTATGGCAGTAATCCTCATCAAAATTAGATAACTCAAGCTCTGTGAAGTTATACAGGCTTGAGAAATTTCAACACTCATTTCCCACTTATAAAGTGATGGTAAATTAAATTAATGCCTAATGAGAAAGGGGGGTTGAGCAACTACCTACTAACACTAGAGATGGAATAGATAAGAGGATATAATTTAAACAAAATAGACTAGGAAAAGGATTTTTTTTTAAGTTGATTTTGTCCTATTTTTATTTCATAGGATAGGGCATATCAGATTTGAATGAGACCTGGAGAAGGAAATGGCAACCCACTCCAGTATTCTTGCCTGGAGAATCCCAAGGACAGAGGAGCTTGGTGGGCTACAGTCCACGGGTCGCAAAGAGTCGGACACGACTGAGCGACTTCACTTTCACTTTCATTTGGAGAATATATGAGATACTCAACAAAAATCTCTGCTGAGTGGTAAGGCACATGGGATTGACTGTCTACCCAATAACCATCCCCAGGTATCTTTCTCTTTCATTAATCCTTGGGAATACATCTCAGCACTAACAGAAGTCACATCGAGCCTTGATAGACCAACACATCATCTAGAGCTTATGGACTGAGAGCTGAATACAGTCCTGGATGAGATTTTAAGTTGTCTCTCTTCGAGTAGTGACTGAATGCATTTTGTAGATGTGGTTACCATCCACTTACTGGATAACCTCCAGGGAAAGGGAACTCAAAATAGTCTTTTCCATTCTTGGCTAAGTCTGAATGTTAGGAAATATTTCCTATATAAGAAGCTGAGGACTAGCCATAAATCTTTTAGTTGCAAGTCATAACTCCTAACTCAAATTATTTTGGTTTTTAAGAGTGGACTAATTGAAGAGTCCCCCAGAGTTGTTCAGGCTTGGCTGGACCCAGAGGTTCCAAAGCCCTGGGAAACTTGATTGAACTGTCTCCCACTCATCTGTGTGCCAGTAACTATAGTTTTGAGCTTAGAGAATCCTGGTCCGTCAGTTTTAAGTCAAACATCTATCTCTTGGGACCAAGGGCTGGGGAAGAGGAATCAGTCCCTCTTGAACCACATAGGTTGAACAGAATCCCCATAAAACAAGATAAAGAGAATTACCCCAAAGAAGGAGTGAAGAATGATACTGCATAGACAAAACCTCATTCTTGGTGCACAGATCATTTCACATATACCCCTCTCCCCACGTGATGTCAATTGCTCCATATACAACAGGAAAGACAGGGCATTCCTCTGCCAAGAGATATATTCAGTTACTCCTAAGTCCTGCACCTAGTTGTAAACTGAAGTTGTCCAACTGACAAGCATTCTTCTAGGGCAGGGCTAGATGTAGGATTTATAATACATTACTAAGTGATATATTAAAGCAGTCTCCCTCAAAAAAAGAACATGCAATATGGAGGGGGAAATAAAATATTTGCAATTCAAATTCCCAGTTGGAAAAGGAGAGAAATTAAGACAATATCAAAGATTACTAGATCACAACAGATCTCACACAAGTGGACAGAATTAGCAAGGAATCCCTCCCTGCAGTGCAGTAAGACAGTGGATGGCCGTCCTGGCTGACTCCAGGTTCTGCTCCAGGTGCCCAGTGTCACATGATTCCTCTTTGGAGAATGGCCCTGTATCTGTTAAATCTAACTGCATTGGCTCTGGATACAGATTTGGAATTTTAGGGGTTTTTTAGGGTTGAGAAGTTGCAGGATTAGGGTTTCTCTAGCAGTACAATTCCCTTAAAAACTCAATCAGCAACTGGGTAGCTTGTTAATAAGCACAACAATATATCTTACTGAGTCTTGGTCTCTGAACATGTACCCTGTTTCATAGTTTCTGTGTCTTAGGAATATGCCTGGCTCTTTATCATCCTTCTTGCTCTCAAAAAACTGCTTCTATTTTAACTATGCCTCACTTCAGTTCAGTTCAGCCGCTCAGTCATGTATGACTCTTTGTGACCCCATGAATCCCAGCACACCAGGCCTCCCTGTCCATCACCAACTCCCGGAGTTCACTCAAACTCACATCCATCGAGTCGGTGATCCCATCCAGCCATCTCATCCTCTGTCGTCCCCTTCTCCTCCTGCCCCCAGTCCCTCCCAGCATCAGAGTCTTTTCCAATGAGTCAACACTTTGCATGAGGTGGCCAAAGTACTGGAGTTTCAGCTTTAGCATCAGTCCTTTCAATGAACATCCAGGACTGATTTCCTTTAGGATGGACTGGTTGGATTTCCTTGAAGCCAAGGGACTCCCAAGAGTCTTTTCCAACACCACAGTTCAAAAGCATCAATTCTTCTGTGCTCAGCTTTCTTCACAGTCCAACTTTCACATCCATACATGACCACTGGAAAAACCATACCCTTGACTAAATGGACCTTTGTTGGCAAAGTAATGTCTCTGCTTTTTAATATGCTGTCTAGGTTGGTCATAACTTTCCTTCCAAGGAGTAAGAGTCTTTTAATTTCATGGCTGCAATCACCATCTGCAGTGATTTTGGAGCCCCCAAAAATGAAGTCTGACACTGTTTCCCCATCTATTTGCCATGAAGTGATGGGACCAGATGCCATGAACTATGCCTCAGGGCACCTCAAAACAATAGACTATAACAGTAAGAGGTAAGACACAGGTACTTTCAGTGAAATACACAGCAGGAAGTGTTTGTATATTCTCTGGATCCTCCTGGGTCCTCCTACTATCACATACTATTTCCCCACCTCCCTGTCTTGCTCCCACCAACATTTTTCTGAGGTAGAGAATTCAGATTTCCAGTCTTGCAAAGAATATGACTATATGATGCTCAGCTACTTTGCATTTCTGGGCAAGGACAGATATGTTCTCTTTTAGCAATAAAACAACCCAGGCTTGCATATCCATTCCTGAAACTCTATCTGTGGCAGGTGGGTGGAGAACTCTGATTGGTCAGGGTGAGCCATGTCCCCACTCCTGGGAGCCGAATCAGTTTATCTATACCACAGAGACAGGACCTCTTATGCCCACCATTCCTTATGCCCACCTCACATCCACTCTGCTTCCTTGTTTATTCCAGCTACTTGCAGCACCCAGACATAAATGACAGCATGTTACCTTAGGTACAATGCGCCTTGTATGTGTGTATATAATATAGAGGAAGTATGCATATGTATTTTGCCATTTCCTGCTGCAGGGGATCTTTCTGACCCAGGGACTGAACCCATGTTTCTTGCATCTCCTGCATCATTGGCAGGCAGATTCTTTACCACTTCCCCACTTGGGAAGCTCTGTGTGTGTGTGTGTGTGTGTGTGTGTGTGTATATATATATATATATATATATATACCTGTATATATATAAGCCCTGTATATATATATATATACACACACACACACACACACACACACACACACATATATATATATTGTGGTTTATATATGTATAAACCACCATTTACATATATGGTGGTTTAGTCACTAAATCATGTCTGATAGCCTGTAGACTGTAGCCTGCCAGGCTCCTTTGCCAGGGATTCTCCAGGCAAGAATACTGGAGTGGGTTGCAATTTTCCTTTTCAGGGGATTTTCCTTACCCAGGGATTGAACCTAGATCTCCTGCATTGTAGGCAGATTCTTTACCAACTGAGCTAGGAGGGAAATCCATATATATATGTGTGTGTGTGCGTGTGTATACACATATAAAACTATGTGTATATTTTTATATGTGTATATATACATATATATCTTACATTATGTATCTCTTTATATAATACATTACATTGTTATATATACTAAATATACATTAGTCTTTCCTAAGACCTCTTTTTCTCCACTGGTAAGGTTTACTCAGCTGTTCTGTGTGGGTGTGTCTGCTAAGTCACTTCAGTCATGTCTGACTTTTTGCAACCCTGTAGACTGTAGCCTGCAAGTTTCCTCTGTCCGTCAGGTTCTCCAGGCAAGAATACTGGAGTGGGTTGCCATTTCCTCATCCAGGGGATCTTCTCAACAAAGGGATCATACCCGCATCTCCTCTGTCTCCTGCATTGGCAGGTGGTTTCTTTACCACTAGCACCACCTGGGAAGCCCCAGCTATTCTGATGAAGATGCAAATAGGAGGTGAAAGAGAATTACCCTATGGATAGCTCTTGACCACTGAGGACAGAAGTCCGTGGATTAATACAGCCTCTTCTATTCCATTTCAAGATGCACTCTACATAGTTTCTTAGAAGGTTTCTAGCAGGATGGAAGTTTTTTTATCCTTCATTTTAACCTTTGGGAGAAGGCAATGGCACCCGACTCCAGTAATGTTGCCTGGAAAATCCCATGGATGGAAGAGCCTGGTAGGCTGCAGTCCATGGGGTCGCTAAGAGTCGGATACAACTGAGCAACTTCACTGTCACTTTCCACTTTCATGCATTGGAGAAGGAAATGGCAACCCACTCCGGTGTTCTTGCCTGGAGAATCCCTCAGACGGAGAAGCCTGGTAGGCTGCAGTCCATGGGGTCACACAGAGTCGGACACGACTGAAGCGACTTAGCAACTTAGCATTTTAACCTTCACTGGCCTACACTCCTGTTCTTTGATAATAGTCCTCAAAATACATTACTTTTGTGTAAACCTTGCTTTACACAAGTGGCCCTTAGGAAGCAACACTATGAACAAAGCTAGTGGAAGTGATGGAATTCCAGCTGAGCTATTTCAAATCCTAGAAGATGATGCTGTGAAAGTGTTGCACTCAATATGCCAGCAAATTTGGAAAACTCAGCAGTGGGCCACAGGACTGGAAAAGGTCAGTTTTCATTCCAATCCCAAAGAAAGGCAATGCCAAAGAATGCTCAAACTACTGCACAATTGCACTCATCTCACACGCTAGCAAAGTAATTCTCAAAATTTTCCAAGCCAGGCTTCTACAGTACATGAACCTTGAACTTCCAGATGTTCAAGCTGGATTTAGAAAAGGCAGAGGAACCAGAGATCAAATTGCCAACATCTGCTGGATCATCAAAAAAACAAAAGAGTTCCAGAAAAACATCTACTTCTGCTTTATTGACTATGCCAAAGCCTTTGACTGTGTGGGTCACAATAAACTGTGGAAAATTCTGAAAGAGATGGGAATACCAGACCACCTGACCTGCCTCTTGAGAAATCTGTATGCAGGTAAGGAAGGAACAGTTAGAACTGGACAAGGAACAACAGACTGTTTTCAAATCGGGAAAGGAGTACGTCAAGGCTGTATATTTTCATCCTGCTTATTTAACATATATCCAGAGTACATCATGAGAAATGCTGGGGTGGATGAAGCACAAGCTAGAATCAACATTTCTGGGAGAAATATCAATAACCTCAGATATGCAGATGACACCACCCTTATGACAGAAAGTGAAGAAGAACTAAAGAGCCTCTTGATGAAAGTGAAAGAGGAGAGTGAAAAAATTGGCTTAAAACTCAACATTCACAAAACGAAGATCATGGCATCTGGTCCCATCACTTCAGGGCAAATAGACGGGGAAATAACAGAAATAGTGACCGACTTTATGTTTGGGGGCTCCAAAATGACTGCAGATGGTGACTGCAGCCATGAAACTAAAAGACGCTTGCTCCTTGGAAGAAAAGTTATGACCAACCTAGACAGCATATTAAAAATCAGAGACATTACTATGCCAACAAAGGTCTGTCAAGTCAAGGCTTTGGTTTTTCCAATAGTCATGTATGGATGTGAGAGTTGGACTGTGAAGAAAACTGAGTGCCAAAGAACTGATGCTTTTGAACTGTGGTGTTGGAGAAGACTCTTGAGAGTCCCTTGGACTGCAAGGAGATCCAACCAGTCCATCCTAAAGGAGATCAGTCCTGAATATTCATTGGAAGGACTGATGCTGAAGCTGAAACTCCAATACTTTGGCCACCTCATGTGAAGAACTGACTTACTGGAAAAGACCCTGATGCTGGGAAAGAAAGGTTGGAAGAGAAGGGGACAACAGAGGACAAGATGGTTGGATGGCATCACTGACTTGATGGACATGAATTTGAGTAAGCTCCAGGAGCTGGTGATGAACAGGGAGGTCTGGAGTACCGCAATCCATGGGGTCGCAAAGAGTCGGACATTACTAAGTGACTGAACTGACTGACTGACTGAAATCTTGCTTTAGAGCCTGCTTTGTGGTGGATGAGCACTGAACATGAGTATTACAGGCTGAGATGCAAAAGAAGAATCATGGTCAGTGTCACGGCTGGTGTGTACTTAAGCCTTACTCACCAGGCATTCTTTGAAACGTGCTACTTGCTTTGACCTGTTCAGTTCTCACAACAAGTCAGTGAAATAGGTGTTCTTTTACCTGTGAGGCACGGAAGGATGAATAACTTGACCAAGGCCCTGCAGCTGTTAAGCAGAGGAGGTAGGACTTGAACATGGGCAATTGACTCCACACTCTGCACTTTTCATCACTACATCGCCTTACTTATCAGGCTCACCCTGTGGTCTAACACCTCTTCAATAAGTCTATTTGGAAATATTTGAAGGTTTCTTGCAGAGCTTTTTGTGACTTCTCTCCTCCAGGTTTATCTAAGCGTTTATCTCTACAAGTGTTTATTGAGAAAGCACTCTGTGCTGAGCAACGTGACAGGTATTGGGGCTGATGGAAAAAACAGGGCCTTTGGTCTCAAGATGCTTGTAAACCAGGAAGGGCAGGGACAGGTGGAGGGTGGGAGGGAAACAGGAAACTGGGTGTGCTGTGCGATGGCCATTGAGATACAGGTCTGCTCGGGCGTAATGGAAAACTCTGGGAGGTACAATTACCCTGGACCAGTGGGGGTTGGAATGTGACTACGTCTGGTTATAGACTGGACACTGAGAGTCATTGAGAAAGGGAGGGAACCAGTGTTATCATGTGTGTGTGTGTGTCTGTGTGTGTTTGGCAGGACACCTCTTCAGAGAGAGGACACTCCAGAAGAGGAATAGGGGAAAAGGTAGTTTGATTTGGAAATTAAACTAAATTGCTTTGGGACTTCATATAATCTACTCTCCTTAGTGTTTATGTGCAGTTTATGGGGGACATCAGATATAGGACCTTAAAGATACTTTGTTCATATATTTTATAATATGGGTAAACTCTGTAATTCCAGCCAGTGGTAGCCTTATTTCCATCAACTAAGGTAGATGCTCTTCTATGAGCTTCATATTTATTTCTTACTCCTTATTTTTGGCTGTGTTGGGTCTTCCTGGCCATGTGTGGGCTTTCTCTAGTTGTGGTGAGTGGGGCTCCTATTTCTTGCGGTGCGTAGGCTTCATGCTGCAGCGCAGGCACTAGGCACACGGGCATCAGGAGTTGCACTCGGGCTCAGCAGTTGTGGCAAGTGGGCACAGCTGCTCCATGGCACAAAGACTCTTCCTGGGGCAGGGGTCAAACCCCTGCCCCCTGCACTGGCAGGGAGCCTCCCATCCCCTCCACCATCAGGGAAGTCCAAGCTTCAGTTTTGAAAAAACTCTCACTGCCACCCATGTCTCTGAACATTGTACTACTTCTCAATCTGTGTTTTTCTGCTTTTGCTTGTGTTTTATTTCTGACCTTTTTAACCACATCACCCTCAGGACTCCCACTGAGTTGGCAGTCAACCAAAATCTTTTATTTCTTCTCATATTTCTTGGGGGTTTTGTTGTTTTGTTTCCTTAAGTATAGCTGCTACTTTTTAATACCTATTTCATGAAATTGAGTTCATTGCTGTAACTTGTCAAGATCTTCTGAGTTTGGATACTATTCTTAAATACTTTGGCTTCTCCTCCAGTTTTGTGCCATTGATACAAGGCTGTAGTTTAATGATTATGAGAATAAGTAAGGTTTCAAAAACTTACAGGCACATGCTGTCCTAACTTTGAAAAGGAAGAGAAAGAAATGTTTCAGGAAAGCTAGATCACTGAGCTTGCCTATTTATTCCTGGCAAAATGCTAAAATAAATTATTAAATAGATGTTTGGATAGCACTGAGCAAAGAAAGTACCAATTGCTTGAAAACAGCATAAGTCTACTAAGAAAAAATACACCGAACTAATTTGATTTTTCCTTTCATAGTGCTGTAGACATATGCTATGTGAATTTCAGCAGGGAATTTAATAAATCCAATCCTTTTAGTTGAGATGGATTGAATTATAACAGAATAAAGCATCCTAACCAAGTGTATATGGTATAGTTGAAAGAGCATGAGCCAAAGTTTCTTGTCAAAATGTTGCTGTGAGTTCCTTCCCCACTCAAAGACAGACAAGTTAGGTAAAATGAGAAGTGAAAGATAAAAAGATGTAGCCTTGCTCAAAAAACAAGACAACTTCTCTGACCACCAAATAAAGAACAGAAACATACAATGCCAAAGGGAGTCTAAAGGCCAGATCTCCAAAAACAGGAAGACAGAGCTGAAAGTTTGAGTCCTACAGAGTGAAAGGGCCTGAAAACCGTCCATTTATGCATTTGGGTGGGCCATGTTCAATCATTCTTGAAAAGGCTGGATTTACATGTTCTCTTTAAAGAAAAAAGAGAGATATTTGGACAGTAGTAAGCCCTATAACCATAACCTGCTAGAAGAAAATATAATCTCTCATTTCATCCTTTCTACAACATTTTTTTAATGTAACTTGCCTGGCATCTAGGCTTTTAAGTTTGATATCTCCACCAAAGGTAAAAGTTATAATAACTTATATATATAATTACATTTGTAATTAGGCACAGATCCAAAGTCAGCTTCTCAAGGCCATGTACCTATATCATACCATCTGTCCTTTGCATGGACTTGGGCAGGGAAATTTTGAAGGAAAAGTCATGGATGTCAAACATTACTCATGTTGAAACTTCAGGTAGAAATGGTGGTAGAGGCCAGTAGAGACCTATCTCATACTTGCCTGGTCCACTGCCTATTGCTTTTGACATTGTGGCTTTTCTGGGTCTACCATATGCATTTCCCATTAGCATACAGTTTTCAGCTGGCCGCAGAGGAAGGCAGCTGAATGCCAGGGTGTGGGAAAGAGCACACACCTCTACTGTTTTGCAGCTAGAACTCACCAGGGGAATTGACACCCTGCAAAATATACCCAGCTCCTGCTCCAGATGAGTCTTCCAGCCTCATGACTTCCAGCCTCCCTTTGTGAACCTTAGTGCCAGAGAACTGAGGGGAGAAACAGAATCATGAGCAACAGGAAAAATAAGCCACTTGGGTATGTATCCTGTAACACTCAAGGGATTCCTGGTTGGTTCAGCTGGTAGAGAATGTGCCTGTCAATGCAGGAGACACAGGAGATACAGGTTGAAACCCTGGGTCAGGAAGGTCCCCTGGAGAAGGAAATGGCAACCCACTCCAGTATTCTTGCTGGAAAATTCCATGGGCAGAGGAGCCTGGCAGGCTGCAGTCCATGGGGTTGCGAAGAGTCAGACATGATTGAGCGCACATGTGCACACACACACACACACACACACACACACACACACACACACACACACACAACTTTTTCCTTGTCTTCTCCCTCCCTTTTCAACTCCCTTTCACTCCCTTCTTCAGGAAATCAGCAAGTCATCTGAAACAGAAGGCTTTCAGGCAGCCTAATGGAGTAAGCACTTTTTTTTAGGGGAAACTTTCCTTGTTAATGTCTCTGTTTTTCTCAGGACACCTCTTTGTTCCCCTAATCCAAACCAGCCAAGGAATCTTTTGGTAGAGTTTTGGACTTGAGGTGGTAGAAAAGTCTGTTGGTCCTCCCAAGGGGTAGAAACTGTAAGACTAAAAGAAATTTTAAAAAAGCTTGGAGTTATCACTCCCACCCCACCCCACGTTTTCAGCAATGTGGACAAAACTAATTTGCAGAGTGACACAGAATGAATTTCCTATGAGGAAAGAAGACCAGGCCAGAGTTGGAAAGGGTAGGGGATGAGGGGCAGCAAGGAGAGAGAGTTTCTTGTTTATTTACCGGAAAGCATCCTTGTTCTTCCCATAATTTGGTTGTTAAACAATTTCTTTGTTGTAATGAACAAAATTAATTCCCTTTAAAAAAAAACAACTAGTTCTAGTTTTAGTGCTTTCATCGCAGACAAAAGGTCAACTAATACAGCATTAAAATTCTTCCAGTAAGTAAATGTCTTTTACCTATGATTAGATTATTCTAAGATGCAACATTCAGACCCATCAAGTTGGGCCACTCTGTCAATAACAAACCGAGATGGCTTGCCCTTCTCAGCTGTGAAAAGGTCACATCCTACAAATGTTTCAAGTAGAACACTGTCCCTGGAGGAGATAATATCAAGTTACCACCCACATGCCTCAACCCATGTGCTTTTCAGTTCTGGTAAATCTTAATGCATCTCCCAAACTAAAAAAAAAAAAGTCTTGACCTTACCTTACTCAAAGATGAAGAAATAGGCAGCTGAATTAGCTAGGATTTCAGACCACAGATGTTGTCCCGGAAGAACAGAAAGGCTTAGTTTTGCTCTCTCTGAAGCAGTGATTCAGAGTAGGTTGCACGGGAAGGGGCTAGCCCTCAGGAAAGTTTCATCAGAACCTTTGGACCGGAGTAGGATGGGGAGACACACAAGAAGTATCCATTTATGCTTATTCAGCCCTTCCCAAAGCCTAAACTGCTACCTTCTCACATGAAGATCTAATTCTGTCTACATCTTGTAATTTACACCTATGTAATACTATGTAAATAAATACAAGTGCATTTATTTCTAAAGGCAGAAATCATAGCTAGATATGGTCTTCGATGTGAATGTATGCTCAAACCACTCAGAGAATACAAGAGGGCTTGCTTAGGTCAGCTAAACAGTGCTTTTCCAGTTAGGTGGCACAATCAGCTATAAGGTATGTTTGAAATAAATTATCACTAGTAATACAGTACTGAAATTCATACAGTGTTTATTTATAAAATATAGTGGACTCGTGGAAATCCCTCACATCACTTTTTACTCATCTCAACCCTTCTGCATGGAGGGAAAGAAAAATGTATAGGTATTACATTTAATTAAAACACAAGAAATTGGATATAGCCTTAGGTAAGTCTAACACACGACTGTAGGAAAAGTCTCAAACGTGAATACTATCAGTCATGTCTGTGAAAGAAAAAAAGCTGAGACATGCTGAGCAGAGGGTGTACTAAAAGAGGTATGGGCCATGGAATGATTATGTACAAAAATTAATACCACATTTGTAATGGTGGAAATCTGAAATCAATCTAAATATCCAATAACAGAGGATGGCTTACATACACTACAATATGCAGATGCACATTTAACTGTGATTAAAATATATGTCCTCAAACACTAATGACATGGGCAAATGCTTAAGAGATACTTGGAGTAAAACAAGAGTATTTTTATAATCTCATTTTTAAAATAAAAAGAAAAATAAATTAGAAATATATCAAAATGCTAACAATATCAGAATAGTGGGATTGTGGGAAATTTTAGTTTGATTTTTGATTTTTTCTATATATTCCATATTGAGTCTGATGAGCACAAATATTAAGAATTCTGTCACTGGGATTAGTGGGAATTCATTCAGAAAATAAAAATTAAGAAACTTAAGGTCAAAATGAACACAGAGAATGTTAGTGTTTCCCCCATGCTTTCTCTACAAGTAGTCAAATTCATTTGGGCAGCTAAATGTTGGAGGAGGTAAATGAGAAGGATGAATGAAATAGCTTGATAATCTCAACTGGAAATTATTTAAGATGATAACTTAAAATGCTTTTCTCTTTTTCTCATTTACAGCAGAATCACTTAAAAGAAGTATCCTGTTTCTTCGACCAAAATCAAAATGATTTTATTCTCTGACATTTACCCTTTAGACACCAATTTTTTCTGCTTCTTGATTCTACTCTGTAATTTGAAGCCTTTCCTAATAAATATTTTTGGCCAAAATGAAGATGATTTAAAATGACAAAATCTAGCCCTACACAGTGCTGAGACTCAACTTCTGATGTTCCTTTTTCTAATTTAATTCCACTTCCCAAACTCTCCTCTGTACTCCCCAGCTTTGTTCCCACTACTTGGTGGTGATTTAGTCACTAAGTCATGTCCAACTCTTTGAGACCCCATGGACTGAAGCCCGCCAGGTGCCTCTGTCCATGGGATTCTTCAGGCAAGAATGCTAAAGTGGGTTGTCATTTCCTTCTCCAGGGGATCTTTCCAACACAGGAATTGAACCCAGGTCTCCTGCGTTGCAAGCAGATTCCTTACCGCCTGAGCTATAAGAGAAGCCTTCCACTACTTACCATCAATAAACTCATTCATACTAAGGGTTAGGACTCTGTGATGGTAATAGACCCAACTTCCATGCATGTTCTCTTCATTCAATATCCTCCTAGGACTCAAGTTTTTAAACACAAGATTGAGGTGTTTTGTTTTGTTTTGTTTTTTTGCCCTTCTGCTACCAGATGCCATGCAGGGGCTTAGAAAAAGTTCTGAAAATGTACTCAAAAAAAAAAGAAGAAGAAGAAGAAAGAAAGAAAGAAAAGAAGAATGTGGAATTGGTTCTGATTACAAATTCAATGACCCTGAGAAATTTCTTAATCTTGGCAGCTGTGAGGATCAGATAAAGTAATTTATTAAATATTTTAGTGCAGCACTGGGTACATGTTCAGTACATGTTTAATCGATATTTTGGGGATCAAAGGCAGATATTTCTGGGTTCAAATCCCTATTCTGCTACTGCTAAGTCATTTTAGTGGTGTCCGACTCTGTGTGACCCCATAGACAGCAGCCCACCAGGCTCCCCCATCCCTGGGATTCTCCAGGCAAGAACACTGGAGTGGGTTGCCATTTCCTTCTCCAATGCATAAAGTGAAAAGTGAAAGTGAAGTCGCTCAGCCGTGTCTCTTAGCGACCCCATGGACTGCAGCCTACCAGGCTCCTCTGTCCATGGGATTTTCCAGGCAGGAGTACTGGAGTGGGGTGCCATTGCCTTCTCCAATCCCTATTCTATCACTTACTAATTCTATGAACTTGGACCAGTTTCTTAATCACTCTAATCACTGGAGACAATGATACCTACCTTGCAGTCCATTAAATATACCTAGGAGAAAATGCATGACAAATACCCATCACATAGAATGTGGTTAGTAATAATAATAATTTTGTTATATTTTTAAAATACTTATTATTAATTAGTGAGACACCAGAAGGAAAAGCTATAGCAGAAGACTGTCTGTATAGGGGGAAAAAAGGAAAAGAAACCACATCAGTTCAGTTCAGTTACTCAGTCATGTGAGTAACTGTGAGTAACACTAAGAGTTCAGTTACTCTTTGTGACCCCATGGACTGCAGCACGCCAGGCCTCCCTGTCCATCACCAACATAGCTTACTCAAACTAATGGCCATAGAGTCAGTGAAGCTATCGAACCTTCTCATCCTCTGTCATCCCCTTCTCCTCTCGCCTTCAATCTTTCCCAGCATAGGGGTCTTTTCTTTTTTTTTAGTTTAAATTTATTTATTTTAATTGGAGACTAATTACTTTCAAATGAGTCAGTTCTTCACATCAGACGGCAAAAGTATTGGAGTTTCAGCTTCAGCATCAGTTCTTCCAGTGAATATTCAGGACTGATTTCTTTTAGGATGGACCAGTTGGATCTCCTTGCAGTCCAAGGGACTCTCAAGAGTCTTCCTCCAAATCACAGTTCAAAAGCATCAATTCTTCAGTGCTCAGCTTTCTTTATAGTCCACCTCTCACATCCATACATGACCAATGGAAAAACCATAGCTTTACCAGACAGATCTTTGTTGGCAAAGTAATCTCTCTGCTTTTTAAATATGCTGCTTAGGTTTGTCATAGCTTTTCTTCCAAAGAGTAAGGGTCTTTTAATTTCATGGTTGCAGTCACCATCTGAAGTCCTTTTGGAGCCCCCAAAATAAAGTCTGTCACTGTTTCCATTGTTTCCCCATCTATTTGCCATGAAGTGATGGGACCAAATGCAATGATCTTAGTTTTGTGAACATTGAGTTTTAAACCAACTTTTTCATTCTCCTCTTTCACTTTCATCAAGAGGCTCTTTAGTTCTTCTTCACTTTCTGCCATAAGGGTGGTGTCATTTGCATACCTAAGGTTATTGATATTTCTCCTGCAATCTTGATTCCAGCTTGTGCTTTACCCAGTCCAGCATTTCTCATGATGTACTCTGCATATAAGTTAAATAAGCAGGGTGACAATATAGAGCCTTGATGTACTCCTTTCCCGATTTGGAACCAGTCTGTTGGTCCATGTCCAGTTCTAACTGTTGCTTCTTGGCCTGCATATAGATTTCTCAGGAGACAGGTCAAGTGGTCTGGAATTCCCATTGTTTGAATAATTTTCCACAGTCTGTTGTGATCCACACAGTCAAAGGCTTTGGCATACATAGTCAATAAAGCAGAAATAAATGTTTTTCTGGAACTCTTTTGCTTTTTCAATGATCCAACGGATGTTGGCAATTTGATCTCTTGTTCCTCTGCCTTTTCTAAATCCTGCTTGAATGTCTGGAAGTTCATGCTTCATGTACTATTGAAGACTGGCTTGGAGACTTTTGAGCATTACTTTGCTAGTGTGTGAGATGAGTGCAATTGTGCAGTAGTTTGAGCATTCTTTGGCATTGTCTTTCTTTGGGATTGGAATGAAAACTGACCTTTCCCAGTCCTGTGGCCACTGTTGAGTTTTCCAAATTTGCTGGAATATTGAGAACAGCAACTTAACAACATCTTCTTTTAGGATTTGAAAGAGCTCAACTAGAATTCCATCACCTCCACTAGCTTTGTACACACACAAACCAATTTTCCAATTTTCTTTGCTTCTAAAATCCATCCAAAAAAATATTCCTTGCTAACATGAATGAACATGAAGGTGTTTTCTTTCCCCCATCACCAGAGATGGTACTAGAAATGGAACTGGTGAACAGGCCCAATTCAAACAAAGATATCTAAAGGAATAACATTGGGAGAGACACAAGATTTCTTTTGGCAAATAGAAGAGATTTCTGATTGTTTTGTTTTTCTTCTCTTGGAGCCAGTCAGCATCTGGCTTTGAGAACTATGGGTATGGTCACCATATGTCCTACATTTTTTAAAGGCAGTCTCTATTTAAAATGTTGAGTCATGTTGCCCCCTTAAGAACATTTGTATTTGTGAACCCGTGAATCCTTATTTGTAGTTCAGAAAATACAGTCATGTAACAATAGAACTCTGCCCTTGACAGCTTAAGAGTAGAAATCACAGGAAAATGGGGCAGGTCATGAACTAAAGAAAAATAAACTTGAATATGTATATATTCCATGTATATGTATACACACACACACACACACATATTCCTTTGTGATATTGATTCCCTCACACTTTATGCCAAGCACTGGGTTGGCACATTTCTCTCATGAAAAGAGGCAAGATAATAGGCTTCCAGGGTAACTGTGACCAATCCAGTATCTCTGAACAGAGTCAGATAATTTTTTATTGAAAAAGTGGAGAAGGGAAGGGAAGAATTGTACCAACAAGTCATTGCTTGCAACCACCCTATAAGCAAACACTAGTATTCCTTCCTTTTGCTTATATGGTAACAGGCTCAGAGAGATTAAGTAACTTGCTGACAGTCACATGGCTGGTGAGAGACAGAGCTGGGATTCAAGCCTGGCTTCGATCCCAACTCTTTTCAGTGTTAAACTCTTCACACATTGA
This sequence comes from Bos indicus, assembly GCF_029378745.1. Classification (NCBI taxonomy): domain Eukaryota; kingdom Metazoa; phylum Chordata; class Mammalia; order Artiodactyla; family Bovidae; genus Bos; species Bos indicus. The sequence goes on along the minus strand of NC_091774.1, from coordinate 15,147,851 downwards.
AGTAAAGTGATTATTTTTGAAACAGGAAGGTTGAGAGTCAGGTCTGCAATTTCTGGGGTGACTATGCAGCTGTGGGAGAATCAGGCAGGCTGCTGCTCTCAGAAGACCAATTCTCTCTAGGAGTTGTTTTTCATACTGGAGAAACCTTGGAGCCAGAACTCTATTATATGAAAGTAACTGTATCTGGATGGGATTATTAGAGATGTGCAAACCCAGGGGTATTTGAGGTTTGGCTACACATTATGTTCTATTTTTCAAAGGTTCTGGGAGAGGCAAAACTCAAAACATGTTCCTGCACAGCAATTATCCCCTTTAGTTTCAAATCCACGTATATTTCCAGAGGAACTAACTACTCTGGGCCTGTTTTTTTATTATTATTATTATTTTAGTGGATGCCCCTCATAGAAATATCCACAAACAGACCAAGCCTATAGTCCTATAGGACATAGTGGAAGTCAGAAGACCCAAACTCAATCTAATGAGACCAGAGCGACAACAAAGGAACATGTTTAAAACTCTCCATCCACACTCTAACCATAGAAAAATTATATATATATTGCCTTCTCTGATATATATATCAGAGAAGGCAATGGCACCTCACTCCAGTACTCTTGCCTGGAATCTTCCATGGATGGAGGAACCTGGTAGGCTGCAGTCCATGGGGTCAGAAGAGTCAGACACAACTGAGCGACTTCACTTTCACTTTTCACTTTCATGCATTGGAGAAGGCAATGGCAACCCACTCCAGCATTCTTTATATGTATGTGTATATATATATATATATATATATATATATATATATATATATATATATTGTATTTGCATGCATATATATGTCAGGGTGAGAAAAAGAAAAAGAAATATATTGGATACCTACTATGCAAGCTAATGTTCTTGATGCTAGTGACCATCCTTATCCTCAAGAAGCACTCACCAGGAAGGTGACACAAGCAAATGAATAGATAATTATTCTGCAGTTTTTTGTTTTTTGTTTTAATCTAAGGAGCCTGGTGGAGCTTCCCAAGTAACTCAAACAGTAAAGAATCTGCATGCAATGTGAGAGATTAGGGTTTGATCCCAGGGCTGGGAAGATCCCCTTGGAGAAGGATATGGCAACCCACTCCAGGATTCTTGCCTGGAGAATTCCATGGACAGAGGAGCCTGGCGGGCTACAGTCTATGGGGACACAAAGAGTGGGACACAACTGAAGTGACTTAGCACACACGTAGTGGATTTATATTATACTAGTTTTAGGGATGTGACATAGTGACTCAGCATTTTTATAGATTATACTCCATTTAAAGTTATTATAAAATAATGGCCATAACTCCCTGTGCTGTATAATCTTTGTGTCTATTTTATACATAGTAGATTGTACCTCTTAATCCCATACCCCTATCTTCCCCTCCTCCCTTCCCTCCCCAATGGGCACCACTCATTTGTTTTCTATATCTGTGAGTCTATTTCTGTTTTGCTATATACTTGCATTTGTTTCATTTTTTAGATTTCACATATAAGCGATTATCACAGAGCATTTATATTTTTTGTTCTGACTTATTTCATTAAGAATAATGTTCTGCAGTTTCATCACATTGCTACAAATGGCAGAATTTCATTCTTTTTTATGGCATTTTGGGCTTTCCTGGTGGCTCAGTGGTAAAGAAACTGCCTGCCAATGCAGGAGACTCAGGCTCGATCCCTGGGTCTGTCAGATCCCTTGGAGAGGGAAATGGCAAACTTCTTCAGTATTTTTGCCTGGGAAATTCCATGGACAGAGGAGCCTGGCAGGCTACAGTCCATGGGCTTGCAAAGAGTTGGACATGATTGAGTGACTAAACCACAACAACAACAATAGTTCACTGCAGATACCTATTACAACTTTTTTATCCATTAATATCTAGGTGGATACTTGGGTTGCTTCCATGTCTTGGCTATTGTAATTAGTGCTGCTATGAAAATGGGGATACGTGTATCATTTCAAATTAGTACTTTCCTTCTTTTGAATATATACCCTGGATTTTAGGTCATATGATAGCTCTATTTTTAGTTTTTTGAGGAACTTCCATGTTTTCCACTGTGGTTGTATCAGTTTACCTTCCCACCAACAAGGTAGGAGGATTCCCTTTTCTCCACATCTTCATCACCATTTGTTATTTATGAACTCTCTGATAATAGCCATCCTAACAGGAATGGGGTGATATCTCATTATAGTTTTGATTTGCATTTCCATGATTATTAGTGATATTGAGCATTTTTTCATGTGCCTGTTAGCCACCTGTATGTCTTTTTGGGGAACATAGCTGCCCACTTTTTGATTGGGTTGCTTATTTTTTGATATCAAGTTTTATGACTATTAATATATTTTTTATATTAATCCCCTGTCTGTTGTATCACTTGCAAATACTTTCTCCCATTCTGTAGATTGTCTTTTTGTTTTGTTGATGGTTTCTTTTGCTGTGCAAAAGCTTTTAAATTTAATTAGGTCAATTTGTTTATTTTTGCCTTTATTTCTTTTGCCTTAGGAGACAGATCCACAAAAATAATGCTGTGATTTATGTCAAAGAGTGTTCTATGTTTTCTTCTAAGAATTTTATGATTTAAGGTCTTACATTTAAGTCTTTAATCCATTTTGACTTTATTTTTGTGTATGGTGTGTAGAAATGTTCTACTCTCAATCTTTTACATGTAGCTATCCAGTTTTACTGGTATCACTTACTGAAGAGACTGTCTTTTCTTCATTATGTACTCTTGTCTCATTCATCACAGATTAATTAACCATAGATGTCTAGGTTGAAGCCTAGGATCTCTATTCTGTTCCATTATGTGTCTGGTTTTGTGCATATTCAGTGCTGTTTTGATTACTGTAGCCTTGTAGTATAGTCTGAAATCAAGGTGGATGATACTTCCAGCTTTGAACTTTATTCCTCAAGATCACTTTGGTAATTCTGGATCTTTTGTGATTCCATCTAAAACTTAGGATAATTTGCTCTAGTTCTTTGAAAAATTTCGGGGGTGTCTTATAGGGTTGGCATTAAATCTGTAGATAGCTTTGGGTGGTATGGCCATTTTAATAACATACATTCTTCCAATCAAAGAGCACAGTATATCTTTTCATTTTATATAATCTTCAATTTCCTTCATCAGTATTCTATATTTTTCAGAATATAGGTCTTTCACAGATAATTATACTACATAGTTTAAAGAGGATAGAGTTTCATAGAGGCATAGACACAGGGCATTATAGCTGGCCTTGAGTGATATTACAGTTATTTTCTGCTGTATAACTATCCAAAAAATTTGTCACTAAAAACCATAGCCATTTATTTAGAGGTCATTTGTTTGTAAATTAGGAATTTAGGCAGGGGTTAGCTAGGTGATTCATTTCTTTCGCATGTTATTGATGGAGGTTACCTGGTGATATTCAGCTTTGGGGTCAGATTATTCTGAAAAATCCAACATGTCTTTACTGACGTGTCTGTGACCCTGCTGGGGATAACAGGACTCTGTGGGTCAAAGCAGTCACAAGCCTTTGTAGGTTCAAGTGGAGAGGATTTAGATAACTTCTTTTAATAGGAGTGTTAAAGAATCTGTAGCTACATTTTAAAATTGTCACAGTCATCTCTGTTACCAAAAGTCATCTAGATTTCTCATATATGCAAAATACATTCACTTCCTCCTCCTTTAAAAGTCTCATCTTGTGGCATTGGATTCAGGCCTGAGATTCAACATGTCATTGCCCAAATTATATCAATAAACAGATGAGTCTCCTCGGGTCCAGTTCTCTAGATACACCTCCTCTCAATCTAAAGAGGCATTTTTCTATCTTCACCCCCAAGGTAGTGATAAGGAATAGGAAAACTGAAATATATCATCCTGTTCCGAAAGGAGGGCAATAGAAGGAACATTGCAGTCACTGATTCATAACAATTCTGAAACTGAATCAAGAATATGTTTTCTATTCTATGATTAGGCCTGAATCATGCTCCTAGGAATTCTCCATGACTCCCGGGTCCATTCTCTGTTCTCTTGATTCCACTCCCTGCCTGTGTTTTCAGCTGAGTAATTTTCTCAGTGTGCTTCTTGCTCACAGAAAAGACATCTTTTCTTTTTGTACTGTTTCTGTCCCTTTAAGTCCCTATTGATATAAATTCTTTTAAAATTTTGTGGGTTGCTTATGTAACAATTAATAAAATTTATTTCAATAAACAAAAAGTCACTGTCATAAATCTCTTAAAGATGAGTTCTTTTCAACTTTGGGCCACCTGTGAGGCTATTGTGGGGAAATGCCTCTATGAATCTTGGAAACAATACTTTTACTAAGAAGGCCTATGAGATACATCCTTAAGATACTTAGAGAACTTTTTATTAAATTAAGAGGGTATGTGAGGCATACCGGCTCCAAGGAGCCGTGGCTGCACGGGCACAGGAGGGCCTAGAGGAGCTATCCCACATTGAAGGTCAAGAAGGGTGGCGGTGAGGAGATACCCCTCGTCCAAGGTAAGGAGCAATGGCTGCGCTTTGCTGGAGCAGGCGAGGTGTTGCAAGAGGGCATCAGAGGGCAAACACACTCAAACTATACTCACAGAAAACTAGTCAGTCTAATCACACTAGGACCACAGCCTTGTCTAACTCAATGAAACTAAGCCATGCCCGTGGGGCAACCCAAGACAGGCGGGTCATGGTGGAGAGATTTGACAGAATGTGGTCCACTGGAGAAGGGAATGGCAAACCACTTCAGTATTTTTGCCTTGAGAACCCCATGAACAGTATGAAAAGGCAAAATGATAGGATACTGAAAGAGAAACTCCCCAGGTCAGTAGGTGCCCAATATGCTACTGGAGATAAGTGGAGAAATAACTCGAGAAAGAATGAAGGGATGGAGCCAAAGCAAAAACAATACCCAGCTGTGGATGTGACTGGTGATAGAAGCAAGGTCCAATGCTGTAAAAAGCAATATTGCATAGGAACCTGGAATGTCAGGTCCATGAATCAAGGCATGGGAAATGGTCAAACAAGAGATGGCAAGAGTGAATGTTGACATTCTAGGAATCAGAGAACTGAAATGGACTGGAATAGGTGAATTTAACTCAGATGACCATTATATCTACTACTGTGGGCAGGAATCCCTCAGAAGAAATGGAGTGGTCATCATGGTCAACAAAACAGTCCGAAATGCAGTACTTGGATGCAATCTCAAAAACGACAGAATGATCTCTGTTCATTTCCAAGGCAAACCATTCAATATCACAGTAATCCAAGTCTATGCCCCAACCAGTAATGCTGAAGAAGCTGAAGTTGAACGGTTCTATGAAGACCTACAAGACCTTTTAGAACTAACACCCAAAAAAGATGTCCTTTTCATTATAGGGGACAGGAATGCAAAAGTAGGAAGTCAAGAAACACCTGGAGTAACAGGCAAATTTGGCCTTGGAATACGGAATGAAGCAGGGCAAAGGCTAATAGAGTTTTGCCAAGAAAATGCACTGGTCATAAAAAACACCCTCTTGCAACCACACAAGAGAAGACTCTATACATGGACATCACCAGATGGTCAACACTGAAATCAGATTGATTATAGTCTTTGCAGCCAAAGATGGAGAAGCTCTATACAGTGAGCAAAAACAAGACCAGGAGCTGACTGTGGCTCAGACCATGAACTCCTTATTGCCAAATTCAGACTGAAATTGAAGAAAGTAGGCAAAACCACTAGACCATTCAGGTATGACCTAAATCAAATCCCTTATGATTATACAGTGGAAGTGAGAAATAGATTTAAGGGCCTAGATCTGATAGATAGAGTGCCTGATGACCTATGGACTGAGGTTCATGACATTGTACAGGAGACAGGGATCAAGACCATCCCCATAGAAAAGAAATGCAAAAAAGCAAAATGGCTGTCTGGGGAGGCCCTACAAATAGCTGTGAAAAGAAGAGAAGTGAAAAGCAAAGGAGAAAAGGAAAGATATAAACATCTGAATGCAGAGTTCCAAAGAATAGCAAGAAGAGATAAGAAAGCCTTCTTCAGCGATCAATGCAAAGAAATAGAGGAAAACAACAGAATGGGAAAGACTAGGGATCTCTTCAAGAAAATCAGAGATACCAAAGGAACATTTCATGCAAAGATGAGCTCGATAAAGGACAGAAATGGTATGGACCTAACAGAAGCAGAAGATATTAAGAAGAGGTGGCAAGAATACACAGAAGAACTGTACAAAAAAGATCTTCATGACCCAGATAATCACGATGGTGTAATCACTGACCTAGAGCCAGACATCCTGGAATGTGAAGTCAAGTGGGCCTTAGAAAGCATCACTACGAACAAAGCTAGTGGAGGTGATGGAATTCCAGTTGACCTATTCCAAATCCTGAAAGATGATGCTGTGAAAGTGCTGCACTCAATATGCCAGCAAATTTGGAAAACTCAGCAGTGGGCCACAGGACTGGAAAAGGTCAGTTTTCATTCCAATCCCAAAGAAAGGCAATGCCAAAGAATGCTCAAACTACTGCACAATTGCACTCATCTCACACGCTAGTAAACTAATGCTTAAAATTCTCCAAGCCAGGCTTCAGCAATATGTGAACCGTGAACTTCCTGATGTTCAAGCTGGTTTTAGAAAAGGCAGAGGAACCAGAGATCAAATTGCCAACATCCGCTGGATCATGGAAAAAGCAAGAGAGTTCCAGAAAAACATTTATTTCTGCATTATTGACTATGCCAAAGCCTTTGACTGTGTGGATCACAATAAACTGTGGAAAATTCTGAAAGAGATGGGAATACCAGAGCACCTGACCCGCCTCTTGAAGGAACAGTTAGAACTGGACATGGAACAGGAAGCAACAGTTAGAACTGGACATGGAACAACAGACTGGTTCCAAATAGGAAAAGGAGTACATCAAGGCTGTATATTGTCACCCTGTTTATTTAACTTCTATGCAGAGTACATCATGAGAAATACTGGTGGAAGAAACACAAACTGGAATCAAGATTGCCGGGAGAAATATCAATAACCTCAGATATGCAGATGACACCACCCTTATGGCAGAAAGTGAAGAGGAACTCAAAAGCCTCTTGATGAAAGTGAAAGAGGAGAGTGAAAAAGTTGACTTAAAGCTCAACATTCAGAAAACGAAGATCATGGCATTCGGTCCCACCACTTCATGGGAAATAGATGGGGAAACAGTGGAAACAGTGTCAGACTTTATTTTTGGGGGCTCCAAAATCACTGCAGATGGTGACTGCAGCCATGAAATTAAAAGACGCTTAGTCCTTGGAAGGAAAGTTATGACCAACCTAGATAGCATATTCAAAAGCAGAGACATTACTTTGCCAACAAAGGTCCGTCTAGTCAAGGCTATGGTTTTTCCAGTGGTCATGTATGGATGTGAGAGTTGGACTGTGAAGAAGGCTGAGCGCTGAAGAATTGATGCTTTTGAACTGTGGTGTTGGAGAAGACTCTTGAGAGTCCCTTGGACTGCAAGGAGATCCAACCAGTCCATTCTGAAGGAGATCAGCCCTGGGATTTCTTTGAAAGGACTGATGCTGAAGCTGAAACTCCAGTACTTTGGCCACCTCATGCGAAGAGTGGACTCATTAGAAAAGACTCTGATGGTGGGAGGGATTGGGGGCAGGAGGAGAAGGGGACGACAGAGGATGAGATGGCTGGATGGCATCACTGACTCAATGGCCGTGAGTCTGAGTGAACTCCGGGAGTTAGTGATGGACAGGGAGGCCTGGCGTGCTGCGATTCATGGGGTAGCAAAGAGTCAGACACGACTGAGTGACTGAACTGAACTGAAGTGATACTATTACTTCTCCTGTCCCTATAATATTGCATTGTAACTGACCAATTATTGTCTAGGATTCCCATTAACTTTGAGTTCTTCAAAGGCAGAAATTGTGCCTTTGTATCCTCAGTCTCTGGCTTGGTGCACAGAGCTCAGTGCTATATAGGTGAATGAATCCATAAAATAAAAAATCTATAAATTAGCATGGTCAATAGGATGGACTACTCCTGTTTCCATTCTGAAGATGAGAAAACTAAAGCTCAGGCTCTGCATGATGATTCTTCCCTTAGACACAGGGTAGGGCGGCTGGGACAGAAGGCAGAACCTCCCCCCTCCCAAAGCCAATCAGGGGCCTTCCCCCGACATGTGGTTAAGGCAGCTCGGAGCTGTGTCACATGCGTTTCCCTGAACTTTCACAGGAGATTAGCTCTTGCTTCTTGGAGAATTGAACTGAACTGAACAAGCAAAAAGAAAAGACGTTTGTAACTAACACCAAAGAAAAGTCTGTTTGTTCTCAAGACACTGAGCGTGTTGTTCAATCCAGTGAGTTCATCCATGCATTTTCTTGGACCCTGTAAGGGTCATTATGGCAGCAGGGTAACAAGCTACTCTGTTCAAGTCAGGCCCATTCAGGCTGCCCTCAGGGCAGTATTTATTTAGGCCGTTGTTTTTCTTTACTTCCCTGGGTTAAAAAGAAGAAGAAGAAAGAAAGAGAGAGAGAAAGAAAGAAAGACTAGAAAAAAAGGAAAGAGAATATGTGTTCATCTCGTTCCTTTGCTCAGTTGGGCTCTCTGTCTCTCTCCTGCCTTTGGGCAGAGACATTTCCTGCTGACCTCATTCTCCATGCTAACTCTCCTTCTCTAGCTTGGCACTGAGACCCAGGGACAGAGATAAGGAGCCCAGACTGAAAACAAGGAGGCCTCCAGCCCCACCCTGGAAATCAGCATACGGGTCGCCACAACAAAATGGGGAGTGCAATGGAGGGCCTCAAGCCTCCCAATCTAGGTACTGGGGAGCAGGAATTCTAATCTTTGATTCAATCTGATTACTGCTGAGGGTCCAAATCCTATAAGCACTTTAAGGTGAAGGCCCAGTTCTGGGAAACTCGTATCCTAATACTCAGAATAGCGCATGACCAATTAGACGAGTGAAAAAAAAAAATCTCTCATTAATCAGCCATGTTTATAAAGATTAACATTCAGGGATGAGCATTGACATATTATTTATAGAATTTGAAAGTTGAAATAGCCCTAAATATCTGCAATAAGGATTGGTTAGATATATTTGTGGACTGTGCACAGAGTGAATCTATGCAATCATATGGCAGGGAATTTTTGATATAGGAAAATTCTTAATGTATTAGGGAAAAAAGAACACATAATGATTGATCCCAAATTAGAGAAGGCACGTATGTATTTGTAAAAGGAGAAAGGTAAAGCATGTCATTAGGTATATTTAAAACTATCTTTTCAATTTTTTAATAAAAAACGTGTAATTTTATAAGCAATAAAACAGTACTTTTGCAATAAATCAGTTTTGATTACATTTGTCCACATGAAAAGGAATGAGGCACGGAGGCCTGTTCTTATCTAACTGCTAACAAGCCAAATAATTAGCAAGCATCTACTCTGAGAAACTGAGAGGCTGACAGAAAGTGATTCCACAGACTTGCTTGACAAGAACCCTAGGTTCACTCTCCCTTCAAGTCAGAACCTGCTTCTAGGAGATAATCTGGCCTCAGTCCTGAATAGTCTAGTGTTATCAGAAGTCAGTCTATTGTGCTTTCCCTCCTTCTGATGCTTTCATTATAAGCCTTATCTTCAGTAAGATCGTAAAGGCACTGCCCTCTGTTAAGGAACTTCAGATCTCCAGAAGGGTATCAAAGGCATGTGTAACTGGTTTTATGATGATAGCCTGAAGTCCAGATCCAGAACCCTGGGCCTTGTCCACAGCTTTGCCAGCTACTCTGTGCCTTAATAAGCTCACTGTCTGAGTTTCAATTGCTTCATCTATAAAATGAAGATAATAACTACCTCCACGTGTGATCATGAGGATTTAACCCCAAAGTATTTAATGAGCATGTACTTTGTACTTCGCTAGACATTTAAGAAATGAGTGCCAACTCCTCTTCTAACACTGTTTACAGTCCAGTAGAGACAGAGGCAGATACACAGAAAATCACAAAGGAGTGTGGTGATGGCTATAACAGGGCAGTATATAACACTGCGGGGGCTCATAAGAATGGCACCTAAAGCAGAACAAATGGGGATAACAAAAATAAAACACAAAGGTCAAGCAGAAATTTTCCAGGCAGAAATGAGGATAAGAGAGTCCCAAGAGGGCCAGAAAATATGTTCTAAGGCCTACAAGCATAGCCAAAACATTTCTAAAATTGAGAAATATCAACCAGTTTAATGAAAATTGGGTAGTTTAAAATTGGTTGAACACATTCACCTGAAGTGTACTACTTAGTGAAGACCTCATGCTGTAAGCCTTTGTGTTAGGATATAACAGACTCAATATTTTTTACTGATGACATATAAAAATACAAAGAGTTCTCTCATCAAAATTTGCTAATGATGGGTAGTTAGTTGAAAGCGCCCACTAATACACTCAGTAATGTATGCAAAAATATCTTAGCATTTCAGATTGTAAGAAATAATGATAACAATATTTCCTACTATAAGCAAACAATCAGTGCTTACAGTAAAGATTCTGCCTGCAAAGAAGGAGACCCAGTTCAGTCCCTAGGTTTGGAAGATCCCCTGGAGAAGGTAATGGCTACCCACTCCAGTATTCTTGCCTGGAGAATTCTACGGACAGAGGAGCATGGTGGGCTACAGTCCATGGGATCATAAAGAGTCAGACATGACTAAGCAAGTAACTTTTTAGTTTTTTTCACATTGAAAATTGAAAGTGCACATAATTTATATCTAAAGGAATACAGTGTTTCCTGTATAATAATTCATATGTATTATATAAATAACTGGAGAAGGAAATGGCAACCTACCCCACTATTTTTGCCTGGGAAATCCCATGGAGAGAGGAGTCTTGTGGGCTACAGTCCATGGGATCACAAAAGAGTTGGACACGGCTTAGCAACTAAACAACCACAATGCAAATAATAATGTTTTTAAATCTCTCGTGTTATCACCTGGATAATTTTCCTTAATTTTGTTGGCTCTAAATCCCCAGAGTTGGATGAGACATGAACCATGCCAAGCTGATGTCATTGCCTTGGGTCCGTATATAAGTGTACACATATAAACAGAAGGAAGATGTGCACGGGGGCCATGTTTAGGTCTTTTGGAGCCAAGGAGCTCAGTATGAGTTCAGTTCAGTCCAGTCGCTCAGTCGTGTCTGACTCTGCAACCCCATGAATCGCAGCACGCCAGGCCTCCCTGTCCATCACCAACTTCTGGAGTTCACTCAGACTCATGTCCATCGAGTCAGTGATGCCATCCAGCCATCTCATCCTCTGTTGTTCCCTGCTCCTCTTGCCCCCAATCCCTCCCAGCATCAGAGTCTTTTCCAATGAGTCAACTCTTCACATGAGGTAGCTAAAGTACTGGAGTTTCAGCTATAGCATCATTCCTTCCAAAGAAATCCCAGGGCTGATCTCCTTCAGAATGGACCAGTTGGATCTCCTTGCAGTCCAAGGGATAGTCAACAGCAATTTGTGACCATGGTGCAGTAGAAGTGTAATGTATAAGGCCAAGAGTTCATAGCCTCACTATATTAAAGGGTGGTGGGGCCATCTGTGAACAATATATTCATCTCTGGGCATCAAACCTAAAGATGGACATTGATAATCTAGAACCTGTTCACAGGACAGAATGTGGAGAATACTTGAAAATAGCAGGAGTAATGATGGGAGCAATAAAACAGTTTATTTAGAAAAGGTTGACTCAACAAGACAGGCTAGTTATCTTCAAATATAAAAAGTCACGTAAGTGGAATCAGGTGTACTCTCTCTGGCTTCAAAGTGCAGAACCACAAAGTGAAGAAATACTAATGGGCCATTTTCCAGCTCTATAAAAGGTATACTGCCATAAATAAAGATGGGTGGAGATGTAATAAGTTACTTCAAAGGGCATGGGTTCCCTATTCCTGTGTAAGTAGATATTGAATGACCTCTTGTAGGTGATACTTTAGAAAAGAGCCAAGCATCGAATGGATAACTTAGATTATACAAACCCTAAGTTCTCTTAACAGGTAATGATGCTTTGTGTCTGGCACATTCAAAGTTAATAATAATTGCATCATTACCATTATCTTCAACAACAACAAAATCAAAATCTATTCTTACACTCTGGAGATACACTATTCAATATGATAGACACTCTAGCCACATGTGACTAATGAGCACTTGAAGTGTAGCTAGTTTAACTTGAGATGTGCTGTAAGTGTAAAATACAGACCCATGCTTGTGCTTGCACTCAGTTGCTTCAGTCGTGTCCCACTCTTTGCAACCCTATGGACTGTAGTCCGCCAGGCTCCTTTGTCCATGGGATTTTCCCAGCAAGAATACTAGGGTGGGTTGCCATGCCCTCCTCTAGGGGGTCTTATTGACCCAGGATTGAACCCACATCTCCTGCACTGCAGGCAAATCTTTTACCACTGAGCCACTGGGGAAGCTGAAAATACAGACTAGATTTAATAATTCTTTATACAGATTTCATGTTGAAATAATATTTTAGATATACTTTGTTAAATAAAATCTATTATTGAAATTAATTTCACTTATTTCTTTTTTATGTGTGTGATTACTAGAAACTTAAAATTACATATGTCGCTGGCCAAGAAGAAGGCTGTCAATCCTGGCTTGATGCAAGACCCACACACACAGTCTTTGGGCAGAGTTTTTCTTTGGCTTCTCCATATTCGTGAGGACAGGTTATGGGCCTACAGGAAACCCAATAGCCAGGGCCTTGCACCAAAACGGACTATAAACCATGATGGGGAACAAACTGTGCTGAACTCAGAAACAAGCTCCGTGGATCAAAAGGTTTTAATTTCCTAAAACACTCAGCTGAAATATGACCAAGGAATGTCTTCAAATTGGAATCAAACCTACCTACATATTTCCTAAAACTAGTGAACAACCATATCACACGGAGCCAACATTAATTGGATTTGGGTCTTTGCTTGTAACCAAGTACAAAATATTTACCAACTCTGTGTATTTTGGCTTCTGGCATAGAGAGTGCTTTCATAGCAAAATGAGTAGTCAGCACTCTTTTCTCCTAAGCAAGCATAAATGGGTGTTCGCTGTTCACAAGTAGGCGGAACTGCCTTATCCACATTCAGACAACCTGAGTAGATGGGGTGAACTTTTCACAGACTGTCAGACTGGAAGATCAAAGAGCTGGAAGTTGAAGACCACGGCTCTGCAGTCAGAGGTTGTTTGAGACATGGCTCTTCCTGATGACTAGCCCCATGCAGGCTATACAGGTGACTTCCAAAGCCTCTGTCTCCTTATCTATATAGTAGGCATGATACCACCTACTTTAGCAGTTTCATAACTTCATTTATTATTATAAAGATGCAATGATTATATATATTTGTATATATTTATCTTCCCGATCCAGGGATCAAACCCACATCTCTTGCATCACCTTCATTGGCAGGTAGATTCTTTACCACCAGGGCTGCCTGGGAAGCCCATGAATATATGTGGCACTTAGTATCGTGTACCATCATCGTCATCATGATAATCATTACTACCCTTAGCTAGACTACGAGTTCCTTAGGGACAGGGTTGTGCCTTGGTCTATTCATCATTCAACAACTATCCATTTGGGGCTGATTGTGTACCAGCCCTCTTCTGGGTTCTGGGGATTTGAAAAGGAGACGACTGACAAAGTTCCTAAGCTCTTGAAGTTTATAATTCCCCAAGAAATCATACCTAAACTACTTTGCAAACATATCTTTTTTAAGCATGATAAATGCTAAGAGGGAAGACACAGGGCAAGGGAGTAGAGGGTAGAACAGGGGATCATAAGGGATATGATTTTCAGCTAGGGTGTCAAGGTGGCTTCCCTGAGCAAAGATTTTATTGAAGTTAGGGATGGAAACTGGTGAAAGTCTGAAGGAAGCACATTCCAGGAAAAGGAAGCAGCAAAGTTTTTAGAGGAAAGAGCATGGGGTTTTGAAGAACAGTAAGAATTAGCAGAGAGATTGAAAACTTAGGGCAAGGTATTATTTGAGCAGATTGTTAGTTTTGGCAAGATGGAAATCATTAGTGATCTTAACCAGAGCATTTTTCAATACAGTTCAGAGATACAAATGTGACTTGAGTGGGTTAAAGAGAATATAAGAGGCTAAGAGTTAGAGACAAATAATATGATATGATATGATATAAAATTAAAAGATGCTTGCTCTTGGAAAAAAAGTTATGACAAATCTAGACAGCATATTAAAAAACAGAGACATTAGTTTGCCAACAAAGGTTCATCTAGTGAAAGCTATGGTTTTTCCAATAGTCATGTATGGATGTAAGAGCTGGACCCTAAAGAAGGTTGAGCACTGAAGAACTGATGCTTTTGAACTGTGGTGTTGGAGAAGACTCTTGAGAGTCCCTTGGAGAGAAAGAAGATTAAATCAGTTAATTCTAAAGGAAATCAACCATGAATATTCATTGGAAGGATTGATGTTAAAGTTCCAATACTTTGGCCATCAATGTGAAGAGCCAACTCATTGAAAAAACCCTGATGCTGGGAAAGATTGAGGGCCAGAAGAGAAGGGGGTGACAGAGAATGAGATGGTTGAATGGCATCACTGACTCAATGGACATGAGTTTGAGGACACTGTGGGAGTTGGTAAAGGACTGGGAAGCCTGGCGTGCCACAGTCCAGGGGATCACAAACAGTCGGACACAACTAAGTGACTGAACAACAACGTGGTATGACTGATGTAACACATTATAACTCTTCTGAAGAGTTTTGCTGTCAGTGAGGGCAGAGAAATGGGTCAACAACTAAGATGGGAGATAATAAAGCAAACTGTTATGTAGATGAGAATGATCCTGCAAAGACGGGGAAATTGTCAATGCTGGAGAAAGAGGGGGATAAAACAAAATCCCTGAGTAAATGAAAGAAGAGAGGAAGCAGCACCCAGGGGAGGGCTGGGGCCTGGTAGCAGCAAGACCCGCTTCTGTGCATAACAGGAAGGTGGGCAGAATATGTGGGTCTGAATGCAGGCAGGGTAGGTGATGGTGATGGGGAGATGACAGAGGTCCCCTGGCTTCCATCTGCTCAGGAAATAAGATGTTCTGAGAGGGAGGAGACAGTAGGGTCACATTTGCCATCTTACTTCTCACCCCTGAGCAGAGCCTACGCAAAGGTTCTCAGAAATCTTGGTTGACTACACAAAAGAGTTCAGTGGCAAGACCTGTGGGAAGAGAAAATGCCCACTTCCCCTCCAGCTGTATTTCTACCTCTCCCCTGTCTTACTCTTTCTTGCACCTGCCGAGCTTTTCTCACACTGACATTTCAGTTCAGGCCAATAAGCGTTTATTAAGTGCTCTCTCACTGGCTTTTCTCAGCGCTGAAGGACTGTTGCTTTCAAACTGTGGTGTTGAAGAAGACTCTTGAAAGTCCCTTGGACAGGAAGGAGATCAAACCAATCCATCCTAAAGGAAATCAACCCTGAATATTCATTGGAAGGACTGATGATGAAGCTAAGCTCCGATGCTTTGGCCATCTGATTTAAAGAGCTGACTCATTGGAAACGACCCTGATGCTAGGAAAGATTGAAGCCAGGAGGAGAAGGGGGAAACAGAGGATGAGGTGGTTGGATAGCATCAGTGACTTAGTGGACATTAGTCTGAGCAAACTCCAGGAGATGCTGAAGGACAGGGAAGCCTGGCGTGCTGCAGTCCATGGGGTTGCAAAGAGTCAGACGCAACTGAGTGAGTAAACAACTCAGTGATACACCTGTGTTAGGTCTGACCATATGCAGTTGAACAGATAAGGATGAGGACTTAACTCTCTTGTCTTATGTCCAAAGAGTTTACAATAAATTCTGGTCCTGAAGATAAGCACTTTGACAAAAGTCCTCAGGAGAGGGGCCTCAGCCATTTGGAGTGTCTCAGGAGATTATTCCTATCTTGAGTCTCCAGCTCTATCCAAGTTTCTCTTCTCTTATCTTCTCCAGTCATCTTAATCATGCCTCACTTTTAATACTCTTCTCAAGTCTCACCTCCACAATTAAAAGTGATCTTGAGCTGTCCTGATTTTAAAAGGGCCTTGGAATGGTGTCTGCTGAAGGTCAAGGCCAGGGGCTCCCAAGTGCTTCCCTCAGGAGAGCTGTCCCTGGTGTCAGCCACCTGATTCCACGCCAAGACTGTGGATAAAGGAGAGTTCGTGGTTCCCACCAGGACTTTCCATTGCCGCTGCCAATGGGGAGGGGTGAGCGTGGGGGGATGAGGGAGGGATCAGGCTAGGACCCCGTCCAGATTTCTCCTGTGCGACTTTGTGGGGCCCTGCTGAGTGCTCAAGTTTCATTTAAGACGCTTGAACTGAGCAAAGAACCGGAGCTGCTGACCTGTGGGGAGGCCGTGGGCAAAGCAAACATGCTGCCTGGCACTTTTGCTTGAGGGAGAACAAGGACGAGGGTTGTAGGGCTGTTTTGCAGAATCAACCGCCAACTCCAGCAAGTGGAATAGCAGGCCAGAGACTCTGCCAAGGTCCCAAAGCACAGGGAGCATCATTAAAAGGGCTTCTGTTTATCACTGGGAATATTGATTTCAATGTAGCTTAGCAGTAAGATGTGGGACTGTAAATGCCACTTTTTGGCTTTCTAAAATTTATTTGTAGTTTCCATATGTTATATCACGAGAATGGGATTCTTTGGTCACAAAAGAGTAGAGCAATGCAAAAAAAAAAAAAATTTCAAATCCCATTTTTAAAAAATGAGAAGAGGCTTTGGTCTGGGTTTTGCTCAAAGCCCTAGTAAATCTTTGCTGTGCCCCTTTATGGATGTGTGAGTGTGTGTGTGTGTGTGTGTGTGTGTGTGTGTGTGTATGTGTTGCTCAGTTGTATCTGACTCTTTGTAATTCCATGGAATTCCTCTGTCTTTGGGATTCTCCAGGCAAGAATACTGAAGAGGGTTGCCATTCTCTTCTTCAGGGGATCTTCCTGACCCAGGAATCAAACCCAGGGGTCCTGCACTGCAGGAAGGTTCTTCATCTAAGCCACCAGGGAATAATACCATAAAACATCCTTAGAAAGGTCCACCCACATCCATACAGTATCATCCAGCGGCCACCCAAGTATTCTGCCTGCCTCCCACCCCACGTGAAAAAGACAGTGTGAGTGTCTTAGAGCAGATTTTAAATTTCTTTCCCATCCCTTCCCAACAAAATAAATGCCTCAGAGCAAGGCCCCATGGCTTGAAAGATTCAGGATAAAAATGATATGGAAAAAGGAATTTTTTTGAGTCCAGTTCATGTTGCGATTAGAATAAAGATATAGGCATTTGGTATGCTGACTCTGCTATCATAGATTTACTGGCATGATAGCCCAGGGCTGGGGGCCAAGGGTGAGCTCATGCAGTAATTTCTTTACCTACACAAGAGTGGAGCTAAAAGCAAAATGCAATCCAAATTGCTTCACTAAATAGGCTGAGAAAGCGTGAGGGGAAGCAATTCCCTCCTTAAAGCTGTAATTGCTTCTCAAATCCCACTTCTATCTTATACTGAAACAACACAAAGATGACAAAGTTTTCATCTGGACAGAAAATACAGACAACTATTGCTATAAAATACAAGTAGCTTGTTCAGTTCCATCAGGATGTGGAAAGTGCCACTGAGATGTACTAATTCCCAAGGGTTAAAAGGAGTGGATGGTACCTGCTTCATGTCAAGGTCCCCCCATCAAAACCTGACACGCTTCTGTGATTGCTGTATCCAGAAAAACAAGAGCACAAAGTGAAAGTCTTCTCTTTTTTCATATTCTTTTCTCCAGGAAGCTTTTGGTTGTCCTAAAATTTGTGACTTTTCCCATCATCCTTCTCACACCCACCTTTTTTCAGTTTGAGTAAAGGCCTCTGTTTTTATGAGATATCTTTTTTCTGGGCCTCCAAGTGGCCCAGAAACATTGAGAACTTGGAGACTTAAGCCAGGTACCTGGCATATGTTGGTATTCCACAATTATTTATTCAACAAATGAATGCATGAATGCCTGAATTAACCATCTGGAATATTTCAAGATAATGACAAGCCATAATTATATGAAGTTTGCTTTCCCTGGTATGAGGCATAGATTAAAATTTAAAATAATATAAAGGTGGTCTTAGAAGTATCCTGGAGAAGGCAATGGCAACCCACACCAGTACTCTTGCCTGGAAAATCCCATGGATGGAGGAGCCTGGTAGGCTGCAGTCCATGGGGTTGCTGAGGGTCAGACACGGCTGAGCGACTTCACTTTCACGTTTCACTTTCATCCATTGGAGAAGGAAATGGCAACCCACTCCAGTGTCCTTGCCTGGAGAATCCCAGGGATGGGGGAGCCTGTGGGCTGCCGTCTATGGGGTCGCACAGAGTCAGACACGACTGAAGCGACTTAGCAGCAGCAGCAGCAGTAGAAGTATCCTAAAGATGATAGATCCATTCTCCACCATGCAGATGCAGCAGACACTAACACAGCATTGTAAAGCAACTACTGTTGCTGTTGTTCAATTACCAAGTTGTTTTCGACTCTTTGCAACCCCATGGACTGCAGCTCACCAGGCTTCTTTGTCCCTCACCGTCTCCCAGAGTGTGCTCAAGTTCGTGTCCATGGAATCAGTGATGCCATCCAACCATCTCATTCTCTGTTGCCTCTTCTCCTCCTGCCTTCAATCTTTCCCAGCACCAGGGTCTTTTTCTAATGAGTTGGGTGTTCGCATCAGGTGGCCATAGTATTGGAGCTTCAGCTTCAGCATCAGTCCTTCCAATAAATATTCTGGCCAAAGAATTGATCCTGTTGAACTGTGCTGTTGGAAAAGTCTCTTGAGAGTCCCTTGGCCTGCAAAAAGATCCAGCCAGTCCATCCTAAAGGAAATCAGTCCTGAATATTCACTGGAAGGACTGATGTTGAAGCTGAAACTCCAATACTTTGGCCACCTGATGAGGAAATCTGACTCATTGGAAAAGACCCTGATGCTGGGAAAGATTGAAGGCACAAGGAGAAGGGGATGACAGAAGATGAGATGGTTGGATGGCATCACTGACTCAATGGACATGAGTTTGAGTAAAATCTTAGAGTTGGTGATGGACAGACAGGCTTGGCATGCTGCAGTCCATGGGGTCACAAAAAGGTGGACATGAGTGAGCGACTGAACTGAACTGATCCTTTAGGATTGACTGGTTTGATCTCCTTGTAACTATACTCCAAAAAAATGTATTTAAAAAGTTAAAATAAAATAGAAAAAAAATTCTAGGCCATGAAGAGAAACTCGTAAGTGTGTTTATGGTATGGGAAGCATCCTAGAGGGTGCCTTGACCATACCTACCCTCTTTCCTTCACTCCTCTTTTAGGAGTTTCTGATATCCCCTGAGCATTGGCCTGACATTGTAAGCTAAGTTTTCTCTTCTCATGGAGACACCTGAGGTCTGGCAGGAGTCAAACTTTCTCAGAAAAATTAAACTTACAATTAACATCTCAGTTGGAAAACTTAGAGCTATGCTCTTCCCTTTCCATACTCCATGGTCTTCCCAAGTATTTATGCTTCAACCACTAAGGCAGGATGATCTCAGACAGGTCAACTCTATCTTCACCAGGGCTGTGCCTTTTAGGTGCCTTAAACCACCTCTGTCCCCAGCGCTCTAAGATGCAGATTTTTATCCGTGGGACATCCAGACTTACTGTAGAAGGACATATAGCCTATTTTCCCCAGTAGACCTAAAGCTCACACTTTGTCTCTGCAGTGTCAATGATGAGTTTGAAAGATCTTAGGGAGTGAGCTTAACAGGGTTATAGAATCCATTTTCTGGGTGTGTTTAAAGCCTGATTCACGAAACCATTGATGCTTTATTAAAACTTGTTCTAAACTTTGCACAACCACTGTATCTTGGCCTTAGATGGCTTCAACATGGGAAGGGAATGTAGTATGAATCCTAGAGAATAAACAACTGTCAGCTTGTAACCATGAACTGAAAGAGTACTGCCGTGGTAACAAACATTGGGATTGTAGTGAGAGGTCTTCTAAGGAGGAACAAAGGAAAATGAGTAAAATGAGGACAGGAAGGGCAGCCTATGTTGGAATGCCTGTGTTGGTAGGTGGCTGATGTATCCAGTTGATTAAACAGTCTCATAAAACAGTTTTATATCTTTCTGTCACTGCCTATGCTCCCTGGATTCTTCAGGATTCTTCCCTTCCTTTCCTTTAATGATGCCTTGAGCAGATTCCAAAACTTCCCAGGTTACATAATTTTTCTTTAATTTGTTAGCAAAAAGTCTATGTGAAAATTTCCAGCTCACACCAATTTACTCCTCCCTACATCTCCTGTGCAGCTTGAGGGGTTAGAGTAAAATGGCTGAGGGGGGTAGGGAGGAGGGCTGTTCTTCTGTGTCCTTTTCTACTCCAGCTCCTTGGAGAGTGAAGGAGAGTGTGGTCCATGTCTGGGTCTGGAATATTTTCCCAACTTCTCTTTCCAAGGCTTAAGTTCTCTGCTTTTTGAGATGTGAGAGCAGGGAAGGTAGGCCTTTGGTGATGGTCCCTGCCTGGTGGATGTTGCCGATTCTTTGGTTAACACCTTTTGCTCTCTGGGGGCCACCTTTATGCAAGAGGGTCTTGCTGGACCTCCCCACAGACCTGTTTCCTGAATTCAGGTCCAGATATTGCTCCAATCAGGCAAGAGTCTCATAGAGACAGAAAGTACACCTGTTCCCAATGGAGTGCAGTGGAAAGCAACTAGAACTGAAGTCAGGGACTGAGGTCCATTTCAGCTCCACTATTTTCTTACCTACTCTTATTCTCAGTTTTCCCATCCATACATAAGGAAAAATTATGCTACAGAGTTATTGAGAAATGAACCAGGGGTTTGTGAAGTCCCACTGCATGGGCCCAAACCCCAGATTCACTATTCATTTCCTTGTTGTTTAGTCTCTAAGTCATGTCCGACTCTTTGAGACCCCAGGGACTGTTGCCTGCCAGCCTCCTCTGTCCATGGGATTCTCCAGGCAAGAATACTGAAGTGGGTTGCCAGTGGAGCCTGCCAATTCCTTCTCTAGCAGATCTTCCTGACTCAGGCATTGAACCTGCATTTCCTGCAGCTCCTGCATTGCAGGTGGATTCTTTATCGCTGAGCCACCTGGGAAGTCCACAGTTAGTTCCTGCATGTGTAATATTGGGCATACCTCACCTCTGAGACTCAGTTTCCTCATCTGTAACATGAAATAGTATTTTTAACTTCCACAGTGTAGATGTAAGAATTAAATGAGTCACAGTATGGGAAGTATCTAGAACAGTACATGGCGACAAAGCAAGCACTCAAAATATATCCGCTATTGTTATTATTCTGTAAAGAAAGCACTTATGTGAAACCTGGTACCAGGTAGCCTTAGTTATAGAGCTGAGGAGGGAACAGCAAGCCCTAGGTCTCTGCGGTAGGATGGTATTAACAGTGGGCATCCCTCTCCTTACTCCCCACTTGGTTTTCAACATTTTCTCAGTCTTTGACAGTGCTCTTTTCACCACGTCCATGCCTCTCTGGGTTTGTCAGCTTCCTGCGGTCTGCCTGCAAACTCAAAAGCCTGCACAAGCCCAGGCAGCACTATTTCTGCCTCAAGAGCCAACACCACCCACCCCCAGCGGAGTTGCCTCCCCTCAGAAACAAGGCACTGTTTACCCAGAGGGCAGAGCTCTGAGCAAAGCTGTTTATCCCATAGTCAGACCCCAAAGGCTTCCACTCAGCAGATTTCCTCGCTGTCTGGGAGCTTAGAGCCAGTCAGTTGTCGGTATTTCTGTGTCAACCCCCGTGTGGGATCAGACACAAATCTGAGGCCACCGATTTGTCAGCAACCAGCCTTGTACTTTGAGTTGTTTTTCCAGTGTGGATATGAATTAATACCTTCTCACCCACGCTCGCACATTCAGACTCCCTTGTGACCAAGAAACATAATAGCCCCTTCATGGTCTGAGCCCTGGCTACCTGTCTTGTCTTATCTCCCCCCGAACCCCAGTCAAAACAAATTACAGATAAGAGAGATGCTACACTCCCACTCTAGCAAACCTTCAGACATGCTTCCCTCCCTCTGCTGAGAACCTCCTTCCCTGCTGTGACTTCCACTCCTGACAAACTCATCCTCACCTTTCAGAATTTAGTCAAGCCTAACCTTCCCTAGGATCCCTTCAGAGTCTTGTCTGTCCATTTGCCAGATGGCTCAGGGATACTCAGTCTGGGGTTTTCCCACACCTTCTGGGATAGACCTATGATTACATTGTGTTTAACTCATATTTTATTTTTCTCACTAGTCTATGAATTCCATAGCTGCAGATATTTCATGTCATGTAACTCAGTATCCCTAGTACTGAGTGTTTTGTTGTTATTGTTCAGTCACTCAGTCATGTCTGACTCTTTGTGACCCCATGGACTGCAGCACGCCAGGCCTCCCCTGTCCATCACCATCTCCTAGAGCTTGCTCAAACTCATGTCCGTTGAGTCAGTGATGCCGTCCAACCATCTCATCCTCTGTTGTCCCCTTCTCCTTTTCCCTTCACTCTTTCCCAGCACCAGGATCTTTTCCAATAAGTTTCAGCTTCAGCAGCAGCCCTTCCAATAAATACTGAAATTGACTGGTTTGATCTCCTTGCAGTCCAAGGGGCTCTTGAGAGTCTTCTCCAGAACCACAATTTGAAAACACTGATTCAGAAGCATCAATAGGAAACCCTGCATGAATTTTCGAGATTGTTGCCTAGAAAAGTTTCTGTTTAGTAGTAGCTCAAAGAACAACAACAACAACAAAAATTAATAAAAAAGAAATATATCTATCATGGAACTCATTAATGTACTCTGGATACATAGGGCAAATAAACTGAGCTCTCCCAGTCATAGATAAGGTTCTGAAAAGGGATATAAATCTAGGAAGAAGGAATTATCTAAAACAATAAAAATTTCTTCCAGTAGATGCCATCTTGATCATTATCACCACCTGGATTGTTGGGAGAGGTTATTTAGATGGCCAATATATAACAATCTTTATTTTCCACACTATATTTATGTCAGAATGGTAAGTTCACATTTTAAAACTTGTTCACAGTTTTTTAAGTTCACAGTTCACAGTAAGTTCACAGTTAAAACTATAGCTTCTCTGACATATTCAGGCAGTACCAGAAATATTTATGAAGGAGTGGAGCACTAATGCTTTTTGCTTCCTATCAAGGACCTCTGCCGGGAATGATCCTGTGTCCTCAAGTTTCTTACTTATATGAGCTTTCCACGAAGTGTTGTCTCCCTACCCACCTATCCAAATGCATGCTTAG
Organism: Bos indicus; assembly: GCF_029378745.1. Classification (NCBI taxonomy): domain Eukaryota; kingdom Metazoa; phylum Chordata; class Mammalia; order Artiodactyla; family Bovidae; genus Bos; species Bos indicus. Next base: position 15,124,598 of record NC_091774.1, on the reverse strand, counting down.
CTCTGTTATTGTTGTTCTGTCCTCTGAAATGAAACAAGTTTCTTATCCCAACTGCAGCAAATATAACTTAAGAGGAAAAGTGGTTTTAATATACAATGCTGTGAAGTAGGTATCTTCACGATCTCTAGTTTTATAGTCATGGAAACTGAAGTTTACAAAAGTAGAATACTTGTTCAAACAACCAGTTAAGAGAGTTAATATTGCATAGCATGGAAGCTATGAGGATGAAGATTAGAATTAAATGATCTTGGGCTCTAATTTTCTACATATTAGCTAAATTACTTGGGCAAATTAACTTGCCTCTCTGAGCTTTAGTTTTCTTAATTACAAAGTAGAAATAATAAAGTCCATTGAAGTAAAAATTAATCAATGATTTATGTAAAACAGTTACCCAAATTATTAAAGAAGTACCTCAAAAGAGCTATTCTAAATCCTAAATAAGTTCAAGAATTTAAAGAAAACATGAATACAATGGGTAGAGAAATGATAGATATGTGAAATATAAATTAAACTTCTAGAAATGAAAAATACAGTATGTAAAACAAAATATACACCAGATGATGGGATTAACAGAGGATTAGAAACTGAAGAAAAAATGAATAGCAATTTTAGAACAAAGCTATAAAAGTTATACTACATGAAACACACAGAGAAAAATAACCTGAAATGAGTGAAAAGATCCTCAGTAAGCTGGGGGCCAGTATCAAGCAATTGTACAATACACTACATGTAATTGTGGTTCCAGAAAAGGAGATATACTTGAAGAAATAATAATAATAACAAATGTTCAAATGTGAAGAAAACTACAAATCCATACATTTACAAAGGTTATCAAAACCAAGTCAAATAAAGAAATTCACACCAAAGCACATCATAATTTGGTTCTGAAAACCAGTGACAAAGTGAAACTCACAAAAGCATCTAGAGAAAAGAATACATGGTATGGGGAGGGAGGAGGGTTCAGGATGGGGAACACATGTATACCTGTGGCGGATTCATTTTGATATTTGGCAAAACTAACACAATTATGTAAAGTTTAAAAATAAAATAAAATTAGAAAAAAAAAAAGAATACACACATACATTACTTCGAGTAGAACTAAAGTAAGAATGTGAGCAGGTTTCTTACAAGAAACTACATAATTTGAAGATAATAGAACCACATCCTTGAAAGTGGTGATAAAAAAATTTGTCAATCTGAAATTCTATGCTTAATAGGAATATCTTTCAAAAATGAAGGCAAAATAAAAATTTTATGACACCAGCACTGAGATAATTTATTGGCAGTAGATCTTCACTATGCAAAATCTTAAAGTCTGAAATTCTATAAGCAGAAGGGAATGATATCAGAGGGAAATTTGGATTAAGATGAGTAAAGAATGTTGCAAATGGTAAGAGTATTAGTTAATACAAAACACGTTCCCTTTACATGTTTCAAACTCTTTTAAAAAAAAAAAAATTGAGAATTCCAAATTCTCTGGCAGAGTAAAATCCCAATAGCCCATCCTTTGCACTCATTACAGCTATACAAAATCAACTATCTGAGAACTCTCAAAAGTACTTAAGAACTATTTCTGGGAATATGGAGTAGACATATTTACCCTATTCTTCCTGCTGAGTACATTGAAAGATCCCTGGACATTGCATATAAAGCAAATATAAGAAGACTGAAAAGTGGACAGAAAAAGGCAGGCTGACTAGAGAATCTGGGGCCCCAAGAATGACACAGAGAGAAGTTCTGTGGACTTTCTTTTGCCTCAAACAGCCTAGATTGTATATTGTAGAAACTGGAAATTTGCAAAGCCAGGAGACATGAACAAAAAAGCTCAGGAAAGCCTATAGTCTTTAAAAGTCAAAAGATCAGGTATAGGGAAGTTAAGGAAACAGAACATTTTAGATCAAAATTTTACTTAAGCCAACTATTACAGAAAAGACTATGACCCTACCTTATCTCTGCCAGCAAAGGCTAGATGAAAAGCTTAAACTTCCACACATATCAGGCTGTAAAGAGGCACAGAACCCCCCCAGTTCAGTGTCTGAGAGGGCCAAGTGGGCATGTGGGTTTTTCATCCTCACCAGACTGGAAAAAAGCATGCAGAAAACTAACAAAATTTCTCACCAGCAAACCTCAAAGAATAGCTTAAGAATGTTATCTGAGCATAGTGGAAATTAGAGAATAAGACATCTTGGAACGTCAGAAAGGAAGAATAATACAAATTGATGGTCTAAGGAGAAAAATACCAAGGAATGTACTAAAAATTTTGAGAACTAATGAGTGAGTTCAGTAAGGGTGCAGGATAAAAAATAAAAATACAAAAAGCAATTGTATTTCTATAGAAATAGAAACAAACATGTAAAAACAGAAATTAAAAACACAATGGCATATACAGTCACTCTAAAATAAATATTTGGTTGTCAGAGTAAATCTAACAAAAACACACAGGACTTCTATGCTGAAAACTACAAAATGTTGTTGAAAGAAATCAAAAAGCACCCAAATAAATGGAACACTTGTCTGTCTTCATGTAAATATTAGAAGATTCACTATAGTTTAGGGTTAATTCTCCCCACATTGACACACAGGTTTAGTGCAATTCCTATCAAAATCCCAACAATATTTTTTGTTAGACATAAAAAGGATTATTTTAAAATTTACAAAAAGGCAAGTGATCTAGATTTGCTAAAAATCATTCTGAAAAGAAGAATAAAGTGGAAGTATCTCTTTTCTTGAATTCAAGATTTATTATATAGTTATATAATAAGAATGTGTGATATTGATGGAAGAATAGACAGATTAGTGGAATACAATAGGAAAACCGGAAATAGCTCCCACACAATTAAAGCCAAGTGACTTTTGACAAAACTATGGGGAAAAATTCAATGAGGAAGGACAATATTTTCAATGGACGATGCTGGATCAATTGGCATTTTATCCATAGACAAAAAAAAAAAAAATTGAACCTTAATATAAACCTCACATCCTTCACCAAAATTAACTCAGACTAGATTATAGACTTACATGTAAAACATACAACTATAAAACTTTTAGAAAATTATATAAGAGAAAATCTTCAGGACTTAGGACTTGGTAAAGACTTCCTAGACTATTACCCAAAGCACTGTCCATAATAGAAAAATCAAATATTGGACTTTACCAAAGTTTAAAACACTCGTTTTGAAAAAGACTCAGTTAGAAGGATCAAAATACAAGCTACAGAATGGGGAAAATATTTATAAATCATATATCTGACAAATCTAGAGTACATAAGGTATTCCCTGCTGGCTCAGATGGTAAAGAGTCTGCCTGGAATTTGGGCGACCTGGGCTCAATCCCTGGGTTGGGAAGAGCCCCTGGAGAAGAAAATGGCAACCCACTCCAGTATTCTTGCCTGGAAAATCCCATGGATGGAGGAGCCTGGCTGGCTACAGTCCATGGGGTGGCAAAGAGTCAAACACGACTAAGAAGCTTAACTTTCACTTTTCACTTTTCTTTCAGAGTATATAAAGCATTATCCAAACTAAAAATGATGCAATTAGAGAACGGGCAAAGGACATGAAGAACTATTTCACTGAAATATTTCACTATTTGACATGTACAGATGTCAAATAAGCAAATGAAAAGATGTTCAACATCTCAGGGAAATGCAAATTAAGACCGCAGTGAGCTATCACTCACTGTTATTAAAACAGCTAAAATGACGGTTAGGATGTGGAAAAAGCTGGGTCTCTCATTTATTGATGGGGAAAAGAAAAAATGGTATGTCCAATCTGAGAAATATTTTGGCAATTTCTTAGGAAACTAAATATACACTTACCACATGACCCATGAGCTTTAGGCCATTTATCTCATAGAAATGAAACTCCACATATGATTGTTCACAACAGTTTTATTTGTAATAGCCTAAAGCTGGAAACAATCAAAGTGTTTCTCATATGTAAATAGTTTAACAAATTGTGTTAAAACAATATTGTAAAGTAATTAGCCTCCAACTAAAATAAATAAATTCAATTTAGTTCAGTCACTCAGTCGTATCTGACTCTTTGCAAACACATGGACAGCAGCGCACCAGGTCTCCCTGTCCATCACCAACACCCGGAGTTTACTCAAACTCATGCCCATGGAGTCAATGATGTCATCCAACCATCTCATCCTCTGTCATCCCCTTTTCCTCCTGCCCTCAATCTTTCCCAGCATCAGGGTCTTTTCAAATGAGTCAGCTCTTCGCATAAGGTGGCCAAAGTACTGGAGTTTCAGCTTCAATATCAGTCCTTTCAATGAGTATTCAGGACTGATTTCTTCTAGGATGGTCTGGTTGGATTTCCTTGCAGCCCAAGGGACTCTCGAGAATCTTCTCCAACACCACAGTTCAAAAGTATCAATTCTTTGGCATTCAGCTTTCTTTATAAAGCAGCTCTCACATCCATACATGACTACTGCAAAAACCATAGCCTTGACTAGACTGTTCTTGACAAAGTAATGTCTCTGCTTTTTAATATGCTGTCTATGTTGGTCATAACTTTTTTTCCAAGCAGCAGCGTCTTTTAATTTCATGGCTGCAATCACCATCTGCAGTGATTTTGGAGCCCCCCCAAAAATAAAGTCTGTCACTGTTTCCACTGTTTCTCCATTTTTTTTGCCATGAAGTGATGGGACCTAATGCCATGATCTTAGTCTTCTGAATATTGAGCTTTAAGGCAACTTTTTCACTCTCCTCTTTCATTTTCATTAAGAGGTTCTTTAGTTCTTCTTCACTTTCTGCCTTAAAGTTGCTGTCATCTGCATATCTGAGGTTATTGATATTTCTCCTGGCAATCTTGATTCCAGTTTGTGCTTCCTCCAGCCCAGCATTTCTCATGATGTACTCCGCATATAACTTAAATAAGCAGGGTGACAATATACAGCCTTGATGTCCTCCTTTTCCTATTTGGAACCAGTCTGTAGTTCCATGTCCAGTTCTAAATGTTGCTTCCTGACCTGCATACAGATTTCTCAGGAGAGACAGGTCAGGATGTCTGGGATTCCCATCCCTTGAAGAATTTTCCACAGTTTGTTGTGATCCACACAGTCAAAGTCATTGGCATAGTCAATAAAGCAGAAGTAGATGCTTTTCTGGAACTCTCTTGCTTTTTCGATGATCCAGCAGATGTTGCAATTTGATCTCTGGCTCCTCTGCCCTTTCTAAATCCAGCTTGAACATCTGGAAGTTCAAAGTTCACATATTGAAGCCTGGCTTGGAGAATTTTGAGCATTACTTTACTAGCGTGTGAGATGAGTGCAATTGTGCAGTCGTTTGAGCATTCTTTGGCATTGATTTTCTTTGGGATTGGAATGAAAACTGACCTTTTCCAGACCCATGGCCACTGCTGAGTTTTCCAAACTTGCTGGCAAATTGAGTGCAACACTTGCACAGCATCATCTTTTAGGATTTGAAATAGCTCAACTTAAATTCCATCACTTCCACTAGCATTGTTCATAGTGATGCCTCCTAAGGTCCACTTGACTTTGCATTTCAGGATGTCTAGCTCTAGGTGAGTGATCACACCATCGTGATTATCTGGGTCATGAAGATCTTTTTTTGTACAGTTCTTCTGTGTATTCTTGCCACCTCTTCTTAATATCTTTTGCTTCTGTTAGGTCCCTACCATTTCTGTCCTTTATTGAGCCCATCTTTGCTTGAAATATTTCCTTGGTATCTCTAATTTTCTTGAAGACATCTCTAATCTTTCCCATTCTATTGATTTCTTCTATTTCTTTGCACTGATCACTGAGGAAGGCTTTCTTATCTCTCCTTGCTATTCTTTGGAACTCTGCATTCAAATGGGTCTATCTTTCCTTTTCTCCTTTGCTTTTTGCTTCTTCTCTCTTCACAGCTATTTGTAAGGACTCCTCAGACAGCCATTTTGCTTTTTTGATTTTCTATTTCTTGGGAATTATCTTGATCCCTGTCTCCTGTACAATGTCACAAACCTCCGTCCATAGTTCATCGGGCACTCCATCTATCAGATCCAGTCCCCTAAATCTATTTCTTACTTCCACTGTATAATAGTTAGGGATTTGATTTAGGTCATATGGATCATAGAAAAAGCAAGAGAGTTCCAAGAAACAACTATTTCTGCTTTATTGACTATGCCAAAGCCTTTGACTGTGTGGATCACAGCAAACTGGAAAATTCTGAAAGAGATGGGAATACCAGACCACCTGACCTACCTCTTGAGAAACCTGTATGCAGATCAGGAAGCAACAGTTAGAACTGGACATAGAACAACAGACTGGTTCCAAATAGGAAAAGGAGGACATCAAGGCTGTATATTGTCACCCTGCTTATTTAACTTATATGCAGAGTACATCATGAGAAACGCTGCGCTGGAGGAAGCACAAGCTGGAATCAAGATTGCCGGGAGAAATATCAGTAACCTCAGATATGCAGATGACACCACCCTTGTGGCAGAAAATGAAGAAGAACTAAAGAGCCTCTTGAGGAAAGTGAAAGAGGAGAGTGAAAAAGTTGGCTTAAAGCTCAACATTCAGAAAACAAGATCATGGCATCCGGTCCCGTCACTTTATGGGGAATAGATGGGGAAACAGTGGAAACAGTGGCTGACTTTATTTTGGGGGGCTCCAAAATGACTGCAGATGGTGACTGCAGCCATGAAATTAAAAGACACTTGCTGCTTGGAAAAAAAGTTATGACCAACCTAGACAGCATATTAAAAAGCAGAGACATTACTTTGCCAACAAAGTTCCATCTAGTCAAGGCTATGGTTTTTCCTTTGGTCATCTATGGATGTGAGAGTTGGACTATAAAGAAAGCTGAGTGCTTTTGAACTGTGGTGTTGGAGAAGACTTTTGAGAGTCCCTTGGACTGCAAGGAGATCCAACCAGTCCATCCTAAAGGAGATCAGTCCTTGGGTGTTAATTGGAAGGACTGATGTTGAAGCTGAAACTCCAATACTTTGGCCACCTCATGCAAAGAGCTGACTCATTTGAAAAGACCTTGATGCTGGGAAAGACTGAGAGCAGGAGGAGAAGCGGACGACAGAGGATGAGATGGTTGGATGGCATCACCGACTCAATGGACATGGATTTGGGTGGACTCTGGGAGTTGGTGATGGACAGGGAGGCCTGGCATGCTGTGATTCATGGGGTCGCAAAGAGTCGGACACAATTGAGCAACCGAACTGAACTGAATGGTCTAGTCGTTTTCCCTACTTTCTTCAATTTAGGTCTGGATTTGGCAATAAGGAGTTCATGATCTGAGCCACAGTCAGCTTCCAGTCTTGTTTTTGCTGACTGTATAGAGCTTCTCCATCTTTGGCTGCAAAGAATATAATCAGTCTGATTTTGGTGTTGACCATCTGGTGATGTCCATGTGTAGAGTCTTGTCTTGTTGGAAGAGGGTGTTTGCTATGACCAGTGCATTCTCTTGGCAACACTCTATTAGCCTTTTCCCTGCTTCATTCTGTATTTCAAGGCCAAATTTGCCTGTTACTCCAGGTGTTTCTTGAATTCCTACTTTTGCATTCCTGTCCCCTATAATGAAAAGGACATCTGTTTTGGGTGTTAGTTCTAGGAGTTCTTGCAAGTCTTCATAGAACCATTCAACATCAGCTTCTTCAGAGTTACTGGTCAGGGCATAGACTTGGATTATTGTGATATTGAGTGGTTTGCCTTGGAGATAAACAGAGATCATTCTGTCATTTTTGTGAATGCACCCAAGTAATGCATTTCAGACTCTCTTGTTGACTATGATGGCTACTCCATTTCTTCTAAGGGATTCTTGCCCACAGTAGTAGATATAATGGTCATCTGAGTTAAATTCACCTATTTGAGTCCATTTTAGTTCACTGATTCCTAAAATGTCAACATTCACTCTTGCCATCTCCTGTTTAACCATTTCCTATTTACCTTGGTTCATGGACCTAACATTCTAGGTTTTTATGTAATATTGCTCTTTACAGCATTGGACCTTGCTTCCATCACCAGTCGCATCCACAGCTGGGTGTTGTTTTTGCTTTGGCTCCATTTATTTGTTCTTTCTGGAGTTATTTCTCCACTGATCTACAGTAGCATATTGAGCACCAACCAACCTGGGGAGTTTATCTTTCAGTGTCCTATCTTTTTGCTTTTTTATACTCTTCATGGGGTTCTCAAGGCAAGAATACTGAAGTAGTTTGCCATTCCCTTCTCCAGTGGACCACATTTTGTCAGAACTCTCCACCATGACCCATCCGTCTTGGGTGGACCCACACGGCATGGCTCATATTTCATTGAGTTAGACAAGGCCATGGTCCATGTGATTAGATTGGTTAGTTTTCTGTGATTGTAAAAGAAAAAGCAAATTGTGTATATACATACCATGGAATACTACCCAACAACCAAAAAGAATGAATTATTGATGCATGCAAGAGTTTGAATTGATCTCAAGATTACTATGCTGAGTGGTAAAAGTCAAAATTCACAAACTGTGTGGTTCATTTACATAAGATTATTGAAGAGGCAAAATTATAGATATGGAAAGTAGGTTAATGGTTGCCCCTAAATAAGGATGATGGAGAGAGGGTTTGAATGTGACTATAAATGGGTAGCATTAGGGACATCTTTGTGCTGATTGAATAGCTCTGTATCTTGTGGTCATGGTTATGTGAACTTATACCTTTGATAAAATGACAGAACTATACATACACACTGTCCCAATATGAAATTCCTGGCTTTGATATTGTACTATAATTATGTAAATGTAACTTTGGGGGGGAAGTTGGTTGAAGGGTACTTGGGACTGCTCTGTATGATTTTTGCAACTTCCTGTGAAATCATAATTATTTTAAAATAAAAAGTTGAAGAAAATCAAAAGCATAAAAAGTATAAAAGAAAATCAAAACTTGGAGAAGAATCAACATGGTGGTGTGTTTCCTGTTTTTAGTTTCTCCTGATTCTTTTCTCTGAGGGTCAGAACCAGTCACCAAGCAGAACAGCAATGGCAACTAAAATCTAAAAGGAACCCTAGTGTCTTTTCAGCTAGAGGAACTAGTGAAAGCAGGCTATGCAAGCCAAAGTGAAACGGGGGAATCTGAGAAAGGAGAGGTCAGGAAAATGCTATCCCTTAATTCTGTTAAAGAAATCACATATCTCAGCTCCTCTCCTATACAGCACATAGGTGGGGCAGAAGAAAACCAACATAAAAAGGGCTTTGAGAATTGAACTGATATTCAAACCACCTCTGCAAGTCTCAGCTTAATCCCTGAACTGTGCATGTGTGGAACAAACTGAAACCAACTTAGAAAGGCTATGAGAACTGAATTGAGAATTGAATATCAACCACTGAAGGTGATATAGGCTTGATGGTCTTATTCCAACTGGGTTAATTGCCAGCTAAAACAAAGCTACTGACACTCTCCAGAGGAATATTATAAAAACCAGAATCTAAAAAAAAAATGTCGCATTCATAATATACCAATAGGTAAAGACCCAGAAAAATATAACTTAAGGGTAAGACAATCAATAAACATCAACCCTGAGAAGATCCAGAAATTGGAATTAACAGACTTTAAAGTAGAAGCTATAGCTATGTTTAATGTGCTAAGGGAATACTTAATTGTTGTTCAGTCACTGAGTGTGTCTAACTCTTTGTGACCCTATGGGCTACAGTACAGCAGGTTTCCCTGTCCTCCACTATCTCCCAGAGTTTGCTTAAGTTCATGTCTACTGAGATGGTGATGCTATCTAATCATCTCATCCTCTGCCACCCTTGTCTCCTTTTGCCTTCAATGTCTCCCAGCATCAGGGTCTTTTCCAATGAGCCAGCTGTTTGCATCAGGTGGCCAAAATATTGGAGCTTCAGCTTTAGCATCAGTCATTCTAATGAATGCTTAGGGTTGATTTCCTTTACGATGGACTGGTTGATCTCCTTGCTGTCCAAGGGACTCTCAAGCCTTTTCCAGAACCACAGTTCAAAAGCATCAGTTATTCAGCACTCATCCTTTTTTATGGTCCAACTCTCACATCTGTATATGACTATGGGAAAAATATAGCTTTGACTATTCGGACCTTTGTCAGCAAAGTGATGTCTTTGCTTTTTAATATGCTGTCTAGGTTTGTCATAGCTTTCCTTCCAAGAGGCAAGAAGCCAGACAAAGGGAATACTTATTTGAAATACATACAAATGTAGAAAACATAAGAAGAGAAATAGAAACTATACAAATATAACCAAATGGAAATTGTAGAACCCAAAACTACAAATTCTGAAATAAAATGACACTGTATGGACTTGGTACCAAGACAGAGATTACAGAGTAAACAGAGTAAAATTTAAAGTAGATCAGTAGGACTATACAATCTGAAAACTAAAGAGAAAAATTATTTTAAAGAACAGAACTTCTAAGATCTGTATATCATATGGTCTAACATACATATAATTAGAGTCCCAGAAAAAGAAGAAAAATAATTTAGAAAGAAAAAAAAATTAAAGAATAACTGCTGAAAACTTCTGTGTTGGTTTCCTAGAGCTGTTGTAATAGAGTACTACAAACTGAGTGCCTTAAACAAGAGAGTATATCCTCTCACAATTCTGGAGGTTAAAACATGAAATAAAGGCATCAGTGGGGCCATGCTTTCTCTAAGACTGGGTAGAATCTTTTCCTGCCTTGCTCTAGTTTCCGCTGGTCTTCATAGATGCTAGGTGTTCTTGGCTTGTAACTGCATGACTCTACTCTCAGACACTGGCATCAGCTGGTGCTCTCCCTGTATGTGTTTGCATCAAATTTCTTTTTTTTTTTTTTAATCTTTTTTTTTTAATTTTATTTTTAAACTTTACAATATTGTATTGGTTTTGCCAAATATCAAAATGAATCCGCCACAGGTAAGGACACTGCTCACACAGGAGTAGGACCTACTCAAATGCCCACATCTCACCTTACTTATATCAACCCTATTTCCAGCTAAGGTCACATTCACAGGTACCTGGGTTAGGACTTTAGCAAATTCTCTGAAGGTAGATAATTCAGCCCAAAACAATTTCCCAATTTGATTCAAGACATAAGACAAAAACTTACATATTCTAGAAACTTGGTAAAATCTAAACAGAATAATTCAAGAAAATCATGCCTAGTTACATCAGAATTTGAACTTTTAAAAATCAAAGATAAAGAAAAAAAACCTAAGGGCAGCTAAAAAAAAAAAAAAAAAACACAAAAATATAGAGGAACAATATGCATGACTGCAAATATTCATTAGGAACAAAAAAGGACCAACATCTTTAAGCTACTGGAGGAAGAAAATCCATAAACTTGTAATTCTAAATTCAGCAAAATGATTCTTCAGAAATAAAACAAAGACATTTTCACATGACTTATTAATAAACAAAAAGAATTTGTCACCAGACAATGTACTCTTTTTTTAAAAAGTGCTAAAGGAAGCTCTTCCAGTTGGAAAAAAAAAAAAAAAATGTTACCAGAGGGAAATTTGGATCTTCAGATAAGGAGCTTGGAAGTCACCACTCTGTCCTAACAACAAATAAAAAGCTAAACAGAATGAAAAATCAAAAACTGTGTTGTGAGATTCATTTTCATGTGCTCAATCAGCTTCCTACAGTAAATATCCGAGAAAAATCCCCTCCAGCTTCTGGCAGGGGGAGAGAAAAAGGAACTATTTTGAAATAAGACAGAGCACTCTGTTTTTCTTAACACGGCATGCCCTCAGGTGAAACTAGTTAACCAGAGCCTTACCTGCTTGGATATTAACATCAGTTCAGTTGCTCAGTCATGTTCAACTCTTTGTGACCCCATGGACTGCAGCACACCAGGCTTCCCTGTCCATCACCAACTCCCAGAACTGACTCAAATTCATGTCTATGGAGTTGGTGATGCCATCCAACCATCTCAACCTCTGTCATCCCCTTCTCCTCCCACCCTCAATCTTTCCCAGCATCATGGTCTTTTCATATGAGTCAGTTTTTTTGCATCAGGTGGCCAAAGTATTGGAGTTTCAGCTTCAACATCAGTCCTTCCAGTGAATATTCAGGACTAATTTCCTTTAGGATTGACTGGTGGGATCTCCTTGCAGTCCAAGAGATTCTCAAGCGTCTTTTCCAACACCACAGTTTAAAAGCATTAATTCTTCAGTGCTCAGCTTTCTTTATAGTCCAACTCTCACATCCATACATGACTACTGGAAAAACCATAGCTTTGACTAGATGGACTTTTGTTAAAGTAATGTCATGTCTCTGCTTTTTAATATGCTATCTAGGTTGGTCATAGCTTTTCTCCCAAAGAGAAAGCATCTTGTAATTTCATGGCTGCAGTCACCGTCTGCAGTGATTTTGGAGCCCAATAAAATAAAGTCTGTCACTGTTTCCATTGTTTCCCCACCTATTTGCCATGAAGTCATGGGATTTGCTTGGGTATTACCAGAATCTAATTGACCTAGGGGTGGGGAAATACCTAACCCCAGCCATCTCTAGCAACCCTGTTCCACCTAAAGAGGGAGAAACACTTGTGAAGATCACAGAGCGGAAGCATGGATTCACTAAATGACTGAGACCTAATCATAGGACTATAGAACACTTTGCCCACTACACCTCAGCACCTCAGTACTGAAGGTCTATTTACAGAAGCTCGTTTTACTGTGTATGTCATGTTCAGCTATCAAGAAAAAATTGCAAGGTATACTGAAAGCCAGAAAACATAATTTGAAGAGACAGACACTTGAGTCAAAAAAGGAATTCTGATAGCACCTTAAAAACATTTTGAACTAAGTGAAAATTAAAATACAACTTATCAAACTCTGTGGGACGCATTAAAAGCAGTGCTTAGTTTGAAATTTATAGTATTTAATGTATATACTAGAAAAGAAGAAAGATTTGAAACCAATAGTCTAAGATTCCACCTTAGAAAACTAGAAATAGAAGAGCAAATTAAATCCAAAGTAAACAGATAAAAATAAATTAAATATAGACCAGAAACTAAAAACAGGAAATCAATAGAGAAAATTAATGAAACCAAAAACTAGTTGTTTGAAAATGTCAATAAAATCTATAAATATCTAACCAGGCTAGCTAACAAAAAGGAATACATTCTAGCTACTGACATTAGAAATGAAAGGAGGGACATCTCTTTTAATTCGATCTCACTACAGATCCCATGGTCATTCAAAGGATAATAAAGAAATATAATGAACAGCTCTATGCCCATAATTTAATAGCATACATGAAATGGACCAATTTTTTTAAATGCACAATTTGTCAAAACTCACACAAGAAGAAATAGACAATCTGAGTAAGCCCCATACCTATTAGAGAAATTGAGTCAATGATTAATAACCTTCCAAAACAACATCAGTTTCAGTTCAGTTCAGTTTAGTTGCCCAGTCGTGCCCGACTCTTTGCGACCCCATGAATCGCAGCACGCCAGGCCTCCCTGTCCATCACCAACTCCCAGAGTTCACTAAGTCTCACAGCCATTGAGTCAGTGATGCCATCCAGCCATCTCATCCTCTGTCGTCCCCTTCTCCTCCTGCCCCCAATCCCTCCCAGCATCAGAGTCTTTTCCAGTGAGTCAAGTCTTCGCATGAGGTGGCCAAGTACTGGAGTTTCAGCTTTAGCATCATTCCTTCCAAAGAAATCCCAGGGCTGATCTCCTTCAGAATGGACTGGTTGGATCTCCTTGCAGTCCAAGGGACTCTCAACAGTCCTCTCCAACACCACAGTTCAAAAGCATCAATTCTTTGGCACTCAGCTTTCTTCACAGTCCAACTCTCACATCCATACATGACCACTGGAAAAACCATAGCCTTCACTATATGGACCTTTGTTGGCAAAGTAATGTCTCTTCTTTTTAATATGCCATCTAGGTTGGTCATAACTTTTCTTCCAAAGAGTAAACATCTTTTAATTTCATGGCTGCAGTCACCATCTGCAGTGATTTTGGAGCCCAAAAATATAAAGGCTGACACTGTTTCCACTGTTTCCCCATCTATTTCCCATGAAGTAATGGGACCAGATACCGTGATCTTAGTTTTCTGAATGTTGAGCTTTAAGCCAACTTTTTCACTCTCCACTTTCACTTTCATCAAGAGGCTTTTGAGTTCCTCTTCACTTTCTGCCATAAGGGTGGTGTCACCTGCATATCTGAGATTATTGATATTATTCTTGGCAATCTTGATTCCAGCTTGTGCTTCTTCCAGCCCAGCGTTTCTCATGATGTACACTGAATATAAGTTAAATAAGCAGGGTGACAATATACGGCCTTGACGTCCTCCTTTTCCTATTTGGAACCAGTCTGTTGTTCTATGTCCAGTTCTAACTGTTGCTTCCTGACCTGCATACAGGTTTCTCAAGAGGCAGGTCAGGTAGTCCAGTATTCCCATCTCTTTCAGAATTTTCCACAGTTTATTGTGATCCACATAGTAAAGGTTTGGCATAGTCAATAAAGCAGAAATAGATGTTTTTCTGGAACTCTCTTGCTTTTTCCAGGATCCAGCGGATGTTGGGATTTGGTCTTGTGTTCCTCTGCTTTTTCTAAAACCAGCTTGAACATCTAGAAGTTCACGGTTCATGTATTGCTGAAGCCTGGCTTGGAGAATTTTGAGCATTACTTTACTAGCATGTGAGATGAGTGCAATTGTGCAGTAGTTTGAGCATTCTTTGGCATTGCCTTTCTTTGGGATTGGAATGAAAACTGACTTTTTCCAGTCCTGTGGCCACTGCTGAGTTTTCCACATTTGCTGGCATATTGAGTGCAGCACTTTCACAGCATCATCTTTCAGGGTTTGAAATAGGTCAACTGGAATTCCATCACCTCCACTAGCTTTGTTCGTAGTGATGCTTTCTATGGCCCACTTGACTTCACATTCCAGGATGTCTGGCTCTAGGTCAGTGATCACACCATCATGGTTATCTTGGTCATGAAGATCTTTTTTGTACAGATCTTCTGTGTATTCTTGCCACCTCTTCTTAATATCTTCTGCTTCTGTTAGGTCCATACCATTTCTGTCCTTTATCGAGCCCATCTTTGCATGAAATGTTCCCTTGGTATCTCTAATTTTCTTGCAGAGATCTCTAGTCTTTCCCATTCTGTTGTTTCCCTCTATTTCTTTGCATTGATCGCTGAGGAAGGCTTTCTTATCTCTTTTTGCTATTCTTTGGAACTCTGCATTCAGATGCTTATATCTTTCCTTTTCTCCTTTGCTTTTCACTTCTCTTCTTTTCACAGCTATTTGTAAGGCCTCCTCAGACAGCCATTTTGCTTTTTTGCATTTCTTTTCCATGGGGATGGTCTTGATCCCTGTCTCCTGTACAATGTCACGAACCTCAGTCCATAGTTCATCAGGCTCTCTATCTATCAGATCTAGGCCCTTAAATCTATTTCTCACTTCCACTGTATAATCATAAGGGATTTGATTTAGATCATATCTGAATGGTCCAGTGGTTTTGCCTACTTTCTTCAATTTCAGTCTGAATTTGGCAATAAGGGGTTCATGGTCTGAGCCACAGTCAGCTCCTGGTCTTGTTTTTGCTGACTGTATAGAGAGAGCTTCTCCATCTGCAAAGAATATAATCAACCTGATTTCAGTGTTGACCCTCTGGTGATGTCCATGTATAGAGTCTTCTCTTGTGTTCTTGGAAGAGGGTGTTTGCTATGACCAGTGCATTTTCTTGGCAAAACTCTATTAGCCTTTGCCCTGCTTCATTCCGTATTCCAAGGCCAAATTTGCCTGTTACTCCAGGTGTTTCTTGACTTCCTACTTTTGCATTCCAGTCCCCTATAATGAAAAGGACATCTTTTTTGGGTGTTAGTTCTAAAAGGTCTTGTAGGTCTTCATAGAACCGTTCAACTTCAACTTCTTCAGTGATACTCGTTGGGGCATAGACTTGGATTATTGTGATATTGAATGGTTTGCCTTGGAAACGAACAGAGATTATTTTGTCGTTTTTAAGATTGCATTCAAGTACTGCATTTCGGATTCTTTTGTTGACCATGATGGCTACTCCATTTCTTCTAAGGGATTCCTGCCCACAGTAGTAGATATAATGGTCATCTGAGTTAAATTCACCCATTCCAGTCCATTTTATTCCTAGAATGCCGACATTCACTCTTGCCATCTCCTGTTTGACCACTTCCAATGCCTTGATTCATGGACCTGACATTCCAGGTCCCTATGCAATATTGTTCTTTACAGCATTGGACCTTCCTTCTATCACCAGTCACATCCACAACTGGGTATTGTTTTTGCTTTGGCTCCATCCCTTCATTCTTTCTCGAGTTATTTCTCCACTGATCTCTAGTAGCATATTGGACACCTACTGACCTGGGGAGTTCCTCTTTCAGTATCCTATCATTTTGCCTTTTCATACCGTTCATGGGGTTCTCAAGGCAAGAATATTGAAGTGGTTTGCCTTTCCCTTCTCCAGTGGACCACATTTTGTCAGATCTCTCCACCATGACCTGCCCGTCTTGGGTGGCCCCATGGGCAATGGCTTAGTTTCATTGAGTTAGACAAGGCTGTGGTCCTAGTGTGATCAGATTGACTAGTTTTCTGTGATTATGGTTTCAGTGTGTCTGCCCTCTGATGCCCTCTTGCAACACTTACCATCTTACTTGGGTTTCTCTTACCTTGGACCTGGGGTATCTTTTCACGGCTGCTCCAGCAAAGCGCAGGCCCTGCTCCTTACCTTGGATGAGGGGTATCTCCTCACCACTGCCCCTCCTGACCTTGAATGTGAAATAGCTCCTCTAGGCCCTCCTGCGCCCGCGCAGCCATCAGTTTAGATGAGCTTAATAGTGGATTTTACCAAACACTTAAGGAAGTATTTATACTAATTCTCTGCAATTTCTTTCAGAGGACAGAAGCAGAAGGAATAATTTCACACTCATCCTGTGAGGTCAGCATTACTTTAATACCAAAACCAGACAAAGATAAAATAAGAAAACTACAGACCAATATCTCCCATAAGTGTGGATGCAAAGATTCTCAATGAAATCTTAGCAAGCCAAATCCAACAATGTATAAAAAGAATTATATAACATGACCAAGTGGGATTTATCTCAGGTATACAAAACATTTTAAACGTATTTGATGGTGAGAAATCAGATAGCAGGGGAAGACTATCTTTGTTCACAAATGATATGATCATCTACATAGAAAGCCTGAAAGAACAGACAAAAAACAAATACCTGCCTCCTCAACCCAGAACCAGTAAGTAATTATAGCAAGGTTGTAGGATACAGGATATATACAAGTCAATCACTTTTCTATATATCAGCAATGAACAAGTGGAATTTCAGATAACAAAACAGTATCATTTACATTAGTGCTCCAAAATATGAAATACTTAGGTATAAATATGAAATAGGTAAAAATCAAACAAAATGTGCTTAAGATCTATATGATCTTAAAGATCAGAACTACAAAATTCTGATGAATGAAATCGAAGAACTAAATGAATGTAGAGATACTCCATGTATATGGATAAGGAAGACTTAATATTGACAAGATGTTTGTTATCTCCAAGTTGATCTATAGATTCAAGGCAAATTTATTTTGTGGGTATTGATTTCAAACTAAATCTAGAGTTTATATGGAGAAACTTTTTAGATAAAGCATCAAAGGCATCATCCAAGAAAGAACTGATAAGCTGGACTTCATTAAAATATCAAACTTCTGCTCTGTGAAAGACAATGTCAAGTGAATGAGATAAGAGCCACACATTGGAAGAAAATATTTATTAAAGATATATCTGATATCCAAAATATACAAATATATATACAAAATATCCAAAAATATACAAAGAACTCTTAAAACTCAATAATAAGAAAAGAAACAATTTGATTTAAAAATGGGCCATACTTTAACAGAAACCTGACCAAAGAAGATAGATGGATGGCAAACAAATATGCTAAAAGATACTTCACATCATATGTCATCAGGAAAATGTAAATGAAGAAACAATGAGATATCACTACCCACCTTTTAGGATGGCCAAAATGCAGAACACTGCCAACATCAAATACTGGTGAAGGGGTAGAGCAATGGAATTTTAATACATTGCTGTGGGAAGGTGAAATGGTACGGAAACTTTGGAAGACAGTGTGGTAAGTACTTACAAAATTTAACATATTTTATCATGCAGTTGCAATCCAGCAATTGCACTCTTTGATATTTACCCAAAGGAGTTGAAAACTCAGGTCCATTCAAAAATTTGCACCTAGATGTTTATAGCAGTGTTGTTTATAACTGCCAAAACAAATAAGATACACTTCAGTAAGTTAATAGATAAATAAACTGTGTATATCCAAACAATGGAACATGCTGTGGTGTTAAAAAGCAGTGGGTAATCGAGTCATGAAAGGACATAGAGGTAACTTAAATGAAATAACTAACTAATTAAGTGAAATATAGAAATCTGAACAGGCTACATACTAAATGATTCCAACTAGATGACACTCTAGAAAAGGCAAAACTGAGACAGTAAAAAGATCCAGGTTGAGAAAGGAAGGATGAACAATTGGAACCCAGAGGATTTTTAGGGCAGGGAAAACACTCTGCATGGCACAATAATGATAGATACATGTTATTATGTATCCATCATGAAAGTGAAAGTGTTAGTCCCTCAGTCATTGTCTGACTCTTTGGGACCCCAGGAACTGGAGCCCACCAGGCTCCTGTATCCATGGAATTCTCCAGGCAAGAATACTGGAGCAGGGAGTCATTCTCTTCTCCAGGGGATCTTCCTGACTGAGGGATTGAATGTTTGGAGAAGGCAATGGCAACCCACTCCAGTATTCTTGCCTGGAGAATCCCATGGATGGAGCCTGTAGCCCTGGTGGGCTACAGTCCACAGGGTCGCAAAGAGTCGGACACGACTGAGTGACTTCACTTCACTTCTCCTGTATTGCAGGCAGATTCTTTACCCTGCGAGCCACCAGGGAAGCCCCATATGTCATTATGCACTGGTCTAAACTCATAGAAAATACACCACCAAGAGTGAACTGCAATGTCAACCATGGACTTTGGGCAGGTAGCATGTGTCACTCTGTATTCATCAGTTTTAGCAGATCCGCCACTCTGACGGCGGATGTCAGTAAACGGGGAGGCTTTGCACAGCGGGGCAGAAGCGAGATGGGGAAGCTCCGCACGTTCTCCTCAGTTTCCTGCGAGCCTAAAACTGCTCGAAAATACAGTCCTCAGAAAAGACCTCTTTAGTCCTTTAAAATACATGTGTTTAAGGCAAAAGTTATAACACTGTCTGTTGGAGTATTCGGTTTATATAGGAGTAATACATATGACTACTGTAACATAAAGACCAGTGGGGGGTTATAAAGGGATGTATATGATTGCCAAGTTTCTATACTTTATATGATGTAATATAATATTAACTCTAAGCAGATGTGAAAGTTTAGGAATGTATATCCCTAGAGCAAACCAATAAACATTTACACTTGAAAAATGTCTAAGAATCAAGATATAAATTAAAAAGAAGCAGTAAAAATTAAAACATGGAACAGAGGAACAAAAAATGAAGTGGCAATCAGAAAAAAAAGGTAAGATGGTAGACTTAAACCACACAAAAGCATATTGAATGTTAATGGTGTAAGCAGTCTAATTACGAGAGAGTTCATAAAGAACTGAGACTCACTATATGCTTCCTACAACAGACATTTTAAATATAAAACATAAAAAAAGATAAATGAAAAGTAAATGGTTGGAAAATTATATACCACATGACCCACAAGCCTACCAAGCTTAAAGTGGCTATAGCAATGTTATATACAGTAGAGTTTTTAAGGCAAAGAGAATTACTGGAAATAAAGAGATATTTCAAAATGATAAAAAAGAAGAATCATGAGGATGACATAAAAAGTATAACAAATACATACTTAACAATGGAAACTCAAAATATGTGGATTTTCACAGAATTTGAAGGAGTCATAGACAGACATACATAGTCACAATAAGATACTGTTAACATCTTTGTCATAGACATTTTTATAACAGCTGCTGCTGCTGCTGCTAAGTCGCTTCAGTCGTGTCCAACTCTGTGTGACCCCATAGACAGCAGCCCACCAGGCTCCTCTGTCCATGGGATTCTCCAGGCAAGAACACTGGAGTTGGTTGCCATTTCCTTCTCCATTTATAACAGCTAGATAAAATAATTTGTGATGATCAAGAAGATGTAAACATCACTGTAAACTACCTCTACCAAATTAACATTTATAGAACACTACATCAAGCAGCAGCTGAATGTATATGAATTTAAGAGGAGATGGTCATTCACCAAGAATGGTCTTATTTGGGGTCATAAAACAAATCTCAATAAATTTAATATGGATTAAAATTTAAAACAGTGTGTTTTCTACCTATGTATTAGAATTTTCCAGAGAAACAGAACCAACAGAATGTGTGTGCATATCTATATTGTGTGTGTGTGTGTGTGTGTATATATATATATATAGACTTACCCTGTTACTCAGCAGTAAGGAATCTGCCTGCAATGAAGGAGAAGCGAGTTCAATCACTGGGTTGGGAAGATCCCCTGGAGGAGGAAATGGCAACCCACTCCAGTACTCTTGCCTGGAGAATCCCATGGACAAAGGAGCCTGGCAGGCTACAGTCCATAGGGTTGCAAAGAGTCACACACAACTGAAGCGACTGAGCACGCACACACATACATATATAAGCATATACATATACATCTAGCTAGCTAGCTAGGTAGCACATTAGAGAGAAAGAGATTTTAAGGAATCAGTTCACATAACTGTGGGGGCTGGCAAATCCAGAATCTACAGGACAGTCCAATAGCCTGGAGACAAAGGAAGAGTTAAAGTTACAGGGTCAAGTCTTAAGGCTTCTTGGAAGCAGAATCCTTCTTACTCAGGGGACCTGTTTTCTCTCAAGACCTTCAACTATTTAGACAAGTAGTACCCACATTATGAGGGTAACGTGCTTTACTCAGAGTTTACTAATTTAAATGCTGCTGCTGCTACTGCTGCTAAGTCGCTTCAGTCATGTCCAACTCTGTGCGACCCCATAGTCAGCAGCCCACCAGGTTCCCCCGTCCCTGAGATTCTCCAGGCAAGAACACTGGAGTGGGTTGCCATTTCCTTCTCCAATGCATGAAAGTGAAAAGTGAAAGTGAAGTTGCTCAGTCATGTCTGACCTTCGCAACCCCATGGACTGCAGCCCACCAGGCTCCTCCGTCCATGGGACTTTCCAGGCAAGAGTACTGGAGTGGGTTGCCATTGCCTTCTCCAATTTAAATGCTAATCACATCTAAAAAATACTTACAGAGATGTTTAGAATGATGTTCTAGGTAGGGTAGTGTAGCCAAGTGACGTATAAAATTAGCCATCACAATCTACAACAGTTGAATGGGAAAGCAATAGTAATTAATAAGACATCTGTGTGTGTGCACTAAGTTGCTTCAGTTGTATCTGACTCTTTGCGACTCTAAGGACTGCAGCCCCCCTGGCTCCTCTGTCCATAGGATTCTCCAGGCAAGAATACTGGAGTGAGTTGCTGTGCCCTCCTCCAGGGGATCTTCCTGACCCAGGGATTGCACGCACATCTCTTGCTTCCTGCATTAGCAGGCAGGTTCTTTACTAGCTAGCTAGCTAGTGCCACCAGAAAAGCCCAATAAGACATCTAGGAAACCCTAAATATCTGGAAATTAAAACAGTTCAAAATCATTCATGACAGGAAAAAAATCACAAAAGAAATTATCAAATATTTTTAAGTGAATGGCAATAAAAACAAAACACATCAAAATCTGTGGGATATAGTTAAAGCAGTATATGGAAGAAGTATATAGCTTTAAATGTTTGCATTAGAAAACAATATCTAAAAAAAAGAAAAAGAAAACAATATCTAAAATCAGTGAACTAAGACAATTACAGGCCAATGTCACTGATAAATATAGATAAAAAATCCTTAATAAAATACTAGCAAACCAAATCCAACACCACATTTAAAGGATCACACACACTGATCAAGTGGGATTTATACCAGGAACACATGGATTCTTTGTTATATGCAAATAAATCAATGTGATACGCCACCTGAACAAAATGAAAGATAAAAATCATATGATCATCTCAATAGATGCAGAAAAAAATCTCACAGGATTCAATACTCATTTATGATTAAAAAAAAAAAAAACTCTCCAGAAAGTGGGCTAAGAGAGGAACTTACCCCAACATAATAAAGGCCATGCATGACAAATGAAATGTTTTAGCAGCTAACATCATACTTCATGTTGAAAAGCTGAAAACATTTTCTTTAAGATCAAGATCAAGACAAAGATGTCCACTCTTGCCACTCTCATTCAACATAGTTTGGGAAGTCCTAGCCACAGTGATCAGAGTAGAAAAAGAAATAAAAGGGATCCAAATTGAAAAAGAAGCAAAACTGTTACTGTTTGTAGATGACATGATACTATACATAGTAAATCCTAACGATGCTACTAGAAAACTACTAGAGGTTATCAATGAATTTGGTAAAGTTGCAGGATACAAAATGAGTACACAAAAATCACTTGCCATTTCTATACACTAATAAAGAAAGATCAGTACGAGAGATTAAGGAAACAATCACATTTACCATTGCATGAAAGAGAATAAATACCTAGGAATAAATCTACCTAAGGAGGCAAAAGATCTGTACTCAGAAAGCTGTAAGATGCTGATGAAAGAAATAAAAGATGACACAGATGGAGAGATATACAATGCTCTTGGCTTGGAGGAATCAATATTGTAAAAATGACTCTACTACCCAAATTAATATGCAGAGTACATCATGAGAAATGCTGGGCTGGAAGAAGCACAAGCTGAAATCAAGGTTGCCGGGAGAAATATCAATAACCTCAGATAGGCAGATTACACCATCCTTATGGCAGAAAGTGAAGAGGAACTAAAAAGCCTCTTGATGAAAGTGAAAGAGGAGAGTGAAAAAGTTGGCTTAAAGCTCAACATTCAGAAAATGAAGATCATGCCATCCGGTCCCATCACTTCATGGGAAATAGATGGGGAAACAGTGGAAACAGTGTCAGACTTTATTTTTCTGTGCTCCAAAATCACTGCCGATGGTGATTGCAGCCATGAAATTAAAAGATGCTTACTTCTTGAAAGGAAAGTTATGACCAACCTAGATAGCATATTGAAAAGCAGAGACATTACTTTGCCAACAAAAGTCCATCTAGTCAAGGCTATGGTTTTTCCAGTGGTCGTGTATGGATGTGAGAGTTGGACTGTGAAGAAGGCTGAGTGCTGAAGAATTGATGCTTTTGAACTGTGGTGTTGGAGAAGACTCTTGAGAGTCTCTTGGACTGCAAGGAGATCCAACCAGTCCATCCTAAAGGAGATCAGTCCTGTGTGTTCACTGGAAGGACTGATGCTAAAGCTGAAACTCCAGTACTTTGGCCACCTCATGTGAAGAGTTGACTCATTGGAAAAGACCCTAGTGCTGGGAGGGATTGGGGGCAGGAGGGGAAGGGGAAAACAGAGGATGAGATGGCTGGATGGCATCACTGACTCGATGGACATGAGTTTGAGTGAACTCCGGGAGTTGGTGATGGACAGGGAGGCCTGGCATGCTGTGATTCATGGGGTCGCAAAGAGTCAGACACGACTGAGCAACTGAACTGAACTGAACTGACCCAAAGCAATCTACAGACTCAATGTAATCTGATCAAATTACCAATGGCATTTTCATGAAACTAGAATAGAAAAATTTTTAAATCTGTATGGAAGCACAAAAGATCACAAACAGCCAAAGCAAGAAAGAAAAATGGAGCTGGAGGAATCAGGCTCCCTGAACTCAGACTATATGTAAGTCTCCTACATACAAATGAGTTGCATCCTGAGAGTGTGTTCCTAAGTTTAATTTGTTCCTAAATCCTACAAAGTTAGCCTAGGTACCAAACTAATACAATTGCCTATGTAGCAATGTACTGAAATAGGCTTATAATAGTTTTCACACAAATGATACATAAAAAACAAACACAAAAAGCAAAAACCATTTTTAGTTTTATAATACAGTACCTTGAAAATACAGTAGTTCATCCCAGACACGTGAACTGACTTATATGATTGGACTGTGAACTCATGTTTGCATCTTTGAAAGTTCACAACTTGAAGGTTTGTAAGTAGGGAGCTTACCATACCACAAAGCTACAGTCATCAAAACAGTATGTACTAGCATAAAAACAGAAATATATATCAATGGAACAGGGTAGAAAGTCCAGAGAATAACTCTTAACTTATGGTCATATAATCTATAACAAGGAGGCAAGAATATAAAATGGAGAAATAGTCTCTTCAATAAGTGCTATAAGGACAACTGGACAGCTACATGTAAAAGAATGAAATTAGAATACACTCTAATACCATATACAAAAATAAACTCAAAATGGATTAAAGACATAAATGTAAGGCCAGATACTACAAAACCTATAGAGGAAAACAGGCAAACACTCTCTGACATAAATCACAGCAAGATTTTTTTCAATCCACATCCTAGAGTAATGAAGATAAAACAAAAATGGGACCCAATTAAATTTAACAGCTTTTGAGCAGTGAAGGAAATCATAAACAAGATGAAAAAATGGCCTGAAGAATGGGAGAAAATATTTGCAAATGAAACAACTGACAAGAGATTAATCTTGAAAATATACAAACAGCTCATGGACCTCATTATCAGAAAACAAACAGCTCAATCAAAAAAATAAACAGAGCAAAAGATCTAAATAGGCATTTCTCCAAAGAAGACATACAGATGATTTAAATAAAGCACATGAAAAGATGCTCAAAATCACTAATTATTAGAGAAATGCAAATCAAAGCCACAATGAGATATCACTTCATACAAGTCAGAAACAGTAAATGCTGGAGAGGGTGTAGAGTAAAGGGAAACCCCCTACACTATTGGTGGGAATGAAAACTAGTACAGCTGGAACTGTTGCTTTCAAATTGTGGTGCTGGAGAAGATTCTTGTGAATCCCTTGGACAGCAAGGAGATCAGCCAGTCAATTCTGAAGAAAATCAACTTTGAATATTCATTGACCGATGCTAAAGTTGCACCTCCAATACTTTGGCCATCTAATGTGAAGAGCTGACTAACTGGAAAAGACATAGACGCTGGGAAAGATTCAGGGCAGAAGGAGAAGGGGACAATAGAAGATGAGATGGTTGGATAGCATCACTGACTCAATGGACATGAATTTAAGCAAACTCCGGGAGATAGGGGAGGACAAAGAATCCTGGCCTGCTACAGTCCATGGGGTCACAAAGACTTGGACATGACTTAGTGACTGAACAACAAATTAGCCACTATGGAAAACTGTATGGAGGTTCTTTAGAAAGCTGAAAATAGAGCTACCATGTGATCCAGCAATCACACTCCTGGACATGTGTCTGGAGAAATCCATAATTCAAAAAATACATGTACCCCAATGTTAACAGCAGCAACTATTTACAATAGCCAGGATGCAGAAGCAGCCTAAATGTCCATCAACAGAGGAATGGATAAAGAAGTTGTGGTACAGATACACAATGGAATATTCAGTTTAGTTTAGTCACTCAGTTGTGTCTGACTCTTTGTGACCCAATGGACTGCAGCACCCTAGGCTTCGCTGTCCATCACCAACTCCCGGAGTTTACTCAAACTCATGTCCATCGAGTCAGTGACACCATCCAACCATCTTATCCTCTGTCATCCCCTTCTCCTCCTGCCTTCAATCTTTCCCAGCATCAGGGTCTTTTCCAAGGAGTCAGTTCTTCACATCAGGTGGCCAAAATATTTGAGGTTTCAGCTTCAGCATCAGTCCTTCCAATGAATATTCAGGACTGATTTCCTTTAGGATTGACTGGCTTGATCTCCTTGCAGTCCAAGGGACTCTCAAGAGTCTTCTCCAGCACCACAGTTCAAAAGTATCAATTCTTCAGCACTCAGCTTTCTTTATGGAATATTTCTCAGCCATTAAAAAGAACAAAATAATGCCATTTGAAGCAACATACATAGACCTAGAGATCCCATATTGATGAAGTAAGTCAGACAGCAAAAGACAAATACCATGTATCACTTATATGTGGAATCTTAAAAAAAAAAAAAGGCTACAAGTGAACTTAATTAAAAAAGAGAAATAGAGTTACAGAGGTAAAAAATAATCTTAATTAATTAAGTTGATAAAATAATCTTAATTAATTAAAATTAATTAAAATTTAATTAATTTGGTTACTGGGTGTAAGGGGGACAGGAATAAGTTGGAAGATTGGGATCTTCCAATTGGAAGACTGACACATACACACCACTATATATAAAATGGGTAACTAATTAAGGACCTACTTTATAGCACAGGAAACTCTAGTCAATACCATAGTGGCCTATATAGGAAAAGTTCAGTTCAGTTCAATTCAGTCGCTCAGTCATGTCCGATTCTTTGCGACCCCATGAATCGCAGCACGCCAGGCCTCCCTGCCCATCACCAACTCCCAGAGTTCACCCAGACTCACGTCCATCCAGTCAGTGATGCCATCCAGCCATCTCGTCCTCTGTGGTCCCCTTTTCCTCCTGCCCCCAATCCCTCCCAGCATCAGAGTCTTTTCCAATGAGTCAACTCTTCACATGAGGTGGCCAAAGTACTGGAGTCTCAGCTTTAGTATCATTCCTTCCAAAGAAATCCCAGGGCTGATCTCCTTCAAAATGGACTGGTTGGATCTCCTTGCAGTACAAGGAACTCTCAAGAGTCTTCTCCAACACCACAGTTCAAAAGCATCAATTCTTCGGCGCTCAGCCTTCTTCACAGTCCAACTCTCACATCCATACATGACCACAGGAAAAACCATAGCCTTGACTAGACGAACCTTTGTTGGCAAAGTAATGTCTCTGCTTTTCAATATGCTATCTAGGTTGGACATAACTTTCCTTCCAAGGAGTAAGCGTCTTTTAATTTCATGGCTGCAGTCACCATTTGCAGTGATTTTGGAGACCAAAAAATAATGTCTGACACTGTTTCCACTGTTTCCCCATCTATTTGCGATGAAGTGATGGGACCAGATGCCATGATCTTCGTTTTCTGAATGTTGAGCTTTAAGCCAACTTTTTCACTCTCCACTTTCACTTTCATCAAGAGGCTTTTTAGTTCCTCTTCACTTTCTGCCATAAGGGTGGTGTCATCTGCATATCTGAGGTTATTGATATTTCTCCTGGCAATCTTGATTCCAAGGAAAAGTACCCCCCCCAAAAAAAAGAAAGAGTGGAGATTCACAGCTGCACATCTGAAACTAATGTAACATTGTAAATCCATTGTACCCCAATAAAAATAAAATCAGTGAACTAGTTTTTACCTGAGGAAACTACAAAGAAAGAGCAAAATAAATAGAAGAAAAGAAAGATAAAGCTAGAAATAAATAAAATATAACACCAACATTGCAGAAAATTAACAACGTCAAAAGCTGTTCTTTTAAAAGATCAGTAAAATTGTCAAACATCTAGTTAGATGGATGGATGTAAAGAAGGAAGGAGAGAAGAAAGAAAAGAAGGAAGGAAGGAAGGAGTTAAGGGAGGGGAAGAAAGAAAAGGAGAATACAAATTGCCATATCAGGAATCAGAATGGCATGATCGCCACAGGTTTTATAGACATTAGAAACATAATGGGATAAATCAGATAATGGATTATTAAAAATGATAATATATCTTGAATCTGTATATCTGGCCAAAATGGTATATAGATTCAAGACAATTCCAATCAAAATATTTCAGCAAGGATTTGTTGTAGAAATTTGCATATTGACCTAAACTTTATGGGGAGAAACAAATGATCTAGAATAACCAAAGCAACTTTTTTTAAAGGGAACAAAGTTTGAAGTCTTACCTGGCCTGATTTCAAAATTTACTACAAAACTCTAACAATCAAGACAGCTTGGTAAGAACAGAATGATCAATTCAAATCTAGACTCACATATGTAGTGGGAAGTGATTCTTTTCTGACTTGGCAATTATTTTTCAATAGAGATGCCAAGCAATTTGAAGATGGTCATGGTAATAAAAGTCCACTGTGTTTCTATATTTTAGCAGAAAAATTATTTGGCAATTGAAATAAAAATATTATTGTATACACATGTATCCCTCACACTTTGATTGTCAGCAAATCTGCCATTTGAAACAAAGGATGCTGGAAAAACTGGGTATCGATAGGGGAAAACAACCTTTAACCTTTTTCTCACATCTTATCAAAATTAGCTGATAATGAAATAGAGACTTAAACATAAGAGTAAAAATTATAAAACTCCAAAAAGAAAAATAAAGGGAAATCTTTGTGATCTCAAGACAGATTATTTAGCTAGGACATATAGAAATGCATGAACAATAAAAGAAAATTTTTATTAATTAGCTTTCAACAAAATTTAAAAGTTTTGCCCTTCAAAGATACTAAAAGGACTTGGAGAAAGTATCTGCAAATTATTTTTCTGATAATTATATACAGAATAAAATACTTCTTTTAAAAAAACCTCTACTACTCAATGTGCTGTGCTTAGTCACTCAGTCATATCTGACTCTTTGCGACACCATGGATTGTAGCCCGCCAGGCTCCTCTGTCCATGGGAATTCTCCAAGCAAGAATACTGCAGTGGGTTGCCAAGCCCTCTACCAGGGGATCTTCCCAACCCAGGGACCAAACCCAGGTCTCCTGCATTGTAGGCGGATTCTTTACCAGCTGAGCCACCAGGGAAGCCCAAGAATACTGGAGAGGATAGCCTATCCCGTCTCCAGGGTTACTTCCAGACCCAGGAATCGAATTGCGGTCTCCTGCATTGCAGGTGGATTCTTTACCAACTGAGCTACCAGAGAAGCCCCTACAACTCAATAGTAAGACCTCAACCTGATTTTAAAAAGCAGGGGGATGGGGGGGGGGGGGGAAGGCTTGCATAGGTACATCACTGAAGATATAACTAAGGTAAAACCTCGGGTACAACCTGACTCTAAGAAGAAGTCACTTACTTCCTATGTCAACTTGGACAGGTTTACTTCATTGTCCTACTTTGCATTCATTTCCTCACAGACAAAACATCAGTAATAATAGAGCCTAACTTCATAGAATTGAGTTGAGGGTTAAAGAGCTTGAATGATATGACGTGCTCAGAAAAATGCCTGCCACCTAGAAAGTGTTGGAGAATGAAATGGCAACCTACTCTAGTATTCGTGTCTGGAAAATCCCATGGACAGAGGAGCCTGGCAGGCTATAGTCCATGGGGTCGCAGGAGTTGGAACACAATTTAGCGACTAAACAACCCCCCAGGAAGTGTACAATAAACATTAGTTACACTTGTACTTATTCAGACCTCTCTGCCTAAAAATTCCTTTGGGGAGAATTTCCAGCCATAGTGGTTTTTCCTATGGCCACACATTTTCGTATTTTATCACCTCTTGTCCCAGCAAAGAGGAAGGAGATAAGTGGGGAAGGACTTGGCCCACCTGAGTTTTGACATGCTATTTTTGAACACTAAATGAAATAATCACTGTAAAGTACTTAGCTATGTGCTTGGCACACAGGCCATATGCAATAGCTGTTAATTAGTGCATCTTTTCTTCTAGATGTCTGGCACAGAGCTGGATCTATGGATTTTACTCTAAAGTCACTGCTGAAAGAATATTGTGATATTTGGGGCTTAAACTTCTGGGCATGATGGACTGTATCTTTGTTCCTCTTGTGACAGGATCATCGAAACTCCAAAATTCACTAGGCGTTTAATAAATATTCTTAGTATACTCAGAAGAGGGGAGAGAGGAGAATATTAGCTGATTGCAGCTCTTTGGCTGCAAATTTTCCACAGGAGCTGAGCTTAGAGATTTAGTGGGAGTAACACGAAATGCTTTCTGAATTCTTAGAAAACCACAATTACATTGATTATGTGCTGTCAGTGGAACATTCACTGGAAGCAGTCCCCCTCTGGTGCCCTGAGTGGTGATGAGTTTTCTCTAATCTGTCCAAAAGGTCTTACCAGGCTTCTCCTGCCAGCGACTGGCGTTTGAGAAAGCACAGCCCAGGGTGAGGGGTGCTGTCTGTGGCTGCGGAACAGAGCCAAGCTAAGAGGCCCATAAGGGGATTAAACCTGTGACCCACTCCTCATTAGCACAATGTTCTAGCCGACGGGAAAATAATACAGACTCCTTGAGTGTTAGCAAATACTGACCTACTTAGATAGGAGGGATAAAAGCACACATTTTCCCTCCGACATCAGCACAATCTGTCTCTGGGAATTGAAAGGACAGAGAAAGCCCTTTTACAGGGAATTTCTGGGTCAATAACTCTCCTCTCATGCTCCTACAGTAATTACTGGATTATGTTCCCCAATTATTCCTCCATCCACTAACTGCTTCTCTGCCTACCCACCCATGTTCCAACAAGTATTCAACAACATGGCAGGCCATTTGAGGCTTCTGCAACATCAGCTATGTCCATACAACCAGATCCCTCTGACTAAATACTTTCATCACCTGTGCCCCCTCCCCACTCCCCTCCTTGGCTCCTCACCTCCAATCACTTGTCTAACCCCACAGACTCATCTTTCCTATATCAGTAAGTTGTTCTCGAAGGCCTCCTTTAGGTGTCTGTTCTGGGTGCATTTTTGTACATCAAACTCTCCCATCACAGTACTTACCACATTATGCTGCCATGTCCTGCACCCTCTCTCCCCAACCCACAGTCCTGGAAGCACCAGCCTAGGTGCAAGGGCAGTGTTGAATCCTATCACATCTGTG
The DNA here is from genome assembly GCF_029378745.1 of Bos indicus. NCBI lineage: Eukaryota > Metazoa > Chordata > Mammalia > Artiodactyla > Bovidae > Bos > Bos indicus. The sequence goes on along the minus strand of NC_091774.1, from coordinate 15,093,854 downwards.
CCTGGCATAAAGTAGAAATTCAATACCTATTTGCTGGGTGAATGGATTACTGAAGGAAATTTCCATTTACCTCTTATATTTGAAATACCTTGTAGTGTGTGTTAGTCACCCAGTCGTGTCCAACTCTTTGTGACCCCGTGGACTGTAGCCCTCCAGGCTCCTCTGTCCGTGGGATTCTCCAGGCAAGAACACTAGAGAAGGTAGCCATTCCTTTCTCCAGGGATTGAACTTAGGTCTCCTGCATTGCAGGCAGACTCTTTACCATCTGTGCCACCAGGGAAGCCTGAAATACCTTAAGTTGTGCTAAGTAATATCCAAAAGTATTTAAATAGTGCTTACATCTAACCATTCTTAAAGGTACTTCTCAAGTCTTGCTAAAGTAGGATGAGAAAGTGGTCTGGAATCATATAGATCTGAATTTATATAATGTCCAGGTGATTGTTAACCACATGAGTGTTCAGTTCAGTTCAGTTCAGTTTAGTCGCTCAGTCGTATCCAACTCTTTGCAACTCCATGGACTGCAGCTCACCAGGCTTCACTGTGTATCACCAGCTCCTGGAGCTTACTCAAACTCATGTCCATGGAGTCAGTGATACCATCCAACCATCTCATCCTCTGTCATTCCCTCTCCTCCTGTTTTCAATCTTTCCCAGCACCAAGGTCTTTTCAAATGAGTCAGTTCTTCACATCAGGTGGCCAAAGTATCAGAGTTTCAGTTTCAGCATCTGTTGTTCCAATGAATATTCAGGAATGATTTCCTTTAGGATGGACTGGTTAAATCTCCTTGCAGTCCAAGAGACTCTCAAGATTCTTCAATGCCACAGTTCAAAAGCAACAATTCTTTGGTGCTCAGCTTTCTTTATAGTCCACCTCTCATATCCATACATGATTACTAGAAAAACCATAGCTTTGACTAGATGGACCTTTGTTGGCATAGTAATGTCTCTGCTTTTTAATATGCTGTCTAGGTTGGTCATAGCTTTTCTTCCAAGGAGCAAGCATATTTTAATTTCATGACTGCAGTCACCATCTGCAGTCATTTTGGAGCCCAAGAAAATAAAGTTTCTTACTATTTCCATTGTTACATTGTTCCACTGTTCCACTAATATGTGTGTTAATATTTCTAAAATGATGATAACAATGCCTGCCTCATACAGTTATTGAGAAGGTAATATAAGATACACACATATATTTATATTTATATATAAAATTCCTACTGCTCATTAAGCATTAATATGTTCCCTCTTTCCATGCTCTGATTAATAAGCTTTCTCCTAAATTTGTCTGGTCTTTCATCAGGCAATAATGTCTCCTTCTTTAATAGACGCATAAATACAAATATATAGTCTTTCAAGTTAATTGGAAGAGTATAAAAACATTTTAAATCAACTATCTTTTGATATAAATATGCTCTTATGCTTGTTTAAATATCACACACATATATAAGCTTTTTAAAATTAATGGAAAAGTAGAAAAAGTTGGATTTTATTTTCATAAAATTAGTTGGAAAAGTATTACAAGTCTAATTGAATATATATATATTTGGTTTTTTATATTTTTTCAGTTATAACAGTGCTGGACATTCAGTAGAACCTTTCTAAAGAATTACACACATTACAACATTTTTGGGGGTAGTTTTTTGTATTATTTCCATAATAATATCATTTTTACTTTCTTTATTCTCTCTTATTCAAACTACAGATGGTTGAAAGACCCCCTGAACTGACCTTTTAATTTTTCTTTCCTCACTTAGTTTCCATTTTTTTAACCTTTATATTGAAATTTCCTGGAAGAGTTCATCAATCTTATTTTCTAACCTTTTTATGTATGTTTTAGCACTCTTATTTATTCTTTTAAACTTTTATTATTTTTAACATAAGAATTTCTATGAAAACAATCATATCTTCTGTGAACAGAAACAACTGCATTTCTCCCTTAGTATTATATCTTTCTTTGCCTTCTCTTTTTCCTTCTCTTTTCTTTATTAATGCCTTATGATCTCATCCAGCAAAAGTAGAAAAAGAAAAGCAAAGTAAACTCAAAGTTAGTGGAAGGAAGTAAATAATAAAGACAACAACATTAATCAATGAAATGAAAAATAGTTTAACAATTGAGAAAATTAGCAAAGGCAAAAGAAATTAATACAATGACTAAGCCTCCAGCAAGACTAACAAAAAATAGAAAATGCAATTTATTAATAGCAAGACTGAATGAAAGTATATCACTACAGATTATTCACACATTAAAAGGAAAATAGAAGACTATTTGAAGAGTTTAAGGTCAATAAATTTGACAATCTAACTGAAATGGGCATATTATTACATAATAGGATTTATCAAACTGACATAAAATGGAGCAAACATCTGAATAGCCTGATTTCCATTAAACAAATTGAATTTATTTTCAAAAACGTTCACAAAGAAAGCTCTATGTTTATAATTTGCCAATCCATAGTTTTTAAACAATAGTCCTCTGGGGATTTGATATATTTCAAAAGGTGTAAAACTTCAGCTAGAAATGAAACCTGATGAAAGATATATTTTTGGCTCAATTTTTGGTTATCCTTAGAAAATTACAGACTGGACAATTTAAAAACCAATGAAATTAGATAAAGAATATCATATTTTTTGAAAACTTAAATACAAAAAAATCAACACTTTCATAAAAAGCATAAAGCATAGTGATTATGCTTAAACTGAGACAACATGACTTGAAAGTGAAACTTTTTCAAGTCTCTCTTTCCTAGATTAGTATCTAACCATGAATTTTAAAAAGTATCTCTTCGTACCCTTTCTACCCTTTTAGTACTAGTTATCCATATGGCTTCTGATATTCATCAGTTTGGCAAATGGAAAAATAGTGTGTCATACTGATCCAGTTTTAATTTCTTTGACTACTCATTTACCCTGTGTCTAATTTCCAAAAATCTACTCTATAAAGTATAAATGAATAAAATTATTTATAGAATTCACATAATAGATAATTATATGACTACAAATATTAAATATTATTTGAGTTTATTACTTTTAAGAATTTTTAGCAGATGTCTGTGAGATATGACATGCACAGTTATTGATTTGGAGAGCAAAAACCACTAGTGTAGCAGTTAAGAACACAACTCTAGTTCCTGACATCTTCAGCTTGAACACCAGTTCTGTCACATAGTACACATTGCTGTTGCTGTTGTTCTTCAGTCACTAAGTTGTGTCCATCTCATTGCAACCCCATGGACTGCAGCATGCCAGGCTTCCCTGTCCTTTGCTATCTCCTGGAGTTTGCTCAAACTCATGTCCATCAAGTCGGTGATGCCATCCAATCATCTCATCCTCTGTCACCCCCTTTTCCTCCTGCCCTGAATCTTTCCGAGGATCAGGGTCTTTTCTAATGTGTTGTCTCTTTGCATCAGGTGACCAAAGTATTGGAGCTTCAGCATCAGTCCTTCCAATGAGTATTCAGTATTGATTTCCTTTAGGATTGACAGGTTTCATCTTCAAGGGACTATTAAGAGTCTTCTTCAGCACCACACTTTGAAAGCATCAATTCTCATGGCTTATGGCAATTTACTTAACCTGTTTATATATCAATTTCTTCATCATAAAAGAGAGCTGATAATAATGGCACTGTCTCATAGAGCTGTTACAAAGATTCAATGGAATAATTATGTGACTAATAAAAAAGCAAAAATTATTAATTACTGTTGAATTGTAGTTTTAAATTCTTCCATAATACTTCATCTCTCAGCTGCTTTGTTCTCCCATCTTAATGTAGTGAGGTTAAACCTTTCTATTAATACCATATGAATTTTAAGTATTCAAGTCTGTTAAGTTCACAAAGAATACCACAGAGTTATAACCTGTGTCTCAGAAACTTGTCTTCTTCTTTTTCAGTTTTTAACAGGACACAGATTGCTGAATTGTACCACAGTTGAGTCAGCTCCTAAGAAAACTCTACCTATTCCTCCCTTCTAATCAATCCCAGTTTCTTCCCATGAAACTTCATTCCTCTTCTTATAATAGCCATCTTGTGCATATTGCAGCCCTATAGCCAAATTATTATTTAAAATTGTGTTTCCCACATGCTCAGGTAGCTCTCTGGGATAGTAATGGTGTCTCACTCACCCATTTCCCCTCTGCCTCACACAGTTTTTCAGCAATAATGCAAAGAATAAATGAATAATAAAGATCCATTTGGGGCTTTCAGGATAAAACAAGTTTGAAGGTATGAAAGTGTTAGTCACTCAGTCGTGTCTGACTCTTAGCGATTCCTTTGAGCAGAGACTAATAAAGGAACTGCGAAACAAATATTCATAAACCATAGGTAGCAGGCCATATAGACAAAATACATGAAACAGTGGCTTTCAGACATTGGTCAAAAGTAGTGGAAGACTATGATCCTTGAGAAAAGTCAAAGAAGTGAACTGAGCCCTACAAACCCCCAGGTTGCCACTGAAGGAGATTATTAGGCTATAGTTCAAGAAAGGAAGAACCCAGAGCTTTGAAGACTCACACAGTTGAGACGAAAGAAATTCTCATTAGACCTTCCCTGGAGGCTCAGACGGTAAAACGTCTGCCTACAATGTGGGAGACCTGGGTTCGATCCCTGGGTGGGGAAGATCCCCTGGAGAAGGAAATGGCAACCCACTCCAGTACTCTTGCCTGGTAAATCCCATGGACACAGGAACCTGGCAGGCTATGGTCCATGGGGTTGCAAAGAGTCAGACATGACTGAGCGACTTCATTCATTCATTCATATAGAGGAAGGAGCTGCTCAAACTCATGTCCATTGAGTCAGTGATGCCATCCAACCATCTCATTCTCTGTCGTCCCCTTTTCCTCCTGCCCTCAATCTTTCCCGGCATCAGGGTTATTTCCAGTTAGTTGGCTCTTCACATCAGGTGGCCAAAGTATTGGAGCTTCAGCTTCAGCATCAGTCCTTCCAATGAATATTCAGGGTTGATTTCCTCTAGGATTGACAGGTTTTGTCTTCTTGCAGTCCAAGGGACTCTCAAGAGTCTTCTCTAGCACCACAGTTCAAAAGCATCAATTCTTCGGTGCTCAGCTTTCTTTATAGTCCACTTCTCATATCCATTCATGACTACTGGAAAAACCATAGCTCTGACTATACAGACCTTTGTTGGTAAAGTAATGTCTCTGCTTTTTAACATGCTGTCTAGGTTTCTCATAGCTTTTCTTCCAAGAAGTAGTGAAGTGAAAGCCACTCAGTCATGTCCAATTCTTTGTGACCCTATAGCCTATACAGTCCATGGAATTCTCCATGCCAGTATACTGGAGTGGGGAGCCTTTCCTTTCTACAGCAGATCTTCCCAACCCAGGGATCAAACCTGGGCCTCCTGCATTACAAAAGGATTTGTTACCAGCTGAGCCACAAGAGAAGACCTGGAGTGGGTAGTCTATATCAACTGAGCTATCAGGGAAGCCCAAGCATCTTTTAATTCCATGGCTGCAGTCACCATCCACAGTGATTTTGGAGTCCAAAAAAGTGAAATCTGACACTGTTTCCACTTTTTACCCATCTATTTGCCATGAAGTGATGGAACCAGATGCCAAGATCTTTGTGTTTTGAATGTTGAGTTTTAAGCCAGCTTCTTCAGTGTCCACTTTGACTTTCATCAAGGGGCTCTATAGTTCTTCATCCCTTTCTGCGTTAGAGTGGTATCATCTGCATATGTGAGGTTGCTGATATTTCTCCTGGCAATCTTGATTTCAGTTTGTGCTTTGTCCAGCTCTGCATTTTGCATAATGTTATATAACTATGCATGTAAGTTAAATAAGCAGGCTGACAATGTACTGCCTTGACATACTCCTTGCCAACTTGGAAACAGTCTGTTGTTCCATGTCCATTTCTAACTATTGCTACTTGACCTGCATACAGGTTTCTCAGGAGGCAGGTAAGGTGGTCTGATATAGAAAAATGGTATAGATGCTCTTATATGCATTACAAGAAATGTTAAAGGAAGTTCTTCAAGCATAAAGAAATTGATATTAGATGCTAACTTTGACCCTCACAAAAAAAGAACACCAGAAGTGGTAAACTTATGGGTAAATATATGGTATTTCTTCCCATTTTAAAATTTCTTTAAAAGAACTTTGTTTAGATAGAAGCAATAATAATAATAAATTATTGAATTTATAACATATGTAAACTGTATGACAAAAACAGCACAAAGGAAAAGGACAGTGAAAATGGAAGCATACTGCTGTAAGTCTCAGGCTATACGCGAAGTGATATATTACTTAAAGGTTGCTGCTGCTGCTGCTGCGTCGCTTCAGTCGTGTCCGACTCTGTGCGACCCCATAGACGGCAGCCAACCAGGCTTCCCTTCCCTGGGATTCTCCAGGCAAGGACACTGGAGTGGGTTGCCATTTCCTTCTCCAATGCGTTAAAGTGAAAAGTGAAAGTGAAGTCACTCAGTCGTGTCCGACTCTACCGACCCCATGAACTGCAGCCCACCAGGCTCCTCCGTCCATGGGATTTTCTAGGCAAAAGTACTGGAGTGGGGTGCCATTGCCTTCTCCATACTTAAAGGTAGACTCTGGTAATTTGGAGATATATTTTGCAAACCATAGAGCAACCACTAAAATTAAATAAATAAAACAAAAGGATTTGGCTGGGAAAGTTATACATGCAGTTAGAAGGTAGTCATAAAATATTACCTAACCCAAAAAACTAATAAAACAGAATAAATAGAAAACAAATAACAAGACTGTAGATTTAAATCCTAGACCTAGTGATAGTTACATTGAAATAAATAATTATATTAAATAATTTAATTGCAAAATTAAAATTTTAATTTACAATTGCAAAATTATAAATAATTTAAATTGTAAACAATTTAATTGTAAAATGTAACAATAATTTATTGTTATATTGGATTAAAAAGCAAGACCCAACTAAATACTGTTACAATAAATCCATCTCAAGTATAAAATAGAATTTAAAAGTAAAAAGATGGGGAAAAATCATAAAAACACTAAACAAACCTTAAGTAACTGTATTTCCTACTCTCCATTAAGGTAGAATTCAGAAAAAGAAATATAAGGTCATTATGAAGTATATTTTATAGTGTTCAGGTGTCAATTTGTCATAGAATCATTAGTCAGTAGGTTCAGTCACTCAGTTGTGTCAGACTCTTTGAGACTCCATGGACTGCAGCATACCAGGCTTCCCTATCCATCACCAACTCCTGAAGTTTGCTCAAATTCATGCCCACGGAGTCGGTGATGCCATCCAACTATCTCATCCTCTGTCATCCGCTTCTCCTCCTGCCTTCAATCTTACCAAGCATCAGGGTCTTTTCATTTTTTTTAATTTTTTAATATAAATTTATTTATTTTAATTGGAGGTTAATTACTTTACAATATTGTATTGGTTTTGCCATACATCAACATGAATCCACCACAGGTATACACGTGTTCCCCATCCTGAACCCCCCTCCCTCCTCCCTCCCCATACCATCCCTCTGGGTCATCTCAGTGCACCAGCCCCAAGCAACCAGTATCATGCATCAAACCTGGACTGGCAATTTGCTTCATATATGATATTATACATGTTTCAATGCCATTCTCCCAAATCATCCCACCCTCTCCCTCTCCCACAGAGTCCAAAAGACTATTCTATACATCTGTGTCTCTTTTGCTGTCTCGCATACAGGGTTATTGTTACCATCTTTCTAAATTCCATATATATGCATTAGTATACTGTATTGGTGTTTTTCTTTCTGGCTTACTTCACTCTGTATAATAGGTTCCAGTTTCATCCACCTCATTAGAACTGATTCAAATGTATTCTTTTTAATGGCTGAGTAATACTCCATTGTGTATATGTACCACAGCTTTCTTATCCATTCATCTGCTGATGGACATCTAGGTTGCTTCCATGTCCTGGCTATTATAAACAGTGCTGCGATGAACATTGGGGTACACGTATCTCTTTCAATTCTGGTTTCCTCAGTGTGTATGCCCAGCAGTGGGATTGCTGGGTCATAAAGCAGTTCTATTTCCAGTTTTTTAAGGAATCTCCACACTGTTCTCCATAGTGGCTGAACTAGTTTGCATTCCCACCAACAGTGTAAGAGGGTTCCCTTTTCTCCACACTCTGTCCAGCATTTATTGCTTGTAGACTTTTGGATTGCAGCCATTCTGACTGGCATGAAATGGTACCTCATTGTGGTTTTGATTTGCATTTCTCTGATAATGAGGGACGTTAAGCATCTTTTCATGTGTTTGTTAGCCATCTGTATGTCTTCTTTGGAGAAATGTCTATTTAGTTCTTTAGCCCATTTTTTGATTGGGTCATTTATTTTTCTGGAATTGAGCTGCAGGAGTTGCTTGTATATTTTTGAGATTAGTTGTTTGTCAGTTGTTTCACTTGCTATTATTTTCTCCCATTCTGAAGGCCGTCTTTTCACCTTGCTTATAGTTTCCTTTGTTGTGCAAAAGCTTTTAAGTTTAATTAGGTCCCATTTGTTTATTTTTGCTTTTATTTCCAATATTCTGGGAGATGGGTCATAGAGGATCCTGCTGTGATGTATGTCGGAGAGTGTTTTGCCTATGTTCTCCTCTAGGAGTTTTATAGTTTTGGGTCTTACATTTAGATCTTTAATCCATTTTGAGTTTATTTTTGTGTATGGTATTAGAAAGCATTCTAGTTTCATTCTTTTACAAGTGGTTGACCAGTTTTCCCAACACCACTTGTTAAAGAGATTGTCTTTAATCCATTGTATATTCTTGCCTCCTTTGTCAAAGATAAGGTGTCCATAGGTGCATGGATTTATCTCTGGGCTTTCTATTTTGTTCCATTGATCTATATTTCTGTCTTTGTGCCAGTTCCATATTGTCTTGATGACTGTGGCTTTGTAGTAGAGCCTGAAGTCAGGCAGGTTGATTCCTCCAGTTCCATTCTTCTTTCTCAAGATTGCTTTGGCTATTCGAGATTTTTTTGTATTTCCATACAAATTGTGAAATTATTTGTTCTAGCTCTATGAAAATGGAGTTGCACAGAGTCGGACAAAACTGAAGCAACTTAGCAGCAGCAGCTTGATAGGAGTTGCATTGAATCTATAAATTGCTTTGGGTAGTATACTCATTTTCACTATATTGATTCTTCTTGAGTCAGTTCTTCACATCAGGTGGCCAAGATATTGCAGTTTCAGCTTCAGCAACAGTTGTTCCAATGAATATTCAGGACTGATTTCCTTTAGGATGGACTGGCTGGATCTCCATGCAGTCCAGGGGACTCTCAAGAGTCTTCTCCAACACCACAGTTGAAAAGCATCAATTCTTCTGTGCTAAGCTTTGTTTATAGTCCACCTCTCACATCCATACATGACTACTGGAAGAACCATAGCTTTGACTAGACAGACCTTTGTTGGCAAAGTAATGTCTCTGCTTTTTAATCTCCTGTCTAGATCCAACCAGTCCATTCTAAAGGAGATCAGTCCTGGGTGTTCATTGGAAGGACTGATGTTAAAGCTGAAACTCCAATACTTTGGTCACCTCATATGAAGAGTTGACTCATTGGAAAAGACTCTGATGCTGGGAGGGATTGGGGGCAGGAAGAGAAGGGGACAACAGAGAATGAGATGGCTGAATGGCATCACTGACTTGATGGACATGAGTTTGAGTGAACTCCGGGAGTTGATGATGGACAGGGAGGCCCGGTGTGCTGCAATTCATGGGGTCACAAAGAGTCGGACACGACTGAGCGACTGAATTGAACTGAAGGTTGGTCATAACTTTTCTTCCAAGGAGCAAGCATCTTTTAATTTTATGGCTGCAATGACCATCTGCAGTGATTTTGGAGCCCAAAGAAATAAAGTCTGTCACTGTTTCCATTGTTTCCCCATCTGTTTGCCATGAAGTGATAGGACCAGAATCCATGATCTTAGTTGTCTGAATGTTGAGTTTTTAGCCAAATTTTTCACTCTCTTCTTTCACTTCACACATCCAAATAACCTATGCATACATGCTAAGTTGCTTCAGTCATGTCTGACTCTTTATAAACCTATAGACTGTAGCCTGCCAGGCTCCTCTGTCCATGGGATTCTCTTACAGGTCAAACAAAGAATGAAAAAGGAAACTTTTAAATATCTTGAATTCAATTAAGATTAAAACACCAAAAAAAAAAAAAAAAATCAGTAGGGTGCTTAGAGTGAAATTTGTGACTTTAAGTACTTATATTAGAAACCAAGAATGATCTTAAATCACTAATCTAAGCTTCCATGGTAAGAAATTTGAAAAATAAAAAAATAACATAAAGTGAGATTAAAGATACAAGCAAATATTAAAGAAATTAAAAAAAAACAAAAGAGAAAATTAACAAAAAAAAGTTAGTTCTTTGAATAGATCAGTAATATTGGTAAATTTCTAGTGATATTTATCAGGAGAAAAAAGAAATAATACAAACTATCAAAATCAGAAATGAAACAGGGGCATCACTACAGATCTAGATGCATTAAAATTAAAACAAATAGATATTATATGATGAATAGCTTTACACCAATACATTTGGCCCCTGAAATGGAAAATTTCTTGAAAGTCATAATTTCCAAAGTTCATTCAAGATAAAAGAGATTATCTCAATAGTAGCATATATATTAAAGAAAATGCAATTTAATAACTTTTCTAACAAAGAAAACATTAGGTCCTAGGTGGCAGCACTGGAGATAATAAATTCTACCAAACATTTAAGGAAGAAATAATACTACCTCTATACAAACTTTTGCAGAAAATAAAAGCATTACATTGATACCAACCATAGAAACTATAAGAAGAGGAAACAAATCAATGTATCTCATGAACATAAATACAAACATCCTTAGCAAAAATGGTAGCAAATCAAATCTACCAATATACAAAAAGAAATACATTTGACCAACTGAAGTGTTTCCTAGAAATGCAAGGTTGCTTAATACTCAATGTTCATCAACATGTTTCCCTATTAATAAACTAAAAAGAAAAACTAGGTAATCATATCAATAAATGTAGAAAGAGTATTTAACAAAATTTATCATTCATTCTCAGGAAACAAGAAATGGAAGGGAAATACCACAAGGACTGTAGCCTGCCAGTTTCCTCTGTCCATGGGGATTCTCTAGGCAAGGATACTGGAGTGGGTTGCCATGCCCTCCTTCCAGGGGTCTTCCCAACCCAGGGATCAAACCCAGATTTCAGGCATTGCAGGTGGATTCTTTCCTATCTGAGCCACCAGGGCAGCCCAATATGATAAAAGATGTATTCAAAATCCTTTCTTCCTAAACGTGGGAATGAGGCAAAAGATATTTGCTTTCACAATTTCTATTCAACATTGTCCTAGATGTCCCAGCTAGTACAATACGGCATTTAAAAATAAGGGCATGGGACTAGAAAAGTTGAGCATAAAACTTCTCACAACTGGAAAATAGACAAGTCGGCAAGTCAAGTGTCCTTGAGCCTAGTTTGCCCTGGTGGCACCGGATTCTTCATCTGAGTACCACCTCCTACTCCAGTAAAACAATAGGAAGAATATTTTTTATTTTATTCTATTCTTGCTGAAAGAGTTATTTCATAATTGTAGTTCAAGATGTAGTTCAAAACAGTTTCTGTCCTGTTTTATGGGCAGAATCATGGATGCCACACTATTCTCTACACAACACTATTAAAGATCCCCCTCTAATTAAGTGAGTTTCTCTGGTGACTCAGATGGTATAGAATCTGCTTGCAATGCGGGAAATCTGGGTTTGATCTCTAGGTTGGGACCATCCCCTGGAGGAGGGAATGGCAACCCACTCCAGTATCCTTGCCTGGAGAACCCCCTTGGACAGAGGAACCTGGAGGGCTGCAGTCCATGGGATCACAAAGAGTCTGATACAACTAAGTGACTAAGCACACAACACACTCTGATTAAGCAGCTCACTCTATACCCGCTATTTTGGATATAAGGGTTTTGCTGTTGTTCAGTCACTCAGCTGTGTCCGAAGGAAGCTCTAAAAGTGCATGCAGCAAAAGCCCATCCAACACACTAATCAAGGTACATGGCATGAACGTATCTAGCAGGTGTTGGATGAAGAAAATGTGTGATCAAAAAGGTAAAAAGTTCCAGTTGTAAGATAAGCAAGTTCTGGAATGGAATGGACTGTACAGCATGGTGACTACACTATATGTGAAAATTATAAAAGAATAGACCTTAAAAGTTCTCATTACAAGAAAAAAAATTGTAACTACTGAGGTAATGAATGTTAATTAAACTTACTGTGGTAATCATTCAGCAATATATACATATGTCAAATCATTAGGTTGTACATCTTGGACTAATACCATCTTATACATCAATTATATCTCAATAAAACTCAAAAAAAATTTTAAACAAAAAAAAAGGAAATCAAAAATGCCTCTGCAAAGTATCTTGCTTTCAGTCAACGAAGGAGAACCTTGAAGTTCAGGACATCTAAGTAATTAGCTTACAGCCACAAATCAAGTTTTAAAATGGGAGGGAGAAGGAGATGGTGGGTTTTGGAAAGAAGTTCTGCAGCCCTATTAATGGTTCTGTGTTCTGACCACAGAACTCTATCCCTCCCTAACTCTCGCCATAGAACTATCCCTCTGCTTGCTATTTGACAACCTGTGCCAGTTTTTCAGAGCTTCCTTGAACCAGGAGGAAAGGCTCCTTTTAGGACTCCGTATTTTTTTCTGAGAACAAGCTGAATTGTTAGGGGCCAGGTGGGAGTTCCTCAAGCAAACAAAGGAAATAGTTGAAGGGACCCTCACCGAGGCCCCAAAGCAGGTCTTCCAGAAAATCAGTCTTTATCTCTAATCGCTTTGCAGAGGTTGGCAGGAATACATAGTACTCCTTGAGAGAGATTACGGGGGTAGTGGCTGCAGTGGCATCAGAGCTGTGTGTCAGCATACTGAGTCAATGGAAGTACACAAGCTCTGCCAAAGCGGGGCAGACAGGGTGGAGGCTGCTGGTTCCAAGGTGAAGCTGGCATCAGGTGCCGGGGACGTTTTCTACCTTTTGGCAAGGAACACACTCTTCTTTGAAAAACCTCTTCACGAGTTTCTTTAACAGTGGAAGTGAATAGGTCTCTATATAGCTTTGTTTTCGCTGAACAAAGAATCACCCTGATTCCTGTGTGTGTGTGTGGTTGTTTTTTTTTTTTTTTTACTATGCTGAAAGCCAAAGGCACAGAAATGTGGGCAGACTCTTAAGTGAAGATGGCTGGTTTTTTTAGTTAATTTGTCCTACTGTGCAAAAAACACTACACTAGGCTTCATTGAGAAGGAAAGCAACACCAATTACTAACAGCTAAATTTTATTGTATGTCTATGTATAAGGCACGGTGCAAAGTGTTTTAAAAATCTTATAAGTGTTATTATTTGCTTTTCCCAGTTGATGAAACAGAGACTCGAAAGGGTTAATAGCTTGCTTGCTGACAAAAAGTGACAATGCCAGATTTGAAACTAGTTTTGTTTAACTCCTTTTAAAGAGATAAAACAGTTCCTGATCACAAAGCAATGTTAGTTAGCTACACCACATATTGCCAGCCAGTCAGAATTAGCTATATACTTCAGAACCTGAGCTGACAGAAATGAAAAACCCTTACTGTTTCCATATCTCTTTTTCTGTCGGGTTTTGAAGAGCTCCTAGTTGTAAGAGGAATAGCTTTGGCAGGGACTCTCCTTGTCCCAATTCTACTTCTGATTCTGTGTTCAACAGCCACTCTTCCCTGAGCTCAGAAACAGAGCCATGGGAAAGTTCCATGTACAATTTTTACACATGTAAATGTATCACCGTCTAGAGTTAAGTTAGATGGACCTGTTTTGAATTCAAAATCTGAAATGAGTTAGCTCTTATCAAGGTTGCTGAAATATGTTCCTGCCTGTTAGTATGAACTTCCGGCTAGCTTATCAGAGGTGTCCCAGGCTTACCAATAACTGTGACTATGTTAGAATGGTAGAATCACCTAGTAAAGTACACGTGAGATATATATAGAGAGAGATCTATGTATAGATGTATATGCATTTGTATATTTACGTACATATAATATACAATATATACATATAACATATACAATATATGTATATATTGGTGTCTGAATATTTAGGAACCAGTTAAGTATATATATTGATCTGATCTGATCTAAGTATATGTACAAATACATTTAATAATGTGTTATACTGATCAAATTATTTGAAGCCTCCTATGCAATGGGTCACAAAGAGTCAGACACGACTGAGCAACTGAACTGAACTGAACTAATGCAATATAAATGTTTATTGTATTCATTTGCTACTTATGAAACTCTTATTATGTCTTGGGCTTCCCTGGTGGTTCAGAGGTAAAGAATCTGCCTGTAATGCAGGAGATGTGGGTTCAATCCCTGAGTCAGGAAGATCCCCTGGAGAAGGAAATGGCTACCCACTCCAGTATTCTGGCCTGGAAAATCATGAATAAAAGAGCTTGGTGGCTACAGTCCATAGGCTTGAAAAAGAGTCAGACACAACTTAGCAACTAAACAACAACAAATATTATGTCTTGGACATAATAGTAGGCTCTAAAGATACATATATATATATATATATATATATATATATATATATATAGTTTCCATTTTTCAGGGAGTTCACTTACCATTTTTACCTAATGATATCTTTCAGTGAAAATCATTGCCTTTTCTCTACTTTTTTGATAAAATTTGCAACATTTTTTCAGTTTAACTTGAGGTTTGCATTTTCTGCAATGTATTAGACTAGATATCCTGAACAACTTCTCTGAGAAAAATGGCTAAGATGTTTGTGTGTGTGTGCATGTGTGTGTGTGTGTGTGCATTTATAACATTTTATTTTATTTTTATTTTTATTTTTATTTTTTTTTATTTTTTTTGGTGTATTTTATTTTATTTTATTTTCTTCCAATTTTATTTTATTTTTAAACTTTACATAATTGTATTAGTTTTGCCAAATATCAAAATGAATCCTCCACAGGTATACATGCGCTCCCCATCCCGAACCCTCCTCCCTCCTCCCTCCCCATACCATCCCTCTGGGCCGTCCCAGTGCACCAGCCCCAAGCATCCAGCATCATGCATCGAACCTGGACTGGCAACTCGTTTCCTACATGTTATTTTATATGTTTCATTGCCATTCTCCCAATTCTTCCCACCCTCTCCCTCTCCCACAGAGTCCATAAGACTGTTCTATACATCAGTGTCTCTTTAGCTGTCTCGTACACCAGGTTATTGTTACCATCTTTCTAAATTCCATATATATGCGTTAGTATACTGTATTTATGTTTTTCCTTCTGGCTTACTTCACTCTGTACAATAGGCTCCAGTTTCATCCACCTCATTAGAACTGATTCAAATGTATTCTTTTTAATGGCTGAGTAATACTCCATTGTGTATATGTACCACAGCTTTCCTATCCATTCATCCGCTGATGGACATCTAGGTTGCTTCCATGTCTTGGCTATTATAAACAGTGCTGCGATGAACATTGGGGTACACGTGTCTCTTTCCCTTCTGGTTTCCTCAGTGTGTATGCCCAGCAGTGGGATTGCTGGATCATAAGGCAGTTCTATTTCCAGTTTTTTAAGGAATCTCCACACTGTTCTCCATAGTGGCTGTACTAGTTTGCATTCCCACCAACAGTGTAAGAGGGTTCCCTTTTCTCCACACCCTCTCCAGCATTTATTATTTGTAGACTTTTGGATCGCAGCCATTCTGACTGGTGTGAAATGGTACCTCATAGTGGTTTTGATTTGCATTTCTCTGATAATGAGTGATGTTGAGCATCTTTTCATGTGTTTGTTAGCCATCTGTATGTCTTTTTTGGAGAAATGTCTATTTAGTTCTTTGGCCCATTTTTTGATTGGGTCGTTTATTTTTCTGGAGTTGAGCTGTAGGAGTTGCTTGTATATTTTTGAGATTAGTTGTTTGACGGTTGCTTCATTTGCTATTATTTTCTCCCATTCTGAAGGCTGTCTTTTCACCTTGCTAATAGTTTCCTTTGATGTGCAGAAGCTTTTAAGGTTAATTAGGTCCCATTTGTTTATTTTTGCTTTTATTTCCAATATTCTGGGAGGTGGGTCATAGAGGATCCTGCTGTGATGTATGTCGGAGAGTGTTTTGCCTATGTTCTCCTCTAGGAGTTTTATAGTTTCTGGTCTTACGTTTAGATCTTTAATCCATTTTGAGTTTATTTTTGTGTATGGTGTTAGAAAGTGGTCCAGTTTCATTCTTTTACAAGTGGTTGACCAGATTTCCCAGCACCACTTGTTAAAGAGATTGTCTTTAATCCATTGTATATTCTTGCCTCCTTTGTCGAAGATAAGGTGTCCATATGTGCGTGGATTTATCTCTGGGCTTTCTATTTTATTCCATTGATCAATATTTCTGTCTTTGTGCCAGTACCATACTGTCTTGATAACTGTGGCTTTGTAGTAGAGCCTGAAGTCAGGTAGGTTGATTCCTCCAGTTCCATTCTTCTTTCTCAAGATCGCTTTGGCTATTCGAGGTTTTTTGTATTTCCATACAAATTGTGAAATTATTTGTTCTAGCTCTGTGAAGAATACTGTTGGTAGCTTGATAGGGATTGCGTTGAATCTATAAATTGCTTTGGGTAGTATACTCATTTTCACTATATTGATTCTTCCAATCCATGAACATGGTATATTTCTCCATCTATTAGTGTCCTCTTTGATTTCTTTCACCAGTGTTTTATAGTTTTCTATATATAGGTCTTTAGTTTCTTTAGGTAGATATATTCCTAAGTATTTTATTCTTTCCGTTGCAATGGTGAATGGAATTGTTTCCTTAATTTCTCTTTCTGTTTTCTCATTATTAGTGTATAGGAATGCAAGGGATTTCTGTGTGTTGATTTTATATCCTGCAACTTTACTGTAGTCATTGATTATTTCTAGTAATTTTCTGGTGGACTCTTTAGGGTTTTCTATGTAGAGGATCATGTCATCTGCAAATAGTGAGAGTTTTACTTCTTCTTTTCCAATTTGGATTCCTTTTATTTCTTTTTCTGCTCTGATTGCTGTGGCCAAAACTTCCAAAACTATGTTGAATAGTAATGGTGAAAGTGGGCACCCTTGTCTTGTTCCTGACTTTAGAGGAAATGCTTTCAACTTTTCACCATTGAGGATAATGTTTGCTGTGGGTTTGTCATATATAGCTTTTATTATGTTGAGGTATGTTCCTTCTATTCCTGCTTTCTGGAGAGTTTTTATCATAAATGGATGTTGAATTTTGTCAAAGGCTTTCTCTGCATCTATTGAGATAATCATATGGTTTTTATTTTTCAATTTGTTAATGTGGTGTATTACATTGATTGATTTGCGGATATTGAAGAATCCTTGCATCCCTGGGATAAAGCCCAGTTGATCATGGTGTATGATCTTTTTAATGTGTTGTTGGATTCTGATTGCTAGAATTTTGTTAAGGATTTTTGCATCTATGTTCATCAGTGATATTGGCCTGTAGTTTTCTTTTTTTGTGGGATCTTTGTCAGGTTTTGGTATTAGGGTGATGGTGGCCTCATAGAATGAGTTTGGAAGTTTACCTTCCTCTGCAATTTTCTGGAAGAGTTTGAGCAGGATAGGTGTTAGCACTTCTCTAAATTTTTGGTAGAATTCAGCTGTGAAGCCGTCTGGACCGGGGCTTTTGTTTGCTGGAAGATTTTTGATTACAGTTTCAATTTCCATGCTTGTGATGGGTCTGTTAAGATTTTCTATTTCTTCCTGGTCCAGTTTTGGAAAGTTGTACTTTTCTAAGAATTTGTCCATTTCTCCCACGTTGTCCATTTTATTGGCATATAATTGTTGATAGTAGTCTCTTATGATCCTTTGTATTTCTGTGTTGTCTGTTGTGATCTCTCCATTTTCATTTCTAATTTTGTTGATTTGATTTTTCTCCCTTTGTTTCTTGATGAGTCTGGCTAATGGTTTGTCAATTTTATTTATCCTTTCAAAGAACCAGCTTTTGGTTTTGTTGATTTTTGCTATGGTCTCTTTTGTTTCTTTTGCATTTATTTCTGCTCTAATTTTTAAGATTTCTTTCCTTCTACTAACCCTGGGGTTCTTCATTTCTTCCTTTTCTAGTTGCTTTAGGTGTAGAGTTAGGTTATTTATTTGACTTTTTTCTTGTTTCTTGAGGTGTGCCTGTATTGCTATGAACTTTCCCCTTAGGACTGCTTTTACCGTGTCCCACAGGTTTTGGGTTGTTGTGTTTTCATTTTCATTCGTTTCTATGCAAATTTTGATTTCTTTTTTGATTTCTTCTGTGATTTGTTGGTTATTCAGCAGCGTGTTGTTCAGCCTCCATATGTTGGCATTTTTAATAGTTTTTCTCCTGTAATTGAGATCTAATCTTACTGCATTGTGGTCAGAAAAAATGCTTGGAATGATTTCTATTTTTTTGAATTTACCAAGGCTAGCTTTATGGCCCAGGATGTGATCTATCCTGGAGAAGGTTCCATGTGCGCTTGAGAAAAAGGTGAAATTCATTGTTTTGGGATGAAATGACCTATAGATATCAATTAGGTCTAACTGGTCTATTGTATCGTTTAAAGTTTGTGTTTCCTTGTTAATTTTCTGTTTAGTTGATCTATCCATAGGTGTAAGTGGGGTATTAAAGTCTCCCACTATTATTGTGTTATTGTTAATTTCTCCTTTCATACTTGTTAGCATTTGTCTTATGTACTGTGGTGCTCCCGTGTTGGGTGCATATATATTTATAATTGTTATATCTTCTTCTTGGATTGATCCTTTGATCATTATGTAGTGACCTTCTTTGTCTCTTTTCACAGCCTTTGTTTTAAAGTCTATTTTATCTGATATGAGTATTGCTACTCCTGCTTTCTTTTGGTCCCTATTTGCATGGAAAATCTTTTTCCAGCCCTTCACTTTTAGTCTGTATGTGTCCCCTGTTTTGAGGTGGGTCTCTTGTAGACAACATATGTAGGGGTCTTGTTTTTGTATCCATTCAGCCAGTCTTTGTCTTTTGGTTGGGGCATTCAACCCATTTACATTTAAGGTAATTACTGATAAGTATGTTCCCGTTGCCATTTACTTTATTGTTTTGGGTTCGAGTTTATACACCGTTTTTGTGTTTCCTGTCTAGAGAATATCCTTTAGTATTTGTTGGAGAGCTGGTTTGGTGGTGCAGAATTCTCTCAGCCTTTGCTTGTCTGAAAAGCTTTTGATTTCTCCTTCATACTTGAATGAGATCCTTGCTGGGTACAATAATCTGGGCTGTAGGTTATTTTCTTTCATCATTTTAAGTATGTCTTGCCATTCCCTCCTGGCTTGAAGAGTTTCTATTGAAAGATCAGCTGTTATCCTTATGGGAATTCCCTTGTGTGTTATTTGTTGTTTTTCCCTTGCTGCTTTTAATATTTGTTCTTTGTGTTTGATCTTTGTTAATTTGATTAATATGTGTCTTGGGGTGTTTCTCCTTGGGTTTATCCTGTTTGGTACTCTCTGGGTTTCTTGGACTTGGGTGATTATTTCCTTCCCCATTTTAGGGAAGTTTTCCACTATTATCTCCTCAAGTATTTTCTCATGGTCTTTCTTTTTGTCTTCTTCTTCTGGAACCCCTATGATTCGAATGTTGTAGCGTTTAATATTGTCCTGGAGGTCTCTGAGATTGTCCTCATTTCTTTTAATTCGTTTTTCTTTTATCCTCTCTGATTCATTTATTTCTACCATTCTATCTTCTAATTCACTAATCCTGTCTTCTGCCTCTGTTATTCTACTATTTGTTGCCTCCAGAGTGTTTTTAATTTCACTTATTGCATTATTCATTATATATTGACTCTTTTTTATTTCTTCTAGGTCCTTGTTAAACCTTTCTTGCATCTTCTCAATCCTTGTCTCCAGGCTATTTATCTGTGATTCCATTTTAGTTTCAAGATTTTGGATCAATTTCACTATCATTATTCGGAATTCTTTATCAGGTAGATTCCCTATCTCTTCCTCTTTTGTTTGGTTTGGTGGGCATTTATCCTGTTCCTTTATCTGCTGAGTATTCCTCTGTCTCTTCATCTTGTTTAAATTGCTGAGTTTGGGGTGTCCTTTCTGTATTCTGGCAGTTTGTGGAGTTCTCTTTATTATGGCGTTTCCTCACTGTGTGTGGGTTTGTACAGGTGGCTTGTCAAGGTTTCCTGGTTAGGGAAGCTTGTGTCGGTGTTCTGGTGGGTGGAGCTGTATTTCTTCTCTCTGGAGTGCAATGAAATGTCCAGTAATGAGTTATGAGATGTCTATAGTTTTGGGGTGACTTTCGGCAGCCTGTATCTTGAAGCTCAGGGCTGTGTTCCTTTGTTGCTGGAGAATTTGCTTGGTATGTCTTGCCCTGGAACTTATTGGCCCTTGTGTGGTGCTTGGTTTCAGTGTCGGTATGGAGGCAATTGATGAGCTCCTGTCAATGAATGTTCCTTGGAGTCAAGAGTTCCCTGGAGTCAGGGTTTGGACTTAAGTCTCCTGCTTCCGATTATCGGTCTTATTTTTACAGTAGTTTCAAAACTTCTCCTTCTATACAGCACCACTGATAAAACATCTACATTAAAGATGATAAGTTTCTCTACAGTGAGGGTCACTCAGAGAGGTTCACAGGGTTACATGGAGAAGAGAAGAGGGAGGAGGGAGTTAGAGGTGACCCAAATGAGATGAGGTGAATCAATAGTGGAGAGAGTGGGCTAGCCAGTAGTCACTTCCTTATGTGCACTCCACAACTGGACCACTCAGAGATGTTCACGGGGTTATACAGAGAAGAGAAGAAGGAGGAAGGTAACAGAGGTGGCCAGAAGGATAAAAGGGGGGAATGAAAAGGAGGGAGACAGATCCAGCCAGTAATCAGTTCCCTAAGTGTTCTCCACCGTCTGGAACACACAGAAATTCACAGAGTTGGGTAGAGTAGAGAGGGGTTAGGGAGGAGACACAGGCGACCTGGTGGAGAAAAAGGAGGGTCCAAAGGGAGAGAGAGCAGTCAAGCCAGTAATCTCACTCCCTAGTGAAAAATGGGTCCTGAAGATTGGGTCCTTAAAGGTACAAAATTGGTAACAAATACATAAAAGCAAAAATTAAAAATCTAGAGTAGAGTTTGGAGTTTCAAAAATACGATGTTAAAGAAAAGAAGAAGGAAAAGAAAGAGAGAAAGAACGAACAAACAAAAACAAACAAGGTTGTGAAAATTATAAAGAAAGTACAGGTACAAAATTGATAACTAATACCAGAAAGCGAAAATTAAAAATCTAGAGTAGAGTTTGGAATTTCAAAAATACGATGTTAAAGAAAAGAAGAAGGAAAAGAAAGAAAAAACGAACAAACAAAAACAAACAAGGTCGCAAAAATTATAAAGAAAGTACAGGTACAAAATTGATAACTAATACCAGAAAGCAAAAATTAAAAATCTAGAGTAGAGTTTGGAATTTCAAAAATACAATGTTAAAAAAAAAAAAAAGAAGAAGAAGAAAAATAAAGAGAGAAAACAAACAAACAAATACGAACAATGTCACAAAAATTATAAAGAAAATACAGGTACAAAATTGATATCAAATACCAAAAAGCATAAATTAAAAATCTAGAGTAAAGTTTGGAATTTCAGATATACAATGTTATATAAAAGAAGAAGAGAAAGAAACAGAGAAGAAGAAAAAAAAAAAAAAGTCACAGAAATTATATAAAAAAAAAACTATAGGTACAAAATTGATAACATATACCAAAAAGCGAAAATTAAAAATCTAGAGTAGAGTTTGGAATTTCAAAAATACAGTGTTAAAGAAAAGAAGAAAAAAACAAACAAAAAAAAAACAAGGTCAAAAAATTATAAAATATATATATATGAAGTTTGCTGAAGAAGAAAAAAAATAGGGTCTTTTTTTTTTTTTTTTTGCAAAGTAATAGGTTATAAAAGTGAAAATTAAAGGAACAATAGAGGACTTAAAATTTTTTTTTTTTTTATTAAAAAAAAAAAAGAAAGAATGATCGTAAAAATAATAAAAATATATCTAGGGCTTTTTTGGGTTTTTTTTTTTGTGGGTGTTGTGGGTTCAGTTCATTTTTGGCTAGTTCCTTGGTCAGATTTATATTTCTCAAGATCTATAGGCCCCTTCCTATGTAGTCCGTAGTAACCACAGGGTTTTGATCTATTGCCTGTAGCTTCCAAGGCGTTTCCCTCTGTTATATCTTCTTCTGTTTGCTAGTCTCTTCAGTATCTGGTTTCCGCCCTGACTCAAAGGGCACGGTGGAGGACACTTTTTTTTTTTTTTTTTTAGGCTTACTTGTTCAGTCGCGCTGTGGGGAGGGAGGGAGGGATGCTGCAAACAAATAACACTGGCGTGGGCTCGCAGTGCCTCAGCCACCCTGGGTCTGCCCCCGCTCACGGCGCGTGTAGCCTCCCTGTCCACACTGCTCGGACTCTAGGTTGTTCCGCCGGGAACAATCCGAGGCTGGCCCTGGGCTGCATGCACCTCCCAGGTCCAAGCCGCTCAGGTTCAGGCACTCGGGTAGTCCTCAGAGGCGCAGACTCAGTTGGGCCTACGTTTTGTGCTCTTCCCAGGTCCGAGCGCCAATTTGCTCTTCCCAGGCGAGCGCCAATGCTGCGACTTATCGCCTCCCCGCCACTCGGATATCTGGATGTAAAACCGGCGCACCTTCTCAGGCAGATGTTGACCGTCCAGACCCCCAAGAAGTTTTAGTTAGCAAAGAAGCCTGCTTACAGTTTAATAGATAATGTCTCTCTGGGGCTGCGATTGCCCCCTTCCGGCTCTGGGTGCCTGTCACCGGAGGGGCAAGGTCTGCAGCCGGCTATCTCTGTTCAGTCCTTTGTTCCGTGCGCGGGCCTGGCGGTCTTAGGTTAGGGCTGGCTTTTCGCGTGGTAGGTATCCCACAGTCTGGTTTGCTAGCCCAAATTATTTCGCTCAGATAGCGCTCAGGGTATTCAGGCCAGATTCTTACTCTCAGCGATGCAGCCCGCGCCGCGCCTCCCTGCCCAGCCCCGGTTTGCTAATGGCGGATGCAGGCGTCTGCGCTGCTTCTCTGCTGGGGGAGTTACCGTAGGGCTCGCAATCTGCGAGTTTTAAATTGTTTATTTATTTTTTCTCCCTGTTATATTGCCCTCTGTGCTTCCAAAGCTCGGCGCAGATTCAGCAGTGAGAAGGTTTCCTGATGTTTGGAAACTTCTCTCTTTTTAAGATTCCCTTCCCGGGACGGAACTCCGTCCCTCCCTCTTTTGTCTCTTTTTTTTTGTTTTTGATATTTTTTCCTACCTCCTTTCGAAGAGTTGGGTTGCTTTTCTGGGTGCCTGATGTCCTCTGCCGGCATTCAGAAGTTGTTTTGTGGAATTTACTCGACGTTTAAATGCTCTTTTGATGAATTTGTGGGGAAGAAAGTGTTCTCCCCGTCCTACTCCTCCGCCATCTTGGCTCCTCCCCCAATAACATTTTATTTTATTTTTAAACTTTACAATATTGTATTAGTTTTGCCAAATATCGAAATGAATCCGCCACAGGTATACATGTGTTCCCCATCCTGAACCCTCCTCCCTTCTCCCTCCCCATACCATCCCTCTGGGTCGTCCCAGTGCACCAGCCCCAGGCATCCAGTATCGTGCATCGAACCTGGACTGGCAACTCGTTTCATACATGATATTATACATGTTTCAATGCCAATCTCCCAAATCTTCCCACCCTCTCCCTCTCCCACAGAGTCCATATTTTATTGCATCACTATACTGGCAAGAGCAAGTATATGTAAAGATAGAAGACAAGTAAGTGCAAAATCCAGCTTTGGCCCGAAGAGAATCTGTTGAACACTGGTGAACTTGAACATATGTTTTTAGGTCATACAAGGCACAGAGGAAAGGAGGTGAACCCTAGGACACAGCTAAAGTAAGATGTCTAATGGTAGGCCTTCATCTAAAGTTGAGACTTCTTTGGAATGCAGTTTCCTCTTAGAGGTAGACAGCAAGAAAACATTTTTCTTCACTCCGGCTCTAAATGTAAAGGGAAAAAAAATCCCTCTTAAGAATGTGGATTCATATTGATGCATAGCAAAACCAATACAATATTGTAAAGTAATTAGCCTACAATTAAAATAAATAAATTTATGTTAAAAAAAAGAATATGGAACCATAAGCCAGCCCCAAAACAGGTTTTTGACCCAAGTTAAAATTTTGTGGATGATACAAAAAAATTCAAATAGAAATTTTTATATAAAAGTGTCCTGGATTTTACTGCTTTCTTCCAGGTGATAAGAAAAAGCAAAATAAAGTTCTCTATAAAGGACTTTAATTTCAACATGACCTGAAAAAATTCTCTCAGATAATAATCCAAGGGATACGAGATAAAAGCCAAAAATTACAAATGCACAAGTAAACAAAGAACCATGAGTAAGAACCTGAAAAAATAACATTGCTGAATCATACAAACAGAATTCCAGATACTAGAATTACAGATTTTGGATATAAAAGTAGAATGTTTGATATATTTCAAAGAGTGAAATCTGAAAACATAAGTAACAAACAAAAGACTATTTAAAAAAGACAGATCTGAAAGAAATATAATTTGAAAATTAATGTGGCAATAAATTTAATGAAATTTAACAATGAACGGATTAAATAACATTAGAAATAAGTGGGGAGAAACTTAGTAAAAGAAAAATAAATTATACAGAATGCTTCTGAAGTAGACATACTGAAAATATGAAAGAGATTAATAAACTAGGCAGAGAAAATGGAAAAATTCAACATGCTCTAATTAGAATTCCATAAGAAAATAAAAGTGTGAATGAGGAAGAAGCACTATTTGAAGAAATAAGAATAGTGTATTTTCAGAAGGACACCAACTCAAATCCAAGAAGTTTACAAATTAATCCACACCTAGACATATCCTAAAGGAATTGTAGACACCAAAGACAAAGAGATTTAAAACGCAGTCAGTGAGAAAAGTTTAACTTGGATTTGGTTAGTTGTCCCAAAACAAAATGATGGCCAATTAAAGCTTGCAAAAGGAAAAAATTATCACCATTTTTAGCGTATTTTGGTAATATTTTTGAAAAAATGAGTAAAGTATAAGCAACAGATCCAAGATGAAAGTCTTCTGATTTCAAAATCTATGTTTTTAAATATCAGCTATGAAATGAAAAGAAATCTAGTGTTAATGAAAATCCTGATGGTGGTGGCATTTGACATGTCACTCACTTTGCAAATAGGTAGGAAATGATGCAGAGTGTTGGTCCTGAAATTTTGATCATGCCTGTGTTTCTGTAAAGATCGATAGCCATCCTCTCAGACCGTAAACATTGCACAATTCTATCAGAATAATTTATCCTAATTATCACATTTGTCTTGCTACATCACTAATTGGAAACTTTGAAAGAATATGTACTTCCTAGCACATCACAGTGAAACACCTCTCAGAGTTATGGATCAGCGGTATTGACTCATGGTTGTACCCTAGAAGTGGCTGGATGTGAATTTAAAGTTACATGACCTGGAAATTTTCCTAATATATTTAAGTTTTCTCAGCTTGTAAACTGGAAATAATGGAATCTACAGTTTGTGGCAAGGATTAAGAGAAATAACATATGTCAAGTGCTTTGCACAGTACTGTCTCAAAATAAATTGCCACTAGAATTGGCTGTTACTATTTGACAGTCACTCTATTTCTTCATTTTTATTTTCTACTGCACTCATCCCATACCCTTCTCCTTACTCTTATGTGCTGCTGGCTTCAGCTTCAAGGTCAATGGTTCTCAAAGTGAGGTCCCCACATTCTCGGCATCACCTAGAAATTAGTTAGAAATTCAAATATTTGGGTCTCACTGCAGATGTGTGTGCATGTATCAGTCACTTCAGTAGTGTCCGACTCTTTGTGACACTATGGACTGTCTGTCTGACACTATGAATCCTCTGTCTGTGGGATTCTGCAGGCAAGCATACTGGAGTAGGTTGCCATTGTGTCTGTCCTCCAGGAGATCTTCCCAACTCAGGGATCAAACCCGTGCCTCCTGTATCTCCTGCATTGCAGGCAGATTCTTTTACCACTGAGCCAACAGGGAAGTCCCCAGCCCAGACGTACTGAATGAGAAACTCAAGAGGCAGGGCCCAGCAGTCTGTGTTTTAACAAACCCTCCAGCTGACTCTGATACACATGAGGATTACTGCCCTGAGCTATAGTACTTGTGGCTTAGCTCTTCTCAACATGGAGGCTTTTACAAACCTATGGAGGACCTTTTCATTGTCACAAGGCTTGATAATCCCTACTGGCAATTAGTAGGGGCAGAAATTCTAAAAGTACCCCAAAACGTCCTAAACCTGTACTTCTGTCTGCACTTGTTGAAATCTTGCACAAATTTCCAAGGATTGGCTCCTTTACACTTTATCTTCTTTATCCATTTCAGCCCAGACCATGGTCTCTCCGAACTTATGACTACAGACATGTACATTTAATATCCTCTCATGAGCAACATCCCAGGAGAATTCTTATCTCTTTTTCTGTAAGGAGGCAGCATTTGTTTAGCAGAGAAGACCATATAGTAGAGAGCCAGAATGCCTGGATATAAATCCTACCCCTGTGACTTAACATGCAGCCTTGGATTTTGTGACTTACCCTTTCTGAGCCTCAGTTTCCTCGTCTGTAAAGTGGTATTAGTAATGGCGCGTTCATTAAAAAGTTGTGTGGATTAAACCTTTAGAATGGTAGTTGGCACAAAGAAAGAACTATACAAGTGTTGGCTGTGATTCTGTATCCCCTTTGGCATCTACATAATGCCATGAACTTACTAGACACCTCACACATTTAACTGACTCACTGATTGGCCAAAGAAGCTCAAACCTTATTCCTGATTCAACCTCCACACTTTCATCAGCAGACTCAGGGCAGTCAGGATCACCACCTTTAAATTCATAAAGTGCTGTCATGTGGAGAGAATTGGCTTATTCTTTCTTGCTTCAGGACCTAAAACTTGGACTAAAGCTTTAGGGTGAGTAACAGTGCATTTGTTCTCTGTCCCTGCTTCATCCCTTCCTCCTGCTCCTGAGACAGTAGAGGTCAAAGACTTGGGGATTTGGGATCCTAGCCATCTCTTTCAATTTCTTGCTCCTTGAGAGGTACAGATGAGAACACAACCATATTTCCAGAGCCTCTGCATATCTTTCTACTTGATTCATGTTCTTCTTAATGGTTTTACACAAAAAGAGCCCAGTTTTCTGCCAGTTTCTGATGGCTGTCTGCCATCCCCTGCCCTTTTGTTTCCCAGAAGCCCACAGGCCATTAGCCTAAGTGCGCGTCACTGGCAGGGGCTCTACCTTTGGCAGTCCTAAGCACAGCATGGGCTGATGAAATGCTGCTTGGAGCCTGCCCATCCAAACACAGAGCCCATCCAAAGCTGGAGGTGATGACATCTTAGCCTGAGGTGGAAGAAGCACACAGGGTTCTGGATGGTTATGTAATAAGGGAAGGAGGAGGAGGTGTACGAGAATGTGGAAAGAGAGCATCCCAGGGGTGGGCTTTGGTTTTGGGAGGAAGGCTGACAGTAAGAAAGGTGATTTAGGCTTACTTTGCGAGCGATGTCATACCAGTAAAAGTGGCCAAAAACCCCCGTGGAAGGAAAATACAGCTCTTATTGTTGGCATGGAGGGAAAGAATAGGTCTGTACCTTTGTCCATGTGACTGTGAGACTCCCTAAAGTTAAACTCTTTCATCACTAAGTAGTCATCCCAGGCAGAAAATAGATTCATAAAATAATCCAATAAATAAGCATCCTGGAAAACATTTACAGCAGCCATCACTTGTATTAAACTCTGTCATCAAATGAAAAACTTCTATCTGTGGCCATCTGCCTGTTGACTCAGTAGTCAAAAGAAGGAGGAAGAGAAGACAGAGGAGGAGGAAGACTGCAGGAAGAACTGCAGTGTTATTTCAGTCCAGACCGGTCTTGGCAGGATGGTCAGGCCCCCAGGCTCATCCTCAGGTTGGCCAGCTCACAGCTTCCATTTGATCAGTTCCACCAGGGGAGCGCTGACTGGTGAATGGACTCATACCAATGAAACACACAACTGAGAGATGAGCAAACCTTGGTTATTCCTTTATTAGCTTAAGCTGAGAGACAAACATTCTAAAGAAATAGATTATCTCAAGAGCAAATGGTATTATTTTCTACCCAAATGCAAACAAAGATGGACAAAAGACTTGCATACATTCTTTCACAAAATAAGATATGAAAATGGCCAATACCTGTATAAAAACATTCTTCATCTTATCAATCATCTAGGAAATGCAAACTTAAACCACAATGCAGTGAGACTGCGTACCCCCTAGAACGGCTAAAATTACTCAGTCATTGGCAATGATAGATCGAATGGACTCTCAAGCTCTGCTGGTGAGGATAAAAATGTGTAGCACCACTTTGGAAAACTTTTGATAGTATCTACTTAAACTGAAAGTGCACATACCCAAATCCTAGCAATTTAATTTGGAGGCATATATGCCAATGAAATTTACCAAAAAGTGCACATAGGAATGTTCATAGAAGCATTATTCAAAGCAGCCAAAAATTGGAAACAATTCAGATGTTTTTCAAAAGTTTAGAAGGGATAAAAAACATGATGGTATTACTACAATGAAATTGTATAAACCATTGAAAGTAAACAAACCATTAAAACACATAGCATAGGGATAAGTCTCATAGACCCAAAGATTAGATATTATGTGATTGTATTTATGTAAAATCTAAAAGCAGCCAAAACTGATCCATAGGAAATGAAGTCTGAATTGTGATTATGTATTGACTGAGGAATAACTGAAAGGAGATAAAAGGGAAGATGCTTGGGTGCTAGTGATCCCTGAATCTGGATGGAAGTTACATGAGGGGAACCACTTCTTAAAAACTGCTCAAGCTGTCACTTGCGGTCTGTGCACGGTCCATGTTGTGCGTACACAACACCAGTATAACACATTCCTTACTAATGCTAAGGTCCCTGTATACTGAGTCCACTTGAACTGTATAAATCAGACCACTACAATATGTGGGAAGTCTGTAACCAAGATTCAAAGTTCTATGTAACTGTGGAGAAGTCACATGCTTAGTAAAGGAACAAGGATTTAAACACAGGAAAAAAAAATGGACAAAGAAATGCATTTACTTTCATGGTGTCCCATTGAGTGCTCCTAAACTATTAATAAAATCTAGGAGGGAAGCTACTGGATATTTTGTTCACATGTATTTGGTTCTCGTTTGAAACTCCAATATGTCACATAGTTACTATTTAGAATAAACACTATTTGTTGAATTTATGAATGAACATGTCTCCCTGAGGCCCTCCGAATCATGTGCACTATCCTCTAATTCAGTAATCCCTCCTACTCTTTGTCTCTCCAATGTCCCAAGACTTAAATGTTTCCTTTATTTTCCCTCAACTCAAAATTTATCTAGTTTACCTGCCCTGCATCCAACCAGGTAGCCATCTAAACTCCGTGATACATTTATACATGCCAAGGTTTTAATTGTGTAAACAGTAGATTGATGTGTTACCACATTTTATAATTTAATTTTAAAAGAATTGAAGAGACAGTTCCTAATCCGAAGAAGTAACTGATGCTAGAAAGTCCACGTGTTTGTGAGGCCTGTGAGGGAGAAAAATAAAGAAGGGCAAAGAGATGTTTCAGTGACATGGAATCAAAGACTAAAAAGGTCTCTGTTTGGTAGGAACTTATGATAGGAACAGAGAAGGCAATGGCACCCCACTCCAGTACTCTTGCCTGGAAAATCCCATGGATGGAGGAGCCTGGTAGGCTGCAGTCCATGGGGTCGCTAAGAGTCGGACACGACTGAGCAACTTCACTTTCACTTTTCACTTTCATGCATTGGAGAAGGAAATGGCAACCCACTCCAGTGCTCTTGCCTGGAGAATCCCAGGGACGAGGGAGCCTGGTGGGCTGCTGTCTATGGGGTTGCACAGAGTCGGACATGACTCAAGTGACTTAGCAGTAGCAATAGCAGTATGATAGGAAGGAACTCATGAGAGGTTATCACACATTTATGGAGTCTTAATACATTTAAAGATGTCAACCTACATTTAATTTAAGGAGCATGAAAGCAAGAGTACTCATGCAGACATTTTTACAGATTGTTTTGATTTCCATGTTTGGTAAACAGAACAAGGCTCTCTCCCATCCCTGAAAATGTCCATGTCCTAATTTCTGGAACATGTGATTTATTAGGTTACATGGCAAAAGGAAATTAGGATTGCAAAGGGAATTAATGCTGCAGATTGAATTAAAGTTTTTAATGTATTCATTTATTTTATATAAGCTTTTTTGAGACAGATGGCTGTCCATTAAATGTTGTGTTATTGACAATTGACACAATTTCAGATTTGAGAGTCTCTGTAATGGATCACGTGACCTCTTACAAAATCAAGCAAGAATATTATCTTTTTTAAATTTAATCTTTGTTTTATTTGGGGATATGGTTGATTTACAATGTTATATTCATTTCAAGTGCAAAGTGACTCAGTTATATATACAGATATATCCCTTCTTTTCACATGTAGGTTTAGAATATTGAGTAAAGCTTCTTGTGTTATACAGTAAGTCCTTGTTGATTATCTATTTTATATATAGTAGTGTGTGCATTTTAATCCCAAGCTCCTAATCAACTGACTTTAAAGCAGAGAAATAATCCTGGATTTTTCAGTTGGGCCCAGTGTAGTCAAAAGTGTCCTTAAAAGAAGAGGAAGAAGGCAGAAGAGAATCAGGAAGATGGCAGCATTAGGATTCAGCCCAACATCATTGGCTTTGCAGTTGGAGGAAGAGAGCTATAAGCCAAAGAATGTGGGCAGAAGGCAGAAAAGTCAAGGAAACAGATTCTCCCCTAGAGCCTTCAGAAGAAATGCAGCCCTATAAACACTTTGATTTTAACTCAGTGAGAATCATTTTGGATTTCTGATGTTCAAATCTGTTAGGTAATAAAGTTGTGTTATTTTTAAGCCACTAAGTTTGTCATCATTTGTTACAGCAGCAATAGGAACTCATACTCTATATTAATGGGTGGAAGAAAAACCATGGATCTCCAAACAACCAGTAATATAATTTACATTTGACTTTTAAGTATAATTAAAGGGAATATACTTGCACCCAACCCTCCCCTTGCCAACACACACACTTGCAACCTTTAGTCATTTCCATTTCTTCCCACAACATTCCCCTTCTAATGTGACCTTGCTATCAGAATTCAAGGAGGAAACTGGGCAGCAAGGCACTGGCTGAAATTACCATGGGTTAATGACAGACACCAGAATGATTGCACAAGCACTGTCTGTATTGCTTGGGGTCAAAATAGAATTGTGCAAATCGGGAGGGAAAAGCCTGTTTACTCTCTGTAAAAGAGGCTATCTGCAAAAGAAAGTGGTCCTTTTGCTGACAAAGTTAGTGGTTTGCAGACTTGAAAAACTAGGGCGTAAAACACACAGGGCATACAGATATCTGCACATATAAAATAACAAGTGACTTGAGTTACAAGTGAAACAAGTAAGGAGGTTTCTGGGAGAGAGCCAGTTCATTAAGTTCATATCCAGGAATATTGCAAACCAGTCTATGATCTAGGTTGAAGAGCTAAACCATGTACTGAGGGTTAAGAGGTGCCTTCAGTTCAGTTCAGTTCAGTCACTCAGTCATGTCCGATTCTTTGCGACCCCATGAATCACAGCACGCCAGGCCTCCCTGTCCATCACCATCTCCCGGAGTTCACTCAGACTCACATCCATCGAGCCAGTGATGCCATCCAGTCATCTCATCCTCTGTCGTCCCCTTTTCCTCCTACCCCCAATCCCCCACCAGCATCAGAGTCTTTTCCAATGAGTCAACTCTTCACATGAGGTGGCCAAAGTACTGGAGTTACAGCTTTAGCGTCATTCCTTCCAAAGAAATCCCAGGGCTGATCTCCTTTACAATAGACTGGTTGGATCTCCTTGCAGTCCAAGGGACTCTCAAGAGTCTTCTCCAACACCACAGTTCAAAAGCATCAATTCTTCGGTGCTCAGCTTTCTTCATAGTCCACCTCTCACATCCATACACGACCACTGGAAAAACCATAGCCTTGACTAGACAGACCTTTGTTGGCAAAGTAATGTCTCTGCTTTTGAATATGCTATCTAGGTTGGTCATAACTTTTCTTCCAAGGAGTAAGCATCTTTTAATTTCATGGCTGCAGTCACCATCTGCAGTGATTTTGGAACCCAAAAAAATAAAGTCTGACACTTACCACTGTTTCCCCATCTATTTCCCATGAAGTAATGGGACCAGATGCCATGATCTTCGTTTTCTGAATGTTGAGCTTTAAGCCAACTTTTTCACTCTCCTCTTTCACTTGCATCAAGAGGCTTTTTAGTTCCTCTTCACCTTCTGCCATAAGGATGGTGTCATCAGGAAGCAAAAATACACACAATTCTCCTTGACCCCATCACCCAAACCACTCTAAGCACCTAACTCAAGTAAAATCGATTATTATGTAAACACAGCTTCAGCTACTGTCAAATAAACAGTTTCTACATAAAAGTAATGGGCATGATCCCAAAAACAGCTTCAGAGGAGTCCTCTACACTTCCCACTCCCATGAGATCACAGGCCCATGCCTCTCCTATATGGAAACACTGGAGAGGCCACAGCATACATCAGGGTAGTTTTCTTTCAATCAACCAGCAGGAAGTAAAAGAAAGAAACAAGCTGTAACCATGAGATACACTGAACTTGGAAACAAAATTAACAAGATTAGCTTATAGGAAAAAAAAATAAAATCAACAGAGGTTCAAAGCTGACAGCTAAGCATTAGGTGGGAGGATAGACATGAGCAATGAGAGGTGGCCTAGCTGAAAAGGATTCCAGCTCATCTCTAAACTCCATCCCAGACACACCCAGGAGAGTTCACATTTATGCTACAAAATAACTACAGGGACTTTTCCAAGTCTTGCACATGCTACCTCAAGTACACAGTGAATACAAGCTAACCACAGGGCCTTCTCCAAGTAACCTTAGGCAGCCAGGAGCCCATTAAAGGTTCATAAATATTCTAAACATGTATACAGCTGATTATAATAGATTAAATTATGGGAAGACATACACAACAGAGCCTGCTGTTAAATAACTTGCAATTGTAACTTGTTTGTTGTTTTAAACCCTGTAGTCCATCCCTCCAAATTTTTGTTGTGACAAGTACAGAGGAAGGGAAATAAACTGACCTGATATAAGGTTGTCTTAAAAGCAAAGACTTTACTGTACAGTGGAGCTCTGCTCAGTGTTATGTGGCAGCCTGGGTGGGAGGGGAGTTTGAGTGAGAGTGGATACATGCATTCATATGGCTGAGTCCCTTCCCTATTCACCTGAAACCATGGCAGCATTGTTAATTGGCTATTTCCCAATACAAAATTAAAGGTTAACAAAAAAAAAGGCTTAGGCCTGCAAGTCCTGGTTAGAAGCAGATTTAAATTATTCACACATTTAAAGAAGCGATGCATCAAACAGAAAGAAAAGCATCCAGGAAAATGACAGAAGCAAATGCTGCTGGACTCACTCCAGCACTGTGAAGGAGGGAGGTCTATGAGGTTTGTGTGCCTGGTCCGCCTCCATGGGAGGAAGAGGGTTGCAGAAGCCAATCACGTTCTGATCAGACCAGACAGATAATCCAGCTGACTCCCTTGGTTCTGATTGCATGTTTATCAAGTAATCTTTTCATCATTATTTTAATCCATTTGGGCCGCTATAACAAAATATCACAGACTGGGTAGCTTATAAAAAACAAACATCTATTTCTTACCGTTCTAAAGACTGAAAAGTTCAAGACATGGCCCCAGCCCACTCATCTTCCAGCAAAGGCCTCCTTCTGAGTTCAAAACTGGTGCCTTTTTCTTGTGTCTGCACATGAGGCAAAAGATCTCTGAGGAGGTCCCTTTTATGAGAACACTAATCCATTTATGAGAGCACCACCCTCATGATCTAAGCATCTCCCAAAGGCTCACCTCTGATGCATCATCTTTTGGGGGGTTGGGTTTCAATATAAGAATTTGGTTGGGGGGAGGAGGGAGCCGTGAACATTTCAGACCACAGCATTCACAATGTGACTATAGGAAAAGAATGCACTTGTCAGCAATCAGGAGTGCTTTATCTGCTTGAGATGGCAATGTTCATATCATAAACTCATGTACGGTTTTTCTAGTTTAATTTGAGCTACACATCATCTTTCCACCTTATTAACACCTACCCCAAAGAGCTCCAGGAGCCCTAAACTCTTTGTCTTAAAGAGAAGGATTTGGTCAGCTCTTGGCTGAGTGCGAGTGGTCATAATTTCCATCAGGGCACTAGTCTTGACCATAGGAAGGCTGGGATGATTTCAAAGACTTTTCAGATAGTCTGGGATAGTGTTCATGCCCCCCAACAGGGCTATCTTGTTTTGTGTGAGCTACAAACTGACCACCACCAAAGACTTTTTTTCTCAGAAGGAACCCAAGCCCCGATCTTCCAAAACATCCCATTCTCTTGTTTGCATGAAGTATGCATGACTAAGTAGGCATTGAGGAAAGAGACTTATTCATGAATGGAAAATTAAAACATGAAAAAAACTGGCTAGAAACTGAAGAAGACACCCTAGAGGGGCTTGTTTCTAGAAGAAACACAGGGGCCAAGTCACATGAGCACTTGATTCTATTCCAGTCCAACCACATGCAACAAGCTTTATGGGCTGGAGGACCCACTAGGGTCAGCTAGCTTGGATCAGAAGTGATGTGTGTCTCAATAAAAACCCCAGCACCCACAGCTCTAACTTTTACTTTTTATTGGCATGCTCTTTAAATCCGTGCAAACATAAACCTGGGTATAAATTCTTTATGTTCACATGACTATAAATTTCTAGACCCAAGACAATTCAGTCTATTAATTGAGGGTGACAGACGATGCATGTTACTTTGCTGAAATAAAATCTCTCTTTACTCAGTGACTGTGGTCCTGGATGCCAGAACACGGATTTTTAGGTTTGGCAGCCTGAGCTTCCAGGCACTGAAGACTTGGTGTTCCCGACACAGTTCTTCATTTAACTCCTATGACACTTGCATTCACTGCCTGCATCTTGATGTCACTGGCCTTTATTAATGCATTAATTTTTTCTCTGTTCTTTTCCTTTCAATTTGAGGCCAATAAAGTTGCAAACATAAAAGTCAACTCCAATACAGAAATTACGTGGCAGTACTTAGGTAATCATCTGATGGCCCAGGAAAACTTCATATTCATGTATTTAGGTTACTTTCAAATTAAACACAATTTTTTTAAATCGCTATGGAGAGTCAAGAAAATGTTCACACTCTAGTTTGAGAAAGTGACTGACCACCCTGACTTAGTACCACATAACGTTTTCACTCCCTCCTTCCAATGTGTGTGAGATACCTAAGACTTATAATCAAAGTTTCCTTTCTGCTCTCAGCTCACAAAATGGTTAAGGTGGCCATATGTCCTTTTCTTTGATTTTTCTCTTTAAGGTTATGTAAGTTGTCTGGGGGAATATTTACATAGCCAGACCCATTTTCTTCTCAAGGAAAAATAAAAGCTTGGAAAAGAGTAAGATTTGAGTATTACTTGCTGTCTGTTCTTTTTCAGTTTTGTAAAAGAGCAACAGCCTTTTTTAACAGAGCACAACATGGGCAGGACTGGAAAAACTCCCCAAACTGTTTCTTTTTGCCCTGCTCCCACCTGCTAAAGCAGAGCTACACCCTGCTTTTGCTCCTACTGCATTTCTGCCTTCCCTTAGGAGATCAAGTATACTTTTAGGGAGAGGGTGGGGAGATTTGGGAGAATGGCATTGAAACATGTGTAATATCATGTATGAAACGAGTCGCCAGTCCAGGTTCGATGCATGATACTGGATGCTTGGGGCTGGTGCACTGGGACGACCCAGAGGTGGGGTATGGGGAGGGAGAAGGGAGGAGGGTTCAGGATGGGGAGCACAGGTATACCTGCGGTGGATTCATTTCGATGTTTGGCAAAACTAATACAATATTGTAAAGTTTAAAAATAAAATAAAATTTTAAAAAAAAAGAAAGAAAGAAAATAAACATATAAAACTTTACAAATTTGAAACATTGGTTACAAGAGCTTCTGGTGTATCTGCATAAGTTCTGCATCTAATAAAATAATTTGGGAGTAAAGCAAAGGATTTGACAATGCTCCCAGAGACCAGTGACCCTTTTCCCCTAAATGCCCACTCATTTAAAATGCCATCTACCATGTATAAATTTCCATATAAATTCAGATCAATTGCTAAACCTTAGGCTGCCATGCTAAACTTTTTTTTTTTTTAATTTCCAGGAGCATCAATGTGTTTCAAATACTATAAACAGATAATGAGCTTCTGTATCTGACTTCCTTGACTTCTCATTTTTCTTTTTCAATTCCAATTTTTCTCTACATTTTTGGAGATTTTATCTTCATCTATAATTTGGTTTATCTAGATCTATAATTTGGTTTTCAAGCTTTCTGTTGAAAAATAGCAAGCATGATTATTACTTGTAAGAACTATTTCTTATTTTTCCTCCTTCACTGCAGCCTGTTCTTATTTCGAGTCTGAAGTATTCTCCTGAATGTCTATAACAATAATAAATTAGAATGCTCTAAAGTTCTTTTTTGTTTCCCAAATCAATGGTTCCGATTTTTACCTCCACCTCTAGGTACTTTTTTGCTGACATTTTCCCTAAAATATCTAGATACTTTTGATTATCTTCATTAATCTGATTCCACTTTCTTTCTATCCTCCAA
This sequence comes from Bos indicus, assembly GCF_029378745.1. Classification (NCBI taxonomy): domain Eukaryota; kingdom Metazoa; phylum Chordata; class Mammalia; order Artiodactyla; family Bovidae; genus Bos; species Bos indicus. The sequence continues at coordinate 15,057,060 of NC_091774.1, read as the reverse complement.
AATTTCTTTAAAATGTCTATTTCCTATGGCAATCTTTTTACAACATTGTTAAGGACATACCAATTTTAACTATCTTTTCTCTTATTTCTTTGAAAATTGGGGAATAAAATTTAATTCACTACCTTGAATAATTTAGTAAAAATTTAAAACAAAATTCAAGGCACTTCTTTATGTAAAAGATTAAGCTGAGTCAGAAAATGTGGACATTTCATATTTCATGCAAGGGTATATTGTCATAAAAATGCTCACTGATCTAAAATGTTATTTTTATCATACATTAAACTTCTTTATAAATGTAGGCTTATTTCTGAACTTCATGCTATCTCATTGATCTACTAACTGATTCTCAGAACACTATTTTTAAATAGTTACTGCCTTAATTACTCCCATTTTCCAGTGGATATCCATTTGTAAGTTGGAAGAGATTGTGAAAAATAGTAATAATACAGATCTGTAATTAACCTTGAAAATTCATTTCCTTCTTACAAGCAATCTTGATGAACAGAAAAGCAAATGATAATATGAGATTTGTAACATTTCCTCAGCATTTCTGATAATGTGTATCTTAACACTGTATTAAGGGGTATACAGTAGTCCCCCCCTATTTATGGAGGATATGTTTCAAGACCTCCAGTGGATGTCTGAAATTGAGGATAGCACTGAATTTTATGTGTGAAAGTTGCTGAGTCGTGTTCTATTTTTTGCAACCCCATGGACTGTATAGTCCATGGAATTCTCCTAACCAGAATACTGGACTGGGTAGCCTATTCCTTCTCCAGTGGATCTTCCCAACCCAGGAATCAAAACAGGGTCTTCTGCATTGCAGGTGGATTCTTTACCAGCTGAGCTACCAGGGAAGCCCAAACCCTATATATACACTGTTTTTTCCCATACTAACACGTGGGTAGAATGTACAGCATAGATACACTATAAAAAGGGATGATTCATATCCCAGGTGGGACAAAGCAGTGCAAGATTTAATCACACTACTCAGAAATTCATGAATTATTTCTGGAATTTTCTATTTAATATTTTTGAACTGTGGTTGACCATGGGTTACTGAAACTGGATGAAGGAGAACTACTGTATAACATGCAATATCTCCACTGATATTATATTCATATGATATCTTTGCAAATAGTGTTTAATGTCTCCATTAATATTTCTATTTTACAGAAGAAGAAACTAAAACCTGAAGAATTTATGTACTTACTCAAGATCATGCAACCAGCAAGTAGCAGGACTTGAATGCAGATCTCAGATTCTTACCTTCTATTTAATAAAGCCACTTTTCATTCACACAACGGAGGTTCTTTTTTCATTTTTTATTTTTTGCATTTTAATTTTATTTTATTTTTTAAGTTTACAATACTGTATTGGTTTTACCATATATCAAAATGAATCTGCCACAGGTATACATGTGTTCCCCATCCTGAACCCTCCTCCCTCCTCCCTCCCCATACCATCCCTCTGGGTCGTCCCAGTGCACCAGCCCCAAGCATCCAAATGTCCTTTATTAACTAGCTTGTCCTCTGCTCCAAGTGACTTAGGAAACAAGTTCATGACTGACTGTCTACTTGTGGAAGGCAGAACTGTATCTGCCTGACCATGTGATCAGAGTAAGGTGATTCAAACATTATGGCATACAGCATGGCAATAGACACAGATCTCTGAAGGTCTGGCTTTGTTTCCCACCCTAAATGATCACAGTGCCCCCCAGGCTTTAAACTGCCAAATTTTGTCTACTCCTTAATACACCTGCAAGATATGCTCACATATCTATGGTGCAAGCTAAATAAAGAGATTTTTAAATGCAATCCTGCAAAAGCATGTATATCAGAAGACAAAGACAAAAGGAAAATACAGAAATGAAAATGTTTATGTATATGAAGCAGGCTTACAAAAAAAACTCTTTCTTGAAAATTTATGGCAGTATTGGCAGTTACAGTTTTATTTTGTTTATTTTTTATTACTTTACAGTTTCTTAAAGTAATTTTTGTTTATCTAATTTAACAATGTGATCAAAGAAGGCATCTTGGATTAAAGACTAATCAGAGATTTTTCTCCAAAATATATGTTGATGTGTCTTAAAATCTTTCTATTCTTCTCTTGTCCTTCCTCTAAAAGCTCAACAATATGTGAGAGTCGAAAGGACAAATAGGGATCAAAGGGCCTGGGTTGTGAGAAGCAAAGAAACAGCTGAGGGCTTATAAAAGCAAGCTAGAGAAAGGAGAGAAAGAGAGAAAACAGATCATTTGGGCTTTCAATCACTCCAAGAGGAAAGAGTCAAAAAATAAAAAAGAAAGGAGGAAAAATTGCTCTAAGTAAATATAAATACCCAGGAAGAACAGGAGAAAAAAGTGGGAAAGATTAGGGAGAGAGATAAAGAATAAAGGAAAATGAAATGGCTTGAAAAAACAAACAGGACCTTTATCTGAAGAGGACAGGGAGAAAGGGATGACTGCCGAGGTTTAAGGGAAATGTTGCTCAGATACGGATGTAATTGTCTGATGCTCCCATGCAGTTGGCTGCTGTGGATGCGAAACATGCCCGTTTCTAAATACTCCACCCAAAAAGAGGTCACACTCCACATGAAAATAAAAATTAAACTTGTTTCAGCTCCAGGCTCTAGTTTCTTTTCCCTTCCGCATTACCGAATGTCCTCAAATTTTCAAACATGAAGATATTAATGATGATTTAATTTGGTTACAAAAGGTCAGAATGTGGGATGTTTTAGCTTGACTCCCCCCACCCCCCACAAAGCCTGGGTCCCAGAAAACCATGGACTTAGACAGGAAAATGATTCATTGACCAAACCCAAAGAGAAAATAATTACCTAAAGCTTGGAAGTGAGGTGAGGAGATACCAGATCTTCCGTGATCATGGTAAGGCATTTGCTAACAAGCCTGCTATTGAGACTCCTGATTCTCTACAGCCATCGTTTAACTTGACTTCATATTTATTATTCATTAAGGCTCAGACCCTGCATAAGATTAAGTATTAACTTATAGAAGATTGATAAATTGTGAGATATCTTTGTCCAGTGGAGATAAAGGTTAATAAATTCCAAGTAAAAAGCATAACTTTAGAGTTGTCCTGGCCTCTTAAGACATTGACAGTTCTGTATGTGACTTAACCATATATCATCATGCTCTCCTTCACCAACTATATGTATTTCTTTTTTTCTGAGTCTCTTTTACCATCCTGCCACTTCCCTCTTTCATGATTTCAACTAACCTTTGAGGTGTACTCAGTATAGATTTGTATATGTTTTTAAAGGTTTAAAATGTATACTTTGACAATGTTAACAGCAACAGTAATAATACAGTTTAGCAGTCTGTAGGATGGATGGTAAAAATTATTTATGTGCCAGGACATTGTATTAAGTACTTTGAGCATTACCTCACAACAACCATGCGAGTGTGTGGAAGCTGAGACCCAGAAAAGATGAGTAATTTTTCAGCATCATCCATGAATGGAAGAAGGACTGGAAGTCAGAGTTATATAGTAAGAATCCCACATTCTTGCTATTGCATTGTATTTTCCTGCTCACATATGGTAACAGCATTTGTCATGGGCATGGTTATAGCCATAGAAAGACACTAATGCCAGAAGTTGGGTTCTGGAGATGGGCAGCAGATGTTAGAGCAAGCAAAGTTCTTAGAGGACTAATATGTGCTGATCTTGGAGACAGAGGGGTGTCATTATCTCCACCTAACAGATGAGGAAACTGAAATTCAGGGAAAAAAAAACAAACAGGCTACCTTTCCCAAGTTACCCCATCCACAGGAGGCTGGGCAAAGATGTGGAAGACCGTCACCAGACCACCAAGGCCAGGGTACTTTCTGAGGTGCCTCTTGTTTCTGAACAGATGGTGAGCAAGTTCAGGCTCATTTGTTCCACTTCTTATTTCCAAACTATGGTTACAGCTGCCATTATTTCCCCTTTGTCGGATGTCTATTTGGCTTTGCAATTTTTATCTTCCTGCTTTTGTCCTTGACATAATGATCAGGCAACACTTAATTTGGTCTCTGGTTCTCATTTATTTTTCTGGCGCTGATCCCAGGGATCAACTCAAAGGGACAACACAGTCATAAGTATCAACGGCCTGATTTCTATCAAGGCTGTCTGACACTAGAGTTCATCATTCCTTTCCTAACTAGCATTTGTCCACTCCTGTGGTACAACATATGGACACAGCTTTTGCATATCTGCTACCCACTGGTCTGCAATACCGGCTTTACACCATAGAATTATGCAAAGCTAATGGTAAGGGTTAAACAGATGGGCTGCTCAAAAAACACACAGCAAGAATTCTATCTGAAATCAAAGCCTGCCTGAAGTTTTTTACCCAAGGAGTCATAGAATATTAGAAATGAGAAAAAGGATGGAATTGGTCACAATATCTTCATTTTTGTTTTCCAATTTTAGCTCCATAAATACTATCTCAACATAAGTATAGGACTCAACATGAGGCTTCACTTAAGAACATCAATTGATACTAATTAATCTGAAGTGAAGTGAAGTCCCTCAGACGTATCTGACTCTTTGCAACCCTATGGACTGTAGCCTACCAGGCTCCTCCATCCATGGGATTTTCCAGGCAAGAGTACTGGAGTGGGTTGCCGTTTCCTTCTCCAGGGGATCTTCCTGACCCAGGGATTGAACCCAGATCTCCCTCATTGTAGGCAGACGCTTTACCATCTGAGCCACCAGGAAAATACAGATCAGTCAGATCAGTCGCTCAGTCGTGTCTGACTCTTTGCGACCCCATTAATCCCAGCATGCCAGGCCTCCCTGTCCATCACCAACTCCTGGAGTTCACTCAGGCTCATGTCTATCGAATCAGCGATGCCATCCAGCCATCTCTTCCTCTGTCGTCCCCTTCTTCTCTTGCCCCCAATCCCTCCCAGCATCAGAGTCTTTTCCAATGAGTCAACTCTTCCCATGAAGTGGCCGAAGTACTGGAGTTTCAGCTTTAGCATCAGTCCTTCCAAAGAAATCCCAGGGCTGATCTCCTTTAGAATGGACTGGTCGGATCTCCTTGCAGTCCAAGGGACTCTCAAGAGTCTTCTCCAACACCACAGTTCAAAAGCATCAATTCTTCGGCGCTCAGCCTTCTTCACAGTGCAACTCTCACATCCATACATGACCACAGGAAAAACCATAGCCTTGACTAGACGAACCTTTGTTGGCAAAGTAATGTCTCTGCTTTTGAATATGCTGTCTAGGCTGGTCATAACTTTCCTTCCAAGGAGTAAGTGTCTTTTAATTTCATGGCTGCAGTCACCATCTGCAGTGATTTTGGAGCCCCAAAAAATAAAGCCTGACACTGTTTCCACTGTTTCCCCATCTATTTCCCATGAAGTGATGGGACCACATGTCATGATCGTTTTCTGAATGTTGAGCTTTAAGCCAACTTTTTCCCTCTCCACTTTCACTTTCATCAAGAGGCTTTTGAGTTCCTCTTCATTTTCTGCCATAAGGGTGGTGTCATCTGCATATCTAAGGTTATTGATATTTCTCCTGGCAATCTTGATTCCAGCTTGTGTTTCTTCCAGTCCAGCGTTTCTCATGATGTACTCTGCATATAAGTTAAATAAACAGGGTGACAATATACAGCCTTGACGTACTCCTTTTGCTATTTGGAACCAGTCTATTGTTCCATGTCCAGTTCTAACTGTTGCTTCCTGACCTGCATACAAATTTCTCAAGAGGCAGGTCAGGTGGTCTGGTATTCCCATCTCTTTCAGAGTTTTCCACAGTTTATTGTGGTCCACACAGTCAAAGGCTTTGGCATAGTCAATAAAGCAGAAATAGATGTTTTTCTGGAACTCTCTTGCTTTTTCCAGGATCCAGTGGATGTTGGCAATTTGATCTCTGGTTCCTCTGCCTTTTCTAAAACCAGCTTGAACATCAGGAAGTTCACGGTTCACATATTGCTGAAGCCTGGCTTGGAGAATTTTAAGCATTACGTTACTAGCGTGTGAGATGAGTGCAATTGTGCGGTAGTTTGAGCATTCTTTGGCATTGCCTTTCTTTGGGATTGGAATGAAAACTGACCTTTTCCAGTCCTGTGGCCACTGCTGAGTTTTCCAAATTTGCTGGCATATTGAGTGCAGCACTTTCACAGCATCATCTTTCAGGATTGAAAATAGGTCAACTGGAATTCCATCACCTCCACTAGCTTTGTTCGTAGTGATGCTTTCTAAAGCTCACTTGACTTCACATTCCAGGATGTCTGGCTCTAGGTCAGTGATCACACCATCATGATTATCTGGGTTGTGAAGATCTTTTTTGTACAGTTCTTCTGTGTATTTTTGCCATCTCTTCTTAATATCTTCTGCTTCCATTAGGTCCATACCATTTCTGTCCTTTATGAGCCCATCTTTGCATGAAATGTTCCTTTGGTATCTCTGATTTTCTTGAAGAGATCCCTAGTCTTTCCCATTCTGTTGTTTTCCTCTATTTCTTTGCATTGATCGCTAAAGAAGGCTTTCTTATCTCTTCTTGCTATTCTTTGGAACTCTGCATTCAGATGCTTATATCTTTCCTTTTCTCCTTTGCTTTTCACTTCTCATCTTTTCACAGCTATTTGTAAGGCCTCCCCAGACAGCCATTTTGCTTTTTTGCATTTCTTTTCCATGGGGATGGTCTTGATCCCTGTCTCCTGTACAATGTCATGAACCTCAGTCCATAGGTCATCAGGCACTCTATCAGATCTAGGCCCTTAAATCTATTTCTCACTTCCACTGTATAATCATAAGGGATTTGATTTAGGTCATACCTGAATAGTCTAGTGATTTCCCTGCTTTCTTCAATTTAAGTCTGAATTTGGCAATAAGTAATTCATGGTCTGAGCCACAGTCAGCTCCTGGTCTTGTTTTTGCTGACTGTATAGAGGTTCTCCATCTTTGGCTGCAAAGAATATAATCAATCTGATTTCAGTGTTGACCATCTGGTGATGTCCATGTGTAGAGTCTTCTATTGTGAAAAGTACAAGAGAAACTGTACTTTTCTTCTCAGGAAAGTACAGTTTAGGTCAATTAATCTGAGGACCATCAAATGTATCGATTCAGTTATCCTGATCTACTTAGCTGTGTTCTTCCCTAACACACCTCTCCAGTTTCCTTTAGGACCCTGATCAAGTCACACTTCTCTTCTGGACATCAGTTCCTCCACCTATGAGGATTTGAACCCACAATTCTCCTGCAATTCTGATTCTTTGTGATTTTTTTTACTACTACTATGTTCCCCTAAATTCATGCTTATGAACTAGAGAAGGTAATACTTTTTGCTATGTCATTTTTTACTAAGTGCTGTGCTTAGTCACTCAGTCATGTCTGACTCTTTACAACCCCATGAACTGTAGCCCACCAGGCTCCTCTGTCCATGGGGATTCTCCAGGCAAGAATACTGGAGTGGGTTGCCATGCCCTCCTCCAGGGTACCTTCCCAAACTAGGGATTGAACACAGGTCTCCCGCATTGCAGGCAGATTCTTTACTGTCTCAGACACCAGGGAAGTCCATTTCTTACTATAGATAGTATCTATAATTTTGCAAAGAAATCTGTATGCAGGTCAAGAAGCAACAGTTATAATGAGACATAGGACAATAGACTGGTTCCAAACTGGGAAAGGAGTATGTCAAGGCTGTATATTGTCACTCTGCTTATTTAACTTCTATGCAGAGTACTTCATGTGAAATGCCGGGCTGGATGAAGCTCAAGCTGGAATCAAGTTTGCCGGAAGAAACATCAATAACCTCAGATATGCAGATGACACCACCCTTATGGCAGAAAGTGAAGAAAACTGAAGAGCCTCTTGATGAAAGTGAAAGAGGACAGTGAAAAAGCTGGCTTAAAACTCAACATTCAAACAAGTAAGATCATGGCATCCGATCCCATCACCTCGTGGCAAAAAGATGGGGAAACAATGGAAACACTGACAGACTTTATTTTCTTGGGCTCCAAAATCACCGTGAACAGTGACTGCAGCCATGAAATTGAGACACTTGCTCCTTGGAAAGACAGCTATGACCAACCTAGACAATATATTAAAAATCAGAAACATTACTTTGCTGACAAAGATCTGTCTAGTCAAAGCTATGGTTTTTCCATTTGCCATGTATGGATATGAGAGTTGGACCATAAGGAAAGCTGAGCGCCAAAGAATTGATGCTTTTGAACTGTGGTGCTGGAGAAGACTCTTGAGAGTCCCTTGGACTGCAAGGAGATCAAACCAGTCCATCCTGAAGGAAATGAGTCCTGAATATTCACTGGAAGGACTGATGCTGAAGCTGAAGCTCCAGTACTTTGGCCACCTAATGTGAAGAACTGACTCATTGGAAAAGACCCTGATGCTGGGAAAGATTGAAGGCAGGAGGAGAAGAGAACGACAGAGGATGAGATGGTTGGATGGCATCACCAACTTGATGGACATGAGTTTGAGTAAACTCTGGGTGTTGGTGATGGAATGGGAAGCCTGGTGTGCTGCAGTCCATGGAGTCGCAAAGAGTCAGACACGACTGAGTGACTAAACTGAACTGAACTGAACCAGACCAGTACCTTTGTTAAATTGATGAATCTGCTGACACATCCTAATCATTCGAAGTTTATACATTATATTTTACTCCTGATGTTTGCATATCCTGTGAGTTTGGAAAAATGTATAATAACATGTACCCAGTATTATAATATCATACAAAGTATTTTCATTGCCTTAAAAATTTTCTGTGCTCCGTCCATTCAACCTTCCCTCCTCAACCCAGATCTTTTTATTGTCTCCTTTCCTGAATGTCATCTGTTTGGAATCCTACAGTGTGCAGTGTTTTCAAATTTGCTTCCTTTATTTAGTAATATGCATATTTATTGCCTCCATGTATTTTCATGGCTTAAAGGCTGTTTTTTAGCACTGAATAATATTCCATTATCTTAATGTACCAGTTTATTTATTCATTCACCCACTAAAGGACATCTTAATTGCTTCCAACTTTTGACAATTATAAATAAAGCTGCAATAAGCCTAAGGCTCGGGTTTTCAGATACTTATTTTCCATCTATTTATCTTCTTTGGTGAGCTGGGTGTTAAAGTCTTTGGCTTATATTTTAATCAGGTTGTTTCTTTTCTAATTGTTGTGTTTTAACAATTATTTGTGTATTTTGGCTAACAGCCCTTTATCAGCTGCATCGTTTGCAAATATTTTCTCCCAGTCTGTGGCTTCTCTTCTTATTCTCTGGACATTGGCTTTCACAAAGCAGTTTTTAATTTTAATGAGGTCCAACTTATCAGTTATTTCGTTCATGGCTTATGCCTTTTTTGTTGTATTTAAAAAGTTATCACCATATCCAAAGTCATCTAGGTTTTCTCCTGTGTTATCTAGATTCACTGTTACTCAGCAGAAATAGTAATTACATGAGTAAAATATAAGATCTTTTTCTTATTATTTCAATCATTTAAAAACATAATTGACTGTTTAGACAAGAACAGTAACAATGTAGTGTAGGTCTTATAACATATGGAATAAGAAAATGCCCAACAGCAGTAAGGTAAAGGCCAAGAGGAAAAAATTAGAAATATACTATTGAAAGGTTCTTGTAAAATATGTGAAATAGATACAATATCACTTGATGGTAGATTGTGACAAATTAAAGATATAAGCCATAAAGCAACCATTAAAAAAACAAAAACAAAAAGCAATCATTAATAAGCCAACAAAAGAGAAAAAATGGAATAACATGAAAAAGATTAAGTCATAAGAAGACAGAAAAATGAGAAAGGGAGAACAAAAAACTAATGGGGTAAATATTAATAGAAAATAAAAAGTAAGATGATAGACTCATATCAGCCATATCAATAATCAATTAACCATAAATGTTCTAAACACTCCAAATAAATACAGATAAAGCCTGATTAGATTTTTTTTTTTTTAAAGCAAAACACATGTGCATGCTGATCTTCCCAGATGGTGCAGTGGTAAACATTTCACCTGTCAGAGCAGGACATGAAAGAGACTCAGATTCCATTACTGCGTCAGGAAGATCCCCTGGAGGAAGAAATGGCACCTCACTCCAGTATTCTTGCCTAGGAAATCTCATGGACAGAGGAGCCTGGTGTGCTACAGGTCATGGGGTCACAGAAAGTTGGACATGACTGAGCATGCACACATGCAAAACTTGAGAGTAAAGAATATTACTCGTGGTTAGAAAAAATAGGTTATTTTATAATAAGGGTCAATTCATCAAGAGGATATAACAATCCTAAATGAAGAGAATATTAACATTTTTGCTTTACTTGAAAAAACTATTTTTAATCTGAGTGGATTAATTAGTAACCTCATTTAAAATGGGAAATAACTCTATATGGTTAAAATATATTGGTCATTCTTATCTAAGTAAGGACAGCTTTAAAAAGATTACTCTTCCTGATTCTTGGGAAATTTTTAAATGCACAGTAAGGAAAGTACTAATATATATGAGCTCCTATTATTACAATAGCATTATTAATAAATTTATTTATTGGGCATTTAGCAAAAGTCAAACACTGTGCTATGTGGGGGAGTAGAAGGATGTGCACTAATCTCCTGCAAGAACTCCAAAATTACAACTCGCTGCTGAACAACAGTTGACAGGAGAATGTTGGATCCAACAAAAAAAAATATATCCCATGTCCAAGCACAAAGGAGAAGCCCCAGCAAAATGGTAGGAGGGGGGAAATCATGTTTAGAATCAAACCCCATACCCACCAGAGATGCTCTGAGGGCTCAAACAAAACATCATGCACACCAGGAGACTCCACAGAGACTGAGCCAGACCTGCCCCTGAGTGTTTGAGTGTCTCCTGAAGAGGTGTGGGTCAGCAGTGGCCTGCCGCAGGGCCAGGGGTTCTGGGGGCAGCAGACCTGGGTATGGCATAAGCCCTCTTGGAGGAGGTTGCCATTAACCCCAGCATAGAGCCACCAGAACTTACACAGAGCTGGGAAAAAAACTCTTGGAGGGCACAAACAAAACTTTGTATGCACCAAGACCCCGGAGAAAGGAGCAGTGACCCCACAAGAAACTAAACCAGACTTACCCATGAGTGACCAGGAGTCTCCAGCGGAGGCGTGGGTCGGCAGTGGCCTGGTACAGGGTCAGGGCACTGAGTGAGCAGTGCATGCATGGGACATTTGGAAGGAGATCTTCATTATCTTCATTACCTCCACTATAGTTTTGGCCTCAGGTCAAACAACAGGGAGGGAACACAGCCCTGCCCATCAACAGAAAACTGGATTAAAGATTTACTGAGCATGGCCCCGCCCATCAGAACAAGACCCAGTTTCCTTGGTCAGTCAGTCTCCCCCATCAGGAAGCTTCCATGAGCCTCGTATCCTTATCCATCAGAGGGCAGACAGAATGAAAACCACAATCACAGAAAACTAATCAAACTGATCACATGGACCACAGCCTTGTCTAATTCAATGAAACTATGAACCATGCCCTGTGCCACCCAAGATGGATGGATCATGGTGGAGAGTTCTGACAAAACGTGGTCCACTGGAGAAGGGAATGGCAAACCACTTCAGTATTCTTGCCTTGAGAACCCCATGAACAGTATGAAAAGGAGAAAAGACAAGACACTGAATGAGGAACTCCCCAAGTTGATAGGTGCCCAATATGCTACTGGAGATCAGTGGAGAAATAACTCCAGCAAGAATGAAGAGATGGAGCCAAAGCAAAAACAACACCCAGTTGTGGCTGTGACTGGTGATGGAAGTAAAGTCCAGTACTGTAAAGAACAATATTGCACAGGAACCTGGAATATTAGGTCCATGAATCAAGGCAAATTGGAAGTGGCCAACCAGGAGATGGCAACAGTGAACACTGACATTTTAGGAAACAGTGAACTGAAATGGATTGGAATGGGTGAATCAGATGACCATCATATTTACTACTGTGGGCAACAATCCCTTATAAGAAATGGAGTAGCCCTCACAGTCAAAAAAAGAGTCCAAAATGCAGTACTTGGATGCAATCTCAAAAATGACAGAATGATCTCTGTCCATTTCCAGGGAAACCATTCAATATCATAGTAATCAAAGTTTATGCCCCAACCAGTAATGCAAAAGAAGCTGAAGTTGAATGGTTCTATGAAGACCTAGAACACCTTCAAGAACTAACACCCAAAAAAGATGTCCTTTTCATTATAGAGAACTGGAATGCAAAAGTAGGAAGTCAAGAGATACCCAGAGTAACAGGCAAATTTGGCCTTGGAGTACAGAATGAAACAGGGCAAAGGCTAAAAGAGTTTTTCCAAGAGAACGCACTGGTCATAGCAAACACCCTCTTCCAACAACAAAAGAGAAGACTACACACGGACATCACCAGATGGTTGATTCTGAAATCAGATTGATTATATTCTTTGCAGCCAAAGATGGAGAAGCTCTATAAAGTCAGCAAAAACAAGACTGGAAGCTGACTGTGGCTCAGATCATGAACTCCTTATTACCAAATTCAGACATAAATTGAAGGAAGTATGGAAAACCACTAAATCATATGACTTAAATCAAATCTTTTTTGACTATACAGTGGAAGTGACAAATAGATTCAAGGGATTAGATCTGATAGACAGAGTTCCTGAAGAACTATGGATGGAGGTTCCTGACATTGTACAGGAAACAGTGATCAAGACCATTCCCAAGAAGAAGAAATGCAAAAGGCAAAATGGTTGTCTGAGGAGGCCTTACAAATAGCTGAAAAAAGAAGAGATGCTAGAGGCAAGGGGGAAAAGGAAAGATATACCCAGCTGAATGCAGAGTTCCAAAGAATAGCAAGGAGAGATAAGAAAGCCTTCCTCAGTGATCAGTGCAGAGAAATAGAGGAAAACAACAGAATGGGAAACACTAGAGATCTCTTCAAGAAAATTAGAGAAACCAAGGGAACATTTCATGCAAAGATGGGCACAATAAAGGATATAAATGGTATGGACCTAACAGAAGCAGAAGATATTAAGAAGAGGTGGCAACAATACACAGAAGAACTATACAAAAAAGATCTTCATGACCCAGATAACCACAATGGTGTGATCATTCACCTAGAGCCAGACATCCTGGACTGTGAAGTCAAGCTGGCCTTAAGTAGCATCACTATGAACAAAGCTAGTGAGGTGATGAAATCCCAGTTGGGCTATTTCAAATCCTAAAAGATGATGTTGTGAAAGTGTTCCACTCAATATGCCAGCAAATTTGGAAAACTCAGGAGTGGCCATAGGACTGGAAAAGGTCAGTTTTCATTCCAATCCCAAAGAAAGACAATTACTTTGCACTTCAACTACTGCACAATTGCACTCATCTCACGTGCTAGCAAAGTAATGCTCAAAATCCTCAAAGCCAGACTTCAACAGTATGTGAACCGTGAACTTCCAGATGTTCAAGCTGGACTTAGAAAAGGCAGAGGAACCAGGGATTAAATTGCCAACATCTGTTGGAACATTGAAAAAGCAGGAGAGTTCCAGAAAAACATCTATGTACGGTGTGAATGACAACAAACTGGAAAATTTTTCAAGAGATGGGATTACCAAACCACCTTATCTGTCTCCTGAGAAAACCTGTATGCAGGTGAAGAAGCAACAGTTAGAACTGGAAGTGGAACAACAGACTGGTTCCAAATCAGGAAAGGAGTATGTCAAGGCTGTATATTGTCACCATGCTTATTTAATTTATATGCAGAGTACATCATGAGAAATGCTGGGCTGGAGGAATCACAAGCTGGAATCAAGATTGCCGGGAGAAATATCAATAACCTCAGATATGCAGATGACACCACCCTCATGGCAGAAAGCGAAGAGGAACTAAAGAACCTCTTGATGAAAGTGAAAGAGGAAAGTGAAATAGTTGGCTTAAAACTCAACATTCAGAAAACTAAGATCATGGCATCCAGTCCCATCACTTCATGGCAAATAGATGGAGAAACAGTGGAAACAGTGAGAGACTTTATTTTTGGGGGCTCCAAAATCACTGCAGATGGTGACTGCATCCATGAAATTTTTTTTTTTTTTTTAAGGGGGTAAGAGCCCCAGGGTTCCTTTTTCTGTGCTGGAAGGAGCTTTACATACACTATTTCACTTGATTCTCCCATCCATGAAATTAAAAGACGCTTACTCCTTGGAAGAAAAGGTCTGACTAACCTAGACAGCATATTAAAAAGCAGAGACATTACTTGCCAATACAGATCCGTCTAGTCAAAGCTATAGTTTTTCCAGTAGTCATGTATAGATGTGAGTTGGAGTATAAAGAAAGCTGAGCACCAAAGAATTGATGCTTTTGCACTTTGGTGCTGAAGAAGACTCTTGAGAGACTCTTGGGCTGCAAGAAGATCCAACCAGTCCATCCTCAAGGAAATCAGTCCTGAATGTTCATTGCAAGGACTGATGCTGAAGCTGAAACTCTAATACTTAGGCCACCTGATACAAAGAACTGACTCATTGGAAAAGACCCTGATGCTGGGAAAGATTGAAGGCAGGAGGGAGAAGGGGACAATAGAGGATGAGATGGTTGGATGGCATCACCAATTCAATGGACGTGAGTTTGAGTAAGCTCTGGGAGTTGGTGATGGACAGGGAGGCCTGGTGTACTGCAGTCCATGAGGTCACAAAGATTCATACATGACTGAGAGACTGAAGTGAACCGAACTAAACTGAAAACTGTGCTAAGCACTTCATATAGAGTATCATATTTTATTCTCACAACCCTCTGAGTTAGGTGAATTATTAATCCCAAGTGAAAAGGAAAGAAAGTAAACCTTAGGAAAAAATGGTAAGAAACATACTTGACTGATAAATAATAGAGCCAGCACTTCAATTCATGTCTTTATTCATTTCTTTCACCACTCTGTCCCAAACCCTGCAATGTAAAAGCCAATTTCACTTGAAGCAAAAGCCAAACAACTTACTGTCATGTCAAGGGCCTGCAAGATATCCTTGTCCACACACTCCCACGCCCCATTACCTTTTAACCATACTCCCTCTAGTTCACTCTTCTCCAACTCACATATCTTCTTGTAATTTTCAGGAATGTCATTCAAATTCCTCAGGGTCCTCATGGCCCTAATTTCTCCAGGGCTCCTCTAAACACTCTGCAGTTAGAGCTCTGTGCAGTGAGAGCTCAGCTGCCCTGATTCCACCCTCCTGCAATGCCATCCTCTCCGATTTGCACATGATTCCCTCTTTAACCTCCTGTATGTCTTAGCTCAAATTTTAAAGTCTCCATGAAGCTCACATTTTCATCTCATGCTCTCTTTTCTTGTTTAATTTTTCCCCATAGCAATTAAAGTCATTCTATATAAAGAAAGATTTAAAATTTATATTATCATTTTTAATATAAATTTATTTATTTTAATTGGAGGCTGATTACTTTACAATGTTGTATTGGTTTTGCCATACATCAACATGAATCCACCACGGTGTACACGTGTTCCCCATCCTGAACCCCCCTCCCACCTCCCTCCCCATACCATCCCTCTGGGTCATCCCAGTGCACCAGCCCCAAGCATCCTGTATCATATTATCATTATTTATTGCTCTCATACATAGTGCAAAGTTGGTTTTAAGTACAAAAGAAGAGCACTTAACTTGCATGCAAAAATCACCAAAATTAAACAAGTCACAGTTCATAGTTTATACGTATGTATCTCACTCTTATCAGAAGAGTGGGAAAGTTGTACAAAACTAACTCAATTATTTCTATTTCACTTCTTGATACAGAGGCACCTTCTACTAATGCTCTCTACCCTCAGTTTACTGATAAGTGAGGAGGGATGAAAAACAAAAGGAATTATGAGCTGCCTTATCTTTCTCATTTTTTCAATGTCATCATTTTCAGTGTAAGCGGTTGGCTGATACAGGAAGTAACATGATTAAGAGAGGTTATGATAGGGCTTTTTGGTACTTCATGTTTCTTAGAACACCACTGCCTTCTTTTTGCACTTCAAAGCAAGTTCTGGTTCAAAAGGAAAGTGTTCTTGTCAGTGCCCCTGCTTACTCAGTCTTAGATGTAATATACTTACCTTATAGTTGGTCCAAGTTTTGCTAAACTCTCATGTATTATCTGCCCACTAGAACTTTGTGCTCCTGGGGTGCTGCAAATTCTGTATGCAAATGGGACAGCAAGGAGTGACAGGCACACATACGGCACACTTCTCCTTTGCTCATGTACATGATCCATTATCCCATCAAACTTTCACTTACAAAACTCAAGTTCAAAGATACATTATTCAGAATTTCAAGATGGCAACAGCAGTTTCTACCCTAGTCCAGTTACCGTCATTCTCTTCCATCATTCCTGATTCCACTCTTCCTAACTCCCTGCCTTCATTCTAATCTTCGTGTGGCTACTGAATTGTTTGAAAAAATAATAAATAAGTAGACTGCACCAGTCTGTTACTCAGAATCCTCGGATATCTGCTCTTTAACCAGGCATCACACTGGCCCTCTCCCACAATGAAAAAAACATATTAGAACCTTGGAAACTGCTGTTCTAACTGCCTTTAGTTTGACTCCTGCCTCTGTCTCACCATTTAGGACCATTCATAAATTCAAAACTATACCTTCAGTATGAGTGAAATAAATTATGAAACATCCATAAAAGAAAATACTATACAAAGATTTCAATTGAAAATATAATATAGATATTGTCATGGAAGAATATCTACAACATACTAAGTGTAGGAAGCAGTTTGCAAAACATATAATTGTATCCTTCTTTTGCTTTAAAACAAATATTAATCAAAAAGCACGCACACACAAATTCTAAAGGAAAATACAGGAAAGCATTAATAGTAATTTTTTTAGAGATGATGTTTTGGATGACCTTTTCCTTCCTTTTACTTTTTACATTTTATGATTATTCCACAGTGAATATGTATATTTCATGTAATTTTTGAAAGCATGGATGAAAGTTTAATACAATGAGAAATAACCCCATGAACAGTCCTTCTTGAACCACTCTCAGTTCAGTTCAGTTCAGTCACTCAGTCGTGTCTGACTCTGTGACCCTATGAACTGCAGCACGCCAGGCCTCCCTGTCCATCACCAACTCCCGAAGTCCACCCAAAGCCAGGTCCATTGAGTCAGTGATGCCACTGAACCATTTCATTCTCTGTCTTCCCCTTCTCCTCCTTCCCTCAATCTTTCCCAGCATCAGGGTCTTTTCCAATGAGTTAGCTCTTCACATTAGGTGGCCAAAGTACTGGAGCTTCAGCTTCAGCATCAGTCCTTCCAATGAACACCCAGGACTGATCTCCTTTAAGATGGACTGGTAGGCTTTCCTTGCAGTCCAAGGGACTCTCAAGAGTCTTCTCCAACACCACAGTTCAAAAGCATCAATTCTTCAGCACTCAGCCTTCTTCACAGTCCAACTCTCACATCCATACATGACCACTGGAAAAACCATAGCCTTGACTAGATGGACCTTTGTTGGCAAAGTAATGTCTCTGCTTTTTAATATGCTATCTAGGTTGGACATAACTTTCCTTCCAAGGAGTAAGCGTCTTTTAATTTCATGGCTGCAATCACCATCTGCAGTGATTTTGGAGCCCAAAAACCTGATATTTAATACCTTTCCCACCGTTTTTTCCAAAGGAACTAATCATATATGGATTGCAATAATAACAATAGTTGGTAATATTAATGAGCATTTACTTGGTGTCAGGCATCTATAAGTTAGGTACTAATATCATCATCATCATCATCACCATTTTTATTTACTGTTTTCCTCTTTAAAAGAAACAGAATGAGATACTCAAGGCTTAGGTTATTTAGACAATTGGCCCAAAGTTTTACAAGTTATAAATTGTAGAATTTGACCAAGCCGGTCTGTCTCAAAAATCCATACTATATCGCCTCTATCCACTCCAAAAGAGTGCTCTTCTTTTTAGTTAGCACACAATTTCTCAATAAATTGATATGAAATGGAGCAGTTATGAAATCTAACCATGAAGTTTAGTCCCCAAATTTTGCTGTAGTCAAAAGAATATAGCCAAATAAGAAAATAATTTCAAAATTATTTAAGACCTTTACTAAAATTTCTTGACTATCATAAATAAGATTTATAGTCTTAAGTTATAATTCTTCATTATTTTTTTAGTCATTGCATCCACAATTCTCGTCCTTTCAGGCACACACTCCTCCAAGATCAGGCCCTTATTTCTCCCTCTCTCCTCTCTGCATCTTGATTTTCCACGAAAAGCCCAAAAAACTCATCTGTAAATTTGGAGGGTTGGAGAGAAGTAACCAAACAAAGTCACAATCTGTTGAGTAGGCAGAAGGAGGTAAAAGACTGGGAATACTCATTCTCTGAATTCTTTCCATCACATAAAATTATAATCACTACCATGTGAGAGTTTATGATGTTTTACATTACAGAAAAGCATAATTCAACTCAGAAATGCTGGGCACCATGAAATACCCTCTGGGCACTGTGTTTGGTCTGTAAAAGGGAGGTAAATAAAAGCTAGAAGTACAACTGACTCCATGGAGAGTGGGGTTCTATCTTGGCATTTTGGTGGCATTTAGGATGAGCACAGAGTGAAATGAGGGCTTCTAAGAGAAAAGTAAATGTGCCGACATGGCAATGGGTAGACTTAGGATGGGCATGAGCAGGTGTGAGGTTACCTGCCTCGTAGAATTTCTACAAGAAGAAAAGATGGGATGTGGGGCTCCTTCCTTCTCCAGACACAAAGCTGAGGGGACTCCTGAGTACTATCTTGGAAGAAAAGACAAACATGTCTTTCATATTTAGGTTTCTTTTAAATTTGACTTTGTTTTCGAAAACTAAAACTGGCTCTAAGTCCATTGATTTTCACCTAGAAAAATAAGAATTGGATACTTATACAAACTTCTACTTGTAGCTAAACAGCCAAATGAACAGTGGATAGAGAAAATATTTTTTAAATATCTATCTATTTATTTACTTATTTAGTTGTGCTGTGTCTTAGTTGCAGCATGTAGGATCTAGTTCCCTGACCAGGGATTGAACCCAGGTCCCCTGTGCTGGGATTACAGAGTCCCAGCCACTGGACAACCAGACAACCATTATCATCCCACAAGACGTGGACTTCCTGTCCACCAGATTCACACGCCTGGTTTCAGTGCGAAGTTTCTCATCGGTATTCTCCACCAGGTTGGCAAGGTCATCAATTATCTTGTTTAGCTCATCCAGTTCGTTCCCAATTTCCTGCCCCATTTATTTCTGGCGACTTATGATTGAGGAAAGGGCATCGAGGCCTGCGTCCTGTTCTTGGATAATTTTCTACTGCTGTTGCCGGATTTCATCAAAACCCAAGCCTCTGGTCTCCTCCGGCTCCTCCAAGAGCCAAGGGTTGGGTGCTCCTCGCTTGGCCCCTCCAGTCATCAGGCTGGACCTGAGAAAATATTTTTTTCAAATAGCTGAAAAAGCTACCTTGGGAACTAATGAGATTCCTTAAAAAAAAAAAAAAAACAGTCCAGGTGGCTTTATTTAATAGTAATTTTTGACATGGTTTTCCTTCTTTTTCCCCTTTTTTCACAGTAATTTCCAAATTGACACCAGCACAGTGAATAAACAGCTCTTTGGAATTGTTTGAGAACTACAGAAATCAATAGAAATACTCTGCCTAGCACCTTTTTTGAATGGTCAGTCCCCTTTCCAATATTTTTTAATCTCACCTGATGCTCACAGCATATCTCTGAGTATATAATGTCTTCCTTAGCTGGTATATTTATAATTACTTGCCCAACAAATCCAAAACTATTATCACAAACTATAACCCCATCACTTCTAAGTACAATGGATTCAATGTATAACTTTTTTTCTTCAATTTCCATTTTCCTAGCCATAATTCTCAATTTATACTCGAGGTTTCAGTTTTGGGGGTAATTTTTAGAGTACTTAGGGCTTTCTTGGTGGCTCAGATGGTAAAAAAAAAAAATCTGTCTGCAGTGCGGGACACCCAGGTTCAGTCCCTGGGTCAGGAAGATCTCCTCAAGAAAGGAATAGCTGGAGAATCCCACGGACAGAGGAGCCTGGCAGGCTACAGTCCATGGGGTCACAAACAGGTGGACATGACTGAGTGACTATACCACTACCACTTAGAGTCTGTATCTTTTTATTGGTTAGGATGGACACTATTACCTTTCTTGGTTGACAAATTACTCACTGGTTTTCTCATAATTTTTCTCATTCCTTTATTGACAAAAAGTTACCCCAGACTTTCATTTTTGTCATCAATAGGTGGTTTCTTCTCCTCTCACCTTTCACGAAGGCCTCTTCTTTTAGCTATAGGCTAGAAATTAGATCTTGTAGGAGAAATAGCAAAGAAGGATCACCTTAGAGTGTTGGAGGAAAGGACTATAACAGGCACTTTTAACTACCAGTACCTCAAGGGAAAGATTCATGAGTGAAGTCTTTGCAGGATGAGTTGACATCAGCACTGTGAGCAGCACTTACAACCCTTACAAGAGTCCTGACTCAGGATTTCCAGTACTACTTCAGTCCAAGAGAAGACCTTATGAAAGGAGATAGTAGTTGACCCAAGAGGCAACAGAATGGAAATAAGTTACATGTGCGCTCAGTCACGTCTGACCTCATGGACTATAGCCCTCCAGGCTCCTCTGTCCACGGTGTTTTTCAGGTAAGAATACTGCAGTGGGTTGCCATTTCCTACTTCAAGGGATCTTCCCAACCCAGGGATGGAACCCATGTCGCCATGTCTCCTACACTGACAGGAGGATTCTTTATCACTGCAGCACCTGTGATGCCATAAAGTGAAAGTCAAACTGTTAGTCCCTCAGTCCTGTCCTCAGTCCTGTCCTCAGTTCTGTCCAACTCTGTGACCCCATGGACTGCAGGGGGTCTACAGGCTACTACACCAGGCTCCTCTGTCCATGGGATTTTCCAGGCAAGAGTACTGGAGTGGGCTGCCATTTCCTTCTCCAGGGCATCTTCCTGATCCAGTGATTGAAGTCATGTCTCCTGCATTGCAGGAGACACCTGGGATGCCATAGCGTTGAATAAAATCGATGAGCAAAACCCACATACAGTCATTTGTTTAAAAATTTTGCTGGTAATGTTTTTAAAGTTCTGTTGTTTGATAAATGTAGATTTTCCTTTTTCTTCCCTCTTATTCTGTTTCTAATACTCAGTTTAACAGGCTATACTTATGAAAACTGAAAGGACACACTCTGAATGCTTTTTATTCCCACTGATGCCTCAGAATTAAGTAAAAATATCCTCTGGGAAATCTTAATATAGATTATAAACTAATGAATCATCAAGGGAATATAAGGATGATGCTGAGTCTGGTTATACTGGAATCCAAAAGGCTGCTTTCACATTTAGCTAAACTTACAAAAGTCACAATTGACCTTTGACAAGAGGAGATAAAACACTACTAAATTCACACTTTACAGTTTTTCATTATAATTCATATTTAAATGAGCAAACTGTACTTAGATGTTAGTTATCTCTAATTAGCAAGATTCTACAGAAAATATGTAAGATATTGTTTGCCTTGTTTACAAAATACTTAGGACAGTGAGCAGATATTGCCACTACCTGAACTGAGACGCTTCACATTTAATGGCATTATAATTATGCATGTGTGGTTTTTAGGAATCAGTATTTAAGCCAGGATATAATTGAACAGATCTATTGTGTAACCAAGGCTATGCTGGCAATGTCATGTTAGAAAATAAATTCCATTTCATTATGTATGAAGGGCCCACCATGAAGGAGCAAATCTCTGTCTGTCTCAAAAAATCTATACTTCTTATGTGGAATCAATATCTACAAAGCCTTCTTGGGAGGTCTATGGCTTACAGCTGGTAGTAAAGATCACTTCCTGTCAGGCCAGGAATCTCACTGAATTGAGAAGCATTGCAGAAGAAGAAATTCATTAGAGATTATGGGTACTACAGTTAAAACCTGATGGAGATTAATTTCTTAGTTTCAGTTTCTTAGCCTTCAGGATAGATAAGCTAAGAGCAGTAAAAAAAAAAAAAAAAAAAAACTCTCGTTTGATGAAGGCTATTGAAAATACAACCCTAGATTCCTCCCTAACCTCCAGACAGAAATTAATTAGGTGAGCTTTTCTCTAGTTTTGCTGACAATACAATAAAAAGGCTTATGAAACAATACTTCTTGCTTCACTTATGTAAATGAATCAGGCCAAATAGAACAAAATGTACACAATAGGAAAACATAGTTTCTGAAATTACATATAATAGCTATCACTGAATTGGTACAGTAATAAAAATTATTGTACCATTAGTGTATGAGTCATGTCTGGTGGTTCAGATGTAAAGAATCTGCCTGCAATGTGAGAGACTCAGGTTCCATCCCTGGGTCGGGAAGATCCCCTCGAGAAGGGCATGGCAACCCACTCCAGGGTTCTTGCCTGGAGAATCCCATGGACAGAGGAGCCTGATGGGCTTCAGTCCATGGGGTCACAGAGTCAAATGCAACTAACACTTTCACTTTCATGGCTCTACATGTTGCGCTTAGTCTCTCGGTCGTGTCCGACTGTTTGTGACCCCAAGGACTGAAGCCCACCAGGCTCCTCTGTCCATGGGGATTCTCCAGGCAAGAATACTAGAGTGGGTTGCCATGCCCTCCTCCAGGGGATCTTCCCAACACAGGGATCAAATCCAGGTCTCCCATATTGCAGGCGGATTCTTTACCATCTGAACCACCAGGGAAGCCCTCATGACTCTGTGTGTATGCTATATATTGTTTACGTCTAGCTTCAACAATCTTTAAAAACTATAGGAGGCAGTTAACTAAGCAACAAGTTCAATTAACAACCTTAGCACAAAAATATATGAGGCCAGCTTTTATGTCAGTGTGAGGACATGCATTACCTAGAATGAGACTCGATTTTCTTGTAATACGCTTAGATGCATCCGACTCTTTTCGACCCCGTGGACTACAGCTCACCAGGCTCCTCTGTCCATGGGATTCTCCAGGCAAGAATACTGGAGTGGAGTGCCATCCCCTCCACCAAAGTTGCATCTCTTACGCCTCCTGCATTGGCAGGCAGATTTTTTACCACTAGCACCACCTGGGAAGCCCTTTGCTTGTGATAGCAGAGGCAATATTCAGGGAAATGCATCCAGAACTTGTAAATAAGGCAAAGAGATGATTCTGTGATCTTTTAGTGTCATACTAGGGCCATCTGAGATTCATCTGAGTCTCTAGAGAAATGTCACTTTGGCTAACAATTCATTAGGGTCCAGATTCATTTTATCTAGTTTAGTAATCTCATTTCACCATTCTTATTTCCACTGAGTATATAAATCCCAGATTCTCACCCTTGTTGAACTAGCTTTGTCATTCTGATGGCCCCTCCATTAATCACTTAAATAAAATTTTGACACATGCCAAATATCTTTCTTTTTTTTTATTGTGTTAAGAGCACTCAACATGAAATCTGTCCTCTTAAGAAAATTTTAAACGTTCAATTGAATACTGTAGACACAATATTTTACAACAGACCTCTAGAATTTATCCATCTTGAATAACTGAAACCTTATACCAATTGAATAACCACTTCACATTTTCCTCTCCCTTCAGCCCCAGGAACCGACCATTCTACTCTTTGTTTCTATGAATTTGACTTTTTTAGATAGCTCATGAAAGTGAAACCATGAAGTACTCATACTTCTGTAATTGACTTATTTCACTTAACTTTCTCTAGGTTCATCCATGTTGTCACACGTGGCACGATTTCCTTCTTTTTCAAGGATAAACAATATTCCACTGTATGTATGCACCACATTATCTATTCATCTATTCATAGAAACTTAGGCTGTTTACACATCTTAGCCATTGTGAGTAACACTGCATTAAACATGGGAGTGCAAATATCTCTTCAAAATCTTGACTTCAGTTCTTTTGGGTAGGTAACAAATAGTGGGATTGCTGGATCATATGGTAATTTCTCGATGAACTTCCATACTTCTTTCCATAATGGGTGTACCGTTTTATATTCCCAACAGAAACACAATTTATCCACATCCTCCCCAACGCCCCCATATTTTTGTCTAGAACTTCTACAGCTTCTGGTCTTCTGTTTAGGCCTATAACTCATATTGAGTTGATTTTTTTGTGTGTCCTAAGAGTCCTATTTTATTCTTTTGCATATAGATATATAGTTTTCTCAACATCACTTGTTGAAGAAATTGTCTCCATTGTCTGTTCTTAGCATCCTTGTTGAAGACCAATAAACCAGATATACATGGGTTTATTTCTTTGCAGTCTATTCTGTTCCAAAAGTCTATATACCTATCTTTATGTCATTTCCATATTATTTGAATTACTGTGGCTATATAATATTTTTTCAATTTATTTTTAATTGGAGGATAATTGCTTTACATTATTGTGTTCACTTCTGCTATACAAAACATGTATCAGCCACAAGTATAGATATGTCCCCTTGCTCTTGAACCTCCTCCCCATTCTCCACCCCATTCCACCCCTCTAGGTCGCCACAGAGTACCACAGTGAGCTCCCTGTGTTTTCAGCAAGTTCCCATTAGCTATCTGTTTTACATATGATAATATATATGTTTCAATGCTACTCTCTCAATTTGTCCCACCCTTTCCTTGCCCTGGTGTGCCCACAAATCTGTTCTCTATGTCTAATCTCTATTCTTGCCTTGCAAATAAGTTCATCAGTACCATTTTTCTCGATTCCAGATATGCATCTATATACACATATGCATTAATATATGATATTTGTTTTTCTGACTTATTTCACTCTGTATAAGCTGCTCTAGGTTCATCCACCTCTCTAGAATTGACTCAAATGTGTTCCTTTTTATGGTTGTGTAAATAATCCATTATATATATATGTACCACAACTTCTTTATCCATTTACCTATCAGTGGTTATCTAGGTTGCTTCCATGTCCTAGCTATTGTAAGGAGTGCTGCAAAGAATGGAGGGGTACTTGTGTCTTTTTCAGTTATGGTTTTCTCAGGGTGTATGCCCAGAAGTGGGATTGCTGGGTCATACGGTAGTCTTATTCCTAGTTTTTAAAGAAATCTCCATATTGTCCTGCATAGTGGCTGTGTCAATTTACATTCCCACCAACAGTGCAAGAGGGTTTCCTTTCCTCCACACCCCCTCCAGCATTTATTGTTTGTAGATTTTTTGATGATGGCCATTCTGACCAGTATGAGGTAGTATCTCATTGTAGTTTTAATGTACACTTCTTTAATAATGAGTCCTATTGAGCATCTTTTCACATGTTTGTTGGCCATCTGTATGTCTTCTTTGGAGAAATGTCTGTGTAGGTCTTCTGCCCAGTTTTGACTGGGTTATTTGTCTTTTTGGTATTAAGCTGCAGAAGTTGCTTATATATTTTAGAGATTAATCCTTTGACAGTTGTTTCATTTGCAATTATTTTCTCCTATTCTGAGAGCTGTCTTTTCATCTAGTGTATAGTTCCTTTTGTTATGCAAAATCTTTTAACTAGATCCCACTTATTTATTTTTGTTTTTATTTCCATTACTCTAGGAGGTGGATCATAGAGGATCTTGCTGTGATTTATATCAAAGTGTTCCACCTATATTTTCCTCTAAGAGTTTTATAGTTTCTGGTCTTACATTTAGGTCTTTAACCCATTTTGAGTTTATCTTTATGTATGGTGTTAGGAAGTGTTCTAAATTCATTCCTTTACACATATCTGTCTAATTTTTTCAGCACCACTTAGTGAAAGGGCTTTTCTTTTCTCCATTGTATATTGTCTTTGGTCAAAGATAAGGTACCCACAGGTGCAAGGGTTTATCTCTGGTCTTCCTATCTTGTTCCATTGATCATGTATGTCTGTTTTTGTGCCAAGACCACACTGTCTTAATTACTGTAGCTTTGTTGTATAGTCTGAAGTCAGGATGGTTGATTCCTCCAGTTCTATTCTTCTTTCTTAAGATTGCTTTGGCTACCTGTGGTTTTTTTGTGTTTCCATACAAATTTTGAAACTTTTTGTCATAGTTCTGTGAAAAATGCCATTGGTATTAATAATTTGATAGGGATCACATTGAATCTATAGATTGCTTTGGGTAGCATAGTTATTTGCACAATATTGATTTTTCCACTCCAAGAACATGATATATCTTTTCATCTATTTCTATTGATTTTGGTTTCTTTCATCTGTGTCTTATAGTTTTCTGCATACAGGTCTTGAAAAAAGATTAACAATATTGACAAAACTTTAGTTTGACTAAGAAAAAATGAGAAGGCTCAAATAAATAAATGACACAGAAATAAAAAGGATCATAAGAAATTACTATGAACTGTTATACAACAAAACATTGGATCATCAGAAGAAATAGGTAAAATCGTAGCAACCTATAATTTACCAAGAGTGAATCATGAAGAAATAGAAAATCTGAGGAGACCTATAACCAGTAAGGAGGTTGAATAGACAAAATGTCTTTTGTCTCCTTAGGTAAATTTATTCTTAGGTATTTTATTCTTTTTGTTGCAATGGTGAGTGGAATTGTTTCCTTAATTTCTCTTTCTGATTGTTAGTATCTAGGAATACAAGTGTTTCTGTGTATTAATTTTGTATCCTGCAACTTTACTAAATTCATTGACTAGCTCTAGTAATTTTCTGGTGGCATCTTTAGGGTTTTCTATGTACCATGTCATGTCATCTGCAAACACTGTGAGTTTCACTTCTTTTCCAATCTGGATTCCTTTTATTTATTTTTCTTCTCTGATTGCTGTGGCTAGGATTTCCAAAAATATATTGAATAATAGTGGCAAGGGTGGGCACTCAAGCCTGATCTCTGGCCTGTGAACCAGGCTCCCACAAGCTGGTTGCCCCTGGGGCTCCTCCCAACAGTCTGGCCATTGGAGATCTCCCACCAGTGTTGAGTGAGTGTCTTAGGTGTGGGGAGACAGGGACTCCATGACTTCCCTCATTGCTATTGTGCCTCTCTATAATATATTTTGAAGTCAGGAAGTGTGTGATGTCTCTAGCTCTATTCTTTCTCATGGTTGTTTTTGGGTATTCAGGGTCCTTTGTGATTCCAAGTGAATTTGGGGATTTTTTTCCTATTTCTGTAAAACAGGCCATTGGGACTGTGATGGAGATTACATTGAATCTGTAGGTTTCTTTGGGTAATTTTGTCTTTTTAACAATTTTAAATCTTAAAAAGATAAACACAAGATGTCTTTCCTTTTATTTCTGTATTCTTTAATTTCACCCATCAGTGTTTTATAGTTTTCAGTGTACAATATATACTTGGTTAAGTTTTCTCCTAAGTATTTTTATGTTATTGTAAATGAAATTGTTTTATTAATTTTCTTTCAAGTAGTTTGTTTTTAGTGTACAGAAACACAACTGATTTTTCATGTTGACTTTGTATCCTACAATTTTAATGAATTCATTTATTAGTTCTAACAGCATATTGTACAGTCTTTAGGGTTTTCTATATATACGATTCTGTCATCTCCAAACAGAGATAACTTTACTTCTTCCTTTCTGATTGAATGCCTTTTATTTCTTTTACTTCCCTGATTGGTCTGGCTAGGGCTTCCATACTATGTTGAATAGAAATGGCAAGAGGTAGGGCATCCTTGCCGTGTTCTAAATATTAGGGGGAAAGCTCTCCATTTTTCACCATTGAATAAGATGTTAGCTGTGGGCTTCTTATACATAGCCTTGATTATGTGGAAGTAAATTCTATTCCTAGTTTGCTGTAAGTTTTTACTATGAAAGAATGTTGAATCTGTCAAATGCCTCCATTGATAGGCACCATGGGAATTTTTTTTAATCCTTTGTTCTGTTAATGTGGTATATATATCACATTAATTAATTTTCATATGTTGAACCATCCTTGAATCTCAAGGATAATTCCCACTTAGTCGTGGCGTGCTAATGTTAAGTCTCTTCAGTCGTGTCCGACTCTATGCGACCCCATAGACGGCAGCCCACCAGGCTCTCCCATGCCTGGGATGCTCCAGGCAAGAATAGTGGAGTGGGTTGCCATTTCCTTCTCCAATGCGTGAAAGTGAAAAGTGAAAGTGAAGTCATGTCCAACTCTTAGCGACCCCATGGACTGCAGCCTACCAGGCTCCTCCATCCATGGGATTTTCCAGGCAAGAGTACTGGAGTGGGGTGCCATTGCCTTCTCCTAGTCATGGTGTATAATTCTTTTAATGTGCTGTTGGATTCAGTTTGGTAGTGTTTTGCTGAGGATTTTTTACATCACTCTTCATCAGGAATATTGACCTGTAGTTTTCTTTTCTTGCAGTGTCTAAGTCAGGTTTTGACATCAGGGTGTTGCTAGCCTTATATATTCAGAGAAGGCAATGGCACCCCACTCCAGTACTTTTGGCTGGAAAATACCATGGGCGGAGGAGCCTGGTAGGCTGCAGTCCATGGGCTCGCTAAGAGTCGGACACGACTGAGCGACTTCACTTTCCCTTTTCACTTTCATGCACTGGAGAAGGAAATGGCAACCCACTCCAGTGTTCTTGCCTGGAGAATCCCAGGGACGGGGGAGCCTGTTGGGCTGCCGTCTATGGGGTCGCACAGAGTCGGACACGACTGAAGCGACTTAGCAGCAGCAGCAGCAGCAGCCTTATATATTGAGTTTCAAAGCATTACTGCCTTTTTTAATTTTTGGAAGAGTTTTAGAAGTGTTGGTATCAATTCTTCTTGAAATTTTTGGTAGACTTTACCATTGAAGCCTTTTAGGCCTAGGCTTTTTTTTAATTGGGTGCGTGTGTGCGCGCGCACGTGCTCAGTCGTGTCCGACTCTTTGCGACTCCATGGACTGTAACCTGCCAGGCTTCTCTGACCATGGAGTTTTCCAGGCAAGAATATTGGAGTGGGTTGCCATTTTCTACTCCAAGGGCATCTTCTCGACCCAGGAATAGAACCTATGTCTCTTGCATCTCCTGCATTGGCAGGCAGATTCTTTACAACTGTACCACCTAGGAAGCCCGATGGGAGTGCTGAGATTTATAATTCAATCTCCTCACTAGTTACAGGTCTGATCAGATTTTCTATTCCTTCATGATTCAATCTTAGTAAATTATAGGCTGCTACCATTTTACCTGTTTCTTCAGATGACCCAACGTTTTGTTCTTATGATCCTTTTTATTTCTCTTATGATTTATTTCTTTTTATGTCTCTTATCCTTTTTATTTCTGTCATTTATTTATTTTTCTTCTTTTTTTACTTAGTCAAGCTAAAGTTTTCTCAATTTTGTTAATCTTTTAAAAAATATATTTATTTTTTACTAATTTTTTCTATTGTTTGTCTATTCTGTATTTGATTTATTTCTGCTTCAATATTTTATTAGTTTCTTCCTTCTACTACTTTGGGCTTAGTTCATTCTTCTTTGTCTCATTTCCTTAAGGTATAAACTCCATGGTTCTTCCTTATCCACAGTGCCACATCCACAGATTCAACCAGCTATGAATCATGTTATACTGTAGCATTTACTATTGAAAAAAGTCCACATGTGAGCGGGCCCACACAGTTCAAACACTTATTGTTCAAGTACTAGCTATATTCTGTTGTTGGTGGAATGTTCTGCATATGTCTATAAAGTTCATTTCAACTATGGTGTTCTTCAAGTTCACCTTATTATCCTGATGAACAGAACATCAGGATGTTCTATTCATTGTTGAAAAAAATGATGTATTTAAGTCTACTATATTATGTTACTATTTCTTTCTTCAGTTCTTTAAAGTTTGCTTTATATATTCAGGTGCTCTGATGTTAGGTGCATATGTATCTATTACTGTTATATATTCCTGGTGAATTGACCCTTTTATCATTATATAAATCTTTATATAATTTCATCTTTGTCTCTTGTGACAGTTTTTGGCTTAAAGTCTATTTTGTCTGATGTAACTATAGCCTCTTCTCTTTGTTTACCATTTACATGGGATATCTTTTTTTCTCCTTTTACTTTCAGCCTATATGTGAGACTTAAAACTAAAATGAGTCTCTTATAGAATGCACATAGTTGAATACTGTGATTTTCTTAATGCATTCAGCCATTCCATGCCTTTTGATCAGGGAGTTTAATCCATTTACACTTAAAGCAATTACTGATAGAGAAGGACTTACTGTTGTGATTTTGTTAATTTTTATTTTCTATCTTATAGTTCTTTTGTTTTTCTTTTCCTCTTCTGCTGTCTTTCTTTGTATTTTGCCTAATTTTTTGTTGTGATATAATTTTCTTTTTTTTTTTTTGTATTAGTTCTAGACTATGAGAGATGTCTGTATTTTCTAATTGCATATACAAACACAAAGACTCAAGGAAAGTGAAGAAACAGGGACCCGTGCCTTAAATAGAAGAACAAGATGTTCTAGAAACTGACATTACTAATAAGGAAATATATGAATTACCTAACATAGAATTCAAAATACTCAATAAATTCAGGATAAAGAGGAAGATATTCATGAACTCAGGAGAAGAAAGCATAAAAAGAGTGAGAATTTTAACTAAGAGACAGAAAATACCAAAAAAAAAAAAAAAGAATCAAACAGAAATCTTAGCACTGAAGAACCCTGAAGAATAACTGAACTGAAAATTTCAATAGAGGAGTTCAGTGGCAGGTTAGATCAAGCAGAAAAAAGAATCAATGTGTTTAAACACAGAAGTTTTGAAATTATCCAGAGAAACAGAAAAGGTAAAAAAATTGGAGTGGAGTGAAGAAAGCTTACGGGACTTAGGCAACATTATCAATTAGACCAATATATGCATATCCTAAAAGGAAAAGAGGAAGAATGAGTCAGAAATCTTATTCAAAGAAATAATAGTCAAAAACTTTCCAAATCTGATGAAGGAAATGATAGCCAGATCCAAGAAGCCCAAAGGATTCCAAAAAAACAGGTGAAACAAAGACGTCTACACTGAGAATATTGTAATCAAGTTGTCAAAAGTCAAAGACAGAATTTGGAGAGCAGCAGAGAAAAGTAATTTGCTATGTCAATGGGGAGATAAACTACAGAAGGTTTCTCAGCAATAACCTTGTAGGTCAGAAGATACTATATAATATTCTCAAAGTACTGAAAGAAAAAAGCTATCATCAAGACTACTACACTTAGCAAAATTCTCCTTCAAAAATGAAGGAATGATAAAGACTTTCACAGACAAAATCTGAGGGAGTTAGTTAGTAGCCCCTAGAAATGCCTTATAAGAAATGCTAAAGGGAGTTCTTCAAATTGAACCAATAAAGATGGTGAACAGAAATTTGAAGCATTTACTTCACACCTAATGTGTTTGCAGATTTGAAAAACAGTTTCATTAAAGCACCATTGCTCTCTTTAAAAAAAAAAAAGAAAGAAAGAAATTTGAAGCATATGAAAGTAAAAAACTTACTCTTAAAGGAAGTGTGTTTTTTCTGCATCTACTGAGATGATAATTTCTTTCAATTTGTTAATATGGGCTATCACTTTGATTGATTTTCATATGTTGAAGAATTCTTGCATCCCTGGAATAAACCTAACTTGATCATGGTGAAAGAGCTTTTTAGTGTGTTGTTGAATTCTGTTTTCTAGAATCTTGTTGAAGATTTTTGCATCTGTGTTCATCAGTGATATTGGTGTGTAATTTTCTTTCTTGTGCTGTCTTTGCCTGGTTTTGGTATCAGGGTAATGGTGGCCTCATAGAATGAGTTTGGAAGTGTTCCTTCCTCTGCAGTTTTTTGGAAGAGTTTCAGAAAAGTAGGCATTAGCTTGTCTCTTAGTGTTTGATAGAATTCCCCTGTGAAGCCATCTGGCCCTAGGCTTTTGTTTTTTTCAGTGTTTGTGATTAGCTTGTTCTTAATTTCTATTTCTTCCTGGTTCAGTCTTGGGAGGTTGAACTTTCCTAAGAATCTGTCCATTTCCTCTAGATTGTCCATTTTATTAGCATATAGTTGCTCATAATATTCTCTTACGATCCTTCTGTGTTGTCTGTTGTAAACACTCCTTTTTCATTTCTAATTTTGTTGATTTGATTTTTCTCTCTTTTTTCTTGATGACTCTGGCCAGTAGTTTGTCAGTTTTGTTTATCATCTCAAAGAACCAGCTTTTAGTTTTATTAATCTTTGCTGTTGTTTCCTTCATTTCTTTTCAATTTATTTCTGCTCTGATTTTTATGATTTCTTTCCTTCTGCTGACTTTGGATATTTTTTAGCTGCTTTCTTTTTCTAGCTGCTTTAGGTATAGAGTTAGGTTGCCTATTCGATGCTTTTCTTGTTTCTTGAGGTAGGGTTGTATTGCTATGAACCTCCCTCTTAGCATTGCTTCTTCTGAATCCCATGGGTTTTGGGTTTTCATGTTTTCATTCTCATTTGTTTCTAGGAATCTTTGGATTTCCTTTCTTATATTTTCAATAACATATTTGTTATTTAGTAATGTATTGTTTAATCGCCATGAGTTTGTTTTTTGAAGTTTTTTCCTGTAGCTGATATCTAGTCTCATAGCATTGTGGTCAGAGAAGATGCTTGATACAATTTCAATTTTCTTCAATTTACTGAGGTTTGATTTGTGATCCCCAAGATGTGGTCTAGCCTGGAGAATGTTCCATGTGCACTTGAGAAGAAAGTGTATTCTTCTGCATTTGGATGGAAAATTTTGAAGATATGAACTAGGTCCCTTTGATCTAATGCTTCATTTAATGTTTGTATTTCCTTATTGTTTCTCTGTTTTGATGATCTGTCCATTCGTGTAAGTGGGGTGTTAAAGTCCCCTACTATTATTGTGTTACTGTCAATATCCCTTCTTATGCCTGTTAGTGTTTGCCTTATGTATTGAGGTACTCCTTTGTTGGGTGCATAAATATTTACAATTGCTATGTCTTCTTCTTTGATTTATCCCTTAATCATTATATACTGTCCTTCTTTGTCTCTTATAATATTCTTTATTTTAAAGTATATTTTGTCTGAAATAGGGATTGTCACTCTGGCTTTCTTTTGGTTTCCATTTGCATGAGATACCTTTTTCCACCCTTTTACTTTCAGTTTGTATGTGTCTCTAGGTCTGAAGTGTGTCTCTTGTAGACAGCATATATATGGGTCTTGCTTTTGTATTCATTTGGTCAGTCTGCATCTTTTGGTTGGTGCATTTAATCCATTTACATTTAAGGTAATTATTGATATGTATGTTCCTATTGGCATTTTCTTGATTGTTTTGAATTCACTTTTGTAGGTCTTTCCTTTCTCTTGTGTTTACTGGCTATGTAATTCCCTTTAGTATTTGTTGTAAGGCTGGTTTGGTGGTGCTAAATTCTCTTAACATTTGTTTGTCTGTACAGCTTTTGATTTCTCCATAAATTTTGAATGAGATCTTTGCTGGGTATAGTATGATCATCTCAATAGATGAAGAAAAAGCCTTTGACAAAATTCAGCACCCATTTATGATTTTAGAAAAACACTTCAAAAAATGGGCATAGAAGGAACCTACCTCAACATAGAAAAGGCCATATAAGATAAGCCCATGTGAAACATTATTCTCAGTGGTGAAAAACTAAATGCATTCCCTCTAAGATTAGGAACACGACAAGGGTGTCCACTCCCACCACTATTATTCAACGTAGTTTTGGAAATCCTAGCTATTGCAATTAGAGAAGAAAAAGAAATAAAAGGAATCCATATTGGAAAAGAAGAAGTAAAACTCTCACTGTTGGCAGATGACATGATACTATACATAGAAAACCCAAAGGAAACTATCAGAAAATTATTAGAACTAATCAATGAATTCAGCAAATTCATGGGATACAAGGTCAATACACAGAAAACACTTGCATGAAAAATCAGAAAGAGAAATTAAGTAACCAATCCCATTCACCATTGCAACAAAAAGAATAAAATATCTAGGAATAAACCTACCTAAATAAACAAAAGAATTGTGTACATAAAATTATGACACTGATGAAAGAAATCAAAGATGACATAAACAGATGGAGAGATATTCCACACTCCTAGATAGGAAGAATCAATATTGTGAAAATGACTATACTACCAAATGCAATCTACAGATTCAATGCCATCCCTATCAAATCACCAATGGCATTTTTCACAGAACTAGAACAAAAAATTTCACAATTCATATGGAAACACAAAAGACCCCAAATAGCCAAAGCAGTCTTAAGAAAGAAGAATGAAGCTGGAGTCAACCTTCTTGACTTCAGACTATACTACAAAGCTACAGTCATCAAGACAGTATGGTACTTGCACAAAATCAAAAATATAGATCAATGGAACAAGAGAGAAAGCCCAGAGAAAAACTCACGCACCTATGGGTACCTTATTTCTGACAAAGGAGGCAAGAATATACAATGGGGCAAATATAACCTCTTCAATAAATGGTACTGGGAAAACTGGACAACTACGTGCAAAAGAATGAAATTAGAATACTTCCTAATGCCATATAAAGATAAACTCAAAATGGATTAAAGACTTAAGTGTAAGACCAGAAACTATAAAACTCTTAGAGGAAATATTGGCAGAACACTTGATGACATAAATCAAAGCAAGATCTTCTATGATCCACCTTCTAAAGCAATGGAAATAAAAACAAAAATAAACAAGTGGGACCTGATTAAACTTAAAAGAGTTTGCACAAAAAACGAAACTACAGACAAGTTGAAAAGACAACCCTCAGAATGGGAGAAAATAATAGCAAAGGAAACAGCTGATAAAGAATTAATTTCCAAAATATACAAGCATCTCATACAACTCAATACCAGAAAAATGAACAACCCAATCAAAAAGTGGGGGAAAGACCTAAGCAGATATTTCTCCAAAGAAGACATACAGATGGCTAGCAAACACATGAAAAGATGCTCAACATTGCTCATTATTAGAGAAATGCAAATCAAAACTAAAATGAGGTATCACCTCACACCAGTCAGAATGCCATCATCAAAGAGTCTACAAATAATAAACATTGGAGAGGTTGTGGAGAAAAGGGAACCCTCTTGCATTGCTGGTGGAAATGTAAATTGATACAGCCACTGTGGAAGATGATATGGAGATTCCTTAAAACACTAGGAATAAAATGACCATATGACCCAGCAATCCCACCACTAAGGAATAAACCCTGAGGAATCCAAAATTGAAAAAGACACATGTATCCCATTGTTCACTGCAGTACTATTTACAGTGACTAGAACATGGGAGAAACCTAGATGTCCATTAACAGATGAATGGATAAAGAAGTTGTGGTACATATATACAATGGAATACTACTCAGACATAAAAAAGAACACATTTAAGTCAATTCTAATGAGGTGGACAAACCTAGAGCCTATTATACAAAGTGAAGTAAGTCAGAAATATAAACATCATATACTGATGCATATATACGGAATCTAGAAAGAATTGTCTGATGAATTTAATTTCAGGGCAGCAATGGAGAAACAGACATAGAAAACAGACCTAAGGACATGGTGGGAGGGGAGGATGGAGAGGCTGAGATGTATGGAGAGAGTGATATGGAAAATTGTAATACTGTATGTAAAATAGATAGCCAACAGGAATTTGCTGTATGACTCTGGGAACTCAACAGGATCTCTGTGACAATGTAGAAGTATGGGATGGGGAGGGAGATGGGAGGGAGGGAGGGAACATGGGTGTACCTATGACTGATTCTTGTTGATGTAATGACAGAAAACCACAAAATTCTGTAAAGTAAATATCCTTCAATTAAAAAAATAAAGTGGAAAAGAAAATGGAAGTGTGTTAGTCACTCAGTCACATCTGACTCTTTGTGACCCCATGGAATGTAGCCCTCAGGGCTCCTCTGTCCATGGGATTTCCCAGGCAAGAATACTGGAGTGGGTTGCCATTCCCTTCTCCAGGGGATCTTCCTGACCCAGGGATGGAACCCAGGTCTCCTTCATTGCAGGTAGATTCTTAACTATCTGAGCCACTAGGGAAGGATTTTGTTGTTGATCAGTGGCTCAGTTGTGTCCAACTCTTTGCAACCCCATGGACTGCAGCACGCCAGGCTTCCCTGTCCTTCACCATCTCCTGGAGTTTGCTCAAACTCACTGTGTCAGTAATGCCATCCAACCATCTCATTCTCTGCTGTCCCCTTCTTCTCCTGCCTTCTCCTACCTTTAAGGGAAGCCTTAAAGGTAAGTATATTTGTATATTATATACAAACAGAATACTATAATACTGTAATGGCACTATGTGAAACACTTTTGATTCTAATGTAAAAGTTAAAAGACAAATTTATTTAAAATAATTATAAGTATAAAAATATATGAATGGATACACAATATGAAAAATATCAATCATGATGTTAATAACACAAAGGAAGTGAGGGAAGTAAAGGTATAAAATTTTTTATGCAGTTGAAGTTGTTATCAGCTTAAAACAGACTGCTATACCTATAAGATGTTTTATGTAAAACCCCATAAACACAAAGAAAATATCTGTAAACACAAAGAAAATATCTCTTTTTAAGAGAAGCTTATATTTAAAATTTAAAATTATGGCTTGTCATCTTTGAATTCATATACCATTTACTGTCCTATATGTACTTAAGTATTTATAACTTGGAATTTAGAACATACTATAGTTTATTAGTTCTCATATTTATTTCTTATTGATAGTCCATCTGCTCATATACACCATAAACTTAAGAGCAGGACAATGTCATATGTCTCTATACCTTGGCTTCACATGAACTGTCTTAAGTCTTGTAGCCATTTGCTTTAGTTAGACCCTGCAGGTTAACAGGAGCAAAGTTTGGCTCAAAGCAAAGCTTAGAAGAATGAAACTAATTATAGAAATGTATGTGTCTTGGTGCTGGAAAACTGCCAATGTCTCATTACCAAGCCTTTTCATATATTTTTTCAATAGTTTAAAATATCTTTTACTATCACATTCACCAGAATTACTTTTACTTGTCCAATAGGCCAGACCTGATAAAATTTTAAATGGACAATTTCTTTGGCAAGTCTTAAACTGCCCACAGTATCTAATATATTCTCTATCATGGTACTTAGAATATATTATTCAATATAGTAACCTGTTCATTTGTTGGCACCATGAAATCAGAACTGTCTTACTGTTGAATCCCCAATGCTCTGCTTTGTACAATAGGTATCAAACTAATGTTTGTTTAATAAGTGGTATCTCTTAACTTCCTTCTGCAAACATAAACAATTTTTCTCTTGCCACCACAACTGACTTAACCTTTTCATTTTTTCTCTGTACTTTTTACTGAGCTCATATTAATAGTATCTGGTGTTTTATAATATCTACTTTGCCTGTATTCTTTTTCTCATAAATGTCACTGTCTCCATTGGCCTGGTTCTTCCCTGTGACTGTTCTCTACCTATATCTCTCAGTTTTGGATACTGATTCTTATCATTTTCCAGTATAAATTTCAGAGAGAATCTCATTTATTCACCTCCTCTTTTATACCAGGCTGGATTATGGATTTTTTACATACCAACTTCTAGGCTGTGGTGAGGTGGAGTTACATAGCACTAACTATGGTTATCTAAACCCCTTCTTAATCAAGAGATATGTTTTCTTAGAAAGAATTATGGCTGTGTCAGCTATTATAGTTGAAATATGTTATATAAATGATTATTTAAAAACTATATTTTTTGCTACATGGTTTCCAAAAATGCATAACCTGAGATATACAAAAATCAAATATTTTATCCTTACAATGTACCCTCTAGGGGTGGCAAAATGAGTACTGCCTTCTGTTTAGCAACTGAGTAAACTTCTAGAGAAGTTGATTGACTAGATGAAGATCACACAGTCATAAAACTGTTTACCATGACAGGGGGCTCTTAAACCTGGGACTTGTCAATAGGCCCTCTTCCATATTCTCAGTCAAGTCTTCTTTCACTTAATACCCAGAATACCTATTTAAATAAGCCTCATAACAGTTACATTACCATACCTTTTATGGAGAGCATGAAGAAGAAATTGGAAAGATGGAGATTCCTGATTGAGAGGCTTAAGAGTGTGACTTGAAATTTCTGTGGTTAACCTCAAGTAATACAATTCAATCCTTCTTATTCCCTCTCCTCTCAACAATAAATGACCAAGTCTATTAAGATTGAAGAGAAATTTCTTTGCATCTATTTTTTCTCCTTTTTTGACCATGAAGAATTTCATTCAGGAGTTGCCATGGAGACCGTGATGTCAGGAGCAACACAATGTACTGCACAGAAACCCCAGAGAATCAAATATAAGGTTTGATAGAAGTATTTTCTGGGCAAGTTTATTGCACTTTACAAGAAAATGCAAACTTGAGAGAAAAACATGTCTCAACACTGCACGCTGCTGGGAGACAGTTGATGTGGTCACTGAAAACGTCACAAAGGAAAGTGCCTTTACAGTTTAAACACACCAAGAGGTCAGTTTGAGGGGATGAACAAAGACTGACCAAGCAGGCTGCACTTTGGACTTACTGTTCCCAAGCTGAGAGTGGCTCAATTTTTGGTAGGATAGCAAGGTTGGATTTTTTCATCATGTTGTAAATTCACTGTAGCATGAAATGGAAATAAACTCTTAGACTAAATAAATTAGAATGGGTTTTGCTTAGCAGAGCTTTTTACACACTC
Organism: Bos indicus; assembly: GCF_029378745.1. NCBI lineage: Eukaryota > Metazoa > Chordata > Mammalia > Artiodactyla > Bovidae > Bos > Bos indicus. The sequence continues at coordinate 15,018,498 of NC_091774.1, read as the reverse complement.
AGGATCACATGAGCAATGGTCTTCTTCGATGTCAAGTGTTGGACACTGTTCCATGGGCTTTCCAACTTCAATTCCTTTGCAGAAACTATTTTCTGGCTCATCATCAGAGGGTTTTTTGTTGTTATTGGGGGTTTTCTTTGTTTTGTTTGGTTTTGCTTCAGTCTGACAAACCACAACTTTCCATAGGAGGAAAAAAACAACCCTAAAGGAAAAATAATAATGCAGAAACAAGAAGGAACTTAGATCAGACCAGTCGGGGTGATAGAATTGAAAAGCCACAGGTTTGATTGTTGAAATAGGTGTTCAATGATAGATGAATATGATGAGCAGGTATGTATGTATCAAAGAATCCGCATGTTCTTGGTAAATTCTGAGATTCTCTCAGCTATATGGAGTGGTGGCAAACTTCACTTTAAGAGTTTCAACTTTTGAGTTCCTGAAATTCTACAAGTCAGGGATTTTAAACCACATGGGATTATAACAAAGCAGATTTGCTCTAATAAAGAACTACCTTGGTGAAAACATGTTCATTTCTTACCAGTCTCCCTCAGGTGAAAGTCACATAATATAAAATGTATCATTTTTAAGAGAACAATTAGAGGCATTTCAGATCAGATCAGATCAGTCGCTCAGTCGTGTCTGACTCTCTAGGACCCCATGAATCGCAGCATGCCAGGCCTCCCTGTCCATCACCAACTCCCGGAGTTCACCGAGACTCACGTCCATCGAGTCAGTGATGCCATCCAGCCAACTCATCCTCTGTCGTCCCCTTCTCCTCCTGCCCCCAATCCCTCCCAGCATCAGAGTCTTTTCCAATGAGTCAACTCTTCGCATGAGGTGGCCAAAGTCCAAATGCTGTGAAAACACCACCTCTGCTTCTTTCCAAAATAAAGCCTTGTACCCATATTAAATGGTTACTCCTCAATCTCCTCTCCCCACAGCCTTTGGTAATCATCAATCTGCTGTTTCCAGTAAAGAATCTGCCTGCAGTGCAGGAGACCTCGGTTCTATCTCTGGGGAGGGAGAATCCCCTGGAGAAGGGAATGGCTCCTCCAATATTCTAGCCTGGAGAATCCCATGGACAGAGGAGCCTGGCGGGTCACAGACAGTTGGACATGACTAAGTGATTAACACTTTCGTTTTTCCTTTTCACCCATTAAGTTGTTACTCCCCGATTTTCTCTCCCTCCTACTCCTGACAACCGTCAATCTGCTGTTTCTTTATATTTACCTATTCTGAATATTCCACATAAGTGAAAACATACAGTAGGTGACCTTTTTTAGTCTAGATTCTTTTATTTAACATAATGTTTTCCAGATTCATCTTCACTGTAGCAGGTATCAGTACTTCATTCCTTTTGTGGCCAAATAATATCCAATGTATATATAAGCCACAATTCGCTTATATCCATTCATCCATTGATGAACATCTGGGTCATTTCCATATTTTGGCTATTGTGAATAATGCTGCTATGAACATTCATGTACAGGTATTTGAGTAGGTGGTTTCATTTGGTTTATATTGGTTATATACCTAGGAGTGGAATTGCTGGGTCTTATGACAGATAGGATGAGATAGTTGGATAGCATCACCAATTCAGTGGACATGAATTTGGGCAAATTCTGGGAGATAGTGAGGGACAGGGAGGCCTGGCGTGCTGCAGTCCATGGGTCGCAAAGAGACACAACTGAGCGACTGAACAACAATGATAGTTCTATGAATCACTTTTCGAGAAATTGCCAAACTGTTTTTCACAGTGATTGAATCATTTTACATTCTTATCAGCCATGTATGAGGTTTCCACATCCTCACCAACATTTGTTATTTTCCATTTTTCAAATAGCCATCTAAATGGGTGTGGCGTGGTGAGATATTTTGTTTTGATTTGCATATCCCTAATGAATAATGATGCTGAGCATATTTTCATGTATTTGCTAGTCATTTGTATATCTTCCTTGGAGAAATATTTATTCATATATTTTGCTCATATTTGAATTAGGTTTTTTTTCTTTTTGTCATTGAGTTGTATGAGTTCTTTATATATCCTGCATCCTAGGTCATTATCAGATATGTGATTTGAAAATATTTTTGCCCATTTTGTAGGTTGCTGTTTCATTTTCTTGATAATGCCCTTTAATGTGCAAATATTTTATTTTGATAATGCCAAATTTATCTTTTTGTGTGTGGATCCTTTTAGTGTCATATCTAAGTCCATTGTCAAATCCAAGGTCATGAAGACTTGCTCATAAATTTTCACTTATAATTTTTATAATCTTTTGTTTCTTTATTATCTTCTGTCCAGATGTTTTACCCATTGTCAAAAATGACATATTGAAGTTTCCAACTATTTTAGAACTCTCCATTTCCCTCTTCAATTCTGTTGATGTGGCTCCACATTTGGGGGGCTCTGTCGTTCAGTGCAGGTATGTGTATAATTATACCATCCTGATCAACTAATCCTTTTATCAGTATATAATGACTTTTTTCATCTCTTATAACAATTTTTGGAGTGTGTTTTGTCTAATTAGTATAGCTACCCAAGCTCTCTTTTGGTTGCTATTTGCATGGGGTGACTTTTTTCATCCTTTCACTTTCAATCTATTTTTATTTTTGGATCTAAAATAAATCTCTTGGAGACAGCATATAGTTGAATCATTTTAAAAATCCATTCACCAATCTGCCTTTCAATTGGTGAGCTAACATTTTATAATTGAATGCAAAATCTTATTCCAAACATCCTATACTTTTGTCCATTCATCCTTTCAATTTATCATCAACGATTACTTACTAAGGTCTTATTAAGTTCCGGGCAGGGCTTCCCAGGCAGCCCTAGAGGTAAAGAACCCACCTGCCAATGCAGGAGTCAAGAGATGCAGGTTAGATCCCTGGGTCAGGAAGATCCCCTGGAGGAGGAAATGGCAACCCACTCCAGTATTCTTGCCTGGAGAATCCCATGGACAAAGGAGTCTGATGGACTACCGTACATATGGTTGCAGAGTCAGATAGGACAAAAGTGACTTAGCATGCAAGTTCTAGGCATCATTTTAGATGCTGTGGATAATATAGGTAAACAAAACTTAGACCTTAATCTGGAAGAGTTCACAATCTGAAAAGTGAGAGATATAAGTATATAATCATACGCAATGAAATATGTGTTATAATGGAGACGTTCATAAAACATTCTAGAGGAAACAACCAAGTGGGAGGGGATCTAAGAAAATCCTGGGGTGATGGATCACATAGGAAGATACGAAACTCAACTTTAGCTGAAATTCCAATAGAACAGGAAAATTTCCATGCAATATCTACTTGTCCTGTTGATGGGCATAGGACCCAGATCAAACCAATCAGAACACTTTGCCAGTATTTTTTTAAATTATTGTTGGGAGAGAGAAGTCCCTTTTCCTTCCAGGGAGAAGTTTTGGGGATCATATCTCTGCTTAAAAGACTCAATGAATGTGAGCCTGAAGTTAAGCAATTAAGCACCCAAAAGAATACAGCCAAGAAGCAGAAATGAAGACAAGAAAGAAAAAGCAAGAAAATTCTGAAAGCATTTTAATTCTAGTTCAAGTCATCTCAAAGTAAGCTTGGCATGTCCCTCACACAATTCGGTTACATGCACTGTTATATTTCCATTTTCTGCTGGAGACCATTCAAGTTGGGTTACTGTCACTTGCAAATAAAACTATTTATTAACCCAGATATTCTTGAATTATAAATGTGAAAAGAAAGAGGAGAAAGGACTGGCAAACTCTTACAGTAACAAATAACCAGATCAGATTCTGAAGTTAACATTTTCATATCTGTAACAAACACAAACCCAAAAAAGGCAGCTCTTCTGTGGCTAAAACTATGTGGACCAAAGATGGGATGGATTTCTTTAATTCAGTGCTAATGTTTGCAATTCTTTTCCATTTCTCTAATCGTCATGATCAAGAAGGAGTTTTTCCAAAGCAATGTTACAATGACAAGTTTGCATCTTACTGATGTTCAATTCCTACTTTATCTGTATTTTTTAAATCTCTATTAAACATCAAGAGTAAAATATTTCCTTGTCATCTCCAAAAAAGGATGCTCTCCTCTTCCCAAATCCCTTTAGCTTTATTCTCTAATAATTAGATCACTGGTCCTCTCACTGGAGTATTGTCATAGTCCATTGTCTCCAGTAAGGTAATGGCAGCAAAGAATCCAAAGTTACTTGCCCTAAATTATATAACTATTATCAGCAAACTAGGATTAGAGTCCAGGCCTCCTAATTCCTCTACCTGTGTTTTATTCCACTGCACATCTCTGCCCCTATCCTGTGTCTGAAAGAAGTAGAAGGGCAGGAAAACTCTTCACTGGGGGTGGGGTGGGGGTGGGGGAGGTTGGTAAAAATTGAAAAGAACTCTAAACTGGGAATATCTTTCATGTCATTATTCTTCAAGAGTTACTGACAAGGGGCAAGAGGTGACAGTGAGGATTAAACAGAATTTTTATAGTTTCATGAGTTTTCCACTGGAATGTCTTGATGAACACCAGCTGTTTCATCATCTGGGCATGTTAAAAATTTTTTTCTGCTCAATGTTTACCGCATGCATACAGGATACAAGGGGATGTTGCATTCTGCTGCCTCACTGCCTTCCCTAGAGTTAAATTCATATTTTCTAATTATAAACAGGGTTTCCCAAGTGGCAAAGAATCTGCCTGCAATGCAGGAGACACAATGGGTCTGATCCTTGGGTCAGAAAGATCCCCTGGAGTAGGAAATGGCAACCCACTCCAGTATTCTTGCCTGAGAAATCCCATGGACAGAGGAGCCTGGCAGACTACAGTTCATGGGGTCAAAAAGAGTTGGACATGACTTAGCAACTAAACAACAACAATTATAGATATGGTGCATGTGGGTGGTAATCTCTGTCGGCAGAAACCTATAGCTAAAACTACAGTCCAGGCCACAGGGAAGCATTCAGAAACATGATTTCCCTCTTTCTCTCTTCTACACTGCTGAAGGCAAGACCACTACCTTGCTAAGGGGTTGAGGCCTGTGTGGTTGCTGCCAGAGAGATGCATGTCTTCTCAGCATCCCCTATGACTAAGATGTAGGAAGAGCACAGGCTTAGGAGTCTGATAAGTGTTGAAATTCCAGCTGTACCAGTGACTAGGCATTTGATCTGAGACAAACCATCAAATTCCCTGAGGTTCACTTTTCCCACTTGTACAAGGGGAATAACAACACATACTATATCAAACTTTTTGAAAATAAGATAAGATATTGGAAGCAAAATATTTACCATGTACTATGCCTAGATTGGAGAAGGGCATGGCATCCCACTTCAGTATTCTTGCCTGGAGAATCCTATGGACAGAGGAGCCTGGCAGGTTACAGTGCATAAGGCCGCAAAGAGTCAGACACGACTGAAGCGACTTAGCATGCATGTAAGGAGAATGCCTAGAACGCAGGCTGTGCTCAACAAATGGGACTTTCGCTCAAACTTCCTTATGTTTCAGCCCCTGCCTGGATTCCTGTCCAGGAATCCTGCTTGCCTCCTGAGAGGCGAGCACACCTGAGCTCTGAGAACGGGATGTGAAGGACTCACAAAACGCGACCTGAAAAGGGCACCCTCCCTCTCTAGGCATCTGCACTGTTTGGACCACAGGAGAGCAGCCAACCCCCAGCATGGCCTAAGTCCTGAAAAAGCTACTTCTTGTTCCTCAGCTGCCATCACTCACCACTTAAAATGGCTAAGCCCACCTTTCCCTGCCTCAGCTCACTCAGTTCTGAGTCACTTTTCCATGACTTTCATTCCATTGGTGCTAGAAAAAATTTGCTTTACCAGGTGAATGAAAACCTTCCAACAACAAGATTGTAGAGTTTCCTTAATGGCACTGCACAGTTTTAATATTTAACTCTAGGTTTTATATAATATTATTCTGTATCTTAACTTCAGGATTTTCATCACTTTGCCTTAAATCAGACTGCAAACTACTCAGAAGGAAGAGAGGCCTTATATGTTTGTATTCTCACGTTGTACCTAGTACAGTATATTCAATAGTTCACTTTTTTTTTACTTTACTGAGAGCCAATTTGGGTAGAGATTAAGTTTAACCCAAACTAAAAGAATTCATCATATAGTGGTAAAGATAAGAAGATGAATTTATAAAAATAGCCTTGGCCCAAATGCTTAGGATTGGATGGACTTTTAACTTGTCTTGGTGATAACAGGAAGGAATTCAATGAGGAGAACTAGGAGCCTATCTTTGCTGAAATCTTGGCAACCCACATCTTTCCTCCACAGAACTCTTTAGCACTTCCTGTCTACAGCCCTGATTTAGCACAAGCTGTCTCATTGGACAAGTTATCATTTTATACATCAGCCATAAGCTGTTAGAGATCAAGAACCATATCCTTTTGATCTTCATACCCTGCATGTCTAACACGGTGCTGGCTACATTGTAAGTGCTCAGTAAATGCGGTAGGTGTTGGTAACTGGCATATTGTGTCCTTGAAGTTGAGGTAACATTGAGGTGCCCACCAGAGCTTGGAAATAAAACTTCTCTCTGAAGGTTAAGCTAGTAAATCAGTTCTTAATGGATATGATTCTCTTATCTCCAGAAAGCGCTTTATAAAGTGTATTCTGCAAGCAAAAGATCGTGGACAGAAAAGAAAATGCCTACATTCATGGGAAAAAAATAAAAGGAAAAACCTGATGCCTAATCAACACTGCTGTTTTAATTGGTTTCCAGAGGGGAAAATGTAGATGTGAATAAGATGGAGCCGACAGAGGGCCAGAGAGCAAGAATTGGTTGTTGGCCCAGCATTGCTCTGAGTGGAGGAAATGAACAAGCCACTAGAATGTTCTTTGAAGTGGTCGTGTCACTGTTCATTGAGCTTCCCCAGCGCTGGACTACACTGTCTCAGTTGTCATCACTGTCTCAGTTGTCATGGAGCTGTCGGCTCCATGCGGGAGGACACTGTCTAGCTGGTCACGGTGTTCGCAGCATCTATCATGGTGCCTGGCCTGTGACAGGTACTCAGATATTTACTGAATGAATGAATGTTTCTTGTTTAAATATTAAAACTTCACTCTCCTTTAGGGTAATTAAAACTTAATTATGTGACTAAAGGCAAATCCAAATAAGTAGAAATCGACTATGTTTGTTCAATATTCCACATCCTACCTTTTTCATCTGTAAAGTTTTACTAGCTCTCCAAGGAAGGCAGGCCTCTCACTTCCTTTTCCAAATGCCACTCCAGGTCTTTTGGTTTGGAGCCAAAGCAAAGATCCAATGGTCTACCTGTTCTCCTTTGAAACTCTGCTCATCCCAAAACCAAAGATCATTTTAGTATTTTGTCACTTCTAGGAGAAGGCAATGGCACCCCACTTCAGTACTCTTGCCTGGAAAATCCCATGGACGGAGGAGCCTGGTAGGCTGCAGTCCATGGGGTCACGAAGAGTCGGACACAACTGAGCGACTTCACTTTCACTTTTCACTTTCATTCATTGGAGAAGGAAATGGCAACCCACTCCAGTGTTCTTGCCTGGAGAATCCCCGGATGGGGGAGCCTGGTGGGCTGCTGTCTATGGGGTCGCACAGAGTCGGACACGACTGAAGCGACTTAGCAGCAGCAGCAGCAAGAGATGATGTATGTATTTCCACATTTTTATGTTTATAACATTTGGAAGCAATGTCAAATGAGCACAGTTAATGTGGTATTGGTCTTGTTTCAAAAAAATATGATAATTAACCCATGGTATAATCTAGTTATCAGTAATGTTTTATTTTTTAGGTTTTTTGCTGATATATATTCAAAAGCAGAGACATTGCTTTGCCAACAAAGGTCCATCTAGTCAAGGCTATGGTTTTTCCTGTGGTCATGTATGGATGTGAGAGTTGGACTGTGAAGAAAGCTGAGCGCCAAAGAATTGATGCTTTTGAACTGTGGTGTTGGAGAAGACTCTTGAGAGTCCCTTGGACTGCAAGGAGATCCAACCAGTCCATTCTGAAGGAGATCAGCCCTGGGATTTCTTCGGAAGGAATGATGATAAAGCTGAAACTGCAGTACTTTGGCCACCTCATGTGAAGAGTTGACTCATTGGAAAAGACTCTGATGCTGGGAGGGATTGGGGGCAGAAGGAGAAGGGGACACCAGAGGATGAGATGGCTGGATGGCATCACTGACTCGATGTACATGAATCTCAGTGAACTCCGGGAGTTTGTGATGGACAGGGAAGCCTGGCATGTTGCGATTCATGGGGTTGCAAAGAGTCAGACACAACTGAGCAACTGAACTGAACTGAATTGATTTATAATGTTGTATTAGTTTTAGGTGTACAGCAAAGTGATTCAGATATGTGTGTGTATATATATATATATATATATATATATATATATATATATATGAAAAGTGTTAGTTGCTCAGTTGTATCTGACTCTTTAAGACCCCATGGACTGTAGCATGGCAGGCTCCTCTGTCCATGGAATTCTCCAGTTAACAATACTGGAGCTGGTTGCCATTCCCTTTTCCAGGGGATCTTCCTGACCCAGATTTCGAAGCTAGGTCTCCTGCACTGCAGGCAGATTCTTTACCATCTGAGCCACCAGAGAAACCCATATATACATACATATATATTCTTTTTCAGGTTTTTTTCCATTATATGCTATTATAAAATAAGGAATATAGTCCCTGTGCTATGGAGTGGGACCTTGTTTTTTTAACTGTTTTATATACAGTAGTGTGTATATGTTAATCCCAAGCTCCTAATTTATCCCTCCAGGTACTTTCCCCTTTGGTAACCATAAGCTTGTTTTCTATGTCTGTGAGTCTTGTTACTGCTTTATAAATGAGTTTGTTTGTATTATTATATATATATATATTTTGTTGTTCCACATATAAATGTGGAACTGTGGTGTTGGAGAAGACTCTTGAGACTCCCTTGGACTGCAAAGAGATCAAACCAGTCAATCCTAAAGGAAATCAGTGCTGAATATTCATTGGAAGGACTGATGCTGAAGCTGAAGCTCCAATACTTTGGCCACTTGATGTGAAGAACTGACTCAGTGGAAAAGACACTGATGCTGGGAGATTGAAGGTAGGAAGGGAAGGGGAAGACAGAGGACGAGATGGTTGGATGGCATCACCGACTTGATGGACATGAGTTTGAGTAAGCTCCGGGAGTTGATGATGGACAGGGAAGCCTGGCATGCTGCAGTCCATGGGGTCAAAAAGAGTCGGACATGACAGAGTGACTGAACTGAACTGAACATATAAATGATATCATATGATATTTGCCTTTTTCTGTCTGACTTATTTCACTTAGTATGATTCAGTTCAATTCAGTTGCTCAGTCATGTCCAACTCTTTCCAACCCCATGAACCGCAGCACGCCAGGCCTCCCTGTCCATCACCAACTCCCAGAGTTCACCCAAACTCATCTCCATTGAGTTGGTGATGCCATCCAACCATCTCATCCTCTGTCATCCCATTCTCCTCCTGTCTTTAATCTTTCCCAACATCAGGGTCTTTTCCAATGAGTCAGCTCTTCATATCAGGTGGCCAAAGTATAGGAGTTTAAGCTTTGACATCAGTCCTTCCAATGAACACTCAGGATTGATCTCCTTTAGGATGGGCTGGTTGTATCTCCTTGCCATCCAAGGGACTCTCAAGAGTCTTCTCCAACACCATAGTTCAAAAGCATCAATTCTTCAGCACTCAGCTTTCTTTATAGTCTAACTCTCACATCCATACATGACTACTGGAAAAACCACAGCCTTGACTAGACAGACCTTTGTTGACAAAATAATGTCTCTGCTTTTTAATATGCTGCCTAGGTTGGTCATAACTTTCCTTCCAAGGAGTAAGCATCTTTTAATTTCATGGCTGCAATCACCATCTGCAGTGATTTTGGAGCCCCCCAAAATAGTATGATTACTTATCAGTAATATGTTAAATGCAAAGATAGGCACATATCAGTAATATTTGCATGCAAAGATGGGCACAATAAAGGACAGAAGCAGAAGACACTAAGATATCTTAGTATCTAAGAAGATACTAAGATACTAAGCAGAAGATACCTAATAGAAGCAGAAGATACTAAGAAAAGGTGGCAAGACTACACAGAGATCTTCATGACCCAGATAACCATGATGGTGTGATCACTCACCTAGAGCCAGACATCCTGGAATGTGAAGTCAAGTGGGCTTTAGGAGGCATCACTATGAAAGAAGCTAGAGGAGGTGATGGAATTCCAGTTGAGCTATTTCAAATCCTAAAAGATGATGTTGTGAGAGTGCTGCACTCAATATGACAGCAAATTTGGAAAACTCAGCAGTGGCCACAGGGATGGAAAAGGTCAGTTTTTATTCCAGTCCCAAAGAAAGGCAATGCCAAAGAATGTTAAAACTACCACACAATTGCACTCATCTCATGTACTAGCAAAGTGATGCTCAAAATCCTCTGAGACAGGCTTCAACAGTACATTAACCAGGAACTTCCAGATGTTCAAGCTGGATTTAGAAAAGGCAGAGGAACCAGAGGTCAAATTGCCAACATCTGTTGGATCATTGAATAAGCAAGAGAGTTCCAGAAAAATATCTACTTCTACTTTATTGAGTATGCCAAAGCCTTTGACTGTGTGGAGGACAACAAACTGTAGAAAATTCTGAAAGAAATGGGAATACTGGGCCACTTTATCTGCCTCCTGAGAAACCTGTATGCAGGTCAAGAAGCAACAGTTAGAAGTGGACATGGAACAACAGACTGGTTCCAAATCAGGAAAGGAGAATGTCAAGGCCATCGCCCTGCTCATTTAACTTAAATGCAGAGTACATCATGCAAAATGCTGGGCTGGATGAAGCACAAGCTGGAATCAAGATTGCTGGGAGAAATATCAACAACCTCAGATATGCACATGACACCACCTTCATGGCAGAGAGTGAAGAGGAACTAAATAGCCTCTTAATGAAAGTGAAAGAGGTGAGTGAAAAAGCTGTCTTAATTGACTCAACATTCAAAAAACAAAGATCATGTCATCTGGTCCCATCACTTCATGGCAAATAGATGGGGAAACAATGGAAACAGTGACAGACTTTACTTTTTTGGGCTCCAAAATCACTGCAGATGGTGACTGCAGCCATGAAATTAAAAGAAAAACTATGACCAACCTAGACAGCATATTCAAAAGCAGAGACATTACTTTGCCAACAAAGGTCCGTCTCATCAAAACTATGGTTTTTCCAGTAGTCATGTATGGATCTGAGCACCAGCGAATTGATGCTTTTGAACTGTGGTGTTGGAAAAGACTCTTGAGAGTCCCTTGGACTGCAAGGAGATAAAATCAGTCAATCCTAAAGGAAATCAGTCCTGAATATTTGTTGGAAGGACTGATGCTGAAGAGGAAACTCCAATACTTTGGCCACCTGATGTGAAGAACTGACTCATTGGCAAAGACCCTGATGCTGGGAAAGATTGAAGGCGGGAAGAGAAGGGGATGACAGAGGATGAGATGTTTGGATGGCATCACCGTGGACATGAGTTTGAGCAAGCTCTGGGAATTGGCGATGGACAGGGAAGCCTGGCATGCTGCAGTCAATGGGTTCAAAACAGTTAGACATGATAGTCACTGAATTGAACTGAACTGAATGTTTTAAATGCAATAGTAACTCACTTCCTACATATGCTAACACTAGAAGCAGAGGGCATAGATGTTAGTTCTATAAAATTCAGACACTGCAAAGAAAAGCTACTTTATAAATGAATACTTCAAATTCTAATTTACATACCCAGATCCTATGAGTTCTATTATCTTGATTAAGCCCCCAAGAGCTGGTCAATTCTGAGGCACTGAGAACATTGAGTTCCTAGTAACATATACTCTGCTTTCCCCACCTAGCAGTAAGTCCTCTCTGGGCATCCAAGCTTCCTTCTTTCTCCCTGCATGTCACCCTTCTCTAACCAAATCATGATTATTTCAATTTTAACTTCAAACTCTACTATCATAAGTAAGCAAAATAATAATTATTTCCCAGGGCTACCTCTCTGGGGCACAGAGGGGTCAGAAAATCAATAGTATAGTGATTATAGTCATTTTTCAATTCAAAACTGCTCATTGAACGCTCAAACAGAGCTTCCTACTCAAAATAAATCACCTCCAATATCCCACCATGCTACCTTTTTCTATATCCCAACCCCCAACCCAGCTCCTGATGCCAGGTCACCAAGGTGATATCCCAGACTGCTCTGATGATGTTTAGATTTTGCATGGAAGATCCACATGCCACCTTCACTATGAAACGCTTCCTCCCTGTATATTTGAGACCACAGAGCAAGAGTTATTGCATTCTTTTCACTTCATATTAAAGCTCCCAGTGACACAGTTATTATGTCATTCACTCTTTATTTTGAGTCCTTCCTCCAAAGACTGTCAGACTCATCCAAAAAAATACACCTCTAGGAGCCTATCTCCTCATCCTCTGGAAATCTCTCTGCTTCAGTTAGGATGAAGTTGAGCTGCTGTTTCAAAGAGACAAACAATGGCTAGAGAAGTCAAAAGTTGATTTCTGTCATGAAATAGTCCAGAGAAAGCAGAATTGCCAACCTGAACACTTGGGTTCATATCTGGGACAGGAGATTGCTTCAGTTCTCACCATCTCCTCACCACTGGGAAGGAGGAAATGGGTTGGGAGGTGTGAGTGGAGTGCTGGCTGCTGTTTCCTAACCTCCTTCCACACAAAGCTTGTGCCTCCTGACTCTGTATCCAGTCTGGCAGATTCCTTCCCTAGCTAATGTAACACCATAAGAGTTCAAAGCCAGCTATTGTTCTCTGAAGGGGAAGATGCTACTTTACCCTTGCCCCCTGATGTATTGGGCTTCCCTGGGGGCTTAGACGGTAAAGAATCTGCTTGCAATGCAGGAGACCCAGATTTGAACTCTGGGTCAGAAAGTTCAGCTGGAAGAGGACATGTCTACTGATTTCAGCATTTTTGCATGGAGAATTCCACAGACAGAAGAGCCAGGCGGGCTCCAGTCCATGGAGTTGCAAAGAGTTGGGCTTGACTGGGCACACACACACACACACACACACACACACATCTGATATATTGTCACTTCCCTCTGCCTCATCAAATTCTCATTCCTCAAGGGATGACTGGAACTCTCACCTACTTAAAGGTGCTCGTACTCATCTGAATTAGGCAGATCTCCATATCATCCATTTAAAAAGAAAGAGAGTTAGAGGAGAGTGGAATAAAAAGATGCTTAGTAACAAATTCACTTTGTTTATTATTCATGGGCTCTGTTCTGGGTGCTGGGGATTGAGACAAATTAGGCAGACCTGGCTCCTGGACTGGATATCTTCCACATCTAATCTGATCTCCATCTTTCTCCATGTTCTTCTCTGCCAAATGACATCAGTGAACATCCCTGACCCTGGCTTCTCAGCAGATTTGGAGGGGAAAGGAGAGTGAAGCAGGGAGTATCTATGACCCTGGCTCCCTTTCTGTGGTGTCAGCTTGGGTTGGCTGTCTCCCTCAATTAAAAGACATCACTCCACTCCAGGTGTTTGCAGCTTTCTCTTCCCCCAGCTCCAGTGGCTGCTCCCTTCTCTCTTACCCCTTCAGGCTGAGGATATCCATGACCCTGCCCTTAGCTCTGGGGTACTGAACTATCCCCTGTGGTTTTTCTACATCCTCCCCTGACCAACGCAACTAGCCTCAATTGCAAGCCCTGCTCAAAGTGTCCTTTGACAGCTTGCCATCTTTCCCCCTTGGGACTCTGACTGATGGAGTACCTCTTCTTGGGGCTTAGTGATTAGCAGGAGGGGACAGACAACAAACATATAATTACAAGTTGTGATGAGATCACATCAGTGGATGGCATCAAGGAGAATAACAGGTTGGAATCTATTAATAAGTTAGAGAGGATGGAGGTGATATTTTAGCCAAGTTCTGGAGAATGAAAAGAAGTCAGAAGTGGGTTCTAGGCAAAGGAGAAAGTGTGTACAGAGAATCTAAAGTGGGAGCAGGTTAGGTGTGTTCAAAAAATTTTAAAAAGGAAAGAAGGGAGGCAGGAAGGAAAGAAAACCAATATTGCTAAGTGATACAAGATAGAGTTAAAGAAGTCAAAGATATTTGTTTGTGGTAAGTTTTTTAAAGTATTTTTTCACTCCAGATATCACTAAAAATCATATCTGGACTTATAATCACTCCTTCCTTAACTCCTCAACTATGAACATTTCAGTTTAGCTACTATTTAGTGACATTTTAAATTGCCACATGAAATATGATTCTGGTAAAATAATTAGACATTTAAAGGAAAATCTCATTTTAGCCTGAATCCAAAATACGGTTCACCCAAACACTTCCCTAAACCCCCTGCCTCTCACTGCTCTTCTAACTGAAGACATTGTTGTTCATTCAAATACTAATTAACTAAAGACCTCTAATGGCTCACCTTCCACTGATGTCTGCCTGACTGGGCTGAATGGCAGGTAAGTCCCCAGCCTGAGACTGTCATTTAAGAGCCCAAGGAATTCAGCCTTTTATAAAGGCATTTTAAAATTTGCTGCCTTGAATAATGACTTAGAAGACCTAATTCCTTCTCTCAGAACTTTCTACAGACAGGCCCTTGGCTTAGGGCCCAGTCCCCTCACCCTCTGTCTTTCTGCTGAAGGAGCAAAACTAGAGAACAGTAGGGTCTAATCCGGCTCTGACGGTCTTTAAGACTGGGTTGTAATCAGTCTTCCTGGGAAAGACTTGGCCTCTTTGAAATAAAAGATCTGGTAGACTACTCTGAACCAAGCTTTCATAATGAGAAGCCTCTCTCTGCTCAATTCACTGTTCTCCTATGTCTTCCCCTCTTCTAGTTCTATACTTGGAAAGAGCAAAACTCCAGCCATTAGGAGATACACCAGTTGGTCTAGTTTGAAAGAGTTGTATCATGTATGCATGTGTGTATCATCATGGTGTACATCACATCCCTGGTACATACTTATCTTATAACTGGAAGTTTGTACCTTTTGACTGTCTTCCTCCCGTTCCCTCTCCCCACAACCCCTCACCTCTAGTAAGTACAAATCTGATTTCTTTTTCCATGAGTTGGTTGTTTTTGAAGTATAAGTAACCTACAACCCTATGTTAGCTCCTCTCACACAACCTCATAACTTGATACACGTTTCAAAATGATCACTACAATAAGTCTAGTTATGAAATGTCACCATACAAAGATATTACACAATTATTGACTATATTTCCCAACACATACAGTTCATACCAGTGATTCATTGATTTTGAAACTAGAATTTTGTCCTTCTCAATCTTCTTTATCTATTTCTTACCTACTCTCACCCCTCTCCCCTCTGGCAACCACCTGTTTGTTCTCTGTATTTACACCCCTGATTTCTATTTTGATATACTAGTCTATTTGCTTTGTTCTTTAGATTCCACATTTAATTGCAGTCATACAGCATTTGTTTTCCTCTGACACTTCACTTAGCATAATACCATATAGGTCCATCCATGTGCACACATATACATACACATATATGCAATGGGATCTTGTATTATATTATACATACTGTATACTATGCTGTTGTTCTTTAGTTGCTAACTTGTGTATGACTCTTGGTGACCCCATGGACTGCAGTAACCCCAGGCCCCTCTGTCCTCCACTACTTCCGGAGTTTTCTCATAGTCATGTCCATTGAATCAGTGATGCTATCTAATCATCTCATCTTCTGTCACCCGCTTCTTTTCCTACCCTCAAAAGATTGAGGAATCAGAGCTTTTTCTAATGAGCTGGCCCTTCACATCAGGTAGCCAGAGTCTTAGAGTTCCAGCTTCAGCAACAGTCCTTCCAATGAATATTAAGGCTGATTTCCTTTAGGACTGACTGGTTTGATCTCCTTGCAGTCCAAGGGACTCTCAGGAGCCTTCTCCAGCACAATTTGAAAGCACTGGTTCTTCAGCATTTAGCCTTCTTTGGTGGTCCTACTCTCACATCTGTACGTGAAAGTGTTAGTCACTCAGTTGTGTCTGATTGTTTGCGACCCCATGGACTGTAGCCTGGAAGGCTACTCTGTCCACGGATTTCTCCAGGTAAGCATAGTGGAGTGGGTTGCCATTTCCTTCTCCAGGGGATCTTCCTGAACCAGTAATCAAGCATGGGTCTCCTGCACTGCAGGCAGATTCTTTGCCATCTGAGCCACCAGGCAAGCACACCCATACATGACTACTGGAAAAACCATAGCTTTGACTATGAAGACCTTTGTGGGAAAAGTGATGTCTCTGCTTTTTAATATGCTGTCTAGGTTTGTCATAGCTTTTCTTCTGAGGAGCAAGCATATTTTAACTTCATGGCTGAAGTCTATGTCCACAGCGATTTGGGAGCTCAAGAAAATATAGTCTGTCAATGCTTCCATTTTTTCCCCTTCTCTTTGCCATGGAGTGAAGGGACTGGATGCCACGATCTTAGTTTTTTAACGTTGATTTTCAAGTCAGCTTATTCATGTTCCTCTTTCACCTAATCAAGAGGCTCTTTAGTTCCTCTTTGCTTTCTGCCATTAGAATGGCATCATCTGCATGTCTGAGGTTGTTGATATTTCTCCCAGCAATCTTAATTACAGCTTGTGATTCACCCATCCTGGCATTTTGCATGATGTACTCTGCAAAGAAGTTAAACAAACAGATGACAGTATACAGCCTTGATGTACTCTTTTCCCAATTTGGAACCAGTCCATTTTTCCATCTCCAGTTCTAATTGTTGCCTCTTGACCCAAATACAGGTTTCTCAGGAGACAGGTAAAGTGAATTTCTTTAAGAATTTTCAACAGTTTGCTATAATCCACACAGTCAAAGGTTTTAGCGTAGTCAAGGAAGCAGAAGTAGATGTTTTTCTGAAACTCCTTTGCTTTCTCCATGATGCAAGGAATGTTGGCAATTTGATCTCTGGTTCCTCTACCTCTTATAAGCCCAGCTTGTACATCTAGAAGTTCTTGATTCACTCCTGAAGCCTAACTTGAAGGATTTTGATCATAACCTTGCAAGGATGTGAAATGAGCAAAATCGTATGGCAAATATATATCTTTTATACTATACCATATTATATTATATTATATTTATGACATCTTCTTTATCCATGCATTTATTGCTAGGCACTTGTGTTGTTTCCATTAGTTATTGCAAAAAATGCTGCAATGAACACAAGTATGCATGTTCAGTTCAAATCAGTTCAGGATGGGGAACACACGTACACCTGTGGCGGATTCATTTTGATATTTGGCAAAACAAATACAATTCTGTAAAGTTTAAAAATAAAATAAAATTAAAATAAAAAACAAAAAACAAATCAGTTCAGTAGCTCAGCTGTACCCGACTCTTTGTGAACCCATGAATGGCAGCACACTAGGCTTCACTGTCCACCACCAACTCCCAGAGTCCACTCAAACTCATGTCCATCAAGTTGATGATGCCATCTAACCACCTCATCCTCTGTCAGCCCCTTCTCCTCCTGCCTTCAATCCTTCCCAGCAACAGGGTCTTTTCCAGTGAGTCAGATCTTCACATCAGGTGGCCAAAGTATTGGAGCTTCAGCATTAGTCCTTGCAATGAATATTCAGGACTGATTTCCTTTAGGATTGACTGGTTTGATCTCCTTGCAGTCCAAGGGACTCTCAAGAGTCTTCTCCAACACCACAGTTCAAAAGAAACAGTTCTCCAGTGCTCAGCTTTCTTTATGGTTCAACTCTCACATCCCTACATGACTACTGGAAAAACCATAGCTTTGACTAGACAGACCTTTTTCAGCCAAGTAATGCCTCAGCTTTTTAATATGCTGTCTAGGTTGGTCATAGCTTTTCTTTCAAGGAGCAAGGGTCATTTAATTTCATGGCAGCAGTCACCATCTACAGTCATTTTGGAGGCCCCCCCCCAAAAAAAAGTCTCTCACTGTTTCCATGGTTTCCCCATCTATTTGCCATGAAGTGATGGGACAGGATGCCATGATCTTTGTTTTTTGAATGTTGAGTTTTAAGCCAGTTTTTTCACTGTCCTCTTTCATCTTCATCAAGAGGCTCTTTAGTTCCTCTTCACTTTCTGCCATAAGGGTGGTGTTACCTGCATATCTGAGGTTATTGATATTTCTCCCGGCAATCTTGATTCTAGTTTGTGCTTCATCCAGCCCAGCATTTTGCATGATGTACTCTGCATTTAAGTTAAATAAGCAGGGTGACAATATACAGCCTTGATGTACTCCTTTCCCAATTTGGAACCAGTCTGTTGTTCCATGTCCAGTTATAACTGTTGCTTCTTGACCTGCATACAGATTTCTCAGGAGGCAGGTAAGGTAGTCTGGTATTTCTATCTCTTTAAGAATTTTCCACAGTTTGTTGTGATCCACACAGTCAAAGATTTTAGCATGCATCTTTTGTAATTAGTGTTCTTATTTTCTTCCAATAAATACCCAGGAGTAGAGTTGCTGTATCCTATGGTAGTTCTATTTTTAGCTTTTTGTGGAAGCTCCAAACTCTTTTCCAAAATGCTGCACTAGTTTACATTCCTACCAGCAGTGCCAGAGGGTTTCTTTTTTCTCCACATCCTTGCTAGTACTTATTTGTTGTCTTTTTGGTAATAGACATTCTGACAGGCACAAGGTGATATCTCATTACGGTTTTGAGTTGCATTTCCTTGATTGAACATGTTTTCATGTGCTTGATGGCCATCTCCATGTCTTTTTTAGAAAAATATCTATTCAGGTCCTCTGCCCATTTTTCAGTTAGGTTGTTTGGTTTTTGATGTTGAGTTGTATGAGTTCTTTATATATTTTTTATTTTAACCCTTTATCACATACATTGTTTTCAAATATTTTGTCCCGTTCAGAAGATGACTTTTCCATTTTGTAGACAATTTACTATGCCATGGTAAAACTTTTTAGTTTGATGTAGTCCTTCCTATTTGTTTATTTTTGCTTTTGTTTCCTTTGCCTGAGGAAACCTGTTCAAGACAGATGTCAAATACTGCCTGTGGTTTCTTCTAGCAGTTTTATGATTCCAGGTCTTACAGTTAAGTCTTTAATCCATTTTTAATTTATTTCTGTGTATTACTTGAAAAAGTTGTCCAATTTGATTCTTAAGAGTATCAGTTTCTGACTGGTGTTTTTCCAGTTAATTGATCAATGGAGAAAATTCTGCACTGTGCCTGAAGAGAGAAAAGTGAGAATAATCAACACTGATTTTTTTTTTAAATAAACTAGAGCTAAAGATCACATTAGTAAAATGAGATTAATAAACATTATAAGTAGACGCGTATCTTCCTCACTTAGGTTCTTTGAAGAACAAATTACAGAATCATAATTCTCATTGGGAATTATGTGGATAAACAATTATAAAGAATGAAAGAGAAAAAAGAGAGAAGATTAAGAAATCATGGAGGAAGGGAAGAAGGGATTACCCAAAGAGTGAGGAAGGGAAGAAGGGATTACCCAAAGAGTAACACTAGAACCTACCAATAGATCTTATATGGAAATGAAGAGGGGGTTTCCGATGGTCAAATAAATCTGAGAAATAGTAAGTTAACAAAGGTCAACAAATTTCTCTACTCCAGGATTTCCTAGGAACTTTAAGATGCCAAAGCACACAAAAAGTAAAATACAACATTTTTCATTTTCTCAATTTTTTTCATTTTCTTTCCTTATGTTCCCCAAATCTTTGATGATGGAATCTCCCTCCACTCCATCATTATCTCTTGCTGAACGACAGGGAAGCCTGGCATGCTGCAGTCCATGGAGGGGTCACAAAAAGTCAAACGTGACTGAGTGAGTGAACAACAAAAATCTTATGAGCTAAATTGCTTCCATCATGTCCAACTGTTTCCAACTCCTTGGACTGTAGCCCACCAGGCTCTTCTGTCCATGGGATTTTCCTAGCAATAATACTGGAATGAGTTGCCATGCCCTCCTCTAGGTGATCTTTCCAACTCAGTGATCGAACCCACATCTCACATCTAGCATGTATTGGCAGGCGGGTTCTTTACCACCTGAGCAAAACAGCCTGAGAGGCCCCGGCATACTGAGAAAAGTCCAAGGGATACCTACATCTATTTCTTACCCAAAACTTCCAATGGCCCCTGTTGCTTACAAAATAAAGCCCAAGTACCTTATCATGGCCTGGAAAACCTTACTACCACCCACTCAGCCTCTTACCCACTGCTTCTCCCCCATAAAGAGTGTTTTAGCAACCCCAGCCCATTTGTGATTCTCCCTAAATACATCATGAAGTACAAGAAGAAAAAGGAGAGAGGGGGCTAACAGAAGGAAACAGAAAAAAAGAGTATGTCAAATTGAGGAAGTGCTCAGTAGAGCCAAGAAATACCTTTTTTTTTTTTCTTTTTAATGCTTTGATAGCTGGGGCACACCAGTGACCTCAAAGAGAACAGTTCAAAGAATTATGGGGGCAGAAGCTCAAAGAATTCTGATAGCATAGACGAATGAAGCAGAAATGGAGAGCAGAAACAGCTCAGCAGACAACTGTCGAGTAACTTAATCATTAGATGAAAAGAAGCAATACTTTGACTTTCAAGAGAAAGCCAAAATAAACAATGAAAGTTTTTAGGAAGTTAAATATTTAGGATAGTGTTTGATAGGAAAAAAAAAAAAAATTGAGACACTGACACTATAGGCAAGGGATATGCCATCTTTAAGACCAAGCTCATCTACATGAGAAATCCCTCTTTGAGCAACCCTCCAAACATGCTCAAACTAGGTGAGAGGGCATTGCGTGTCACACAGGACACTGTGCACACCCCTATCACAGCAACAATCTTTCTAGATTGAAAGTCTTTGTTTATGGATCTTCTCATCACATACACTGTAAGGCTCTTGCTGCTCTTATAAGTGATCACAAAATTAGTGGCTTAAAACAAAACTTTATTATCTTACAGTTCTGGGCATCAGAAGCCCAAATAGGTCTTAAGGGCTAAAATCAAGTTGTTGGCAAAACGGTTCTTCTGGAGGATCTAGGGGAGAATCCATATCATTGCTTTTCAGCTTCTAGAGGCTGTCCGCACTCCTTGACTTCGACTTTGACACTTGGTCTTCACATCACCTGGATCTCTGCTTCCATTATCACATCTCCTCTCCTCAGATTCTGATTTTACTGCTGCATCTTTCCATTATTAAAAAAAAATTGAAAGTGTTAGTCACTCAGTGGTGTCCGACTCTTTGCAGCCCCATGGACTTCCCATGGAATTCTCTAGGCAAGAATACTGAAGTGGGTAGCCATTCCTTCTCCAGGGGATCTTCCCAACCCAGGGATCGAACTCAAGGGTCTCCTGCATTGCAGGCAGATCATTTACCATCTAAGCCACCATTATAAGGGAAGACCCATTATAAAGACCCTTGCAATTACACTAGACCTGCCAGATAATTTGGGTAACCTTTCTAAGATCTTTAACTTAACCACATCTGCAAAATCTCTTTTCCCAAGGAAGGTAGCATATTCACAGACTGGGAAGATCAGGATGTGGAATTTGGGGTCGGCTTTTATTCTCTCTACCTCACCCTTCAAGGGCAAGTCTATGCCTCAGTCATCTGTGTATCCCAAATTCCCAGATCATAGTCTGTGCTCAATCAACATTCATCATCCTCTCTGTCTGCACTTTGTACAGTGCTTTTATGTATTCTCTTTTCATTCCGTTTGCACAACTACACGCTTTGAGAGGGAAAATGTTGATTTTTAGGGGAAAGTGCTGTACTAAATTAGAAATAAAAGGTCAAGGTTCTTAGTTCCAGATTCCCCATTTCCAAGTGGGCAAATCAAAACTCAGACAGTTGAGTGACTGTCATACCCAAGTGGTAAAGCTAGGGATCGAAACCTACTCTTCTCCTGGTAGTACACCAAATCATCAACCTAGACACAGGGTGTTTTACTATACGAAGTTTCTGATCAGCATCATACAGCTGATAAAAGGATTGGAAGAACTAGGTATTTGTAACAGTGTTTCTCCTGAGATTACGTGTGTGGATTTACTTAATCAGGAACCCTAAGGAGGTGACGCTTTGCTCTTACCGAGTAATTTTCCTTTTACCTCATTTGATTTCCAACTGTTTATTTCCTAAGGAAAGAATAATTCATGAACTCGTGGACCTTACAGGGCCAAACACAGGCCACACTTCCCAGTATTGTACTGTTTCTGTCCCTCCTGACATTGGCACAAGCCTCCATCCAGATGAGACTGTTTCGTGTTCTCACTGGAAATTTCCTCTGGTGCTCAGGCTGCCTGTGCTTGGCCGTGTTGGTTCACAGATGGGAATTCTGGCTAAGGTCACTATTACACTTTCCTGCTCTTTCAAGCTTTGAAACACACTCACCTCTCACTCCAGAGAAATTTCCCCCCTCTGTTCCTTCTTTCTTCCTCACTACAAATCCACTTTGAAGTCCAAGTCTTCCAGGGAATTCACCCAGTGCCTTTCTAAACCAACAAGTATATGAAACGTAAGCCAAGTAACTGAGTCCACTGATCTTTCTATCAATAGACATTATTCTAGTCCTCAAATCATTTCCAAACTTTAGTTTATCTTACTTTTAATCATACATCCTTGCATGACATGTTCCCTTGGTATCTCTAATTTTCTTGAAGAGATCTCTAGTTTTTCCCATTCCATGTTTTCCTCTATTTCTTTGCATTGTTCTCTTAGGAAGGCTTTCTTATCTCTCCTTGCTATTCTCTGGAACTCTGCATTCAGATGGGTATGTCTTTCCTTTTCTCCTTTGCCTTTGTGTCTCTTCTTTTCTCAGCTATTTGTAAGGCTTCCTCAGACAATCTTTTTGTATTTCTTTTTTGTTGGGGGTGATTTTGATCACCACCTCCTGTACAGTGTTACAAACCTCCATCCATAGTTCTTCATGCACTCTATCAGATCTAATCCCATGAATCTATTTGTCACATCCACTGTATAATCATAAGGGATTTGATTTAGGTCATACCTGAATGGCTTAGTGGTTTTTCCCACATTCTTTAACTTGAGTCTGAATTTTGCAATAAAGATGTGAGAGCTGGACAATAAAAAAGGCTGAGAGCCAAAGAATTGATGCCTTTGAACTGTGGTACTGGAGAAGACTCTTGAGAGTCCCTTGGACAGCAAGATCCAACCAGTCAATCCTATAGGAAATCAGCCCTGAATATTCATTGGAAGGACTGATGCTGAAGCTGAAGCTCCAATACTTTGGCCACCTGCTGGAAGAGCTGACTCACTGGGAAAGACCCTGATGCTGGGAAGGCAGGAGGAGAAGGGGAAGACAGCGATGAGATGGTTGGATGGCATTACTGACTCCATGGACATGAGTTTGAGCAAGCTCCAGGAGATGGTGAAGGACAAGGAAGCCTGGTGTGCTGCAGTCCATGGGGTCACAAAGAGTCAACACAACTGAGCAACTGCACAGCAAAACCATACATCCTACTGTTAACTATCCTACAATGCCTAAAAACTTCAAATATTTACTGTCAAATATTTTATCATTGTCATAATAGTTTTTATTTCATATTCTCTCTACAAATTTGTCCTTTTTCCTCCATGTTTTTTCTATTAGTATTCTACTTTCTGTTTACTTTCTCTCCAAAGTTGGAAAATCTTAATTACTTTCTTCATCCCTGTAGTAAATGTCAATTGTTTTGTCTGATAGTTATTCCTTTTTCAGGTAACTGCTTCTTTGGGAGTAACTGTTGCTACTGCCCTCAAAAATTAACATGATACTGGGAGGGGGTTGCCAATTACAGCCCCCACCACCCTGATGCACCACACACACACACACACACCATTTGTCGCAGGCCTGGGCAAGGGACTAGGAACAGGGCAGGTAGAGCCAGTTACAGCAATGTGGCAGGCCCAAGACTGTGACTGAGCTGCACAAAATCTTTCCCTGTGGTTTATATGCACTGAAGCAGGGGGAGAAAGGTCCACCTGATCCTCTACGGTCACTGAGCTAGGAAGAATTTCTTCAAGCCAAGAACCTGGAGTGATGAATAAATCAAGTGTGCCCCCTTAGCCATGTTGTATGGGGAAAAAATCTCTCTGAAACAGAAGAGAAGAGCATCACCAGGCAAAAGGGAGCACAGATGCAGAGAAGTAGAGAGAGCCCTGATACCAGCTGCCCTGAAGGCCAATTCCACCCCATTCTTTCTAATCACATAGACCAATGAATTCCCTGTTTCTTTAAGTTAATTTTAGTAGGGTTTTTGTTACTTACAATCAAAAAGTGCCCAACTAATAGAATCCTATTCTCCCCCCCTTTTTGTTTTCTCATATATCCATATTGTGTGTGTGCCCAGTTGCTCAGTCATGTCCAACTCTTTGCGATCCCAGGGACTATAGCCCTCAAGGCTCCTCTGTCCACAGGATTTCCTAGGCAAGAATACTGGAGTGGATTGCCATTTCCTTCTCCAGGGAATCTTCCTGACCCAGGGATCAACCCATGTCTCCTGCATCTCCTGCATTGGTAGGCAGATTCTTTACCACAGAGCCACCTGGGGAGCCCCATATCCATATTATATCATCCTGGAGCAATTTCTCCTTTACAGCTAATTTTGAAACCCAAATCATCTTTTAAGCAACTCACAATCCCTTCAAACCTATAATGGGTAGAATAGAACTGTATCTTTCTAGAGCATCAAGAACCGGAAAACATACCAAGGCTGAAATGGGCCTTCCTGGAAAATACAGCCTCTGTTTTAGGTCTGTACATTCTAGTATGCAGTGCATGGGGAATTCTGAGGAGCATTTCAATAATCCATGAACAGGACACGCTGGCTGTCATACCTGAAGTCCTTGGGAGCCATTAGACTTGTGGAACAGGTGCAAAAATGCCTGAGAAACTTGAACAAAAGGTGAACAGCTCTCAGCAATAGAGAAGCAGTTTCTGAGAACACCCAGCACCCAATGAGGGAGACACAGGATGCTGACTTTCTGTGCTATGCATGTGTGCTAAGTTGCTCAGTCATGTCCCACTCTTTGTGACCCCATCGACTGTAAGCCTTCCAGATTCCCCTGTCTCTGAAATTTTCCAGGCAAGAATCCTCCAGGGGTTGCCATTTCTTCCTCCAGGGGATCTTCCCAACCTAGGGATGGAACCTGAGTTTCTTGTGTCTCCTGCATTGGCAAGCGGGTTCTTTACCACTAGCGCCACCTGGCTGTGAGATGGAAGGAAAAATTCTCATTAGATGGCAAAATGTAAGATACATGAGTAAAAGGATAGGAAATATAAGAGGCTGGAAAGATGGAAAGTGGGAACAAAGGAAGAGAATGACAAATGTAAGTCAACATGAAGGTGGCGGAGTTGCGTTTCAGGGGTTGGACCAGCAGTGGTGAGCAGCAGCTGCCCTGGCACCGTGGGAGAGGACACAGCAGAGCCTTATCCACAGGGAGTGGGCAGAGAGGAGACACCAACAGCCACCAGCTCTGTGCCCCATCCTGCACTGTGCCCCGTTCTCACTGAAACACCCAGGGGCTCCATCTAAGCCATGACACCTGGCATATAGTTTAGCAGGAAGTGGAGGTGTTCTCTGTTCACTGTATCGAGACAAAACCAGCCTTAACACTCACTTTGCTGGCACTGGATTGTAAACAGAAGTGTGGCATCTCAGTGAAGCCATTCCTTGATTTAAATTTCCTTATTTTTAAATGAAAGGCAAAAGTCTACAAATGTAAAATGTAGTTGATAATCTTACAAAAAGAGAAAATAAATAGACTCCATGTTCTCAGTTGCCTTAACCAGCGCTGGACCTCATGGTTTGCTATGGGAGGAGGGAGACGGGGAGGAACGTGGGCAAAGGCACTGTTGTGGGAAAGAAAGAACTCCTGAAGTTCTGTTGAGAAAGTGACTCAAGACGGGATTTCCCCTCTGGATTGGCAATGAGCAGGAGGCTCCAGGAGTTATCAGCAGCTGGTGAAAAAGCTTAAGCTCACCCTTTTTGCCTTTCCTTTGCTTTCCCAAGCCAAGAGTCACTTTTGTTAACCATTACAGCTCAGCCCCACCAGTGCTTTTGGGAATTAAGGAATGGGCTTGTGTGCTAAGTCACTCAGTTGTGTCCAACTCTTGGGACCCCAGGGACTGTAGCCTGCCAGGTTCCTCTGTCCATGGGATTCTCCAGGCAAGAATGCTGGACTGGGTAGTCATTTCCTTCTCCAATCAGTGCAACGAAAGCAGTAGCTGCTTTGAAAGGTTGGTTATGAGCTAGCAAGGGATGCCCAGAGCACAGAGGAGTCATCTGGAACAGAATGAGCAGCTAAGGGGACAAGTCACAAACAGGATAGATTTGTGGGGCATGTGAGCATTCCTTGGGGATTCTCAGTAACACATGGAGAGGGGTTACAACAAAATACTGCATTTTCAATGGGTAACTGACAAAGACCTATTGTATAGCACATGCAACCCTGTTCAATGTTATGTGCCAGCCTGGATGGGAGTGGGGTTTGGGGGAGAATTAATATATGCATATGTATGGCTGAGTCCCTTCACTGTTCACCTGAAACTCCCACAATATTGCTAATTGGCTATACCCCAATACAAAATAAAAAGTTTAAAGTTACAAAAATTTAAAATAAAATATTGCATTTTCTGTGCACATGGAAAGAACTCTTACATTATTCATCCCCCTCTTTCTGCCCCTTCCCCTCCCTCTCTGCCTCTTCTTCCTCTCTACTTATTATTATTATTTAGAGTAAGGGGCTCCTAAAGGCTGTAGAACATGAGGACCCAAAGTTTACATTGAAAAGCAAAGGAACTAAAAAAGAATGGGTACGTGTACATGTATAACTGAATCACTTTGCCATAGGCTCGAAATGAACATAATGTTTTAAATCATCCATATGCCAATATAAAATTAAAAATTAAATTGAAAAATCTAAACATAGATTGTCACAGAGCCCCTGTTTGAGTTCCCTGAGTCATACAGCAAATTCCCACTGGCTGTCTATTTTACATATAATATTGTAAGTTTCCATGTTACTCTCCCTGTTCATCTCACCCAGCTGATTCTTATTGGTGTTGAAAATAAAACAACAAAATTCAGTAATAAAAGATAAATAAAGTGGTAAAAAAAAAAAAGTAAGGAAAAAAACAAGCTCAGAAATAGTACCTCTGATATTTTTCTGCTCAACATGAGGTGCATCAGTGCCCCTGACACCCACCTGTGAGTTTAGAAACGCAGGATCCCAGGTCCCACACCAAACCTAAAAAAAAAAGAAAGAAAAGCAAGGGGAAGCATACCAGTTAATCTGGACAAAATTATTTATCTACTCTCTGTGATACAGATGAACAGGTTTCATATAAGCCTACAGAGATAGAATAAGATGTCCCTTCCATAAACTGAAGAATTTACACTACTTTCTCTAGTTCTCAACCGTGCAACATCATAATTATCATTTTTCTGGCTCAATGACAAATCATAATGTCATACAAATAATTGAAGCTGACTGCATCATGTGCATTTCTATAAGGGATAATTTTGATATTTCAGACCAAACTGGTATCAGAAAGCTAAATATAGTTGGAAAAAGAGAATCATTAAATTACACCTCATAACAAAAATGGAAGAAAAGTATTTTGAAGGTGTTTTAGCTACCAGTGATGCAGAAATCAGAGAAGAAAATTAATTGTACACACCTGAGAAAACATTTCCTCATAGAAAACATTTCCCTGCTAATGCATGTGAAAATTTTCTATCATATGAATATCATTGTTGTATTAAAATAAGAGATGCATGACTGTGAGATCTGTAAAAGTAGCTGGTCACACTCAAAGTGTATGATATCATTCCTAAGGTCACACCCAACGTGTATGATGTCATTAATAACTAATGAAGAATCCACTGATTTTAGCTAGTCAGGGGTTTCCTAATGAAGATTCTATTTCCTAGTCACTTTTGCAGCAATATGCAACCATATGACCAAGTTCCTGCCAATGGGATGGAAATGGAAATGGCGTGCACAACTCTAGAAAATATCCTAACAGGGATAAAATGTGATTCTTCTTTCTTTTCTCCTTTCTGATGGCTGATGTGGGCAAATAACTGGGACTTTGGTAGCCATCATAGATAACACTCAGTGCTCCTAAGAGACAGCAGAGAAGAAAGCTGGAGGATGCCACATTCCTGACAAATTCATGTCAACCCTGGATGCTGACCTCTAGAGTAAAAAACATCTAGTGTGGTTACATGAGGTAATGAAACATTCTGGGTTAACACAAGTTTGGTTTTTCTGCCACAAGACACTGAACAGGGTTCCAACAAATTCAAGAGGAAAACTAAATTACTTTCTTTTGTAACCTGGGCTTTGTAGCATGTAGATTCCTAAGAAAGTGTTTATTGAGTCACAAGTTTAATAACTGCTAGTAAACTCGTGGAGCTGAGAGAGTTCAGTCACTCAATTTTGTCCGACTCTTTGCAACCCCACTGACTGCAGCACGCCAGGCTTCCCTGTCCATCACCAACTCCCAGAGCTTACTCAAACTCATGTCCATTGAGCCGGTGATGCCATCCAACCATCTCGTTCTCGGTCATCCCCTTCTCCTCCCACCTGCAATCTTTCCCAGCACCAGGGTCTTTTCAAATGAGTCAGTTCTTCGCATCAGGTGGCCAAAGTATTGGAGTTTCAGCTTCAGCATCAGTCCTTCCAATGAATATTCAGGACTTATTTCCTTTGGGATGGACTGGTTGGATCTCCTTGCAGTTCAAGGGACCCTCAAGAGTCTTTTCCAACACCACAGTTCAAAAGCACCAGTTCTTTGGAGGTCAGCTTTCTTTATAGTCCAACTCTCACATCCATACATGACTACTGGAAAAACCATAGCTTTGACTAGATGGACCTTTGTCAGCAAACTAATGTCTCTGCTTTTTAATATGCTGTCTAGGTTGGTCATAAATTTTATTCCAAGGAGCAAGAGTCTTTTAATTTCATGGCTGCAGTCACCATATGCAGCCATTTTGGAGCCCAAGAAAATTAAGTCTGTCACTGTTTCCATTGTTTTCCCACCTATTTGCCATGAAGTGATGGGACCGGATGCCATGATCTTATTTTTTTTAATGTTGAGTTTTATTTATTTTTTTTTTTTTTAAATAGGCCCTCGGGAGCCGGGCCCCGAGCCTGCCAGGCCCCGCAGAGCCATCCGCCGCCCCCTGGCCGTTCGCGCCGCCTCCACGGAGGACCGGGCCGCAGAGGGCGCTGAATGTTGAGTTTTAATCCAGCTTTTTCACTCTCCTCTTTCACCTTCATCAAGAGACTCTTTAGTTTGTCTTCACTTTCTGCCATAATGGTGGTGTCATCTGAGTATCTGAGGTTGTGGATATTTCTCCCAGAAATATTGATTCCAGCTTATGCTTCATTCAGCCCAGCATTTCACATGAAGTATTCTGCATAGAAGTTAAATGAGCAGGGTGACAATATACAGCCTTGACATTCTCCTTTCCCGATTTTGAACCAGTCTGTTTTCCCATGTCCAGTTCTAACTGTTGCTTCTTGACCTGCATACAGATTTCTCAGAAGGCAGACAATGTGGTCTGGTATTCCCATATCTTGAAGAATTCTCCACAGTTTGTTGTGTTCCACAGTCAAAGGCTTTGGCATAGTCAATAAAGCAGAAGGAGATGTTTTTTCTGGAACTCTCTTGCTTTTTTGATGATCCAACAGATGTTGGCAATTATCTCTGGTTCCTCTGTCTTTTCTAAATCCAGCTTGAATATCTGGAAGTTCCTGGTTCATGTACTGTTGAAGCCTGGCTTGGAGAATTTTGAGCATTACTTTGCTAGCATGTGAGATGAGTGCAATTGTGTGGTAGTTTGAGCATTCTTTGGCATTGACTTTCTTTGGGATTGGAATGAAAACTGACCTTTTCCAGTCCTGTGGCCACTGCTAAGTTTTCCAAATTTGCTGGCATATTGAGTGCAACACTTTCACAGGTTCATCTTCCAGGATTTGAAATAGCTCAACTGGAATTTCATCACCTCCACCAGCTTTGCTCGTAGTGATGCTTCCTAAGGTCTACTTGACTTCACCTTCCAGAATGTCTGGCTCTAGGTGAGTGATCACGCCATTGTGGTTATATGGGTCATGAAGATCTTTTTTGTACAGTTCTTCTGTGTATTCTTGACACCTTTTCTTAATATTTTCTGCTTCTGTCAGGTCCATACCATTTATGTCCTTTATTGTGCCCATCCTTGCATGAAATGGTCCCTTGGTATCTCTAATTTTCTTGACGAGATCTCTCCCATTCTATTATTTTCCTCTATTTCTTTGCATTGATCACTGAGGAAGGCTTTCTTATCTCTTCTTGCTATTCTTTGGAACTCTGCATTCAGATTCTTATATCTTTCCTTTTCTCCTTTGCCTTTAACTCCCCTTTTTTTCAGCTGTTTGTAAGGCCTCCTCAGACAACCGTTTTGCCTTTTTGCATTTCTTTTTCTTGGGAATGGTCTTGATCACTGTCTCCTGTACAATGTCCATAGTTCGTCAGGCACTCTATCTATCAGATCTAATCCCTTGAGTCTATTTCTCACTTCCACTGTATAATCATAAGGAATTTGATTTAGGTTTTATCTGAATGATCTAGTGGTTTTCCCTACTTTTTTCAATTTAAGTCTGAATTTGCCAATAAGGAGTTCATGATCTGAGCCATAGTCAGCTCCCAGTCTTATTTTTGCTGATTTTATAGAGCTTCTCCATCTTTGGCTGCAAAGAATATAATCAATCTGATTTCAATATTGACTATCTGGTGATGTCCACATATAGAGTCTTCTCTTGTGTTGTTGGAAGAGGGTGTTTGCTATGACCAGTGCATTCTCATTGCAAAACTCTGTTAGCCTTTGCCCTGATTCATTTTGTACTCTAAGGCCAAATTTGCCTGTTACTCCAGGTATCTCTTGACTTCCTACTTTTGCATTCCAGTCACCTATGATGAAAAGGACATCTTTTGGGAATGTTAGTTCTGGAAGGTCTTGGAGTTCTTCATAGAACCATTCAACTTCAGCTTCTTCAGCATTACTGGTTGGGGTATAGACTTGGATTACTGTGATACTGAATGGTTTCTCTGGAAATGGACAGAGATCATTCTGTCGTTTTTGAGATTGCACACAAGTGCTGCATTTCAGATGCTTTTGTTAACTATGAGTCAACTCCATTTCTTCCAAGGGATTCTTGCCCACAGTAGTAGATATAATGGTCATCTGAATTAAATGTGCCCATTCCAATCCCTTTTAGTTCACTGATTCCTAAAATGTCGATGCTCACTCTTGCCATCTCCTGTGTGACCACTTCTAACTTACCTTGATTCATGGATCTAACATTCCAGGTTCCTATGCAATATTGTTCTTTACAGCATTGGACTTTACTTCCATCACCAATCATATCCACAATTGGGCATTGTTTTCGCTTGGGCTCCGTCTCTTCATTCTTTCCAAAGTTATCTCTCCAGTCTTCTCCAGTAGCATATTGGACACCTACCGACTTGGGGAGTTCATCTTTCAGTGCCTATCTTTTTGCCTTTTCATACTGTTCATGGGGTTCTCAAGGCAAGAATACCATTTGCCATTCCCTTCTCCAGTGGACCACATTTTGTTAGAATTCTCCACCATGACCTGTCCATCATGGAGCTGAAGTGCTAAAAAGATAAAGACTCAGGTCAGTCATTTCTTTATCCCTAGCCCACCAAAGGGTTGGGACAGAGTCTGCAAGACCCTGCACAGTTATATCTTATAAGCCAGATTGTGTAGATTTCTCCTACTTTGGATCCTCCCAACTTTCCTTGCTTATTTCCCTGCTATCAGAGTTTTGCTTTGTTTTGTTCCTTTTCATTTGAGACTTTTCAGGCTCAGAGGGAATGGAGGCAAGTATCTTTATCCATGCTTGGGACAAAACTGAGGAAAGGACGTTCTGACACTTCTACACCTAAATGGAGATGACAATCAAAATTAGTGAGAAATCCTCAGTGAATGTTTCCCATAGCTATCAAACCAGTGACATCTTTCTAGAACAAATTTTTGTAGTCCTCTCTTTGCTACCCTAAAATACAATTCAGAGATAATATAACTGATCTGCATATATAAATTTATAATCCTCAAACTATAATATAAAAGAAAAATAAAGTAAGGATAATGTTTTTCCCAGGTAAGTGCTCAAGTATGATCACATTGGAAGACAAAAGTGCCCCCACATTTTCAAAATGTTCCCCAGGCAACTGTTACCATGAAAAGTGGTAAAACTTCGGGGTGGGAATGATGTCTCTTCTTTCCCTACAGGGACAATCATGACGGTCTTGGCAGTTTTATTTTATTAATAAACATAGCCCTTTCCTAAAGCAGTATTACTACCAATGTATTCTATAGCAAGCAAACTTCCTGTTAATTAGTGTTATGTTATTTAAAAAAAAAAAAAAGTATAGTCCAATAGTTTAACAAACAATAGTTTAAATAGATTTGAATGCTTTTTACTTCCCCTAGGACACTTTCTTCCTCTACAGTCTTGGAGATAATCACTGTGTATTTCACCGCAGAACCTTTTTCAGAGGGACATCTCTTGGGTTCAGAGTCTTATGGAAGGAACTTAGAAAACACTGCCTTACAGCCCAAATGTATTTCACCGCAGAACCTTTTTCAGAGGGACATCTCCTGGGTTCAGAGTCTTATGGAAGAAACTTAGAAAACACTGCCTTAAAGCCCAAGAAGGGAGGGCTTCTAGAAGATCTGAGGTCCACCTGTGGAAGAGTAGCCTTTACTGAACTAATTCATTTTGCAGGAAAGTGGCCATCTTAGTCTTCCCTGGAACTTACAAATTTGCCCTATTTCATTTGTTTCATGAGATGGGGTCAAACAAGTCAAAGTAATCTGAAATCAGGAACATCTTCAGAAAAGGAGAATTTTAATGCTGCAGGAGGTATTGACATATATTTGTGTTCATATTTCACACCACATACATTTCTAGTTATGTTAACATCACAAATATTCTGCTCATAGTATTAACAAAGGCATTAGAAAAGAATACAGGTTGTTGGATATCTTTAAAGAATATGTTTTACTAATAGTCTTCAAACTATTTATCATTTCTGAAGTTCCTATCTTGAATAAGGACATATTTATAACCATTGCTTCATTTCATCCACATAACATATCCATGAGAGATTGTTAGTTTCATCTTCCAGATAAAGAATCTGCAGCTCAGGGTTAAGTGCCAACGTCACAGAATTTTTTAGTTGCAGAACTTGGACAGAGACCAAGTCTATCCTGCTTTTCTAAAGCCCATGTTTTTTTCCATTGCCTCCCTTAATTAGGGGAAAATTTTAGAATGTTTCCCTTTTTTTTAAAGATCAGTTACAGCAATTACAAGTTAACCATCAACTATCAGGAAAACAGCCACCCATGAGGACCCAGGATCACTCATTGCTTGAGGGTGCCAAAGCCCATGCTTTAGTGCACATATTTTAACAGATGAACCTATACTGAACTGCTGAAAAGTTACAAAGTCTAAATGATTGTCATGTTTTTCTTCCTCCCTCTGTGTCACCTGGTTTAAACTTCAAGGTGTGTTCTTTGAAAACCGCTGTTTCCAGTGACTCATTTTGAAATCACTGATTTCATCTTCCTGGTTCTCTGCAAAGCCAGGAAAGGAGATCAACACCACATTGTTTTCACCTTCAAACACATTTACCCTGTAACCGGAAGAATCCAGAACTGTTATTGTTAATTCGTTGAATAATATGTTCTTGTTTCATCTTTCACAAGAACAGAAATCCATTGTGAAAACAAGGTGCCCTGCTTGCCATCTGTTTAATCCACCAGCATTTTCAAAGAATTTTTGTAAAGGATTGCAAAGGATTCACCTATTCAATCAATGCACATTTATTGAACACCTACCTTGTACCAGAAATTGTTCTACATTCTGGGAAGGCGGTGGTTAGACAGACTAGATCTTTTCTCCTTGGTGGTTGTACGCTCATGATAAGCATATAGATAAAAATGATCTTTCCAGACACAGAAAATATCTATGAAGAGGGTGGTGTGCCACAGAGTGACTGAGTGAAAGGTTTCTGTAGATTTAGATAGACTTACTAAGGAGGCAACATTTGACCTGAGAGCAGAATACCCATAAGGAGACAGTGATGACACGATTTGGAGGAAGAGTGTTTCCAGGTGGAAAGAAGAGCCTTCAGAGGAGAACAAAACTTGAGAGTTTGAGGAATAGAAAGGAGGCAGAAGCAGCTGCAGAGTGGTTAGAAAAGAGAAAATAGTAGATGAGATCAGCATGTTAACAGGCTCCAGGGCCCATGATAGAAAACTTAAGATCTCACTCCAAGTGCAGTGAAAAGACATCTAGAGATTTTGAGGTTGCTGTTTGGAGAATTGATTTAAGGCTGGCAGAAATGGGGCAGAAAGACCTGTTAGGTCAACTGCAATAGACCTAACAGGTCTTTCAGTATAGATGAGAAGTACTGATGCTTGAACTGGATGATTCAAGGAAGATGGGAAGAAGTAAAAGTTTCTTGGAATAGAACTGCCAGAATTTGCTGATAGATTGCATGAAGGAAATGTGAAAACCTCCAGAATTTTGCCTAAACAAATGGATTGATACTGAAGACATTTTCTGAACTGGGGGAAAATAGGAGAGGCACAGAATTGGGAGAGAAGTAGGAAACCCAGGGTACAGTGCTGGACATGTTAACTTTGAGATTCCTTAGTCATCTAAGGTCTTCCCTGGTGGTGCTAGTGGTAAAGTATATTCCTGCCAATGCAGGACACACGAGAGATGCAGGTTCAATCCCTGGGCTATGAAGATCCCCTGTAGTAGAAAATGGCAAAGTGTTCCAGTATTCTTGCATGGAAAATTCCATTGACAGAGGAATCTGGCAGGCTCCAGTCCATTTGTCAAGTAGTAGCTGAGTATACAAGAGGTCAGAGGAGGGGGCCATAGCTGGAGATATAAAGTGTCTCATAAGGCCCCTGAGAGCTGAACCCTTTGCAATATAGTCATTTCCAAGGCTCCAGGTACAATTGATTTGCTCTGAAAAAGTGATTCTCTATGGAAATTCTAGTTTCAGTCTGATTTCCCACTCACTGAGGTCTTTCTGGTCTCTGTTCCTTTGTCAACAATCTCTTCTTGTTCAAAAACAGAATAATACCCACCTAAACCAAACTAAATGAAATTGCAAATCTTCTTTGGTAAAGCCATAATTTCCATTCCAAGACAATCTACAAGACTTTTGTAGGATTCTTAGGAAGGATGACTTTTGACCACCAGTCTGATCCTTGGACACTGTCTTCTCATTTCTTGTAGTGTCTAGATTTCAACCAATTGCCAACTGATCAATTATCGGCTATTTAATGGCTTACTCATCTCCAGATATATTTGCTTTTTACCTGGGAGATTGAAAGAATGAAAGATCTTGAAGAACAAGCAATAACTCTCAAGTGGTAGGAATTCAAGCAGGATTTCTCCAGTCTTAATACATGGGTTGTTTCCTTTCCTAAGGCCTGTTCCATCCATTTATTGTCTCATATTTTCCATCTTAAAATTTTCTTTCTCCATGAAATTCTGACACATGTTATGACATGGATGAACTTTGAAACTGGTGCACTGGGATGGCCCAGAGGGAGGGTATGGGGAGGGAGGAGGGAGGAGGGTTCAGGATGGGGAGCACGGGTATACCTGTGGCGGATTCATTTCGATGTTGGGCAAAACTAATACAATATTGTAAAGTTTAAAAATAAAATAAAATTTAAAAAAGAAAAAAAAAAACAAAACAAAAAAAAAAGAAAAGAAACTATCATGCTAAGCAAAGTAAGCCAGTCACAAAAAGACAAATATTGTATAGTTCTACTTACATGAAATATCTAGAATGCCAAATTCATAGAAACAGAAAGTAGAATGGTGGTTTCCAGGGGCTGAGAGAGGGGGAAATGAGTTTCTGTTTAATTGGTACAGTTTCAGTTTTGCAAGATGAAAAAGTTCTGGAGATTCGTTGCACCCTGTGAATATACTCAACATTACTGAATTGTACACTTAAAAATGTTTACAATGGTAAATTTTATACTGTATGTATTTTACAATTAAGAATTTTAAGAAATTTAAGCTAGTGGTAAGAAAATAAAAAAATATATAAAGCATGAAAATGATTCAATTTGTTGTCACTTTGAAGCTGGAGAAGACCACCTAATGAGGAATTCAGGTAGCCTCTACTGGAAGGACTCAGCCAGAAAATAGAAACCTAAGTCCTATAACCATAAGGAACTGAATTCTGCCAACAGCTTGAAAGAACTTGAAATTGGATTCTTCCCCAAATCCTCTTTATAAGAGCCAGCCTTGTTGACACTTTGTTGTTTTTTGTTTTTTTTTTTTTGAGACCCCCAAACAGAGGATCCATTGAGTCACGCCAGACTTCTCAAATACAAATCTGGGAGAAAGTGAATGACTGGTTTAAATGCCCCCCAAAATTACTTTTTTAACCTCAAGCTCCCACTTCCATAAGATCCCACTCTGTCTCCTTTCCTTTACAGCCATACAATTAGACATTCAATGTCTACTTGACTTTTCCACTGACTCTACTTTCCTGCAAAATGCCAGTGACTTCCCTTGGTTCCAAGTTTCAGTGGACATTCCAAAGTTTTCTCTCTTGACTTTTGTGGGTTTTGATGCACTTACTTTCTCTTTAATGAAACCATTTCCTCCTATGGATTCTATAACCCTGTCCTTGCCTGGTTTCCCTGTTTTTGCTTCTTTCCAATCTCCTGTGTAGAATTTACTGTCTCTAATTAAATCTTACATTTATTGCCTCCTGGGGTTCTATTTTTACCCTAGCTTTTCTACTCTGTGTACTCTCCTTGAGAATATCACCTCTTTCTTATGCATGTATCATTGACTCCAAACATATTTCTCTGGCCTGTGCATGTATGCTAGGTGTTTTGAGTTGTGTCTGACTTTTTGAGACCCTATGGACTGTAGCCCACCAGGCTCCTCCATTCATGGGATTCTCCAGGCAAGAATACTGAAGTGGGTTTCCAGGCCCTCCTCCAGAGAATCTTCCCAACCTGGGGATCAAACCCACATCTCATTATCTCCTGCATTGCAGGCAGGTTCTTTTCTGATAGTGCCACCTGGGAAGCCCATTTCTCCAGCTTGTACCTCTTGGTTAAACTTGAGATCCCTAATCCAACTGCTTATGGAACAGCTAGTCTTTAAAACCCAAAAAGTCTTCACATTCATTACGTCCACTCATTCTTTCATTACCAAATCAGTGCCTTTTTCTTACAGTTGCCATCTAGATAAATATCACCCAAAGTAGAATAGGATAGACGTTGTCTATACTTTCTTTCCTCCCTTGCCAACAGGGCCCCAGTCCAAACACTCACCCGGTCCTAGTAGATTCTACCTCCTAAATATCTCTTGAATCTGCCCCACCACACAACTTTCTCTATACCTACTCTCAGTCCTTAGTTCTTTCTTTGACCTCCTCATATTTAATTATAGCAATAGCTTCCTAATTGCTTTCCTATCCTAACTGATCATCCTTTTATCAGTTCATCCCCATACAAGTCATTCTCCACCCCAGAATGACTTCTTAAAAGGCAAAGCTGATATTGTTTCCCTTGATTACACTCCTTTAACAACTCTTCATTTTTCTTGATAAAGTCCAAATTCTTTTTCTTAGTGTGCAACACCCTACAAGATCTTGCAATTGCTTAACTCAACTCCCCAACTCATCCTCTCTTCTATGTACCTTCCATTTGGATCATACTAAATTATTACAAGTTGAGTAATATGTCAAGATGTTTCTCATCTCTAGTCCTTTTGGACATGTTGTTCCTTGTGTCCACAATTTTGCAACTCATTCTTCAAATATTGGCTCACTTCCAACCTTCTTGAAAACCTGTTTTAATGACACACTTGCATTGAGGTGTCTTCCTTTTATCCATCTATATCACACCCTGTGTAAATCAGTAGAACTATGTTTTCCACAGGTCTACTGAGAGTGGTCATTGGCCTTCTCTGGATCCACCATGAGAAGGCACACTCCTTGAGGATGGAGGATGAGTCTTACTAGCCTTGTACTCCTAGTGTCTACCACAGCTTCTAGCGCCAACCAGTACAAGTATATCTTAATATACAGATGTATACAGGAATGAATTGTCCTTTGCTCATTACTCATTAAGAGCTGACCATATTCAAAAAATGATACCAACACGAAAATATTATTTTTGCCAGCCTGGTAATAGTAATAATAGCCAACATTTACTACATGCAGGGTACTATGCCACTTTACCTTTGTGATTTTATTTGCACTGAGAACATCTTTAAGAGTTGTACATAGTACAGTTATCCCATATTTAGGTGAGGGAATGGAGGCATAGGGAAGTCAAGAGATGTGCTCAAAATATATGAAATCAGGATTCAAAACCAGGCCTTTCTGACCTGACTACACTAAACTGCCACCGTATAATGAACTATATAGATAACCTAGATTTTGAAAGACTCATTCCCATTGTCAGACAATGTTCAGTTCAGTCACTCAGTCATGTACAACTCTTTGCAACCCCATGAACCACAGTACGCCAGGCCTCCCTGTCCATCACCAACTCCCAGAGTCCACCCAAACCCATGCCCATTGAGTTGGTGATGCCATCCAACCATCTCATCCTCTGTCATCCCCTTCGCCTCTTGCCCTCAATCTTTCCCAGCATCAGGATCTTTTCAAACAAGGCAGCTCTTCGCATCAGGTGGCCAAAATATAGGAGTTTCAGCTTTAACATCATTCCTACTAATGAACACACAGGACTGATTTCCTTTAAGATGCACTGGTTGGATCTCCTTGTAGTCCAGGGGACTCTCAAGAGTCTTCTCCAACACCAGTGTTCGAAAGCATCAATTCTTTGGTGCTCAGCTTGCTTTATAGTTCAACTCTCACATCTGTAAATGACCACTGGAAAAACCATAGCCTTGACTAGATAGACCTTTGTTGGCAAAGTAATGTCTCTGCTTTTGAATATGCTGTCTAGGTTGGTCATAACTTTCCTTCCAAGGAGTAAGCATCTTTTAATTTCATGGCGCAATCACCATCTGCAGTGATTTTGGAGCCCAGAAAAATAGAGTCAGCCACTGTTTCCACTGTTTCCCCATCTATTTGCCATGAAGTGATGGGACCAGATGCCATGATCTTCATTTTCTGAATGTTGAGCTTTAAGCCAACTTTTTCACTCTCCTCTTTCACTGTCATCAGGAGGCTCTTTAGTCCTTCTTCCCTTTCTGCCATAAGGGTGGTGTCATCTGTATATCTGAGGTTATTGATATTTCTCCCAGCAATCTTGATTTCAGCTTGTCCTTCCTCCAGCCCAGCATTTCTCATGATGTACTCTGCATAGAAGTTAAGTAAGCAGGGTGACAATATACAGCCTTGACGTACTCCTTTTCCTATTTGGAACCAGTCTGTTGTTCCATGTCCAGTTCTAACTGTTGCTTCCTGACCTGCATACAGGTTTCTCAAGAGGCAGGTCAGGTGGTCTGGTATTCCCATCTCTTGAAGAATTTTCCACAGTTTATGGTGATCCACACAGTCAAAGGCTTTGGCATAGTCAATAAAGCAGAAATAGATACCAAATCCAAATTCTAGTTCAGAAAATTCAGTCATGCTATCTGTATACAGTGAATATATGAAAACAAAGCCATAATAAAAAATGAAGTCAATATTTTTTTTCTTTTTTTCCCCAACCAAATTTGATGCGCATACCTGGTCATGTAAGCAAATAGCTAACCTCACAGCTCTTCTAACACGTGTGTTTTCAAATAGCTCATCAGAAAGCAAGTTGCAGATTGACTAGATGTATTGTGAAAAGTAGTTCTTTCTTTTAACCACATTTGGGTTTATAAAAGCTTGCAGCAGAAGGTAACAAAGCTCCTGCTACATGGAAGGGGTATGGTGAATTTGTCAGATCCTCTACCAAGCTCCATCTGTCCTCAGCATAGTGTGCAGGTGAAAGAAGGGCCGTGGGAGAGATGCTGAAGACCGATGAGGATTTAAGTCTCTGAGATAATGCAAACTTTGTTACTTCACTTTGATTTATCTTACTTATTAGACTTGTAGACTTTATTTGGAAAACAAACGTTTTACATTAAATAAAGTTTGAAAAACATTTAGATTATGAAAGTAAATTTTCTTCGACTCTGTGTTAGTGGATTTCCCCAGGAAATTTTCCTTTGGGAGAATTTCCTTTTGGATGATGTTTGCACATCTTCTACTTGAAACAAATCTTCCTCCTTTTGGTCAACAGATTCTCCTCTACCTTTGTTGAAGAGTGTAAGCCTAAAATATAAAATATTCTCAGTTTCTCTGTCATGTCCAACCCTTTGTGACCTCGTGAACTGTAACCCACGAGGCTCCTCTTCCATGGGATTCTCCAGGCAAGAATACTGGAGTGGGTTGCCACACTCTTCTCCAAGGGATCTTCCCAACCCAGAGATCGAGCCCAGGTATCCCACATTGCAGGCAGATTCTTTACTGTCTGAGCCACCTATGGTATTCTCTTAAAAGAAGCCTAAAACAACACAGCATATATCTATGGTTTTTTCCCCTATGAAGACCCATTGACAAGATTTCAAAATTCTCATGTGACCAACCAATCAATGTAGGATATAGTTGGTTAAGAGCCCAAAAACTTCCAGAATGATGCTTATTCATCTTCTCCACCATACATGTGCTACTCCATGCTTGAGAGTTGAAATTATAATCATTTATTTTCCTTTGAGATTCTCCCCTGTAATTCCCAGTGGACCAGGGATGGCTAGGAGGTAGTCTTAAACCTTGCTTTTGTTTTATTTATAGTAGGATGCAAAACTGAATAGGACACATTCCATGGTAGATTTTTAGTACTGAAGGGAAGACAGACCAGGGAAACTGTGATTACAGTATAGGTGTTTGTACAGCAGTAGATAACATTTCTGCAATATACTAATTTCCTTTTTCATTCTTCCTTGTGTGAAACTCTTCTCTACAAAACCAGATGCATTGTTACTTCTGGGACGATCTTTTTTGTTGTTGTTATAGCTGAATACAAAGAAAGAGTTACTGTTCAGCTTTTGATTTGTAAGAGAGGATCTTGAAGCCCATGGCAAGATTGTAGTGACATAAGCCAGAGCTTGCTAAAAAATAAAGGTATCTCTAAAGTTCAGTAACTTGACCTTTCCATACCAGGAGCAAAAAAAAAAAAAAAAAAAGGAAAGTGTTAAACATATAACTTTATTATAAGCTCTAAATAGAGATAAATTTAAGCTTATAACTAGAGGGAAATTACCATCCACCTAAGGAGTAGGAAGGGGAAAGAAAGAACTCCTGACTTGAGAAACAGAGGTCAGATAAGGAGATTTGAAGGAGGTCAGAGCCCACAGAAAATACTCCTTATTGTCATATATGGGAGTTTTCAAAGAAGACTTTCTGTGTATCAGAGATGCTGGTGTTTTTCACACTTAGTTTCTCTTTTTTAGTTAGAGATTGTGCTATGAGGACACATGTTTTGAGAGAAAGTATTTCTTGAGAGGTCTTAATGAGAAAGTAAATTTTACCAACCTGTGGTTCAGCTAAAAGTGCTTGATTAACATTTTTCTCAACTAAAAAAGAAATTAAGGAGGTCAGGGCACAGAGAGCATGGTCGTGGGTCCCTGAGTCTATCCCCAGAACAGGGAAATGGGAGGGGTTTTTGGTAAGAGAGTTTGCCACAAAAACCCCAGACAGATTGAGGGAGAAATTTAGAGCATCCCTGCTAGTGCTGTGTTCTCCCAGGCTGTCCAAACTGACCTTGAAGCAGCAAAGACTGGAGGAGGTGTCTGCAGAGAAGGGACTGGTGTGGTGCACTCGACTCTGCCTTGGTACTTACCAGATGTGGAAGGAACCCCGAAGCTCCTGGATGCCTCCTGGGATGTGAACCATGCATGCTGGCTGTGAACTGACTAGAGGCAAAGGCAGGCCAAACAGGATACGAGATGGAGTCCCTGGGAATCTGAAGCACCACATGGTCACCGATTGGCAGGAGGTAACAGCTGAGCTCTTCAGGAGGGATCACCATGCATCACTCACCTTGGGATAACAGACTCTGAGTTCCAACAGTCAGATGCTCAGTAGCAGCTTTAATGTACACAGAGGCTGCCTCCCAAATACTAGGTGAGATGAGCTTAACAGAGAATCAGAAGGAAGCAGAAAGGACAACACAGAAACCATTCACCTCTTCCTGGATAGACTGGTCCATGCAAACATTCTCCCACTCACACACCAACTCCCTTGAGACGGGGGTTAGAACATTTGCATTGTCTGATTATGCAAAAGGAACAGAATTACTTCAGGAGCAAGTTTAAAGATTTCCAACATTCCAGAAATGAGAAGTCCAGGGCAAGATAAAGTCAGTTATCATAGAATTGAAAAGTGTTTGCTTTGGCCCACAATCTGAGTTGTGGGTCATCACTCTTGACCTCTCTGCACTATGATTGATTATGCATCATGGCCTGGGAATCTAGGAGGTCAGAGTTTTTTTCAGACTGTGGAATTAGAAAACGCTTCCCAGAAGAATAACATCTAAAGGAGAATTTTGAAGGGCAATCAAGAATGACCCAGCTATGAGGAAGCAGAAGTGTATTTCAGGAAATGCAAAAAACACGAGTCAGGGTACTTTGGTCAAACTAAGTACAGCTTGCTCAAGGAAATCAAAGTTGTGTGAACTCAGGAGCAAAGGAAGTCAGCTGGAACAAGTGGACTGCAAGGCTGCTCTGCCAATGGTTGTGGAGATTGTACCTGCAAGGGACTTGGAGAGGTTGAGGGTTGAAACACTGCATGTCCTTTACTTTCCAAGGGTTTCTGTGTACCCCACAGCAAAAGGCATGCTTCCTGAGATGCAACCACCCTTCAGAGGGTGTTCACACAAACACTTGCTTCTCTTTGTAAGCTTACATCACCAGGCTTTCTATGCCTGCAGTGGGTACCTCCTCAGTTTTGCACAAAAGCATCACGTAAATGAACAGAAATCCTTGAAATATGGTCAGATTACAGAAGACCATGCAAGCTACTTTAAAGGATTTAGACTCGAAGGATGATCAGCCACTGAGAGTTTCTGGACAGTGGTGTGATATGACCAAACAAATTATTCCATAGCAGCTGTATTCACGGTAGATTGGAGCCAAGAGACTCAGGAAGTTACTGTAGTTGTCCAGGCATGAAGCGAAAAGGGA
Organism: Bos indicus; assembly: GCF_029378745.1. Classification (NCBI taxonomy): domain Eukaryota; kingdom Metazoa; phylum Chordata; class Mammalia; order Artiodactyla; family Bovidae; genus Bos; species Bos indicus. The sequence continues at coordinate 14,975,291 of NC_091774.1, read as the reverse complement.
GATTTGATGGTATCCATGGAAACAGAAAGGGAAAGATAGGGAAATTATTTTGAAGGCAGAAACAACAGGACTTGATTACTGATTGGACATGAGTGTATGAGAGAGGCGGCAATAAAAAAGGACTCAGGGGTTTTGAGCTTGGAAGCTATGAGAATAAATCTGAAATGGAGATGCTAATCAAGAGGGCTGCTTTGAGAGGGAAGACAGAGAGTTTGGGTGAAGGAGAGTTGAATTTCACATCATGACAGAATGTGTAAGTGGAAATGCTCTCCACAGATTTGAAAGGGCAAGACTAGAGTAACATTCTTCCTTTTCTGTTCCCCTTCTTTCTTGCCTTCTCCTCCTCCTCCTTCTCCTTCTTCCTCCTTTTTTGTTCACTCTCCATGATTTTGAGTGCATCTGAGGCTCTTTTTCTGAAGACTTTTGGGAATACATTTAGCACTTTCCTTGGGTTTCCCTGGTGGCTCAGATGGTAAAGCGCCTGCCTGCAATGTGGGAGATCTGGGTTCAATCCCTGGGTCTGGAAGATCCCCTGGAGAAGGAAATGACAACGCACTCCAGTACTCTTGCCTGGAGAATCCCATGGATGGAGGAGCCTGGTGGGCTACAGTCCACGGGGTTGCAAAGAGTAGAACACGACTGAGCGATTTCACTTTACACACTTTGAGTAAACCGTGAAAAAGCTTGTCGCCCTTATCATTGTTAACTTTGTCTTCAAGTTAACATGAAGTGTTATTCAACACATATTTGTGTTTGTCACTTTTATAGACAGAGTTCACCATAACAAACTCCATGCCCTTGAGACAATTTTGCGCTATGACAGACAATATTTTATAGGATCAATGCATAGATAACACACAGAATAGAGTAGTGATCATTGAACAATACCTCCCTGAGATTAAAAGTAGTATTCATGCCCTACAGGAGGAAATAAGGGAAGCAGAAGGGCACTGGGCTAGACAAGACCAGGTAGGAAACTGGTGGGGAGGTAAAAGAGAAAACTGGCTAGAATTTCTTTTCTGGATAAGGCTAACATAAGTCATCATCTCCTTAGGAAAGAAGCATTGATTTAGGATGCTGCTTGGATGATAGTTGTAATTTTCATTCACCCAGGACTTAACACTTTGTACCCATTAACTCCTCGTCTCCATGGATTCCAGGACTTGTGCAAGACAGCAGTTCCAAAAAAAGCTGGGCTCGAACAAAACAAATTTCCAGCCCAGCAGGTTGAACCACTTTAATGATGATGAGAAAGACCACAGTATTTCATGAGGAAATTCAACTACTTTCTGAAAAAAAAAAAAAATCAGAACATAAGAACCCAAAAACATTGTTGTTGATGGCAGCTGCTCTGGAAAGCTCTCCTTCTCTACCTTTTAGAAACTAAGGCCCTTCTGCACGAACGGTCCCAGGAGGCGGCTGCTCATCTCTGCCCACTGGACCAGTACATCCCCTGACTCAGGCATCTGTTTGCTGCTGCTGCTGTCCATTGCATGAGCAGAGTGTGGCAAAGTAGCCTGCCATATTGTCTGTCTTAGAGAGGAGGATCAACTTTAAGCAAAAGGAAAGAGGAAGAAATAGCATGCTTTCTCCCTTGCTTTTTCACTTTATTAGTTTCCATTACAGTCTAACACCATGAACCAAAGTCTGGGCTTGGAGTCAGGTGACTCAGTCCATGTTTTTGGCCCACTAATGGGCAGGTCATTTAAGCTTTGTGCCAGTGTTTCGTCTGCTATCAAAGAGATTTAGTAAAGTCATGGATGGTTGTTGAGGAAATTAAGAAGCTCAGTCAAGATGGTACCTTACAGGCAGAGGCACACTTCACCATCAAAGGCTGTTGGTACTAGTGGAGTCCACATTCCCAGCTTTAGAGAACTCTGGATTAATTTAAGTTTCTCTGTAAAATGTAACCATTTGCCTCTAACTTACATAACATGTTTTCTTCAAATTTCCCTTAAATTTTTCACTCTACCAAAGAGAGGAACTTTTTTAAAAAGCATCTTTATCTTTTGCAGCAAGTTCAATATGTGAAAGCTTGATTTCTTTGCTACCCACAGTTTCCTCTGGGGCCTTAGCCTTACCATCATTCTATGACTCACGGCTTTACTTTTCATAAATAGATGCTAAATACTGTCCCTGGTTCTATTGGAAATGGCAGATAAAAATACTCAAAGAAAAAAGCTCAACGAATGCAGTTAGATTTGAACTATGCCATGGATTCCGCCCTCTCTCCTCTTTTCTCTCCTTCTCTTGGGTTTTCTACTCATCAGCCTGTCATAATCAGTGGCTGTCAAATCCTGTCAGATAAGTCTGCTCTCGTTATCTCTCATTCCCCTGAATGCATAGCCCCTTTAATTAAAATGGGGGTAGGGGGGCATCTCTAGTTCTCTTCTTTCTCTCCCTGTTAGTCTTCATTTGTCCGTTCTCTCCTGCGCTGTATCTCTCTCCTCTCCTTTTCATTTTTTCTTCCTTCCTTATGCCTAGGCCAAGCAGGTATCAGCATTGGCCCCAGAAACATTACTTCCTCCTGCCAGAGGTTTAGTGGACTTATCACCTTATTTTCAATGTTTTAATTTTAGTTTTATTAATTTTTAAAATTCTATCTTTGGAGGATAATTACAATATAGTGTTGATTTCCACCACACATCAACACGAATCAGCCATAGGGATATATATGTCTCCTCCCTCTTGAACCTCCCTCCCACCTCCCACCCCATCCCACCCCTCTAGGTTGTCACAGAGCATCCACTTTGGGTTCTCTGCATCATACAACAAATTTCCCCTGGCTATCTGTTCAACATATGGTAATGTGTGTGTTTCAATCATCTTTATGGATTACAAAGATCCCTGGGAATCCTCAGGTGTTCAGAACCAAGGAAAATAAAAATACCCAGCATCATTCTAAGGCCAGTTTGAGAGCAGAAACTAGAGGCAGTGAGGACCACTACATTCCAGTTAAGATGGCAGCCTAAAGATAGCAGTGCAAAAGGGATAGAGAGCTGCAGTGGGCTCTCTGCACTGCAGACAGCGATCACGTTAGATCGCTGGATAGAGATCACATTCTTTCAGGACAGTTTCTCCATTGGACTCATTTTTCTGCACATCTCGTTAGCAAAGGCACTGACTTCCTCAGTTTTGAAGTAGCTTTTCAAGGATGTCTGTATAGAAAGCAGCCTTGGAAGATAGAGCATTTTCCTCTGGAGCAAAGGGCAGGCTTCCTCACTGATCACTGTAATGGATTTGAGTTCCCCAAGCTGAGGGTAGCTCTCCTGTCATGAAACACTCTGCATGTGCAGCTGTCATCTAGACCTCTTTGTATTACCCTGTGAGAACCAGGACTCAAGGAACTGCCACAAGAAAATCCTGATACTCTACTTCTGTGTCACTGAGTAATAAAGTCTTTTGCCTCTGGCCCAGAAGTCTTGTGTCTTCTGCCTATATCTATGACACTGTGTGCTAAGATGCTTCAGTCATGTCCGACTCTCTGCAACCCCATGGACTGTAGCCCACCAGGCTCCTCTGTCCATGGAATTCTCCAGGCAAGAATACTAGAGTGGGTTGCCATGCCCTTCTCCAGGAGATCTTCCCATCCCAGGGATTGAACTGTAGCAGACTAATGTATTAAATTACAGGTAGAGTAAAACCTTAACCCTTTTGAGCTCTTAATAATTTCCAGACATTATAATATTTTAGACTGACAGTAAGAATAGAAAACAAGTAAAAATTTAGATGTCAACTTTTTCTCTATTAATATCTTGAAATAAATATACCTCACCCCCTTTGACTCCCACTTCCATCTAGTCTAATGTACCTTCTTAACCTTAATATTGATGGGCTCTAATGGACCATTTATTCAGTAGAGTGGATTTCTAAAAGCCATTTCCAGATTAAAGTTTTTGTGCCAGGATTACATTTGTTTTCATTAATAGAGGAGTCGAGCAGCAGATTAGAGTTGACTTTGCAATCACTTAATCAGCAAATGCAACCTGAGTACCATCTTACTACTGTGTTAAGAGTTGCATAAAGCAGCCTCTGTTCTCAAAGCATGTTAACTTTCTTTACTCCAATAAAGAAACACTTCCCCATAAAAAGAACCCAAATGGTTAAGCCACTTATTCAGGCAGTAACCAGGAGAAGCATTTTTATAAGAGGGCTTTAAAAGTATTCTCCCTTGTCTATTCTGCTCCAAACAGAAAAGCAACTTGAAGACAGGCTACATACCCTACTGATGCTGAAGAAACTCTGACCTTCAGGGAACTCAGACTAAAGAGTCCAGATCTATCAAGCCAATATTTTTCTGGTACTACTGATTTATAGTAATCATAAAATCAAACATTGCTCTATGTCATTTCCAGTTAATTCAATCCATAATGATAATTATTTGTTGGGAGGAAAGAAAGCAGTGAGTCACTGTAAGACTTTAGGATCTGGGAAAGGAGTCATGTGAATACACACACACAAATACACACACACAAATATACACACACACAATTTTCACACCAGCTTGAATCATGCCATTTTCTAACCAATAGTGTTCAAATGATAAAGGTGTTTTACAGTTCAATTAAAAACTTACATTCTATCCATAAGGAACACCTGTGTGGTTGCCCATGTGGAGTGGGAAGGGAAGGGATGGATTGGGAGTCTGGGGCTAGTCGATGCAAACTGTTATATAGAGAATGGATAAACAACAAAGTCCTACTGTTTAGCAGAGAACTATATTTAATATCTAGTGACAAACCATCATGGAAAAGAATATGAAAAAGTCTCTGTGATCCCCAGTTCAGTCTAGAATTTTACCTCCTAACCAACACAGTACTGACCACTGAGGTTTCTGCCGCTGTCTTGAGAGAAAGAAAGTAGGAAGACTGGGTGCAGCTTGGTTACTGAAATCCCGCCAGGCTCTACAACCAGGGCACCCAGCAACTAGCCATTAAGGTAGTGAAGGGTTTATAAGGCTAGGAGAGTCTCAGGGCTTGCATCCTTTCTGCTGGAGAGGAGGAGCACCATAGCTGTTCTCCTTCCCATGACCTGCCCCACCAATCACAGTTTGTGGTTTTTAGTAACACTGTCTTTTTTCTTTGGACTGGTTTCGCTGTGGAAGAAGGCTGGAGACATTCAGCAGAAGTGCCATGGGCTGCACTGCTTGCTGTCTTGGCCCTAAGACAGGAATGAAGATGAGAACCCAAGTATCAGACTTAGGTTTTCATAACTGAATAGGCAAAAAAAATCGTTAAAGACCTCCACATATTTCATATTGATGGGGGAAGTAGTCTAAAATTAATGATACTTTTATAACAGTTAAGACTTTGGTTTGATCATTATAAAAGGTATTAGTTGGTCTACAAGTTGTTCTCTTTTCAATTAACAGCCAGTTATGTCTACAGCTACTCATAATGCCTCCACTAAATGAGAGGGCTGAAGAAAAAAAAGTGAAGCATAGGAGAGTGTTACATCATTTCCAGCACTGTACACTGATGGGAAAAAAAAAAAAAAAAAGGAAAATCTCCAGAAGTTCCAACACTACACAGACCTGGGCAGTAGTACTTTGGAAGCAGGGTCATTAAAGAAACACATGAGTGCATGAATGCATGCTCAGTCACTTCAGTCGTGTTCGACTGTGTGCAACGCTAGACTCTATGCAACACTATGGACTGTAACCCACCAGGCTCCTCTGTCCATGGGATTCTCCAGGCAAGAATACTGGAGTGGGTTGCCATTTCTTCTTCCAGGGGATCTTCCTGACACGGGGATCGAACCTGCAGTTCCTGTGTCTCCTGCACTGGCAGGCGGATTCTTTAACTGCTGAAATACAGCTGATAGAAACTCAAAGTGTGAATTCTGAGCAGTTGCAGAGAGCCTGAGAATTCTAAAGTAGAATAAGAGCTCTGATTCAAGAAGTAAATCATTCCAACACAGACCTGTGAGGAATAAGGAATAGTGTGGCATACAGAAGATAACAAAATCACATCCTAGAACAAGATGAAAATGGGGAGGGGAACTGGGCATAGATATTTCCCTTAGGCATTCCTGACCAAATCTTTACCAGTTCTCTAAGGAGTTAAGATGGGAAATCTTGTGATTGCTTGAATGTGTAAGATTTGGTAATTTGGTGTGTACCTATGTGTATGTATATTTTTGCTTGTTTACTTAGTAAGTGGGACCTAGTATATGTTGTTTAATTATCCTCATTTAATTCTTCTTGTCCTCATTACTAGACCCAGTGTGAAACTCCACAGAAAATATCATAATAAATAATTACCTGGAATGTCTGTGCCCAGTGGACAATCATAATCAGATTCTGGTGATTTGAGTGAGCAGACATTAGTAACAAGCCTTCCAGAATGTTGCTCCAGCAAGATTATTCCTATCTGGATATGCCATACCAACATACTGGCAGGGTACAGAGCTGCAGAAGAAGGGATCCAAGAGATTTTGTGTAATATAAAATTCTCCCCATAGAGGTGTGATTTGACAGAAATTGATGACCTGGTCACCCACAAGCCATCTCCTTCATCAGCCTGACATGTGCCTGAAATTCTTCACTCCTTTTGTTGAGGCAAGCATGATGTTAACATGTAGTTGAGGGGAAGGGGTGATTGACATGCTTTGCTTCTACTCAGGCACTGCTAAGGCCATTGTTTCAGATTAACTAGCAAGGGATCTCAAATACAGTGAGCATATTTTTACAAGTCTAAAGCTGGGTCAAGGGGTTACAAAAGTATAAGTGTAGTTGTGAACTTTAAATTTTTTGAAATCATAACCGTACTGTAAGGACTAAGCTATTAAGTCATCACAAGCATGGAATAGGGTCATTTTAATTGAGTAAGAGAAAGACATGGCAATAGGTCCAGGTGGAATGGAAGAGTGTGGGGCCATCAGTCCCAGAGAAGATCACAGCAGTCACAAGAGGAATGGGAAAATGGGAAAGGAACGGGAATCACCAGCTCTGAAAAGACGAAGTCACAGGGCAGCTCTGAGTGGCCCTAATGTTTCCACTTAGCCCTTGAAATTTTTGCTTTAGTCTTTAGGGAAAGAAGAAGTAAAAGTGGACAAAGATAAATATGGATAGAATGGGTGCTCAATTCATGGTTTCCTGAGTCCCTACGCTGGGCCAACCCCTGACTCTCCCCACGGGGCCAAGGACCAGGTGGTGGAATGCGTGTTCCCTTAATGACCCACCACTGAAAACGCCTCTTGCCCCACTTACACTGAGCTTCTGTTCTAAATATTCTCAAGGCTTATCTCAAGCAGAAATAGAGTTTCCTTCACACTTCTGAAAAAGGGCTGTACTTACTGATTAGTTATTTATTGCCATAAAGCTTAGCAATAATATGAAAACTTAAAGTACTAGGAAAGAAACAAAGCAGACACTCAATGGCAAGAAAGTTTTTTGCATTTAAAAGATCATCGTCTACCTGATATCCAGGCAGAATAGCACCAGCTCTTAATGCAGCTCTCAATTCCCTCTGCCAAAATAAGCTTCAAAAACGTCTTTAAGAAATAAATCTCCCAGCCCCCACACCTCAACAATATCATGAAAAAGCTAAATAGTTAAAATTAAAGCAATGAGGGATTCACTAAAACAAGTCATGGTAACTCCTTTACTGAGTAGGAAAGTGACTCACTTCAGATTTAGGGGAGGGTAGACCAACCCACTCCAGCGTTCTTGCCTGGAGAATCCCAGGGATGGAGGTGCCTAGTAGGCTGCTGTCTATGGGGTCGCACAGAGTCGGACACGACTGAAGCGACTTAACAGCAGCAGCAGCAGACCTCAGTCAGACTTTGCCTAGTCAGTGGAGGCTCTTCCTGCCTTGGTTGGAGAGCTCCACCTAGTGTATCTACCCCACTACACTGCTCACAAAGGCCCTTCTTGGTCAGCATCCCAAATACCCAAGGCTTTGAAAGCCCAGGGCCAACGCTAATATTTATAAGCATCAGGGGGACACATGTGTCCTGGACTGTAGGATAAAGAAAGAGGAAGGAAGGGCCAGCTCTGAAGATTAGAAAGAGGAGTATTTTGGAGTGTGGAGGGACAGTTTTAGATTTCTTCTTACCGCCCACACACCCGGTCTGACCCCCTCTGCACCAGCCCACTTTCTTGGCCTTACCTGCCACCAGTCCTTGGATCCAAGTCTGCATGAAACTGAATTCCTCCTCATCTCTTACATTGTTTTCCATGGCTTCATTCATTCCATTCCTACTCCCTCAGCCTCACCTCCAAGTCAAACCCTGTGCATCTTTCGATTACTAATTTTTTTTAACTTCAATGCAAGCTTTCTTTCCAGTCTCTATGATTCCTCATACCATACACAAAGAGAAATTATTTCTCAATTAAACTGCTTAGTGACATCTCTTGGAGGTTTTTTTATTTAATTCTTTGCTGGTTCACTAGGTATCGTGTGCTTTGGGGTAACTGCTCCTGGAGGGCAGTGGTGATGCAAGATATTCATTCATATCACATAGCACTCAGAGTGGGGCCTTAAACCAGATAGGCGCTTTCTTTTGATCTTACGCTTTCTTCTTCAGAACTTATTTCACTGTGCTTTGCATAATTCCTCATAAGAACTTATCTTTGTGAGAGAGTTCTGAATCCAGTTGTTAATCATGTACTCTCTTATCTTCACAACACAGTGGATGAGAGGATGGAGTGAGGATGGGCAAAAGTGGAAAAGAAGTACCTGCAAAGCTGAAGACTGAATAATTTTTTCTTTGCTTTAGGGGTTCCTCATGACCCAATAACCTAACAAGCTTAATTTTAATTACCCAGCCAATGCTACGTAAATTCTTGAATTCCTTGTTTTCATTAATATTTATAAACAGATTAATGTATATAGCCTTCTCTGAAGCATAGTAGCTAAGATCATAAATTTTAGAAAAATGTGTAAACTAAGCTCAATTTCCAGCTCTTATCAGTTGTATCCCATGTAACCCTGGACATATTTTTTGATACCATAGAACTTGTTCCCCATATGTAAAAGAAGATAACATTCACCTAATGGGATTTTTATGAGAATTAAATGAGTAATATACATAAATCACTTATTGCAGTGCATAAGAGTAAGTGTTGGTGGTGATGGTATTTATATTCACAAGGTCTAACAGGAACCTGGCCCCCAGGAAATACTCAACACACCATACACACATACACATCTAAGTAAATAGAACAGAGAATAGATTCATCCTATCCCAGACACTATGAACAAGTACCCCAGACACCTGACTAACCACTGCTGCTGCTGCTGCTAAGTCGCGTCAGTCGTGTCCGACTCTGTGCTACCCCATAGACAGTAGCCCACCAGGCTCCGCCGTCCCTGGGATTCTCCAGGCAAGAACACTGGAGTGGGTTGCCATTTCCTTCTCCAATGCATGAAAGTGAAAGTGAAGTCGCTCAGTCATGTCCAACTCTTAGCGACCCCATGGACTGCAGCCTACCAGGCTCCATCATCCATGGGATTTTCCATGCAAGAGTACTGGAGTGGGGTGCCATTACCTTCTCCACTAGATGATGCAAATCCACAAAGATCCACTCTTGGCCCTGTCTTCAGCATCCAGTACTTGTCCAAGCAGTTCATTTATTACAGTCTTCTCTTTCTGCTCTCGTTTCCTCTGAATCTCTGAACTCTTCTTCCAGTTTCTACTTCTGGCCCTTCTGTGCTGATGACCCAGTGGGACATGCCCCTGTGAGCTGACCCCCATGCTCTTTGACCCCTCTGAGAAGCATAGTCCGGGTCCACATACTCTCAAGTCCGTAAAGGTTGCTTCTGCTTCCCATCCTTCCAGGGAATCCCTTCTGACCTCATCAAGGGAGGGAAATGGGCCACCATTATCTGAATGAGTAACTAACAAAAGCAACAATATCTGTCATTTACTTGAAAGATGAATACACTCTCAATTTTTCAATTACATTTTGACCAGTTGCAGGAAAATAATGTATTCCACATTTTAACATTGTACATTAGCCTGTCTACTGTTCGAGATTAATGCTTACCATTGTTAATTTTTACAATAAACTATAAATACGTGTCCTGCAAATGTGATGTGCCAAAACCTCTTGCAATAGGATGATTATTGCACACATACGCAGGACCAAGAATGTGTGAACTTGACAAAGTTTGTCCTTGGTTTGTTTTAGCACCATTTCCTGGCAAACTGTGAGATGCACTGTTTTTCCTGTTATTTTGCTTTCAGGTAGTTGTCAATGAATATCCCTCAGGTGTGGATTGACATTGCCTTAAGGTGTTCTAAGTGCAAAGACGTGTAAGTCTTAAAATACAATACCTCCCAGTGGTATTTGCACTTTTATATGGAACTCTTGAGGCAAGTCCCAGGAGAAGGGCTCTCAGTGTAAGATTTCAGATGTCTTGAAAAAGGTTGGAAATTACATCGGTTCCTAAAATTACATCATTTGTGGGCTCGGTCACTCCATCATCCCGCTAACACTAGAGCCCAGACAGAACAGACAGTAAACAGTAAAAAGATAGTGATGAATATATAAAATATAGGACTCCCTTCTTTCATTTGATTTCTGAGGTTAGAACCAGAGCCATTGACTCACAGCTGCTCCAACAAGAGTTTTAGAACAATCAAGGCCAGCTGTGAAAAAGCCTCTCCTGATTTGGCTCCTGACAAACAGCAGCTTTTTTACAAAAAGTAACAGCTCCTTTCCCTCAGGTAAAACCTGAAATGGCTGTGCTCTCTGTGAAATCCAAATTGGCCAAAGATTTTGAAAGGATATCATTTTGATACTGAAACCACCAACATGGAGAGAAAGTAGAAATGTTCTTTTTAGCAGGCAGTATGAGTCATAAAGACTGAAGATAAAAGCTATAGAACTCAAACTACGTTATTTCCAGATGGCTGGCGTGTGTGCATGCTCAGTCACTTCGGTTGTGTCTGACTCTGCAACCCCATGGATTGTAGCCCACCAGGCTCCTCTATCCATGGGATTCTCCAGGCACGAATACTGGAGTGGGTTGCCGTGCTCTCCTCCAGCAGATCTTTCCCACCCAGGGATTGAACCCATATCTCTTGCATTGCAGGTGGGTTCTTTACTCACTGAGCCACCTGGGAAGCCCTCCAGATGGCTCAGGGCACCTACATTCAATGAACAACATAGTCCTAATCCTCTAATGTTGTATTCCTCCTATGCCCAGTTCAACAGCATAAAGCTCACCACTTCATTTTGCTAACAAATTGAAAAACAACAACAACAACAACATTTGGAGGAAACTGTGATGGAATCCCAAGGCAACCAGTAAAAAACACAACAGAACATTAAGTATGGATGTAATTTGGCCAACATGCCATAGACGAAGAGAGGGGATTGTGGGCGATGCAGCACGTGGCTGGGGTGGAGAGCCTCAAGGGGGACCAATGATGACCATGGCCAGGAAATAAAGGCCCTGTGTGTACAAGGATGGGGAAAGGAATTACACCCCAATCCTGTCAGCATATTAGGGAGCATGTGAGTATCAGAGTGAGCTTCAATGGAATGATTCCTACTACATTAATGCATCTTCAGTTCAGTTCAGTTCAGTTCAGTCGCCAGTCATGTCCGATTCTTTGTGACCCCATGAATCACAGCACGCCAGGCCTCCCTGTCCATCACCAACTCCCGGAGTTCACTCAGGTTCACGTCCATCGAGCCAGTGATGCCCAGCCATCTCATCCTCTGTCGTCCCCTTCTCCTCCTGCCCCCAATCCCTCCCAGCATCAGAGTCTTTTCCAATGAGTCAACTCTTCGCATGAGGTGGCCAAAGTACTGGAGTTTCAGCTTTAGCATCATTCCTTCCAAAGAAATCCCAGGGCTGATCTCCTTCAGAATGGACTGATTGGATCTCCTTTCAGTCCAAGGGACTCTCAAGAGTCTTCTCCAACACCACAGTTCAAAAGCATCAATTCTTCAGCGCTCAGCCTTCTTCACAGTCCAACTCTCACATCCATACATGACCACAGGAAAAACCATAGCCTTGACTAGATGGACCTTCGTTGGCAAAGTAATGTCTCTGCTTTTTAATATGCTATCTAGGTTGGTCTAGGCAAGGTCAAAGACTCTCACTAGATGAGAAATAAGCAGAGATTTCCAGTTTTATATTATAACCTCTGAATTGATGGAGTTTTTTCCCCTATTTAAGCCTTAACATAACTATATGTTAAGAGTTTCTTGCCCCACATATTTCAAGATTTACTTCTGGGAGAAAGAAATATGTTAACCCAAAAACAGTCTATGAAACTTATTGCCTGGTAAATGTATACAAAAAATTAATGCAGAGTTATTAAATAAGAGATCTGGAAGACATTTTATTCTGAAATCAATAGATTTAAATAAAACCATCATGGTAAAATATGTGAGATAACACAGAGAATGTCCATTGAAGTGTGCGGTAGGGAAGTAGAATTATCTCTGGCATCTTTTGCAAGCTACACACATCTACCCATACATAGTTTCTGATGGAATCTCAAGGGAAAACTTTTCCCTTCCCAGCTCAGAGAGGAAGACTGCTGTGGATGGACAGAAGTCATCAGGTGTGTTAACTGAGAAAAGGTTGGCAGTCATCAGCAAAAAGAGGAAAACCACTGAGTTGGATGGAACAAGAAGTGAATTTGGGTTCCCACACATACCAGATACTTGTTTAGGGCTATTAAGTAACTTCTCCCTGAATCCATTTCCTTGTCTTCAAAAAAGAGCATTGAGGGGTAGTCAAAGCTACTTTACTAGTTTAATGTAAACATTAAATAAGATAATATATGCAATAATGATATCAAAATAAATGTTAGTGGACTCTGAATTATATTGTGCCTTTCATGACTGTTTATGATATTTTATCAATAAATATGTCATATTCTACCCACTGTTTTCATTTTACCTGTTTTCATTTATATCAACTTCCCCCGGTTTGTACCAGAAGGATTTCCTGGATTGTACATTTTTAATCAATTTGTGAGAAAGGAAGTTCTCAAAGGAAAGACTCTCCTCTATATCCAATGAAATCACTGGCATAGTATTTAGAAAGTTAAGAAAAAATAACTTGTTTACAATTATTTGATTCAACATGGAAATTTCCTTAAGTTTGGATTTCTTTCTGTTGATTTCATTGGCATAAAGTCAAACTGCTGAATATAAAGATATGAATCTAGTGTTTATGGAACAAAGCTGTGAAATTCTATCAAGTAACCTACACTTTATTCTCATTGGTGTCATCAATTAATGTGAAGTTGGACAAATAATTTTCCCAGGTTACAAGTTAGTCCATCCAAAAGTCTACGAAATGCCACCTACCTGTCAAAGAAATAAATACTAGCATAATTCCATTGTAGAATATCACAAAACTAGATTTATATAAGTCTACACGCATAAGGATAAAGCCTTATTTACCTGTTCCTATTTATGTATCACTAATATTTCTGTCGGAGAAGGCAATGGCAACGCACTCCAGTAGTCTTGCCCGGAAAATCCCATGGATGGAGGAGCCTGGTAGGCTGCAGTCCATGGCGTTGCGAAGAGTCGGACACAACTGAGCAACTTCACTTTCACTTTTCACTTTCAGTCAACACGGGTGTATATACTGGGAACTCCATGAGATTCGCAGTTTGGTGGATCAGATAAGAAGATTATGCTGAGACCAACATGTTCCTTTCTTCACCTAATGGTTTATCCACTTAACTGAAGGTTACCATTTTCTTTGGGAATCCACAAGAGTTCTAGGTAAAACTGACAAAATAATTCATTTTCTTAGAATTTTGTGATGTAGTTAATATTCATCTTAGAACCTTCAACATTTAAGAAAAGAGTCATGTAGAAAGAAACTCCAAAGGCTATTTAAGAAGCAATGGGGAGGAATTTTCCTCTTTCTCCCCATCACACACCTCGATCCTCTGTCCATCTAAAATACTGAGAAATCGATACAGTTAAATGAATATGTGTGAATTTATCATTGTCTAAGAACTGTACCCAGGCTTTACAAGCTACATTCTGCACCTTCTAAGCTGTCATAAAATGTAGTTTCATTTAGCTGAGGTTGAGAATATTGGGCAGAGTCAAGGTGAACATCCTGTAAAGAGCTTTGGAAACACTCCAGGGAGAGAGCTGAAGCCATTAGTCACTGGAACAACAGATAAACTTGATTGTTCTGGAATTTGCTCCTAGACCTCCTTCCCCCACCTCCACTTTCATTTTGGCTGCTGTTGCTGCTGCTAAGATGTTTCAGTCGTGTCCGACTCTATGCAACCCCATAGACGGCAGCCCACCAGGTTCCCCAGTCCCTGGGATTCTCCAGGCAAGAACACTGGAGTGGGTTGCCATTTCCTTCTCCAATGCATGAAAGTGAAAAGTGAAAGTGAAGTCACTCAGTAAGGGTCCGACTCTTCATGACCCCATGGACTGCAGCCTACCAGGTTCCTCCATCCATGGGATTTTCCAGGCAAGAGTACTGGAGTGTGTTGCCATTGCCTTCTCCGTTCATTTTGGCAACCAGTATTAAATACTGGTTCTACTCTGTTCGTGAAATAATACTGAAGGGAACAGGAACTCAACATTTACCTCCATTTATCTCAAATCTAATCAAGAAAATATGACAAAATTTCTAACACTTTCCCTGAAAGATGTTTTAAAATGTAGCTATATAAAATACATGAAAGTATTTAAAAATCATATTAGTAATAAAAATTCATTCTTAGGCTCAGAAATTTTGCCTAAACAACATCCTTTGCCGGGAGCCAGCATATTGCATATTGAGTGCATATTGCATATTGCATATTGAGTGCAGCACTTTCCACAGCATCATCTTTCAGGATCTGGAATAGCTCAACTGGAATTCTATCACTGCCGGGAGCCAGTGTGAGGAACTCTGCCCATGACAAAGGTCATGAGGAAGGAGGCTCGGCATACGCAAAGGCGGGATCGAGCTTCAGGAGTCCCCCTGGAAATTCTCGAGCATCTAGCCCCAAAACCAGAGTCTGCCTACTTTCTGCTTTGTGCTTTCACCTACACCTCTGACTTTACGGGGGGCTGTCCCCCACTACCTCTCTCTGAAAAAAGAGTTAGCTTACAGTTCCAGTTAATAATTCCTGGGTGTGACAGTGTTTAACCTACAAACTCCTTTGGAAATCCTCTAGCCTGCCTGAATAGGTTTTTCCCGCCACATGTGATTGTTCAGAGCCTCCCAACTGTGAGAGGCAGGAGATGTTCTAAACTGTCTAAACACAGATTCTTTTGAGTAGTTAAAAGATTGATTAGAAATTGTATTGGTGAAGGGATTTTCACTTATTGGGCCAATGTTTGCTGCTAAGTTTCCATATCCCTTACCTGCTGTGTCCCTGGCAGTGTATTGATTAATATAATTTGTGTAAGTAGTAGCTTTAATGTTTGTAACCTGGGACCCTTGAGTTAATTCTTTTTCTTGTTATAGCCCACCACACCTTTGCTCTGTAGGAATGCAACTTTATCTAATGCTTTTGGAGGGTGGCTCCAACCAATCACCTTTAGAGAAAAATAAGTTTTCTGAAGAAAGGGTCTTAAAATGTTAACAGGCCTCGGGGCCAGAAGATGATGTAAATCACCTAAGCTTTTGCATATGATAAGTTTGCAGGAAGAAAGCCTGGCTTGCTGCCTGACTCTACCCCTTCCCCCATTATCCTCTATGCATAACTTAAGGTATAAAAACTACTTTGCAAAATAAACTGCGGGCCTAGTTCACCGAAACTTGGTCTCACCATGTCGTTCTTTCTCTTACCTTCTGGCTGAATTATTCAGCCTCTTTTCTCTACTGAATTTCCTCACTGAGCTATCCTTATTTCAGCCTCTTTTCTCCACTGAATTTCCTCACTGAGCTATCCTCATTCTATTACTCTTTATATCCTTAATTAACGTTTAATTAAGCAATTGTTTCCTGATCTTCGCCTACGCTGTCTCTCCTTCGAATACCCTGGATCAGTCGGGGCTGGTCCCCGGCAATCCTTCTCTGGAGTGCTGATAAAGCAGAATAAATACTCCTCAGAAATATTCAACTGCAAAAGGTCCTTTATGAAGCAACAATTTTACAAATGAAGAAATTAGGATTCAGAAAGTACAAATGATTTGCCCTGTCATAGACCTAGTTAAGAGAAGAGCAAGTTGTTTCTTCCACTTACTATCATTATTTTTTTAATCATTTATATATAATTCCTGAGTATCTATTGTATCCACAGTGCTGTCTAAGGGCTGTACAGCATATAAACCAAGACAAGTCATGATTCCTGCTCCCAAATATAATTAGACACTTGACACAGAAAAAAATGATAAGTACTATTTATCAAACATTCATTATGTGAGAGAAATTAGGCCAATGTCAGGATTACAGACATTATTTCTTTAAGTGTTATTTTCTTCAGGTCACATATGGGAAAACCAGGATACAAAATGGTCATGTAATTGTCTCAAGTCACACAATTCATCTGAAGCAGGGGTCATATTTGAACCAAGATCTGCCTGATTCCAAGACCTTAGCTCTGTACTACACCTCTGAAACTTAAAACTTATCCTCAGAGGTGATGGGAAATATTTGAATTAAATATAAAAGACATTTTTGAAAACAAGCTTTATTTACCCTGGAATAATTTACCAGAGAAACCTACAGAATTTCATCCTCTCAAGTGACTTAAAAGTAGGAGATTTGATTTAAAAGTGGGCCTATGTGATTGCTTAATAGGAAATGAAACCAAATGTCATCTCAGGCTGTCTTCTAGCCTCTGACTCTAGAGAAAAACAATGACAACCAAAAAATAAAAACATCTACAAACCATAGTGTCTTTCTCCTGTATTTTCCCTTGCGTTCACATGAACTAAAAAGGGGATATATTGTAAATAAAGTACCTGCAATGCCATGTCGTGGGAACAGATGCATGGACTATGAAACTTTGAGGTGGTCTCAAGGAGGTTTTGCAGAATTTTTCATAGTAAAGCCTGGTACTGAAGTTTGGGCAAAGAGGAGTGTTTGTGTGCAGTGATGAAGCCTGTGTGTGGGCAAGGCAAACACTGCAGATGGCTGGAAAAGATGCTAATGCTGGAAGGCCCACGTGATTGTTGGCATCCCGAAAGAGAGACAGATGTTTCCTCAAAAGAAGAATTTTAGAACAAGTGGCTTGCAGTCCTATTCAGGCTTGGTTCTTTAGCTGCCTCTCAGGGTCATATATACATTGGAACAACTATGTACCTCCCTCTGTATCCCAAGAAATAGACAGAGCAGATAGCTAGTAATCACAAGGACTTGAATAATAGTACCTTTCACCTGAAATACGTTTTTAAGTTTTCAAGATGTTTTCACGTTTTCTAACCCTTGCTTTAGAAACTTTGTCTTTGCTCACAGAGCGTGACCCTCTACAGTGCCCCCACACACTCTGTACCTTCTTTTCCTCATAAACCAGTCCTCTAGTATTCAGTTTGTAATACACTATCTCTTCTCTGCTAAGCTATATGCTCATTTCATGGCAGGGGATATGGCTGCCTTATTAAAACCCCAAGGGCCCAACGCAATGCCAGACACTTAGCAGGTGCTCAAAAGCATTTTTTCTCAGCACTCCTGAGAATATCTCTAAATATTCTCAGACATTCCAGAGAGGCAGAGTCTGGACTGGTTCTTTCATTAGGCTGCTTAAACAAAATCATTCATTCATTTATTCAACAAATAATTTTTAGTTCATACTACATGTCAGACTCTTCACTAAGTGATTGGGAGACTGGGACTCTACAACGAAAAGAAGAAAAGGGACAAAAACTTTGTACTCATGGAACTTGCATGAAAGCATAACTATATTTGAGACAGAAATTTTAAAATCCAGCAATTTGACCACAAAATCCTTAAGTTTGCAGATTACATATGTGGCAAAGGATTTCACAAATTTTCCATCTTGATCGGGTGGAGATATGTGTCCAGATAACCAGGGGAGTTTTAACTTGAGAAATAACTTAAACGGATAGAAATGTATTGTAATGAATATCAAACCCAGCCAGGGCCATGCTTCCGTGTGTACCATTAGAATATTCCCCAGTGGCTTTAGCACGAATACATGTGTCCTATTGTTTCTTGCCACATATTAGGGTTCTGAGTAATGGGCCCTAGGTTCTGATGGGAATAGAAACTTGTGAAATGCAGAGATATATGTCCAGAGAAGGAAGGTGAAACTAACATGTACCAAGCTATTTGCAGGTGCTAAATTACGATGGACGTTTTCACATACTACATCATCTCATTTAATCTGGACAATAAACAAACAAGAAATCAATCATATGGGCTCCCTTTTATTTCCTATATAATGAGGAAATAGGGTCAGAAGCAGAGCTGTGTCTTTACATATCAGTAGAGAGATTATAGCTTTTGCAGTGACCAGAGCTCCTAAATCACTTATTAACTTCCCAACTAACAAATTTATGAACTTGCTTAAAGAGTGAATAAATGAATGGTCTCTCCAGATACTAAGAAATTTGTTGTTCATGATCCTGTGCCAAAAAAAGAAATTGGAAACCATCAGACTAGAGAGAATGGCCATCTACTTTCTATTCAGCTGGGCAAGATGCTGTAGAAAATATGGAAACTGACTACAGCTGATGCTATTTAAAGAAATCCTGACTTTTCAGATTCTCCGCTCCCTTTCTTAATGGCAATTTTTTTCCCCTGTCCTTTAGGTCACAAGCTTTTCTCCAGCTGAAAACACAGCTGTCTCACAGAAACACTGCATAAGAAAATTAATAACAAGATGACCCAGAGGAATCAGGGAAGTTGTGATAAGACTGCTTGATGCTTTTCCTTTATTCAACTGGGAACTTCCTCTGGGCTTCACTTGCTGAGTGCTAAGAGACCAGGGGAGAACTCTAGGCATATGGAAGGGGGGGTGGGGGTGGGTGGAGAGAAGCAAAGAAAAGAGAGAGCAAAGGGAATTTTACAAAGGAGAAATGTCTCCAGCTGGGGCTGGTCCAAGGAAAAATCAAGGTCAGCAGAGGGGCTTTAACACAATCCTCTGCACCTCTCTCTCTTCCCCCCTCGCTCTCTGTTCTCTGCCCTGTTCTCATCACCTTCCGTTCCCATTCCCTTCCCAGCTGCTCTGTTTTCTATCCCCTCAAGCACCTGAAATAACAAATGCTCTGAAACAGGAGTTAGCCTGTGTGTGTGCAGTGGGGCCTCATTTTGTCCAAAAATTTGGGGGGGCGATGAATGCTTTTTATTTTATATTAAAACATTGGACACTGTACTCATGTTTCCCTTTGAATGCAACATTAGCAAATCAGTTTTTGTTTTACGGGTTCTAGAGTATACAGACTTTTTCCTTTTTTAAAAAATTTTATTGGAGTCTAGTTGATTTACACTTTTGTGTAGGTTTCAGGGGAACAGCAAATTTAACTTCTATTCTGGCTTTAGAATCTAGACCTGCAACTACTTACTTTTAACTTTCAACCACAAACAAACCTATTAGCATGCATTAAGGTTATAGTGGCTCAATAGTCCAAACCAGAATGGAATATACCCTGCAGGCAGGAATTGACACTCCCTTTCTCCTTCTGAAGTTTAATAGGTACTTCAAAGGCGGAATGTTGTGTAGGGCCAGATATCAGAATATATATATTCTTTTTATACCACTTTTGGTCTAGATCAGTGATAATCAAATTCCAATATGCGTAAAAACTACTGAAAAGCAAAATACCTCTAAACCACTTATCCGATTCTTCATAGATTAGCTAAGGGCTTTTCAAACAAAACATTGCCTCTAAGTTTTTACTTTTGAACGTGCCCAGGTGCAAAAGTCACTTCCATTGTATGTATTTCCCCCCCCCCCCCCCCCCACCCCGGGGAGAAGGTCTTTGAAATACTCTCTAAGGAATTTAAAACCACCCAAAGTAAGAATCACTTCTCTTCCCATATCAAATCTCACCTCTCTCACATCCTTTTCCCTCAGGCATATCCTATCCCCTTGCTAAATTACTATGGCTTGGCACCCCACTCCAGTACTCTTGCTTGGAAAATCCCATAGACGGAGGAGCCTGTTAGGCTGCAATCCATGGGGTCGCTAAGAGTTCGAGACGACTGAGCAACTTCACTTTCACTTTTCACTTTCATGCATTGGAGAAGGAAATGACAACTCACTCTGGTGTTCTTGCCTGGAGAATCCCAGGGACGGGGGAGCCTGGTGGGCTGCCGTCTATGGGGTCGCACAGAGTCGGACATGACTGAAGTGACTTAGCATAGCATAGCAACTGATAAATTAATCTGAGTTCAATTCTTCTTGGTTCCTGCACCTACACAGCACACGTACTTCACAAAAGAGTTTAGCACCCAAACCTGAGGGAGTAGGTGATTTGGGGACATTCCAAGAACTTTCACAGGATCAGGAAGGGAAATGCTTGAGTAAAGGAGTCAAAAAGGATTTTTAGAGTCTCTAAATCCACACCTTGTAAGTAAGAAATGCCTCCTCCTTAAGGAAATTTCTTCTTGGCACTCTATCCATCCTACACCACTGCGGGTGTGCGGCAACATCAATGTGACTCTAAATTGCCTAACTCTGAAGATCTTTCAGGGAATAAAAGAGAAAGGACCTGAGAATCTTGAAGCAAGAGTGAGGTCTTGGGGGAGAGCTCCTTAGGCTTCCACCACCACAATCTTCCATCTGTTGAAAGAGAAGAGAATAAAATCAACAAATCTTATAGCCAAGCTCCTGAGATCCATCTCATGCCTTCAGGTCAGACAAGTATACAGAAATTACAGATCCCAAAATGGTTCAACACAGTTGGCATTCTTTGCCTCTAGGAAGTGTTGCTGTTAAAAGGAGGTTGGCACACAGGGTCACCCCCCAGCCAGTTCTGGGTAGGGAAAATAACACTGGGAGCTCCCATTCCAACCGCCACACCAGGTAATTATTAATGCTCACTTGATCAGTCTAAAGAATCCACGAATTCTCTACCTTTGGGGAACACTCTCAGGTCGTCCCTACTTAAGCAGCAGCTCTTTCCCTCCACAAAGCAAAAATCACCAGGACAGCACGCATCAGAGCATGCATGTGCAAAGCAATAGGGGAAGCTGAATCCAGTGTCTTGTAGAGATTTGATTATGGCTGAGCAATTACATGAAAAAAAAAATGGCTAGAGATAATAAACACCTTTCACTCAGAACACTACATCTGCACTTTGGGCAATTGCAAATAGAAATACAGAAAATTCTATGCAATTAGATGTAAAACCGATGAAGAAAGTAATCTATCTGCACATGGAGTCTGGGATGTAAGAGTGTGAGGCACAGCAGTACAGCAAGGTAGGCCCTGGATAAAGAACTAAAACAAAAATGCTTGTTTTCTTTGGTCATGTCTAGCAGAGGATTTCAACAGTTCTTTGGGATGGAGGAATCAGAATTACTACCAGAACAGGGTTTTTAGTTTGTTATATACTACTATTTGTTCATATTAGCTGTGTAGTCAAGTTCATATAATTTTCATTTTATAATATAGACTCACTAACCACAGATTAATTCTTCTATTTTCTTAATAAAATCCAAGATAAGGAATTTCCTCATATATTGTTACATCAAGACTTCTGGACTATAATGAAACTTCAGTGAACTCTGCAGTCAAGATTCTTATATCCAGACAAAAATTCTAGGTAAACAGCAAGTGTACTTAGTCCATATTTTTGTTTTACAAACAGGAAACACAAAGGACTGAGGGATATATTTCCCCTTCCAGTGTCCCATGGATTTACTCTAATCCTTGTAGGTTTTAAAAAAGATGCAATCATAGAGTCAGGAAGTAGAAATGTTCTCAGTATAAAGCTAACAGGATCGCATACTCAATGACTTTCCATCATAGCCTCAGAAACACGGCCCCATCACCTGAGCCCATGTAATGCCTGGCACAAGGGATCAGCTCATGCTCACAGTTCGTGTCTCTGTTTCTCAAAAAACATCTCTTGCCATGTGACTTCTTCAAACTCTATCCAACAAACTTAACCATATTATTATTTTTGTTTTGTTTGTTTTTTGATTGTAGAAAATGGCCCCACTAACAGCCTTGGTATGATTTCCCTTCTATCAGATGCCACTGGGACTTTGAAAAGTAACTGGTCCTCAATTTGCTGATTTGTAAAACGAGGGTTTGGTCCAGAAGGTAATTTGTAAATTGCATATTTAGAGGAAACATGAGTAAATGGTACTCTTCCCTGTGAAAAATTCGTTAATTTAACAACAAAGAGATAACACTACATACCTATTCAAACAGCTAAAATGCAACATACTGACAATACTAAGTGCACAGAGGTAGGTGAGGCAATAGGAACTCTCATTTAAAGCTGGTGGGAATACAAAATGGTACATACAGTTTGGAAGACAGTTGCTTATAAAACTAATAGTCTTACTAGCGGTTGTGCTTCTAGGTGTTTGCCCAACTTATTTGCAAACAATGTCCATAAAAAGCTGCTGCTGCTGAGTCACTTCAGTCGTGTCCAACTCTGTGCGACCCCATAGACAGCAGCCCACCAGGCTCCCCCATCCCAGGGATTCTCCAGGCAAGAACACTGGAGTGTGTTGCCATTTCCTGCTCCAATGCAGGAAAGTGAAAAGTGAAAGTGAAGTCGCTCAGTAAGTGTCTGACTCTTCTCGACCCCATGGACTGCAGCCTACCAGGCTCCTCTGTCCATGGAATTTTCCAGGCAAGAGTACTGGAGTGGGGTGCCATTGCCTTCTCCATAAGAAGCTGCATGTGAATGTTTATATCAGCTCTATTCATAGTTGCCCAAAACTGCAAGCAACAAAAATGCTCTTCAATAGGAACGGATAAACAAACATTACTACGTTGATACAATGAAATATCATTCAGTGGTTTAAAAAAAAAAAAATGCTTTTACAAGTGGTTGACCAGATTTCCCAGCACCACTTGTTAAAGAGATTGTCTTTAATCCATTGTATATTCTTGCCTCCTTTGTCAAAGATAAGGTGTCCATATGTGGGTGGATTTATCTCTGGGCTTTCTATTTTGTTCCATTGATCTATATTTCTGTCTTTGTGCCAGTACCATACTGTCTTGATAACTGTGGCTTTGTATTAGAGCCTGAAGTCAGGTAGGTTGATTCCTCCAGTCCCATTCTTCTTTCACAAGATCGCTTTGGCTATTCGAGGTTTTTTGTATTTCCATACAAATTGTGAAATTATTTGTTCTAGCTCTGTGAAGAATACCATTGGTAGCTTGATAGGGATTGCATTGAATCTATAAATTGCTTCGGGTAGTATACTCATTTTCACTATATTGATTCTTCCAATCCATGAACATGGTATATTTCTCCATCTATTAGTGTCCTTTTGATTTCTTTCACCAGTGTTTTATAGTTTTCTATATACAGGTCTTTAGTTTCTTTAGGTAGATATATTCCTAAGTATTTTATTCTTTCCGTTGCAATGGTGAATGGAATTGTTTCCTTAATTTCTCTTTCTGTTTTCTCATTATTAGTGTATAGGAATGCAAGGGATTTCTGTGTGTTGATTTTATATCCTGCAACTTTACTGTAGTCATTGATTAGTTCTAGTAATTTTCTAGTGGAGTCTTTAGGGTTTTCTATGTAGAGGATCATGTCATCTGCAAATAGTGAGAGTTTTACTTCTTCTTTTCCAATTTGGATTCCTTTTATTTCTTTTTCTGCTCTGATTGCTGTGGCCAAAACTTCCAAAACTATGCTGAATAGTAATGGTGAAAGTGGGCACCCTTGTCTTGTTCCTGACTTTAGAGGAAATGCTTTCAATTTTTCACCATTGAGGATAATGTTTGCTGTGGGTTTGTCATATATAGCTTTTATTATGTTGAGGTATGTTCCTTCTATTCCTGCTTTCTGGAGAGTTTTTATCATAAATGGATGTTGAATTTTGTCAAAGGCTTTCTCTGCATCTATTGAGATAATCATGGTTTTTATTTTTCAATTTGTTAATGTGGTGTATTACATTGATTGATTTGGGGATATTGAAGAATCCTTGCATCCCTGGGATAAAGCCCACTTGGTCATGGTGTATGATCTTTTTAATGTGTTGTTGGATTCTGATTGCTAGAATTTTGTTAAGGATTTTTGCATCTATGTTCATCAGTGATATTGGCCTGTAGTTTTCTTTTTTTGTGGGATGTTTGTCAGGTTTTGGTATTAGGGTGATGGTGGCCTCATAGAATGAGTTTGGAAGTTGACCTTCCTCTGCAATTTTCTGGAAGAGTTTGAGCAGGATAGGTGTTAGCTCTTCTCTAAATTTTTGGTAGAATTCAGCTGTGAAGCCGTCTGGACCTGGGCTTTTGTTTGCTGGAAGATTTTTGATTACAGTTTCAATTTCCATGCTTGTGATGGGTCTGTTAAGATTTTCTACTTCTTCCTGGTCCAGTTTTGGAAAGTTGTACTTTTCTAGGAATTTGTCCATTTCTTCCACGTTGTACATTTTATTGGCATATAATTGTTGATAGTAGTCTCTTATGATCCTTTGTATTTCTGTGTTGTCTGTTGTGATCTCTCCATTTTCGTTTCTAGTTTTATTGATTTGATTTTTCTCGCTTTGTTTCTTGATGAGTCTGGCTCATGGTTTGTCAATTTTATTTATCCTTTCAAAGAACCAGCTTTTGGTTTTGTTGATTTTTGCTATGGTCTCTTTTGTTTCTTTTGCATTTACTTCTGCCCTAATTTTTAAGATTTTTTTCCTTTGAAACTAGAACACTTTCTAACACCATACACAAAAATAAACTCAAAATGGATTAAAGATCTAAACGTAAGACCAGAAACTATAAAACTCCTAGAGGAGAACATAGGCAAAACACTCTCAGACATACATCACAGCAGGATCCTCTATGACCCACCTCCCAGAATATTGGAAATAAAAGCAAAAATAAACAAATGAGACCTAATTAACCTTAAAAGCTTCTGCACATCAAAGGAAACTATTAGCAAGGTGAAAAGACAGCCTTCAGAATGGGAGAAAATAATAGCAAATGAAGCAACTGACAAACAACTAATCTCAAAAATATACAAGCAACTCCTACAGCTCAACTCCAGAAAAATAAATGACCCAATCAAAAAATGGGCCAAAGAACTAAATAGACATTTCTCCAAAGAAGACATACAGATGGCTAACAAACACATGAAAAGATGCTCAACATCACTCATTATCAGAGAAATGAAAATCAAAACCACTATGAGGTACCATTTCACACCAGTCAGAATGGCTGTGATCCAAAAGTCTACAAATAATAAATGCTGGAGAGGGTATGGAGAAAAGGGAACCCTCTTACACTGCTGGTGGGAATGCAAACTAGTACAGCCACTATGGAGAACAGTGTGGAGATTCCTTAAAAAACTGGAAATAGAACTGCCTTATGATCCAGCAATCCCACTGCTGGGCATACACACTGAGGAAACCAGAAGGGAAAGAGACACGTGTACCCCAATGTTCATTGCAGCACTGTTTATAATAGCCAGGACATGGAAGCAACCTAGATGTCCATCAGCAGATGAATGGATGAGAAAGCTATGGTACATATACACAATGGAGTACTACTCAGCCATTAAAAAGAATACATTTGAATCAGTTCTAATGAGGTGGGTGAAACTGGAGCCTATTATACAGAGTGAAGTAAGCCAGAAGGAAAAACACCAATACAGTATACTAATGCATATATATGGAATTTAGAAAGATGGTAACAATAACCCAGTGTACGAGACAGCAAAAGAGACACTGATGTATAGAACAGTCTTATGGACTCTGTGGGAGAGGGAGAGGGTGGGAAGATTTGGAAGAATGACATTGAAACATGTAAAATATCATGTAAGAAACGAGTTGCCAGTCCAGGTTCGATGCACGATACTGGATGCTTGGGGCTAGTGCACTGGGACAACCCAGAGGGATGGTATGGGGAGGGAGGAGGGCGGAGGGTTCAGGATGGGGAACACATGTATACCTGTGGCGGATTCATTTTGATATTTGGCAAAACTAATACAATTATGTAAAGTTTAAAAAAAAAATGCTGTGTACTTCCAATTATATGACTTTTTGGAAAGGCTAAACTATGGAGACATTAAACAGATCAGTGGTTGCCAGATATTCAGGTGGGAGGTGAGTGGGTAGGGTTGAATAGGTGAAATGCAGAAGATTTTTAGGGTGATGAAACTATTCTCTATGATACTGAAATAGTGGATATGTGACATTACACATTTGTCAAAGCCCACAGAACATTACAACACAACGTGCAACCTTAATGTATGCAAATATTTTAAAAATCGTTTTGGAGGTCAGAGGATCCCAGCATTGAATTTAGACTGTGACAAAGGAATCTAAATATATTACAGATTTATGAAACAACCACAATGAAGACAGCAAAGAATTAGGGTGCTGTCCCAAAAAACATTGGAAATCAGTGGAGTCTATAAGTCTAAAAGGGTTCTACATGTTCTATAGTTGATAAACTTGTTTCCTGTGAAATATAGGTTAATAATTCTAAAACCACTAATGGATATTGGAAATGAATCAGTACATAAATGATAGCAAATGATGGAAGCCAGGTTTCCCACTATTGGAGTGGGAGATTACAGACAAGCAATGGGAAGAGTCTAGAACAGTCCATGTGGTAACAAGTTAGAGTTGGAGGCATCAGTATAAGCTAATATTTATCTCAACATAGATACAAATGGTTTCATATAAAAATATTTATAGATATGTGTATAAATACTGGTAAGAATACACACGCATATCTCCTTGCTTTGTCATCTGAGAGGACTCAGAAGCAATGACACTTCAACAGCAATGAGCATTTCTAGTGCCCAGATCTTGGTTCCTAACACCATTCTCCAAGAAAAGGAATGAGAATTCCTTGCAGAAATAGATGATTCTAGGACTTCCACATAAAATAAGAAAAATGAGCCTAGAGCAACTTGTAGTGTCAGAAAGCACGCAAGCAAAACAAAACAAAACCCTGCACTGATGAGGGATGGGGGAGTGTCAAAGGTATACAGGAGCCAACTGAAACAGTTCCTAGTGACAAACTTTGGAATAATTTCAGGAAAAAAAAAAAACAACGTTGCATTGGATTCTAACCCAAAGCATAAAGTAAGTATCCATGAGTTCACACTGATGTAAATGATTAGATAAATAAGTAAGTAGAGTAGAAATAAATCTCCTGAGCAGAAAAATTCCAAATACTGTTTGTAGATATTCCACCCTAAAGAAAATGCAACTTATCCCCAGTACTTAAAGATGGGCTTCACATAATGATTTTCTTCCAAATAGTACAATGGAAGGGGAGAAACAAGAGTAACATTATAGTGAAGAAACCTGAAAAACACTGCCTCAAGCCAGGTGATCGAAGTTAACATCAACAGTTGCCGGGGTCCAGCCCCGGCTGATCCAGGGTATTCGAAGGAGAGACGGCATAGGCGAGGATCAGGAAACAACTGCTTAATTAAACGTTAATTAAGGATATAAAGAGTAATAGAATGAGGATAGCTCAGTGAGGAAATTCAGTGGAGAAAAGAGGCTGAGTAGCTTGGTTTACGCGGGATACCAATGAAACTTCAAGACAAGAAGTTTGCACCACTTACGCAGGCAGCAGGCATCCCTCCGTTCTCCCAAAGGAGAGGAGACACTGAGGCCTCCCCGGTCGGATCTTAGAAGCCCAGGCATAATTAGCAAGCATGGCGGGTTCCACGCTCCAGATGGAGACTCAGCCAGAATTTGGGAGAGAGAGCGACCTGGGGAGACCAAGTTTCGGTGAACAAGGCCCGCACTTTATTTTCCAAAGTAGTTTTTATACCTTAAGTTGTGCATAGAGGATAATGGGGGAAGGGGTGGAGTCATGCAGGGACAGCAGTTCCTGGTCCTAATCGAAGCCAGGCTTTCAAACTTATCATATGCAAAAGTTCAGGTGAATTACATCATCTTCTGGCCAGGAGGCCTGTTAACATTTTAAGAAACTTATCTTTCTCTAAAGGTGATTATTCCAAAGTCAGGCACAAGCCTCCAAAAAAGCATTGGACAAAGCTGCATTCCTATAGGGCAAAGGTGTGGTGGGCTCAATCAAGAAAAGAATTAACTCAAGGGTCCAAGGTTACAAACATTAAGGCTACTACTTACATTTCTATACACCCATTATATCAATCAATACACTGCCAAGGACACAGTAGGTAAGGAGTATGGAGACTTAGCAGCAAACATTGGCCCAATAAGTGAAAAACCCTTCACCAATACAATTTCTAATCAATCTTTTAACTACTCAAATGAATCTGTGTTTAGACAGTTTAGAACATCTTCTGCCTCTCACAGTTGGGAGGCTCTGAACAATCACATGTGGCCGGAAAAACCTATTCAGGCAGGCTAGAGGATTTCCAAAGGAGTTTGTAGGTTGAACACTGTCACACCCAGGAATTATTAACTGGAGCTGTAAGCTAACTCTTTTTTTCAGAGAGAGGTAGTGGGGGACAGCCCCCCATAAAGTCAGAGGTGCAGGTGAAAGCACAAAACAGAAAGTAGGCAGACTCTGGTTTTGGGAGTAGATGCTCGAGAATTTCCAGGGGGACTCCTGAGGCTCGATCCCCTCTTTGCGTATGCCGAGCCTCCTTCCTCATGACCTTTGTCATGGGTGGAGCTCCTCACGCTGGCTCCCGGCAGTGATAGAATTCCAGTTGAGCTATTCCAGATCCTGAAAGATGATGCTGTGGAAAGTGCTGCACTCAATATGCAATATGCAATATGCACTCAATATGCAATATGCCGGCTCCCGGCAAACAGTGATAAGTCACATGGCTAGTATGTACCCTTGATATGATATAGTGAGAATGACACTCTACCTAAGTGGTCATCCTCCCCAAAACACATTACCCAATCCAAGCATGAGAGAAAAAAAAAAAAAATCAGACAAATCTCAACTGAGGGACATTCTACAAAATATATGACTAGTGTTCCACAAAATTTTCAAAGTCCTCAAAGCAGAGATGTCTGAGAAGTTGTCACAGCCATAAAGAGACTTGACTATTGAGTGTAATATTGTATCCTAGATGTTGTTGTTCAGTCGTTCAGTCATGTTTGACTCTTTGCAACCCCGTGGACTACAGCATGCAGTTTCCAGATGAGATTCTGGAAATTAAAAGGATATTGGATTTTAAGAAAACTAGAGTTCAAAGGATTTCTGAATGAAATCATTGAAAACTGAAAGTGAAAATGTTAGTCACTCAGTCATGTCCTACTCTTTGTGACTCCATGGACTGTAGCCCACCAGGTTCCTCTGTCCATGGAATTCTCCAGGCAAGAATACTGGAGTGGGATACCATTCCCTTCTGCAGGGGATCTTCCTGACCCAGAGACCGAACCCAGGTCTCCAGCATTGAAGGCAATTTCTTTATCATCTGAGCCACCAGGAAGGCTCATAGTATCAATACTCCTGCTAAGTCACTTCAGTCGTGTCCGACTCTGTGCGACCCCATAGACAGCAGCCCACCAGGCTCCCCCATCCGTGGATTCTCCAGGCAAGAACACTGGAATGGGTTGCCATTTCCTTCTCCAATGCATGAAAGTGAAAATGAAAGTGAAGTTGCTCAATCATGTCCGACTCTTAGCGACCCCATGGACTGCAGCCTACCAGGCTCCTCCATCCCTGGGATTTTCCAGGCAAGAGTACTGAAGTGGGGTGCCATTGCCTTCTCCGCATAGTATCAATATTGGTTCACTAATTGTGACAGATGTTCCACACTAATGTAAGACATTAATAATAGTGGAAACTGAAAGTGGAATATACGGAAAGACCGTACCATCTTCACAATAATTCTGTATATCAATAAAACTGTTCTAAAAAGAACATTTATTTTTAAAATTATCCATAGTTGGATAATTGGATAATTTTAAATTTATCCAAATGTTACTATGCTCCTGCGTTGTATTGGACTATTGCCTATAAAGTGGTGAGCAAAACAAACCTGCTTCATGCCCTCAGGAACTTATCTAATTTGAAGCAATGACATTCAGCAAATACTGAAAGAGTGAGAGAGAGACTATGCTGTGAGGATTTTATAAAATCTAATGGTTACAGATGTGTAAAGATGTCCTAAGACTGATCCCAAAGGAGGAAGCAACATCCCCTGTCCATGTAATTTTCCAGGCAAGAATATTGGGGTGGGTTGCCATGCCCTTTATCCTTTACTCTGGCCCCACAACCACAGGCTGACTTTTAATTCAGCTAACAAACACTTTCTGTTGATGACAAAGAAGACTCTATGAAAGGTGGGGTAGGCAGGACTTGAATGGATCTAATAGAATCAGACGATCTGGCATCAAATTCCTCATCCTGTCCCTTATTAGTCATTTAATTCCCTGAACTACAATTTCCTCACGAGTATAATACCTACTTTTCAGAGTTGGTATGAAGATTAAGTGTGATTTTATAAACTGCAAGGCACACTTAATGTCTATTTTCAGGCTCAGCTAAAACCTTGCACAAGTCAGCTCCCTTAGTCCATGTTCTATCCCATAATGCTGTCTTCCTTTTTCTCAAGTAGATCACAAATCACAGTCTTGCCAGGTATGCTTTCTCCTTTCTCCCCAAATATGCTTCTTTCTCCTTGAGAACTCTTGTCCCCCAAAACCTGACTTTCTTATCTATAAAAGCCTGCTGTGCAATGACACTACAACTCAGCAGAGCTGCCCAAAATGGAAAAAATCATTTTTTCTACTTGCTTTGCTTTCACACAAGGAAGCTCAATTTATCTTGCAGAGGGCAAAAGGAAGTTTCTTCTGATTTATTTCTGGAAGCAGGGAAGATGTTACAGAGAAAGAGAAAAAATTAGAGGACACAACTGCATGTAGGAGACATTACCTCATTGACTTGTATACCACTAACTCAGACTTTTTGATAATTAGAAGAATCCATGTATTTCTATTGAATAAAAATACAGGCTAGTAGTTGCAGTGTAATATGTTTAGTGGTATATTCTATTTAAATTAATTGACTTGATAGAAACACACCCATACTAAATTACGTTGACGTTATATGAGCACACTCTTCTAGTCATTTTACATGTATTAGATAACTGAGTCACAATCATATTCTGGATATGTGATGTTGTGTTGCATTAGTAATTCCAAGGATACTAAAACTGAACCAAAGGGCTCAACAAACATACAATAGCTGTGTGTAAGATGATGATTAAAAAAAAAAGGTGTTGTTAGTATAGGAGTGAAAGGAGAAAGCAATACTTGGAATGTCAAATAAGAAAATGTTCTCCGGTGAACAATCATCAGAAGTCCCAAATCCATTGCCTGGTTAATCTTAATTTTTAATGTAATTCAGATGATGGTGTCTAGCACCTATTGAAAAATTGAGCATATTAATATCAGCAGCCCTGAAGCAAACACAGAATTAAACTTTATCCCTGCCTCCCCTCTCCCCATCCTAAAATGTGATTGAGTTAGCAACTGTTTAGATAGGTTGATTATAATAAATCTAGAGAAGATATCACCTGCAACAAGCACTAAAAAGCCTACAAAGAAGATTTTGACAAATACATATTCTTAGTTCATTCTAATGAATTCATAAATATGCATTGCGTGCATGTGTGCTAATTCACTTCAGTCATGTTCGACTCTTTGTGACCCTATGGACTGTAGCCCGCCAGGCTCCTCAGTCCATGGGATTCTCCAGGCAAGAAGACTGGAGTGGATTGCCATGCCCTCTTCCAAGGGATGTTCCCAACCCAGGGAACAAACCCAGTTCTCTTATGACTCCTGCATTGGCAGGTGGTTTCATTACCACTAGTGCCACCTGAGAAGCCCTAAATATATATTATATACTGCCAAAAATATTTATTCATTAAAATACATCTCTTTAAGAATATTTCATAGTTTGGTGTGATCCACACAAGTCAAAGGCTTTAGTGTAGTCAATGAATCAGAAGTAAATGTTCTTTTGGAATTCCCTTGGTTTTTCTAGGATCCAGCATGTGCTGGCAATTTGATCTCTGGTTCCTCTGCCTTCCAGCTTGTGCCTTCCAGCTTCCCTCTGGAAGCTGGAGAAGACTCTAGAGAGACCCTTGGACAGCAAGGAGATCAGACCAATCAATCTTAAAGTAAATCAACCCTGAATACTCACTGGAAGGACTGGTGTTGAAGTTGAAGCTCCAATACTTTGGCCACCTGATGAGAAAAACTGACTCATTGGAAAAGACCCTGAAGCTGGGAAAGATTGAGGGCTAGAGGAGAAGGGGACAACAGAGGATGAGATGGTTGGACGGCATCACTGACTCAGTGGATGTGAGTTTGCACAAACTCAGGGAGATAGTGAAAGACAGAGAAGCCTGGCATGCTGCAGTTCATGAGGTTGCACAGTCAGACATGATTTAGTGACTGAACAACTGCCAGAGATATTTATTCATTCAAATACATCATTATTTCTCTACTAATTTTAGCTTTAATACTATTTGGAATATTTTTCTTGTAGTACTTTCAAACGTATTATGAAAAGCTCTCAAGAAAAAGTTGTACACATCTTCTACAAAGAAACTGAGAAAGTACTCTCAATGTCTTCTGTTTACTATTTCTGTTATTAATACCCTGCACTTTGCCTTTTCATAACAGTGCCCTTTTCACAACATCTGTCATCTGTTTTAAAGGTGGTGCAATAATTTTAGGGATACTAAATGCCTGACTTAATGTCTTGCAACAAATAAATGATGGGCCTCCTTGCCTGGGACCAAATTACAGGTCTCTCAGTGTATAGCCAGGACTAGACCTTTAGAAGTCCATATTATTTGCAGTACAGATGCACTGAGAGTTGTTTATTAAAAGAACATTTTTCAATTTAACTGTTTATAAAACACATAAATATATTAATGAGACTGAGAATGTTAAACTTCGCAGTATCAGAGGAAAAGGAAATTACCCAACAATCTGTTCTGTTAATTAACGCTGACAACAAATCACATCAGAAAAACGAGTTAAGCCCTCAACATTAATTCATCTGAGAGAGACTCATTTTGTAGGATATAACTAGCAATGGAGAGCTTGGGGATAATCTTGGGAATTCTGAAGAACTGGAAGGATTCAGAACAGAAAAAGTAACCGTGTTCAGAGATAAACAAACCACTCCCTCCTTCCACGCTTGTTTCAGCTGAGATTCTTTTTGTTGAAAGTAAGAGACACTAACTTTGCTTTGTTTAAGCCAAACATGGACATTTTTATTATAAGGACTCAGTGCTGTAAAGAATCCAATATTGTGTGTTTGGGGCTCATGATTCTGAAGGCTGTATTTTTAAGCATTCTTTGCCTGGAGGGAAGAGACTGGAGAATAGAAAAGCAAGTCTAGAGAGGACTCAAACGGTAGAAAAATCTGAACAGGCTTGTTTCTGCATGTACAGAAACACTCTCAGATTCCCATACTTAAGATACGCAGACATGGGCGGGGACTACTAATTTACTGAAGTTCAATAAATGAAGACAAAGGAAAATTTTGGACATTCTTGGCTCAGATGGTAAAGAATCTGCCTGCCATGCGGGAGACCTGGGTTCGATCCCTGGGTCAGGAAGATCCCCTGGAGGAGGGCATGGCAACCCACTCCAATTTTCTTGCCTGGAGAATCCCATGGACAGAGGGGCCTGGCAGGCTACAGTCCATGGGGTTGCAAAGAGTCAGATGTGACTGAGCGAAGCACACGCTAAGGTAGCTTTATTTCTATCCACAGAAGAAGCCTGAGGACATGAGTTACACAGAGACTAGGAATGAGATACAGAAGAGGGAGAGGGATTCTCCACAGACCAGTGAAGAACACAGCATGAGATTTCTGCACCAAAGCTGTCCCCATTGGTGACTTTGGCACAATGAAATGGCTTTAGTATGGGGAAAAGCTGGGGCCAGGAGGTAGGAGGGAGCCAAGCCAAGTGCCGTGGGCAGTAGCATCTGCTCTTTGGCATTGGGAAAGTTGGCAGCAGACTCTACCCTAGGCAGAGAAGCTGTGGCTGGAAAAAAGTAGAATGGTGTTTGTGCATGTCCATTATAGTGAGACTCTCTCTAAGGACAGCTCAGAAATAATCTGTAATGGTTTTAAAGGAGTCGAGTGAATAGGCAGAGTGAAGGAAATAATATATTTGTACTGATTTTCTGATCCTCTTCTTTTACCTCTTACCCAATGTGGCTTGGGAAACCTGATGTATAATACATCACTATAAATCTGTGACTGTATCTCTCTATCTCTGTATCTATAGAAATCTCTGATTATTACCTTGGAGCCATACTATTCATGGGACTTGACGGTAGAAAAACTGTTTTGTACATTTGTCTGCCCTGGCCTGAGCACTATTTGACACACTTTAAGGATTTGATAAACCTTGGTGTTTATGACAAGCCTGATGCATCACATATATGGTCTCCTTTCAGGGTCATTTCTGTTCTCTTCAAAGGATTGGTCAAGATGTCAGTAAGTAATATGTATGGAGTACAGCAACATAGATCTTTTGAAACCCAGAACACATCTATTACATTCATTTTATTAATTAATTAAAGAGTTCCTTTTGGCTGCCCTTGGTCTTCATTGCTGCGTGCAGGCTTCCTCTAGTTGCGGCCTAGCTGTGGTGTGCGGGCTGCTCTTACTGGTGGCTTCTCTTTAGTAGAGCACGGGTCCTAGGGTGCTCAGACTTCAGTAGTTGTGGCATGCGGGTTCAGTAGTTTTACTTGTGGGCTGACAATACTTGTAATACTTCATATAGTTGAGTGTTGAGTTTTAAGCCAACTTTTTCACTTTCCTCTTTCACTTTCATCAAGATACTCAACATCACTCATTATCAGAGAAAAAACAAATCAAAACCACAATAAGGTACCATTTCACGCCAGTTGGAATGGCTGCAATCCAAAAGTCTACAAGCAATAAATGCTGGAGAGGGTGTGGAGGAAAGGGAACCCTCTTACACTGCTGGTGGGAATGCAAACTAGTACAGCCACCATGGAGAACAGTGTGGAGATTCCATAAAAAAATGGAAATAGAACTGCCATATGACCCAGCAATCCCACTGCTGGGCATACACACCAAGGAAACCAGAATGGAAAGAGACACAGGTACCCCAATGTTCATCGCAGCACTGTTTATAATAGCCAGGACATGGAAGCAACCTAGATGTCCATCAGCAGATGAATGGATAAGAAAGCTGTGGTACATATACACAATGGAGTATTACTCAGCCATTAAAAAGAATACATTTGAAACAGTTCTAATGAGGTGGATGAAACTGGAGCCTATTATACAGAGTGAAGTAAGCCAGAAAGAAAAATACCAACACAGTATACTAATGCATATATATGGAATTTAGAAAGATGGTAACGATAACCCTGTATGTGAGACAGCAAAAGAGACACAGATGTACAGAATAGTCTTTTGGACTCTGTGGGAGAGGGAGAGGGTGGGATGATTTGGGAGAATGGCATTGAAACATGTATAATATCATATGTGAAACAAATCGCCAGTCCAGGTTCAATGCATGATACAGGATGCTCAGGGCTGGTGCACTGGGATGACCCAGAGGGATGGTATGGGGAGGGAGGAGGGAGGGGATTCAGGATGGGGAACACGTGTACACCTGTGGCAGATGCATATTGATATATGGCAAAACCAACACAATATTGTAAAGTAATTAGCCTTCAATTAAAATAAATAAATTTATATTAAAAAAATACTTCATATAATACATGTAATACCTACATTACTGAAAACTCTATGCAGTGAATTGCATATACAAGCAAATGCTATTTTAAACACCCATCACTGAAAAAAAAAATCCAGAGTGAGAATTCCTTTGTAAAACAAATAATCACTTATTCATTTCTTTTATAGATTTGTCTTGCTTCCTTAGTGGGTTTTCAGAAAGGGGATGACACAGCAGTGTGCAAAGAGCATGGGATTAAAATCAAATAGACTAAAATCAATCTTTATCTACCGTTAACTAGCTGCGTGATCTCAAAGAAGTTTCTAAGATTTATTGAGCATGCTTCCTCATCTGTAAGTAAAGCTATAATCTCACAGTTTACTGTGAGAAACCATATAAGGAAGTTGTACATATTAGATGCTCACATATGTCATATTTTGTATTTTTCTCTTTCTCCATAAATATATATATTCATATGGAGATAAAAATATATGCATATATACTTTTGTTGCTGTTGTTCAGTCACTAAGTCATCTCTGACTCTTTGTGACCCCAAGGACTGCAGCATGCCAGGCTTCCCTGTCCTATACTGCCTCCTACTGCCAGAGTCTGCTCAGTTCTAGTCCATTGAGTCGGTGGTACTATCTAACCATCTCATCCTCTGTTGCCCTCTTCTCCTTTTGCCTTCAATCTTTCCCAGCATCAGGGTCTTTTCCAGTGAGTCAGCCCTTTGCATCAGGTGGCCAAAGCACTGGAGCTTCAATGTCAGCATCAGTCCTTCCAATGAATATTCAGGGTTGATTTCCTTTAGGATTGACTGGTCTGATCTCCTTGTTGTCCAAGGGACTCTCAAGAGTTTTATCCAACATCATAATTCAAAAGTATCAATTCTTTGGCACTCAGCCTTCTTTATGGTCCAACTCTCACATCTATACATGACTACTGGAAAAACCATAGCTTTGGCTATATGGACCTTTGTCAGCAAAGTAATGCCTCTGCTTTTTAATACACTGTCTAGGTTTGTCAATTCCAGGTTCCTATGCAATGTTGTTCTTTACAGCATTGAACTACACAAAAAAGATCTTAATGACCCAGATAACAATGATGGTGTGATCACTCACCTAGAGCCAGACATCCTGGAGTGCGAAGTCAAGTGTACCTTAGGAAGTATCACTACGAACAAAGCTAGTGGAGGTGATGGAATTCCAGCAGAGCTTTTTCAAATGCTAAAAGAAGATGCTATGAAAGTGCTACACTTAATATGCATACACAAAATAGAGAATTCCACAAAAAAAAATCTACTTATGCTTCATTGACTACACTAAAGCCTTTAACTGTGTGGATCACAACAAACTGTAGAAAATTCTTAAAGAGAGGGGAATACCAGACCAACATACCTGCCTCCTGAGAAATCTGTATACAGGTCAAGAAGCAACAGCTAGAACCAGACGTGGAACAATGGACTGGTTCTAAATTGGGAAAGGAGTACTTCAAGGCTGTATACTGTCACCTTTCTTATTTAACTTATGTGCAGAGTACATCATGCAAAATGCCAGGCTGGATGGAGCCCAAGCTGGAATCAAGAGTACCAGGAGAAATATCAATAACCTCAGATATGCAGATGCCACCACCCTTATGGAAGAAAGCGAAGAGGAACTAAAGAGCCTCTTGATGAAAGTGAAAGAGAAGAGTGAAAAATCTGGCTTAAACTCAACATTCAAAAAATGAAGATCATGCATCAAACCTGGACTGGCAATTCGTTTCACATGTGATAATTTACATGTTTCAATGCCATGATACAGGGTGCTCAGGGCTGGTGCACTGGGACGACCCAGAGGGATGGGATGGGGAGGAAGGTGGGAGGGGGGTTAAGGATGGGGAACACATGTATACCCAAGGCAGATTCATGTCAGTGTATGGCAAAACCAATACAATATTGTAAAGTAAAATAAATAAATAAATAAAACTGAGATTTAAAAAAAAAAAAAGATGATGACATCTGGTCCCATCACTTCATGGCAAATAGATGGGGAAACAAGGAAAACACAGACTTTATTTTCTTGGGCTCCAAAATCACTGCAGATGGTGATTGCAGCCATGGAATTAAAAGATGTTTCTTCCTTGGAAGAAAAGCTATGACCAACCTAGATGGCATATCTAAAAGCATTACTTTTCCGACAAAGGTCCATCTAGTCAAAGCTATGGTTTTTCCAATAGTAATGTATGGATGTGAGAGTTGGGCCATAAAGAAAGCTGAATAACAAAGAATTGATACTTTTGAACTGTGGTGTTGGAGAAGACTCTTGAGAATCCCTTAGACTTCAAGGAGATCCAACGAGTCAATCCTAAAGGAAATTTGTCTTGAATATTCATTGAAAGGACTGAACTTAAAGCTGAAAACCCAATACACTGGCCACCTGATGCAAAGAACTAACTCACTGGAAAAGACCCTGATGCTGGGAAAGATTGAAGGCAGGAGGAGAAGGGGACAACAGAGGATGAGATGGTTGGATGGCATCACCAACTCGATGGACATGAGTTTGAGCAAATTCCAGGAGTTGTTCATGGACAGAGAAGCCTGGCATGCTGCAGTCCATGGGGTTGCAAAGAGTTGGACATGACTGAGTGACAACTGAACTGAACTGAGGTTTGCCATAGCTTCTCTTCCAAGGAGCAAGCATCTTTCATTTTCATGGCTGAAGTTACCATCATCAGTTATTTTGGAGCCTGAGAAAATAAAATCTGTCACTGCTTCCACTTTTTCTCCTCTAATATCATATATATCTATGCATATATAATATGTATATACACATATATAAGCTATGGGGTTTCTCTAGTGGCTCACATGATAAAGAATTTGCCTGCAATGCAGGAGACCCAGGTTTGCTCCCTGGGTTCGTAAGATCCCCTGGAGAAGGAAATGGCAACACACTTTAGTATTCTTGCCTGGAGAATTCGATGGAGAGAGGAACCTGGCAGGCTGGCGTCCATGGAGGTTACAGAGTCGAACACAACTGAGTGACTTTCACTGCTACTACTACCACTATTAATATGTGATATATATAATATTCACATTTTTTGTTTCCAAATAAAATAGCATTTTTAGAATTTTTAAGTAATATATACAGAAATAAAAGTTTAAGTCATACAAGACAGGAAAAACATCACAACACCTCAATATTCTGGATAAAAACTATTAAGTTTACACTTTTTAACCCTTTCAAATTTACTGAAATTAGCACCTTGCCTTATCATTTTATTACTGCTGCTGCTGCTGCTGCTGCTAAGTCGCTTCAGTTGTGTCCGACTCTGTGCGACCCCATGGACTGCAGCCTACTAGGCTCCTCCGTCCATGGGATTTTCCAGGCAAGAGTACTGGAGTGGGGTGCCATTGCCTTCTCTGATTTTAGTACTACTTTTGACTAAAGTTGAAAATTTCGCCTCAGTTCCTACTAAATGAAAGAATAAATGATTGAGATGCACTTTTCTACATCCCTCCATCTCTATGAAAATTCCAATCAGGTGGTCAGTCTACACCTGCCAAAGAAACAAGACTGTATAAGTATCTCAGATCAGATATTTAAACATCCTTTTTGTTTGTTTGTTTTGCACTGAAATGATACACCTAGCTTCCCCCAAATCTTATTGTTGGTAATTTTATCTATCCTCTAGATTTTAGGGAAAAAGTTTGCTCAAAATAGCAATGAATTCCAAGAGTCAATTTCAGATAGCTTTTCTTCTTTTATAATTTAGTCACCCAGATGCCATGTTTTATATATTTTATAACATAGTCACTCAGATACCATGACTGTTAGTTGCTGCTCCAGTTTTAATATTTGTGTATTTGCAGCTGCAAAATGGGCTTCAAATATGCTCAAAAACTGGTGTATTTCAATCACAAGGTTTTTCCCAGGAGGAAAGCTAGAATAAATTTTGTATGGTAAAATTACTGATTTGCATTCTGCGACCTTAGCTGATTTCTACACTAATGTGGAAGAATTACAGGAATCATTTCTGGAACACATCCGTCATTGAGTTTGCTAGAAGAGAGTAATCCGAGGGCTTAAAGAGGCCAAAGTATGAGTTGGAAGAATGTGTTCCTCAATGTTGGGAACTCTGTGTCAAAGAAATTTGTCAACGTGTTTATCTCCACATAGGACATTAGTTCTTATTTTTAGATTCTCATTAAACCCAGTGAAGTAAGTGTCTGCATAAACTGAAATTTCATTGATATGCTTGGGATGCATATGGATAGAAATTACATTGCTTCTTATTATTGGTAATGCTTCCTTTAAAAGCAGAATCTTAAAAGTATTTTAGTAACCGAATTTAAAAAGCATTTTAGTTTCACTCTTACTCGAGTGGTCAAATCCTGTTATCATAAATGTAGTTTCAGAGAAAAAAAATCACTAGCAAACTATTGGTTCACACCAGCCAATGTGATAACACTGAACTTAGGTGCTTCAAATCAAATGATACAATTTGAGATTTGAGAATGACCTTAGAGATTATCATGTTATCCAACCTACTTCTTTTTATAGGTGAGTGAATTTAAGTCCATAGCTGTATCTCTTGTTGATCTCATAGCATCAGACACTGATATGCCAGTTCCATGAGTAGTCTCTCACAGGTTGTGAACATTAAAAGGTTTTTTCCCTAATAAGTGTTAAAACTAACAGTGTTCTCACCCTGTAACCAAGCAGGGACTCTATGGGGCCTTCCTGTAACAGATACCTTCCCAAAGTCCTCCACCTGCCTCTTTTCTGTAGAAAAACTTTACCCTCCTATACCTTCCCCAAGTTCTGAAGAGGAAATTTAATCAGAGAAGACAGAAAATGCAGAAAGAAAGGAAAACGGTCAAGCAAGACAAAGTAATAGCAGTTTAACCATTAATGCAAAGAAATAGAGGAAAACAACAGAATTGGGAAAGATTAGAGATCTCTTCAAGAAAATTAGAGATACCAAGGGAACATGTCATGCAAAGACAGGCTTGATAAAGGACAGAAATGGTAGGGACCTAACAGAAGCAGAAGATATTAAGAAGAGGTGGCAAGAATACACAGAAGAACTGTACAAAAAAGAGCTTCATGATCCAGATAATCACAATGGTGTGATCACTCACCTAGAACCAGACATCCTGGAATGTGAAGTCAAGTGGGCCTTAGAAAGCATCACTACGAACAAAGCTAGTGGAGGTGATGGAATTCCAGTTGAGCTATTTCAAATCCTGAAAGATGATGTTGTGAAAGTGCTGCACTCAATATGCCAGCAAATTTGGAAAACTCAGCAGTGGCCACAGGAATGGAAAAGGTCAGTTTTCATTCCAATCCCAAAGAAAGGCAATGCCAAAGAATGCTTAAACTACCGCACAATTGCACTCATCTCACACACTAGTAAAGTAATGCTCAAAATTCTCCAAGCCAGGCTTCAGCAGTATGTGAATCGTGAACTTCCAGATGTTCAAGCTGATTTTAGAAAAAGCAGAGGAACCAGAGATAAAATTGCCAACATCCTCTGGATCATCAAAAAAGCAAGAGAGTTCCAGAAAAACATCTACTTCTGCTTTATTGACTATGCCAAAGCCTTTGACTGTGTGGATCACAATAAACTGTGGAAAATTCTGAAAGAGATGGGAATATGCAGGTCAGGAAGCAACAGTTATAACTGGACATGGAACAATAGACTGGTTCCAAATAGGAAAAGGAGTACATCAGGGCTGTATATTGTCACCCTGCTTATTTAACTTATATGCAGAGTACATCATGAGACACACTGGGCTGGAAGAAGCACAGGCTGGAATCAAGATTGCCGGGAGATATCAGTAACCTCAGATATGCAGATGACACCACCCTTATGGCAGAAAGTGAAGAGGAACTAAAAAGCCTCTTGATAAAAGTGAAAAAGGAGAGTGAAAAAGTTGGCTTAAAGCTCAACACTCAGAAAATGAAGATCATGGCATCTGGTCCCATCACTTCATGGGAAATAGATGGGGAAACAGTGGAAACAGTGTCAGACTTTATTTTGGGGGGCTCCAAAATCACTGCAGATGGTGATTGCAGCCATGAAATTAAAAGACACTTACTCCTTGAAAGGAAAGTTGTGACCAACCTAGATAGCATATTCAAAAGCAGAGACATTACTTTGCCAACAAAGGTCCGTCTAGATAAGGCTATGGTTTTTCCAGTGGTCATATATGGATGTGAGAGTTGGACTGTGAGCGCCAAAGAATTGATGGTTTTGAACTGTGGTGTTGGAGAAGACT
The DNA here is from genome assembly GCF_029378745.1 of Bos indicus. Lineage (NCBI taxonomy): Eukaryota > Metazoa > Chordata > Mammalia > Artiodactyla > Bovidae > Bos > Bos indicus. Next base: position 14,933,390 of record NC_091774.1, on the reverse strand, counting down.
CTTGAGAGTCCCTTGGACTGCAAGGAGATCCAACCAGTCCATTCTTAAGGAGATCAGCCCTGGGATTTCTTTGGAAGGAATGATGCTAAAGCTGAAACTCCAGTACTTTGCCACATCATGCGAAGAGTTGACTCATTGGAAAAGACCCTGATGCTAGGAGGGATTAGGGGCAGGAGGAGAAGGGGACGACAGAGGATGAGATGGCTGGATGGCATTACCGACTCAACGGACATGAGTCTGAGTGAACTCCGGGAGTTGGTGATGGACAGGGAGGCCTGGCGTGGTGTGATTCATGGGGTCACAAAGAGTTAGAGATGACTGAGCGACTGAACTGAACTGAACCATTAATAAAAGTCAAGGACCTTTAGTTCCTCCTCAAGGGCTATCGATAATATTCTGAGACATATCCTAATGAAACCCCCACCAGGTGGAAGAAGTTAACTGCATGCTACCCACAAGTATGTGGACTCCAGATGGCCGGAACCAGAAGGTTGATGGTGTTCATTCATGATTAGCTTACTGCCAACCAATCAGAAGACTGTCCACGAGATAAAAATCACACTCTACAACCGCCTTCCCCCACTCTGTCTTTGAACCCTTTCCCTGAGGGCCTTTGGAGAGTTCGGGCCTTATAAGCTCTAGCTACCTGGACTGCTTGCTTTACACCCTGCACTAAACACTGGACTTTCCTTTGTCACAACCTGGTGTCAGTAGATTAACTTCACCGCGGGCAGGCAAGTGGACCCAAGTTTGGATTAGTCAGAAGCACACATCAGTTTCCAGGCTAGGGAGCAGGCTCCCTTCAGGCGTCTCATTCCGGCTCCATAACTTTGTAGCCACTTTCAGTTATTCAAATAGTCACATTGTGGATTTAAAAACTGAGTGCTGCTCCTTTGACTTCAGTCTCAAATTTGATTCTCAGTCCTCTTTCTCCCTGCCCTGGCAGACTAGACTAATGACTCCAGAAACTTGGAGGAGGGTGAGGAGCACATTGGTTGACTTTTCCCCCTTTCACCCCTCCTCTTCCTGCTTCCTGTCCTCTGATGTGGAGTCAGGGAGGAGAGGAAGTGACAAGTGAACAAGGCTCCTGTTCTGATCTGCCCCCCTGAGGTTTCCATCTTCTCCCTGATGGTGGTTTCTCCTTTCTCTCTTGCATGGGCAGGCTAGCAATCCATCCAGTATGACTGACATTCAAATGCCCCTGAACCTCTCCTTTCGCCTAGTGTCCCTTGCTTCACTGGTAATGTCCCCCAGTCTGGTAGCTTTATACTAAAAACCCGTGACGTCCAACTGTCTGATCCTCATCTCTACTTGGATGTTCAACAGGCATCTCACACTGAACATGCACACAAAGCCTGCTCCACCTGCTGTCTCTCGCACTCAGCTGACGGCAGCTCCATCCTTCTTGTTGCATAAGCCAAAATTTGGAATCACTTTTATTCTTTTCTTCTTCTCTCACCCCACATTCAATCTTTCCACAAATTCCATCATCTCTCCTTCGAAATTACCTCCAGAATCCACCTCTTTCTACTGCCTCCCCTGCTGACACTCTCATCTAAGCCATCACTGACTCTGATTGCAATTCATAGCAATGGACTTCCAGCTTCTGGCTCAGTGTGGTCAATGGGAAGCCCTGAAGGAGATGGGAAGGTGAGAGAAATGGAGATGTCAGGGGTGTAATAGAGATCTTTTAATGGGTCTGCCTTGGGTCTTTTAATGGGTCAACACAGCAACCAGAGTTGATCCTGTTAAAACATATATCAGATCATATCACATATATGTGGAGTTTAAATCAACAAATGAATGTATCTATGAAGCAGAAAAAGACACATAGAAATGAACAACAGACTTGTGGTTATGAAACAGGGAGGTGGAAGGGGAAGGAATGGGAGTTTGGGATTAGCAGAGGCAAACTCATATATATAGGATGGATAAACAACAATGTCCTACTGTGTAGCACAGAAAACTATATTCAGTATCCTGTAATAAACCATAAGAGTTTAATTACAGGTGCGTTAAGTCACTTCAAGCGTTCTGTCCAAATTTTTGTGACCCCATGGACTGTTGCCCACCAGGCTCCTCTGCCCATGGGGATTCTCCAGGCAAGAATACTGGAGTGAGTTGCCATGCTCTCCTCCAGGGGGGTCTTCATGACCTAGGGATCAAACCCACATCTCTTATGTCATCTGCACTGGCAAGTGGGTTCTTTACCACGAATGCCATCTGGGAAGCCCAATAGTTTAATTAATAGATCCCTATTAAACTCTGACATCTCCATTTCTCTCATCCTCCCATCTCCTTCAGGGCTTACCACTGACCACATCGAGCCAGAAGCCAGCTGACACATGAACCTAGGAAAGAGCCTACAGGGATCAGCCCACCCAAGCAGGGGCAGGGCAAGGATTGGATCTGAGGGCCAGCAATCAGCACTGCACCAAAGCAAGAATAAACACATATAGCAGAATTTGAAAATTGTTCAATAATTCTTACCAGAATAGATGCTTTTTCAGAACATTTCAAAATGCATGTTTTAACATAAACAAGATTAAATGACTTAGGCTTACTTAGTTTCCAAAAAATTAAAGCTACCTAATGGTAAAATTCGGAGAAGGCAATGGCACCCCACTCCAGTACTCTTGCCTGGAAAATCCCATGGATGGAGGAGTCTGGTAGGCTGCAGTCCATGGGGTCGCTAGGAGTTGGACACGACTGAGCGACTTCACTTTATTTTTTCACTTTCTTGCATTGGAGAAGGAAATGGCAACCCACTCCAGTGTTCTTGCCTGGAGAATCCCAGGGATGGGGGAGCCTATTGGGCTGCCGTCTCTGGGGTCACACAGAGTCGGACACGACTGAAGTGACTTAGCATCGGCAGCAATGGTAAAATTAAAAGACACTTACTCCTTGGAAGAAAAGTTATGACCAACCTAGACAGCATATTGAAAAGCAGAGACATTACTTTGCCAACAAAGGTCTGTCTAGTCAAGGCTATGGTTTTTCCAGTGGTCTTATATGGATGTGAGAGTTGGACTGTGAAGAAAGCTGAGTGCTGAAGAATTGATTCTTTTGAACTGTAGTGTTGGAGAAGACTCTTGGGAGTACCTTGGACTGCAAGGAGATCCAACAAGTCCATTCTGAAGGAGATCAGCCCTGGGATTTCTTTGGAAGGAATGATGCTGAAGCTGAAACTCCAGTACTTTGGCCACCTCATGCGAAGAGTTGACTCATTGGAAAAGATTCTGATGCTGGGAGGGATTGGCGGGAGGAGGAAAAGGGGACGACAGAGGATGAGATGGCTGGATGGCATCACTGACTCAATGGACGTGAGTCTGAGTGAACTCCGGGAGTTGGTGATGGACAGGGAGGCCTGGCGTGCTGGGTTCATGGGGTCGCAAAGAGTTGGACATGACTGAGCGACTGAACTGAACTGAACTTAATGGTAAAACACTATTAGAATAGATAACAACTCAAGCAGAGCTTTTAAAGGGAGCTCTTGTTGGATTCCACCACACAATAATCCTATTCTGTTGGCCTTTGTAGCATAAGAGATTGGTAGCAGTGAGGTGAAAAAAAGGTTAGAAGTTTACATGTTATTTCTGGCTACTCAAGTTGCAGCATAGGAAAAAAAAACAGTAATGGTTCAGATTTGATCTTGATATTAAACTCAAAGTTTTGTATATTTTTAGAGAAATGAAACTAGTAAATAAAATTGGAAGGTAAAGTTTATTGTAATATTATTTTAATAATTAAAAATTTTTACTCTGACACATGTATCCCAATGTTCATCACAGCACTGTTTATAATAGCCAGGACATGGAAGCAACCTAGATGTCCATCAGCAGACAAATGGATGAGAAAGCTGTGGTATATATACACAATGGAGTATTAGTCAGCCATTAAAAAGAATACATTTGAATTAGTTCTAATGAGGTGGATGAAACTGGAGCCTATTATACAGAGTGAAGTAAGCCAGAAAGAAAAACACCAACACAGTATACTAACGCGTATATATGGAATTTAGAAAGATAATAACAATAACCCTATATGAGAGACAGCAAAAGAGACACAGATGTATAGAACAGTCTTTTGGACTCTGTGGGAGAGGGAGAGGGTGGGATGATTTGGGAGAATGGCACTGAAACATGTATAATAACATACGTGAAACAAATCTCCAGTCCATGCTGTATGCATGATACAGGATGCTTGGGGCTGGTGCACTGGGATGATCCAGAGGGATGGTATGGGGAAGGAGGTGGGAGGGGGCTTCAGGATGGGGAACACGTGTACACCCGTGGTGGATTCATGTTGATGTGTGGCAAAACCAATACAATATTGTAAAGTAATAAGCCTCCAATTAAAATAAATAAATTTATATTTAAAATTTTTTTAATAAATTAATTTTTAAAAAAATTTTAAAAAAGTTTTTACTCTGAAAAAAGATTGTGTCATAAAGTTCAAGAGTCTATAGTCTATAATTTGTTAGGCAGAATGTTATGACAAGAATAACAATCAGACTATTATTGCATAAAGACTATGATAACTTAGGAGCAGTAGAGAGTGAGTGCCCAGCGTTTTGAGTTCCAACACATGGGTCTGAGTGTCACCTGGAATACTTTCCTAGCTGGGTATTTTTAGACAAAGAACTTGACAACTCTGGGTCTTGGGTCTTTGCAAATAATAGTACGATCACAGCACCACTTGGTGGTGATGACTTAAAGAAATAAAGTTGGTGACTATGATTGCACAAATGTTGGCTATTGTTTTCTTTTTTATTTCAGGGACCCAAGAATGAACCTTCCTTTTATTGCATGAAAAAACATGGAGCTCACACATTATGTAGTCAGAAGCAATCTAAAATAGCCATGATATAATTAACCCAGTCTCCAGAAGAGAAAATGATTATAGGAATAGAGAAGGAAAAACACAATTTTCTATGCCTTATCCACTGCAGCAGCTGAGTGAAGACCTTCAAGCTCACTGATGGCCTCCATCTACTTTACTGAATCTTTGCACTCAGTTGCTTGTCATGTGGGACTCTTTGTGACCCTATGGACTGTAGACCACCAGGATCCTCTGTTCATGGAATTTCCCAGGGAAGAATACAGGAGCAAGTTGCCATTTCCTCCTCCAGGGGATCGTCCCAACCCAGGGATCCAAACCACGTCTCTCACATCTCCTGCATTGCAGGTAGATTCCTAAATAGTCCAGCTGTATAGGGCTTACCTGGGTCTGGTAAGCCATGAAACAAGATAACCAATGATTTCCCACCAGACAGGGGAATTAAATAATCACAAGATATAAAGATCACCTGAACATTTTTGTCTTAAAAAAATTGACACGGAGGTAGAAAAAATATTATTTTATAAGTCCAAGTTTCTTGCAGCAGTTTTCTTATTCAAATACCTCATGGGAAGCTGTTTGTCTAACCAAATCACCAAATTGGTTTCCACTTCCTGGCTGTGTATTCCTCTCTAATTCAGACCCTGAGAACTGCTCTATTAAACCCACTCGCTCTTCTTTTCAAAGGATACTTTTTTTTTTTTTCCATAAAAGTACTTTTTCTCTTTTTCATAAAATTACCTCCAGTTTAGGTCCTTGATGGAGTATGGCAAAGAATTTATCATGCAACAAATAGTTAAAAACCTCCGGTTGCCATGCCCTCAAGTAGGCTCTTGGTATACATTGAGAAATAAATAAAGGTCCATGCCCTTGTGGAGCTTATATTCTAGTGGAGGATACAGACAATAAATAAGAACTATAATAAAGAAGTAAGCTACATAATGTGTTACATGGTTAGCGTTAAATGGTTAGTGTTAGGTGTGTTGGTGTTACAAATGGTAGCACAGGATCAAAACTGCTGAGTTGGGTTTGGGAAGGGGGCAGATGGTTCTCCCATGCCCTCTCAACCATAGCATTTAAAGAGTGGGGATTCTCCAACAACATAAAAAGATCATACATTATGACCAAGTGGACTTTATTCCAGGAATGCAAGGATTCTTCAGTATTTGCAAATCAATCAATGTGATACATCATATTAACAAATTGAAAGAAAAACCATATGATTATCTCAATAGATGCAGAGAAAGTCATTGACAAAATTCAATACCCATTTATGGTAAAAAAAAAAAAAAAAAAACTGTCCAGAAAAGCAGGCACAGAAGGAACATAACTCAACATGATAAAAGCCATATATGACAAACCTACAGCAAACATTATCCTCAATGGGGAAAAATTAATAGCATTTCCTCTAAAATCAAGAATAAGTCAAGGATGCCTACTCTCACCATTACTATTCAACATAGTTTTGGAAGTCCTAGCCACAGCAATCAGAAAAGAAAAATAAATAAAAGGAATCCAGATTGGAAAAGAAGTAAAACTCTCACTGTTTGCAGATGGCATGATCCTGTACATAGAAAATCCTAAAGATACTGCCAAAAAATTACTAGAGCTAATCAATGAATATAGTAAAGTTGCAGGATATAAAAGAATAAAATACTTAGGAATAAATTTACCTAAAGAAACAAAAGACTTATATGTAGAAAACTATAAAACACTGATGAAAGGAATCAAAGATAACACAAATGGAGAACTATACCACATTTGTGGATTGGAAGAATCAATATCATGAAAATAAGTATACTACCCAAAGCAATCTACAGAATCAGCACAATCCCTATTAGGCTACCAATGGTATTTTTCACAGAACTAGAACAAATAATTTCACAATTTGTATGGAAACACAATAACCCTTGAATAGCCAAAGCAGTCTTGAGAAAGAAGAATGAAACTGGACAAATCAACATTCCTGACTCAAACTATACTACAAAGCTACAATCATCAAGACAGTATGGTACTGGCACAAAGACAGAAATAGAGGCCAATGGAACAAAATAGAAAGCCCAGAGATAAATCCATGCACCTAAGGACACTTTATCTTTGACAAAGGAAGCAAAAAAGTACAATGGACAAAAGACAGTTCCTTTAACAAGTAGTGCTGGGAAAACTGGTCAACCATGTGTAAAAAGTGAAACTAAAACACTTTCTAATACCATACACAAAAATAAACTCAAAATGGATTAAAGGTTTAAAAGCAAGACCAGAAACTATAAAATCTTAGAGTAAAACGCAGGCAGAACACTCTTTGACATAAATCAGAGCAAGAGCCTATATGACCCACCTCCCAGAGTAATGGAAATAAAAATAAGCAAATGGGACCTAATTAAACTTAAAAGCTTTTGCAAAAGGAAGGAAACAATAAGCAAGGTGAAAAAGCAGCCTTAGGAATGGGAGAAAACAATAGCAAATGAAACAACTGACAGAGAATTAATCTCCAAAATATGCAAGCAGCTCATACAGCTCAATAACAGAAAAACGAACACCCCAATCAAAAAGTGGGTCAAAGAATTAAACAGACAGTTCTCCAAAGAAGACATGAAGATGGCTAATAAACACACAAAAAGACGCTTAACATCACTCATTATTAGAGAAATGCAAATCAAAACCACAATGTGGTATCATCTCATGCATCAGAATGGCCACCATCAAAAAATCTACAAGCAATAACTGCTAGAGAGGGTGTGGAGAAAAGAGAACCTTCTTACCCTGTTGGTGGGAATGCAAACTAGTACAGCCACTATGGAGAACAGTGCGGAGATTCCTTAAAAAACTGGAAATAGAACCGCCATATGACCCAGCAATCCTACTGCTGGGCATACACACTGAGGAAACCAGAAGTGAAAGAGACACATGTACCCCAGTGTTCATCGCAGCACTGTTTACAATAGCTAGGACATGGAAGCAACCTAGACGTCCATCGGCAGACAAATGGATAAGGAAGTTGTAGTAGATATACACAATGGAATATTATTCAGCTACAAAAAGGAATGCATTTGAGTCAGTTCTAATGAGGTAGATGAAACTGGAACCTATTACACAGAGAGAAGTAAGTCAGAAAGAGAAACACCAATACTCTAAATTAATGCAAATATATGGAATTTAGAAAGATAGTAACAATGATAACAATGATCTTACATGCAAGACAGCAAAAGAGACACAGATGTAAAGAACATACTTTTGACTCTGTGGGAGCAGGCAAGGGTGGGATGATTTGAAAGAATAGCATTGAAACATGTTAATTACCATATGTAAAATAAATGACCAGTGCAAGTTCAATGCATGAAGCAGGGCATTCAAAGCCAGTGCTCTGGGACAACCCTGAGAGATGGGGTGGGGAGGGAGGTGGGAGGGGGGTTCAGGATGGGGGGACACATGTGCACCCACGGCTGGTTCATGTCAATGTATGCAAAAACCATCACAATATTGTAAAGTAGCTATCCTCCAATTAAAATAGGAATGCAAACTAGTACAGCCACTATGGAGAACAGTCTGGAGATTCCTTAAAAAACTGGAAATAGAACTGCCTTATGACCCAGCAATCCCACTGCTGGGCATACACACTGAGGAAACCAGAATTGAAAGAAACACGTGTACCCCAGTGTTCATCGCAGCACTGTTTATATTAGCCAGGACATGGAAGCAACCTAGATGTCCATCAGCAGATGAATGGATAAGAAAGCTGTGGTACATATACAAAACGGAGTATTACTCAGCCATTAAAAAGAATACATTTGAATCAGTTCTAATGAGGTGGATGAAACTGGAGCCTATTATACAGAGTGAAGTAAGCCAGAAATAAAAACACCAATACAGTATACTAACGCATATATATGGAATTCAGAAAGATGGTAACAATAATCCTGTATACTACTACTAAGTCGCTTCAGTCGTGTGCAACCCCACAGATGGCAGCCCACCAGGCTCCGCTGTCCCTGGGATTCTCCAGGCAAGAACACTGGAGTGGGTTGCCATTTCCTTCTCCAATGCATGAAAGTGAAAAGTGAAAGTGAAGTCGTTCAGTCATGTCTGACTCTTTGCGACCCCATGGACTGCAGCCTACCAGGCTCCTCTCTCCATGGGATTTTCCAGGCAAGAGTACTGGAGTGGGTTGCCATTGCCTTCTCCGATAATCCTGTATATGAGACAGCAAAAGAGACACCAATGTATATAACAGTCTTTTGGACTCTGTGGGAGAGGGAGAGGGTGGGATGATTTGGGAGAATGGCATTGAAACATGTATAATATCATACATGAAATGAGTCACCAGTTCAGGTTCGACACACGATACTGAATGCTTGGGGCTGGTGCACTGGGACGACCCAGAGGGATGGTACAGGGAGGGAGGAGGGAGGAGGGTTCAGGATGGGAACACGTGTATACCTGTGGTGGATTAATGTTGATATGTGGCAAAACCAATACAATATTGTAAAATTAAAAAACAAAATTAAAAAAAAAAAGAATTGGGTATCTGGTTACCCTACAGCCTTTATATTTTGAGTGTAAGTCTTCTCTGCTTTTCCTAAACCATTTATTTTCCAATAAAAAATAAAATAAATAAAATATATTACTTTTTTTTTTTTAAAAAAAGAGTGAGGATTCTGTAAAGGCCCACATCCTTTCCTCTAGAACAATGCTTCATACTGGCAAGTAATAGCTTTGTCCCCTTTTAGTTCAAGCAAGTACATTTTATATAGTTGTTTTCACTCTTTATTTCCATATCTCATTTTATGGAAACTAGGATACCCTAGTTTCTACATCCATTATATTTCATTAGGGCTAATTTAGCTTCTCCATCTCAAGTCCTCGATCCTTCCATATTCCCTTCACAAATAGAATAATTACCAGTTCACATCTTTTGACATCAGAATAGTCCAATCAGTCGGTGCTTTAGAAATTCAGTTCTAAGACTTTCCTGGGACCTCATTTGAACTTCTATGGGTACCAGCCTATCTTAATAAGAAACATGTTTTTGTTATGTGGCAAAATTGTGGAGTAGTTGAAAACTGGAAGACCCTCCAAAACTCATTTCTGAGGTTCTTCACCCATTTATTACTATACTTTCCTTCTCCCCTCCCTTCCAAGGTATAGTGTTCTGATGGCGGCCCAACTCCGTAGTACAACTCTCCCCAAGTTTACCTGGTGCATGGCATTTCCCTGAGGACTTTCCACATAACCTGTGCATCAGTGGTTGGTAATGAGTTAATTCACCAATACAAGAGCCAACTAAAGTAAAAAACATTTTAAGGGGGGACGTGGTTTCTGGCCTCATCTTATTCAGCCTTGTATCTCCAGGGCTCAATGCACCTTAGTACTCAATGCATGTTTGATTAATGAACAGTTGGATAAATGAATGAATGATTAACTAATACATGATTAACTAATTAACTAATGATTAACTAATACATGAAAATATAATCCTGTCAGAGGGAAGGAAACAATGTGAATTTTAAGTTGTTGAAACTGAGATGACATCTCTCCTATATTCTGCTTTATCCCCTATTCGTGCATATTTTCATTTCACAATATTTCCTTTGTCTCTTTGTCTGCCTGTCTCTTCCACTGGATTCTGAGCTCCTTGAGAGACTCTATGCATTTAGCTGTTTCATCTCCTGTCAGCAACATCCAGGATGGGAGAAAACTTCTTTCCCCACTACTTGTTTCCAGCTAGAGAGAAGCAGGAATGTCTATTTTTCCTTCTAACAAAAGCACAGGAGGAACTTCTAATGTCTCTCACAGCCCTCCCTCACTCCGTTTAGACTGCTTGCTTCATTGGGAAGTGCAGGGGAAGAAACCACACATGCTCACCTCAGCGCCATCTGCCTCCCCGTTCGGGCTGACCGCCCTCAGAACATCGGTATTCTGTCACTTCTCTGGGGTAAGTGTACAAGGTAGGCTGGAGAGTGAGGACTTGTACTGTCCTTCCAGCCCTGGGTGGGTAAGTCTGCCTCATCCAGGAGTTAAGTCTTAGGTGGCCCACTGGAGATGCTGTTTCTAAACCATGTTCCCTAATCAGGCTTACCAGCAAAGCCAGTTTTGTATCTCTGTAAAATTCCTGCAGCTGTGCCTGAATCCGCTGAATACCACATCCAGCAAAGGGCCTGGCTGGTCACATGTGCTCAAAAGTGGGAGAGTTTAATGAAATAATATTGTCGGAGTCTTTGTGATACTTGACAAGAAATGTAAAGGATGAGCTAGATCAGCACAAGGCAACTTCGATGTTCAGGAAAATGGAGAGTCAGGTCTGATTCCAGGCTAGGACTCATTCATTTATTTGGTACTTAGAGGAAAGGAGCAAAATAGGGGAAGACACAGAATGTCTGACCTCAGCGCTGTGTTTCCTTATTATTATATCATCCTGTTATTAACGTCTTCAGCCTGAGCTGCGGCAATACTTGTCTTTATCCTGGGGATGCCCTTCTCAAAGTATGTCCCATGGGATTCTGCTTGAGGAAGATACTCTTTGGGAAAAAAATCATTTTTAAAGGAAGAAGATACAGCATTGTGGTCAAGACCATGGATTCTGCCACCAAACTATTTTGGTTCATATCACAGCAAAGTCACTCACTCATAATGCCTTTGGCAAAGATATTAAAGCATTCCTGGCCTCGGGACCGTCATGCCAGAAAAAACAAAGATGTGCCATAGAATTGTTATATGGATTAAACGAGGTAACCTATGTAAAGCATTTAATGTAATAAACAGTACATAGGTATGTGCATGCTCAGTCACATCCAATGCTTTGCAACCCCATTGTAGCCCGCCAGGCAAGAATACGGGGGTGAGTTGCCATTTCCTACTCCAGCAGATCTTCCTGACCCGGGGATCGAACCCATGTCTCCAGCATTGGCAAGCAGATTCTTTACCACTAGCGCCCCTGGGAAGCCCAGGAGGCTTGGTAAATGCTGACTTCCTTGCATACCTTTGATAACTTTATTACTTCCCTCTGTTAGAGATTCACAATTACTGGAAGTATCCTAAGGGCTCTGAAATACACTGCAATATGCATTGACTTCCTAAATGTATTTCACCATGAACTCTTTGTGTGTGTGTGTGGTTTTAAAATTATTTCTTAGCATCCATGTAAAAACTTTATGCACCACCACCGTAGGATTGTGAATATAGCTAAGAGCCACAAACACCCCAGTGGTCATCAAACCCTAAAAAAAGGAAACACAATTCAGACATATATCCCCATCCAGCTGGAGGGGCATCTCTGAAGCCTAACAGTGCAGCTTCCCCCACCATCTGCCTTTTCAAGACCAGTGCTACACTCAGGCCCTAGTTAATTGAACATTCAAAGTGCTGCCTGCAGGCAATGATCTCAGTGTCTATTTTGACTCATCATCTGACAAAATCAAGAGATGAAAGCAACATCTAATGGCGGTGAATACATAAATAGCCATTTCCATTCACTTTCAATTACCCTGCAGAGGAATCTGGTCACAGATGAGCTTAGTAAATTCACAGTATGTTATCCTCGATAGCCACGCTGGGCAAAATCACCCAATTTGTTAGAACATTAATCCTCTAAAAGCTTGCAACCCTAATGATTTTATGGCTTCAGATTGCTTTAATGGTAAAGCTGAGAGGACCACCCAAGGAGGCCTAGGTGTGACCGTCAGATGTGCAGACAGGCTTCTGATAATGTGCATGCAAGTCTTGCTGCCTCAATACCTGCTTTGCACTGGGGTGGCAGGTGTGCAACACTCTCCTTTGACTATAGGTCTTTCACAAATTCACCTCGGAGGAATGTCTGGTCCTTTGAAAGTCAAGATTGCATTTTATTTACTTCTGAATGCCCAGTAGTGGACATAATATCAAGCCCATGGAGTCTGCACGAAATGTATTCGTTAAATGAAAAATCAAGTAAGTGACAGGCATTTACCCTCAGGAAAGAGGGGGAAAGAGAAAGAAGGAAGGAAAGGAGGAAGGAACAGAGAAGAGGGGAGGAAAAAGGGGAGGGAGGGAGAGAAGGAGCAAAGGAAGAGAGAACGGTCATTTTTTCATACTTCTCAGTCTGAGGGCTGAGGTGAAGGCCGTCTTGATTCTACTTGTGAATCTGAAATTCGGAAGCTCTGATAACTTCACAGTACCCCTGGTAGAGTTATGCAACAACTCAAAGTGGACTGCGGACTGTCCTATGTGGGTTTAAATCTTGGATGTCTCTTAGTAGCTGTGCGACTCTGAGCCAATTATTTAGCCTCTCTGTATCTTAGTTTCTAAACTATCAGACAGGGATGATAATGAGGATGAGCAAGAGGACTGAATATGGTTTATATAATCTCTGTACTATCTATCTGTATATCTATGTTTATCTGTCTATGTAGAATGTCTGGTACGTGGTAAACACCATGTAAGCCTGCAGGACTAGGAGTACAGCGTTAATGAACTTATGATCCTTGTTTTCACGTCAATGGGTCTCTCTTAATGTAACACACTGTTCCCTTTTCTGCATCTCTTAGAATTCATTTCTCAACAGGCAGAGGCAGCGAAGAGTGTGTGTGTGCGTGCTCAGTCGCTTCAGTCTTGTTTGACTCTTTGCAACCCTATGGACTGTAGCCTGCCAGGCTCCTCTCTTTATGGGATTCTCCAGGCAAGAATACTGAAGTGAGTTGTCATGCCCTCCTCCAGGGTATCTTCCTGACCCGGGGATCAAACCCACATCTCTTAGGTCTCCTGCATTGGCAGGAGAGTTCTTTACTACTAGTGTCACCTGGGAAGCCCCCACCAAGAGTCTACCAAGGAATAAATAGTATGTACATGTTTGTCTGGAGAAGGAAATGGCAACCTGCTCCAGTGTTCTTGCCTGGAAAATTCCATGGATAGAACAACCTGGCAGGCTACAGTCCATGGGGTCGCCAAGAGTTGGACACGACTGAGCACGCGCGCATGCGCGCGCGCGCGCGCGCGCACACACACACACACACATTTGTCTGGCCTTTGCCCCCTACTCAGATCTCTCTAGGCCCTAGTAGAAGTGGAGAGGAGTCAGACACTGTTTACCACCTGGCAGACGGGTGCTCTTTGGCCTCTCCTCTTATCGCTCCTGGGGGGGTCTCTGATTCACACCTTCCCTTTGCAGAGACCATGATGGATTGCAAAACCCCCACAGTCTCACCTGGGGGGCTATATTCATCCTGCCTTGGATAGTGAGTCCGTGTAACGTGAATTCATACAGCTAGCAGGATGACAGTTGCTGGCTGACTAGTGATCATCTCAGGGACTCATGCTTCATAATGGCTTTCCTCTTTCGCAATGAAAAGTGCTTTTTTAAAAATTAACTTCAGGGACTTCCCTGGTCATCCAGTGCTTAAGACTCCATGCTCCCAAAACAGAGGGGCTGGGTTCATTCTGGTCAAAGGAACTAGAGCCCACATCAGACAACAAAGACCCAGTACAGTCACACACACACACAAAAAGAAGTCAACTTAATTGAAGTATAAATTATATGTAGTAAAATGCTCCCATTTTAAACGTTCAGTACAATCAGTATAATGAGATTTGACAAATGTATACACCTGTGTAACTACTACCATCATGAATACATTTCCATTCCTCCAAAATTTCCCATGTGCCCCTTGGTAGTAAATTATTCCCACACCAGTCCCCAAGCAATCACTCATTTCCCACTACAGATGAGTTTTGCCTTTGCTAGAATTTCATATAAATTCACTTTTGTGTGTTCTCTTTTATTCAACATGTTTCTGAGAGTTACTCATGTTTTTATATATTGCAGTGGTTTGCTTCTTTCTATTGCAAAGTAGTGGTCCTGTGAATAGATATATTTTGTTTTATTCAACTGTTGATGGACATTTGAATTATTTGCAGCTTTTGGCTCTGATGAATAAAGTTTTTGTGGATGTTCATGTACAATTTTTGGTGTGACGTATGCTTTTGATTTCTCTTGGATAGATTCCTAGGCATGAATCCTGGTCCTGTGGTAAATCTGTGTTTAACTTTATAAAAATTGGCCAGATTGTTTTCCAAAGTGTCTTACCATTTTGTGTTCCTATAAGTAATGTACAACAGTTCTAGTTACTCCACATTATTGTCAATTCTTGATATTATCAATTTTTTTAAATTTTAGTAATTCCAGCAGATATGTGATTATATCTTACTGTGTTTTAACTTTCATTCTCTGATATTTAGTGATGGTCAGCACCTTTTCATGTGCTACTGGCCATTTGTATGTCTTTGGTTAGGGTATCTGTTAACTCTTTTGCCCATTTTCTACTTTGGTTTCTTTTGAATTCTAAGAGTTCTTTATACATTAAAGATACAAGTTTTTTGCCATATATATATACATATATATATATATGCATGTGTGTGTATATATATACATATACACTTTTTTTTAATTGGAGGATAATTGCTTTACAATTGTGTTGTGTTGGTTTCTGCTGTACAACAATGCAAATCAGCCTAAATCCCCTCCCTTTTGAGCCTCCCTCCCACCATCCCCATATCCCACCCCTCTAGGTTGTCACAGAGTGCCAGGCTGGGCTCCCTGTGTTATTATGTGGCAGCTTTCCACTATTATCTGTTTTACATATGATAGTGTATATATGTCAATGCTACTTTCTCAATTTGTCCCACCCTCTCCTTCCCCTACCGTGTCCATGAGTCCATTCTCTACATATGCACCTCTATTCCTGCCTTGCAAATTGGCTCTTCAGTACCATTTTTCTAGATTCCATATATATGTGTTAATATGAAATAACTGTTTTCCTCTTTCTGACTTATTTCACCCTGTATAACAGGCTCTAGGTTCATCCACCTCAGTTCAACTGATTCACATTTGTTCCTTTTTATTCCATTACATATATATATATATACACATATATATGCATATATATTGAAATATATATTTTGAAAATATTTTGAAAATACTTTTTCCTATGCTTGCCTTTTCATTTTCTTAATGGTATCTTAGGAAGATCAGAAAATTTTCATTATGATAAAGTTAAATTTTTCAACTTTTCCTTCACATTTCATGTTGTGTTCCTAATCTATGCCAGTACGTGTTCACAAAGGTTTTCTTATATTTTTCCTTTAAAAAGTTCATAGTTTAGGCATTTACATTTATGTCTGTTCAACATTTCAAAGTACTGTGTGAGAATGATGTGAAGTACAATGTTCATTTTTTTCCTAAGTGGACACCCAGTTGTTCCAGCACCATTTGTGAAAAAGACTTTCTTCAAAGTTAATTCAATACACACACACATATACACACACAGACTATCTTCTGTTCTAGCCTTACATCAGTACCATGCTATCTTGATTACCATAGCTTTTAGAAATCTTGAAAGCAGGTAGTGAAAATTCTCCACTCTTGTTCTTCTTCAAAATTGTTCTGACCTTGTATGTCCTTTGTATTTCCATATAAATTGTAGAATCAAGTTGATAATTTCTCCCCTGCCCCCCCACAAAATTATGCTATGATTGAGCTATAATTCTATGTCCGTGAGAACTGATACCTTAATCCGGAGTCTTCCAATTCGTGAACACATATCTTACCATTTATTTAAGTGTCCTTTCATTTCTCTCAGCAACATTTTGTAGTTTTCAAGTTTCATAGTGTACAGTCTTAATACCTAGTGTTAAGTTCATCCTTGATTACTTCATGCATTTTACCCCACTTTTTGGGATCACTATTTTTCCTTGGATCCTCCAGTAATTCATGGCTAATATATAAAAATACATTTTTTTTTTGCATACTAACTTTTATCCTATGACCTTTCCACTTAATTCTAATAGATTTCTTATAGATTCCTTAGGGTTTTTCTACATATATGATCATGTCATACTTGAATAAAGGCAGTTTTACTTCTTCCATTGTAATTTGTATGCTTTTTTATTTGTCTGCCTTTATTGCACAGATGTTGACCATGTACTAGGACCAATGAGGCGCTGAGTAGAATTGACAAAACAGACCTCCTTGTTTTGTTCGCAATCTTACACTGAGTCCGTCACCATTAAGTCTGATGTTAGACGTGATTTCTTTTCTTTTTTTTTTTTTTTGTATCTGCCTTTCATCAGATCAGAAAGTTTCCTTTTATTCTTAGTTCGCTGAGATATTTTACCATGAATATATGTTGAATTTTGTTCAATGCTTTTTCTGTAGGTAATGAGGCTTATATTGTTTTTCTTCTTTATTCTGTTGACATGGTGATTGATATTGATTTTTTAATATAAACCAGCTTTGCATTCCTAGGATAAATCTTATTTGTTCATTTTGTATTATTTCTTTCATGTATGGCTGGATTCCATTTTCTGATCATTTGTAATTTTGTTTCAATGTTTATGAGGAACACGAGTCCACAGTTTTCTTGTAATACCTCAGTCTGTTTTTTTTTATCTGACTAAGGCTGACCTTATAAAACAAATAAGAAGTACTTATATTTCTGCTGTTTTCCAAAAAAGTTTGTGTAAAACATGTGGTTTCTTCGATAAATATTTGATGGAATTCACCAATGAAGCAACCTAGCAAATCAGCAGTAGTCTTTATAGGACATCTTTTAGTTTTGAATGCTGTATCTTCTATAGATATAGGCTATATAGACTTTCTATTTTACCTAAGTTGGTTTTGGTAATTTGCACTTTTCAAGAAATGCTTTTTTCATCTAAGTTGTCAATTTTTTGGCATAAAGTTGTTCACAATACTTCCTCATTTTTCTTTTAATGCAGCAGGATCTATAGTGATAAATTCTTTTATTCTTTTTATTGTTGGTTGATTGATTGACTTGGCTGCACCTAATCCTGGTTGCAGCATGCAGACTCTTTGCACATTGCGGGTGGGCTCTCTAGTTGTGGTGCTCGGGCTCAGTATTTGTGCTTACGCTTAGTTGCAGCACGGCATGTGGGACCTTGGTTCCCCCAGCCAGAGATCAGACTCCAGTCCCTGCATCTCAGGTCAGATTCTCAACCACTGCACACCAGGGAAGTCCCAATCCTTTTATTCTTGATATTTGGTAAGGTGTATCTTTTTTCTTTTTTTTTCTGATCAGCTTGCCTAAAGGCTTATCTATTTTATTGCTTTTATTTTTTTCAAAGAATCAGCTTTTGGTTTTATTTTCTGGTTTTATTTTCTCTCACTTTGTATTTAATAACTTTTGTCCTTATCTTTATTATTTTTTTTCTTCTGTTTATTTTGGGTTTCATTTCCTCTGTAGTGTACAACATGCAGATTCTTAAAGTAGAAGCCTAGATCATAATGTCCTTTTTTATCCTGGTAATATTCCTTGTTCTGAGTCTACTTTATCTAATATTAATACAGTCACTCTTTCTTTTGATTAGTTTTTCCTTGGTATTTTTTTTTTCATTCTTTTAACTTTAACCTGGTTTTTGATAATTAAAAATAGGTTTCTTGCAGGTATCACAGAGTTGAGTATTGCTTTTTTTTAATCCAGTTTAGCGATCTTGGTCTTTTATTTAGGATCCTTAGTTCATTTACATTTCATAAATTATTGATATGCTGCTGCTGCTAAGTTGCTTCAGTCGTGTCCGACTCTGTGCGACCCCATAGACAGCAGCCCACCAGGCTCCGCTGTCCCTGGGATTCTCCAGGCAAGAACACTGGGGTGGGTTGCCATTTCCTTCTCCAATGCATGAAAGTGAAGAGTGAAAGTGAAGTCGCTCAGTCGTGTCTGACTCTTAGCGACCCCATGGACTGCAGCCTACCAGGCTCCTCCATCCATGGGATTTTCCAGGCAAGAGTACTGGAGTGGGGTGCCACTGCCTTCTCCAATTATTCATATAGTTGGGTTTAAATCCATAATCTTGTCCTGTGCTGTTTGTATTTGTCTGAATACATTTTTTCTCATCTTTATTTTCTGAAGGATGTTTTTGCTTAATATAGACTTAATATAACTTAATCTAGGTTAGCAAGTTTGCTTTTTTCTTTGTACTTTTATCAGCATTTTAAATGTTTTTCCATTATGTATTAGCTCACACTCTTTCTAATAAGAAGTCTGATATCATTCTTATCTGTTCTCTTATATAATATGATATTCTCTTATCCTCTGGCTGTTTTAGAATCATCTCTTTATCATTTATTTTTAGTAATTTGATTAAGATAAGCCTTGGTGGGTTTGGGGGGCTTTGCTTGTTTATGTGATTGTTCATATTGGTTGGGGTTTGTTGAGTTTCTTGACCATATTATTTTATGGTTTATATCAAACTTGGAATTTTTTTCTTTATTTCACCAAATACTTTTTCTATCCTTTCCTTTCTTATTGGATTTCAGTTACACATATGTTCAGTTCAGTCGCTCAGTCGTGTCCAACTTTGCAACCCCATGAATTGCAGCACACCAGGTCTCCCTGTCCATCACCAACTCCTGGAGTTCACCCAAACTCATGTCCATCTAGTCTGTGATGCCATCCAGCCATCTCATCCTCTGTCGTCCTCTTCTCCTCCTGCCCCCAATCGCTCCCAGCATCAGAGTCTTTTCCAATGAGTCAACTCTTGGAAGGATGTGGCCAAAGTACTAGAGTTTCAGCTTTAGCATCAGTCCTTCCAAACAACACCCAGGACTGATTTCCTTTAGGATGGACTGGTTGGATCTCCTTGAAGTCCAAGGGACTCTCAAGAGTCTTCTCCAACACCACAATTCAAAAGTATCAATTTTTCGGTGTTCACATATGTAGAGTACTTGAAATTCTTGGAAAGATCACTGAGGAGCTGTTCACTTACTTTTTCTTTGTGTGCTTCCATTTGGATAGTTTCTATTCCTGCATCTTCAACTTAACTAATCTGTTCTACACAATCTAATCTTCTGTATTTTCATTCTGTAACATGTTTATCTTAGATATTGATTTTTTCATTCCTGAAAGTTCCATTTTCTTCTTTTTAAATGTTTTATTTCTTTCCTCACTAACTTCAGTAAAGAATCTGTGTGCAATGCAGGAGACCCAGGTTCAATCCCTGGGTCTGGAAGATCCCCTGGAGAATGAAATGGCAACCCACTCCAGTATTCTTGCCTGGTTTTGCAGAGTCAGACATGACTGAATGACTAACACACACATAGACACACACACTAACTTCATGTTTCTCTTTAAATACCTGAGCATATTTTTTATAGCACTTATAAAGCCGTTACATGTTAATTTTCTCTTGTCATTTCTAGGTTTACTGATTGACTTTTTCCTGGTTATGGGTCACATTGTCCTGCTTTTTACACATGTAATAACTTGTATTGGATGCTGGGGATTGTGACTGTTACACTTTGAATGCCTAGATTTTATTGGTTTTCATTAAAGTGTGTTTGTTTTTCAAGTAGTGATGTATGGATGTGAAAGTTGGACTATAAAGAAATCTGAGTGCCAAATAATTGATGCTTTTGAGCTGTGGGGTTGGAGAAGACTCTTGAGAGTCCCTTGGACTGCAAGGAGATCAAACCAGTCAATCCTAAAGGAAATCAGTCCTGAGTATTCCTTGGAAGGACTGATGCTGAAGCTGAAGCTCCAATACTTTGGCCACCTGATGCGAAGAACTGACTCTTTGGAAAAGTCAGAGAAAGATTGAGGACAGGAGGAGAAGGGGATGACATCCATGGTTGGATGGCATCACCAACTCAATAGACATGAGTTTGAGCAAGCTTCGGGAGCTGGTGATGGACAGGGAGGCCTGGTGTGCTGAAGTCCATGGGGTGGCAAAGAGTCAGACGCGACTGAGCAACTGAACTGAACTGAACTGAAAGTTTGTTTTGGCAAGAGGTTAATTTCTCTGTGAATCAGCTTGATCTTTTTGAAGTTTGCTTTCAAGTTTTAAGGAATGTCAAGAGTAGCCTCTACTCTAGGGTTAGTCTAGATTTAGTACTAAAGTGTGAGCTTTCTTGAGTCCCCATTTAATATTCAGTGTCTTACTACTATGACTACTTGGAACTCAAATAGATTCTAGTCAAGTGTGATCTCTGAGAATTGCTTGTTTTATACCTCCCTCAGTTCAGCCATCTTATCTTCTGTCGTTCCCTTTTCCTCCTGCCCCCAATCCCTCCCAGCATCAGAGTCTTTTCCAATGAGTCAACTCTTCGCAGGAGGTAGCCAAAGTACTGGAGTTTCAGCTTCAGCATCAGTCCTTCCAAACAATACCCAGGACTGATCTCCTTCAGAATGGACTGGTTGGACCTCCTTGCAGTACAAGGGACTCTCAAGAGTCTTCTCCAACACCACAGTTCAAAAGTATCAATTCTTCATTGCTCAGCCTTCTTCACAGTCCAACTTTCACATCCATACATGACCACTGGAAAAACCATAGCCTTGACTAGATGGACCTTTGTTGCAAAGTAATGTCTCTGCTTTTCAATGTGCTATCTAGGTTGGTCATAACTTTTCTTCCAAGGAGTAAGTGTCTTTCAATTTCATGACTGCAATCACCATCTGCAGTGATTTTGGAGCCCAAAAAAATAAAGTCTGACACTGTTTCCACTGTTTCCCCATCTATTTCCCACGAAGTGATGGGACCAGATGCCTTGATCTTCATTTTCTGAATGTTGACCTGTAAGCTAACTTGTTCACTCTCCTCTTTCACTTTCATCAAGAGGCTTTTTAGTTCCTCTTCACTTTCTGCCATAAGGGTGGTGTCATCTGCATATCTGAGGTTATTGATATTTCTCCCGGCAATCTTGATTCCAGCTTGTGCTTCTTCCAGCCCAGTGTTTCTCATGATGTACTCTGCATATAAGTTAAATAAGCACCTCCCTAGTGGTTCCTTAATTGGCTTTGAGGGATTTTCATCCTCTGCATGCAAAGCTTACAATTCATTTATAGACTCCAGTGGACCTCTGGGCAAGTGTAGGGTGCTCTTTCTCTGCATGGTGCCCTACGGTCCAGTTCCCTGACCTAAAGACTGCAGCTGTCTGAGCCTTCCCAGCCACTGGTTTCTGTGTCCTCAATGCAAAAGGGTCACTGCGCTCTGCCTAGACTCTCCCTCTATGAGCTGAGGTCATTGAAAGGATGACTCCACATTGCTTTCTTACATTTACTGTAATCTCTTAAAGATCACAGTGCTGCACTGCCTATTACCCAAAATCTGAAGTTGCTGTTGTTTAGTCTCTAAGTCATGTCTGACTCTTATGCAATCCCATGGCCCTTTGCCCACCTGGTTCCTCTGTCCATGGGATTTCCCAGACAAGAATACCAGAGTTGGTTGTCATTTCCTTCTCCAGGGTGTTTTCCTGACCCAAGGATCAAACCCACATCTCCTGCATTGAGCCACCTGGGAAGCCCAGAGTCTGAAGACAGTTGTTTAATGTATTTTTGTCTAATTTTCTAGTGTTTCTGGTGGGAGAACAAGTCCAATCTCAGTTACATTATCATATTTGGAACTGAAAGTCAAATGCTGTTTTTCTGTTATACTTTAAGCAAAATGATTTTCCGATTTAAGTAAAATTAACATTAAACTACAAAAGACTTAACCTTCCCCTTCAAAGATCACAGTAATCCCTTTTCATCATTGAAAAGATTTGGGAAAAAGAAAAGAACAAATGGTCAAAGAAATCCTAAACATGTACCCCAATGTTCATCACAGCACTGTTTATAATAGCCAGGACATGGAAGCAACCTAGATGTCCATCAGCAGATGAATGGATAAGAAAGCTGTGGTACATATACACAATGGAGTATTACTCAGCCATTAAAAAGAATACATTTGAATCAGTTCTAATGAGGTGGATGAAACTGGAGCCTATTATACAGAGTGAAGTAAGCCAGAAGGAAAAACATCAATACAGTATACTAACGTATATATATGGAATTTAGAAAGATGGTAACAATAACCCAGTGTACGAGACAGCAAAAGAGACACTGATGTATAGAACAGTCTTATGGACTCTGTGGGAGAGGGAGAGGGTGGGAAGATTTGGGAGAATGACATTGAAACATGTAAAATATCATATAAGAAACGAGTTGCCAGTCCAGGTTCGATGCACAATACTAGATGCTTGGGGCTAGTGCACTGGGACGACTCAGAGGGATGGTATGGGGAGGGAGGAGGGAGGTGGGTTCAGGATGGGGAACACATGTATACCTGTGGCGGATTCATTTTGATATTTGGCAAAACTAATACAATTATGTAAAGTTTAAAAATAAAATAAAATTTAAAAAAAAAAAGAAAAAAAAAAAAAGAAATCCTAAATGGTTACTTTGTCAGGATTTCCATTAAATGAATGTGTGTACCTCTTCACTTAGCAACAACTCTCTGCCTCACTGCTTTTGTTCATTTGGATTCTTGATTCTGGATTCCCCCATGTAGTAAGTCCCCCACTTCATTCAAAATGTCTCTCAGCAGAATTTCTTGCCTAATTATCCATCTCTTCAGAGTCCAACTCCCCATGCAGGGACCATCTATGTGGGCCACACTTCAGTGGTGGTGGGAGACCAACTTAGGGTTTATTGCCTTTGACCAATGTAATATCTATTATTACCAGCAGACACCTTCTGAAGAAATACTTCTGCCTTTGTTGTTTAACCCAAAAGGGTACATCTAATTAATCCAGGAAGAACAAAGGCCTCTTGGCCAGTCATTGGAAGTGAACATTTTAATTAAATGAGGTCTTTAAATGTCTCCAGGTGGGCAGTTAATAAAACAAGAGAACTTTCAATGACATTTAACCAAAATTTATTTCTCTCCCTCCAGTCTCCAGAAGAGCAATAGAAGGAAGCATTCAAAACAATTCCTTCTTAATTGACTTCCAAGGGATGATACAGTTACCCGCCAGGCAGTTACAGGCTAGATGTTTATTTTATTTTGTTTTTACTATTTTAATTAATTTGTTAAATGGCATTTTCATTTATTTATTAATTCAGAAACACTGAATTATTTATTTCACTCTTATTACATGTCATGCCTTATCCTAGCCATTCCCTATTGGTGGCTGGAGATGGTGGCTGTTCCCAAGATTCTCACAGTCTCCTAAAGGAGCAAGATGTGTAACTGGATCATTATGATATAATGAAGTCATTTTAGGGAGACGTGCTCAGAGCTACAGCAGTACAGAAGGAGTCATTCTCTATGCCTGGCAAGAACTCCCAAGGGGTTACCATTTCAGCAATGATTATGGTCAATATATCTGAACCTCTCAGAATTGAGCCAACCTTGAACTGGATACATGGTAAGACATATAAGGGGAAGTAACACAAAAGAAGAGAAAATAGTATAGTAGCCCACCCATGTACTATTCAGAGTTTCAATATTATCAACATATAGCCCATCTTGTTTCACCTATACCCCATCTTCTCACTGGATTATTTTAAGGTAAATATATCATATCATTTTATCTATATACACCTTAGCATGTTTCTTTAAAAAAAAAAAAAAGGATTCTTTATAAAAACAAAAGGTATTGCCATTTTTAACATAACAAGTGTCATTATTTCACCTCCCAAATTGAAGTAAATCCTCAATATAATCACTGCACAAATTTCCCTGCATAAGAGCCCAAAGTCCGCTTTGGTTGAGAGGGCTCCCGAAGTTCACTCCATGGTGACCTGTCCAAAGCCTCCTCGCCAGGGCCCTCAATACCCTTCCCCTGCAGCTCCTGAGCCCAGGCTGATCTGGCTAGGATTGTAGCAGTGTTAACGACCAGGAGGGGGATCTGAAAACTACTTTCCTTGCCATACCTCTTATCAGCCATAGCTGAGTCTGAGTTTCCTTTGTGCTCCTGCTTTGCTTCCCTGATAAGTTTCTGACCATTTGACTACCGCACACGTGACTATCTGTGGTGGCTGTAAACCTACTACAAATTCTTTGACACGTCTTCTGTTGGGAAATGATGTCAGTGCCCCAGTTGAATCAGGGTGGCTTTGGACTGCTGATCAATACAGTCGAAGTGATACAATGTGACTTACAAGGCTGGGTCATAAATGGCCAGGGAGCTCCAGTCATTGTGGCTGCACCGGTGCACTGTACGCAAAGCATGGAGAAGTCACAGGCCACATGGAGACATCACATGTGGACATTCCAGTTGAGAATCCCAGTCAAACCCAGTCTTTATACCAGCTCAGCAGGCACCACACCGGCAGTTGAAGAAGTTTCCAGCTGATTCCAGTCCATTACCAGTTGAGTCATTCCAGAAATCTGAGTCTTCTCAGCTGAGACTTGAGGTATTATAAAGCAGAGACGAATCATCTCCACTTAATTTTTATTAGAGAGTGTCCCATCTGAAATCCTTACCCACAGGATAATGGATTCAGAATAATTAAATGGTGAATGCTTTTGTCACTAAATTGTGTGGTAATTTGTTACATACAACATTAATAACCACCCTAGTTCTTGCATGCCTGTTTCCTTAGAGCATTGAAAGTGAGAGTGGTAGTCGCTCAGTCATGTACCACTCTTTGCGATTCCATCCTCTGTCCATTTCCCAGGCAAGAATACTGGAGTTGGGTGCCCATTCCCTTCTGCAGGGGATCTTCCCGACCTAGGGATTGGAGGTGGGTCTCCTTCATTGCAGGTAGATTCTTTACAGTCTGTGCCACCAGGGAAGCCCAAAGGAGTGAGATGCTATGTACATCACATGCGTGTGTACATGCTAAGTAGCTTCAGTCGTGTCCAGCCCTCCAGGCTTCTCTGTCCATGGTATCCTCCAGGCAAGAATGCTGGAGTGGGTTGCCATTCCCTTCTCCAAGGGATCTTCCTGACCAAGGATTAAACCCAGGTCTCTTGCATGGCAGGCAGATTCTTTATGGTCTGAGCCACAGGGAAACTTTTGCCACAAGGAAGAGGTTATTTGTTTGCACCAGTCTCTCCTTACCTGTTCTTGTTGCTGGTGCAGCTTGTTCTGCTTCAGGTCCCCCACCCTTCAGAGACCATGCCTACTTGAAACAGAATAGGACCCTATGGGGCTATTCCCCTACCCAGGATAGACCCCTGCCTTGTGTCCTCCACTGACTTTTGTCTATAGAAAAGCTTTAGCCAAAGAATAAGTTTAATCAGAGAAGTGAGAAAATGCAACAGCAGCAACCAAACAAAACCAAATAATTGTTTAGACATTTGTTGTTGTTGTTGTTGTTGTTGTTCGGTTGTGTCCAACTCTTTGTGACCCCATGGACTGCAGCACGCCAGGCTTTCCTGTCCTTCACCATCTCCCGGAGCTTGTTGAAACTCATGTCCATTGAGTCATTGATGACATCCAACCGTCTCGTCCTCTGTCATCCCCTTCTCCTCCTGCCTTCAATCTTTCCCAGTATCAGGGTCTTTTCCAATGAGTTGGCTCTTCATATTAGGTGGCCAAAGTATTGGAGCTTCAGCTTCAGTCCCTCCAAGGAAAATTCAGGGTTGATTTTCTTAAGGATTGACTGGTTTGATCTTCTTGAAGTCCAAGGGACTCTCAAGAGTCTTCTCCAGCACCACAGTTCAAAAGCATCAATTCTTCAGCGCTCAACCTTCTTTACAGTCCAACTCTCACATCAATTAGGCATTAAACAAAATCAAAGATCTTTAGTTCTCCCTCAAGGGCTATAAATAATATTCTGAGCTATATCCTTTGAGCTGTTTTGTATATACTGAAACCCCCACCAGGTGAAAGAAGTTAACTACATGATGCCAAGACTGTAGTCATGATAGAAGCTTGCCACAATTCCAAGAACTGGCCTCAAGGAAATGGGAGCAATAAAGATGATGTTGATTAGACCACCTCATCATCAGTTTCAAGATACTGTCAGAACTGATGGTGCTGCTTTGCATGAAGCCTCCTCCCTCTGTCTGTGCACCCTTGAAAGTTCCCCTTAAAAGCTCTTGCTCATTGATTGTCAGTGGGGAATCAGCCTTTGATTGCTGGTCTCCAAAATAAAGCAAACTTTCCACCAGCCTTGCCTCTTGAGTATTGGCTTTTGAGCAGGCAAGCAGCTGGACCTCACTTTCAGTAGCAAACTGACACAGAGCCCCAGAAAGGAATCAAAGGCCTCCCTCCCCCAGACCACGGTCCTCACTTATCTCAGGTTATGACAGTGGGAATATCTATTGCCTTCAGGGGAAAGCCTTTCCCCACAGCAGGGTGTTATATGGTTCATGGCCTCAACAAAATAATTTGGTACATACTGGATCATCCTAATTGCGACTTTCATTCATATTCATGATCATCTTGGCTCAAGGTCCCATTTATCGAATTGGATCTGTTGGCTGGCTGGTTAGGATACTAAAATTGCAAAAAGCACTTTCTTTGGTCTCTGTTGGCCAGGAAAGTCAGGCAACTCACTAGCACAGCAAAATTAAAACAAAGCAACAGTAAACAAGCAAAAATAACAAAATAAAAATTACTCAGGAGAAAGACAAGAGGGAGAAAGACTAAAGAAGAGTCAGAGTAGCAAATGCTGGCAGTCAAAGAAAACAGCTATCTCCAGAGCTCACTGAGAACTTGTGGTCCAGGGGGACATTTACTGAAAGGGCATCTGACTTGTTTCTTGTGGCAGTCCATAGAACACGGCACAATTCAGAGTGTGTCAAGTTCAAGGTACTCCAATGGGTTTGGCTCAGCTTCCAAGGGAGCGTGTATTACTTGGTCTTTAATAACAATAACATTTGGGCTTCCCTGGTGGCTCAGTGGTAAAGAATCCACCTGCCAGGGCAGGAGACATGGGTTCAATCCCTGGTCTGGGAAGATCCCACATGCCAAAATGCAACTAAGCCCATGGGCCACAACTATTGAGCCTGTGCCCTGCAGCCCGCGAATGGCAACTATCAAGCCCACGTGCAGCATCTACTGAAACCCACATTCCAGAGTCTGTACCATACTGAGCTGCTTCAGCTGGGTCTGACTCTGTGCGATCCCATGGACTGTAGCCCCCCAGGCTCCTCTGTCCGTGGGATTCTCCAGGCAAGAATACTGGAGCGGATTGCCATTCCCTTCCCCAGGGGATCTTCCCAACTCAAGGATAGAACCGGTGTCTCTTACGTCTAACCTGCATTGGCTGGTGGGTTCTTTACCACCAGCGCCACCCAGAACGCCCTGCTGCACAAGAAAAACCACCAGTGAGAAGCCAGCGCCCTGCACTGGAGGGCAGCCCCGCTTCCCACCACTAGACAAGGCCCATGCAGCAGCGAAGACCCAGCACAGTCGAAAAAATACAATTTAAAGAACAATAACATTTATGGCAGCTTATGAAATGTATAGGAATTTTCATAATCACAATCTTATTTGATCCTCACAGCCCCAGGCAGTGATAGTTACAGCAGTATTACTGCATTTAAAACTGAGCAAAGTAAGATGAAAATAAGAAAAGTTATCTTCTCAAGGACTCCCCATTTCACATTTCTTTCTATACATCACAATGGACTTTGATTCAATAATTAATTGACTAGAAACTCAGCTCTGGAAGTTATGCAGTGACAGAGATATCACTCTTCTTTATTCAGAAGAGACAAATAATTAACAAGAAAGTGGCTATCAAGGATTTTCCAAGTGAGCAAGTTCCAGTGTCCTATCTTATTCAGTCCTATATTTACCTTTATAAGGAATAATCATAGCCCATTAATCGAACATTTAATGGGATCAGCATCTTAGATGCTTTATATAAACCTGACAACAAATGTGACCGACGTTCATTTTAATGACAAAACTGAGGCTCAGAGAGGCGAAGTAACTCACCCAGCGTTGCACAGTCAGATAATAACAGAGTCTGAATTTGAATGAGTGCCTGAGTCTAAAGTCTTGGTTCTTTTATTATTATTATTATTAAATATTAATAGCTGATTTACAATTTTATTGCAAATTTCCTCTGTACAGTGAAGCAACTCAGATATATATATACATATTTTTTCATAGTCTTTTCCATTAAGGTTTGTCACAGAATATTAAATATAGTTCCTTGTGCTATACAACAGTATGATCTTGTTTATCCATCCTATATATATGTTTACCTCCACTAATCCCAAACTCCCAATCCTTCCCTCTCCTACACCCTCTTCCCCTTGGCAACCACAAGTCTCTTCTCTATATCTTTGAGTCTGTTTTCATTTCATAGATATACTGAATTGTATCATATTTTAGCTTCCACACAGAAGTTATATCACATGGTATTTGTCATTCTCTTTCTGACTCACTTTGCTTAGTATGATAATCTCTAGGTCCGTCCATGTTACTGCAGATGGCTTTGTTTAATCCTTTTTGATGGCTGAGTAATATTCCATTGTGTATATACCGCATTTTCTTTACCCATTCACCTGCATATGGACATTTAGGTTGTTACCATGTCTTGGCTATTGTAAATAGTTAAAGCCTTGGTTCTTAAAGACCACATTTTATTGCCTTGGTAAGCAACAATGTGCTAAGTCACATGTGATGTGTCTTATCTTTGAGTTAAGGGAAAGTTAAATTCTTTCCAGCAATCACTATCAAAGAATGTCAGAAAGTGTTATATATAAAAATATTGGCAAGCGTAGTGGGGAGGGAAGAGGAGCATCATCAAAATCTAGTTTAAATGTTTTGACTTAATTAAACTTCAGTGATCTGGAGGAATTACTTTTCCAAATTACATTTTTCCTTGCAGTTCAGTGCACATGAGTTGTTATTCCACGTTTACTTTGTATATATGCTTATGCTCAATTGTGTCCAACTCTTTGTGGCCCTTTAGACTGTAGCCCACCAGGCCCCTCTGTATGTGATTTTCTAGGCAAGAATACTGGAGTGGGTTGCCATTTCCTTCTCTAGGGGAATCTTCCAAGCCCTTATCTTTATTATTAATATTTTTATTGCACTATTATCTTTATTTACATAAAGCAAAAGGATTTTCTTCTAAAAATTAAAAAAAAATCTTGATCAGTAGTTAAAAACATTTACAAGTACATACCCCCATAATTTTTTGCATATGAATAGATGAATAAATGTGATATATTCATACTGGATTCTTATGGCACAATCCTTTTCTTTGTCACTTCTCTTCTTTGAACCGTTCCACATTTCTGTCATTTCTACCTTCCTGTGGTTATGTTTTGAATAAGGTTTCCTTTTTGCCTTTTCATTATTTTTGTTGGTGTGATCAAGCTGCTTTCAGTCCAGTTTTTCCCGTTATTTTGCAAGTCTCACCTCCCCTTCATTTCATTGATGGCTGCAGTCCCTTTCTGTGCTCTCAATCATGCTTAGGCTTTTCTGTTTTATTTGAAGAAGAGATACCAGTGGTTTCTCCTCTACCCCAGGTGTCCTATTTTTTCCATTTTCTCCTGATCCTAATGATACCAAGTTTTAAAATATACTCATTCCCCTTTCTCTTCCTGTCCTTGACAGCCTGCCTTCCTCACCATGAAACTTCAGGAATGGAAAAATTTAGTCCTTCTTCCTATCTCCAACTTTTAGACTTTGCTGAGATAGTTAAAATCATTGGTTTGTCTTTTCAAGAGCTCATATTTATCACTTCATATTATTAAAATGGGCTTCCCTAATGGCTCAGATGGTAAAGAATCTGCCTACCATGCAGGAGACTCTGGTTTGACCTCTGGGTCGGGACGATCCCTTGGAGAAAGGAATGGCAACCCACTCCAGTATTCTTGCCTGGAGAATCCCGTGGACAGAGGAACCTGTACAGTCCATGAGGTCACAAAGAGTTGGATACAAGTGAGGAACTAACATTTTCATTTTCATATTAAACATATTAAAATCTCCCAGGCTAATATTATCTATTAGATTTAAAATAAATATATTTTGCAAGCCTGGTTTCTCATCACTGTTTCCTCCCTTCGACATTTCCATACTGATTTTGTTTTTCCATTCCTTTGTTTGGTGTCGTTTCTAGAATCATTTCTTCATATGGAGAAGATAGATGCTAGAGTCTCTGATTACTGGCACAACCACAATTAAATTCCTTTCATCTTGACAAGAGAATGATCATTGGTTAGTTGTAGGATTCCTAGATTGCAGGCTTTTTTTTTTTAAGTAGTTTTTTGGGATGTTAGTTTGCTGTTGCTGCTACTATTATCAATAAGAAGGCTGATTCCTCATCCTGTGTAGGAAATCTGACTTTTCTGGAAAGTCTTTTTGTCTGGAAGTTTGTGAGATTTTTCCTCCCACCCTTAGAATTACCAAGACATGTCTTCTTTAAAAAAAAAAAAAAAAAAAAATCAATACTACCAGAAACTCACTGATTCCTTTCAATATGCAGACTCAAGTCTTTCATAATTCTGGGAAGTTTTCTACTATAATTTAATTAATTCTCTACTTGATTTTTTTCTTCTAGGACTTCTTTTAAAATTACTGCTACACTACTTTTCATGTCAGGGCTCCTAAATATATCTTAGGAAAAAAATATATTTTCTCATCATTTCTACTTTGCATTTTGGATTTATTTTTTGCTATTATTCTTCCAGACCCACTAGTCCCAATCAGCAAATGTTTGGCTAGGAAATCCTCTTTTTGGGGTCAAGAAAGTCTCTTCCCTCTCCACATGCTGGCTGTGCTTCAAGTGTATTTTATGATCCTTCTGTTTGAATGTTCCTCTCTCCCCATCAGCAGCTCTAGTTCATTGTGCAGTGTTATTCGTTCTGGCTGATCTTCCTTCTCTAAATTCTGGGCCTTGTTCACTGGGAGCAAGTCCTTCATGAGTTCCCAGGAGCTCAGGTGGAATGTTGGGGACCCTAAGCAGTGGCTGGATCACTGAATCTCTTGGAATCCACTGCTTTAAGATTCTCACTAGGGATTCTCTAATGGCTCACTGGTAATGAATCTGCCTGCAATGCAAGAGACCTGGGTTCGATCCCTGGGTTGGAAATATCCTCTGTAAAAGGAAATGGCAACCCACTCCAGTATTCTTACCTGGAGAAGTCCATGAACAGAGGAGCCTGGTGGGCTACAGTCCATGGGGTCACAGAGGCAGACACGACCGAGTGACTATCACTTCACGTGTTGATTAAAACAAAGATTGTAATATTAAGAGACTTCCCTAATGGTCCAGTGGTTGAGATTTTGCCTTTCAATGAAGGACGTGTGGGTTCAATCTTTTGTCAAAGAGTTAAGGTCCCACATGCCTCATGGCCAAAAAACCAAAACACAAAACAGAAGCAGTATTGTAACAAATTCAACAAAGACTTTACAAGATGGTCCACATCAAAAAAGTCTTTAAAATAAAAAAAAATAATAATAATAATAAAACGTTATTTTTTTAATAATAAATACTACTACTAATAATAAAAACATTATTATTGTTGAGACGCATTCTCCTCTCCAGCTGAGGATCGCTGTGGACTAGCCACTGCAGTGGGGAGAGAGGTCCCAGCCTTCTCTTCTCTCACTTCCCTTTTGTCTTCTTCTGCCAGCTTGCCAGTGTCTCTGACCCAGGGGCACCAAAGCAGGGAGATGAAGAGCAGTGAACAGAGTAGGAGTTTTTACTCTAATGACAATGGAAGGACTTATGTTGAAGCTGAAACTCCAATATTTTGGCCACCTGATGCAAAGAGCTGGCTCATTTGAAAAGATCCTGATGCTGGGAAAGATTGAGGGCAGGAGGCGAAGGGGACGACAGAGGATGAGATGGTTGGATGGCATCACCGACTCGATGGACATGGGTTTGGATGGAATCTGGGAGTTGGTGATGGACAGGGAGGCCTGGAGTGCAGTTCATGGGGTTGCAAAGAGTCGGACACAACTGAGTGACTGAACTGAACTGGACTGACGTTTTTCCGAGATGGCTTCGCTCTTTGAGTTTGCCAAGTGTCACATCTGGCGTCTTCTCTTGTGCTGGGACTTGGTGCTCTCCTGAGTGCTTCTGCTATCTCCAGCCAGGCCATGGGCATCATCGTGTTGTACGTTCCACAGCATGAACAAGAGAGTTTCCTGTGGCTTACTGGACGCCTTAACGTCCAGGTTTGTCTTCTGACTCTTCACTGAAGACCCTTCGCTGGGATCCCCTCTTTGCTCATCTCCTACTCATCCAAAGCAGTCCTCTCGGACAAGATTCAGACCAGCTCCTAGTTGGCTAAGTCACATTCCCACAGTTGGAAACACTACACATGGACGCTTGATGCAATAATCTCTGAGAACAGAAACCAATCTCAAGGCAGGACCATGTTCTTAGTTGGTACCATCAGAGAAACTAGCCAAGCCAGTCAACTCTCTCAGAATTAATTTCCTAGGAAGAAGCTTTATCTCCCCAGGGGCAAGGAACAAACCAAGCTCTTCAAGTAAATTCACTGAAGATCCTCTCTTTTCATGGGGTTCACACCCCAACTACCTCTTTGAGTGGAGAGAATGGTTTACAGCTATGCTCTGTCCAAACAAATCTTCTCCTAGGTATGACTCTCAACCTTTAAACCCTCAGTGTAGGGAGAGGTTTAAAATTTGCATTCTGTATAGGGAACAGACTTGTGATTGCCAACGGGGCAGAAGGTGAGAGAGGGATGGATTGGGAGTTTGGGATTAGCAGATGCACAGTATTATCTGTACAAAGGATAAACAATAGGTCCTATTGCATAGCACAGGCAACTATACACAATAGCCTGTGACAAACCATGATGGAATGAATATGAAAAAGAATGTGTATGTATATAACTGAATCACTTTGCTGTATAGCATAAATTAACAGAACATTGTAAATCAACTATACTTCAATTTAGAAAAAATAAAGATTTGTGTCTTGAGTTTTCAGTTACCTCCTTTTCCAAGTCCCCAAGGGTGGCTCATCTCACTTTGGAATCTACTATCTACTGTATCTTGGCATCTCAAACATGATTTTTAAATCCATCAGTTCAGTTCAGTTCAGTCGCTCAGTCGTGTCCGACTCTTTGTGACCCCATAAATTGCACCACGCCAGGCCTCCCTGTCCATCACCAACTCCTGGAGTTCACCCAGACTCATGTCCATCGAGTCAGTGATGCCATCCAGCCATCTCATCCTCTGTTGTCCCCTTCTCCTCCTGCCCCCAATCCCTCCCAGCATCAGAGTCTTTTCCAATGAGTCAACCCTTCGCATGAGGTGGCCAAAGTACTGGAGTTTCAGCTTTAGCATCATTCCTTCCGAAGAAATCCCAGGGCTGATCTCCTTCAGAATGGACTGGTTGGATCTCCTTGCAGTCCAAGGGACTCTCAAGAGTCTTCTCCAACACCACAGTTCAAAAGCATCAATTCTTCACTGCTCAGCTTTCTTCACAGTCCAACTCTCCATATCCTAATACAAATGATGTTTGCATTTGCCAAATTCATAGCCTGATTTCTACTTCAAATGTTTGTTTTGCACTTCCTTTCAAATGCTTCTGAAAGATTTTTTTCCTTCAACATTAAGTACCTTGAGACTAGTGGATTAGGAACAATTGTTTATAGTAAGGGTCCCCAACCTCCAGGATCTAATGCTTGATGATCTGAAGTGGAGCTGATATTAATATAATCATAATAGAAATAAAGTGCACCCAACCCATACCTCCCCACCCCAATCTATGAGAAAAATCATCCTCTATGAAACTGGTCCCTGGTGCCCAAAAGGTTGGGGACTGCTGATTTAGAAATCACAGAGAATGTGGAGTGTTTTATATTTCAAAAATATTTATATCACAACATCCTCAAATTGATTTAACAAAGGAGAGACTGCTGGGGCTGCTGCTGCTAAGTCGCTTCAGTCGTGTCTGACTCTGTGTGATCCCATAGACGAGGAGAGACTAAATACTAACAAATGCCCTTTTCTCCTTCTGGTTTGTACAGCTACACAGATATTCACAGCCTGGAGCCAGACCACTCCACCAACACAGATGATCCAGAATCAGGGTCCATCTTGGTAACCACAGGAGCAGGCAGGCAGTGACATCAGAAGCCAGCACCGTGACTTCTGTTTGCCTAGTGCTGCTGCGTTGAGGAAATCACAAGGTGGTGTAAGGAAAACATTCGACAAAAAGCCTTTCATTCCTGTTGAGAGGTGCTTGGGAATGGTTTCTAAAGGAAGTTTCTGAATCCCCGCAGCCATTTTTAAACCTTCAACTTGCATTAATAAAAGGTATATAGAAAAGAACTTGACAATTTGAAAGTGATGTAAAGTAATAAGAATGCAGATTCAAATAGATCTACTCTCTATTTTTCATTATATTATATATATATACACACACACATATGTATGTATATATAGGCTTCCCAGCTGGCTCAGTGGTAAAGAACCCGCCTGCCAATGCAGGAGACCTAAGAGACATGTGTTCAATCCCTGGGTTGGGAAGATCCCTGGAGGGGGAAATGGCAACCCACTCCAGTCTTCTTGCCTGTAAAATCCTGTGGATAGAGGAGCCTGGAGGGCTACAGTCCATGGGGTCACAAAGAGTCGGACATGACAAGCGTCCAGCACCAGCACATACATTCTCTTTAAACCAATTGTTAGTTTTCGCTTTTAGTTTGACTATATAGGCACCCAGCTGTAAGGTGGTTATGCCATCACCCCAGACTCAGTCAGACTTGTATAAAGTCATTTTCATATAAACACAAGTTGGATGCAGTAATTAGGCTGGCCTATGGTGTTTATTGATTTCTGCTTGAACTCTGCTTTTCCTAACGCTCCACTTTCCTTCCAGCTACACTCCAGGCTCTCATATTACCTCCTCACACCTGTTCTGCTCCATCATGACTTCCAGCTTCACTCATTACTTTTCAGGGCATCTCTAAAACTGTACCCTGAAATAACATGCCACACACCAGATTTATTATTCAGAATGCTCATGCATGTAATATATTTGGCTTACAGCCTCAAAAAAATAAGTTGGAGATTTATCCCACTAAGAAAATTCACAAGCCCCATCCTGGTTATAAGAACTAGCAGTTGGTTAGTTGTTCTCTGGGCAAGAGAGAAACAATTTTCTGGCTGCACTGATTGCTTAAGATTATTAAAAAGAGGGGCTTTCAAGAGAAGCTGAAAGGACGTCCCTGGGGGTGCAGTGGTTAAGACTTCACACTTCTACGGCAGGGGGCATAGGAAACTAAGATCCCACATGCCTCACCATGTGGCCAAGAAAAAAACAAAACAAAACAATAATAGTTAAAAAAAATAGAAGTTGAATGGCCCAGTCTATATGAGTTCCCGATATCTTGGCAGACCATTATTACTCATGATTAAGGGAGGCCTAACAACCCTCTCAAAGAAAAATCCATGTCACATGAGATGTGCAAAAATGAGAAAAGCTCTACAAAGAAATGTCATCTAGCAGCAGTCCAACACATTCACAGCCTGACTCAAAGGACAGCACTCCAGCCCCGAAATCTGCCCGGTTGCAGGCCACTGTCGATGACTACACAGGCCATGTCATACGACCCAGGACTCCAGGCTATGTTGACATACCTGCTCGGTGACGTAGTGGCCGTGTCACGCCTCTCTAGAGACACAGCTTAGCTGGAGATGCAGGACTTCTGACTTAGGACTGCTGACTCCCTGATCCGTTAGGTCGCCCCTAAGTAAGTGTCTTGTCTCCAGGGAGTCCCTCCCACGTAGGAGGAGGAAGGCCCAAACAGATGACCCAGTGCTTTAGCAGGACTGGCTTTGGAGAAAGACATATATACAAAACATCAAGACAAATCTTTAGAGTAACTCTTTTTAAAATAGTGTTTCTGAGTTCAAAAATAACTCATCCAAACATTTTAAAACTCATTTTATGTGAGCTAATCGGCTGAGTGAATTGAAAAGTTGTGGGACTTGTGCAAAACCAATTGTTTCTGCAAATGGGTTATCCCACTTAAAACAAGTCTGACTCTGCGACCCGGTGGACTGAGCCTGCCAGTCTCCTCTGTCCATGAGATTTCCTAGACAAGAATACTGGAGAGGGTTGACATTTTCCTCTCCAGGGGATCTTCCGGACCCAGGGATCAAACCCAGGTCTCCTGCCTGCACTGTAAGCGGGTTCTTTACTGACAGAGCCACAGGGGTGTGCTCATACATGCCAAAACTTGTTTTTACAAAGGTAGCTATGAGAATGCTTGCTCTTACCAGGGTGACTCCTCTGCACAGTAAAATTGTATAGTATTATTTAGCAGTGAAGCACACCCCCTGGTGGACATAAGCAGGAATTTAAAATCAGTAAAACCTTTACATAAATTTCATTCCTATTTAATGTTTAAATCACAGAATTAAAAATTAAAAGGGGATAGCTGCTTCATTTGGTGGGCCATAAGTGCTGTAGGACTGTAGAAACTTTATGTTAATGTCAAGGCTTTTTAGGCCTTTGTAAGGGTTGAGATGAAAAGCCATTTTAGGGTTTGGAATGGGACAGGGGTCTCTCAATCTTGGCACTATTGACATTTTGAGCTTGATAATTCTTTGTCTGTTCTGGGCATTGTAGGATGTTCAGCAGATCCCTGGCCTCTACCAAGCCAATGTTAGTAGTACTACTCCAAACACACACACACACACACACACACGCACGCACGCATTGCTAACACTACAAATAACCCCTAGTTGAGAACCACTGGAGTAGGAGTTAGAGGGATGACATGATATAATATGATATCATTTAATAAAGATCACTCTCTGCTTCTCTGTTGAGGCAGGCAACAGCTAGGCATGGAGATGGTAAAAAGCAGTCAGATTCTAGATTTATTCTGAAATTAGAGCTGACGGAAAGATTTGAAGGACAGATATGGAGTGAGAGGGAGAAAGAATCAAGGCTGACACCCAAGATTTTGGCCTGAACAACTAGAATTATGTTGCCATTAACTGAGGTGGGAAAACAGCAGGAAGACCTGGCTCTGGAGTTGTTTGGACTTGAGGACCCAGATCAGGAGCACACAACTGTGGATGTTAGCTTTGAGAGGCATTGCAGACACCCAACAGAGATGATGTTATTAGACAGTCTAAAATCAGGAGCGAGGTCCAGACTGTTGCTATAAGTTTGGGAGTCAGTACCTTATAGATAATATTATAGATAATGTTTAATGAACTTAAGAAATGAAAAAAATTATATGTATTTATGAAAAAGGGTGATGTTCTGGAAGTCATGTGTCTGTATGCAGATTTTTTTTTCTTTTAAAAAAATGGTTTTATCCTAGTAGCTCCTTTCTTAATGTTATCTTTAGTCAATATCTATAATTTATCATACTTTCTGCAATAACTTAATTACCTGGTTGTTTCTAGATTATGAGCTCCTGAGAATGAAGATCTATCTTGCATCTTTGTAGCAACTGGCACAGTGCCTGGCATCTAGTACATAAAAGATGTTTATAATTTAATAGGAAATTCACTCCTCTGAAATGAAATTACCTCTACAATAAGATGACAGCCATTGAGATTCTCAATTAATTCAAAATTAGCAATAACTCAGACATAATTCTAGTTACTAAGATCTTTAGATGATGTGGCATTATCAAGGACTCTTAGCCACCAACATGTGCTGTGGTGAATCCTACAATGAAAGGGATATCATTCTTGCCTTGACTGCAACCATAGAGTCTCAGCTTTTATGTGTTTCACATATTGGGACTCCTGATAAGATTTTACTTGATAAAAGAAAATTAGTTCTATGGTTAAAACCTATGAAGTCATGAATCAATCCCAGTAGTCTGTTGCCATCTGACTCATCAAAAGATGTGCCTGAAAACTGAAAAGCACAGTCTTCCTGTTATCTTTAAAAAGTTTTAGTTGATTAAGTAAAAATTGAGTTAGTGCATGTTGGTAGCTAAGAGTCCTTGATAATGCCACATCATCTAAAGATCTTAGTAACTAGAATTATGTCTGAGTTATTGCTAATTTTGAATTAATTGAGACTCTCAATGACTGTCATCTTACTGTGCAGGTATTTTCCTTTCAGAGGAGTGAATTTCCTATTAAATTATAAACATCTTTTATGTACTAGATGCCAGGCACTGTGCCAGTTGCTACAAAGATGCAAGATAGATCTTCATTCGCAGGAGCTCACAACCTAGAAGAAACAACCAGATAATTAAGTTATTGCAGAAAGTATGATAAATTACAGCTATTCACTAATGACAACATTAAGAAGGGAGCTACTAAGATACTTAGCTACTAAGATTTTTTAAAGAAAAAAATCTACATACAAAGACACATGACTTCCAGAACATCACCCTTTATCTTTAGTTACGGAGTTGGGGATTGAAATGTACACACTGCCATATTTAAAATGGATAACCAACAAGGACCTACTGTGTAGCACAGGGAACTCTGCTCAGGATTAGGTAACAACCTAATAAGGAAAAGAATTTGAAAAAGAATAGATACATGTGCTGTAGTGAATCTTACAATGAAAGGGATATCATTCTTGCCTTGACTACAACCAAAGAGTCTCAGCTTTTATTTGTTTTACATAATGGGACTCCTCATAAGATTTTACTTGATAAAAGAAAATTAGTTCTATAGTTAAAAACTGTGAAGTCACGAATCAATCCCAGTAGTCTGTTGTCATCTGACTCATCAAAAGATGTGCCTGAAAACTGAAAAGGCACAGTTAGTCTTCATGTTCTCTTTTAAAAGTTTTAATTGATTACGTAAACATTTGCCTCATCATGTTATATGTCTACTATGTGCCAGAGAATATGTAAAGGGCTTTGTATATTAACACTTTATCTTATTTAAATGTAACAATGCTATAAATTCTTTGAGATACAGATGAGGAAACTGAGACTCAGGGATAGTAATAAATATACTCCCAAGATATCTAGTTAATAAATGGCAGAGTTGGCTTTGAAACCAGATTTAATTCCAAAAATAATGGGCTCTTCTGCCATACATGTATGCCTATGAAATGACTACAAATGGTTTTATAATGTAGGAATTGCTTTTGTGATGAAGGTGAGGGGAGAAAGGAAGAATGAAAATAAGGAATTAAAATTATATTGTAACATGATTATAGCCCTTACAGATAATGCTAGAAGAATATCTGTGCAACAGAAACATGAATGTCCCAGCAGTGGAATTGTGGGTGGTCTGTTTTCCTTATCTCTACTCTTTTTTTTGGTATTGTCCCTGATTTTTTCAATAAAGGTGTATTGTTTAAGGTGAGCCATTATTCAGCAGAATTGATAGTGGTGGTAGTGGTGGTAGTATTTTTTATTATAAAAAAATAACACACTAAAATTGAACTGAAGAGTATAATAAACTGCCATACACCGATTGCTCATTTCTGGTAATTACCAACTGCAGTCAATCTTGCTTCATTCATATTGCCATCCATCTCCCTCCCTCTGTTGTTCTGAATCAAATACAAAACATGTCATTTCACTGTATTTTAGTAAGTGTCTTAAACATAGCTGCAATAAAGCCTAACAAGTAAACATAGTTCCTTACTGTTATTAAATAACCAGTGGGTATTCAAATTTCCAATTGTGTCATAAATGTTAGAAACTTTTTTTTTAATTTTTGTGTCTTTGATTTAAGATCTAAAGATCAGGTCCACCCATTGTGATTGGTTGATGCCTTCTTAGTACCTCTCACCTTGTATGTTTCCCCTTCAACTTCCCTCCATCAGTTTTTTTCTCCTTAAAAGTTACTGAAGAAATAATTGTGCCAGCACCATCCCTTTGGTGTCATTCAACAATATACATTGTTCTCTTTCCTGTAAATTGGTAGATGCTCGATCAGATTTAAGTTTGATTCTTTTTGGCAAAATAACGCTATGGGCAGTAGTATGCGCCTCCCTCAGAGATGCAAAGAAAGCATCTCTGTGTATTTTAAGCAGCTCATCAATAGCACGACCAACGTTTATTATCTTCATTAATTCTTTGGAAGGTGCAAAATGATATTGCAATTCCATCATTCCTTTTTCACTCATTAAGTGGAACTTGTTTTTTGGTTTTGTTTTTTTTAAAGAAAAAGTGTCCCTCATTTAGTTTGCATACCCAGAGGTATGGGAGTTTGTATGGGAACTGTAGGAAATACTGAATTACTTTGTTTATTTACAACTTTTCAAAATGATGAGCTAGCTTGCTAGCATCTTCCAATGGTGAGCAATTGGTGCTTTGGTTATAGTATGGTGTGTTTGTCTCTTCATTTAGTCTCATTTGGATTCTTGTGTTTTAAACATACTCAGTGTTTCCACCCACTACAGATATTATTTTCTGTATCGATGTTCAAATTGTGCTATCTTCTGCCTGGCTCATGAGTCTTTTGAGAGTCCGCTAAATTGTCCTTGATAATTTCCTTGCTATCTGACCTGACAAGATTTATAGGCTCATTTTATACTTTTCCTATTGAATACATCTATTTCTTCTTAAAGTAACTTGAGTTTATGCTGATAATTCTAATTAAAAACAAGATTATATTAAACTTCCATTTATATTTCCTTTTTCTTTAGCCAAGAATCCTAGTCCTAAACAATGAAAGGAATAATGGAATTAGAAAATCATAAAATTATTCTCTTGCCTTATTCCACAATGTTTTAATCCCACACAATAATCTCAGAATGCTGACACTGTCACCAACAATAGGATTGTCAAGAGACTAAGATGATTTTGGAGTTCTTTTTTACTTTAGGACACGCCCACTAGGGAGGTACAAATTACTGCATTTATAGCAATTATTATAGTTATCTGCTGGCAGCAATTGGCTATATATTTGGGTACATTTGTTTCGTTTATGTTTTTATTGTTTTATAACTCTGTAAAAATACTTCCCTTCCAGCCTATTCCTACACCTGTCCCTTATTGATAACCATTTTTTAAAAGTCATGGTTAAACCTTTGGTTTTAAAAATGTATAAGCAGATATTTGTATGTGTACAAGAGTGTGTGTGTGCATGTGTAGAGCCCTATCCTTCTTAAATAGTAACCTGCTTTTAACATACTTTCCTCTAGTTTGCTTCTTTCAATTAACAATTGAGAGAAATTGCTTCTAGAGAAATAGCTATTTTTATAGCTACATCATATATATATGTATATATATAATGTATATAGTATGTTCATTACATGGACATACAATAGTTTTTAATCAATCTCTTGAACATATATATATATATGATTATATATTATATATTCAAAAACATATATGTGTGTGTTTGAGAGAGATTTTTAGAAATTGAATTGCCAAGTCAAAGCACAATTGCATATGTAATTTTGCTAGTTATTGAAATATACTTCCATAGTGACTGTTTTGCAATGACAAATAGGAATGTAGGAGAGTCTTTCCCCAAAACTTTTTCAACAAATATTTTGTCAGATTTGGAATATTGCAAACCTATTCCCAGGTGGCAAAATGGCAAAGAAACTGCCTGCCAATGCAGGAGATGCAAGAGATGCAGGAGACACAAGAGATGCAGGTTTGATCCCTG
Organism: Bos indicus; assembly: GCF_029378745.1. NCBI lineage: Eukaryota > Metazoa > Chordata > Mammalia > Artiodactyla > Bovidae > Bos > Bos indicus. The sequence goes on along the minus strand of NC_091774.1, from coordinate 14,891,341 downwards.
GGTGGAGAAGATCCCTTGGAGAAGGAAATGGCAACCTACTCCAGTATTCTTGCCTGGAGAGTCCCATGGACAACGGAGCCTGGCGGGCTACAGTCCATGAGGTCACTAAGATCAGATACGACTGAGGGACTGAACACACACACACAAACCTATAGGTAAGAAATGGTGACTCCATCAACTTCCGACAAGCTATCAAACCCGGGCCCCCTGCATTGGGAGCATGGAGTCTTAGCCATTGGCCACCAAGGAAGTCTCCCCATGTACTTTTTTCATTTTTCTAAGTGAGGTTGAGTATCTTTTCACAAGGTTAAGAACCGTATGCATGTATCCTATGACCGTCTGTTCATTTCTCTGGCCTCGTTTTGATAGGGTTGTGGGTCTCGTCTCTATTTTGGAAACAAGTCAATCATTCTGGTCAAAATCGTTTTCAACCCTCTAATCATATAACTTTTCATACTATGTGTTTCTTGAAAAGTGGTGAGTAGCACTACATATTCCAAATACAACCCTATTACATTAAACATGAGAGAAGAAACACTGGGCTTGAGTCATCCACCATTTCCTTGTCAATTAAAAAAACAAAGTCTGTGCCTTATATGTCAAGTCATTGCTGAGAATGGAGATTTTCTCTGCCCGTAAGCTTGTTGCATCCAATTGACTTTCTTCCCTATCCTCAAGGTAACTCTGATATGACTATACACATTTCTCCCTAAAACTGATTTTAACTATGTTGCAAACTGGCTAGTTACAAATCACTTAAACCAAGCGACCTCAAATGCTTTTTAGAAAATGTCAGGACATTAATAAAAGTCAATACTTAAGTCATTTGCCCTTGCCTGCTCCGTTTCTTTGGCTATATAATAAAGCAGTTGGAAAAAAATGATTCTGGTCTCACATCTCTTCCTTCTATGGAGACTCTACCCAAACTGCTTTTAAAATGCATCTCCAAAACCTTTTCCAAATTTATTCTCCAATTCTCAACATGGCTTCCACTCAATGTCCCTTAAACCTTCTCAAGCTTTTTTAAATTGCTTATTAAGGTGTGGGCTCTGCATCAGAGGAATCAGGCCCACCTGAGTCTGAAATGTCTGTCTGGGGCCCCATCCCAGAGGTATGGACTCAAGAATTGGGCTGAGCCCCACCACCCCATCCCTGACTGACACATGCTCAGGCTCGAGAAAACAATGATATAGACTAACCTTGCCCACAGTTATGGGAATGCTCATGCTAAAAGCTGTTAGCCTCTATTGCCTTAATACTGAAGTTAAGTTCTAGGTATTTTTTCATGTATATTATCTCCCCAGCTAGGCTATAAATTATGGAGAAGGGAATGGTTACCCACTTCAGTATTCTTGACTGGAGAATCAGACAGAGGAGCCTGGTGGGCTACAGCCCATAGGGTCACAGAGTCGGACACGACTGAGCAACACACACACACAGGCTATAAATTAAGAAGTCATAATCTTCAAGTCTTATTCTATCATAACTCTTATTCTATCATAACTCTCATTCTATCATCTAGCATGGTTCTAGTCACGTTCCAGCACTTGCAAAGGCTTAATTACATATAGCTTGATGCATCTATTGTTGCTTTGAAATAGCACAATAAAAATTTACAACATTTTTTCAGAAAAGTATTTCACAAAAGCAGTCTTAACAGGTAGGAAAATTACATTTGGCCTGCATCAATGCTCTCAAATCTATTGTTTTAGAGCCTTGTACTGGGAAAACTGGAAGCTTATGGCAGCCTCAATAATGTTGCCTCGAGTAGTCCAAGTCCTAATCCCTAGAACATATAAACAACTATGTTCCTTACATGATAAAAGGGAGTATGTGGATGTAGTTACAGACTTGAGACAGGGAGACTGTGTTGATCATCCACGAGCTCCCGACAACGTCCTCATCCTTGTAAGGTCCTAATAAGCAGGAAGGAGACACTATGACCAAGAGATCTATGACCACAGAGGCAGAGACTTGAAGATGCTGTAGTTTGAGTGTGAAGATGGAGCAAGTGGCAAAGAACCACAGAATATAAGAAATGCATTTCAGAAGCTGGAAGAGGCAAGGAGATAGTTACTCCCCTGCAGCCTCATGAAGGAAGCAGCCCTGCCCACACCTTGACTTCACCCCCATCAGACTGATTTGGGGCTTCTGGCCTCCAGAACTGTAAGAGAACTGATTTGTGCTGTTTTAAGCCACTAAATCTATGGAAAGATGTTACTGCAGCAATAAACCAATACAAAATTTTTGGTGAGTTTTTATTGTGAAATATTGGATTTAGAAAAAAGTACAAAATGTCAACGGTCAGATGTGTACAGGTACAGTATTTCAATAGTCTATACATGTGAACAGCTTAACAGGTTCACTGCAGAATGCATATTTAAACCAATACAATCTAAAAAGGACTGCAATATTCACAGGCTATTAATACATAAATAACTGGAGCCAAAATGACCCTCACTGGTAAATGCTAATCAATTGCTGAAAGCAGCCTAAAAAAGCACAATATACGGCACACCATAGTATCTCCTTACAGGTCCACATTGAGAGGATATTAGGTCATTAGGTCAATACACTACAGATCCAGGACTGGGACTCATTACTAATTTATACAATTGCAAAATAATTAAGTTATAAAACCAGGTCATGGAATAAAGAGAGGAATTTAATTAGGACTAAATACTGTGAAGCCCCTAAAATGTTTTAGCCTCCGAATTTACAAAGCTTAATTATTTAGATTGATTTCAATTTTTAATCACTTACCTACAAAAAAGGAGAAGGGGCACCTTTCTTTTGTAGCAGCTCCAACAAGGTGTAAGAACTATTACACAGTTTATTTTAAAACCACAATGACCACTGTGGATTGACAAATGGCTATGAATCCAGAATACAAACAGTATAAATTTTAAAGAAAGGTAATGACTGTATTATGAATTTAGCAAATCCTGAAAACATTAAAATCTGTGTTAGGAAGGCATTAGCTATCATTGTTGAGAGTACTAAATTTAGGAAAATTATTGCATGAGGTCTCATAAAAACAAACTGGTTTAATTTTTCCAAGTCTGACTGATTCAATATTTTACTATCACTTGAAAATTACCCTAGATTATATGTATTCAAACTGGATAAAAAATTATTTGAAATCAGTTTAAAATGAAACTTTAGGAACAATCTACTGAAACATGAATTATGTTAAAAACAATTAATACAATCATCCTGTGTTCTGAGGAAAGAGGATAGGACATTCTTAGAAACCAATCTTCAAAACTGATAAATTTAGTAACAATTTACTAAAAACAAATTTATCCTTGCCCATAAATTCCTAAGAGGAGACTTTCTACTCTGTACAGTATACCTGGCAATGTTTGATATTTTAAAAATGAACTGAAAAGTCTGAATTGGCATTTACTAAGAAGGAGATCAATTCTATTACAGGCTGAAAACCACTGGATCAGAATGCAATTAGTCAATAATTTCTCCTAACCTATCCCACCCTACCTTTAACCTTTTATAGACAATTTTAAAGACTCTGATATAATTTTCTTATAAATAGTGCCTGAATCTTACAGTAGATTCCAATTTATTCAAAGATAATCACAGAATGATATAAAAGATATTTAATTTTTCCAGATTTGCTTTAAACTTACAATTTAAGTATGGTATACATAAATATTAACTTAGATAACCACATATTATAGAGAAAGCAGATATATGGACCATTGAAGAAAATTTTTTTTTAATTTTAATAAAAGAAAAATAAAACATGTAACTCACAAAATATGAACATGAAGCCATATGACATAAAAAATAAAATTATTCTACCCATACTGATTTAAAATTAAATCTTTTGGGAAGTATTTTAACATAATTCAATGAATTCAATGACCAACAGTTTCCCATACCACACAGAAACAAACCACGAAATCATCTCAAGTCTAATGCATTGTCAGTTCTTAATGCAACCGCAAACATTTTACTAGCAACTTTTCCTTCTGAAATAGGCTTCTGTACATATGCATTTATATACAAACATTTATTAAACATGATTTTAAAACAAACCGTATGTACAAAAGATCAGCATTCCTATAAATAAAAACATTAGGTGGCAAAAAGGCACTTGTAAGTAAAAATCTACAGTAGTTTTTACAAAACAAACACATTTTACCTTGGATACTGTACAATAAACATTAATTCCTATACCAATAATGAAAATACTAGTTTACTAACTAATGTTAACAATGTAACTTTTAAAAACATATTTACATATACTCTGAAGTTCATTTAATAAAAGCACCATGATTCTCTCCTATTTCATGTTGATGAAAAGTATAAACACAATTACCAAAAAACCAGTGTTCACAATTTTTCTTGTTCAAAAGTTTTTGTATTTCTGAATTGAAAACTGTTTATATGAAATTAGCATAGTGTAAAACAAAAAACAAACAAAAAGCCCTGCTGTTCTGACTTCTGAAAACCATCCTACTCTATTATTGCATGTTGCATTTTATAAAGGGCACTAGTCATGCACTCCTTTACAACAATACTATTGCTGGCAAAAAAGTTCCTGGATATCAAATAATTAAAAAGTTACTTCAAACCAGTTGAAGTTTCATTTGAATGTTTTACAACTTAAAAAATGCTGTATATCAATTACAAAAGTGAATAGGAAACACGCCAATTCATTTGGTGTGCAAAAATATTTTTTCACTACACAGAATTTAAGGGCTTCACAGAATTTTTTTCAAATTTTACATTTTCAGCAGAAACACTTAACGAATAAGCACTTTCTCAAGGGGATGTTAATATGCTTCCACTTTTGTCAAACTTTTTACCCTTTGACAACGCTGCAACCTGTTTGAGTAGCTCTCTGTTTTTGGCCTGTGGGAGACAAAAACATTTACCATTAAAAATATTTCAAATATTAAGTCATGCTGAAGAATACACACTATCAGAATGAAAGAGGTATTTAGGCTCATCTCTTTGATATGTAAAAGGAAAACTTTAGATTGGTTTGTCAGCCCCCTTTGTAAATGTCCATATTAATGCAATTGTTGTCCAGATTCAACTGGTTACAAAAAAAGCAACTTAAAGTGAATCCATTTAAAACAGGGTCAAGTTTTTAAATACGGGGAAAATATTTCAGCTTTATTGTAAAAACATGAAGCAAAAGCTATGAATATAAGTATTATTTTATAATGAATAAGATCAAATAATTCAAGTGATAATTTGAGAGGACCATTTCCAGAACTATAAAGACCTTCATTCTGATGTGTATACCTTATAAAACACGCATAAAAGGTCCTTTTTGCAAAAATGTACAGACTTTATTGCTTTGCCAAACAGACTACTCTGTTAACAAGACTTAAATAATTTTTTTTGAAGCACCAATCAGAACCACACCTTTCTGGTCTTTTGTTGTTCCTTTAACTGGCATACAGTTAATCTGGTATTGGCTTTGATATAATTTGAGTAGTTATACATCATCACTGTGGCTTATGTTTGAAAATCATTTTCCTTTACAGGTCTTAAGATCTTTTTATTATCTAGACTTTTTTAACCTCAGTGCTTTATCTTCTAATTTTAGCCTTTGTATGGCAAGGTAACACTGCCTAACCTGTCTCAGGCTTTGTACTTAGCACCTCACCCTTCTCCAATCAAATTCTCCCTAATTAATACCCATGACGACCCCCAAAATGCAAATAACCTAGCTATCTTATATTTGCAAGTCAAATCAATTTTTTACGTTCTACTGCATGATTAACAGCATTTCTCTATTCCATGATTATTAAATAATTAAGGTTATAATTAGGACTTTCAGTTTCAAATTCAATTTCAGAGAACCATAAAGAATCTAAAAGGATTTTTATTTTCCCTTTAGAACTAGTTTGAGAAACTCAGAGGACAAATCAATGAGAATGCCTGGCAGTTAGTGAAAGTCAAATACACCCACTCATTATTAACTGGTGTAACACTCAGTTGACCATCCTAGTAAATACGGTAGTCATAAATTGTTTTCTTTTCATTGTTAGCTACATATATTACTTAATTTATAATAGACTCACTGGCTAAAACAAGGAATCTTAAGAAACAAATTTTAAAATACAAACTAATGAAGGGCATAAAAAAAGGAAATGTTTGCAAAGTTGCTCCAAAGAGATCTCTGTCAGATCTGTAAGCTACATTATGTAGAAGTGTTTACAATGACATAGCAAATCATTAAAAAGTTAACTTTTAAACTACCTTTTCTCATTCATGATTAAAAAATAAACAAAATATCAATGAGTTTATAATTGTCATATTCTAAGTATGAAATACAAGAACTCAAACGTTAGATATTACAAGGGTGGGGGAGAAGAGGGAGAGGATGAGATAAATGGAAAGCAGCATGGAGGCACATACACTGCTGCTACTGCTAAGTCACTTCAGTCATGTCTGACCCTGTGCGACCCCAGAGACGGCAGCCCACCAGGCTCCCCTGTCCCTGGGATTCTCCAGGCAAGAACACTGGAGTGGGTTGCCATTTCCTTCTCCAATGCATGAAAGTGAAAAGTGAAAGGGAAGTCCCTCAGTAGTGTCCAACTCCTAGTGACCCCATAGACTGCAGCCTACCAGGCTCCTCCATCCGTGGGATTTGCCAGGCAAGAGTACTGGAGTGGGTTGCCATTGCCTTCGCCCAGCACATACACTAACATATGTGAACAGACAGCCAATGGGGATTTGCTGTATGACTCGGGGAACTCACACTGGGGCCCTGTGATAACCTAGAGGGGTGGGGATGGCGGCAGGTGGAAGGGAGATTCAAGAGGGAGGGGACATATGTACACCTATGGTTAATATATGTTGATGACAGACATCAAACCAATATTGTAAAGCAATCATCAATTAAAAATAAATAAATATTAAAAAAAACATTAGGTATTGAAAAGTTTTTCCTTTTAATTCTTTATCAGCGAATTTTCAATCTGCATGTATTATTTAGTATCCTAATCACATCATTAAATCTGCTGATAAATTATGTAAGAAAAAAGCCTTTAAGAAAAATCAACGGTCAGTTGCTAAAAGGAGACAAGTCTAAATCTTATTCTGATACAATTAAAATACACTTTATAATAATATTTAGTTACATGCATTAAAAGTTTTATCCTCGTATTTATTACTTCTTTATTACACACCATGCAAAAATCAATTATTTAAGAACTCCTAAGCAAGTTGAAAATGTTTAGAAATGCTGGCCTAAAGGAAAGAATATGTGTTAATCACAGATGCTTCTCTGATTCCTGGTTTTGCCATTTATCTGCTATGTAATTGAAATTTATTTTCTCATATGTAAAACAGTACTCACACCATCCATCTCAACAAGGGTTGAAAGAACTAATCAAATATACAAAACACTTAACCTAACACAGTGGCTGGTATACAGCAGGCACTCAAATGTTATTTCCCTTTTCCTTTTTATCACCTTATCCCCTAAATGAAGGTGTATTTTTTATTGGATATTCCTGGTATTTCAGATAATCTGGTTACTGTTTGGTTGGTTGGGTTTTGTTAAGGGTTTTTTTTTGGGGGGGGACAGTTTTTTTGTGTTGCTCAATGATTATTTTTCAGGTTTGGTAATTTCAAATGTTTTGAGAGCTATTAGAACAAGGTAAATTTTCTGCTTCAGTGTTCAGTTTCTTATCACAAAAAGATAAGAACAACAGTTCACTATATTTACTCAGGTAGAGAACCTTACTAGTACATGGCTGCTAAGGGGAATGGGGTTAAAAGAGGATACTTAACTGTGACAGAAGGTCACCAATAATAACACAAATAGGGAAGTGGTCTAACAGCAAGAATGAAACACAAAACCTGAGTAACCTGAGGTGGGAGACAGTGCAGAACAGAAGAAAGTATAGTTAAATCTGAGTTAGAAGATGTAGGTTTCTATGCCACTTCTGACTACGTTTCCACAATTTCATGTGTAAAATGAGGACATCACATAACTCAAAGTTACACTAAGGTGCAAATAAGACAGCCTATGTAAAATTATGTTGAAAATGTACACTTTCATCTTATTATTAGTTATTATTCTATGAAATTTCAGCTATCAACCAAGAAGAGGTGGGCTACGGATACTAAACAGACTAAAATGTCAAAGAGAAGTCCCCTGTGCTTACAACTACAAAATCAAACAACGAACTGCTCTTCTGAACAGTGAGATGTACTAAGGTTTATCAAATTTAAGTACTCCTCACAGGTTTTTTGCTGTATCATTCTGAATTTATTCATGTTTTGGCTACATCAAACTGGAGATCACCATGCAGAAGATTTTATTTCCAGTTATCAGTCAGCCCTAACAACTGAATGAGTAACACAAAATGAAACTACTATTTGCTGGTGGATGAGAAACGATAATGTACAAGAAGCCTAGTATATAAAAAGGGCAAATCTCTCAGAAAAGAGGGCTGATGGGTATTTCCATAAATCACCACTCATTCGGCAAACTAACTGAACATCTACTATGTGTCAGGTTCTACGGAAGTTTCTCTTCACAATTCTTTGACAGTAAGATCAGCATTAGGACTAGCCAACCTCTACCTTGAATTTCAGCAAGTTCCTAATCCACTTTACAATCTTACTCAATGTAAGCTATGTTAAAAGAATGAAGAACACAAAACCAAAAGATAGGAACAGCAAATATCCCTTGGTGTTACAATGTTTAAAAAAAAAAAAAAAAAAAGGTAGGGCAGTATTAATTCCTTCCTTCCCAAGCTGCACTCTCCCAACGGATGGCCCGAAGTCTGTGTGCTGCCATCTTCTATGCTTTTAAGACAACAAATGTCAGAATGTATAAATTAATAGAACATGTAATTAACTTAGTGCATCTGATTTTTAAATTCATGAGACCAGGGTGAAAAAAGGCTTGAAGAAGGGGATAACCTGTGTCTATGTTGGATGTGCTCCATCTCTGTGTGCCAGACCTCAGACACCACCCTCTTTGTCACTGTGGTGACTCCTGGCATCACCATTCAGTTGTTCTACATACAGAAACCCTACCGAGTACACCCTGCAGTACTCGGAGGCTGGCCTGTACAGGATCCCTCCTGTGGATACTGAGAGCCCTATTTGCTGCTGCTGCTGAGTTGTTTCAGTCGTGTCCAAGTCGTGCAACCCCATCAACTGTAGCCCGCCAGGCTCCTCTATCCATGGGGATTCTCCAGGCAGGAATACTGGAGCGGATTACCATTCCCTGCTCTAGGGGATCTTCCCAACCCAGTGATCAAACCCAGGTCTCCCACTTTGCAGGCAGATTCTTTACCATCTGAGCCACCAAGAAACCCCAGAGCTCTGCTTGGCACTTTGGAAATCGTAGTCCAAAGGTTAAGGTGCACTCTTGGGCCTTGCATCTCTGCATGCAGCATGAATTTCCTTCACTTGAGGTCCCTAAAAATTGGTGTGTACCTCTACTTCTCCTCCATATCTGGGAGGAAACAGAAGAATAGCTACACAGTGTACTAAACTTAATTTTCACCTTAGTTTCACGAATCTGAAAACTCCATCTAAATTTCAGGCAAAAGTTTTCAGATTTAATCTACTGAATCCCCTCTATCAAGTGATTTCAAGCAACAACTTTTAATGGGAGCAGGATTAAAAACTATTATAAACTCAAAATCAAAGCTGAAAGTGCTCTGGATATGCATAAAGTAGGGATACCAATATGATTCTAAGAGAAAGAATACTATTAACCACATTTAGCCATCCTTGCCTAACAGTTTACATAAATTATCTCATTTACCTGGAGTTGTTCCACTGTTTCTTTGTGAGCTTTTTCCATACTGTTCATCTTTGTTCTCAAGTTTGACTCTTGGTACTGAAAATCTGCCTTAAGTTCAGTTAACTGAAAGGTTAAAAAATATATAGATAAATATTCATATATATGCATATATACAACCTGATAAACAAACACCCACCATTTTAAATATTTTTCACAGTAAACTCACAATTCATTATAAAATGGAGAATGTTAACAGATTCCTGCATTTTGTAACTTATCTAGAATTTCTGTTTTGTGAAATGAATTCTAATTTACTAGTTTAACACTAATATTACGATAATATTGAAACATCAGTAAAATTTTGAGAAGTTGCTGTTTTTGTTTCTTTTTAAGGTAGTTTCACTGGACACAGAATTTGGCAACTGGTATGCCAACAGGAAAGCTTAGTGGTTAATGCTTTGGAAAATGCTTCGGTTAAAACATACTTCACATATAAAAACAAAGTAAACAATACAACTGGTTTCAGGTTAAAACAATCTTTCAATGATAGAAGAAAAAAGGTTCACACTGGACAAGTATGAAAATCAGAGAAACAGTTTTATCAACTGAAAGCTATATTGCTTTTTCCTTTAAACTTTATGTCCAGAACTCCATATCTGATACCACCTAAGATCTGAGGTAAAGATGGAGAACAAAACACAGAAATACAACTAACATGGAATGAGAAAGGAAAGAGGGTTACTTTAAAATTTGCGCTTAGACAACTTAAAAAAGTTAAGGGATTTGAGAAAGACAGCTAACTACATGACAATTTTTCTTCATAAATATAGATGGCCTAAAGATATAAAATCTCATGACTTCACACTAAAAAATAAGTTGGTATTATATAATTTCAATAAAAGAACCAGGTAGAAGATAGATTCTGGTCATTTTTATAGATTGATTGCTTTTCATTATTTTTTTAAATTGGAATATAGTTGCTTCTCACTGCTCTGTCAGTTTCTGCTGTATAACAAAGTAAATCAGCCTTACATATACGTATATCCCCTCTTTTTTGGATTTCCTTCCCATTTAGGACACCACAAAGCACCAAGTAGACATCCCTGTGCCTTGTGCTACAGGTTCTCGTTAGATATCTACTTTATACACAGCAGTACAGTATAGTAATGTCAATCCCACTCCTACCTTTCCCCTTGGTATCCATGTTTGTTCTTTATGTCTGCATACCTACTTCTGCTTTACAAATAAGATCATCTTTACCACTTTTGTAGATTCTACATGCTTCTGGTTATTTTTAAATGGTTTTCATTATGTAAGTTTTAAAGGTTTGCAGGTTCTTTTCTGTAATTACCCAGTAATCACTAAACAAAGAAGTACACCAAAAAGAGAAAAAGGAAGTCACAGTATCTTATATTCTGATTTTCTGAATAAAAGCTCTTGCTTTTGTCAAATTCAAAGAATAACTGAATTCTGCTTTCTATATTACAGAGGAATTCTTGTGCTAAAACACCAGTTCACTACAGATAAACTATGATATTCTCATCTCTATGTTCTAAGTTGCCTCCATATTATTAAAGTTCTGAAAAATAAGAACATGTCTTTTTTTTTTATTATTATTCTATCTTTTTATCCTTCTGATCTAGTATGTGGCTGGCTGCAGAAGTCACTGAATGAAGTGAACTAAATTCAAGAAAATAACATGACTGTCTTACACTTACATTGTAAGAAAAAGGTGTAAATATGTAGCTATTTTTAGGCTTACAATTATTTTGCTCAAAATACTGCGAATTTCCATGCCCATCAGTGTTTAAGAAAAAAGGAACACTAACAAAAACAGAAAACTGTTACCTAAGTGCAGGAACAGTCTAGTCATGCTAGAAAAAGAAAACAAAATCTAAGGAAGCCAAAATTCCACAATTCATTACTACTTGGTTTTGGAATCATTGCTATTTTATAGTAAACTTACCATTTTACTCAACTTTTATCTAGGTTAGTACAGATAGACCTGTCTTTGTGTAACAGAAATTTCTCTGAAATTTTGAGTGTAAAACAAATTTTCATAAAAACTAACCGAAAATATTCTGTTACTAAGCAAAAAGAACCATAAAAAATAAGACACTCATAATTTTGCTACTTTTATGTCAATTCTAAATTTCAAAAATTGAATTTGCTTAAAAGGTAAGGTACAAATGTATTAAAATAAATTTAAATCTGTTAACCATCAAGGTCAGGGAAAATGTAATGTAAAAGTTACATTTTTTTACATGAATGTCAGAAGTATAAGCCAACTTAGATTCAAGCATTACCGTGGATACTCAGAGACAGCTGTATTCATAATTATGTCTTGTTCGTAATTTTAAGAAGAGTATTTTTAATGTTTTCCTATTGCAATAATGTTTGAAGTAGGTCAAACTAGATAGTCCAGGACCATAAAACAAGTACAGAAGTAGGTTCTACCCTCAAAGATGACCAGACCCCAGTAATAGCAGCTATGAGCACTTATACACGGACTTTACATTTTCATTTCATTACAATCATCCCATGAGATGGTGTTAATACTCTCATTTTTAAAATGAGAAAATTGAGGCCCAAAGAGGTACAATTCAGCTAAAGTACACAAAGAAAGTATTACAACTTTTTACTAAACAGACTGTGTATTTGATTATTCCTCTTGATCTAACTTATATAAAAGTTCCAATAAGCGGATTTACTTTCCACCTTATATATAGCTAATCACTATCACATAGGAAATTCCCATAGCATTAATTTTCACCTGTTATTTGATCCTGATTGAAATAGACAATTGGTATATAAAAGACTGCATTCAATTCAATTACTTTATCAAAAGAATTGACACAATATTCATTTATATCTTGTTTTCAAATTAAGACATTAGACCTAACTTTAGATTTCTGGCTTAGTGAAACTAATATCCAGAAATTAATAGAATTTTACAGCCCTCAACTAATTCTTAGAACTAAAATTCTGAAATACTGTTTTTATGTATCATCATTAGATGGCTTAGGTTCCAATTTGCACTTCTGTGTCTTGTAAGAATCATGCACAACACACATTAAGAAGTTATTAAACAAAGTCTAGTAAAATTTGCATTTATCAAGCAATAGTCAAGGTGTAAATCTTACCAGGCTTCAGTGAACCATGTACTTACCTTTTTGTCTTTTTCTAAAATGGTCTGGTCTCTCTGCTGTAAGAGACGTTTAAGTGACATCACTTCTTCTTTCAGTTGACTTATAAGGACAAAATTGTCTGTTCCCCCACTATCTGCTGACTGATTTATAGAGCTACTAAAAAGAAAAAAGTAAAATACAGTTAAATGAAGTAGAAAGAAAATTAGCAGGTGTTCAAATTGCATAAATTAGACAATTCCACAAACATCCTTAAGGCTAATGCAAAAAAATATGTACCTGACAGAAATGGATGCAACTGGCAAATTACCTTACTAATGGCACACATTACATACACCTGCAGAAATATAATTCAGTATTAGCTTTTAGGGGGTCAATACTTCTAGTGTAAAGCAATAGGCAGCCAATTTGTACAGTAACATCAGCAAACTTTTGGCTAATGAACTAAAACAAAGTCACTCTCATAATACTTTAAATCTAAAAACATTTTCCAAGCAGGTCAATCTCAAATATCACAATTAGTTTTGTGTTTCACTGAAGAATAATTAAGATACAGAGAATTCAGAAATTTTTTTTCAAAACCCAAATTTATGCCCCAAATAGAATAACATAGTTCAGTGCCACTTTCTTATTACTAAAATTAAGTTAAAAATTTTAACTGATTTTGTTTACTCTTCAAGGTGACTCAAAGAAGTCAATGTAGAAGATACATGTTTCTATTCTTTTACCTAGTAATAACTGGCAACCAGCCATGATTGTTCAACTAAGTTGAATTTTCACAGCACTAAAGGAATTAATTTTTACCTATCTCCATTAGATGGCTTAGATTCCAATTTGGGCTTTTTCTTTGGAGTTTCATTCTGAATTGCTGCAGAGGATTTATGGCTGAAACCAAACATTAATAAAAATAATTAGAGTAAAAAGGGAAGAGGCACCAAAGGAAAATATAGTTTTCTTCCCCTAAAACATTACTGAATATCAATTTTTTTAAAGCCTAAGTAACAAAGGTGAAGAAATGTCACATTTTAAAAAATACATGTCAAAGTATTTCAGGAAATATATTAACATATTTACCTCTGTTTCCACAGTCCCTGTTCTTGTTCTGGACTCAGATTGCTGATTCTGAAAAATACATAAATGACATCTAATAACAACATTTATTTAAAACATCAACATTTTAACAGCATTCTTCCCAATGGAATCAAATGATACATGTTTACACTCTTTTGTTCAATGAATGGCATATTCAACTAAGTTTTCAGACTAAGCTAATATATTGAATAAATCACATTTTAATAAAATAAATTCTAATCAAATGACTACTGGCCATCTTGTTAAGAAAAATACAATGATAGGGATTGGATTTTCTTTTTAATTAGTATTTTTATAATTCAATTTAATATCACATTAAGGGTTAGGGTATATGAGCATGAAAATGAACGTAATAGGGTTCTATAATGATAAAGTTGGAAAATCGTCTTACTTAGGCTACCCTTACTATTTTAGACAGAAGATATTTTATCTTAAAGTTAAGGCCTTCCTAATAATCCTACATGGAGATGAACCAGAGTAACTCAGGTAGCTCAGAATAGTGTGTCAGGTTAAACCAGGAAATACCTGAATTTCTTTCTTTCTTTTCTACTTTTCCTAAGAATCCTCTCCTCCAAAGTCTCCAGTCTTTCATTAGGCTGTACTCTAGAGCAGTCAAGCTGCAAATATGGGGAAATCTCATAGAAACAAGTGATTTTACTTTTCCTTATAACTACTGCTGCCGTTTAGTCACTAAGTCATGTCTGACTTTGGCGACTCCATGGACTAACCTGCCATGTTCCTCTGTCCATGGGATTTCTCAGGCAAGAATACTGGAATGTGTTGCCATTTCCTTCTCCAGAGGATCTTCCTAACTCAGGGATCGAACTTGTGGTCTCCTGCTTGGCAGGCAGATGTATTCTTTACCACTTAGCCACCTGGTAAGCTCCTTATAATTACTACTACAGTACTACTTCTTTTGCATTATGCCACAATACTAATAACCACTTAATAATTCACTATGAAATGTCCATACCTTTCTCCCGTATTTTCCCACTAGCCAATCCTTCACTAACCTCTAGTTTATTCATTCAACATGTGCAGAGCATCTCCTATGTATGTATCAGAAACCACGTAAAATGCTGCCTCTTGAACAATGTGGGGCTTTGGGGGCAGTGATCCTCCAAGCAGTTGAAAATCTTTGCACAGTCAGTCCTCCATTTAGGAGGTTCTGCATCTAGACTCAATCAACCACAGATCATGAACTACAGTAAATATTGAGTAAAACAAAACAAAGTCTGAGTATATAAGTGGACCTATGCAGTTTAAATTTGTTGTTCAAGGGTCCACTTGAACCTTATACAATATAAGAGGTGTTAGATGACCTGGGCTGTGCGACCTTTTGCAACTTACTGAAAATCCCTGAGCCTTAATTACCTCATCTGCAAAATGGATATAATGCATAGCTTATAGGGAACATGAGGATTAAATGAGTTATGTATGTAAAATATTTAGTACAGTGCTATATACACAATAGAAATATGTACATGTGTTTATGTGTGTGTATAAAATTTATTGCTGTTGTAGATGTACAAGTTTTTCAACCATGTTCTTAAGAATCAGCTATAAATAAATAAGCCGGGGAAACAACAGCTGAAATTCTATCAACCTGAGCTATTCTCTACTTGTGGTGGGAAACAGTAACACTACTGAGGAATTCAGTTGCCATTTTCTCTTACAAATTTCATTAAGGGCACTGGCAAGTCATATGCATTGGCAAAGTCCAGACCTTGAAATGAGAAAAACCACAATAGTGACTTAATAGAAACACTTGGAATCTCAGCTTTCTGAGGTGGGCTTTTCTTGTATCCATATTAACCTGAGTTTCTTCCTTCCTCCAACACCCATCAATTTATATCACAATATGTAAACTGTCTGTAATCATCCTCATCCACTGAATTTCAGATATGACTCCACCAACTGGTTGCCTACTCATCACATACAAAATAGTATTTACACCTCTTAAATAATCAAAAGGAAAATTAAAAAATCAATCCACTCTCTTTCCCTTTACTTTTGAAACCTGTCATTCTTTCAAAAGATTAAGTTACTGTGACAATGTTAGATCTTAATAAACACAATGTGCGTGTGTCCTTTCACCTCATGCCAGAACAAATTTATCCGTAAAGCACAAGGAAAAGAGGTATGTCAGCTGAGTCTGAGAAGTAGGTCTGCCAGTCACCATCATGGTAGTTATTTTTTCATATTTTTCCCTAAAGCAAGAAGTGAAAATAAGGAAGATTTATGTTCCTTTGCTCCTTACTGTAATTCTCCAATACAGAGATCAGAACATTTCTTCAAAGTAGCCAGGTTAGAAAGCACTATGTAATCTACCACCATTACATTCAGAAAGCACTACAGCACAGCGACAAATGAAAAATGGCTAGAGAAGCAAACAGTATCAGTGCCTCAATGAACCCCCATAATCTGATACGTGTGCTTGTCTAAAGTTCAGAGTCAAACGTTGTTTACTAGACAGACCTATAAAATACTCCAAATGTATCATCCGTGTTCCTAAATGTGGCAGACATCAGTTTTCTGTACATGAAACTATGTTTTGACTACCTAGAACTTGAAAATCATTCAGAGAAATTTGAGAAAATATAATAAATTCTCCTGAAACTCAGTGTGTATCATGTCCCTTTTTTCTCCATTTTAATTTTTGTATTTAATTTACATTTTAATAGTCTTGATTTTCCATGAAGACTAAAGCCACATTTAAAAAAAAAACCTTTACACACATTAAGGATTACTATATTACTACTATTTAACTTTTCTTCCTAAGGCAATTTAAAAATCAAGTAGCTGATATTTGAATACAGTTCCTGTTTTTAAAAATAGCAAAGTACCACTACTCACAAAGATTTTTGTCTCACATTTTGGGAATCTTCAATGTTTAGAATGCTTCTATCACAGTCACAAATGATAGTGTTACAATCTGTTCTCCAAAAATACAAAATACATTTCCTAGTCACTGGTTAAAATTTATTTTAACTAAAACAAGTTAATAGGAACTGCTGCTGCTGCTAAGTCGCTTCAGTCATGTCCAACTCTGTGCGACCCCATAGACGGCAGCCCACCAGGCTCCGCCGTCCCTGGGATTCTCCAGGCAAGAACACTGGAGTGGGTTGCCATTTCCTTCTCCAATGCATGAAAGTGAAAAGTGAAAGTGAAGTCGCTCAGTCGTGTCTGACTCTTCGCAACCCCATGGACTGTAGCCTACCAGGCTCCTCCATCCATGGGATTTTCCAGGCAAGAGTGCTGGGAGTGGGTTGCCATGTCCTTCTCCAAATAGTAACTGAGGCAAATGTAATTTTTACAAGTAAAATCCTAACGATTCTTTGAATATTGAGGTTTTTGATAACATGAATCAATGAAGTATTAACTGTGTACTTGTATTTTGACTTCATTACATGATAACTTTATACTGTAATTCCCGAAATGTCCGATCTTCACATTTATGGTAAACAACTTAACACACTATGTGTAATCCTGTACACTGAATAAAGTGAGGAAATTGCCCTAGACACTCAAGAAGCTTACCACATACTAAACTAGTACACAGCTAGCATTTACAAAAAGTTAAACACCAAAAGCAGGTATTAAAATGCCACAGAGGACTTTGGAAAACACGCTTTCAAAGTACTTACTTATGATGACTACTGCTGTGACGATGGTGGTGATGGTGGTGGTGGTGGTGGTGTTTTGCATGATGCTGGTCTTTCTCAGTAAGAGATGAAGATGATGAATTTGAATGTGAAGATCCAAGGCTCTTCCTCTGTTCTTTTGTCTTCTGTAAAACTCTCTTGTATGATAAAGTACAAAGCCAGCATAATAACTTCCCATCAACCTTTTAAAAGAGAATACTTATATTAGATTAAATGTACCCGTAACTGGCTATAAGTGAAACCAGGTGAAGATAAGCTGTTCAACTTCTGACTCTCTCTCTTGTACACACAGATTTTTGCAAAATGGAAGTAAAATTAGACTGTTTGAATCTTGGGAAAACCCTTGTTTAGAGGCTCACAAAAGGGCAAAGGATGATATACGGACATCCATTTGTTTGATGAATTTGAATTTATAGAGAGAAATTTGTTTTCTTATTACTGGAAAATAAACATAAATTGATGACAGATATATTTCAAAGAAACCTTATCTAAGCACTAACCTGAATTCTTAAATCACTGTTATTACTAAAAAGACAAAGTATCTATCATGACAGCAAAACTGTTAATTTACAGAAAAAAGGAGAGATTGAATGACACACAACCAATTTTCATTTGTAAATTCACCACCTAACAAGCTAAAAACTGTGTCACCCCTAAATCAACTTGCAGCACTTTTGTGATCATTCACCCACATGCATCTCTCTTTAGTCACTAAGTCGTGTCCAACTCTCACGACCCCATGGACTGTATAGCCTGCCAGGCTCCTCTGTCCATGGGACTCTCCAGGCTAGAATATTGGAGTGGAAACCCACATGCACAGAGCAGCACAAAATTTGTGTAGCTGGACTACAAATGTTCCCAGATGAGGCTGAACAAGGTAAAGTTCTGCTGCATTTTTTCAGCTCTCACATTATAAACAAGTATCCTTTTCACAGTCTACTTAGTGTTTTTTATTGTTTTATTTTTATTGGATTTATTTTTTATTGTTTTTTACTGTTTTTTATTGGTGATTTCACTGTTAACATTGTCCCCAAGTATAACGCTAGAGTAATGTAGTGTTTCTAAGCACAAAGTGGCTGTGTACCTTAGGTGGAAAACTGTTGTTTAGTTGCTAAGTTGTGTCCGACACTTTTGTGACCCATGAACTGTAGCCCACCAGGCTCCTCTGTCTATGGGATTTCCTAGGCAAGAATACTGGAGTGCATTGCAATTTCCTCCTCCAGGGGATCTTCCCAACCCTGGGATCGAACCCATGTCTCCTGCATTGGTATGCAGATTCTTTATCACTAAGCCACTCCGGAAGCCCTTAAGTGGAAAACACCTGTGTTAGGTAAGATTCAATCAGGCAGTTATAGTGCTGTTTGCTCCAAGTTCAATGTAATCAATCAACAATATATATTAAGTAAGGTGTCTTTAAACAGAGACATATACAAAACAGGATTAGATATTGATTGACTCTACCAGATTGTGACCAGAGGCAGGAACCTAATCCCGTACTACCCTAGGAGCCACAGTTCAGTATTCACTAACTCAGTGTTCGCAGTACTTTTATAGAACAAAACTATGACAAACAATGGAAGTCCACTGTATGCCTATCAATGGGGAGAAAAGGAGATTTCTTTCCAAAATTATTAAGACTAAAATGATAAAAATTAGGTTTATATCTTCTATTTGTTCACACAAGAGTGCTGAAGGGACACGTTTTCCAACTAGGGTACATATATTGGTGTGGAGGGACCTAGGAGAGCCCCTCAAAGTTGACACTCATCCTCCAAATCAGTTGACACTGACAGACATCAGGAAGCCTGTGTGAATGAATGCTCAGCAGAGGAATGTCACACACATACACATACTTTCACTACAGGTAGAGGAAAAAAAAAAATGATATAAAATATGAGCCTCAAATCAAAAGGCACATGACTAACTTAGAAATATATATATGTTGATGCGCCATCAGGTATTTTTTCACACTAGCAACATCAAGTAACTAGCAAAAGGTTAAGTAGCTGAAAGGATTTAAAAGCAGTCAGCAATTTTTCCACACAAAATGTTGGAGCCAAACAGTACAGAACAGTCATCACAGAATATTTTTTAAAGTATGTGTGCTGTGCTTAGTCACTCAGTTATGTTCAACTCTTTGCGACCCCACGGACTGTAGACCGCCAGGCTCCTCTGTCCATGGGGATTCTCCAGAACACTGGAGTGAGTTGACATGCTCTCCTCCAGGGGATCTTCCCAACCAGTGATGGAACCCAGGTCTCCCACATTGCAGGTGGATTCTTTATCGTCTGAGCCACCAGGGAAGCCCAAGACTACTGGAGTGGGTAGCCTATCCCTTCTCCAGGGGATCTTCCCGACCCAGGAAGCAAACCGGGGTCTCCTGTAATGCAGGTGGATTCTTTACCAGCTGAGCTACCAGGTAAGCCCCCTTTTTAAAATAGAGTAACCTTGATTGATCAAGATGAATCTACATATGACGCCAAGGAGAAAATGTACTGTTTGTGAACTATCATCTAACCACCTGCTTTCAGGGACTCAAAGAATATATCAAGCTTCAGTAATGTATTAATCGTAAAAACTTCCAACTTGTTTGTGATGTATTTAATTTCCAGAAGATGTCATAATATAAATAAAACATACCTTTCTTCTTCCTTCCTCCTTCCGATCAAAAGCACATTGTTGTTTGCACTGCTCACAAGTCTGAGGTGGTCCATATTTTTTTTCTGAATTTGTGCAACGCTGACACTTTGTACCAATAAATGCCGCAATTATGTTACAGTACTGACAGGGCTTAGGCTGAAAAAAACAGATATGTATTTTCTTTAATTGAGACATTTAAAAATACTAAAATTTTGGTGCATAACCTAATCTGAGTGCACAGGACACATTTCAGGAGTTAATTAAGGAAATGTCATAATGGGCGAAAAAATTTGTTAATTATGTTGCTCTATTGTAGTCAAAGACATTTGATTCATTTACTAACACTTATTTCTAGACTCATGAAACTTTTTACTCTATTAAACAGATAAATAACACCATGAGAAATGTATTTATGATTTGCACAGTATGTTATATAATACAAAAGCTACATGTAAAAAAGTTCCAATCAAAGGCACACACTTAGAGAAAAGTTTCATATATCCATATTTGAGGGAAAGAATTTCTACTAACTTAATGTCCTGTTAGTTTAATTACTTTATCATTTATTCAGCATACATTTAGCAGTTTTCATCATATATAAGTACAGATGATGCAATGAACAGATGAGTTTTCAACTAAAAAATTTGGCACAAGCAAATTCAACTAAAACATACCTTCATTTTCTTTGACATTCAAGACAACCCAGATTTTAGAAAGCCTTAAGGCCAGCAATTTTACTAATCATGACTGTAACATACCAATAATGAGTGCAATATACATAAAAGAAAAGAATTATACTAGGATAACTTCTTGACTTTTGAGACTAAATGCCTAAACACTGTGCCATATACAAAAACTGTCAGAGATTCTGAGGAAGGTGGAAAATATAATTATGCAAATTATGAATATGTAAGTTCTCTAAAATCAGGAGTCTGTTATATTTTAGTCTTTAAAGAATAAGATCATAAACATCACATTGAAATTCAATATATATAAACATGCACATAATATGACTGTTTTAAAATGCTGTCTTCCCAGTTGACCCTCCATAGAAAGTTTCTTTCCTGAAATATTTTGCTACTTTGAAACATTTAAAAACACAGCGATATATTTTTTTTAAAAGGTGAACCTTTGTGAAAACATTAACAGATCAATGCCAATAAGATAAAAATATAAGATATACTTACAGTGCCAAATTGCTTCACATTTTGAGCACACTTCTTACAAATTGTATTAGTTTTGCTGAAAAGGAAATTGTATATAGATGATGAAACTTATGCAGCACAATGTTGAACTAAAGCAAGTAGTCAAAGTGTACTATCAGTAAAAGTGTACTATTTGCTTTAGGAGTACTTAAAACTTATTCTAACACAGAGAATTTTTCAAAAATACCAACATAAGATCTTTTCAGGGCTGTGTATTATCTAAGTTTACTCCTCTTAATTAAGATAAATGTTTTTACATGTTTTTATTGCATATTTTAAATGCAAACAAAACTAAAATTTTATTGTTTCCTATTTACACATTTACAATGGCAATCTTCACACTTGCCATTATGTATGCACAGAATCAGTGCCTACATAACCTTCCATTGTTCGCTCTTCACTATTATGATACTCATACCTACTTGTGAAGAAATTATTCTTCTTCATTATTCTTTTTATAAGCTCTTCTATGGGTACTGAGGCTCTAACAGGAATCACTCCATTAAAAGGTATGTGTTTTTCTTCCACTGGTGACAAGTTACTAGACTTTGCTGTAGACCTTTCCTCAAGTCCATGTCAGCACTAACGTTCTACCTTTTTAAGTTTTTTTGATGTGGGCCATTTTTAAAGGCCTTACTCGGACTTTAAACAAACAAACATTATTTGTTAAAGTACTGTTTCTGTTTTTGTGTTTTGTTTTTTGATGGCCTGAGAGCATGTTGGATCTTAGCTCCTTCACCAGGGATGGAACCTGCACCCCCCTGCATTGGAAGGCACTTAACCACCGAACTACAAAAGATGATCCTGTCATTTTTTTTCCCCCACATCTTAACAATAACAATTGATATCAGCACTTTTCATTAGCAAGGCTGTATATTTTCCTTGCAATATTTTTTATTTCCTCAAGTATAAAGTATAGCTGTAAAATACTCATTAATTTTTGGTGAACATTCTCTCCTACTATGTAGAAACATGTAGTAAGTGCTTACAACTAAAATTTTGAGAAACTAAAGCATTTTATTTAAAAGAGCTTTAATATATGGGGTTACAAGCCTCAAGTATTCCTTACAGACAATACTTTGCCTTTAACAATCAAAAACTGTTCAATATACAAACCTCTCTTGTTGAAATTCTGATCTGCAGTAAGTACATTTTACAATTGGATGTGCAATCCGACATTCCTGTAATAAGACAATATATTAATCAGTATCTATCTCGAAGTCCCAAATTTCACTTTTCTGGTGGAGAATTATTACTCAACCTAGTCAAATGCCTGAAATGTCAATAAAATCTGTCCCCCAACGAAGACAATTGAGTGATTTTATCAAGTAAGTGGCCAATTACAGCATAATTCCTTAGGGAAGGCTTAGGTGTCTTTGTCTTTATTAGATGTGGGGGGTACTCAACAGATGAAAATTACAGAACGCTGTCAGGGCCGACCCCAAGGACTGGGTAAATGTGAAACTACTTGTTATTTTGCACCGTCGCTCACAGACAGCATCCCGGCTTTAATGGGATGGGAGGAGCTCCAAATCTTAGAGCATTCTGTTCCCAAGCCAGACGCTTCGCTTTCCCGGACAGGGAAGGAGGATGCCATCAGCTCTGCGGCTTCGGGTTCCTAGCAAGAAAGTGCAAACACCGTCCTCTGCCTCCCGGTGGAAGGAGAGGACAGACCAGACAGAAAACCGAGAGGAAAACGTCTCCACCCCGGGGTCTCTGCGGCATAGACAGGTGGCTGCCTCACGCAGCCCCACCCCGAGACCCCCTCAACGTTGCTGGGGCCCGGACCCTTCTCGGGCCGCCTGGAAGAGGGCACGGCTCTGTCCTCCTCTCAGGGGCTTTCCCAGCGGATGCCCAGGTCCTCGGAGAACCGGGTCTCTGGGTGAGGAGGCGAGAACTCCAAACCCCCAAAACGCCAGCGAGGAGACACAGGGGGAGGAGTGGGGGGGGCTGCAGTGCCACACGGGCACCCAGCTCCCTCGGGCCACGGCCGAGGAAACCCCGCCCGCCCGCCACCCAGCGCCCACGGACCTTGCAGAGCTGCTGGCCCTGGGAGAGCTCCTCGAAGGGATAGCGCTGGGTGCACTTGGTGCAGGCGTACAGGGCCGAGGCCGCCATCCTGCTCCTCAGCCTCCTCCTCTACCGCCGCCCGCTCCGAGGCGGGGCCCCACGGGGAACTCGGGCGCCGCCGCCGCCGCCGCCGCCCGGGCCGCGCGGGCTCCTCCTCCTCCTCCCCCGCCCTCGGCCTCGCGCCCACCAGACCCTCGCCGCCAGAGCCCGAGGCCCCGCGGCCGCAGCCGTCTCCCTCCGCCTCCACTTCCGCCCCAGCCCACCCAGTGACGCCGTCCCAGCCGCTCCCGCTTAGGCCCCGAGAGCGGCGGAGGGAGACGAAGCGGGGAGTTTCGCTGCGGTTTAGCTGCGCGGCGGCAGATCCGCTTCCTCCTCGGCCTCCCCTTCCCCACCCCTGATTGGCTGAGGCGGCGACTGCGTCACTCGGCCGCCCCGCCTAGCTTCTGACCCCCGTTACGCCGGGCGCGCCCACAAAAGGAGGACGTCGCTGGCCAATAACAGCCAGACGGCCTCAGCGCGCGAAAGCAGCTTTAAACTCGCCCCGCCCCGAGGCCCCGGTCGCGGCTATTTCCAGCAGCCAGTCCCAGGTTTGCGTGGGAGCTCCCAATCTAATTGGGCAGTTGTTTGTGGAGGTTTACTCTCTGCCCCGACTCTTTTTTTTTTTTTTTTCTCCCCTTGACTTCCATTGGACCAAATCTCTAGGCTCCTCCTTATCGTATTTGTTATTGGCCGAAAGGGAAGTACCTCACCTGGAGAGGCGTCCCCGGGTCAAACTCAAGCTCTCTCCGGCGTTTAGCCCGAGGGAAGTGATGGAGAGTTTTGAGCTTCGAATTCGGTTTTATTTTATCCCATTCGACTCACTCGCCACTGGAGACACCAAAACCCCTCGCCCAGGTTTCCCCCTCGAGAAGGCCCGCCTCTGCGCAGGAGCCCCTCAGGAGCGCCGCCCGGTCGCCCGCCGCGTCCCGGCGGCGCTCTGTCAGCGACGAGCTACCTTGTGACGTCACCGAGGGAAGAGGCGGGTTCTCCCGCCACCGGAAGACGCCTGCTCTCTTGATTGGCTGCTCAGGACGTCCGTTAGGGCGTGTGGTCCTTTCCGTGTGCGCTCCGAGCGTGGGCGTCCCGCTGGGGGTGTGTGGCAGGGGTTTCCAGACCCGGCACCAGCACCCTAGCCCCTTCCATCAGGGGTTCGGCTCAGGGTCGCCCCTGGCGGGCGGCTCGCGAATCTTGAAGAACAGTCACGCGAACCCAGAGCGTGCCGGGGCTGCGGAGCTCCCCTGGGCGGGCTGGAAGATGGCGGCAGCATCGGTCTCTGAGACTTCGGCTTCTCAGTTCTCGGTAAGAAGCCGTTGACCTCCGAACAGACCCTGAGTCGGTCCCGGTGCCCCCTGTGCATTATCTCACTTTTCAGAGCGCTCTCGGTCCCGCGTCTCCCCCAGTCCGCGGGGTGGCCCCGTTGCTGCCTCGGCGCCCACTGCTTCGTTTGAGGCTGCACCCTGCAATTGAGACGACTCAGGTCTGTCTCTCCCCCCGTCACCTTTCGGCGTAGCCGCCCTGGTTTGCAGAACGTTGCCTGGACTCGCAGGGATGGCTACCTACACCTTGGCCCGCGAAAACCGCGTTCCCGGGTCACGTGGGTGTAACGGCCCCTCTTGGAAACTCCGAGACCAGGTGGGCGCTCTAGTTCGTCGGCTTGATTGGCAGCTATTGAATTGTACGCAGTCGAGTGCTTCTGCGGATTTCTTTGCTTTCAGTGCCTCCTCCCTTCCTCCCAGAAACTTCGATTTGTGCTTAGCCTACCCCGAGCGCGCGCGCGCTCTTCCCGCTTCCACCATATTACGATGACCCCGGGTTGCAAATCAGCAGGGAGAGCTGATGTTAAATACTGTATTGGTCTCTAGAAGAATCGCTAGCCTGTTAAGGTACTAGTATTTGGTTGGAGCGGGACCCTTTGCATTGGGAGTAGATAGGCAGTAATGAATGTGAAGAAGTTCAAGTTGGAGCCGTTAGCTCTTTATCTAGCAAACCTGAGTGGCATACAGACAGACTCTAGGATTACACAGATGAATAGGGGAGAATCCTTGCTACTAAGGAAGAAAGCACTGAAGAGAAGCTACACGTAATTAGGTTGTTACACAGTACAGTTTGATAAATACCAACCTGGTAGAAGAACCTACGTTAAAGTGATTAGCAGTTCTTGGGGTGGGGAAGACGAAACTAGCTGAGTGGTGAAGGAATAGGAAATGCTTGTCACAGAAGACGCAAAGGGAGGAGAAAAAGGCACCGCAGGCAATTTGGAATATGTGTCAAGACAAGTGCTTTCAGAAAACTTGAAATAATTTGAAATAGGCAGAGGTAGTGTGAAGGTAGAGTTCGGTTAGGTGAATTGTTAAAATATGAGAAAAGAGGGAGAATATTAGGGTAAGATTGTCATAGAAGTTAATGGGGAAAAATTTAGGGAGACAGTAACAGCAGAATCACTTTGGCGAAAATACACCTTTTCCCAGTTTCACCTTTTGGTGACTGTTGCTAAAATTTGTTTTACTGAGGCCAGAAGTGATATTCAGGGTTTCAGCACAATGAAGGCACAATGAAGTGTGTGGAGAGGTCAGAGAAGATTAACAGGAAAGAAGGAAGGTGATAACTGGAGTTATCCAGGAACTAAGTCAGTAAAAGGGAAGATGAAAGACAAGCTTAGCCTATTACGTGTAAGTAGATGGATGAGATTATATCAGTCAGTTCAGTCACTCAGTAGTGTCCGACTGTTTGCCACCACATGGACTACAGCACACCAGACCTCCCTGTCCATCACCAACTCTGGAGTTTACCCAAACTCATGTCCATTGAGTCGGTAATGCCATCCAACCATCGTATCTACTGTTGTCCCTTTTTCTCCCACCTTCAATCTTTCCCAGCATCAGGGTCTTTTCAAATGAGTCAGCTCTTTGCATCACATGGCCAAACTATTGGAATTGCAGCTTCAACATCAGTCCTTCCAGTAAACATTCAGGACTGATTGTAGGATGGATTGGTTGGATCTCTTTGCAGTCCAAGGGACTCTCAAGAGTCTTCTTCAGCACCACAGTTCAATAGCATCAGTTCTTTGGTGCTCGGATTTCTTTATAGTCCAACTCTCACATCCATACATGACTACTGGAAAAACCATAGCCTTGACTAGATGGACCTATGTTGGCAAAGTAATGTCTCTGCTTCTTAATATGCTGCCTAGGTTGGTCATAATTTTCCTGCCAAGGAGTAAGCATCTTTTAATTTCATGGCTGCAGTCACCATGTGCAGTGATTTTAGAGCCCCCCAAAATAAAGTCTGTCACTGTTTGCCCATCTATTTACCATGAAGAGATGGGACCAGATGCCATGATCTTAGTTTTCTGAATGTTGAGCTTTAAGCCAACTTTTTCACTCTCTTCTTTCACTTTTATCAAGAGGCTCTTTAGTTCTTCACTTTCTGCCATAAGGGTGGTGTCATTTGGATATCTGAGGTTATTTATATTTCTCTTGGCAATCTTGATTCCAGCTTGTGCTTCATTCAGCCCAGCATTTCTCTTGATGTACTTTGCATATAAGTTAAATAAGCAGGGTGACAATATACAGTCTTGATGTACTCCTTTACCTATTTGGAACCAGTCTGTTGTTCCAAGTCTGGTTCTAACTGTTGCTTCCTGACCTGCATACAGATTTCTCAAGAGGCAGGTCAGGTGGTCTGGTATTCCCATCTCTTTCAGAATTTCCCACAGTTTATTGTGATCCACACAGTCAAAGGCTTTGGCATAGTCAATAAAACAGAAGTAGATTTTTTCTGGAACTCTTGCTTTTTCAGTGATCCAGCAGATGTTGGCAATTTGATCCCTGGTTCCTCTGCCTTTTCTAAATCCAGCTTGAACATCTGAAAGTTCACGGTTCACATATTACTGAAGCCTGGCTTGGAGAATTTTGAGTATTATTTTGCTAGCATGTGAGATGAGTGCAAGTGTGCGGTAGTTTGAGCATTCTTTGGCATTGCCTTTCTTTGGGATTGGAATGAAAATTGATCTTTCCAGTCCTGTGGCCACTTCTGAGTTTTCCAAATTTGCCGGCATATTGAGTGCAGCACTTACACAGCATCATCTTCTAGGATTTGAAATAGCTCAACTGGAATTCCATCACCTCCACCGGCCGACTTGTCTTCACATTCCAGGATGTCTGGCTCTAGGTGAGTGATCACACCATCATCATTATCTGGGTCATGAAGATCTTTTTTGTACAGTTCTATATATTCTCGCCACCTCTTCTTAATATCTTCTGCTTCTGTTAGGTCCCTACCATTTCTGTCCTTTATCGAGCCCATCTTTGCATGAAATGTTCCCTTGGTATCTCTAATTTTCTTGAAGAGAACTCTAGTCTTTCCCATTCTTTTGTTTTCCTCTATTTCTTTGCACTGATCACTGAGGAAGGCTTTCTTATCTCTCCTTGCTATTCTTTGGAACTCTGCATTCAAATGGATGTATCTTTCCTTTTCTCCTTTGCTTTTCGCTTCTCTATCAGATCTAGTCCCTTAAATCTATTTCTCACTTCCACTGTATAATCATAAGGGATTTGATTTAAGTCATACCTGAATGGTCTGGTGGTTTTCCCTACTTTCTTCAATTTAAGTCTGAATTTGGCATTAAGGAGTTTATGATCTGAGCCACAGTCAGCTCCTGGTCTTGTTTTAGCCCAACTGTATAGAGCTTCTCCATCTTTGGCCGCAAAGAATATAATCAATCTGATTTCGGTGTTGATGGTGATGTCCATGTGTAGAGTCGTCTCTTGTGTTGTTAGACGAGGGTGTTTGCTGTGACCAGTGCATTCTCTTGGCAAAACTCTATTAGCCGTTGCCCTACTTCATTCTGTACTCCAAGGCCAGATTTGCCTGTTACCCCAGGTATTTCTTGACTTCCTACTTTTGCATTCCAGTCATCTGTAATGAAAAGGATATCTTTTTTGGGTGTTAGTTAGGTCTGTTCATCTTCAACTTCTTCAGCATTACTGGTCGGGGCATAGACTTGGATTACCGTGATACTGAATGGTTTGCCTTGGAAACGAACAGAGATCATTATGTCGTTTTTGAGATTGCATCCAAGTACTACTGCATGTCAGACTCTTGTTGACTGTGATGGCTACTCCATTTCTTCTAAGGGATTCTTGCCCACAGCAGTAGATATAGTGGTCATCTGAGTTAAATTCACCCATTCCAGTCCATTTTAGTTGGCTGATTCCTAAAATGTCGACGTTCACTCTTGCCATCTCCTGTTTGACCACTGCCAATTTGCCTTGATTCATGGACCTAACATTCCAGGTTCCTATGCTATATTGGTCTTTACAGCATCGAACCTTGCTTCCATCACCAGTCATATCCACAACTGAGTGTTGTTTTTCCTTTGGCTCCATCTCTTCATTGCTTTGGCTGTCGTCTTTTTGGAGTTATTTCTCCCCTGATCTCCAGTAGCATATTGGGCACCTACCACCTGGGGAGTTCATCTTTCAGTGTCCTGTCTGTCTTTTTGCCTTTTCATAACGTTCATGGGGTTCTCAAGAATACTGAAGTGGTTTGCCATTCCCTGCTCCAGTGGACCACATTTTGTCAGAACTCTCCACCATGACCGATCTGTCTTGGATGGCCCTACACAGCATGGCTCATAGTTTCATTGAATTAGACAAGGCTGTGGTCCTTGTGATTAGATTGGTTAGTTTTCTGTGATTGTGGTTTTGAGATTATATAGGAGTTGTGATTAAACTTAATTGGGAGAAAAAAATAAATAATATTAGGAGAGATGTGTTTTTCACCACTCTTAAAACATCATTTGGAGACTGAGAAAGGAAAACGCCTATAAATGTTGACTTGAACTGAAGTCTGCCAAGGCCATCTAGCCGAAGTAGTTACTGGGGTGTGGTTAACCCTTAGTCTTTTAAGGTAACCTGGACAGAAATCCTGAAAGTGAAGTGGCTCAGTTATGTCCGACTTTTTGCGACCCCGTGGACTGTAGCCTACCGGGCTCATCCACCCATGGGATTCTCCAGGCAAGAATACTGGAGTGGGTTGCCATTTCCTTCTCCAGGGGACAGAAATGCTATAGAGTTTTTAATAGAAAACATATTTTTATATCTAAGCTCAGCTTTAAGTGGATTCTCAGCTTCCAGAGTACTCTTAAGAATATCTAGAATGCTTTACACGTCAAAGTGTAACTCTTTTAACTTGATCTTTTAAATCAAAATGTCTAATTTGGAAGTCACTATGTCTCAAAACAAAAATGACAATTTATCAATGTATAATGGCCATGCTTTGATACTTTAACTGTCATATCAAAAATAAGCCTGGCATTTATAGCAGAATTTATAAAGCACTTTAGCTTAACAGACAACTGCTCATAAAATAAGACAACAAAAGACCTTTTAAACCTACAACATGAACTCAGGCTACTCATAATGAGATTTCAGAGTTGTGAATATTAACAGTTTCTGTGTATTTAACATTGATAAATCCAGCATGGGTACTCAGTTGCTTTAGTTGGGTCCGACTCTTTGTGACTGCATAGACTGTAGCCTGCCAGGCTCCTCTGTCCATGGGATTCTCCAATCAAGGATACTGGAGTGGGTTGCCATGCCCTCAGGGGATCTTCCTGACCCAGGGTTTGAACTCAGGGCTCCTGCGTTGCAGGCAAATTCTTTAGTGCAGAACCAAGGGGATAGCCCTGGACCCAGTTTAGGTGTAGTATAAATGGAGATGCTTTTAGTAGGCAAGGATTTTTCTTAGGTAAATTCACAAATAACACAATCTGTAAATAGCAGTTGAGGTGTAAATCTCAAATGTGAACAGTGTGGAAGTAGGTGATACATTTGAATTGTTCTTATAAGCCTTTCACTGCAACAACAGCAGGAAGAGTGACAGCTAGCAGCTAACATTTATTGAATGACTGCTATGTATCAACTCACTAGTGGAGAGTATCAGGAAAATATTAACAAGTATGATCAGGCATACTGATACAAAAGTATATAGTCAGCATAGTGTTGTAACAATATCTTTCCTGTGTGTTTTTTTTTTTTTTTTAATTTGTTTTACATTTTCCCATTAGTTAATGGTCAGTCTTTGCTTTTCGCTCAGCTGGTAAAGAATCCACCTGCAATGCAGGAGACCCCGGTTTGATTCCTGAGTTAGGAAGATCCCCTGGAGAAGGGATAGGCTACCCACTCCAGTAGTCTTGTGCTTCCCTGGTGGCTCAGCTGGTAAAGAATCAGCCTGCAATGCAGGAGACCTGGTTTCAGTCCCTGGGTTGGGAAGATCTCCTGGAGCAGGAAAAGGCAACCCAGTCCAGTATTCTGGCCTGAGAACTCATGGATTGAATAGTCTGGTCAACACACACTTAATGTCACTTTGGACTTAACAAGCTAGTCTCCTAATTGGTCTCTCTGGGTTTTTATCCAGGCCCATTAACAAACTTGCTCTTTATTTATTTTTCTTAGAAGTGTTTTATGATTGTTTCATAGATTTCATATGAGATTTATTTTTGGGAACCATAAAATGAATACATTCATGCCCCTTTGTGCATCTTCCTGCTTTTGTCTTCTACTCTCACTCTTTCACACACACATTTTGAGGTTATAATAATGTGTAATACTTGTGTAGCACTCATTATCTGGCAGGCATTTTAAATACTTTTCATATATTAACATATCTAATCCTTAAAGTAATTTTATGAGATTGGCTTTAGTATCTGCATTTTCAAATGAGCAAAATAAGGTACAGAAAGGTTAATTCAGAATTCTACAACTAGCAAATGTTGTGCTTTTATATTTCTGTGTACTATAGTATCTTGATGGGCTTTGGAGTTTTTAGGATTTGTTCATATATTTGCCAGCTATAATGAACAGTCCTGTTGTGATCATCTCTGTATGTTCCTTATGTGCAAAATTTTCTCTAGAATGGTAGTTTTCAGAATGGTCTGAAGACCTTTGAGGAGGTCTTCAGTATCCTTCCTTACCCAGCCACTTTGTGGGAAACCAGATTCTTTATATACATCAACCAAAACAGGGTGAATACAGAAGCAAATAAAATCTAGCAGCCTTCTTTTACGTCAAGAATTAAAGAGATTTGCAGAAATGTAAAACAGTGCCACTTAATTTTTTGGGTGATATAGTTAATTTTTATTCAAAAATTATATTTATGCTAACATGGATTTATTATTTTTAAGGTAGTAAATATCTTTAAATTTTCTCAGTTTTAATTTTGTCATGTGATAAATAGCAACTGATGTAACCCACTTATAAGGAAAAGCTTGTTGGGGTCTTAAGCAATTTTTGAGTGTAAGGGCTGCCTGGCACCAAAAGGTCTGAGAAGCAGCAATTTTACAAGTGGTGGTTGGGCTGCGAATTGCAACTCAGTAACGGGTTGTAGTATATGTTCAGAAACTGAGAACACTTTTTTTTTTTTTTAAGAGAATGCAGAGAAAATAGTTCAGTTAATAATTTAATGAAATACTGGGTCATAGAGTAGGTGCATCTTTGCTTTATTTGGAATTGCTGAATTGCTTGCCAAAGTGATTGTTACAGTTTGCGTTCCCATCAACAATCTCCTTTAGTCTATTTTAATAGGTCTATCCTATTTTAACAGGTGATGTGTCTTGTTGTTGAGAGGTTCTGTGAAGTGATATCCTGTTATTTGTGCGCCCTCTTCATTGATGAAGATGCTTTTTTTCTTTTCATAATTTTGCTAATCTTGTGGGTTTTGTTATTCTATGAAATGCCCGTTGGTAACTTTTGCCTGCTTTCGATTTTTTTTTTTAACTGATTTATAGTCATTCTGGATGTATTCTAGGTGTTTATTATCTATCAGGAGTATTCTAGTACTCTTTGGTTTGTCTTTTTATGATATGTTTTGATGAACAAGAGTTCATTGTTTTAATGTAATAAAAGTTATTCTTTCTTTTAGGATTATTATTTTTTGGTTAAATTCTTCCTTGGTTAAGTTCTTCCAAAGCCTTAATGATATTCTTCCATATTTTTCTCTACATATTTTAAAGTTGGGGCATTTGCTTGAAATTAGTGTGCTGTGAGGTAGGGATCCAATTTCATGTTTTATTTAAGATGCACAATTATTTCAGCATTACTTGTTGAAGCTCATTCTTTCCCTAGCGGTTTACCATTCCAGCTGTCAGTATATTAATTTCCATATGTGTGTGGCTGTGTTACTGGGCTCTTTGTCCCATTGTTGTATTTGTCTCTGCCTGTGTCTCTACTCACTTTCCTAATGATTTTGATTTTTTTTTTTTTAATCTAAGTGCAACTATCTGCCTTGTTCTTCAAGAGAAATGCAGCTATTCTTGGTCTTCTGCTGTTCTTCGGTGGAAATTCTAGAACTTTATTGAACAGAATAATTCAGTATTATAAACACTATGAAGTTTTCCTATTTTGAAGAATATTTATATAATTCATTGAACAGATTAAGCATTTATTATCTGTTTGGAACTTAAACTCTTAATAGGATGACTATGTTTTTTCAACATCCAATTTTTCTGTGCCAACTGTGCCATCAGTCAGTTCTGACATTAGCTGGAGATAGTGCAGTGCAGACACTAAGTCTCAAAGACTGGCCCCATTTCAGTTGCCACCTGCAAATTCCAGATGTCCCCAAGGAATCTATTTCTTCCCAGCCAACTGCAGCTTAAGGAGTTCTGCTAACTCTCCCCCATCACATTCAGTAATTTGCTAGAAAGACTCAGAATTCAGGAAAACACTACACTTACAGTTAAAACTTTTTTCATTTTAAATAAAGGATACAACTCCAGAACAGCCAAATGGAGAGACACACAGGGTAAGATGTAAACGAGCTTCTGTGACCAATCTGGACACTCCAGGGGCCTCATTGTTCAACAGTTTTTTTTATGGAGGTTACATTATGTGGGTATGATAAATTAAATCATCAGCCATTGGTGATCGGACTCAAGCTCTAGCCCCTTCTCTTGAGGGCTAATTGCCTGGTAGGTTTTTGTTTTGTTTTGTTTTTACTATCAGAGGCCCCACTATAACAAAGACTGTCCATCACTTAAAAATTGTAAGAGTTTTTAAAATCTCTGTCAGGGATATAAACTAAATACATAGTTTTTATTTTTTCACAGGACATAGAGATAATAAATATATCATGTAGGAATAAGTGTTTTTAAAAGGGTAAGAAGATAGAATGACAAAGGGTGCAACTTTAGATAGGCAGGGAAAACTCACAGACTTCTCTGGGGCTTTATCTTGCTCCTTTATCTGGGACAGAATCTTCTGCCTTTTAACTTTTTTAAATTTATTTTTAATATGGAGCATAATTGCTTTATAATGTTGGTTTCTGCCATACATCAGCGTGAATTAGCCATAGGTATACATATGTCTTCTCCCTCTTGAACCTCCTTCCCACATCCCACTTCTCCAGGTTGTCACAGAACACCAGGCTTGAGCTTGCGTCATACAGCCAATTCATACTATCTGATTTACATATGGTAATGTATATGTTTCAGTGCTACTCTCTCAATTCATCCGAACCTCTCCTGACTAAATGTAAGACCAGTAACTATAAAACTCTTACAGGAAAACATAGGCAGAACACTCTGACGTAAATCACAGCAAGATCCTCTATGACCCACCTCCTAGGATATTGGAAATAAAAACAGGAATAACCAAGTGAGACCTAAATTAAACTTTAAAGCTTTTGCACAGCAAAGGAAATTAAACAAGGTGAAAAAACTTTTGAAAAATTATCCAAAAGACAGCCCTAAGAGTGGGAGAAAATAATTGTAAATGAAATAACTGACAAAGGATTAATCTCCAAAATATACAGGCAGCTCAAGAAGACATGCAGGTCTATTATATATTAATAAATCTAGTAATAAACACATGAAAAGATGCTCAACATTGTTCATTATTAGAGAAATGCAAATCAAAATGGCCTCATGGACAGAATGGCCATCATCAAAAAATCTACAAAGAGTAAATGCTAGAGAGGGTGTAGAGAAAAGAGAACCCTGCTACACTGTTGGTGGGAATGTAAATTGATACAGCCACTATGGAGAACAGTGTGGAGATTTCTTAAAAAAAAAAAAAACAAAAAAAAACCTAGGAGTGAAACTACCATATGACCCAGCAATCCCACTGCTGGGCATATACCCTGAGAAAACCATAATTGCAAAAGACACAGGTACTCCAGTGTTCATTGCAGCACTATTTACAATAGCCAGGACCTGGAAGCAACCTAGATGTCCTCTGACAGATGAATGGATAAAGAAGTTGTGGTACATATACAACGGAATATTATTCAGCCATAAAAAGGAATGAGTTTGAGTAAGTTCTAATAAGGTGGATGAACCTAGAGCCTGTTATACAGAGTGAAAAAGTCAGAAAGAGAAAAATAAGTATAACATATTAATGCATATGTATGGAATCTAGAAAAAATGCCTTTTCATTTTGATTTTCTTTCTGTGATTGTGGTTTTCATTCTGGAGGCTGTGGGAAGGTAGTTCTTCTAGCTTCTTTTGTCTGCTCTCTGGTGGATGAGGCCAAGAGACTTGGGCAAGCTTCCTGATGGAGGGACTAGTGGTGGGAAAGACTAGATCTGACTCTGGTGGGCAGGGCAAACGTTCAGTAAAGCTTGAATCCAAGTGTCTGCTGGTGGGTGGGGCTCTGTTGCACCTCTGTCAGTCCTTTTGCCTGAGGGACCCAGCCCTGGAATCTACAGACTTTAGGTAGGACTGACCTCCAAGACCTATATGCAGGTCAGGGAGCAACAGTTAGAACTGGACGTGGAACGACAGACTGGTTCCAAATAGGAAAAGGAATACCTCAAGGCTGTATATTGTCACCCTGCTTATTTAATTTATATGCAGAGTACATCATGAGACACACTGGGCTGGAAGAAGCAGTAGCTGGAATCAGGATTGCCGGGAGAAGTATCAATAACCTCAGATATGCAGATGACACCACTCTTATGGCAGAAAGTGAAGAGGAACTAAAAAGCCTCTTGATGAAAGTGAAAATGGAGAGTGAAAAAGTTGGCTTAAAGCTCAACATTCAAGACCATGGCATCTGGTCCCATCACTTCATGGGAAATAGATGGGGAAACAGTGTCAGACTTTATTTTTTTGGGCTCCAAAATCACTGCAGATGGTGATTGCAGCCATGAAATTAAAAGACGCTTACTCCTTGGAAGGGAAGTTATGACCAACCTAGATAGCATATTCAAAAGCAGAGATATTACTTTGCCAGCAAAGGTCCGTCTAGTCAAAGCTATGGTTTTTCCAGTGGTCATGTATAGATGTGAGAGTTGGACTGTGAAGAAAGCTGAGCGCCGAAGAGTTGATGCGTTTAAACTGTGGTGTTGGAGAAGACTCTTGAGAGTCCCTTGGACTGCCAGGAGATCCATCCAGTCCATTCTGAAGGAGATCAGTTCTGGGTGTTGTTTGGAAGGACTGATGCTAAAGCTGAAACTCCAATACTTTGCCCACCTCATGCGGAGAGTTGACTCATTGGAAAAGGCTGATGCTGGGAGGGATTGGGGGCAGGAGGAGAAGGGGACGACAGAGGATGAGATGGCTGGATGGCATCACCAACTTGATGGACATGAGTTTGGGTGAACTCTGGGAGTTGGTGATGGACAGAGGCCTGGCGTGCTGCAATTCATGGAATTGCAAAGAGATAGGACTGAGCGACTGAACTGAATTGAACCTCCAAGAGGGCTTACGCCAGGGGGCCACCTCCCAGGCCTGCTGCAGCCAGTGCCCCTGTGCCCTCTGTGAGCCCCTGCCAGCCCACGCCTCCCCAGGAGACCCTCCAACGCTAGCAGGTAGGTCTGGTTCAGTCTCCTGTGGGATCTCTGCTCCTTTCCCTGAGCCCTGGTGTTCATAAGATTTTGTTTGTGTCCTCCAAGAATGGAGTCTGTCTCCTCCAGTCCTGTGGATGTTCTGCAGTCAAATCCCACTGGCCTTCAAAGTCAGATTCCTTGGGGATTGATCTTTGTCAGATCCTTTTGTGAGATCCCCAAGTTGGGAAGCCTGATGTGGGGCTTGGAATCTTCACAACAGTGGGAGAACCTCTGTGGTGTAATTGTTCTCCAGTTCGTGTGTTGCCCTCCTGGTGGGTATGGGATTTGACTTTATCATGGTTGCATCCCTCCTTCCATCTTGTGGCTTCTCCCTTGCCTTTGGTATCTTTTTGGTGGGTTCCCGCATCCTCCTGTCCACAATGGTTCCACAGCTAGTTACAGTTCAGTGCTTTCACAGGAAGAGATGAACTCATATCCATCTATTCCACCGTCTTGAACCAATCTCCCCTTACCTCACCGACAGACTTTCAAATAGATAACTGAGTGGTGTGTGGAAGGGAGCTTTCCGAGCAGAGTAAATGTAGCAAATGAAAATGGAGTGTACTGTGCATTGTAGAAATCCAGAAGTTGGTCAGTATGGCTGGAAAATCTGGGGCTGGAGGGAGGGTGGGTAGGTAGTTTAGAGAGAGACTGGTGAGGAATGAGGTCAATGTCAGCCTGGTGTCAGATAATGTGGAGCCATGGTAAAAAATTTGGATTTTATTTTGTGACGGAAGGCAGTTGGGAGGGCTTGATTAAGGACATTACTTGAATTATTTTCTTAATCATAACAACTACTATCTGGAAAATGGAGTTGTGGGGACTGTGGCAAGAATGGTTCGGGGGGGAGGGGAGCTGTTATGGTAGTCCAGACAGAAAGATCACGGAGAATTAGTAGTGGAATTGATGAGAAGTTGTAGAGTTTCTGACTATATTGTGAAGACAGAGACCCAGCAAGATTTACTGAAAGATTGGATGTGGAATATATAGGAGAAATGACTCATCCACGGGTTTTGGCCAGATCAGCTAGGTAGGTGGTGGTAGCAGTTATTGTGCTATGCTTATGAGAGGAGTTGGTTTGAGAAGTAGATTCAATAACTTGGTTATAGACACATTGTTTGGGATACTCATTGACATCCAAGTGGAGGAAGCACGTAGGAAGGTTGATTTGAGTATGGAATTTCAAGAGGGAAAAGTGTGTATTCCATACTTGGAAGTTATCAGCAAACAGAGGCTTTTTGAAAGCCCTGAGAGTTGATGATATCATCAAAGGTATCCATGTAGATGGAAACAAGAGGAGGAAAGACTAAGCTTTAGAGAAGTCCAGCATTAAAGTTAGAAAGGGGAAAGTGAGAGAGAGCCAGAGATTCTGATGGAGACACTGGTGTGTTAGAAGGAAAACCAGATTGTGGTGTTCCTTCCACTGAAGAAAGTGTTGGGATGAAGTGATCTGCTGTATCACGTGCTTCTGGGAGATCAGTGAGTTCAGCACTGTGAAAGTCATGGGTGAGCTTGAAAAAGTGTTTCTCTGAATGAGTGAGGACTCGAGTCTGATTGTTGTTGAGTTGCTAAGTCATGTCTGACTCTACAACCCTACGGACTGCAGCACACCAGGCTTCCCTGTCCTTCACTATCTCCTGGAGCTTGCTCAAACTCATGTCCATTGAGTCAGTGATGCCATCCAACCATCTCCTTCTCTGTCACCCCCTTCTCCTCCTGCCCTCAATCTTTCCCAGCATCAGGGAATGAGCTGATGAGTCAGATCCTCGCATCAGGTGGCCAAAGTATTATAATCTTAGGTGTTTATCTACTACCTTACCATCTTTGTTATTTAGTCGCTCAGT
Organism: Bos indicus; assembly: GCF_029378745.1. Lineage (NCBI taxonomy): Eukaryota > Metazoa > Chordata > Mammalia > Artiodactyla > Bovidae > Bos > Bos indicus. The sequence goes on along the minus strand of NC_091774.1, from coordinate 14,853,058 downwards.
CCTGTCCGACTCTGCGACGCCATGGACTGTAACCCACCAGGCTCCTCTGTCCATGGGAGTCTCCAGGCAAGAATACTAGAGTGGGTTGCCATTTCCTTCTCCAACCTTACCATCTTAATCATTTATAAAGTACAGTTCAGTAATATTAAATATATTCACATTGTTGTGCAACAGATCTTCAGAACTTTTTCATCTTGCAAAGTGGAAACTCTGTAACCTATTAAACAACTCCCCTTTGCAACCTTCCTCAGTCTTACTAATAACCATTTCTACTTTGTTGCTATGAATTTAATTACTTTAAATATCTCATGTAAATGGAATCATAAAATATTTGTCTTTTTGGAACAGGTTTATTTCCCTAAGCATAAATCCTCAAGGTTCATCATTATGTAGCATGTGATGGGATTTCACTTCTAAGACTGAAGTACCACATTTTATCCTTTACAATTTTTAATAGATACTTTGTATATGTAATTGTTATCAGTTTCTTATTTCTTGGTTTAATTTTATTTCAGAATAGTTCTTATAATTAATTTTTATAAAGCTGTTTTATTTTCTGTCTTGCTTTTGTTTTGGGGTGACTTCCGATTCTTTGCTTCAGACTTCTGGCAGCAAATGAGGACAGTGTCCAAAGCATTCATAGTAACACTGACTTCATTGCTTAAACGCTGATGTTCAAAATGAGGTGACAGACTTAGAAAATGGAATATATTTAGAATTACTAGTCCAAAACAATTCATTATAACTTGCCTTTTTATATTAAAAGACTTTGCATAATTTTTGTCAATTGACCCAGCCCAAGCAGTATTTTGATGATATATATGTAACAGATTTTTTTGAGGTTGGAATTACTTTTATTGGAGCGAGAAATACAAATTTTGAACTGTTCACTTTACAAGGTCTAGTAGGTGATGAATTTAGCAAAGATTCTCATTTTTTGATTTGGGTGTTTTACTTTTTGTTTTGGTTTTTGGTAAATTATTTATACACAATCCTTTTGTTAATATCTGTACCATGTTTGGTAATACTGATAAAATTTGTTTTGAAAATCATAAGTTTATTTGCTCATGGTTTATATGTTCATTAAATGCTTCCTAACCATTGTTATTTGAATAGTACTTAAATGATAGGATTCTCATAGGTATGGAGATAAAAGGCTCTCTGTGAAGAATAGTACTTAAAGTTATGTGAATATTCATGGTGTTTTGCGAGAGCTTTGGCGATATTATATATTCAAAGAATTGAAAGACACCCTGTTTTCCAGCCACCTCCAAAACTTGATGTCAGTTTGCCCAAAAGTTGCAAGCTGTTAGTCCTTGTTGCATGTGAACAGACTTTTCACAGCAGAGTAGCATTGATTTGAGAACTTCTTGAGATATATCTCCTACTCTTTCCAAGCCCTTTTCCCTCGCTTTTAGTTTTCACACCCGTAGTGTGTGTTTTTTATTTGCTTTCTTAAATCAGCTGCAAAATTGCACGGCTTTTATTGTAGAAATACAGTCCACCATTTTTAATAAGAATTAGGTAAAATATGGTTATTTTGATGGCCTCTGTTTATCCCAGGAGGCATTGTTCTGTATTGTAAATATTCATTGTTCCTTTTTACTTTTCTGGACTCAGGTTATTACAAGTATACTTTATAATCATAGTTCCCCAAAGGTAAGAGTTGAGAACCTAGTTTACTGTGGCTGTTTGAATAAGAAAAATGGATGTCTTAGTTTTGAGCAGCTAGGAGTCATATCTTCCACTTGAGCTTTTCCCACTCTGGGTCTTTCTACCAGCACTTGACCTACAACAAGCAAAATATTATCATGCACTGAAAATCATCATGTAAAACATAATCCCAAATTAAACAATATGACAAATGACAAAATGATGTATATGTGGAAATGAAGTTTTATATTTAGGTGTTTGATAAGACTTAATGTTTTCTAGTAGCTCCTTCCTTTTTTCTCCCCTAACTGAATGTAAAATTTTTGAGATAAGGACTATACCTTATTTTCTTTCTGTATACCCCCAGAGTTTTGGATATTTGATAGATACTTAGGAAGTATGTAGTTGACTGGGAATAGACTAATTTAGTCTCTTTGTAGCGGTTTCTGATACTGTAAGAAGATAGTTATTTACTTTTCTGAATATATATCTTACAGTACGTATTTTTAAAAGAAAGTAAATTCATTGTGAGTACCACGTTTAAGTATTTCTATGGAGCAATTGTATTCAAGTTATGTGAACATTATTTCCTTTTTATAGTATTTGGCATATGGCTACATTTAGACATGTGAAGCACTTTAAAAGTTTTATTATTTTCGAGTAATGATTAAATTCTGTTGTGTATGATCATTGACTTTTTATTTCTTCTTTTGTCGCTATCAGTGGAACATAGGTATATATTCATAATATATGTGATTTAAAATTTTGAAAGGTAATTTCACATTTTTATTTTTCAGAACATCTTAGCAGAACCATCAAAGTCTAATGGAAGTATGGTTCGCCATTCCTCATCTCCATATGTAGTATATCCACCCGATAAGCCTTTCCTTAACAGTGATCTGCGACGCTCCCCAAATAAGCCTACATTTGCCTACCCGGAAAGCAACAGCAGAGGTAATAGAGCCTAACGAAATAGGTGCTGCCTTTGTGTGTGTGTTGTCGTTTAGTTGCTCAGTCGTGTCCGACTCTTGCGACCCCATGGACTGTGGCCCACTAGGCTTCTCTGTCCATGAGATTTCCCAGGCCAGAATACTGGCGCGGTTTGCCTTTCCTTCTCCAGGGGATCTTCCCAACTCAGGGATCAAACCCAGGTCTCCTGTGTTGGTGGGCAGATTCTTTACCACAGAGCCACCAAGGAAGCCCTTTGTGTGTTTACTCAGTGCTTAAAACTCTTAATTTATGTTTTCCATTTATTTTAAAATTATGTCCCTCTTCCTGTTTTGTGTTTTTTAATCTATTCAGTTGCAATAGGTCTTAGTTGCGGCATGTGGGATCATTGTGGCATACAAACTCTTTGTTAGGGTGTGTGGGATCTAGTTCCTTGTTAGAGAGAGAGAGAGAGAGAGAGTGTATGTGTGTGCGTGTGTGTGTGTGTGTGTTAGGGCGTGTGGGATCTAGTTCCTTGTTAGTGTGTGTGTGCGCGCGCGTGCGCGTGTGTGCATGCATGCTTAGTCGCTCAGTTGTGTCCGACTCTTTGCGACCCCATGTACTGCAGCCCTGGCCAGGGATCAGACCTAGGCCCCTATACTCGGGGTGTGGAGTCTTAGCTGCTGTGCCACCGGGGAAGCCCTACCCATTCCTGTTTTAACCTCAAAATATTTTGCCTTTCTTTTGTTCCCTGAGTAAACATTATCATCCACCTAATCATCAGGACTAAGCTATGAATTATCTAGGACTGCTCTTTTCATTTCCAGCACCACTCAGGAACCAAGCCTTGTGTTTTGCTTCTGAAATGCCCCCCAAACTTACTGGTTCTGTCTCTCCATTCTCATTGGTTGGTTCAGGTTTTCATCATCTAGTGCACTGATAATTGTAATACAACCTGTACTCATACCCAGTGAAGAGCATTGCTGCCACTTGCTGTTACTCATCGTCTCTCCCACTTTAAAAGTTTCAGCATCTCTCCATGCCTTAAATAACACTTGTAGATTTCTTATACCCTGGACTGTACCTGCTTTACAGTTTCATCCCTGTCAGCTCCTCCATTCTTCCTTACCCACACATCCTTTGCTCTACTTTGAAATATGTTTTTTTCCTGAAACTTACCGTCTGTATTAGTTTTCTTGCTGCCTTAACAAATTACCACAAATTTAGCAGCTTTAAATAACCAAAATGTATTGTCTCACAGTTTCTGTAGGTCAGAAACTTGAATGAGGTCCGCAGGTTTCTCTATTTAGGGTCCTGCGAGGCTGAAATCATGGTGTTGACTGGCCTGTGTTCCTTACTGGAGAGTCTAGGCAGCACCTTCTGCTAGCTCATTCATGTTCTCGGCCAGTTCAGTTCCTTGTTGTTGTAGAACTGAGGTTCACTGTCTTGCTGACTTTTGATCAGGGCCAGTCCTTGTTCCTAGCAACTGTCTGCATTCTCGCGCTTTTCTTAAGGTCCCCGGTAGGAATGGTGGGTCAAGGCGCTCTCATACTTCAGATCTCTCTGATATCTCTTGTCCACTTTTAAGGGTTCATGTGTTTAGTTACGTTGAGCCCACTCAAATCATCAGAAATAATTTCATTATCTGAAAAGTCCATAGCTTTAATTACATCTCCCAAAGTCTTTTTTGTCATGTAACAGGTATTCAAGGCTTCTCGGATTAGGACACAGGCTTCCTTGGGTGTCCTTTCTGCCTACCACGCCAGCCACATTAAGTTGACAAGCGTTTCTCATGCTGTACCCTTTAGTGAAATTTTCTGTTGTAGAATTATACTCTTTCTCTGAAACCGAGATTATGTATTTCTTCTGAGAAGTCTTCTCTACCAACTCCCTCTACCTCTCTCTGTTTCCTCACATGTCTCTTCTGGACCCTCTCCGGCCTTTGTTCATGTCTCATAGCCCCACACTTTGTTTGAGGGGTGATGGTTTCTGTCTCTAATCATCCTGTGTTAAAAGTTGGTATCATTGGATTGATACCGAAAATAACAGTAAAACTATAATGGATCTTACTAATTATCCTGGGGCATTGCTAAATAGCTCATAACACCACATTCTGAAAGAATAAAAGAAACTTACTGCCTTCCACATTCTTTTTTCTCTTGTTTACTTTCTTCTTCTCTCCTTTTCCCTGCCCTCAACTCTCTCATTCTTGAAAGCCACTAATTACTCACAAGCAGAATTTAGCTTTATTGTGAACACACTAGATAAAACCTTTGCTAACTCTTCACTAAGTAAATTTGCCCCATTTAATTTTTGTTATTCTTTAGTAATTTGCTTTTCTCTGAACTTTAAAAAAAAGGTTGCTTTCTTTTTAATATGAATGTAAAGATCAGAATTAGATGTAATATCATGGTTGGTTTGATATCTTATTCTTAGACTTTGTGTTCCTGCTAGAACTCCGGCATGTTTTTGTGTGTGCTTATTTTTTTTTAAGAAATTATTAATAAAATTTAATTGATTTTTGCTCCACTGTCGATTTCAGCTATTTATTTTTGCTTTTTTGGATATTTGAAAGTTACACAACTTTTGTTATTTTTCTAAATTGCCAGTCTTTAACTGCTGTATTCTGATGAGTAGCACTTTATCAATTGTTTTATCAACCATTAAATTAGCAATTTCTTTATCATCATCTTTGAGATACAGTGTTTTCTAAGACGTTTCTTGGTAGAAATCCTTAAAAAACACTTAAATTTTTAACATTCTTAAAAGACCTCAGATTAAATTTATTTCAGCAAACAGTTTCAAGGCCCCATTATGGGCTCAAATTTACATTCATAACCATACTTGGATACTGTTATCTTCCTCGTACTCCATTATACAGTCAGTGCATAGTTTATAAAATAGTGTTACTGTGAGATTAATTTTCAAGATATTTGCAATGCATTTCTCAGTTGAAACAAAAGGGTGCCTAAACTAATTTGCAAACACCTGTTTAACCCATACATGAATAAAATATAACACTTCTTTCATCTAGAAAATCATTAGTAAGTATAATTGCCACGGTACAAATGATTAAACGCAATTTTAAAACATGAAAAGAATAAAATGCAGTAACATTTCAGACAAAGCAAGTATATTTCATTTAAACCTCTCAGAAAAACTGTATAAGGTGGGTATATTGAAAATGACTGATGAAGAAACATCTCAAAGCTGGTCACTTTCACATAGGCAGTGTCACAACCATTTTCTCTTTCCACTTTTTCCCCAGTTTGCTGAACGAACCTTCAGATATTTACTGAATGAGTGAAGGCTTATTTTGAATGAATACTCAACTATGATAAACTTTTCTCTTCTACTTAGTAAATGTTTTTTTCTCACTAATACGTGAGAGGGGGAAAACTAAACCTTTTTTAGTTTAGTTATAGTTTAGCATTTTCATTAATAAATAACCATTTCACTTTGCTATCTGAAAATCACTTTGAAAGTATAATTTGACTAATGCCATGGAAAGAGATAATTAAAGAACAGTTAATTCTTAAGAACAGTTAACTGTTCTTCTTGTAATTCTCACATTAATTTTAAACTTTAGAAAGAAATGAACAAATTCGAAATTATTACTGACATCAAAAAATGTACTATGACAACACCATTCCAAAACCTTTCACTATAATTTATAGCTCATGTTATTCAGTACGTTTCAAATGATAGTAATGTGACGAATGGCTTAGATGCTTAAAGCTAGATAAGCAGCTGTAAGGCAGTTCTACTAGGCCAGTGCCTTCTAACCTTTAATCACATACCATAGTACCTGTGGACAGTAAAATCGTAATATGTGTACAGCAGGCTGAGATAAACTGGTGGGGCTGATGGCAGCTAATCTGAGGTCTTTTGTTGTCCCAAAACAAAAAACCTTTTTGTTGTTATTCCCCATAAAAACTGAGAGAAAAAACATCTTGATGTATCTTTTACAAATTCAGTGATTTGGGGACCAATAAAGGAGTCAAATTATAGCTATTCTGTTAGATATTAATAACAGTTTACTGTGCATCTGATTGTTCTCCTTTAAAGTGTTGGTTCTCAGATTTTTATTTTTTTATTTTTGGTCTAGGAAACTCATTACGTGTGTATATAAGTTTTTCAATGAAGGCTATTTTCCCAAATTTAAAAAACATACTACAGAGAGTAACATTGTTTTATTTTACACTGTGTAAATCTCTTATTTCTGGCTTAATAGAAGACAGCTTAACTCACATATCTACTTTTGCACTCCACTTATGATGATAAATTATTTTGATTAAAGTGTGTGGGAAAGAAAATCTGGCCTTCCACAGGCATGCAGTTGGAAAAGGAGTAAAATTTTAATACTTTGCTAACAATTTTTGGCTATTCTTCCTTGATACTTCATCGCAACTTGGCAAATAATAGTTTCTTAAAATTTTGTTGGAATGTGGATTATGAAAACAAAGGTTTTCATACTCTGGGACCTCGGGACCATCTACATTGTCGCAGATTAAATTTAAGATTCAGAAGCAGTTGTAATTACAACTGTTATTTATTACAGTGGCATCTGGAGAAATCCACATTCAGAGTCCTGAAGTTTTTTCTCATGGTCACACAAAACACACTTCTTCCTCCAGCAGTAAACTGCACAACTACGCTTCGAGACAAGGGCTCTTATCTGGAGTCGGTTCCACAAACACTTTGTGCCTGCTCGGCCAATCATGATATTTCCCATAAAGCACATTGTTTATACAGCCTGGGCAGACTGGTACAGCAGGACTCAGTGCCGTAGTCGTACAAAGCTACCTTATCAGTTAGTAACCTAGAGAACATTCCAAAAATGAATTCCTACAAGTTAAATGTTCAAGCCTGTCAACTTTTTTTATTTTAGTGCTTTTCCACTGAAATCCATTGGTTTTGTTTTGAACGTTGCATTGCTCTTTAGCCATGCACGATGTTTTTAATTGTATTGACTTATCCACACTTTCAAATCTGATGTTTCATTATACAATATCAAAAAATTAATTTGCTAATATCATTGATCTCAGTAGAAGAAAATCTTGATATTGGGGAACTATAACTCTCAAAACAGATAACTTTTAATATTTTAGGGTTTTCACTTGAATTTTACCACTGACAGCAATTATTTTCAGATCTTTGAAGGCCCAGGTCATTCCAGAAATTCAGGACAAGCTCATTAGATTCTCAGAATGACTACTGAATTCCTTACATCTGAGTAGTCTTGGTCTAACAAAAATGCTTTCAAAATAAAATTGGTGTTTCCTTAAAGGAAATGGTTTTTGTTCTGTTCAGAAGTCAAACATTCATACATCACGACAATTGGCCTTTGTTATGTACTTTACAGATGTGTTATGTATTTTACGCAGTATTAAGTGGATGTGTACTCAAGGCTTGAGATTTGATTTTCACTGCTTTATCAAGGGCAGTAAACACACGACTTTGTTTTTTGTTACTGGGAGCAGTGGTGAAGAGTACAATGCCAAAACTATAGTGCCAGGACCTTGATTTGTGCTAAAATTAACAATTTTACCCAGCATTGTTTTTGCATCATCTTTACAAATATCAACACAGTGGAAAGAGTAAATATTAAAATCTCAGTATTAATAGTATAATGGAAACAAACACTAGTGATCTCACAGATCTCACAAATACAGTGATCTCACAGACCTGGTAATAAGCACCCCCCACCATAGGGCCATATGCTGTGCTTTGAGAAGCAACATAATAAAGATGATGAGTACATGCAGAGTAATGTTTGTTTCTGTAAATATTTTTTACCAGAGGTAGGAAGAGTACATAATAGCTTCTCTTTCCAGAAACTAGATAGTAGCTCCTTGAAAGCAAGGACTTGTAACTTTCTCCTTTATCTTACAGAGTGCTCTGTAAATGTTTGTTGGACTGAAATTTTGATCAGAAATTAAACTGAAACAATGCCTGTTGGAATGGAGATTGGGAGATTTATCCATATTTTTGATGTGGGCAATGAAGAAGGAGCAATCTTTGAATCCAAGATTTCTGTTGTGGATAAAAGATGGTGTGATTAAGACAGATTATAGGAAAACTGGGATCTTTCCAAGAAAGATAATTTAATTTTGGCTATATCAAATTTGAGATGCCTGTGAGTTAAGTGGAGGTGACTAGTAAGCAAAGGAAAATATAAGTGTAGTGTAAGAGAACTCTGCACTGATGAACTCAGACATGAACAGGTATACAACAGTGAATGACGCCATGTGTATGGAAGGATTTCTCTGGAGAGAGAGTAGAGAGGGAAAAGGGTACTGGAAAAGAGCGCTGTTTAAATGGTGAACTAAAAAGTGGAAATAGCCAAAAGGCTAGAGAGATACCAAGACAGAAAAATACTTGGGAAATCGAAAAATGTGTACTAGTGATTTGGGTCTCCCCCTCACCCTACTTAAGCTATAGCAAACATGCTGATACATTAGTGATAGAAATATTCTAGATAACAATAGACCCAACTTTGTTGTTAATGAGGTGATGCTGAGATCTGCTAGGCTTAATGCACCCCTCATGCACCCCAAGTTATGAATGAGTAACAAACTGGGATTGTAAAGAAGAGAAAGTCTTTGTGTTTTTTAGTGCTCCTAGATGTTACTAGAGAGTTTTCAAACTTTTCCATGTTAGAACCACCTGAGGATCTTCTTGGATCCATAGCTTTCATTCCAAATGTCCTTTGATATTTTTAGTTTACTTGTTTTTATGGGTTATGTTCTGGGCATTAGGATTTTTTAAAGCTCACCAAATAGTGCAGGAGAAAATGCAGCAAACGAAGGGAATCACTGCCTGTCTTAGGCAAATGGAATGAATTATAAATTAGTAATAGGAGGTTTAATCTTGTTAAATAAAAGAATTCAAGAGGTTGCTGCCATTTGTTTCTAATTTTAAATTAATCATGGAGACTTTCCTAGATACGTTTGTTGAACATTATCTGCGTACCACCTATGTACCATACAGAGTATGTAGCGTTGGAGTTTCAATTATGAATAATAGGTTCTGTCTTTCCAATATGGAGTTCACATTTCAGAGATGATGAAGTAAAGTTTAAGGAGAACTCAATGTCTGTCTTTAATGCTAAGGTTTCCAGTTTTCTCTCATACTCAGCTATCCAAAATGTATTTAATATTTCAGATGTGTGTTCAGGTTACTGAGGGTGAAGAGGATAAAAAATTTAAATCTAGTGTTTGCTGTGAAAGGTCTGTTTGTGAAAATAAAGCAAATAAGTATGACATTGTATTTCAATATGTCACTCTTTTCCATCTTTCAGTATTTGAATATACTTCTTGTTCTAGAAATGTATTTCCACTGTATCCCTTCCCAGTAAATATATGAAGTTAAAAATCTCTGAATTTTTCATTATTCTTTTCTACATAAAATATTTTTCACTCAAGGGTCTTTCTAGGTAATGTAGTTATTTGAACATAAATGATGCAGTGGTACAAGAGTTCACTCACATACTTTTCTACAAGAAAAGAAAAACAAGACCAATCATTTTGTCACCTAGAATGTTTTTCTTTTAACTCTTAAAGTGAAGATGTAAGTCTTAATAATGTAAGCTATTTAATCGTCTGGATCAAAAAAACCCAGTTTTTTAACTGGAAAATAAATAGATGGAATAAAAGTTTGTCATATTTCTTACATGAACTCTTTGTGTAAAATTTCATTTTTGACATTGAAAATGTTTTCAGGGATGTGTGTGCATATGAACTTAGGTTTTTATATATTTTTAAATATAGGTCATTGGTAGAATAAAATCATTTTTTGTCTTCACAGTACTAGATTTATTTAATAAAACTTAGAATGGAAAAAGCAGCCAATAAAAACTTAAGTTATAAGAAATTCCCAGTATGAAATTAGCTTTGGCAAAGAGGAATCTTTTTGGTTTACAAACGTGCAAGGAAGGATTGAACAACCAAGAAAAGAATGGCAGATACACAGATGGGCTTTAAGAACATTGGAAACCAGGTACTCAGACATGGCCAATAGTTTCTCTCCATCTGTTTGTTTGTTGTTTTGTTTTTTGTTTTTAATTCTTACAGCTAACTTCACTCTCTAGCCACAGACTCGCTTTTTCCATATATCGGGAAACATGGCTACTAAAACTTGAGTTTTAAGTTAACTTCACCTTTTTGGACCAGAGTCCAAAAATCCCAAGAAGAGAGCCGTTGTCTGGGCTTCATTTGAGTGCCCTTGTAGGTCAGTCAGTGGTGGCCAGGTTTGTGAGAGGATACTAAACGAACACATCAATTATAGTTACAGCCATGTTGATGTAAGAGGAAATTACCAGGAAAAGAGGTGAATAACACAAACAGTTCACTATACTTATAGTAAAATAAAATAATGAGAAAGCCAAGGAAATGAAATGAGAAAACATAAAATACAGTGAAAAAGTAGGGCGACCTTTATCACATAGGATGACAAGTGTGACTGTGTTTGAAAAAACAACTCAAAAGTCAATTTATGCTCAAACAGAATGACACAGATTAAAAGTGAAAAGTTGGCAGAGACAAGTAAGGAGCATAGCAAATAAAAAGGATGATGGCAGTATTACTGTCAGACAGTAGTGTAATAGACAAATAGACAAATGTATAACAAAAGAAGTAAATAAAACCCAGCTTTAAAGCAAGAAAGAAATACCTAGGTGCCAGAAATACAATGAATTTAAGGCTGAAAGCCTCAGAGACACTATTAGGAGTCTTGATACCGTATAAAAGCCTTAGGTATTAGGGTACAGTAGGGGAAAATGGCATCACCGACTCTATGCTCATGAGTCTGAGTGAACTCCGGAAGTTGGTGATGGACAGGGAGGCCTGGCGTGCTGCGATTCATGGGGTCGCGAAGAGTCAGACATGACTGAGCGACTGAACTGTGGGGAGAAGTTGGGATTTTAAATCTAGGTAGCAACTGTAGATAAAAACTTGAGGCCCAGATGAAGTGACTTCCTTTGGAAGTCTAATTGGAGAAAAGGAACTGGAATAGCCCAGCTCCCTGGCCTGGGAAGGAGGCTGTGGTAGCAGAGTCCCCTGTGGTATATCAGCACACAGAACAAGCTCTGCTAAGAGAATACTTGAAGACCTGAATAGAGCTGTGCAGTGTTCCTCAGTGGAAACTTTAGTATTATGAATATCACTTAAAGAATAATGTGTGAGAAGTGCACTTTTTCTTTTAATAGAAAGCTTCACTCAGATAAAGGATGGCCTCACCATATCAACTAGTAACAGATTGTAGAGCTGTAAAAATAGGAAGTGTGCAGCTGGTACAGAAATAGACATTAGTGGAATAGAAAGTTCATAGACAAGTATGTATAAAGATGGAGTTCTAGAAATGTACCTGTAGATTGACATGGAGAAGTACTAAACTTATGGATTGTAGTAGTTGGAAGGAAATTCATATAATCTTAAATACTTTAATTTTCAAGCAAGAAAAGAATAAAAATAATTGAATATTGTTAACACTGCTGTATGATATATAGGAACTTACGTTTATATGAAATTCATATATCACAATATTTAAATTTTTAATAGAAATGCAAAATAAAATAACTGGAGTACCCTGGGTTTCTTAATCAGAATGGCAGTGACCTTGTAATTAATAATGGTCTGTATTGGCAAATACAGGTACTTCTGATAAAAGTGTAAATTGATACAGCCTTTTTTTTTTTAAGGTATTTGGCTCTATTCAGGAACCTTTAAACATAAATAGTCTTTGATCTAATAACTTTGGTTTTCAGCTCCTAACTGATGACAGGGAAATTCTCTCTTAAGTAATGACCAGAATTGATAGTCATTATCTCTGGGTAGTGGTTCTCCTCTTGGTTGTATTTGCCTTCTACAGTGAATACGTATTATAATTGGAAGCGTTTTGAGGGCCAGAGTGCTTAGGGTTTTTTGGAGATCAAAAAAATAGTCCTTTCTGTGCTTGTATGTGTGTGCTCAGTCATATCTGACTCTTTGCAACCCCGTGGACTGTAGCCCACCAGGCTCCTCTATCCACGGGATTTTCCAGGCAAGAATACTGGAGTGGTTTGCCATTTCCTTCTCCAGTTTTTGTGCGTAACTGTTTTTTACTCTATAATTGGATTCTTCATGTGATCTTATTAGTAAAACAAAAGATTGGTAGTTAATAATATGCCTTAGCACAGTTCGTGGCTTTTGTATGATTAGCTAAATATTTTTACCATTTTATAAAATCCTTAAAATGTTTTTACCATGGCAGCATTTCAGAGATTCACAAGATGTCTTTAAAGAGATTTTTTAAAAACAACTATCCTCCATCAATTTTATTTTTTATTTAGATGAATTTATTCTTTTTCAGTAAACTTCTCCATGGATAGTATCTTATAATATCCATATTTGTATTTGACAGCTATATTTTCTGCTCTGAAGAATCTTCAAGATAAAATTCGACGTTTAGAACTTGAAAGGATTCAGGCAGAAGAAAGTGTGAAAACCTTGTCTAAGGAAACGATTGAATATAAGAAAGTATTGGATGAACAGATACAGGAAAGGGAGAATTCAAAGAACGAGGAATCAAAGCACAATCAAGGTTTGTTTAATTATGAGGGAAATAAAACACTATCAAAATAAGTATTATGAAATTACTCTTTAAAAAATTACTCTAAAAGAAATTCCACATTAGTGTTTTCTAGTGCTTAGTGTCTTCTAGCACTACAAAACTGCATCATATTTGAGTGCATTTTGAGGAACAAGTGCTGATGTCCTGCATTAAAATTATTATCTGAATGCAAGGCCGATTAGACTAACATACAGAAAGTGAATGACTTAGGTCCTCTGAAAACGCTTCCTGAGGTACTGGAAAATGTTTATTATATATACTGTAGATTCATGTTAAACAGATTGTTAAACTGTCCTGCGCGTGAGCTAATTTCTGTTTTTCTTTTTAGAACTGACATCTCAGTTGTTAGCTGCAGAAAATAAATGTAATCTTTTAGAAAAACAATTGGAATACATGCGGAACATGATAAAGCATGCAGAAATGGAGAGGACATCTGTATTAGAGAAACAGGTTTGTTACTTCACAGAGTCATTGTCAAGAGAAGTTAGCTATAGAGAAAATTAGGTGGATATAAAGACCTTTTTACTCAGTGAGGACTAACGGTGCTGTTACAAATAATCAGTTCTCTGTCTATCTTAAAAGGTAATAGTAGCTGTCATTTTGAAAAACTGCTAGTGGAAACTTTGAGAGAAAAGTGGTTGTTTTTTTTTCTTTCAGCAAAGCTGTAAAGAAGAGTTTGCTTTTTGGATGACCCTCATACACACTGACATATTCTCTATAGCTTCTGCTTTGGGATGGTATAATAGCCCAGGACTGAAATTACTTGGGATCGGTTATAGTGTCTGAAGATTTGATTGTTCTCTTTCGTTGTTGTTGTGTTTGGTAGAGGTTTACTTATATTGAAAAAATACTGTCACTTGTATTTTCAAATCATGTTAACTTCTTTGTACATTATAAAAAGCATAAACAAGCATATTATGTACCTCTCTGCTTCTTGCATTTTGTTTAAAAGACTCAAGTCAGGAAGCATGTTTCAAAGTTCTTTATACTCTGAAAAGCTCTTCACAGTTGTTACTTCAGCAAAAATATTTTGTTCTGTCATATCAGAGGTATAAATAACTTATACATTTGTGAGAGAACATCTTCAACATCAGCCTCAAATATATTTTTTAAAACATGCCTCATTTTCCTATTATAAATCTAGAATTTGAATTCATCATGAATACTTTTTTAGCATCTTAATTTTGTTATACAGAAATTGAATATTTTGTTGGACACTCTGCAGTGTGAAAAAAATTGAATGCTTTCCACCTCAGTTAGCCTTTAGTCATAGTTGGAGATATTAGACCTAAAAGAAATACTTGATTGCATGACAGTATTTAAGAGAATGTTTCAGCAGTTCTTTAGTGTGAATTATATTATAGTTCTCTTTACTATGCCAGTGAGTTTATTGTGACCTTATATTCTTGTTTCCAGTTGGGTCTAACATTTTTATGTGATAGTTGGAGTGGGGAAGGAGGTGATCTGCCACATGATTGGAAATAGCCAAGCATGTTCAGTAAGCAATATAGTAATTCTCTTTATTAGGATATTTCAGTTCACAGGTTAGAAAGCACCTATAAAACGGTAGTGAGATGTCTTGACTAATACATCTATTATACATAAATATGTCTTTGAATTAAGCTCTATTTTCATCAGTAAACTTTGAATAATTCATTTAATAAGAATGGTTCCAGTACTGAAAAAATGTGATTTGTGCCAATTTTTAACTTAATGTATTTTAAGGACAGTTACTATCCACTAAGGTGGGTAGGAGGAAATTGGTAGTTCACACAAATTCCTGAGAAATGTATTATTTTGTATTATTTTGTCATATTCAAATTTCTGTTAGTATGATGCCTATTGCTGACTTGTATATGAAGATACGCTGTTTACAAGTTCAAATGCTTAGTGTTTGGACTTTTTATGTGTATACTTCAATTTAGCATATTTCCACTTCTTATTCTAGTTTAATTATTCTAGTTTATCCTGTGACTGACAGTCATTAACTCTGATAGGTGGCAGTCTTCAAATCCTTAACCATAAACCTCAGAAAAGAAAAAATGATGGATGCTTTGCATAGAATTCAGAGGAAGTATAAATGGTAGATGCCAAAACCATGACTAGTGCCTTAATTAAAACCGTTTAAGAAAACCAGACAAATTACAAGTATTTGTGTGCAGCCTGTGTGTCGTGAATACTGTCAAGAGTATTATCAGTGTATAGAACCACATGTTATGATAGTATATGATAAGAAGATTTCACTTGTATTTGTTAACATTTCTATGGTTTCATCTTAATACTGTTTTCCTAGAATTTCTCTGCAGTATCTAAGTAGTTCTGTGAAAAGACAAGTAGCCTATTATACTCTGTATTGGTTTTTTTCAGTTTTTTGTCAGATTATCATGCTATATTTTCATGTTATATTTAATATTGTTTCCCAGGTCTCCCTGGAAAGAGAACGACAACATGATCAAACACATGTTCAAAACCAGCTTGAAAAATTAGACCTTCTGGAACAGGAGTATAACAAGCTTACCACAATGCAGGCCCTTGCAGAAGTCAGTGAAAATTTCTTCCTCACCAGTGCATAATATTGGTTCTTTTGTAAAATTGGTCATTTTATGATACTAGATATTTTATAGGAAAAAAGTGACCTTATAGCAAAGAAACACATAGGAGGTTTTTTTTTTTTTAAGGAAGAAACATAAATTTGGAGAGAAAGTTCACATTTCACAATAGTAGTGTACCTAAGGAAAGAGTTCTTTTTGAAAATATTGACAGATGAAATGTTCTTCAGTATCCTTAAGTCTTGTATCACTTTAAGTTTTTCTCTGAACTAATTTTACTTTTAATTGATTGATTTGGGAAGTACTTAATACCACTGAGACTGTAAGGTTCCAGATCCAACTTCCATGTAGCCTATAGGCCTTCATACGGAGGCTGTGTTCTTTGGCCATGGATTTCGCTCGTAATTCTGTTAAGTCTTAAGGCAGAGTCATGGATGCTGGCAAGCCCAGAGCCATTACTAGGGTGAACTCACGGGCTTATATTTACCATGCTAAAATTTTACACTTCCCTATGTTGCTTATATTAAAATTTAACAAAAACGCATTGAAACTCTCTTCACTATTACCACTTTTAATATTTTTATCACTAGAAAAAAATGCAAGAGTTGGAAGCAAAACTCCGTCAGGAAGAACAAGAAAGGAAACGAATGCAAGCTAAGGCAGCCCAGGTAAGTTGAAATGTAAGCAGATAGGCTCCTCACATTTCCTGCTATTCTTTATGTATAAATAGATGTAGATGTGCACTGCTTTGATTATTTATATTTCAGAATGGTCCAGTATATAAATTTGCAGACTTAGCTTCATGTGAAAAATTTAAACTTTTTTATAGGCAGATAGTAAAAGCTGAGCAATTCTTTAGGGTTTTTCCAGTTGTGGACTTTGAGCCAGCTTTTTTTTTTAATCAATAGACCAAAAAATACCAGAATCTATACATATAATCATATAAAACTTTACAATCGTATAAAACTTCACATCAGTCACCATTGGAAATGTTTGAAAGCCTCATTCAGTAATCCCATCTTATAAGAGCTTCTCTTCTTTGGTGCCTCCAGACACCAGGTCAGTAGTGAAGGTAGTGGGCTGCCCAATAGTTGGTGACCTGTACTAATTCACTAAAGCCACCATATGAGGAAAATGAACTGTGCTTATTCCTAGCCCTGGATTTTTATCCCATGCCGTGGTCACCAGGTGGGATAGGTGAAGCAGTGTGATGATCGGAATTTTTCTCAAAAACTCAGACAATTTTGTTTCATAGGTTTGAAAACCACCGTTCAAGACAACACACACACGTACATATGTATGTAATTATATTTTTTAAGGAAAGGTTGAAAACAGCAGCCCTTTTTGAAATCCTTAGTAGTTGCCTATGGAATTTCTACTGTATTAAATTGCTGCAGTTCCCTGGTGGCTCAGAGGTTAAAGCGTCTTCCTGAAATGCGGGAGACCTGGGTTCAATCCCTGGGTTGGGAAGATCTCCTGGAGAAGACAATGGCACCCCACTGCAGTACTCTTGCCTGGAGAACCCCATGGATGGAGGAGCCTGGTAGGCTGCAGTCCATGGGGTCACAAAGAGTCGGACACCACTGAGCGACTTCACTTTCACTTTCATTTTCACTATATTAAATTAATGTAGTTACTAAGCTTCTAGATGGAGAAGGCAATGGCACCCCACTCCAGTACTCTTGCCTGGAAAATCCCATGGATGGAGGAGCCTGGTAGGCTGCAGTCCATGGGGTCGCTAAGGGTCGGATACGACTGAGCGACTTCACCTTCACTTTTCACTTTCATGCATTGGAGAAGGAAATGGCAACCCACTCCAGTATTCTTGCCTGGAGAATCCCAGGGACGGCGGAGCCTGGTGGGCTGCCGTCTATGGGGTCGCATAGAGTCAGACACGACTGAAGTGACTTAGCAGCAGCAAGCTTCTAGAGAAAAGGGCTTAATTACATTCTCTGACATACCTTCCAGTTCCTTTGGACATAGATTTCCAGTTCCTTTTTCTTACATTAAGCTTATGAGCTTTTAAAAGAGGAAGATTGTACTTTGTTGTCCAGCTGCTTTGTGTCTAGCACTGTTGTACATGCCGTGTATGAAAAGAAGAAAATACTGAAACGTTGGTTGAGTTAGAAATATTGGCTTTAACTTGTTAGATAAAATTTAAAGACCAACCTCAAATAAAGAACTAAAAGGAGCCAGGCTAAGTCAGAGGACAAATTATAGGACAGTACTTCAAGATAAAATGAGAGCGTGGTATTGATTTAAAATCGTGGACACATGTTCACAGATTGACTCAAGGCATAGTTACATAGCTATGACCAGACACAGTTACACAGCTGTGATGTGTTTTTTAATCTGTACTGTATGACAGTGCTGTAGGTTTTGTGTAGGCCTTTACGTGGCATTGAGTCATAACTTTTATTTCTTCAATATTAACTTTAGGCTCTCATGTTTTTCCTAGTTGCAGACTGGTCTAGAAGTAAATAGACTTATCTATGAAGATAAGGCAACTTCATGTGTTCCCAATACAAAAAGAATTAAAAAAAAGAAGTCAAAACCACCAGAAAAGGTATGAAAAAAGAACCATAAGGTACTGTTTATTGCTAGGCATAGTTTATGTGAAAGTACTCATAAACCATGTGGTCCGTCAGTCTTGGATGAGTAAAATCTGTTTCATTCTAAGTTTCTTCACTGGGAAAATGGGGATAAGTAATACCTTCTAAATTTTAACCCTAACAGTGAGATGATGAATATGAAAACATTTTAGAACTACGTAGCACTGCACAAATATTAGTTATTATTCAGTATTGCATTAATTACCCTTTGCTCTTGAAAGTTTGTGTGTGTGTATACGTATGTACGTGCATATAGACACACAGAGAATTTCTCTACTGACACTAACTGCTGTTTTGTCAGGTACTATTTTTTTTCTTTCTTAGCCTTTCCTTGGGGTAAGATGTGTGTTGAAAAGTATTATGAGGAGCACTGGCCGTAATGCCAGTAGAGATAAAACAAGCAGGAGCCCAACAGTTATGTGAAGTTGCAGGTTAGTCTTATATAGGCAGCTCTTACCGTCATGTGAGTAAAAGTTCTTTCCTTTTTTCTCTTCCATGCAGAAGGGTTCTAGGAACTATTTTGCTGTACAGCCACATTATCGATTATGCTTGGGTGATATGCCATTTGTAGCTGGAAAGGTGAGTTGGTTGAACTCTGAATTTTTTTGTACAACTTAGATCTTTGAATTAAATCCACTCATTTGCCTGTATACCTATAAATGGTGAAAACTTATTCTGCTTTTTTACCAAGGGATCCTAGTGTTGTAAGAAGGAGATGGAAGAAAGTTTTATAGGACTGGGGAACAGGGGGAAGGCTCGGTGGGACACTTTAAAGCAGGTGGAGTGTATGTGGAAGGAAGTAATGAACAAAAGCAGAGACCCTGGTTTGGTGAAGGTATGGTTATGGATAGGAAAGGAAATGGGAAACTGTATATTTGTAGCACCAGAATTTTCATATCAGCTCTGTTGATTTGTATTTAGGTATAGATTGAAGACATTTAAGTGAAAAGAAGTCACGTCCTCTTTGTCTTCATATGCTTATTGCTTAAGGATTGATTCTCGGAGAAGCAGCCACACATAGACTTGAATCTTAAGTTCCTTTAGTGCTTAAAAATGTGGGGATGGTAATTTTGTCAAATAGCAGCAAGTACTGGATGATTTCTAAGAAGTGCTTAACATTGTATTAGTTTATACCACTTTTTTCATTAATGTTTGTGTTGCTGGCTGTTTCAATACCTTGAATACCGAACTCTAGATAGTGAGTTTCAGAGGCTTGAGGAATACATTTTATTTATTTACTTTAACCCACAGTAAATTCTCAGTGAAAGCTTGGGGAAGGAACAATTTCCTAGCTTTTCCACTTGTCCTTTATAGATGTGCGTGGCACAAATCATTCCTTAAAAATTTTGCCATTGGCTGTCCTTTACCCTAAATTTATTAACCTCTTCTTGGATTGCAGATACCTTTTGACCTACGTTTTTTCTTGTCATCTGTTGCTCCTAACCATGGTTCTGCTTTGCTATAGAATCTCTGAGTTGGGCTGGAAACAGTTTCTTAAAGGATGACCAGCTGTATCAGAATCATTGACTGTGCATTTGAAAAAGCAGATTATGAAGCCTCACCACAATTCTACTAAATCAGAATTGTTTAGGTGTGGGGCCTAGAAAGTATATTTAATTGGTGCCCAGTCTCAGTCTGATGTTCAGTTATATTTGGAACCCATTTAATAACAGTTCCCCGTCCAATGTTTTCATTATGTAAACATTCAGCATAATGGTCCTAGACTCTGTCCAAACACACTACTGATGAAACCTCATTATACCTCAGACAGCCCTTCACGTTTCTATAAGGCTTTACTTGGAAATGCTTCCGTTCAGTTCAGTCGCTCAGTCGTGTCTGACTCTTTGCGACCCCGTGAATCGCAGCACGCCAGGCCTCCCTGTCCATCACCAACTCCCGGAGTTCACTCAGACTCACGTCCATCGGGTCAGTGATGCCATCCAGCCATCTCATCCTCTGTCGTCCCCTTCTCCTCCTGCCCCCAATCCCTCCCAGCATCAGAGTCTTTTCCAATGAGTCAACTCTTCGCATGAGGTGGCCAAAGTACTTGACTAGATGGACCTTTGTTGGCAAAGGGTGAATCAATTCCTATAGTGTGCTTCATTTAATTAAAAATTCTGTGTAAAAAAATCAATTCCACAAATATAGGACCTAGAAAGGCTGATGCTAAGACTAAGTAAAAGACCTGAGTAAAAGTCAACTTTAGTTGACTCTGGAATTAACGAGTGAAAGGGATGTTAGGCTTCCCTGTAACATGAATTAGATACTAGGCTGAATTCCTAGACCTCCAGAACATGACACTCTATTCTGTGCTGGTCACAAATTGAGAGGCCTATATTCAGTTTAGGAAGCAATGGAGTGAAGTGGTTAAGGAACTCACAAAGCACATCTTATCATGAATCGCTGAAGAAAAACATTTAGTAACCTAGAAGAAGGTAAGAATAAAAATAAAGCTATCTTCAAAAGTTCATCATCATCTATATGTATCCCTGAGAGCAGAAAAAACCCCACTGAGTAGAATTTACAACAATAGATTTCATGTCACTAAGACGGTTACTCCTTAGGAAAAAAGTTATGTCCAACCTAGATAGCATGTTGAAAAGCAGAGACATTACTTTGCCAACAAAGGTCCGTCTAGTCAAGGCTACGGTTTTTCCAGTGGTCATGTATGGATGTGACAATTGGACTATGAAGAAAGCTGAGCACCAAAGAACTGATGCTTTTGAACTGTGGTGTTGGAGAAGACTCTAGAGAGTCCCTTGGACTGCAAGGAGATCCAAACAGTCCATCCTAAAGGAGATCAGTCCTGGGTGTTCATTGGAAGGATTGATGCTAAAGCTAAGGCTCCAATACTTTGGCCACCTCATGCGAAGAGTTGACTCATTGGAAAAGACTCTGATGCTGGGAGGGATTGGGGGCAGGAGGAGAAGGGGACGACAGAGGATGAGATGGCTGGATGGCATCACGGACTCGATGGACGTGAGTTTGAGTGAACTCCGGGAGTTGGTGATGGACAGGGAGGCCTGGCATGCGTGATTCATGGGGTCGCAAAGAGTCAGACACGACTGAGCGACTGAACTGAACTGAACTGAACCCATGTTAGATTAGTTCAGTTTTCTGTTGTATTTGTATTATCCCCAAATTTAATTTGCTTATCTTTGGTAATTCCCATCGACGTCATTAATAGATTGAACAGGGCAGGTTCAAAGATAGGGTTTTCAACCCAAAGTCGTCTTTTTTTCAACTTTTTAAATTTTAATTGGAGGCTAATTACTTTACAGTATTGTAGTGGTTTTGCCATACCTTTGACATGAATCAGCCATGGGTGTACATGTGTCCCTCATCCCAGACCCCCCTCCCTCCCCATCCCGTCCCTCTGGGTCGTCCCAGTGCACTGGCTTTGCAAGCCCCATTTGTTGCGTTGAACTTGGACTGGCGATCTCTTTCACAAATGGTAATACACACGTTTCAGTGCTGTTCTCTGAAATCATCCCACCCTTGGCTTCTCCCACAGAGCCACTATAACAGTGTTGTGATAGTTTCAGGTGCCCTGAGGTCTCTACAAGTTATAATTTGTGCTTTTTGTGAAATATTAGTCAAACAGCTAAGAATGTGCTATCAATTTGAGTATATCCCAAACTGTCTAGTGTGAAGGCCAGTTATTTTTATTTATACATTGTCATAAACTAATACACTTGTAAAATGCAATAAAAGTTAATTGCTAGAAAAAAATGAAATTTAAGACAAATACAAGTTACAGTTTTTTCATTTCTAAATTCAGTAGACATAAAATTATCTTAAGGAGGGTCAGAAAAGTAACAAAAAAGAATTTCAAAATTCTTTAAGCTTTTCTACTTCATCTTTCCATGTGAATTTTAGACTAAACTTCTCTACCAAAAATATGTCGTGCTTGGATTTTGATAGGAATGTATTAGTTAGGGAGAATTGACATCCTTGTTGATAGCCGTGAGAATGGTGTATCTCTTATTTATTTAGATCATTGATTTCTTTCATCAGGCCTTTCAACATATTAGTCCCATACCAGTTTTGTTAGATTTGTATTCAGTTTTTTTTAGCAGTTGTGAATTGTGTTGAGTTTCACCTTGTTTCTACATGATCATTAGTAGTATGTTTGGGCTTTGTATGTTTATCTTACATTCTGTGACCTTGCTGAATTCACTTATTAGTCCTAGGAATTTTTTTTTTATTATTATTAAGCTTTTCTATGGCCTCACTGACTCCATGGACACGAGTTTGAGTAAACTCCGGGAGTTGGTGATGGGCAGGGAGGCCTGGCGTGCTGCATCCATGGGGTCTCAAAGAGTCGGACATGACTGAGCGACTGAACTGACTGAATTGAAGCTTTTCTTTGTAAAAAATCATGTCATATGTAAATAAGGATAGTTTATTTCTTCCTTTCTAATTTGTGTACCTTTTTACTTCTCTCTTGTGTTACTGCACGGGCTAGGATTTCCTGTATCATGCTGTAAGTAACAGTGATGAGAATGGACATCCTTGCCTTTTTCTGGTCTTCAGGGGAAAGCATTCAGTCTTTCACCAATAAGTATATTAGGTTTAAGCTCTTTGTCTATGCTCTTCATCAACTTGAGGAAATTTCTCTCTCTTCCTAGTTTGCTAAAAGTTTATACCCTTAATGGGTATTGGAGTTTTTCACATGCTTTTTTTCAAGTGATAATGGTTATGTGGTTTTTCTTTCTCACCTTATTGATATGCTGGATTACATGGATTCATTTTCACATACTGAAGTATCATTGCATCCCTAGAATAAACCCCACTTGGATGTTGTATATGCATCTTTGTATATTATATACACAGTCAGTCATGTCCAACTCTTTGTGACCCCATCAATAGTAGCCCGCCAGGCTCCTCTGTCCATGGAATTCTCTTGGCAATAATACTACAGTGGGTACCCATGCCCTCCTCCAGAGAATCTTCCCAACCCAGGGATTGAACCCAGGTCTCCTGCATTGCAGGCAGATTCTTTACCACCTGAGCCACCAGGAAAGCTAATACCAATTTAAGTGTTTAATTTAATTACTAAATTCGATTTGCTACCTAACCATAAAAACTAGGGTAAACAAAGCATCTGTTTAACTTAGCAGAGTGGTTTGCAAATCTGGCTGATCAGAATCAATTGGCAAATTTTAAATGTACATTTCTAAGCCTTGACCCTGAACTGATTGAGTAGGGAGTGCTGCCCAGGAATCTGCATTTTAAACAGTCTGTCTAGCTGATGCTTATGGAGCCAAGTTGGCCCAACTGTCTGTTTATACATTGAAATTGCACATTGAGACAGTTGTTTAGTGTTCAAAAACAAAAATGTTTTGAGAGGGCTGCCAGGTTTTTCCTGCTGTTTATATGACAGACATGAACTTAGTGCTTCCTACTAGAGGACAGCGAAATAAATATGGTAACAGTCTCTATCACCTGGAAGTACTTACACTATTTAATAGATGAAATAGACATGCAAATGCAGTTAACAATCTATTGTGATAAATGCTGTGATAGAGATACATGCCATAGGTCATCTGAGACTAGACCAATGAATGAACTGGAGGTTTTAAGAAAGTCTTTACAAAGCATATAAGGAACTGTGTACTTTTCTTTTTATTGGCACATGAAAGAAATGGCATGTGCAAGTACAGTTTACTGAAAGAGTGCAGAGCAGGTAGGAGACACTGGGACATAAGGCTGAGGTGTCGAAGTTGCAGCTTAGTGTCCACAGGGCCTTGATTTCTATGCGAGGAGTTTGTACATTTAGAGTCAGCGGGCCTAAGATCAGATTGTGTTAAATAGGAGAACATGACCAGAATAATATTTTAGGAGGACAACTGATAGCACTGTGGAGTTAAGAGACAGGGAACAGGAGGACAGACAGTTGGGATGTTCTTCCATAACTGACAGAGGTGGGCACTAAGCCACATGCGTGACAGTAGGGTGGAGTGTAAGAGGCAGACTGGAAATGCACTTGTAATGTTGGAAGTTTGTATCATAGGGGTTTTGTGGGAAAGGAAAGAGTCTTTTTACCCAGGTTAGGGGGTAAAAACATTTTTCCAGAAGATGTGGCCTCAGTTACTTCTCTTTTCTTCAGTCCACCAGCCCCAGCCATGCAGTGGTAGCCAATGTTCAGCATGTCTTGCATCTAATGAAGCAACACAGCAAAGTCTTGTGCAACGATCGCGTAGTCAGCAGTATCCCTTTGGCAAAACAAGTGTCTTCACGAACTGGGAAGAGCAAGAAGTCAGCAACACCTCCCTCCTCTAGCAGTGTTAATGAAGAGCTGTCTGAAGTCCTACAGACTTTACAAGATGAATTTGGGCAAATGAGCTTGTGAGTTTCACTGTTTCCTTTTTTTTTTTTTTTTAATTTCATTTAATTCTAAAACCTCATTTTAACTTCTTGGTGACTTTAATAATTCTATCATATTTAAATACTTCAAGAAATATTTACTGAACACAATCATTTTACCAATCACTCAACAAGTTACTAGGACTTTAACAAATAACAGCTCTTCTGGGCAAAGTGTCTCCCTTTTCTATTACTGTTAAATGTTTTGAAGACCAGAAGTTTAGTTAAGTTTATCTAAATGTAACTGATAAGTTAGGAAGTGAGTGAAGGACAAGAATCCTTCTCTGGGCTTTCCTTTTCTACATTATGTAATGCTCTGTGGGGGAGATAGATAATTAGTGCTTTAAACTTTTTCCTGTGCCTCTGGTACCCTTTTTGGACTTCTTTACTATCATTAATAATAAGGAAATTTGCTCTATTTAAAAAAAATGAGTCACGTTTTAATGGGCAAAGCAGGGATCCCATGGTGAGGGAGATGTAGTGGACTTAGCCGTGTAACATAGGAAACGAAGCCCTCTTCTGTGTTTTATATAGTGATCACCAGCAGCTTGCAAAACTTATCCAAGAATCACCAACTGTTGAACTGAAAGACAACTTAGAGTGTGAACTGGAGGCGTTAGTGGGAAGGATGGAGGCAAAAGCCAATCAGATAACTAAAGTTCGAAAATATCAAGCCCAGGTAACTGTTTTCCTTTACTCATTTCTAATGATTAAAAAACAAGAATAAAACAGAACAAAAAACCCTTTCCTTCAAGTAAATTGATGACATTGTATCATAGATAGCTATAAGAAATATTTCCTTATTGTAGATATTTACTAATTCAGTTCATTAGTTATTAAGAACTGGTGTTAAGCAGGCTAGGAAGACACTGTCTTGTAGTCTCTTGGAGTAGATTTTATCATCTGAAATACATCTTCCAAGTACTGAATATATTTAATGTTCTTACATGAAAGAGATTTCTCTATCTGTGTTTGGCTGCACTGGGTCTTCACTGCTTTTGGCGGGTTGTGGTGCGTGGGCTTCTCGTGGTGGTGGCTTCTCTTTGGCAGAGCACAGGCTCTACCCGTGGGCTCCAGTGGTTGCAGCGCGTGGGCTCAGTGATGACGGCGTGCAGGCTCAGGAGCTGTGGTACACGGGCTTAGTTGCCCCGAGACATGTGGAAGCTTCCAGGAAGCAGGGATTGAACCTGTGTTCCCTGCACTGGGAGGCAGATTCTTAACCACCGGACTACCAGGGTTAATGTTTTCTGTACATTAAATTTACCTTTTTCTAATTAAACACCAGCAGCAATTTATTTTAGCCAACAGCTAAAGTAAAAATAAAGCTCCCTCTTTGAAATTAAATTATTCTAAAAGAGAGATAATAAAATTAAAAAATCCTTTTCATAGTACTAATACATAACCATTACATTCCATCTATCCAGAACATGCTTCTCTCTGCTCAGACTAGTTTCAAGAATGCCTTTCTCTTCCTCATTTATTTAAAATCCTTCTTGTCTTCCATTACCCGTGTGGGAGTTTTTGCCTCCTCCTTGACTTCCCCCAAACCTTCTTGCTTCTCACACACCCTGTCCTGCATTTGGCAGCGTTATCCTAACTTCTGGTGTAGCACCAGAATTGATTTCTCCTCTTGTTTTGATGTCACTATACACTAGTACAATAGGTTTTTGAAGGCTTTAAAAAAAACCCAGGGGAAAAAAAATATATATATGCGTTTTGGTTAGCATGAGAGTTAAAAATACCAGTTTTTGCAAGCATATGTTTTTATTAATCTTTCCTTTTTCTTTCTTGCCTTGGTTTTTTGGTATAGCTGGAGAAGCAAAAGTTGGAGAAGCAGAAGAAGGAATTAAAAGCCACCAGAAAGACTCTTGATGAGGAAGGAAACAGCAGCAGCCGTTCTACAACCACAGGGACCACAAATAAGAAGGACTTTGCCAAACCGAGACCTGGAGAAAAAAGCAGGAAAAATCTTCAGTTATTGAAAGATATGCAATCCATACAGAATTCATTACAAAGCAATAGTTTGTGTTGGGATTACTGACTGGTACCAGGTCATAAATTTTATTCACATAATCTGTACCTCATCAATCAGATATTGACTTTCCAGGTCTCATGTTGGAATTACTTAATAGCAGGCATTTAGGGACCCACGCTACATTACATAGGCTTCTTGTGCCACACATCACAACTAAATGGTAGCCATCTAAACAGAAACGGGGGGTAGTTTTAAAGGCCAAGAAGCCACACATACTCTGTTTCTTTGTTTGAGATGAATTTGCTGTACTGAGATGTTGCACTTTGTAAACAAATTACCAATTTTTTACTTGTGGGTGTGATTTTTTTAAATAGTTCTATTATATAAGTAAAATTAGGTTTAAATTATCAAAGTATGAGGCTATCCCATAGGCAGTGTTTGTTTGAAAAGTCTCATTTTTAAATCTTCCCTGGCATGAATCGCCTGCTTTTACTTTTCAATACAACCATTAAATATGCT
Source organism: Bos indicus (assembly GCF_029378745.1). Taxonomy (NCBI): domain Eukaryota; kingdom Metazoa; phylum Chordata; class Mammalia; order Artiodactyla; family Bovidae; genus Bos; species Bos indicus. The sequence goes on along the minus strand of NC_091774.1, from coordinate 14,825,843 downwards.
CCATTTTGACTACTGATGGAGGTTTTCTATATTTAAATATTTATACATATTTAAGAGGATTGCTTTATTTTGCTTTTTGACATTACAGACATTGGTCAGTATTAAATACACTTGCATTGATGTTAATTCACCATTAAAATTTTTAAAGATGCATTCATTTTAAATCAGTTAAATGTGAAAATCACAAAAGCATTTTTAAAACTATAAACAAATTGTTAATGACGTAAATGAGGTTTTCAAATGAAGAGAGAAAGGGAGGTGTTGTAAAGTATATACATATGTATTTTTAGATAATACCTGTTTGTAATCATGCTATTCATTTCAAGGCATTATGGTTTTTAATCTTAAACTCAAAATCCCTGATTATTTAATTTTGTGTACAGTATGAGTGCAATATTAACTGTACACATGTAATTGTCATTGTTAATAATGTGAATCATAGTTTTGAATAGTTCAAGACATGTTAACTTTATAAATTTGCCACTGAAATCAATAAAGCAGCTTTTTTAAGGAAACACTGAAATTTTCCTTAGCAGCCTGTTAATAAAGGCTTTATTTGTTGTAATCTCTCAAAAAAAATACATTTTTAAATAGAACATTAACCTCTTATGAGAAACAGTAAGGATATATGGTATTTAATACATAATTTGCCTTTTTCATGCTTACACAGAAACCAGATCCAACAAAACTGAACTGTCTCACAGTATATAAGACACTCTTTATTGTTGTTAAGTCTCTCAGTCACGTCTGACTCTCTGCAACCCCATGAACTGCAGCACGCCACGCTTCCCTGTCCTTCACTATCTCCCGAGTTTCCTCAAACTCACGTGCATCGAGTCAGTGATGCCATCCAACATCTCATCCTCTGTCGTCCCCTTCTTCTCCCGCCTTCAGTCTTTCCCAGCATCAGGGTCTTTTCCAAAGAGTCAGTTCTTCACATCAGGTGGCCAAAGTATTGGAGTTTCAGCTTCAGCATCAGACCTGCCAATAAATATTCAGGACTGATCTCCTTTAGGATGGACTGGTTGGATCTCCTTGCAGTCCAAGGGACTCTCAAGAGTCTTCTCCATCACCACAGTTCAAAAGCATCAGTTCTTCGGCACTCAGCTTTCTTTATAGTTCAACTCTCACATCCATACATGACTACTGGAAAACCCCTAGTTTTGACTAGACGGACCTTTGTCAGCAAAATAATGTCTCTGCTTTTCAATATGCTGTCTAGGTTGGTCATAACTTTACTTCCAAGGAGCAAGCGTCTTTTAATTTCATGGTTGCAGATTTTGGAGCCCAAGAAAATAAAATCTGTCACTGTTTCCATTATTTCCCCATCTATTTGCTATGAAGAGATGGAACCAGATGCCATGATCTTCGTTTTTTGAATGTTGAGTTTGTAGCCAGCTTTTTCACTCTCCTCTTTCACTTTCATCAAGAGGCTTTTTAGTTCCTCTTCACTTTCTGCCATAAGGGTGGTGTCACCTGCATATCTGAGGTTATTGATACTTTTCCAGCAATCTTGATTCCAGCTTGTGCTTCTTCCTCCAGCCCAGTGTTTCTCATGATGTACTTTGCAAGTAAGTTAAATAAGCAGGGTGACAATATACAGCCTTAATGTACTCCTTTCCCAATTTAGTGCTAGTGAACACATTGAGTAGATATTAAAGAGATTCCTTTTTGCCTGGGGTTGAAATGGAGTTCTAGGATTTTGTCTAGACTAGCAGCATGAAATGCAGTGGCTGTGGTCACTAAGCGTATTAGGCCTTTTACTGCATTGACGATGCGTTCTGGGACAGTGGTGGGTGGGGTGTGCAGTGCTGTGGTGGTGCAGAGGGAGGCGGGGCGGGGCAGAGAAGGGAGTGGTGAAGCAAGGATCATTTCCTGGGGAAGGCAATGACTCCTCACCCACACAACAGCAATGGCCTTGAGGGAGAACAGTTTCAGGTCCACAGGATAACGAAACAGGCTAGGATGCAGGAATCTGCACTTTACGTAGGAGAATTGGGACCAGTTGAGTAGTACTTGTACATAAAAGTTGAGTTTATGCCAGTGAGAATAGAAGGGTAAGCAGACAAGTGCCAGGAGACTCAGGAGCTTTGACTTAACCACACAAGTTTGTCTGTAAATTTCATATCCCTAATCATAAAGGAAAAAGTAGACCTGTGCAACCAATAGTCAGATAAACATAGTATAACTGTAGATATAAAAGTGCTAAGACTGCTCTCCCCAGCTTCCAAACACACCCCAGTGGATTATCTTTTAGTTCTGTCAGGAACACCTTTATTACAAGTGTGTTTGAACACATGCATTACAGAATGGGTATCACTTGCATGCACTGAAATAATACTGCTGAATACAGCATCAAGTAGCTTTGTTGGAAACAATCTTTATTATGTCTTCCTAAATACTTAACTACATGCATTTCAAAATGGGTGTCACTTCCAATCCCTGAAATGACACTGCTGGAACACAGCTTGTAAGTAGCTTTGTTAAAAACATCTTTATTGTAAGGTTTTCAAATAGAACAAATTTGACATGTAATGTACAAATTCAAGGTGTATAGTGTGTTACTTTGATACATTTATATATTGTAATATGATTGCCACTGTAGTACCATTTATCACATTATATAACTATAGTTCAATATTGTTGTCTGCACTCATTATATTGTGCTTTCTCTCTATGGGTTATTTACTACTTGTTGCAAGTTTGTACCCTTAACATCAATTTTGTCCATCTCCTGCTAACCACTATTTTACTGATTTTTATAAGTTTGATGTTTTTAGAGTCAACATATGAGACCATACAGTGTCCTTCTCTGACTTAGCGTAATGTGCTCAGGGCTCCTCCATGTTGCAAATGACTGGAATCCTTTCTCAAGGCTGAATAATATTCTGTGTGTATATATCCATTATTTGTATCCATTCACTCACCGATGGATTTAGGTTGCTTCCATATCTTGGCTGCTGTGAATAATGCTGCAGTAAACATGGGAATAATGCATTATTTTCTTTGAAATCCTATTTTCACTTACTTTGGTTCCTTACCTGGAAGTATGAGATCTATTTTTAATTTTTTGATGAACCTCTGTATTTTACATAACAGTTGGACCAGTTTACATTCCCATCAACTGTGTACAGTTAACCCTTGAACAGTATGTCTGCACCCACAAATCCAACTTCAGATCATGTCATACTGTAGTATCTAACTATTGAAAAACATCCGAGTGGACCTGCACAGTTCACCCCTCTTAACTGGCAACTGTATAAGGGTTCCCTTTTCTCCACAGCCTCACCAGACAGCACCTGTTACGTATCTTCTTGATGATAACCATTCTAACAGGTATGGTTGGTACCTCACTGTGGTTTTTATTTCCATTTCCCTGCAGGTTAGGCATGCTGAACACCTTTTCATGTACCCATGGACTACTCTGATGTCCTCTTTGGAAAAATGTCCATTTAGTTCTGTCCATTTTTCATTTGGATTTTTTTGTTACTAAGTTGCATTTTTGTTTAAATATATTTTGGATATTAACCTCTTATTTAATACAGTAAGTCCCCTACGTATGAACCAGTTCCATTCCAAGAGCACATTCGTAGGTCCAGTTTGTAAGTACAACAAAGTTAGCCTAGGTACCCAACTCACACAGTTGGTTATACACCACTGCTTTTATGCTTGCTTCTGTGCATCCTGGGCTTGAAATAAAGTACTGTACACTATGGTAGTGTACAGCAAAGTGCACAAACGCACAACCACTTGTAGAGGATGCAGGCACGATTATGTACGCCAAGACACCTGAACTTACGTGATTGGCCCTGTGAAGGCCTGTTTGTGTCTTTGAGAGTCCCAGCTTGAAGGTTTGTTATAGTGGGACTTACTCTGGGGTGTAAAAATTTTCTCCCTTTCACTAGCCTATTTTTTTCACCCTTTCTCTTGCTGTGCAGAAGCTTCTGAGTTTGATGTAGTCTCCCTTCTTTTCTGCTTCTGTTGTTTGTGCTTTTAGCATCATGTCCAAAAAATATCATTGCCAAGACCAATATTGTGCATCTTCCCTTCTAGAAGTTTTATGGCATCAGGTCTTAGGTTTAAGGCTTTGATTCATTTCAAGTTAATTATTTTAATGTATGATTTATGTTAATATATTCAAAGCAGGCCTTCTTTGATTACATTTCAAAAATTGCCCCTCATTGCCTTATTAATATCACATTAGGCTGTTTTATTCACAACACCACTATTTAAGTTTTGTGAATGGCGTTAGGTAGGCATCTGATTTGGGATTCCCTGCTAGTTCAGCTGAAGAATCCACCTGCAATGCAGGAGACCCCAGTTTGATTCCTGGGTCAGAAAGTTCCCTTGGAGAACAGATAGGTTATCCACTTGAGTATTCTTGGGCTTCCCTGGTGGCTCAGAAGGTAAAGAATCTTCTGCAATGCAGGAGTTCGATCCCTGGGTTGGGAAGATTGCCTGGAGGAAGGCATGGCAATCCACTGCAGTATTCTTGCCTGGAGAATCCCCATAGACGGCAGAGCCTGGTGGGCTACAGTCCACAGGGTGGCAAAAAGCCAGACACGACTAAGCACAGCACAGGCATCCAATTTGGTTTGTTCTGCATGTGTTTCTCCAGTATCCCAGAACTTTATTGAAGAGACTACCTTTCCCCACTGGGTGTTCTGGCTCCCTCATCAAATGTTCGTTGACTGGGGGCCTCCCTGGTGACTCAGATGGCAGAGAATCTGCCTGCAATGCAGGAGACCAAAGTTCAATCCCTGGGTCAGGAAGATCCCCTGGGGAAGGAAATGGCAACCCACTCCAGTATTGTTGCCTGGAGAGTTCCATGGACACAGGAGCCTGGCAGGCGACAGCCCATGGGGGTCACAAAGAGGTGGACATGACTAAGCTACCAACACTTTGCCTTTTCTCTCAGTGGGATTTAATTCTGGTCTTTCTAGTCCAGTGGTCAGTGTGTCTATTTCTTGTGCCAGTAACATACTGTTTTTATTACTGTGGTTTTGTATTAATAGTATAGTTTGAAATCTGAAAACATGATTCCCACAGCTTAGTTCTTTTTACCCAGGATTGTTTTGGCTATTTGGGGTTTTGTTTTGTGGTTCCACAAAAATTTTTGGATTGTTTCTTCTGTGTCTGTAAAGAATGCCTTTGGTATTTTCATGGGAACTGCATTCAATCTATAGATAGCTTTGAGCAGTAACAGTCATCTTAACGATTTTAATTCTTCGATTCTATGGGCATAGGATGTGTTTCCATTTGTGTCCTCTTTGATTTCCTTCAACAAAGTCTTGTAGTTTTCATTGTACAGATCTTTCACTTTCCTAGCTTAAACTTTTCCTCAACAGTTTACTGCTTTTAATGCTATTTTGAGTGGGACAGTTTTCAGTACTTCATCATTATTGTAAAGGAATACAACTGACTTCTGCATGATATAACTTTATTGAAAATGTTGATTAGTTCCAATAGTTTTTTGGTTGACACCACAATTATATCCGTATAAAATCAAATCATCAGCAAATAGAGAAGTTTACTCTTTCCTTCCTGATTTTGGATGCCTTTTCTCTGTCTTGCCTAGCTGCTCTAACTAGGAATTCCAATACTATAATGAACAAGAGTGGTGAGAGTGGGCCTCACTGTCTTCTTGATCTTAGAGGGAAAACTTTCAGCATTTCTCCATTGATAGCTGTTGGTTTGGGGCATACAGCCTTTACTGAGATATATTCTTTTTTTACCCAATCTGTTAAAGGTTCTTATCATGAAAGGATGTTGTATTTTGTCATGGAAGATGTTTATCTTTTTTTGCATCTACTGAAATGGTCATGTAGCTTTTCTTTCACTTTACTGACATGATATATTACATTTATTGATTTGCATATGTTAAGCCATCCTTACATACTAGGGATCAGTCCCATTTGGTCATGGTATATAATCCTTTTTATGTGTTCTTGAATTTGGTTTGCTAAGAGGATTTCTGTATCTATATTCAGCAGAGATACGAGTCTAATTTTTTTGTATCCTCATCTGGTTTTGGTATCAATGTACTTGTAGATAAGTGCAATTGTTCCCTCCTCCTCAGTATTTGCAAGAGGAAGATTGTATTGATTCTTTATATGACTGCTAGAATTCACCAAGGAAGCCATCTGGCTCTGCAGCTTTCTGTGTTGTGGCATTTTTGATTTTTTGATTACTGATTCAATCTCTTTACTAACTACTGGTCTGTCATGGAGATTCTCCTCAGAAACCCAGGGTGTTGCTGAAGAGCAGTGGGACCCTCCAACTGCAGCCCCAGAGCTGGGCAGACTTGTACTCGCCCCTTTCACTTTGCCCCTCCTCTGCTGGGCAGGTCGGCGCTGCCGCTGCAGCCAGTGTCACCACAAATCTCCGGCTCCCGGGCCTCCTCTGGGGGTTCATCCAGCCAGTTTCAGATACGCAGATGGAGGAATCTCAGGTGTCCTGGTGTGCTGTGCAGAGGCACTTCTGTCCGGTTATGCATGTCTGATTCGTTACAAGTAAAAGGGAGAGAAAAGGAAGCACTTGTGCCATCATGATGCTGACGTCTTCACTACAGGGTTATCTTACAGGCACTGCATTTCGGAGACTCCCGCAAAGGTAAGTGAGGGAAATCGCAAAATGGATGGAGAACGGATTTAGAAAGTATTTGGAGTAGAAAACGTAGCTTTAATATTAACGGACTGGTCACGTCAATACTGTTATAAACATTCTTGTAACAAATTTCAGGCAATGACCAAATCATCATGGTACCACTTTTGCTTACTGTTGTTCAGTCGCTCAGTTGTGTCCGACTCTTTGCAACTCCATGGCCTGCAGCGCGCCAGGCCTCCCTGTCCTTCACCATCTCCTGGAGTTTCCTCAAACTCATGTCCATTGAGTCAGTGATGCCATCCAACCATCTCATCCTCTGTCACCCACTTCTCCTGCCTTCAATCTTTCCCAGCATCAGGGTCTTTTCCAATAAGTCAGTTCTTCGCATCAGGTGGCCAACGTATTGGAGCTTCAGCTTTAGCATCAGTCCTTCCAATGAATATCCAGGGTTGATTTCCTTTAGGATTGACTGGTTTGATCTCCTTGAGTCCATGGGACTCTCAAGTCTTCTCCAACACCACAGTCCAAAAGCATCAGTTCTTTGGTGCTCAGCCTTCTTTATGGTTCAACTCTCAAATCCACACATAACTACTGGAAAAACCTTAGCTCTGACTATACAAACCTTCATTGGAAAAGTGATGTCTCTGCTTTTTAGTATGCTGTTTAGGTTTGCCATAGCTTTTTCTTACAAGGAACAAGCATCTTTTAATTTCATGGCTGCAGTCACCATCTGCAGTGATTCTGGAGCCCAAGAAAATAAAGTCTGTCACTGTCTGTGCATCTATTTGCCATGAAGTGATGGGACCAGATGCCATGATCATAGTATTCTAAATGTTGAGTTTTAAGCCAGCTTTTTCACTCTCCTCTTTCACTTTCATCAAGAGGCTCTTTAGTTCTTTGTTTTCTGCCATTAGGGTGGTGTCATCTGCACATCTGAGGTTATTGATATTTCTCCCAAAAATCTTGATAGAACTTGAGCTTCATCCAGCCTGGCATTTCCCATGATGTACTCCAAATGTGAGTTAAATAAGCAGGGTGGCAATACACAGCCTTGACATACTCCTTTCCCAATTTGGAACCAGTCCGTTGTTCCATGTCCAATACTAACTGTTGCTCCTTGACCGGCATACAGGTTTCTCAGGAGGCAGTAAGGTGGTCTGGTATTCCCATCTCTTGAAGAATCTTCCAGTTTGTTGTCATCCACCCAGTCAAAGGCTTTAGTGTAGTCAATAAAGCAGAAGTAGATGTGTTTTTTTGGAATTTCTTTGTTTTCTATGATCCAATGGATGCTGGCAATTTGATCTCTGGTTCCTCTGCCTTTTCTAAATCCAGCTTGTACATCTGGAGTTCTAGGGTCACATACTATTGCAGCCTAGCTTAAAGAATTTTAAGCATTACCTTACTGGCATGTGAAATGAGTGCACTTGGGCAGTAGTTTGAACATTCTTTGGCACTGCCCTTCTTTGGGATGGAATGAAAACTGAACTTTTCCAGTCCTGTGGCCACTGCTGAATTTTCCAGATTTGCTCACAGACTGAGTGCAGCACTTTCACAACATCATCTCTTAGGATTTTAAAGAGCTCAGCTAGAATTCTATCTCCTCCACTACCTTTGTTTGTAGTAATGCTTCCTAAGGCCCACTTGACTTCACACTCCAGGGTGTCTGGCTCTAGTTGAGTGATGACACCATTGTGGTTATCCTGGTCATTAAGACCTTTTTTGTATAGTTTTTCTGTATATTTTTGCTATCTGTTTTTAAAATTTTCTGCTTCTGTTAGGTCCATATTATTTCTGTCCTTTATTGCTAATATTGGATATATTAATAACAGAAATTATACTTACTCATTGCAAAATCAAGAGCAGGGCATAGGTTCAGTCTACTGAGTTAACGAGTAAAAAAATGCTATTTTTGAGTATTATTTATCAGTTCAAATTTTACATATCTTTTTTTTGGCTGCAGCATGTAGGATCTTAGTTCCCCAGTCAGGGTGGAACCTATGCCCCCTGCAGTGGAAGTGCAGAGTTCTAATCCCTGGACTTACCAGGGAATTCCCTGTCAGTTCAAATTGAACATTTCTCTTAAAGCAGCTGCTATGAAACACCCTTTCCTCAAAAAAAAAAAAAAATTTCTGCAAATGCAACTTAAGACAATTTAGAACAAGGACAAAGTTTAAAAGTCAGTTGAAATTTTCTTTTAATTAAAGACCCAAGGGACAAGAAGCTCCTTTGTGTTACAGTATATAACATATGGCTCTTATACAGAGTAAAACAGACACCAGGGAGTTGAGTGTTTATACCAGCGCTAGACTCTTCCTGTAGCAGGCAAAAAGTGAGGCAGGATTCCCTTTACTGGCATGGAGATTGTAATATATCTTTACATGCAATAAGTTCTTTGGTAGACTTAATCATTTGGTGGAATTACAGAATTTGCAAAGGAAAGTAGCAGTAAAATATTTCATGTAAAATTTGAGCACAGTACTTCTCATCATATGCTCTTTATACAGACTTCATAAAAACGTCAATCCTACTAAACTTTTAAATAGAGCCTCAAAACTCAACAATTAACTTCTGTCTTCAAACACATACAAAAAAGTAAATAAGATAAAGTAGGGCAGATAATGAGTTTTCAAAATACGTTTCATGATGTTTTCAGTAACTGATCTGAAGGATGTGGAACTCTCTGAAATCCTGGACGGCTGCCACTCTCTGCCCTGCAGTCTCCTCCCAAGCACATCTGTAAGGCATCGTTTTGGAATAGCTACCTAATATATCTTAAATTAAGCACATAAATAATGACGGCAATAATTTTGAACTACTACTACACTATAGTATCCTCAATATCATATACCCTATTACATATGAAGAACATGGGTTTTGAATGGTAAAAGTAAATTACTTACTACAAAAAAGACAAACCCATGGTGTTGAGAAAGGAGCATTAACCCATCTTGATTTATCTACATGGGGCCCAGTATGCCCAAGTCCACGGAATGTCAGGATTGGTTGGAAGACTGATGCTCCACCTTCTGTGCAATGAGCGCTCTTCCGCCAAGAAGTGTTGTTCTCAAGTAGTTTGTGTTTTGATTTTAGCAGACACCAAAACTTCTGAGACAGTATTTTCCTTTGAAAATCAGAAACTTGTTCCCACTGTGGAGCCAGGATTCAAGCATTTTAATATTCTTTGGGCGACTTAGAAGATTAGTGTTGTAATCATGTAATTACACGTGAGGTTATTTCCCTTAAACCACCTGCACCGCTACAGTTCTGAACTCATCCTAGAGAGATCTGAAATAAATAAAGTGACTGAAGTTCTCTCCCAGACGGGTTCTATGTTCAGAAGCCCTCCTCCTCATGAAGCTGCCACTGTCATCAGAGTTCACGGCGACCGCGCCCCATCGAGCGGCGCATCACACGACCGTCTGCACAGGCGTGACGCACTGCGCCGGGGAGCCGGCTCTCTCTGACGATGAGGTTGATCGGTTGGAAATCTCTCTCTGTAGCTCCTCTACTTTCTTCTGAAGCTCTGCCCGTTTAGCAAGAAGTTCTTTATATCTGTTGTGAATGGGCTCCTACGAGAGCAATACCATAAAGTTACTTAACTAAGCAATCCGGAACAAACCCGAAGTCAAATCATTCTGGTATTTAGCTTCGTCCCTAAATGTCCAGTGTGTCCTTTCAGCTATGCGACCACGCCCACCTTTCCCGAACAGCAGTGAAAACCAACTTCAACAACTCCACTGACCCGCAGCTCTTTCACTGGCCTCCCTGGTCTCCCCAGGTGTTTCTTTCCACAGAACACCCTGAAACTGGTGCTTGGCCAAATGCAACAAATAATTAAGTAACGACATAATCTAAAAGCCAATACTTAAAGATTTCCTGTCATTTAGTTGCAGACTTTTAGTCCTTTAAACAGTTCTAGGCAGCAAATATTCTGTAACGTTTTAAAAAATGGCTTTTAACTCCCCTAAAGCATTTTCCCCAACCTCTACAAGTTATCCGGCCCAGCATCCTCATTTAACGGAGGAGAGAAGATGAGAATGAGCAGGAGTGACCTGTGCAAGGCCAAAAAGCCAGTCACAACAGAGCCAGGGCACCACTCATCCCTACCGCAGTGCTTCTTCCACTATCCCACCGTGACTGTTAACAGGAAAAAATGGAAATTTTAAATATGCACAGATAACTTTTCTAGCCACTGTATAGGGGACAAAAGTAATTCATACAACCGCCTGGATAAAACCTCTCACTGGATATTGCAGGGCATATACCTGGGGCTTCATCCGGGGGTTCCACCTTACATAATATCCCACCCAGAGCTCTAGGTGGCGCATGCTGGCTACTGGGTAAAGGACGTGATTGGAATAGCTCCCGTAGAGGGGATTAGTGAAGTCCTCCAGCTGGCTATTTATGTAAGACCACAGCGACACAGTCCTCCTGGGAAGATTCTATAAGAAGGAAAAATAGGTTAAGGTTCTCCACTACACAAGCTAATGGTACTTTAGATGAAATTTGTCAAAAGGCATTTGGGATCATTTAAACTGTTTTAGAGGGACAGAACTCAGACACTTTGGCAACAGCACCACTTCGATTAAAATTAGAGAGCAGTGGAAAACAGTGCAGCTCCCCAAAAAGGTAAACAGAGTTACCATAGCAGCAATTCCACCCTTTAGATACATCCAAGACGAGTGAAAACACATGCACAAGCAACCCTGTGCACAATGGTGAGAGCGGCCATCGGGCACAACGACCGAAACGTAGAAGCAATCCGAGTCCATCACCGGTAGACGGATGCAATGCGACAACGGTACAACGGGGTGTCATTCAGTAATAAAAAGGAACTGAAACAATGATGATAAAAACAAACTGAACCTGGAAAACAGTATGCTAATTGAAAGAAGCCAGACACAAAGGCCACATCCCAAGCGATTCCACTTCTATGAAACGTCCGGAAGAGGCAAACCAACAGAGATTACGGAGTCTGCTAGGGTCTGAGAGGAGACGGGAATGGGCAGGTAGTAACTACTAACAGGCATGGGGTTTCTTCCCAATGTTCTGAAATTAATGGTGGTGATGACTATACAACTCTAGATATGCTGAAAATCACTAAATTATATGCTTTGAAAGTGAATGTTATGGAATGCAAATTATAGCTCAGTTTTAAAAACATTTTTTTTTTAAGATATAGTAAATCCTACTTGAGGCTCTCAAAAACTAAAAGTATCTTTGGAAGTTATCCACTGATTATCTAACATTCAATAAATTCTTGATTGGCTTGTGTGCATAGAAATATTTACTGAAGATGTAAGGGTGATTTTAAAAATTTAGCATCTATCTTCAAGGAACTTCTAGTCCAGGAAGCACTTACTAATGGCCATTATCGCAGTGTTTTGTATGGTTTATTTTATTTAATCCTCACAACAGTAAGCACTAGTAAGTACATAAGTTAAGTACTATTATCCCTACTTTACAGAAGCTGAAATTAACTTGCTCAACTTCACACAGTAAGTGAAAGATCTAAGATTTGAACCCAGGCAGCCTAGCTCCAGACCAAGCATTCTTTGCCACTAGGCTTTACAGAAAAGCATGAAAAACCTATTTGAGAGTCACATTTTTTAAGAATGGAAATTGAAGCAGCGGGAGACACTAATCAAGATAATTTAGAACTTCATACATAAGGCAGATGTGTTCTGAGGAACACAGAAGTAAAACTTGAAACGTAATCGTTCTACATTTCTTATAAATACCAACCACTGAAAAGTGGTATCCCTCGGCAAGTGGGGTAAGAAATTTAACTTTCTCCTTAATATCTTCTCAGTGTTTGAATGTTTTATGCTATTATTTTACAATTAAAAAAAAACTAAAATGGTTCATATGTATGAGAATGTATTTGGGAATTGAGCTGTGCGTTCATTCAAATGTGTATTTTTTGCTAATTATATCTTGCTGCCCCTGCTTTTGATGGACTTCCATCCTGCAGGAAGTGTGGTAACAGGTACACGAGGGCTCCTAAGACACCACATACTTGAGTTCCATTCAGCAGACGCTGCCTCCGACCCATCCTCATGACAGAGGTGCTTTAAGATGGATCAAGCTCAGACGTGTGGAAAGAAGTGAGCATACTACAGTATATAAAAGAACACATGGCCAAAGGCATCATGCAAAAGAACAACTGTTCCGCTGAACGCCATCCCAGGCTGCACTCACTGGAGAAAGCATGTATAGAGACAGGCGGGACAGGCAGGGGTCGTGTGTTACCTCTTTGCCTCTCTGCTGTTCACTGTTACAGAGGAATGTTCCGAATAAACAGCTATACAGGTGGTCCAAAATGGTAATGAGAAAATACTCATTGAATTCAAATGCTGTAGGAAACTGCAAATCAAACAGCAAAACACAGAAATAATTAGGACAGCTTCCCAAGCATGTTCATCCCTGTACATTGGGGGGTGCTTTGTAAAACTTCTTAAAATTAGGCTAAACAGTATTCAAAAACTATATATTTCTAAGCTATTACAGTATTATTAATATTAATATTTGCTTGGTTTTCAGCAAATATCACTTTGCTGAGATAATTTCTCCTAATATCTCCTTTTCTTGTACAGTAAGAATCTGAATGCTGTGATCTTGCTGTTCTTCTGTCCATTTATATCAGTTAACCCTCAACTTGAGGCTGATCTGACTTGTCTTTCTCTGCCAAGAATGACCATAAGCAACATAGTAAGATTTTTCTTTAAATTTTCAACAGCATAGTTTTTAGGAATTACACAAAAAATATCAATGTCTCGAGAAAAGGAGATGTGTGGCTCGTTTAAAAGCCAACCTTACTCATCTTTTCAAGGAACATGCACTCAAACCATATCTTATAATCCAGTACTTTGGCAGCCTTTCTTAAAAGAGAAAATTCACTCTCTTTAACTAGGACAGGTGTTTGACTGGATGTCTTACACAAACAACACAATTTGGGGGTAATTTATCAAGGACCAATTACAGATCCCAGGAAGGTAAGGGATTTAGTATAATCCATCCTAACCATTTACTGTTTCAAGAATTATTTGAAAGCTTCTATGTAAGACTGTGCCATTTATAGGACTGTGAAAAGGAATTCCATGAATATTTGGATTGTGGGCTTAGTAAATAAATACTGGTGCCAAGTCTTCCTACAATGATCCCTGCCCGAGAGTGGGTGAAAACAGCACAAACTGCACACAGAAGGGACAAGAGTGAAGACAACTTTGCCTTCAAATTTCCTAAATTTATAAGCAGGATAACAAGGCAAATTTATCTTCTTAAACAATTTACTCTTGAATAATAATTTCTGTGGTTCTGAAGTGAATGAAGCAGGTGATAAAGCACATGCCAACATAAAGCCAATTAATCATAAAAACTTTGTCAAATTCCATCCATTCATTTACAGAATAAATCCCATCTCCTGTACTGTTACTCTTAAACAGCTTATTTGTTAGCCAACCATGAATGCACCCTACATTATTACATAGCAATTCAAAGAAGTTAAGCCCATGATTAGCCTTTCATCTTCTTGGCAAAACTATTAGCTCAGTTATGAGAAAACAGCTTAATTAGTGGAATTTCCTCACAAACACAACTAAAATAGCATTATTTAAATAGAACATTAGTTGCTGCTATTGTTTTTAAAATCCTGAGCAGAGAAGGAATATTTTGTTCTCCTTATATGTTTAAAATCTGAAGGGCCCTTCATCCAGCTTCCTGATCCCAGCAGTGAGAGATGATGATGAGGGCAGGAGGAGACATAGAATCTGGCTAATTGTAACACAACTGGTCCTTTTGATAAATTTGCTATTTAAGTCTCTGCACAAACATTCAATTATTTATAAAACTGATGACTGCCAACAAACATTATTACTATCTCACATGGTCAGGAGGAAAATACCAAAGAAAAACATAAGCAGACATGTATAATAAAGTGTATTTATTATATACACTTATGTAACAAAAAATACATTTTTTTTTACTTATACATATATAGTGTATTTTAAGTTCTATCAGTGAAATAAGATTTAACATTACTTAGCAACTTAAGCTCAAAATCAAGAGTAAACTGCTTTTAGATGTATGGCATATAAAAAGTTAACACAATTACTAAGAAAGAAATATATTTGTCATGTATTCTCCTATGCAATCGGTAAATGTGATCTTTTTGTTTTTCTAACAAATATACCAGAAGCAAGAGTTGCTCCTTTCAAGATATTCTCCCTGGAAAGCAGTACACTTAACCATCAGCGACGCCTTTTGCAGTCCCCTGATAAGGCATATGTGATTTTCCCCAACACTGTCAAATACTATCTTAAAATAGAATATGGTAATAGTTAAAAGTGGGTCCGGACTTCCCTGGCAGTCCAGTGGGTAAGACTCCACACTGCCAATATAGAGGTACTGCCAATATAGAGGTACAGCCAAATGATTTAAAAAAAAAAAAAAAGGTCTTATTTAGTTTTTCTCTTAATGAAGTAAAGAATATTTTATTGAAGCTGAAATATAATGCTAATGCCAAGCACAGCCAGCAAGTGCCCTACTGGACATTCCCATGGCAGTCCAACGAAAAACCAACCAGGCTCCCAGTGGTCTGAGGTCTAATAAAACTCCTGGATAAATAACTGATATACCACTGAGCTGTACCTAACTTTGGGGTTCTCAGATCATTTATCATGAGTTAAACATCTTTAAGACATGAACTCTTTACCTCATTAGTAAAGTTATCTCATAAATCAGGTGTTTTTCAATCTCCTCTTGTATCTTTCCAAAACACTAAACCTGTATTCACGGTAATATTTTAAATCATTTTCTAGAATGTTGATGGCTCTAAAGCACATAATCTCTCGCTCCATACCTAAAAACAAAAAAACTGAATCTATTTCATCTATATGTTGCCATGATTTCCATCTAAACACATTTTTTCATCAAAACTGCCTAAAATAGGAGTTCATTTTGAGTTATCTTGCCTATTTCATTCCTTTACCTCCTTTACTACTACTACTACTACTACTAAGTCGCTTCAGTCGTGTCCAACTCTGTGCGACCCCATAGACGGCAGCCCACCAGGCTCTGCCATCCCTGGGATTCTCCAGGCAAGAACACTGGAGTGGGTTGCCATTTCCTTCTCCATTGCGTGAAAGTGAAAAGTGAAAGTGAAGTCGCTCAGTCACGTCCAACTTGTAGTGACCCCATGGACTGCAGCCCACCAGACTTTAGCAATGTATAAATGAATTTTTGAGTGAATATATTATCATTATTTAACATAAGTTAAAAATATTAAGTGAAATAATTTAATGTGATAATACTTCTAGTATCTAGGAAACTTATAAGAACTTCTACTTTACATGAAATGTAAGATAGTCAGTGACCAAACGCAACTCTGACTGGATAGCTTAAAAGAGAGATCTAAGAATGGATATCCCAGATAAATTACCTGTCTTGTCATCTGCCAGACACAGTCAATAAATTGAAGAAAAACGGGTGATCTGTCTGCATCTGCATGGTTCTTATCTCCATGGCCAACTCTCTGAAGCAAAGAGTGAAATATTATATAAGCTTTGTAGGATTTTTTACCTTTTTGATGAAAATAACTTTATTTTTCAAGAAAAGTAACCTTTGCTCAATATTTTATAAATTCAGAAAATCTTTTTGAAACAACACTGCAAGGAAAACAGAAATCACTCAATTCCACCAAGGAGAAATGTCTATTAGCATTTCAATCTGCAACCTGTCCAATTATTTCCTGGCAGGAGACACCTGTAACAGGAATTACAAGTGTGTTTAACAAATGAAGCTTAGATCCTAAAAAGCTGACAATGGGAGACGGGAAGTCAGACCTCAGAGCCCAGATTTTTGTCCTGAAGATTTACTATGCCCTGAACATTAACAGTTCCTGGTACACTAGCCCCAGGAAGCACAGGTCTCCTTTAGCACCTTGGCCAGGGCATGAGGGGGACCTACTGCATTGGAGCTCCAGGCGGTCTTTCAAAAAGAATCACATCAGCACAAACCCCTGAAAACTTTTAAAAAATGCTTGACATCTCCCCTCAAGCATGCACTCACCTACTTTCTTATCTTTTTTCTCCTCTGAGGACCTCTGCTCCAGATGACTGAGATAAACACCTACCCTATAACCCAAGGCAGTGATTTTAAAAGAGTGATCCAGACTTCCAGCAGTGGGAGAGGTCTGAGAGTTCAAAACTATTTTCATATTACTAAGACATGCTTTGCCTTTTTCAGTGGGTTGACATTTGCACTGTGCCGTGCTTAGTTGCTCAGTTGTGTCCGACTCTTTGCAACCTCATGGACTGCAGCCCACTAGGCTCCTATATCTATGGGGATTCTCCGGGCAAGAATACTGGAGTGGGTTGCCATGTCCTCCTCCAGAATGGTGTAAAGGTGATGAGGGAAGAAAACTTTTGGTACCTTAGGAGGAAATCAGGAAACAAGGCATTGGAATCAAGCTATACTATAGTTATTATGTTTGCCCTACCAAACACTTGCAGTTAAATGAAGAAAAAAAGCCAATCTCTCTGAAGCCCATGTCCTTGATGAAGCAGTAAAAATTCTTATTAACTTTAATAAATCTCCACCTTGGAGTATAATTTTTTAAGTATCCTATGTAACAAAATGGGAAGTACACATAACGTGCTTCTGTTGCAGACTTAAGTAGAATGCAGGAAACACAGCTTTCCATGGACCATCATTTTAACATGAAAGAACAACTGATATATGAATTATGGTTACTAAGACCTGAATATCTTGTAGATATCTTTTTTGAAAATGTACAAAAGTGAATGTGTCACTTCAAGGAAAACAATGGACAGTATTTGTTACCAATGATGAAATTCAAGCTGTTGAATCAAAGTTAAATTTGAGGGAAAAATTTACCTGAGTTTGATAGTACTTAAAAGACTCTTCTGATAAAATTAGTAGTAGTATTAGTATCTGTGATTTTATGATATATAATGAAATGCATTAAGACTGGAGGAGCTGTGTAAATCACTAAGCCAGTATTTTCCCAATTACCAACACATGATATTACAAAGTCATGCAAGGTAAAAGATCTACTTATTCAAAATGCAAGACACACCAATGGAATTTAATAGAACAAACACCAAAAATCTCATCGAGCTAGTTTTAGATTCCACATTACAAATAACCACTAAGAAACTTCCATTTGTCAAGTTTTGGCACAGTAGCAAAGAAAACTATCCACAATTCTCCGGAAAAAATTAAAATACCTTTTTCAACCTATATTATCTGCATGTGGTCAAATTTTCCTCATGTCTTCAATCAACAGAACATATTGCAACAGACTGAATGCAGAAGTAGATATGAAATTTATCTTCTATTAAGCCAGATATTAAAGAAACTTGTAAAAAATGTAGAATAATGCCACTCTTCTCATAAAACTTCATGCTTGCCTAACATATTATGCTAGTTACTTTTCTTTAAAGTGTTATTCATGCTAATATATAAGAGGACTATGGGTTGAATGTTTGTGTCCCCCAAAATTCACATATTGAAAATCGAATGCTCAATTTGATAGTTTTAGGAGCTACCAAGGTCATGAGGGTGGAAACCTCATGAATGAGACTAGTGCTCTTATCAAAAGGGACAGGCCCCAAAGAGCTCCCCAGCCCTCTTCCACCATTAGAGATAACAGTGAAAGGTTGGCAGTCTGCAATCTGGAAGAGGGCCTTCACCAGAACCCTATCATGCTGGCACTCTTAACTTGGACTTCCAGCTGTCAAAACAGAAATAAAGTAGCCTAAATGGACTAAGAAAATAGATTATTTCCTTAAACAATACATACATTTAAAAAATTTAATTTCTAATATGGAAAATACTGATATAAACAAAGTTCTTTGGGGTCATCAATAATTGCTAAAAATGGAAAGAGGTCCAGAAATCAAAAAGTTTGAGAATCATTACCCTATATTAAACATGTGCACATACCCTCTGAATCAGATGTGCTTTGTCAAATCCTGCTTTCAGATAACAATCAGGAGGGGGAAAATGGAGTAGGTAGTCAGAGTCAGCAATTTAGGAATCCACTGCAGCTTCAAGCAGTCTGAAATGTTTATGATTTTGGTTACACTTATATGAACATGTGCAGCACTGGAAGACCGAAACGTCACTCTTTTAACAGTCTTATCATGGTAAGTACATTTTATAGAGAGTTGAAAAATATAAGCCATCTGAATGGATACGCCAGATGACCAATTTTATTTAATAGTTCAAGTTTAAAGCAGCAGACTACCTTTAAATATCCATTTCTTGCAAGGTTTTTTAAAATAAACACTGCTAGTGGATACTAATAGCTAACATTAGAGACAGCATCTGGGCAAACATATTTCAGAAAGTCTTTCAGCTAACCTAGGAAAATGCTGCCAAAAACCACACTCTTGGGGGCTTCAAGGCCTCTGAGAATCTTACCTCTCGTCTTCAGGATCCTCTAAATAATCTGACAAATTTCTGTTGAGAAGTTTACCCCATTAGAACAAAGGGTCAGTCTTACATGAATATCAAGTGAATAAAAGACATGATCTTCACACGCCTTGTGTGAGATGCACATGTGATACCCCGAGTCAAGGTTCTTCACTCACAAGCTGAAATCGATGTCCGAAGCTCAGCCACTCTTTTTCCACGAGGACTTCAAACCCTCGGATGGTGCGGTAGTATCCGTCCAGCATGAGCATGGCCAGGGAAGTCAGCTGGGCCGTGCGGTCCCAGCCATCACTGCAGTGCACCACCACAGACGTCTTTCCTGACTCCACCCTGTCAGCAATCCTGAGAGCCCCTGCAAGGATAAGCTGAAAAAAGGATTTTTTAAATGAATTTTTTTAATTAAATGCTTTACTCCTCAAAATTTGTAATAGTTCTGTTCAGAGATGACTATCTCAAAAACAGGTGGAGAAAAGAACATCAGTCCTTTCCTAAAAGGAATTTTTGTGAATGGTGGAAGATACTGACGCTTTGCTTTTAAAACTGAAAAATCTCAAAAACGCAGACTCCTATTAATCCACACAATGAAATATCCAAACAAAAGGTAACTTCGGATTTTAAACAAATCAAGAGTATGACTAATAAGAAAGAAGGATTAAGTTCCAAAGAGACCTATTTCTAAGATTCTTCAAATATTCCAACATCATCCATTTAAGCAAAAATAATACACCAACTGAATTCTTACCTGTTACTCAAAACAGTGATACTTAACCAAATCAGAATAAATATGAAAGCAGTATAAGTTAGATATTAGAAAATATTCTACAGTTTCTATAGCATTCACTCTACTGTTTTTATACAACACAGCAAGCAAAGCATAAAATTTTAGAGAAAGCTGACTTTTACATATTGGTATGAATGAAAAATTCTCATTGGACCAATATATTATCATGTCAATTTCACTGGTATCTAAAATAATTTCAGGTATTTTGTTTAAATATGCAAGCTCTCTCTGCAAAACAATTTACCTTCTCTTAAGTTGATCTTGAGTTAAAACTAGATAGAATTAGATGTAACCTAAAGAGAAACACACTGGAGAAGGCAATGGCACCCCACTCCAGTACTCTTGCCTGGAAAATCCCATGGACAGGGGAGCCTGGTAGGCTGCAGTCCATGGGGTCGCTAAGAGTCGGACACGACTGAGCGACTTCACTTTCACTTTTCACTTTCATGCATTGGAGAAGGAAATGGCAACCCACTCCAGTGTTCTTGCCTGGAGAATCCCAGGGACAGGGGAGCCTGGTGGGCTGTCATCTCTGGGGTCACACAGAGTCGGACATGACTGAAGCGACTTAGCAGCAGCAAAGAGAAACACACAGTATAATATCCTTTAAACTGAACAATAGAGCCCCCTTCTACTCTGCAATGGCCCAATCATACTTTAAGAACAGCATGATTACACAAACATAGATAAGAGTGAAATAAAAGAAATGCTATACTAGGCTTAGAGAATTTTATGATGATCTCCTTTTAATCATAATCGTAGGCATATTTTGGAAGTGGGGTACTCTGAAGCAATCTCAATCTTGTCTATGCATCAGAGTTATCTGTGAGCATTAAAAAAAAAAGATTAAAAAAAAGCCTGGTCTGTATTATTCCTAACTCACTCTTTTAAATAACTTCCACCTGTAATTCAAATATGGTGCTTCCCAGGTGGCACAGTGGTAAAGAATCCACCTGCCAATGCAGGAGACACCAGAGACGCAGGTCTGATCTCTGGGTCAGGAAGATCCCCTGGAGAAGGAAATGGTAACCCACTCCAGTATCCTTGTCTGGGAAATCCCGTGGACAGAGGAGCCTGATTGGCTGCAGTCCGTGGGATCACAGACTCGGACATGACTGAGTGAATGAGCACACACAGAGCACATGGGTCAAATATACATGCAAAATTACACATCATTGACCTAAAGGGTTAGAACAGTTGGAAAGCTAAGACAACAAGGAAGAGTTCTCCAAAGTGGTCGTCTTCATCCATTCATTCCCTTAAAGATAAGCATTTTTGGAGTCCTCTACCACGCAGCAGGCACTGCTCACAGTGCTGGAACTACACAGCAGCAAACGGAGCAAAGTGCTGGGCGTAATGAAGTTTATATTGTACTTAGGTGAGGCCGGCCGGATGCAGAGAAAGAAACAGTGTGTCAGAGGGCAACAAGTGAAAAAGTACCATCCAGCACTAGGGAGCATAGGCAGAACTGTCACTGTGTATGGAGTGGTTAGGAAAGGCACCTTTGAGAAGTTGATGTCTGAACAGAGATCTAAAGAAAGTGAGCGGGTAAGCCTTACAGGTGTGAAGACTGAAGGAGGAGAAGGTGGTCCAGGCACAACTGTACCTCGTCCAAGGAAATGTGTTTCTGTTATGGCCAGTTTTTTGGAGAGAATGTTGTACCTGCTAAAAAATGACCTGTAATTTACAGAATGCTGCAGTGAATGTCAGTTCCAAATCAAGTCTTACGGTTTTCTATTTACACATCATACAATGTAATAGACGGTCCCCATGACCGTGCTCTCTAAAAGAAGAATGTTCATGTACTTTGCTACATTCAAGCTTCTGTGTTTCTAGAAGAGAAACAATAATCAAAATAGTTTATAATTCTCAAGAGGTCAATTTAGCCTTCAATTTTTCTTAATTTTAGAGCTCTTCATGTGAGCTCTTCATACTCTTTAACATGAAAAATCCTATTTCCATTTATTTCCTAATATTAATATATGTGCTCATATATTATATAGAGATCTATATATAATATACAGAGATATATATTTTGGTAAGCTATGATACTGAAATTCAGACCTATCTGAAAATATTTATAACTATAATAACTGAAACAATGTTTAGTGCTTCAAATGTTATGTTTAGGCAAGCTGAGGTTCATACAGTCTCCTTCATTTAACTACTTCACCTCATGTGCCTGGCCGGAATGGTTTTCAAAAACTATGTAACAATTATTTATTGGCTGATTTATTTACATCATATAGTACTACACTGGCTCCTGTGGGGACAAAGAAGAAATATGATTTATCCTGTCCTACTCTCCATGAATCAGCAATCTATGTTAATTGACACATAAAAGTAATTAAATCAAGTACATGGGAGCATCTGATTAGCTGGAAAGAAAAGTAAAATGAAAAGCTCAGAGAAAATGGAAATGAATTCCATCTGGGAAGACTTTATCAAAGAAGTGAACTGGGAACTGAAGGATGGGCAGATTCAGATAGGATAGGAAAGAGAGGCAGAGAAGGCAATGGCATCCCATTCTAGTACTCTTGCCTGGAAAATCCCATGGACTGAGGAGCCTGGTAGGCTTCAGTCCATGGGGTCGCTAAGAGTCTGACACGACTGAGAGACTTCACTTTCAATTTTCACTTTCATGCATTGGAGAAGGAAATGGCAACCCACTCCAGTGTTCTTGCCTGGAGAATCCCAGGGACGGGGGAGCCTGTTGGGCTGCCGTCTATGGGGTCGCACAGAGTTAGACATGACTGAAGCAACTTAGCAGCAGCAGCAGCAGCAGGAAAGAAAGGGGAAAAAAAGTACAACAGAACCAAATGCATAATACAGAAACCTAATTCATTCAAACACCAAAACTTAAAAGTAGTTCTAATTATCAAAGTAGTGATCAATTTTTCACTGTTTAAAAAGGTACTTTGATCCTGATTTCAGTTGTAAGAGCCAACACACAAGCGGGCAGAGAAAGTCCTTGTGTGACAGTCTCTAACAGTTTAAAGAACAGTAACATATACCCACCTTAATATGCTCCAGCCAGTGAGTAGATTCCAAGTTAGACAACCAGTGGGTCTCCTCAATGTTGGGATACACAATCTCCTTAAGTTTTCGTAAAGATTCTCTCATAACATGGATATTGTGGATATCTAGAAAAACTAGTTCTGCATTTTGATAGGCATCTTCACTTTCATAACCTCCACCTTTTGCCTGAAAAAATAACATCACACGAAATAAAAAATGAATGCATATTCATGGTATGATGACATCCTTGAAAGAGTGCCATAAATTACCCAAAAGCATCAAAGCTGATACATGTGACTGATGGACAGGAAACTCCATGGGAAAATGTGGCTGGCTCAGGGCAACTTAACCACGCTGTCCCACACGTTCTTCATAAAACAAGAATACACATGCTCACCTGACTTCCTCTTGTTGCTGTTATTAAAATTATATATGATAACATATAGGAAGGTACTTAAAGCACTGTAATTTCACTATCCATATCTCAAGTCCTACCAAAACACAATTTCATACAGAAGACTGAAGCTCCATGTGCAGGGACATCTGTCTAGTTTACACCTGACCCATGCTTTTCTTCACTTCATCTTAATATTTGCAAAGTGCTTTGTAATCACGGTGACTGACTTCTAGGGTAACTGCACAATTATTATTAAACAAAAAGACAAAACAAATATAAAAGCACAGAGTACTACAGAATATTACCACTATTTTCAAAGAGATAAATGTACATCTACAGAATAGAATGAGAAATAGTTGGTGTTCACAGTAAGCTACAGCTGGAAAGAAGAACCAAATTTTTCTGGGTTGAATCTTTCTCTGTTTTATGAATAAAATATTCTTTTGCCTTTTGGATAAAATATGCCTCTTATCTCAGGTATAAAATCACACCTCTTTGAACACTAATGGAAAAAAAATTAGGAAGATACTGGAACAGTCACTGTAGTTATATAAAATTAAGAGATCACATTTTTGAAAACAATAAAACTTACCTCTTAACTAACAACAAATTAGTGAAGAGTAGACGTTCAAGTTTCCTTTCTGACACTGACAGCTTGGGAAATGGTTTAGAGTCAAGATGGGCACAAGTACAAAATTAACAGCGTTTCATTAGGTCCCTGTTAACAAGGATTATTCTGGAGAGTAGGGACAGCTCACATCAGGGGCAGAGGGACATTCAAATGTGTTGCAACAAATCCTAGAAACATGGCCATACTGCAACTACACAGAGCCTGTCACGAAAACACAGGACGAAAATGCTCTGGAATCAAGACTCGTAGAACTTGATGAGTATGTCAAATGTTGTCATGTAACTCTGAAAATATACTAAAAACACTGAAATACATACTTTAAGAATCCATTTCATGTGAATTATATTTCAATACAACTGGTATTATTTAAAAACAGAGCAACTAGATAGTAAAACCGAAGACACACAAAAAAATCACTGAAGACAGAACTAGAGGACAGAGCATTCCAGCAAACCCCAAAGCCGCCAACAGTCACAAGATCTCAATGCTATCGTAAGGATGCGTAAGGAAATGCAGAAGGAAGCAACGCATATAAGATGGACTAGAGAACAAGGGAATCACAAGAGAGTCTTACAGTTTTTATTGTTCTGCTTCCTGGTTTTAGCTCTCTTCCTCCAGAACTACAGGAAAGAACAGGTCAATCTAAGAAGTGCAGCTGAAACCGAGAAGGGTTCTGTCCATTCTAACAGACAAGTTATTAGAGAAACTCACAGATTAAGTGAAAGAACTAGGAAACAAATAGAAATAAAAGAGAAAAAATTAGAAATGAAGACCAAATTAGAAGAAACTCAAGAGCAAACGAATACAGTGGATATTAAATTAAAAGAAACAGTGAAAAGTGAAATATATAAAAAAAAGGAATTAGACATAAAAAAGATTCAAGAGAAAGAGACAAATGATGAACAGAGGCAAAGAAGAGACAACCCAGGGGTAATAGCAGTCCTGAAGAAGAAAGCCAAAACAAAGAAATGAAATAAATACTAAGAACTATGATTAAAGAAAACAGTCATGATGCTTTTAAATTGAAATTCCCAATGAAAACAGCACACATGCATACCTGATAATATAAACCCAAAATATACAGCATGAAGACATATTCTGGCAAAATAACTGGACTTGAAAGAAAAACAAAAGAGAAAATTCTTTGTACGTCGAAGTAAAAAGAGTGACTCAGAAAGAAAAGAAATTTAGTTTATGATTAGACTTTGAAACTTTATGACAAAAAAAAAAGGCAATTTTAAGACATTCAAGAAAATCAAATGCGAACCAAGAATTTTATGCCCAGGAAAACCAACATAAATATAAGGAACATAAGCTGCTCCCCCCAGCCCGTGTCCATGCTCAGTTGTGGCCAACTCTTTGGGACCCCATGGACTGTAGCCCACCAGACTTCTCTTTCCATGGAATTTCCAGGCAAGAACACTGGAGTGGGTTGCCATTTCCTGCTCCAGGTGATCTTCCCAAGCCAGGCATCGAACCCACGTCTCTTGGGCCTCCTGTACTGACAGGCAGATTCTTTCTGCTGCTCCACTTGGGAAGTCCCTCATAAGCTGCTATCAGCAGGTGAATACTCAGAATATTGTTTCTATCAGCTCTGCTGAAATACTTAGAAGAGAACAACTTCAGACAAAAGAAAAAGACTAAAGACTTCCACATAAGAAATGGTTGCGTGCACAAAATACAGCTAGAAGTCAGAGGTAAAAGGGAGAAGTGTACAGAAGGGAGTGTAAAGACTACCTACTCTGACAATGTAAATACAACACATGTATTTTACAATGGGAGCAAGTCCAAAAAAATTTTTCCCTAAATGTACTGGGGATACTAGTAACACTGTTATTCTAGCACCACGGTAGGATAAAGCAAGTGAGTAATTATGTAACATAACAAATCTTATCATTCCCTCTGACTTTGAGAATCAGCATTCCTGGTGGGGAAGGAAGAAGTCACACAGGTAATTTTGAAGAAGTTATGTTAGAACCTGCCTGCCAATGTAGGTGACATAAGAGATGGGGTGTCGGGAAGATCCGCTGAAGGAGGGCATGGCAACCCACTCCAGAATTCTCACCTAGAGGCTCCCATGGACAAAGAGCACCTGGCAGGCCACAGTCCATAGGGTCGTAAAGAGCCAAACATACATATGCATGCACACATGTAACAACTCAACACTGAATTCAAACTGAAAGAACCAGTATGAACTCATGAAGTACTTTATCTTTAAAAATATATTAATGTTTCCTGGCTTTATCCATTTCCTAGTCTATTCAGTAAAGACTCAGAAATTGGACCAGTCCAGTAGCAAATAAGAATCCTTAGCACCAAATTATGGTTTCAAATACCATCTCCTACTAACAGAAACCAGAACTTCTTAGGGAGATGGCTATTCCAAGCCTGGGACAGGAAACGTACAAGATTTCCTGATGACTCTGCTGTATCTTATCATACCAGATAGCAAAGATTGCCATGTGTGCGGCTCAGTCACTTCAGTCGTGTCCAACTTGTTGCGAACCCGTGTACTGTAGCCCGTTAGGCTCCTCTGTTCACGGGATTCTCTAGGCAAGAATACTGGAGTGGGTTGCCATGCCCTCCTCCAGGGTATCTTCCCGACCTGGGGATCAAATCCATGTCTCCTGCATTGCAGGCAGATTCTCTATCGATGAGCCACTAGGGAAGCCTAAAGATTATTTACTATGGTCATGCCAAACAAATTCGGGAGGTAATTTGAAGTCTCCTTTTGATAAAAGGTGGAAAAAAAATTCTAATACTATCTGCATGAATTAGAAATTGCTGACTACATACAAACACAACATGTGCTTCAGTTCAGTTCAGTCGCTCAGTCGTGTCCGACTCTTTGCGACCCCATGAATCGAAGCACGCCAGGCCTCCCTGTCCATCACCACCTCCCGGAGTTCACTCAAACTCACATCCATCGAGTCAGTGATGCCATCCAGCCATCTCATCCTCTGTCGTCCCCTTCTCCTCCTGCTCCCAATCCCTCCCAGCATCAGGGTCTTTTCCAATGAGTCAACTCTGCACATGAGGTGGCCAAAGAACTGGAGTTTCAGCTTTAGCATCATTCCTTCTAAAGAACACCCAGGGCTGATCTCCTTTAGAATGGACTGGTTGGATCTCCTCGCAGTCCAAGGGACTCTCAAGAGTCTTCTCCAACACCACAGTTCAAAAGCATCAATTCTTCGGTGCTCAGTTTTCTTCACAGTCCAACTCTCACATCCATACATGACTACTGGAAAAACCATAGCCTTGACTAGACAAGTGGAAGTGAGAAATAGATTTAAGGGACTGATCATCAATGTGTTTAGTTGTGTCCAATTCTTTGTGACCCCATGGACTACAGCCCACCAGACTACTCTATCCATGGAATTTTCCAGGCAAGAATACTGGGGTGGGTTGCCATTTCTGACTCTAGGAGATCTTCCTAACCCAGAGATTGAACCTGTGTCTCTTGTGCCTCCTGCACTAGCAGGCAAATTCCTTACCACTGTACCACCTGGGAAGCCCAGTGCATGCATAATGACACTTTACAATATTAGTCATTCTCATGGGATGGTAGAGAGTCAATTTATTATTGGGAAAACTGGTAAATAAGGAAAAAGAATCAAGTATTTACCCTGGCTTTCTTATATGAACTGAATTGCTGATTAACCACAATTTAGATAAGAGAAAGTGCTTCTTTTTAGAAAGAGTTCAACTAATAGCTGAAAAGAATTATGAACTTAAGAGTATCACCATTTTGCAACCCCACTGAAGTAACAGATCTCAGCATTGAGCTTGATCAGTTGCTAATATCCAAAAAGAAGAATCAGCCACAAATAGTGTGCCTCCTGATGTATCCCCTACAGCTTTGCCAAAGGAATTGAACCTAAATCTGAATAAACCTCTGAATTCATGTGAAGGAAATTCAGAGGACAGAAGAACTATACCATAGCACAATCGGCAAAGTATGGACTATGGGAAACTCTGCAGTAAAATATACTGGAGAGAAGCGGGGAATCTGGGAGGGAAGCGCAAGGGGAAGACTGTAGATGAAGAGAGGCTTAAAAGACATACAAACACAATCTTCACAAGGCAAGGCTAAACTACAGAGACCAGTGATGCGTACACTTCAGTAACAACAGATGAAGTAATGCAAGAAGATGACTACTGTAAAAGTTAGGGTAGTGGTTACCTTGGCAGGGGTAGAAGGCAAATCTAATTGGGGTAAGGCACACATGGAAGGCTTAGTGGCTAGTAAAGCTTTAATTCTTGATATGGCTCATGACTGCAAAAGAAGTTGTCACAGTCACACTGTTCCACACATATTCACTGCTATTTCACACATATTCACACTGTTTCACACATTTCATACACTTTCACACATTGTTGTATCACACATATTCACACTATTCACACATACTCACACTGCTATAAAAAATATTCTTACCATGAAGACAAAAATATTTGTTGCAACAAATATGTATCCTTTTGCAAATTTTAAAAGGGAGATGGAGCTGGTGGGTATTGGGTGAAGGTGGTCAAAAGGTACAAACTTCCAGTTAAAAGATAAATAAGTTGTGGGGATATAATGTACAATGTGATGACTATGGTCAACAAGACTGTATCATATATTTGAAAGTTGCTAAGAGAGTAAATTTAAAAAATTCTCATCACAAGGGAAAAGACAGCATAACTATGTGAAGTGATAAACGTTAACTAAGCTTACTGTGGTGATCATTTCACAATATATATATATTTCAAATCAATATGCTGTATACCTCAAACTTACATACTTTTCTATGTCAACTATATCTCAATAAAACAGCAAGAAAAAAGGTATCTATCTAGCTGCTAAACTAACTTTCCTGAAGAATAATGGCAATATGTGCAAAACTTTTAAAAATATGAGTATTTTAAATTAGGATATAGTAATGGTATAGCTAGGGAACAAAAATGTCAACAAAAGGTACTTGTTTTAGTTATATTTAAAATACTAAATATTAAACATCTAATATTAGAAGAATGATTAAGTAAACAATGACATAGCTATATAATGAGTGCTATTAAAGTATTTCTCAAGAACAGCTGTTGGAAAGAAATATTTTTTATAAAAATGAAAAACAATGAAACAAAATAATCAATATTTAATACACAGAAAAAATAGTGGGAGAAAATATATCAAAGATCAGTAATTATAGGTGCTTTTCATTCCTTTACTTTGCCTATCCCTTCCTAGATTTTTGTTGTCTATTACACATTTTATGATAAGAAAAATGTCCCAATACATAAAATATACCAGTCTTTATTAAGAAAGAGATTTCCATAGTGAAATACATGTGGGAATCATTTTACAAGGAGTATAACATTTTGCCTACTCCCTTTTCTGCTTTATACGCCTCTCATCCTAGATAACATCTTTTTAAAAAACTATATTTTATTTATTTATTCGGCCATACCAGGTCTTAGTTGCGGCATGTGGGATCTTGTTCCCTGACTGGGAATAGGACAGCATTCCCTGCATCAGAAGCATGGAGTCTTACCCACTGGACCACCAGGGAAGTCCCTCATCCTAGATAATGAGTCTCATTCCTACTAACTCATGGTATAAGTAATTACTGGGAAAATACACACCAGTCCCTGGGGAACCAATTTCATATGTCCACTGTCCTGTTTCGCCTTTAAGGGGAAATATTTACAGTTTAACAGAGAATGCCTGGAATTCAAAGTGTCCTCAAAACACTAAACAGGATTGAAATAATTAAGTACATGCTCCATAATTTAATTAAAGGATGATCACTCCAGCATTGTTTATAATAGCAAAAAAGAATCAAAAAAAGAAAAAAATAATAACCTAAATATCCAAAAACAATTGGTGTTACTAGTTATCATACAATTAAAATGTTACAGATGTATGTTTATTGGCATAGAAAGAAACAGCATCAATTAAAAAAGGAAGTTGCAATTATCCCATTCTGTCTTAAATATATGAGTACACACATATGCACAGGGGTCTGGAAGTACAGTCAAGGTTTAATGGTGTGTATCTCTTATTTATTTATAGAATTTGGGGTGTTTTAATTTTAGAGGGAGGCCGTGTGGGTTTTTTTCTTTGTCTTATCTGAGAGGCAATTTTTTAAAGCTAAACTATCTCTCTTCTCTTTTCTTCTCCAGTAGTAGATTTTTCAAAGTGGACCAGAATTTCTGCTTCCACAATGCTAGTACTTATTCTATAGCAGAAATCAGGACCACTGCTTCAACTAACTGCCAGTCTTCAGTGTGACTAGCTTGTACAGGCAGAGACCTGCCAGAAGAGGGCAGCACTGAGAACTCTGCATGATTCCTACAAGGGTGCTGTGCAGACTACAGTCTCACAAACTCAGTTTGGTGCCCAGTTTGGAGAAGGGAGAGTTTTGCTCCTAAAACAACAGTTTATCAGGTGAGTTTTGCCCCTAAAACACTTCTGTTAGTTTTTATGATTCTCATTTTACAAATAAGCCAATTAAAGTTACTAAAAAGATTAAAATTAAATTGGATTGACATGTACACACTGCTGTTTTGAAAACAGAAAACCAATAAGGATCAATAAGCACAGGGAATTCTGATCAATATTCTGTAATAACCTATATAGGAATAAGAATTTGAAAAAGAAAACATACATGTATAACTGAGTCACTTTGCTGTACACCTAAAACAACATTGTTAATCAACCATACTTCAATATAAAATTAAAAATAAAATTTTTTAAGTTATACTATCAAGTAAAGAGCCAGGATTAGAATCTGTATCTTTAGCCTACAGAATGAAAAGCCTAAACTCATCCTACTGCACTGTGTACGTGTGCGCGTGCTCAGTCACATCCAACTCGCTGTGACCTCATGGATTGTAACCCCTCAGGCTCCTTTGTCCACAGAATTTTCCAGGCAAGAATATTGGAGCAGGGTGCCACTTCCTACTCCAGGGGATCTTCCCAATCCAGGGATTAAACCAGGCTCTCCTGCATTGCAGGTGGATTCTTTACCACTGAACTACCTCCTGACAAACTCATGAAACTGTAACTATAATCTTAATTACTATAAGAGGATCTCACCTTATTGGCAACTGCATTAACACTTGGCCGGGCGTCGAATATAAAGATTTTATGAGATTGGGCATTGGAGTCCATAATGGCTTGAAGGTATTTTTCATCTTCTTTGCTTCGCTTCCCACTCACCCCTACCATGGGCTGGCTACACCGAGTGATTGTGGCTTGACTTTCAGGATGAATCCATGACAAAACCTTAATGGGGGGAAAAGTGGCAACACACCCTTTGACATGCTTCTCTAGAGTTCTTCCCAAAACATTACTCAATAAAACTCTTTCTTTTTACATTCTAACTGGATTCAAAGCCGAACCATGAAAAGAAATATGAAGCTGCTATAAAAAATCATCATTTTTCTTTCAAGTCAACTCTGGCATGTGGAAAACTTGGTCTTATTAGTTAATCAGATATTGATTTAGAAGAGTCATTAATTAAAAGTGTTGTCTCTAGGGAAAAAAATACATTAAAAGGGAGCTTAGGTAAACTCCATTTTTAAAGTTGAGCAAAAATGCCCAACTATAGTGTTCAGAGTCTACACATTTTTGTACCTAAAATTATTAGAACTTATCTTTCCAGAATACAGAAATTCATCACAAATTTGTACAGTTTTCTTCATTCCAAGATTTAAAGGAAGAGAGCATTTATCACTATGACCAACTGTATAAGATAAAGAAATAGTGAATAATACCAGAGCCAAGTTTGACTTCAAGTTAAGAGCCATGCAATTCTGAGCAGCTCTCTTATACCCATTTCAAACTCTCCAGAAACCTCTTTAGTGTAAGTCTTTCCTCTGGTTTTAATTTTACTCAATAACTCATTCCCTAATAGCCCCACAGAGGACCCGCTGCTGTAGCTATTTTTATCCCGCACCCACTCCCCTATTCATTATCCTCTGCACTATGTGGAGCACAAAAGCAATGGGGAAGCTTCAGCACAGCTTCACACTTACTGGGATACGGCCCCGCGATCTGAAGGAAGCCACTCTCTTCAACTCTTCATCAGGGATATTTGCCGGAACAACCAAGAGGGCAGGGTAGGTATCACAGAGTTCATATCGTTCATTTATCTTTGTTATTCTCCAGCTTTCATTCGGAATTCCCTACATGTTAAATAAACATAAGACAAATCACTGCCTAAGAGAAATATCTGAAAACATTACAACAGAAGGCTCCTACTCAACTTCTCTTAAACTCCACTATCTTTTAAGTTGTTGGAATAGTTATTGTCTGCCTATGGTGATCAGGCTTTTAGGATGAGACCTTATAACAAAGAAAATCTGTATTCATTTGGCACTCAGTTTTATGTTAACAGATTTATTATGTCATTAAATACTGACTGAGTGCTGGGTCTGTCCTAAACATATCAAACAAAGGAAACAGTAAGACTAAAAATAAAAATGTTCTTGTCTTTAAAAAGAACAGTCTCATATAGTTTGACTGGATGACTGACTGTGCTGCTGTTCATCTATACAAAGAAATGTCTGAGGGCAGGCACTAAGCATCCACTAGAATGCTATGCACATATTTATCACTTATATACATTAAGTGAATCTTACAGTATTAATGTCGCTAATGTAAAACATATGAGAAAAACAAGAAAGTAACAGAAGGCAAAGCCACCCCCCCCCAAAAAAAGAAGCAAGAGAAACAAAACATTATTTTTTAATACACATCAACTGTTAAACTTTGGTCCTTAAAGGTTTGTTTTATTTATAACTAATATACCACTTCACATATACAATTACTTAATAAGACACTTTAAAATTTCCATCCTCCATTAGTATAGAAAATAAAGCCATTACAGTAAGTGTTTAGAATTAAGAAAATACATTTATTTTTAATTTTATTACCTCTGACAATAAACAGAAAAAGAATCAAAAGAAACCAAATTACAGTAAATATATATATATACATTTATTGAGCATTTACTGTCTGCAGGCGTTATGCCTACACATGCATGCACGTGCACACACACACACACTTTACTGTATTCAGGTTTCATTAACGTCACTGTAGAGATGAAGAAATTGTGGCACAGCTTATAACTTGACTAAAGGTAGTAAAAAATTCCATGTAAATTCTAAACCCATCCTTTTTATAATAAAATACATTGTGCCTCAAGAAAAATTTCACTATCCTTATTCACAAAATTGTTATAAAAACCTGAAATGAAAGTGCAGGAGTACTTCTCCTCCAAAGGGGTATTTCTCAAGTTGTTGCCAAATACCCAAGAAGATATTAAAATAAAGAAAGAATTCCCTGGCGGTACAGTGGATGGGGATATACCTGCCAACGCAGGAGACAGGGGTTCTATCCCTGGTCCAGGAAGATCACAAATGGCACGGGGCAACTAAGCCATGCGCCACAATCCCTGAGCCTGTGCTGGAACCTGCGTGCTCTAGGAGCCACGTGCCGCAGCTCTGAGGCCCGCACCTGGGGCCCCTGCGCTGCAGGAGGAGAAGCCTGCGCGCTGCAGAGAAAGCAGCCCGAGTCCAGTGACAAAAACGCAGCATAGCCAAAAGTAAAAATAAATTTACTAAATTTTAATCAAAAAGAAGGCAAAATTCCTTCCCTGTAATCATGTGGTAAATATTATCAACAGAGTTTCCACTTCCACTAGTCATTTTATCATCAATGCCTTACACAGTATTAACCCCATTTATTTAGCCTGGCCCCAACTTGCTACCTATGATCTACATATCTCCTTCCCTCTTGCCTTCCTCAACTTTATACTCAGGTAAAATCCGAACTTATTTTCAGAAATAAAAGAAAGGTTTAATTAGAGATCTTTAAAATGTATTTACATGCAATAATAAAAAAATAACGTACAATGAACTGGTGAGTTTATAGAGGAAGTACTCAATTAAGAAACTTGAGTCCAGTTCAGTCGCTTAGTTGTGTCCGACTCTTTGTGACCCCATGGACTGCAGCACGCCAGGCCTCCCTGTCCATCACTAACTCCCGGAGTTTACTCAGATTCATGTCCATGGAGTCAGTGATGCCATCCAACCATCTCATCCTGTCTTCCCCTTCTCCTCCCACCTTCAATCTTTCCCAGAGTCAGGGTCTTTTCCAATTAATCAGTTCTTAGTATGAAATGGCCAAAGTATTGGAGCTTCAGCATCAGTCCTTCCAATGAATATTCAGGACTAATTTCCTTTAGAATGGACTGGTTGGATCTCCTTGCAGTCCAAGCGACTCTCAAGAAGTCTTCTCCAACACCACAGTTCAAAAGCATCAATTCTTCAGCACTCAGCTTTCTTTATAGTCCAATTCTCACATCCATACATGAATACTGGAAAAACCACAGCCTTGACTAGACGGACCTTTGTTGGCAAAGTAATGTCTCTTCTTTTTAATATGCTGTCTAGGTTGGTCCCAGCCTTTCTTCCAAGGAGTAAGTGTCTTTTAATTTCATGGCTGCAGTCACCATCTGCAGTGATTCTGGAGCCCAAAAAAATAGTCTGTCATTGTTTCCCCATCTACCTGCCATGAAGTGATGGGACCAGATGCCATGATCTTCATTTTCTAAATGTTGAGTTTTAAGCCAACTTTTTCACTCTCTTTCATCAAGAGGCTCTTTAGTTCTTCTTCACTTTCTGCCATAAGGGTGGTATCATCTGCATATCTGAGGTTATTGATATTTCTCCCGGCAATCTTGATTCCAACTTGTGCTTCATCCAGCCCAGTTTTTCTCATGATGTACTCTGCATATAAGTTAAATAAGCATGGTGACAATATACAGCCTTGATATACTCCTTTTCCTATTTGGAACCAGTCTGTTGTTCCACGTCCAGTTCTGTTACTTCCTGACCTGCATACAGATTTCTCAAGAGGTAGGTCAGGTGGTCTGGTATTCCCATCTGTTGAAGAATTTTCCACAGTTTATTGTCATCTGCACAGTCAAAGGCTTTGGCATAGTCAATAAAGCAGAAATAGATGTTTTTCCGGAACTCTCATGGTTTTTCAATGATCCAACGGATGTTGGCAATTTGATCTCTGGTTCCTCTCCCTTTTCTAAAACCAGCGTGAACATCTGGAAGTTCACAGTTCACGTATTGTTGAAGCCTGGCTTGGAGAATTTTGAGCATTACTTTACTAGTGTGTGAGATGAGTGCAATTGTGCGGTAGTTTGAGCACTCTTCAGCATTGCCTTTCTTTGGGACTAGAATGAAAACTGACCTTTTCCAGACCTGTGGCCACTGCTGAGTTTTCCAAATTTGCTGACATATGGAGTGCAGCACTTTCACAGCATCATCTTTTAGGATTTGAAATGGCTCAACTGGAATTCCATCACATCCAATTGCTTTGTTCGCAGTGATGCTTTCTAAGGCCCACTTGACTTCACATTCCAGGATGTCTGGCTCTAGCTGAGGGATCACACCATCATGATTATCTGGGTCATGAAGATCTTTTTTGTACAGTTCTTCTGTGTATTCTTGCAACCTCTTCTTAATATCCTCTGCTTCTGTTAGGTCCATACCATTTCTGTCCTTTATTGTGCCTATAATTGCATGAAATGTTCCGTTGGTATCTCTAATTTTCTTGAAAAGATCTCCAGTCTTTCCCACTCTATTATTTTCCTCTGTTTCTTTGCATTGATGGCTGAGGAAGGCTTTCTTATCTTGCCTTGCTATTCTTTGGAACTCTGCATTCAGATGCTTATATCTTTCCTTTTCTCCTTTGCTTTTCACTTCTCTTCTTTTCACAGGTGTTTGTAAGGCCTCCTCAGACAGCCATTTTGCTTTTTTGCATTTCTTTTTCTTGGGGATGGTCCTGATCCCTGTCTCCTGTACAATGTCACGAATCTCTGTCCATAGTTCATCAGGCACTCTACCTATCAGATCTAGTCCCTTAAATCTATTTCTCATTTCCACTGTATAATCACAGGGGATTTGATTTAGGTCATATCTGAATGGTCTAGAACCAAGAAACTTGAGTGCCATCTTTAACTCATCCAATCAACAATCAATTTTTAGGATTTTTTTTCTTCCAAAAGCACCAGAAAAGTTTGCTCACTCCTCTCAAGCCTCACTTCTCTTCTGTACCTCTGCAATCCATTCTCCACACTGCCTCAAAATTCTTTTAAGATGCAAAAGTTATCATGTCATTCTTCTGCCCAAAACTATCAACGGCTACCTATTTCTCTTCAGATACATTTAGAACTCTATACAGGACTTGGCAAAGATCTTCACACCCCTCCTTTTCCCCACTGATCTCTGGCCACTCTGCAGCATTCTCTGGTGCTTGCTGTAGTCCACCCTAAACCAAACACCTTCCGTTTCCAGATGGCATCATGTTCTCTTACCGGAGTACTCGCTCTATTAATCACAGGATTCATGACCGTATATTTTGATTATTAGTTTATTTCTTTGAATCTGCCATTAAACATGTATCCTTTGGGAGTCAGGATTGTGTCTTTCTGTTTTAGCCACTAATACACACTAGGTGATACATGAATCTGATTAATGAATGAAGAAATCAGTGAACCATAAGGAAGCTTCTACAAGAAGAAAAATTGGCTTTTGAAGTTTTCTTAGAAAATATGGAGTCAACGCTGAAAGGGTCAGATCTCCTGAGATCCTAGTATACCACCCTGAATCCAGGTATTTAACTCCTATCTCTCTCTCTCTCACCACCTTCCCATATCCTTCAAAAATCACTGCCAGGGAGAACTGCTGTTACCACTGAGATTGTGTCATCTTCTTCAGAAAAAAACAAAAATGGGTTTCCCTGGTGGCTCAGCAATTCAAGAGATACAGGAGATGAAGGTTCGATCCCTGGGTTGGGAAGAGACCCTGGAGGGCTACGGTCTATAGGGTCACAAAAGAACCATTCGGACACAATTCAAGTGACTGAGCACACAGCACACTTCAGAAAAATGGCTAGGTGGGAGTAGAATCATTGAAGTAAGCCATTAATGGCTCTCGTTCTCCTCATTCTTAGAGAAATTGACATAACCATCTCCATCAAAGGAACTGCCTTCCAAGCAGCAAACTGGAGTTGGCTAGTCAGCACATACTTTCTTTGTAGACACTGTTAAAGACATACTGACAACTGTTGATCTCTGACATACATCTTTCTACTCTCCACAAAATCACTGCCCTTCAGTTAATGTATCCATTTGTCAGAGTCAATTTATAATCAAATTAACTGGATTATAGCTTTCCTTGTTAGTTACATCTCAGCTCTGA
The DNA here is from genome assembly GCF_029378745.1 of Bos indicus. Lineage (NCBI taxonomy): Eukaryota > Metazoa > Chordata > Mammalia > Artiodactyla > Bovidae > Bos > Bos indicus. The sequence goes on along the minus strand of NC_091774.1, from coordinate 14,788,688 downwards.
GAATAAAATTCTATTCTCCTTGGCTGTACTTGAGTGCTCTACAAATTTGTTAACCAAGATATCTACCATTATGATTATTTGTGCAGAAGACAATACTCATTTTTATTTACTGATTTTTACCATTTTAGCAACCTGATGATTTCTCTTTACCTTACCCACAAATTTCAGAGTCCTCTGTAAATCACTACATGTGCCAAGATACAATTAAAGAATATTCTCCCATACAGAAAACTTAAATGGTTATTCATAGTTTTGTCCATTTAAAAAAATACATAATCTAATTTCTTTAGGCACGATAATGAATAAGTCTATGCATTTAATGTGACTTTCCTTTTGTGTTTCAGCAAGAGCACACAAAAAAGCCAACCAATCATGATTTGTTTCTAGAGCTTTACAATGTAATAAATACAATAATAATCATTTAGATAGATTTCTATGGTTTACAATGCACCTTCCTGCATATCACACTAACTCCTCAAAAAATCCTTAAAGGTAGTTCTTCTAAGTGAAAAATAAAGGCACTGAGGCACACATCTAAGTGTGAGAACTAAGCAAGAGCTAGAGCTAGCCTTCAAAAGTGGAGTCTCCTAAATGCTCTGGCAGCAGACTGTGGTGACAGCTGCCCAGCTTCCTATGTTAAACAACAGTGGGGTGTACACTTTAAAGCAGAAAATCTTATGGTATGTGAACGATATTTCACTTTCAAAGAAAAAAAGAATAGAGTGGCCCATGATTCTGAGACGGTATAATCTCCAAAATGTATTAAGTGAAAAAGAAACATACAGTGTACAGAGAATGCTATTATCTGCTTTAAAAGAAAAATAATAATGTACACACATATACAGGCTGCTGCTGCTAAGTCACTTCAGTCGTGTCCAACTCTGTGCGACCCCATAGATGGCAGCTCCCCAGGCTCCCCCATCCCTGGGATTCTCCAGGCAAGAATACTGGAGTGGGTTGCCATTTCCTTCTCCAATGCATGAAAGGGAAAAGTGAAAGTGAAGTCGCTCAGTCATGTCCAACTCTTCACGACCCCATGGACTGCAGCCCACCAGGCTCCTCTGTCCATGGGCTATGCAGCATAAAATCTCTGAAAGGATATACACGTGGTAAGTAACATTATTTCCTAAAGGGAGAAGAGCTGGGACAGCTGGGGAAAATGCTGGCCCCAAAGGAAAACCTTCCTTTAAGTATATCCTTTTATATCTTTTAAATTTTATATAGTGAATTACTGAATTCAACTTTTAATTTACAAGAAAGACAAAGGAATACTCTGATGCTCTATCTTTAGTCTCAACATTTATGTTAAAGTTCAAGTTCTTTATATATTTTGGATATTAATACCCTTATCAGATACATGGTTTGCAAATATTTTCTCCAGTTCCATAGAGCACCATGTATCTGATAAGGCTGTTAATATCCAAAATATATAAAGAACTTAAAAATGACAAAAAATCCAATTAAAAATGAGAAAAGGATCTGAATAAAAATTTTTCCAAAGACATACAAATGGCCAGCAGACACATGAAACAACGCTCAACATCACTAATGTAAGGTAAATGCAAATCAAAACTACAATGAGATATCGCCTCAAACCTGTTAGAATCATAATCATAAAAGAATAAAAAAACAAAGAACAAATCACAAGTGTTGGCAAGGATGTGCAGAAAAAGGAACCCTTGTGCACTGTTGCTGGGAATGCAAATGGTGCAGCCACTATGGGAAACAGTATGGCGGTTCTTCAAAAAACTGAAAATAGAACTACTATATGATCCAGCAATTCCATTTTGAAAACATTAACTCAAAAAGATACACGCTTCCCCTGTCACTGCGGCATTATTTACAATAGCCAAGATATGGACACAATGTTAAGTGCCCACTGATGAATGAATGAATGAAGAAAATGTAATACATATACATAATAATATACGGGGGTTTCCCAGGCAGCTCAGTGGTAAAGAATCCACCTACCAATGCAGGAGACAGAGGTTTGCCCCTGGGTCGGGAAGGTCCCCTGGAGGAGGAAATGGCAACCCACTCCTATATTCCTATCTGAAAAATCCCATGGACAGAGGAGCCTGGTAGGCTACAGTCCATGGGGTTTCAAGGAGTAGTACACATCTGAGCAATTGAGCACACATATGTATACATATATTTAGTAAGATAGAGAGATCACTGCCACTCTAAATGGAATTATATTGCTGTTCAGTCACTAAGTCACGGCCAGCTCTTTGAGACTCCATGAACTACAGCACAGCAGGCTCCTCTTCCTCCACTGTCTCCTGGAGTCAGGTCAAATTCATGTCCATTGAGTCGGTGATGCTATCTAACCATCTCATCCTCTGCTGCTCCTTCTCCTTTGCCTTTAGTCTGCTCAGCATCAGGGTTTTTTTCAATGAGTTGGCTCTTGAATGGAATTTTATTCAGCCATGAAAAAGAGCTTGTCACTCTGTGACAACATGGATGGAACTTGAGGATGTAAATTAAGTGAAATAAAACAGAGAAAAGCAAATACTGTACGACGATCTCACTTACATGTGGAATTAAAAAACAACAACCACCAAAAAAACCCAAACTCATAGATAAAGGGAACCGACTGATGGTTGATTATTGGAAGTAGGGGGTCAGGAGGGGGCAGAAATGGTAAAGGAAGTCATAAGGTACAAGCTTCCAATTAAAAAGTAAATGTAGTTACAGGGATAATGTAAGGCATGGTAACCATAATTAATACTGTAGTGCATATTTGAAAGCTGCAAAGAGAATAATCTTTAAAGATCTCATCACAAGAAAACAAATTCTGTAACTGTGTATGGTGACACAGTTGAGCTGTTAGCAAGACACTGTGGTAATCATTTCCCAATACATATAAATATTAAATCATCACGTGATATACCTGAAACTAATATAATGTTGTATGTCAATTATACTTCAATGAAAACAAGAAACAGAAAAAAGAGATTATCTTCATTTTCTTTGGTAACAAACTACATCAAGTAGTGTCCTCTCCAACAGACTTTAATGTAGTTGACCCAGAGACAAAGTGCCTAACTCTCCAGCAAAAAGTCAATAAATTAACAGATTAATTCTTAATCTTTTAAAGTCAAAGACCATAAAGCACCTGTATAGAGTCCAATGCTCTATTCTGACTACTGCATTTCCTAATCTCATAATTCTCTTTTCTGAATGTGTATATCTGTTTATTTACTCTTTTTTAAATTGGAGTACAGCTGATTTACAATATTGAATTAGTTTCAGATGTACCACAAAGTGATTCAGCTATGTATATTTAAAAATTTTTTTTCCCTTATGGGTTATTACTTTAAAAAAACAACAACAAAAGACCACAGAACTATATAAAGCTGTTTGTTCACTTCTATTCATGAAAGTTTTGTTGTATTAAAGAATACAGAATATTAAAAAAAAATTTTTTTTAAGTACTTACCTGCCTTCTATACTCCGAAAGAGAGTCATATAGCTTCCACCCATTTTCAGGGAATACTTCTTTGTACTCAAAAGCAAAAAGAGACTACAAAAAGTAGACAGAGTTAATAGCTTAAAAAGACCTTTAAGAAAGTAATGAATCAGAAATGTACCTCTATCATATCCCAAGTTTTCATTGACTTATCTGAAAGGATATTTTGTACTGGTATCCTTTTTTTTAAATTGTTGTTTTTAGCTTCTGTTTTGCTATTTTGAAAGTTTATTGTTTTTTTTTATATTTTTCAAACACAGAAAAGCACAAAGGCCTGCCACCAAGATTTATCAAATGCTAACATATTACCATAATTCTTTCAGATATCTTCAGTAGCTGTTTTAGGTTTACTTCTAAATAATTAAAGACGTTACATAAAAAAGACAACTTCTGACATAATTAATTAATTAGACACCACAGATGTCAGCAGTTAAAGCAGCTTTACAGATTACACAACATATTTTAAAACATCCTGAAAAAACTTTTTATTTGGGGGCAGGCAATCTGTGTATCAAAAATGAAAATTTAATTTATCATTAATATGGACAAAATGGCAGGAACAACTATGATGAAAAGCATTTAAACTTGAATCAGAAAACCAAAACCAATTCTAAATTTTACTCTTTACTAATTGTGCCACTGAGTTAATTGCTTACCTGCTTCTGGTTTCAACTTTAAAATATGAATAAATAATAGTTACCACCATAAGGCTACTTTGGACATTAGATTATATAAAATAAATGAGGAAACCTAACACTGTTAATAGCACGCAGAAGAAACTCAGTTCTAAGTATTGATCCACGCTTTCCTCCTAATATTGCTAGACTTAACTCTCAGCTCTCAATTAAAAAGGAGATTTCACATACAGCTTTTCATCACGGAAACATCCTGGATATAAAGATCACATAATTAAACAATGTCAATCTGCAGGAATGAACCTCAGAAATCAGTCCAGTTTCCTCACTTTATACCTTAAAAAGACAGGTCCCATATATTAAATTAAACCTAAACTACACATCTGGTTAAAAGGCAAAGTGAGACTGTAAACACCAAGATTCTAGATAGCCTAGACAAGTTTCTTTACACTACATCAATAATTATAATACAGATTTTTCAAATATAGAAGAAATCTCGTACCAGGTTATTAGAGACAGGAAATGCGTACTTCATTAGATTTTCAAATATTGATCTTCTTGTTCGCCCCTCAGGTTTATGAGCAAATCGTAAATTCCGAATATCCTAGAAAAGAGTTAGGAATCAAGTCACCTATCACTGTTTGCTCACTTTTTATTTAATGACTAAATAAAATAAGGCAGCTTGGAACTATCTTGTAAAACCTTAAGATCTGTGAAAGAGGGATACAAAAATAGATCAGACAACAGCTCCTGGAGGAAGGGAAGTTACAATGCCTTATTAAGAGAAATAAAAATAAACACAGGATACAAGGTAGGATTCGGAGGACAGAAAACTCCCCTCTGGTTATGAATTCAAGTTGGAAAAAAATAAAATAAAATAAAATAAAATGAATTCAAGTTGGGCCACTGAAGGAGGCAGCATCTGATGTAGGCACAGAGATTAGAGGTGTTATATCTGAAATCACGCTATTACATGACTCACACACACTGTCAACAGTATGTCCTTCCCCGTTAAAGGCCATTTTCTGTTATGAATTTCCCTACCAAAAACCTGATTAGCTATTGTTGTATATTTCATAAAGTCTTCATTCCATTTAAGCTTGGTGATCATTTTCCTATTTATAATTCCTTCCCAGGACTCACTTCCATTGAATCTTTAATTCATAAGTCTCTGGCTACTAGACTGATAAAACCAAAACTCTGCCTAAAGGTCTTCCTCCATTCCAGGTCCCAGGTTCTTCAATCATCTACTAGCAAAAATTCTGAATAGTTTGGTTGATATCATCCAGGCTCTATACTCAGATATAAAAACCAAAGTTCCCTTTCCTTATTTGTTTTCAAGTAGGTTTTTATACTCAGACTGAATGTAGATACTCACATTCCAATTTAGTGAGATCTTAGCAGCACTAAAAAAAAATTGGGATTAAGAATAATTTCAAGACTATTCATTTTGTTTTCATCTAGAAAGAATTCAAAATAGCTTCATTAAACTGCATCCTGTAAAAATGAGCACAGGAACCACAATGCACCTACAGAACGTGAACAAGTAGAATATTTTATTACAAATCTGATCCAAAATTAGAAAGCCACCTTCTTAAACCAATGTGTGAGAACCTAAGCTTTTGTTTTTCCTTAGTGAATATGTTTACAACAAATAGATATTCATAATCATTCTGTTAAACACAGAGTTCTCCATAAGTACTGTAGCAGGGGCCCTACAAGTTTAACTGATAAAGGGCCTATGAGTTTACTGATAATGGTCTTGCTCTATGGGAAAAGTTATATTTAAAATGATCAACATTTCCCCATCACCCTCTTCCATGCCCTCTTATATCCATTCTAGCTGTATTTACTCCTACACCACAGAAGAGCAATCAAGTGCCTGTCACTTGGTTGACAGCTATTAATTATGCTCTTAAAGGCCTTCCAATGATAATGGAAAAGCATACAAGTAATTACTAAGGCATTAGTTTCAATACTAGATTGATAAAACTTCTAAGATTGTCATAAGAAAGGATCTTTAAAGTTATGAATGTGCTGTTGCTTTTTTTTTTTTTGCTTTTACATTTTTGGCCAACTGTAACAGCCAACTGAAAAGGTATATAGCTCCCTTTCCTAAGACTAGCAAGGGGGCACTCTCTGTCCCTCTTCTGATGTCTATGTCAGAAGCTTTCCCTGTCCCTTTTTATACTTTAATAAAACTCTGCTACACAGAAGCTCTTGAGTGATCAAGCCTGGTCCCTGGTCCCAAAGCTAAATCTTCTTCAGAGATCACAAATCTGACATTGTTCACTGTAAGCAGTAAGTATCAATGCATTTATAGAATGAGTTAGATAATAAAATACAGAAGGTCTACCAAACGAAGTCTTCCCCACTACTGTTTCAGAAGAAGAAAAATTATGAAAACTAAAAATAGGAAAGAGGTAAATATATCATAATGAGTTCTTTCACTACAAAGTACTACAAGTCTTCACTGCTCAGAGCCTTATGTTTCTAATTTGTAAATTAAATTCACAACCTTTTTATTACTCCTAAATGTTGTTTTATTCTACTAGAATGACGCTTCTAGCATGAAATCCATTTGATATTTTGGAAAACAATTTCTAAACACTGGCTCTATTTAATAGAAAGCTTTCCAAACCAAAAAAAAATGCATACATATTACAACATTTACCTTGCACACAGTTTCCAGTCCATAAGAATTTTCACCACGACTAGAAGCACCACCAATTTTTTCTACTCTGCTTATAACACCAAGAGAAGCATCTAAAACAAATGGGGGATCCTAAAAGAAGGGAAAAAAAAAACATTAAAACTGAGCAATTAATACTGTATAATTATAGCTGAGAAAAATATTTAACTAGAAATGTTTTAACTAAAAATGATTAAAGATGTACAAACAATACACAGATGTACACACAAAAAAATCTAATCCAGCAAGTCTTACCCGTTCCATGCTTTTGAAATATAACCTGTAATTCGTAACAGTCAGAGTTCCTCGTACAGCACCAGTGAATGGACATATATAAGTTACATCTTTGGCTGAAAAGAAAAAGAGCCCACAATTTATTCTCTATTGTACACTATTAAAAACTACACTCTGATCTTTCACAAGTAAAATTTAATAGCATTCTGACCACCAGTTTAAATTATGCTTGAAAATCACAGGATCAGTGATTCCAAGAGACCTCGGGAACTAAATCCAAGCTTCCAACCACGCACTACAAGCTGGGGAGGGAAAGCAGAATAAGTGGGAAGGACTAAAGAAACAGAGGGACATTCTTTACTCTGGACAGACACAGGGAAACAAAGGCGGACACCCTCCCTGATGGACAGACAGGCATGGCAGTTGGAGCAGTGAGTGGAGGAGGGGCGGTAATGGTGGGAACAGCCATCAACGTCTCAAGTCACTATCCTCCCATCATCTAATCACAGCTCCTAGATCTTCTTCCCCAGTCTCCTGGTTTTCTTCTGACCGTAGTCTAGTTTGTCAACATTCCTCTGAACACACAATACCTAAAACATAATACCAGTAACTTCTGACCTGATTATATTTATGGGGAAAATACTGTAGAGAAAATAAAATGTATATGAACTATGATTTCTTAGAAAAATATAATAGCATAATAAGAGGGTATTATGTACCTGATTAAGAAACAGATGTCAAACTTTGTAGAGAAATAATCACATTGTTTAATTAAATGTTAAATGATGAATCTATACAGTATTATTTCTTTTTAGAACATGCATTAATTAAGCAGGATAACTTGACTACCACTAGCTCAAAGTAATACTTAATATGGTAGTGTTCATATGTCCAATACAAAGGTTTTTCTATTTTAAAATATTCATAAACCCCTGCTATGTCATCATTGCAGCAAATCAGCAGATAAACGAGTATCTTCATTGTTCCAAGAAACTAAGGCACAATTAGAAGCAAAAAACTTCTAAGAACCTTTCAAGGGGCTTCTGGGAAAACTCAGGAACATGAAATATGCTTAATAAGGCATGCAACTTCCTGAGTTTGCTTTCTATTCCTCACTGTGAAGGACTGACTGCTTAGTATGGAATTTGAAATGAGACTGATCTTCTAACATACATTTCTAACCTTCAAAATGGCTCCCTTGGGAATGTACAAGTATGAGCTACATTTTTTTAATCACTGTTTCCAATGCATTTCCAATGTTTCATTTAGAGGGAAGATATTAAAATTAAATAAACCCATCATTAAAGAAAGATACATAAACTTGACTTGCATACAATTTCTTGCCCTTATGAAATTTTACCTCAATTGGGAAAGCTTTACTCAGTGTTACTAAAAACATTCCTGGATTCTTTCCAGAGCCAATTTTCTTCACTCACACAAGAAAATCAATCTTATTATTCTGTACTCTACAGGATATGTCTCTCTTAGTCCCAGTCCAAAGTTTTGCTACAACTTCCTCTTTACTATAAAACCATGAAATAATATACATGAACGTGCTTCCAAAATTAAAAGTACTCTACCAAACACAAGAGCTTATAGCTATGTTACTGTTATCATCATTAGGCTCTGCTTTGCTCTGTCCCTTTTATCTTTTTCCTCAGGCTGGTAGCAACTAGGTCACTCTGAAGAGAGAATTTATGCCTAGCAGGGCTTGTATGAATTAGAAGAAAGACTGTGACTAGGAAACTTATCAGAGCAAATGACAATAAAACCAGCACTGACAGAATTTATAAAGTACTTTTCACCTGAGTACCTGCCTTAACCTTCAAAATCACCTTTAAACATTAAGACCTCTAACTACCTACAATTTTCAGATGAGAACGCCAGGGTTCACAGAAGTAAAACGAATCACCTAATGCTTCAGAACCAGTAACTGCTAAGATTAGGACTTGAGTGCAGTTTCCACGACTGCAAACTCAAACCTCCTTCCACAGCATCATGCAAACGGTTTCCCTGGTGGCTCGGATGGTCAAGAATCTGCCTGTAACACAGGAGACCCTGGGTTCACTTCCTGGGTCTCCTGCATTAGAAAGATTCCCTTCCCCTGAAAAAGAGAATGACAATCCACTCCAGTATTCTTGCCTGGAAAATTTCATGGACAGAAGATCTTTGCAGGTTACAGTCCATGGGGCCACCAAGAGTTGGACATAATTGAGTGACTAACTCAATTTTGTCACTTTTAAGCCACTTTTAAGCCACTCAGGTAACACAGTCTGTCTCCTGTGTTAAAGGGTGAAATACTGCAGTTGGGGCCATCTCTACTGCTGATGTGCCTGGGCCAATACCTTTCGATTACTGCTGCGACTGTTAAAGCATTCTGTTGATGTCTCTAACACCACTGTGACTTTTAAAAAAATGTCTAAACTGCAAATTTACATTAAACCAACTAGGAACGTTAGTTGGTCTAAAGTAAATGAATTTTTTATATGAACTAATTTTCTATATGAATTAATATACTCAAGGGTACTCTAGCCTCATGCTTCCCTGGTGGCTCAGACGGTAAAGCATCTGTCTGCAATGTGGGAGACCCAGGTTCGATCTCTGGGTTGGGAAGATCCCCTGGAGAAGGAAATGGCAGCCCACTCCAGTACTCTTGCCTGGAAAATCCCATGGACAGAGGACCCAGGTAGGCTACAGTCCATGGGGTAGCAAAGAGTCGGACATGACTGAGTGACTTCACTTTCACTTTTCATACTTTATATTACATTTAATTTTTTTAATAATCAAGTCTATCTGACGATTTGAATCAGAGTATTTTATTTAATATATTAGGTATTTCTCTAAATTTTGCAATACTAATACCGCCAGATGCCAAAAGAGCTTAGATTTACTGATCTTCTCAAATTTTCCCTAAGCTCACAAAGAATCCATAAAAGTTTCTACGGGGTAGACGAAAATGACTTTGAGAATACGTATCTATAAGCGTGAAAAGTATATGCACATAAATATAATGTACGAGAGCACACAATCTGTGCAGAGAGGCACAAAAACACCCTCTAAGCAATATAAAGAAGGAAAGTCCACTAAGCTATGGGATCAGAGAAGGTTCAAGGAACACAGGCATGTGAGCTGTGCCCCAATGGTTAGTACCCTTTAGATGGGCAGAGATGCTAATACAGCATTCAGTAAAGAGAAGAACCTAAAACACAGACGTGGGAAAGTAAAGCAATTATTTGGACAAAGTATACAGTCTGGATCGCTCTAATTTATACTGTATCACATTCTCTTCATTCCTTTTTAATTTCCTCCTCCCTGGGACTTCTACCATATAATTATAAAATGCCTACCAAAGCTATGTTCTTGGCCCTGTTTTTACTCCATACACTCTGAGTTATTTTCGTACTTTCATTTTCAACTAATATCCATATTCTGATGATTCCAAAATATGACTTCTAACCTAATCTCTCTCCTAAACTCCTAAAAGTTTCTCATAGGTACAGGAAATTCAACATAAATACTATACCAAGGGCTCATGAAAACTGAGAGAAAAAGATAACACTCAATAAGTTTTTGGAGATTACTCTTCTGGATCTGGTAACTGATTGAATGTCAGAGCTCAGAAAAAAAAGAGCAGCTGAAGATGACTCTCAGATTTCTGCCTGGAGTGAATGGACAACCAGTGTTAATGTTAACTGATGGAAAGAAGAAAAGGAATAAATTTAGAAATAAAGGTGATGACTTCAGTTTTGGATATGTTGGGTATAAGGATATCTATAGAATATCCATGGCCAAGTATCTAAAATGCAGGCATCATTTATCTGTATTAGGACAGAGGTTCACACTAGAAGCAACAAATTCTGGAGTCATCAGTAAATACATTGTAGGTAAAGCTACTAACTTATTAGATAGCATCAACCAAAAAGAACAAATAAGAGAGGAAAGGGAAACAAGCCAAGGATGAAGTCCTAAATGGAGTGTTGCTATCTAAAAAAGAAGATAACAAAAGAGACTGAGTGATAACTTGAAACTCTTTTATAAGGTAATTTATTATACTGGAAATAGCATACACTTTTAGGCTTAGAAGAGGGAAAAAAACTGTCACAGTGCTAGATATAACTTTACTAGCCAGGCAGTCTTCCTATGCCTTAGTTTCTTCATCTGCAAAATGGGATCAGCATCTTCCTCAGAAGGTCATCGTGAGGATGATTAAATCAGATGGTAAGCACTCAGTAATGGTAATTATCATTATTATATAGTAATAATACATAACACCTTACTGAACAAGTAGCTCAGGAGAACTTAGGATACCTGAAGTGAGTAGCGGGAAAAAAGGAATGGGCAAGTATTCAACCAAGAGTTAAAACTAAGGAGAGAGAAATGCTAAACATGAAGGAGCTAAACGTGCCATAGGCAACAACAGCACAGAGTAAGGTCCCCTTTGGTCTGCTTATTTTTACACAAGTAAATGACACTTGGCTTAAGACTTCCCCAGTGGCTCAGATGGTAAAGAATCCGCTCGTATTGCAGGAGGCGCAAGAGATGCGGGTTCAATGCCCGCGTCAGGAAGATCCCCTGGAGAAGGGAGTGGCAACCCACTCCAGTATTCTTGCCTGGAGAATCCCATGGACAGAGTAGCCTGTGGGCTACAGTCCACGGGGTTGCAAAGAGTCGGACACGACTGAGCGACTATCACTTTCAAGTTCTTTTTAAAAATATGATTGACGATAAAATGAAAGGTGACTAAGAAATCACTTACTGTATTCACCTACACATTACTTTATTTCTCAAAAGCTATGAGTATTTTAGCAGGTGTATAATATTCCATTGTGTACGTATGTATGTGTGTATACCACATCTTTTTCTCAATCATCTTACACTATTTCTTTAGAGTTCTTTTGTGAATACAAGCATACAACCTTTTCATTTTTTAAGTGACATGTACTTGCTGTACTGTACAGTTAAGTTACAGGTATACAACATGGTGATTCACAATTTTTAAAGGTAGTATTCCATTCATTGTTATTATAAAATAATGGTTATATCCCCTGTGTTGTACAATACATCCTTGTAGCTTATTTTATACCCAATAGCATGTATGTCTTAATCTTCTGCCCCTACTTCGCCCCTCCCCCTTCCCTCTCCCTACTGGTAACCACTGGTTTGCTCTCTATACTTTTGAGTCTACTTCTTTTGTTGTTATATTCACTAGTTTGCTCTACTTTTTAGATCCCACATATAAGTGATATCATACAGTATTTGTCTCTAACTGACTTCATCTAGCATAATGACCTCTAAGTTCATCCATGTTGCTATAAATGGCAAAATTTCATCCTTTTTTATGGCTGAGTTGTATTCCATGTCACACACACACAAACATTCCCATATATACACACAAACACTCCACATCTTCTTTATCTATTCATCTACTGATGAACACTTAGTTCACTTCCATATCTTAGCAACTGTAAATAATGCTATGAATACTGGGGTGTGTGTATCTTTCTTAATTAAGGCTTTTTTCCCCCAGATATACACCCAGGAGTGGAACTGCTGGATCATATGGTTATTCTGTATATACTTCATCTTCTTTATCCATTCTTCTGTTAATGAACACCTAAAAAGGAATGAAATCTTGCCATCTGTGAGAATATGAACAGACCTGGAGGATATTATATTTAATATGTCATACAGGAAGACAAACACCATATATTTCCACTTATACATAGAATCAAAAAACAAAACAAAGGAATAAATATAACAAAACAGAACAGACTCAAATACAGAGAACAAAGTAGGGGTTATTAGAGGGTAGAGGGGTGGGGAAAGGAGCAAAACAGGTATGGGGGATTAAGAAGTACAAACTACCAGTTGCAAAATAAACAACTTACAAGGATGTAATACGCAGCACAAGGAATATAGTCAATATTTTATAATAACTATGCATGCTGTTTAATCTTCAAAAATATCAAATTACTATGCTGAACACCTAAAACTAATACTGTAAGTCAACTATACTTTGATAAATAAATAAATATCTTAAAAATACAAAAGCCATGGGTATTTTGTATATTATCACACAAATGTAACAAAGTAAAAGCATAAGGACAAAAAAATAGCTTGAAAGTGTGTTTCCAGTTTCCAGTCCACACAGTAAGTTAATACTTAGTTACTTAGGTTGGATAAAGAAAGGCACTGACATGCAAAGGACTCACTTTGCAATGTAGATGAAATATATTTATCCAAAAATTGACAAATTTATTCAGAGGAGGAAAAATAAAGAAGTAAAAAGAGAATGTGTTTCAAGAAAAATTACTTGTACAAAGTGACAATTCAATTTTTTATCTATTCAACTCACTATCTAACTGCAGTAAGTCAAAATAATAAAATTTACTGTGATGGAATTCCACAACAGTTTTTAAAATAAGTCACCTTCTTTCAAACCAGAAAAGCAGCAAAATATAACTCAATGGCATGTTTCCATTAGTCAAAATCCAAACACAGTCAATAGGTCTAGATCGAGAACACACTGGAGGCTGGGAAGGCTGTCAGGAACGAGTCTGTCAAATAGGAGGTGTCTGCAAAGTGAGCCTGTTCTTTGTACACTGGAAACACTGAATAGTCTGTACAGTCACAGAGGAGGAAATCTGACAAAAAATACCAGTACAGACCCATGTCTTTAATATTTTCTCCTGGAAGCAAGGGTGGTTCTTCCATTTCTGCTAATTTGTTAGACTCCCTCAGGACCTGGATTGGAAAAGAGAGGAGAGGGCAAGAAAAGAAACAATTTTTTATTCAAAGGCTAATTTTTAACTTAAATTTCAACTGAGTATGCTTGGTCTTATTTAAAGTAATAGCATTATATCACATATACTACTTTAAATCAAATTATAAAGACTGTAATATTGGCATGTATAACACATGAAGCTGCTATTTTTCTACAAAAAATTTACCAAGTGCCTACTTTGTAGAAGGTACTGCATAGAACACTTTACGTTTTTTACTGACTCCTACAATGGCCCTATAAGGGAAGGTATCATTATCCTTATTTCCTAGATAAGGAAAAAGAGGCCAGAAGCAACAATTATCTTGTAAAAAATCCTACAGCTAAAAAGTGTCAGAACCTAGATTTGAATTAATAGTTTTGGTGGACTACAAAGCTCATTTTCTTTCCCTTCAGCCATATTCAAGTGCCTTACTGCATTAAGACTTACATAAAATCAAACTTTTATGTAGATTTAATGTTTAAAGAATCTGGAAATGATGTTGATAAAGAATCTTGTTGAAAAAGAGATATTTAATAAATTAAAGATCAACAACACTCACTGAGTAGTTACCTTATGAAGGGTGTTACACTGGATTCCAAGAATGTAAAGATACAGAATCATGGTTTTCTAATGGACTTACAACCCACAGAGCACATGTACACACACAAATGCATGCATGCGCCCATGCAACTGTTCTATGCTAAGTATATCCCACAACCTTTCAATAGCCTTAACTTTCACCTCTTTCACTGCCAAACAATAACCTTCACTGTCCCCAGTTCTTTACCTTCCATCAGTTCCTCAACCTTCTACAATCTGGCTTTGCCACCTAACCCAACTTCTTGCAGGGAACCTGCTTTCTCCCCAATAGAAAGTGAAAGTGAAGTCGGTCAGTTATGTCTGACTCTTTGCGACCACATGGACTGTAGCCTACCAGGCTCCTCCATCCATGGGATTTTCCAGGCAAGAGGACTGCAGTGGGTTGCCACTTCCTTCTCCAGGGGATCTTCCCGACCCAGGGATCGAACCCGGGTCTCCCGCATTGCAGGCAGATGCTTTACCGTCTAAGCCACCAGGGAAGCCCTTTTTCCCCAATAACCTCGTCATTATTAAAGACAATGGATATTTCTCAGTCTTTATTTCTATTTCCTAGCTACATCTGATACTACCTGCACTTACCTGCTCCTTGAGAGCACACTCTCCTGGCTAAACACTTCCTTCTCTGGCCACTCTTTTTCAATGACCTTTCTATTCCCTTTTCTTAACCTTACTTATTCCTCAGTGGTTTGTCCCAATTCTCATTTTACTCACTTCCTGTTGATTTCATACCTTACCTATGACCTTACCTTACTTCAATCTATATCGTCAGCCAATATTTCTCTTGGACTATACAGTTCCATACATCCAACCGCTTAATGTTTGAAGTCAAGAGATCTCAAACCGATCTGTGTTCCATACTGAGCAAGAGGCACTACTAGCCATTTGATTGTCAAAGTCAATTTCGTAGAAGGTGGGCAAGCAGTGGTCTCTATGAGCAGACTCAGACCTTCTACTTCAACCTTGATTTGTTTCATTAGACTGAGAACCAAAACAACTATAAAAAAGATTCTCAATTTTTTTTTGTTATATAGCATTTGCCTTTTATTTCACTCCATCCAAAAAGTAGACTGAGAGTCCTCAAAAGAAGGTAAAAGGGAAGAAAACACAAGGTACTACAACTGCATGAAAGGCCACCTTCCGCAGGCCATGGAAACTAGGTCAGAGGTCTGCAGGCGCGAGCCCCTCTCTGGCACTTACCCACCACTCCAACTGCTGTCTGCTTTCCTCCCTCCAAGACTCTGGGGGAGGCACCATAGTGCACACATTTTTGAATTCCCAACAAAAATAAAGTACGAGGTACACACATCATTTTTAACTATCCTTTAACCGTAAAAAGGTAAAAAGAAAGTCAAAATTGGTTTTAATAATATATTTTACTTAATCCAACAACTCAAAAACAATCACTTCAAGATATAGTAAGTATTTTTAAGCAAAAGATACTTTATATTCTTTTATTCATACTAAGCCTTCAACATCCAGAGTATGTTTTATACTTCTAGCACATTTCAACCAGACCAGCCATATTTCCAGTGCTCAACAGCCATCAGTCTTGTGGTGCCTGAATTAAGCAGCATTAATCCAATGAATCTAATTCTTACTGATAATCAAGTCATTCCCAAGTTTAAGTTGTGCACTTAGGGAGGTTGAGACAAAAGGGTTAAACATTACTGCTACAGCCCAACACTCACCAAGGTCAATAAAGGAAGAACTACAATGAACAAATTACTTCTGTTTAATACATGTGCAAGCTGAACAAATTCACTTTTGAAAATTTAATAATTTATTTCATAAAGCAATACCTAAAGAACTAAAATATATACACACATATATACTTTTTTAATATTCTGCATTCTAGAACTCAAAAAAAGGTCACATTTTTAATGGTATCTCATTGCTAGTTCCTGATATAATCTTTTATGTAGTCATAAAAGAAATGTAAGCAAAAAGGAAGAGAGATAAGGAGGGAAGGAAGGAGAGAGGGTGGACCTATGAAGATACACAAAATCAGGATGAAAACTTGCACAATGAAAATATATACAAACTTCTTGGCTTCAAATTCTAACTATGCTACATGCTATCTAAGTACTCTTAGACAAGGTGTTCAATTTCTTTATGCCTCATTTTCCCCACCTATAAAATGGTCATAATCACAGTACTCCACAAAAGGGTTGTTATAAATTAAATGAGTTAATACACAAAGTATTTATATCAGAGTTGACACAAAAATATACTTAACAAGTATTTTCCATCAATAATAATAGCAAAATATTTAGACTAACAAGACTGTCAGAATCTGGTAAGAATTTCTACTAAGTATGAAAACAAAAGATACAAATAATAACTAACACAGTATACTGAAAAAATCAAACACATGTGACAGATCATATAAAGGGAAGATACTTTATTCTGTGCCCATCTGTACCACTTGATTTGGAAATACAACGTTCATGTCACTTACAAAGCTGGACACTAGTTCTCTACTGCACAGGTTTACTTCTCGTAGTTGTTAGTGTTGTTCCCCATGATTTCCTCTCTTTCTATATTTCTGCATTCAGTAGGAAGCTACAATCCCCAGAAAATATGTGCACTGCAGACAGGCGTGGAGACAAAGGCAGTTCTGGCAGAGTATGTGACGAGGTATAATCTTCGTAAGTAAAGCTTTGCAAGGTGAGAAAAGACACAGAGAAATGCATGTCAGTAGTACACGTCAAGAACTGTAGTCTCTCTCATACTCTGACTAGAACGTCAGAGAGCAAGACAATGAAGAGAAGCAAGAGGGACAGCACTGTTTGGAGAATCTGCACCAGATGACAGACTTTTTAATACCAGGTATACACTGGAGGTTTTACAGGAACAACTCACTTAGAGCTCAAGATACTGGCATAAAAAGAAACTCAAACAACTGAACAAGGCAGGCCATGGGCAATCCAGACACTTTGTTTACTGGCAAACACTGACTCTGAACAAATCTATCCGTAACAAAACCAAAGGAAAAAAAGGGGAGGGGGAGCCTAGAAAAAAAGACTATTTGACAAGAAGTATCAGCTTGAAGCTCAAAAAAAAAAAATAGCAGTCTTCTGAAAATAATTTCTATAAGCATTAGTAGAAACAATCTGTAAGCTATCTGCATACCTAAAAGTAAATGAGCCATACCCCCAGGAAACAGGAACAGAAAGGAGAGACAGAAACGAAGAGAAATGGGTAAAATAAGGAACTGCTTACAAAAAATTTTAATGTAATAGAAATAAAACCTGTGCTGGTATTAATAAAGAATTGAATGAATTATTCAGAAAGCAGCATTTATGTAGAGGGCAAACATGGAAAGTCCTCTAAGAATTTGTAGAGAAGAACAGACATAAATACCATGAGGGAAGATGATAACCAATAAAATAATTCTATTCCTTAAAGGAAAAAATTAAAACTAGTTAAAAGTAATAATCCAGCATGTAACTGAAGAACATGTCTCTGAAATTGAATAAAGATATTCTATGTTTGCTGATCAGACTAGTTTACTGTATTCCAAATTTTAAAAAATCAATGAACAGAGACATATATGGGTGCATCTTAGCAAAACTTTTTGAACTGCAATGTAAAGACAAACTATGGCTACAAAGACAAAATTTTTTTAAAAGAGAATTTACATACAAAAGCAAAACCCAGCTATCTTCAGGTTTCTTTGTAAAACTATCCCAGAAAACAATAAGAAAATGTTATTGGATTCTTAAAGGAAAAGTCTGTGATCACTCTAATACAGAAGTCATTCTCAGATATGCCAAGTCAACAAAAACATAGCGCATGTGTCCTGCTTTTGAAAAAAAGACAAAGAAATTACTTGAGGCAGTAATTAAGCTGAAAATGGGGAATGAAATTTAAAATATATATAATAAATTTCTGGTATCCAGCAAAGACAAGTTTTACATCCTAACTACCCTGCCATCAAAAAAACACACACACAAAAAAAGAAAACCAAAAAACATTTACTGCCACCATACAACTCTGAGTCTTAGTTTCACCATTTATATTATTAAGGTAATATTAATATCCACCTTACAAGTTTGTGAATATGAAACGAGATCACTGTATCATAAAGGGACTTACAAGGTGCTATTAAAATGTAAGAAACACTTATTCACTTAACAGAAGCATCAACATAAATTTGCACTGTCTCTTGTCACAATGGCTTATTCACATGGTGCTTTATTCCTCTGCTATAAAATACACAAGGATTAATATTTGAGATAGGATGTCATAATGGGAACCATATATTTAACTCTCAAACTATTAAACTCCAAGACTTAGCTACACAATAGCAAGCAACTTACCGTTCTAAAGAAAGCAGCAAGAGGGTTAGCATCATGGTAGCATAAGACGTCTCTTGTTTTTGTTGCCCTTTAACCTCTAAAATTTGGCATCTAACAATGAACAAAAGTGCCTCATGGGAGCTATGGAACCCAGCACCATACGCTGAGGACCTAGAAGGAGCCTCATCCACCTGCGCAACGTGTAACAAGCACAAAGAACCTGTACAGGATGTGGAGCCAGCAGGAGCCTGTGAACTGACTCTAACCCCTCTTAGCTGCAGTACCTGGAAAACACGGACTTGGACAGATACCCACATATGAGAAAGCCTTTATGGAAGTTCAGGTTTCTAAAGAAGTTCCAGCACTCCCATCAGAAGAACAACAAGAAAAATACAAGTTTGGACATTAGAGTGGGTAGAAAGACCTTTGCCAGTATCACCCTTCCCAAGAACATAAACCAGACCAACAAAAAGTATCTCTCAGCTAGTAAAGATTAGAGGAGGTTAACTGTTACTTCAAGTGCCAAAACAGCAGTGTAAAACGACAAGGGACATGAAGAATAAGGGAACCCTGACACTCCAAAAGATCATAATCATCCTCCAGCAACTTAAGGCAAAGACACAGAGAAACGTGATTTATCCCATGAAGAATTCAACAGAGCCATCTCGAGGAAACTCAGTGAACTACAAGAAAATAAAGAGACAATGTTACAAAACCTGAAAAAAAATACATGATCAAAATGAGAAATAAACAGAGACAAATCATTAAAAGAACTAAACACAGATTCTGGAGCTAAAGAATTCAATGAATGAAATGAGGAATGTAAGAGAAAGCATCAACAGCAGAACAGAACAGGCAGAAGACGGAATCCATGGTTAGAGGACAGAACTTTGAAATAACTCTGTCAGAGGAGAACAAAGAAAAAAGAATGAAAAAGAATAAAAAGGGTCCACGTGATCTATAGGACAGCATCAAGAATAAACAGCAGAACCATTAGAGTTCCAGAAGGAGAACAGAAAGGAAAGGGGTAATATAGCTCATTTAAAAAAAAAAATAGTGGCTGAGAATTTCCCAAACCTGGAGAGAAGGCTGCACATCCAAGTTCATGAAGCTAACAGATTCCCCCCATTATCTCTAAGACACATTATAATGAAACTTGAGAAAACCAAAGACAAACAGAAAATCCTAATACCAGTAAGACAGACTGTAACCTACAAAGGAAGCCCCATTAGGCCATCAGCAGATCTCCAAGAAGAAACCTTACAGGTGAAGAGAGTGGAATGAATGATATTCCACATTTCTTTTATTCAGAGAAAGAAACTACCAGCTAAGAATACTCTATCCAACAAAGGTATCCTTCAGAAATGAAGAAGAAATAAAAACTTTCCCAGATGAATAAGTTAGGTCTGTCATATAAAACCATCACTATTAGATGTGACTTACAAAAAAAAAGGCTGAAAAGAGTTCAAGTTGAAATGAAAAAAAAAGACACTAATAGTAACATGAAAACATATGAAAATGTACAACTCACTGATAAAGGTAAATATACAGTGAGATTCAGAAAACTCAAATTCTGTAATAGGATGGGTACATTAACCACTTAATTTTAAACATATTATATAGTTTAAAGGAAAAGACTATTAAAAACAACTAGAGCTAGTATAATTTCTTCATGAATATACAATATAAAAAGAGGTAAATTTTGACATTAAAATAAAAAGCTCAATACAATCCCTATCAAAATTCCACTGACATTTTTCAACAGAAATAGATCTTTTGTATGAAACCACAAAAGATCTTGAACAGCCAAAGAAATCTGGAGAAAGAACACAGGTGGAGGCATCATACTTCCTGGTTTCAAACTATATTACAAAGCTATAGTAATCAAAGCAGTATGGTATTGTCATTAGAAAAATACATGGATCAATAGAATGGGATAGACAGCACACAAATAAACCCACTAATATATGGTCAATTAATTTACCACAAAGTTGCCAAGAATATACAACGAGGAAGGACAGTCTCTTTAATAAATAGTGCTGAGAAAACTGGATAGTCAAATGCAAAAGAGTGAAATTGGGCTCTTCAGTTCAGTTCAGTTCAGTCACTCAGTCGTGTCCGACTCTGCGACCCCATGAATCGCAGCACGCCAGGCCTCCCTGTCCATCAAAACTCCTGGAGTTTACTCAGACTCATGTCCATCGAGTCAGTGATGCCATCCAGCCATCTCATCCTCTCATCCCCTTCTCCTCCTGCCCCCAATCCCTCCCAGCATCAGAGTCTTTTCCAATGAGTCAACTCTTCGCATGAGGTGGCCAAAGTACTGGAGTTTCAGCTTTAGCATCATTCCTTCCAAAGAAATCCCAGGGCTGATCTCCTTCAGAATGGACTGGTTGGATCTCCTTGCAGTCCAAGGGACTCTCAAGAGTCTTCTCCAACACCACAGTTTAAAAGCATCAATTCTTCAGCACTCAGTTTTCTTCACAGTCCAACTCTCACATCCATACATGACCACAGGAAAAACCATAGCCTTGACTAGACGGACCTTTGCTGGCAGTCATGTCTCTGCTTTTGAATATGCTATCTAGGTTGGTCATAACTTTCCTTCCAAGGAGTAAGTGTCTTTTAATTTCATGGCTGCAGTCACCATCTGCAGTGATTTTGGAGCCCCCAAAAATAAAGGCTGACACTGTTTCCACTATTTCCCCATTTATTTGCCATGAAGTGATGGGACCGGATGCCATGATCTTCGTTTTCTGAATGTTGAGCTTTAAGCCAACTTTTTCACTCTCCACTTTCACTTTCATCAAGAGGCTTTTGAGTTCCTCTCCACTTTCTGCCATAAGGGTGGTGTCATCTGCATATCTGAGATTATTGTTATTTCTCCCGGCAATCTTGATTCCAGCTTGTGCTTCTTCCAGTCCAGCGTTTCTCATGATGTACTCTGCATATAAGTTAAATAAACAGGGTGACAATATACAGGCTTGACGTACTCCTTTTCCTATTTGGAACCAGTCTGTTGTTCCATGTCCAGTTCTAACTGTTGCTTCCTGATCTGCATACAGATTTCTTAAGAGGCAGGTCAGGTGGTCTGGTATTCCCATCTCTTTCAGAATTTTCCACAGTTTATTGTGATCCACACAGTCAAAGGCTTTGGCATAGTCAATAAAGCAGAAATAGATGTTTTTCTGGAACTCTCTTGCTTTTTCCATGATCCAGCGGATGTTGGCAATTTGATCTCTGGTTCCTCTGCCTTTTCTAAAACCACCTTGAACATCAGGAAGTTCTTATCTTACACCAAACACAAGAATCAACCCAAAAGGAATTAAAGGCTTGAATTTAAGACCTGAAAGCAAAAAATTCCCAGAAGAAAATGTAGAGGACAAGCTCCTTGACATCAGTGACATCAGTCTTTGCAATTTTTTTTGGATTTGACACACACACACACACAAAGGCAACAAAAGAAAAAATAAACAAGTGGGACTATATCAAACTAAGGACTTCTGCACAACAAGGGAAACCATCAACAAAATAAAAGACAACCTACCAAATGAGAAAATATTTGCATATCACATTAATTGGTAAGAGGTTAATATTCAACATACAGAGAATTCATCGGAGAAGGCAATGGCACCCCACTCCAGTACTCTTGCCTGGAAAATCCCACGGATGGAGGAGCCTGGTGGGCTGCAGTCCATGGGGTCGCTAAGTCGGACACGACTGAGCGACTTCACTTTCACTTTTCACTTTCATGCATTGGAGAAGGAAATGGCAACCCACTCCAGTGTTCTTGCCTGGAGAATCCCAGGGACAGCAGAGCCTGGTGGGCTGCCGTCTATGGGGTCGCACAGAGTTGGACACGACTGAAGGGACTTAGCAGCACAGAGAATTCATATAACTCAGTAATGTGTTTGGAAATTTTTATAATAAAATACATGGAGGGAGGAGAGTAAGAATATTAAACTTAACCAGTCATCTAAAGGAAAACCATTGCAGGTCTCTGACAGAGGTAAATGGCATGGTCAAAGAGGTGCACAAAACTGATATGATAAAGATGAGAAGATAACAATCTAGGAGAGAAACACCAAAATTCTAAATTAGTCCATGATAAGAGAAATAAAGAGGGATAAGAGATAAACTGTTGGAAGAAGTGATCAAATTTGACCCTAGGTTTATAAAACAAATGCAAACAATTATTTTGTCATACATGATGATTTTTACTTGAAGAGAACTGCATTTCAGATATGTCAGTAACGAAAAAGGCAACACAGATTAAACGAAAAAGGAGTTAAGGTAAAAACAAAGAATTCAAAAATACAAGGGTCCTACCTTCCTCAAATGAGAGTAGAGAAACTAAGACAGCAAAGCCAGACTGATTAGGTGTGTCAGCACTCACATGCCAATATCTTCAGCAGAGAGAACGTTATGTAACACTCAGGTATGAGAGGAAGACAGACATTCCCCTCAGGAGACACCCTCTGGAATACATAAGATGTGTTCTCCTACTGAACCACTAATTGGCTAGCCAATCTGTTCACAGTCAGCTGCATTAGACGCTGACTTGACTCAGGAGCTCTGGCTATATCAACAGATGATGCTGTTGTTCAGTGGCTAAACTGTGTCTGACTCTGCAACCCCACAGACTGTAGCACATCAGGTTCCTCTGTCTTCCACTATCAATAAAGATTATATCAAATCTGCTCTTTAATAGCAGTTAATACAATATGTAACCCTTTTCAAGGAAAGTCTATTGAACACATTAAAATCTTGCTGGTGGAAACAAACAAACAAACAAAAAAACCCACATAGATTGAAATTTATAACTTTTTTTATTCCTAAAACAGAATTCACTTTTGTCCTATGTCCAAGCATGTTTCTTCCCCATTTTCTTCCATGGCCTTTTTATCAAACTATTTTCAGAGTGCTCAGTAACTTTCCATGAGACTCTAACCAACCTCCCTTTCTCTCCTCTCTGATTAGGAAACTATCATAAAGGAAATTCAGAAACCTTGTCTATAATGATGATCTGGAAATTGGCAAGCTTAGGGGTCAGTTTTCACATGGAATGTAAGATAACAGAAAAACAGGAAAAGAATTCTTTCTGAAATCTGCAAAACACTAAATTATAACCACCTAAAAGGGGAAAATGAGTCTGTAGAAGTTATAAACTAGCTTCTACAGTTTCTTTATGTACTAAAACTAAATAAGAAGAAGAAGAAATCTCCTTCATTGGCTAATTCTAAGAAAAAAATCATTTTACATCAATTTCACTTGTTATTTTTATACTTGACAAACCACAAAGTACGCAAATGAACCATAAAAACCAATCTGAGCAGGGTAGAGCCACACACCAGCATCTGGGATGTATCTTATTGGTTATGTATTTGAAAACACATCCAAATTCAAGCACAAGGAAGCCCTTTTTTATAACACTGCCAAGGAAAATTTGGTTTTCAGCTGAAACCACAATTAGTAAGAGCTGGATAATATTACATCATCATCAATGATTCAACAATGACAAAAAAAAGGGAGAGTATGCACACAGGAGCAGGCTGGAAAGCATCACTTCATGCTACAGGTTATTTAAAGATAGGGAGAGGTACTAACTGATGGCACCTAGGAACATGGCCTCATTTGGAAATATGGTCAGTGCAGATGCAGTTAGTTCAACGAGGATATACCGGACAGGGTGGACCCCTAATCCAGTATGACCGCCGTCTATGTAGGACGCCATCCTTATGAAAATACAGAGACACACGGATAACGTCATGTGAAGATGAAGGCAGAGATTAGTGTGATGGATCTACAAGCCAAGGAATACCAAGAATCATGGGTCTTCCCCAGCAGCTAGAAAAGAGGTATGGAACAGACTGTGAGGGCTCTGAGAACCTCTGAGCCCTCAGAAGTAACCACCCTCCCAATACCTTGATTTCAGATTACAAGCCTCCTAAACAGTCAAAAAAAAAAAAATTTTTTTTTTCTATCCTTTCTCTCAACCCTTCTGACACTAGATATGCAGGTTTTTCCATACCAAGGAAATCTCCAGTTCCTGGCGGATACCACCTGGGTATCCTACAACTCAGTTACTACACTGTCACCAGTGGTTAGTGCAGGTCACACCCTGTAAGGGCTTAGTCCCACAAGACGGCCCCTACACTTCAAGCACCAATCTCAAACCCTAGACTGTCATCTGAATTCTGGCCAAACATTCATATATCAAAGTTTCCCACAAGCTCTTCTTCAGTTCAGTAATTTACTAAAATGGCTCACAACACTCAGGGAAACATCTCACCTACATTTGCCAGATTTGTATGAAGAACAGCACTTAGATACCAGTATGTGGTATAAGGCTGTGTGGGATTTCCACACCTTGAAATTTCCATACCCTTAAAGTGTGCACCAATCTGGAAGATCTCTAAATCCCTCAGTCAGGGTATCTTTATGGAGGCTTCATTACTAGATCGACTGAATTATGGCCATTAGTGATCAACTCAACCTCCAGCCTCTTTCCCCTCCCCAGAGATGGAAGAGGCTGAAAGTTCCAAAAGTAATCAAGGGTGGGTTCCCATGATAACCAGGCCCCATCCTTAGGGGCTTTCCAAGAGTTATTCATTAACATAAACTCAGGTGTGACCCAAGAGGGTGTATTATGAATAACAAAAGATGCTCTTTACTTTTATCACTCTGGAACCAGAGACTAAAAAGCCAAGTATTATAACCAAAGATGCTTCTTTGGCTCTTATCACTTAGAAGTGATAAGACAAGTTTTAGGAGCTCTAAGAGCTAAAGATGAAGATCTATATATAAATAAATATATATATATATATATATATATATCTTTCTTATACATACTCCAGAACTGTGAGAGAAAAAAATTCTATTGTTTTAAGCCACCCAGTTTGCATATTCTGTTACAGTAACCCTAGGAATGAATACACCTCATATGAAGAAAAATTTTCAAGTTTAAATCTTAAAATGCAAGGTATTCTGTAACTGTTAAAACTTGGAAGCAACTGAAAAGTCCTCCAGTAAGTAAATGGATAAACTAACTGTGGTGTATCAATTCAAAGGAAGATTAGTTAGTGATGAGAAGAGATGAGCTATCAAGCCCTGAAAAGACACGGAAGAATCATAAAGGCATATTGCTAAGAAGCCAATCTGGCTATGTACTGGATGATTGCAACTATGTGACATTCTGGAAAAGGCAAAACTATGGAGACAGGGAGAAGATCAGTGGTAGCCAGAGGTTCAGGGAGATGGGGGAGGGACAGGGAGATGGGTAAAGAGTGCTCTCAGGGAAGTGAAACAACTTTTCCTGACACAGTAACGGGAGAAACATGTCATTATACATTTGTTGAAACCCAGAGAATATACAACCCAAGAGTGAACCCTCATGTAAACCATGGATTTTAATTAATATTATGTGTCAATATTGGTTCATCAATTATAACAAATGCAGCATACTAATACAAGATATACATTTTAAAAAACTGTGCAGGTTGGAGAGGGAATAATGTAGGGCTGCAACTATTTTTTTTTCATAACTGAGAACACTAACCCAAACAACTACCATCTATTAGCAATATCATTTCATAAAAGAAAGGAGACTTTTAAAAGCAGAAAGTTAGAAGGATATAAACTAAGGATAAAGAACAGTTCTTTCCAATAAAGGACGGCTTGTAACAATTTCTACCACAAACAAGACAGATGTAGACAGCTAGGGAGACATCTCATTACTTTCATTTCACCTAATACACAGAAACCACCACCTGAACTGGCCTGGTTAATGCACTGCTTGTAGAGGATTATTCATTTAGTGCTCATAATACCTTGAAAGAGAAGTAGCATTTTATTCCCATTTATAAAGGAGGTAATAATTGACCCTTACAGAAGTTAAGCAACTTTTCCAAGGTGACATACATACCCCTCACAGCAGCAGCTGATCTGAACAGATGTATGACTGTGCTAAGACTATGATCATGACATAAAAGCATCCTACTGTAACTGTACAGCAAGTGATACGATGGGTCAGAGGTTGAGAAAGAGAACACAACCAGAAGCAAAGACATGAAAGCTGAAGGCATGAAAAAGGAACAGCAGAGGAGTGGGACTTGGCGGGGAGCAAGTGATGAAGGACATATTAGGGTCACCTTGTCCAGAGGAGGAGAGAGGAACAACAAAGTACACAAAAGAGAGACAGTCAGACAGAAAGAAGTAAACCCGTAAATCACCACCAGATTTCAATCCTGGAGAAGGGCGTGGCTCCCCACTCCCGAATTCTTGCCTGGAGAATTCCACGGACAGAGGAGCCTGGCGGCCACACATTCAGTCCACGGGGTCACAAAGACTTGGACATGACCGACTGACTAACACTTGCACTTTTCTTCACTTTTGAAACCTGGAGTCATAATTTTTGGCTTCTTTCCCTCAATCTGAAACACTCAGGCAGCTTTAACACATTATGTCCACATAAATATTTTTTCAGACCTGTTCTTTACTCTGCATTGTCATTACCCTAGTGATGCCCTTTATTCATTTTTACTTGGAACTGTTCAAACCACCTCCAAACATGTCTTCTTGTTTCCATTCTACTTTATCTCTAATTAATACCACCTGTTTATGTATCATAGCTTCTTCTAGCCCTCCCCTGACAATTCCCAACAATCATAAACTTAAACATACTCTTCTGTCCTTAATTTTTTAACCAATCTTAACCACATCTTCATGTCCACACGTGAAGATCTATTTCTTCTTTCCAAATACTATATAGTATTGAATTGTAAACATGTAAATAATTGATTTATTTAACCATCCCCTCAACCAAAAAACACTTCTACTGCTTCCAGAGTTTTGCCATTATAAATTTGAGAATCAGTTTGTCAAATCAACTGTATTATTTACAGAATAAGCAAGAATTAAAATCTGAACAATAGTGAGCCTTTCTATCAAAAATCAAGGTATGACTTTACATTTAGTTAAGTATACTTTAATATTACTCAGCAGAGTTTTAAAGCTTCTTCATATAGTTTCTTCTTATACCTTAAGTTTATTCTTAGGTATTTTATGTTTTTAATTTTTGCTACAAATAGGCTCCTTCCCTCCCTGAGATTTTTAAGTATTTCTATAATAGAAATATAAATTTCTTTTGTTGATCTATTTTATAATAGAAATATAAAATTGTTAATTCTTACATATTAATTTTGGTTTTTAGTATGCCTTGTAATTTTTTGTTAAAAGTTGAACATAATGCACCAGGTAAGAAGAGCTGAGATAAACAGTCTCCTAGAGTGGTGGTGTGTTCTTGCCTGGAGAATCCCAGGGACGGGGGAGCCTAGTGGGCTGTTGTCTGTGGGGTCACACAGAGTCGGACACGAATGAAGTGACTTAGCAGCAGCAGCAGAGTGGTGGTGAGGTGTGGAGGTGGGAGGAGAAATGTCCCATAGTCCTGTGTCTCAATCTCTTAGTCCTCTGCCTTTTATAAAGACTGTGACATTTACAAGTGCTTCTTTCCTTGGGGCTCAGACGGTGAAAAAAAATTTGCCTGCAATGCAGAAGACCCGGGTTTGATCCCTGGAGGAGGAAATGGCAAGCCACTCTTGTATTCTTGCCTGGAAAATTCCGCGGACTGAAGAGTCTAGCTGGTTACCGTTCCCGGGGTCATCAAGAGTCGGACACAACTGAGGGACTAACACTTTCACTCTGTCCCACCTCCACCCACATAGGACAGGTTGGCCAGAGGGTGCTGCAGTTTGTATTTCTCTTCACCCATGGGGAAGGTTAGAGGAGGTTGGAACTGGGTATCTCCCTTCCCCCAGATCAGTTAGGCTCTGACAAAACTCACAGGCTAGGCTAGCAAAACAGGTTCTTTTTAGGGCAGGTTTAAGAAAAACAGAATGTTCTGGACATTTTCAAAATAGCTGTTTTTCCTCTCCCTCTGCCAGTATCAAAAGAGAATTTTTCTAAGCCTTCACTGTAAGAACCTGGTAGGGCTCCTATTGGTAAATCTCACAAAACTATGAAAACCCACCTAAGACTGGGAAGCCCCTGCAGTTTCTCACTTTCTACTTGTCTATGCTGATTCTGCAGTCCATAGGGTCACAAAGAGTCGGACACGATTAGGCGACTGAACAACCACCACCTAATTAAATATCCTCTAGGCAGAGTTTTCCTTATTTCTTTACCATCTACTGAATACAGTCATTATTATCCCTGCTGCATCATGACTGTATTAAATATACTTTTATGTTCATCAGTTTTTCCACACTTCCTAATTTTTTAATAATTTCTATATATATTTCTATTATAATTTGGCTGTTTTTACTGAAACTTTTAACACATTTAAAGTTTTTATTCTTTTAAGCCTTAATGGCATTAATATTATACGTAATATAATCTGAAAATCACATCAAAATAATTACAAACCCAATAAATAGGCTACAGACCATTGAACAGTATAATAGTCAAGACTCTACTCATAACTTAGCCAACTGCTGATATCATAAACTTATGGTCAGTAGAGTTGAAGAGCTTTTACTCCGATACTCAAAAGTTCTACATAGGAACTTTAAAGGAAGATTTGCGGGGGTGGGGGGGGGGGGTGGTATCAAATACTTTTAAGGAACTTTTAAGGAAGATTCTTTTGTGTACCAAAGAGTAATGGTGAGAGTAGAAGCACTGGTGATTTTTATTTTTTCCTTAATCCTGTTTCTATTTCCCACAAATTATTATTACATTGTATTGCTTTTATAATTAAAAAAAAAACTCTCAAGGTTATTATAAAAGATACAAACTTTTAGAAAGGAGAGCCAATGGTAACTCTGGAGAGAAAAGTTTCAGTAAAATGGAAATCATAAGGGTATGGTCTGAAGTCTTTTCTTTATTAAGCATGGAAATGAGACAACCATAAACATTTTCAAGGGGATTTCCATGAAGGAGGCACACATTAGTGACTGCCTGTGTCTTCCAAATTCACCTCATATAATTTCTGTAAAGTCTTTTCACCATTGCTATCTCTCTGACTTATCTAAGTATCTTCTATCAGAAAATAAAGATCATAATGGGCTAGAAGGCACAGAGGTGGCAGGGAGTCTGTGATTAACAGACTGAGCATCATTTGCTTCACTGAAGAGCAGAGTGCACTCCAGATATGTGAGCAAGTGAGCATGAAAGGACGTGAGATGAGCACATTTTGCGTAACAGGTGAGAGACTATCTGAAGAATCCCTATCAACAAAGGTGGGGTCATACTTGGGGACAGTGGGAGATGCAGTGTGACAGCTGTGATGGGACCAAACACAAAGAACCCTGAACACAAGGCTCAGAAGTCTGCACTCACCACTGTAAGAAACAAGGATCCCTTGAAGAATTTTTAAACCGGGGTATCACACATGGAAAGTGATGTCAAAGGAAAGGAGCTTTGCGACGGTGCATTAGCTTCAGTAGACAACAAGTCTACCAGACATAAGAACTAGGGGACTACTGAGGATGGAAAGTAAAGGGAAACGAGCATTCTTCAGAAGATAATGACATTGTGTTAAAAAAGAAAATAACTGAATATTTCTCATTCTCTTCAACTGATTTAGTCAAAAACACTTTTCCTGGGTACCTTCCACATTCCAAATACTAAGCTCTAAGGATACAAGAAAGGACAACAGATACATTCTTATCTGTATCGATCTTATAGTATATTCTCTTTTTCTTTCCAGAAAGTTTATTTTTCTTTAAACTCTTATTTTTTGTAAATACCCTCCAAATACTTTATGTTTAAATGTAGTAGAACTTTATTTATTTATAAACTGTTTTACAATGTTCTGCCCTTTCTGCTTCCAAGGTATACCTTTGCGATAGTACCTGTCACACAATAATCACTGATTTGCTTATCTCCTTTTCCACTACATGATTCTAACCTTCACGCTGGCTGAGGCCAGGTCTTACTGGATACTTTCTCCCCACTCAGGAAATTTCAAGAGAGTGCAGTGAGTGAATGAATCCTATTTAGTTTTTAAGCCGTGATCCCATGGACTGTAGCCCACCAGGCTTCTCTGTCCACGGGACTTTCCAGGCAAGAATATTGGAGTGGGTTGCCATTAAATGCATAGATTTCATTGGGAACCATGAATAAAACACAAAATTTTCTTCTTTAGTTTCCCAGATGTAGCCAACAGGTGGTTTCAAATTGCAGTCAATTAGGAATGCTCCTCAACCTTTTCCACCACAATTAAATATAGCAAATGGGAGGATGAATGTTCCAGCATCCCAAGGAGCTTTAGGTTGCAACTGGCCACATGTGTGAAATAGATTTTAAGTCACATTGATTCAAGCACTATTCTACATACTAGAGAAATAACCAAGGTTCCTGCCTTTGCAGAGCTTAATTTGATAGAGGTAAGATGAACAGCAATCAAATAGGAAAAGTTCATTACCATTTTAGCACAATAAAATTTTTTGTTTTATTTTTTATAAACAAAACTTTTAAAATTTATTTTTTATATCTTTAAAAATACGTATTTATTTGGCTGCATTGGGTCTTAGTTGCAGCGCTCGGGATCGCGGCTCACAGACTCTCCAGTGCCGGCGCATGGGCTCGGCGGCAGGGGCGCACAGGCTGAGTTGCTCCGCGGTATGTGAGATCTCAGTTCCCAGACCAGAGACCAAACTCGAGTCCCCTGCACTGCAAGGCGGATGCCTAACCACTGAACCACTAGGGGGGCCTTCTATAGCTTTTCTTTTAAGGTTAATACTTTGGGTCTTATTTTAACATTCTCTCCTGACATGTTATAAAGACATGATATTTTAAATTTTCGATTTTTCAATGTTAAGTCTAAAGAATTCAATTTTTGTGTTTGAATTAAGAATTCAATTATTCTTCTCCAATATGGCTAACCATATGGCTGATATGGCTGATTCCTCCCCCAATGATCTATTATACCAACTCCAATACAGAGTTCCTATAAATATCTGTTCTTGAACTTTGTTATTTTTCATTCATCTATTTCTGTACTAATTACTTTAGCTTTATACTCAACTAAATGAATCCTCCTGCTTCATTTTTCTTATTAGTAATCTTGACATTTTATCTTTCCATATAAATTTTAGGATCAGCTTGCCAAGTTCTACAGGATAAACTTGAATTTTGTTTGAAATGACACTGAGTTAACTGATATATTGAAAATATTTGACATTCCCAAGCCTTTCTGTCTACTCATATATTTGAGATAGTTTTAGGCTCTTTAATAAAGTTTTATAATTTTCTCCATGAAGTTGTTACATATCTTTTATTAGACAAGTGATGTAATTTTGTTGCTCTTGTGACTAGAATAGTTTTAAAATCACACTATCTAAACATTTTTGCTGAGGTATAGAAGTATGATTTTTTTTTGTTAAATTATCTTATATCCAGCATCAGTGCCAGAAGTGTACATAATAGATTTTTCTTAAATCTTCTATATCAACAATCATCAATAAATAATGAAAGTTTTGCTTCTTTTCATCCCTTATATTATTTATCCTTTTCTTATTTTACTGGCTAGGACTTCTAGCATTATGTTGGAAGTAGTGACAGAAACCAGCATCATGTTTCTAAGTTTAAAGGAAATGGCTTCTAACGTACTTCCATTAAGGATGAGGCATATAATGGAGTTTTTAGTGGATGTCCTTTATTTGCCTAAGTTGTTCTTTTCAATTTGTAGGCTGCTAAGAGGTAACACTGGTATGAGGGGTGGTGGTGTTAATCACAAATAAGGGCTATCTTCAATCAATTTTTGCTCGGGCTATTAAAATAACTATGTATAACAGAAACTGTTCTACATTTACCTAACATCTGCTCTATGAGCCTTAACTCATTCTGACTAGACCTGCATACTTACAGAATGTGTCAATACTACATTCACATATGTACTCTAGAAGAAATAATCCAATTATCTGTGACCTTTGGTTCATGCTGCTAAGTCGCTTCAGTTGTATCCGACTCTGTGTTACCCCACAGACGGCAGCCCACCAGGCTCCCCCGTCCCTGGGATTCTCCAGGCAAGAACACTGGAGTGGGTTGCCATTTCCTTCTCCAATGCATGAAAGTGAAAAGTGAAAGTGAAGTCGCTCAGTCATGTCCAACTCTTAGCGACCCCATGGACTGCAGCCTACCTACCAGGCTCCTCCGTCCATGGGATTTTCCAGACAAGAGTACTGGAGTGGGGTGCCATTGCCTTCTCCAACCTTTGGTTCATAAAGAAATATTAATAATGTAACACAAATTTTGAATGGATAATCACATTTGCTTGATTTAAGCCCATTAAATATTTCAAGATAAGGAAAGATGGTTATAAACAAAACCCAAAATACTACAACTTTTATCTCAAATATACACATATATAAACTATATAAATACATATTCATATTCTGATCATATGTCTCAGGACTTCTAAAATAATGGGATAAAAAACACAGAATACAGTATCAATACAATTCGATTTTGAATTGCAGACAAACATCATTGTAAGTGCCATATCAAAGGCATCAAAAAAGGAAAGGGAATATTGCACAGCCTGACTTTTAACTTATCTTTTAATCACCACCATTTAAGGAATATGCTTTAATTAAAGCCCAAGGCCATATAAATTACATTCTATAAATAAACAGAGCTGTGCATTTGAATTTTAAAGTTCTGTATTTCATGAGATTTTAGTCTTTGGTGAACAAATAAATCAACCAAACACAAGTTTCCTAGGTTCTTAATTCTACTGTCAAACTCTAAAACTATGTTCTTAGTAAGAACATAGTTGTATTAAAGAAAGCTTGCTTTTTAAAACGGAAAACTTAGTTTAAAATAATTTGATCATGAAAATTTTTATATGAAACGATTTTAAGTTTTTAAATGAAATTCAATAGGCCGAGTGCCAAAGTGAAAAACAAAGCAAACAGAAAACACTACAATTATTATCACTGAGGAAGCATGATTCAATTTACCAAGCCTGAGACTGTGCTCAGCTTTTCAGAAACACATCTACTGGATTAAATCTGTATATGACTTCTTCCAGAACAAACTATGCTTACAAGGTGAAAGAGTAACACAAACGGAATTCTACCTGAGTAAATACCCCTTATCCCTGATGATTTTCGATTCTGCTTTACTGATGTGGGAGCAAACAACCTTGTTTGAATAGGAAATTCTTTTTTTTTAAATTATTTATTTTTTTAATTGAAAGACAATTGCTTTACAGAATTTTGTTGTTTTCTGTTAAACATCAACATGAATCAGCCATAGGTATACATATGTCCCCTCCCTCTTGAACTTCCCTTCCAACTCGCTCTCCATCCCACCCCTCTCAGCTCAGTTCAGTTGCTCAGTCATGTCTGACTCCCTGCAACCCCATGGACTGCAGCACGCCAGGCCTCCCTGTCCATCACGAAGTCCCGGAGTTTACTCAAATTCATGTTCACTAAGTCAGTGATGCCATCCAATCATCCCATCCTCTGTTGTCCCCCTCCTCTCCTGCCTTCAATCCTTCCCAGCATCAGGGTCCCCTCAAATGAGTCACCTCTTCGCATCAGGTGGTCAAAGTATTGGAGTATCAGCTTCAGGATCAGTACCTTCCAATGAATATTCATGACTGCTTTCCTTTAAGATGAACTGCTTGGATCTCCTTGCTGTCCAAGGGACTCTCAAGAGTGTTCTCCAACACCACACTTCAAAAGCATCAATTCTTCAGTGCTCAGCCTTCCCTGCAGTCCAACTCCCACATCCATACACGACCACTGGAAAAACCACAGCCTCAACTAGGCGGAACCTTGTCGGCAAGGTAACATCTCTGCTTTTCAGTATGCTGTCTAAGATGGCCACAGCTTTTTCCAAGGAGCAAGTGTCTTTCAACTTCATAGCTGAAGTCACCATCTGCAGTGATTTTGGTGGTGTGTTGCTCAGTTGTGTCCGACTCTTTGCGACCCCATGGACTGTAGCCTACAAGGCTCTTCCCTCCATGGGGTTCTCCAGGCAAGAGTACTGGAGTGGGTTGCCATTTCCTTCTCCTGAATAGGAAATTCTTAACAGAAGCTTTCACAGGTGTTCCTCTATTACAACACTATCCTTTGAAGAAAGAGTCACTTCATAGTACTTGTAGCAGAAAACCTATACAATCTGATTTAATATTTTTAATGAAAATGTATTAGCTTTTAAACGCATCGTGTTCTTTCTACTTCTATTTAAAAGCTGTTATTAATGGAACTTATAAAATGCTGAGGCTCAGAGCAGAGATAAAGTGACACTGTACGGAGAACTCAAAGCCCAGAGGTTAACCAACTTCACATCATCTGTGAATGACGACTTGCAGGCCAAGCCCCTCATCTTACAAGCAAAGCCGAAATGTGATCAGTGACAGAAAAACACATAGCTGTCTGCAGTGGGTTCCACCTATAATTAACTAGAGCACTACCATTTTACAGCTAAAGGTATATATACTAAAAGCAAAATATCAACAACTAACGAAACTGAGAAAGGGGAGAAATCAGATTTTATTAGAAAAAACCCTCTTTTAGAATTAAGGAGAAAAGCAATTCTCATTTATTAAGGAATGCTGAAAACTGCTACTTCTACCTCAAAAAATGTCTTAAAGATACTTCTTTGAATTAAGAACTTCTCACTTCACATTCCCTGGAGAAGGAATGGCAATGCACTCCAGTATTCTTGCCTGGAGGATCCCGTGGACAGAGGAGCCTGGTGGGCTACCATACACGGGGTCACAGAGAGTTGGGCACGACTGAGTGACTAACAGACACCTCACATTTGAAAAAACTCAGCAGCAAAATCACAGGAGCACAGTCTCTCTGGGTAACATGCTGTACAGGAATATGACCAACCCAAGACCAAATAAAATGGCAACACCGAGCTGTGTGTCTTTAAGCACATCATGTAACTCAGCTGTCCTGAGTATCAGGCTGCCCCTCTGTCAAATAGGATAGTGATATCTGTCTCACAGGATTGTTGTGATGAGACGAAGCTTGTATAAATATTTATCCAGGTAACACACTGGATTTTTTTCAGTTATGAGAAGCACATCCTTCCTTCCACCCTACATATACATTTGACATCAGGCTTCATTTCTGAAATGATATTAGATGCTCCTCATTCATCTCCTTCCCACAACTAAATAAAAAGACTGTGATTCAAGTAAAGAGTATATCTAATTATCAAAGGTATGTTTTAAAATGAAGGAACATGAAAACAATCAGCCTAAAAATATTAATTTCCTTTTTTTCTCTGCCGTTCAGGCACCCTACCATGGTAAGTACCGTTAACCTTTGGTGTCCAAAATGACCTTCTCCTTAATATAACATTTAACACTCCTTGCTATAACATTTAACAACTCTCTTCATTTTTCTAATGAAAATTATCTCAGGGCCCCACTAAGTTGTGAAAGATACTGAACTAATTAAGGCACTAATGGGGACAATCCCAAACTCATGGAGCTGATGTATAAATTTAACAGATTCCTTTAGTATCCTAGTGCTAAGAGAGTCAATAACTCAGGACATTTTTGTGTCTACTGTTAAACCTGAAGAGACAATAGCATAAAATAAGACTACTCCAGACAAACTTGCATATGTGATCACGATTCTCATTATTTCCAAATAGGATGTACGCAAATGATCTTTTGCTTCAGAAGGAGAAAAAAAGTGCTGTGTTACCTTTTTTTGTTAAAAAGAAAGAAAGACGGGCTTCTCCAGGAATCCAAGCTTGCAATGCAAGGGACACCGGTTCCATCCCTGGTACGGGAAGGGTCCCCATGCCACGGAGCAACTAAGCCCACGAGCCACACCACTGAGCCCAGGCATCGCAGCTACTGAAGCTCTCATGCCGCGCCTGTGCACCCCAACAAGAGAAGCCCCTGTAAGGAAAAGCAGCCCCCGCTCGCCAAAACTAGAGAAAGCCCATGTACAGCAATGGATATCCACCACAGCCAATAAATAAATAAATAAATAAATCTTAAACAGAAAGAATGAAAAGGAGGGGGGAGGGGAGGAGAGAGGGAAGAAAAAGAAAGTGAGCACGCCTGGTGCCCAGATCTAGCTTTCAAAAGCCATTTTCCAATAAAAGAAAACTGGCCCCCTGAGAAACGGATGATGATTTCAGGCCTGAGGCGGGAAGCATCAGGATGAGCGCGGAGCATCTTACAGTGACAAAAAGTAAGGAAGAGTGACTATAAACAAAAAACAGACAAAAACAACAAAAAAACACCATAATGGGAGTGTGTCAAAGGGACACAAGATCTGACTGAAAGAACTCCCAATTTGAAACTGAAACAAGTTTAGCCACAAAGTAATACTGCGTTATAATATATATAAAATAAACATCCATGAGTCTACACTGATATAAATAAATAACTGCATAACTCAATAAATGAGGCAGAAGAGACAAATCTCTCATGCAAAAGAAATAAAAAGTGTTCCACTCTATCTGGGCTCCTTAAGCATGGACTGTGCATAGTTACTTCCTTTCAAAGAGTACACTGTAAGGGCAGGAAGCGGGGAAAAAAGAGTACTTTACAGTGACAGAACCTATCACTACCTGAACCAAGAGATTAAGGTCAACATGGACAGTACAAACTATGTTGACAGTACGCACTACCTCTGATATGACGTGATGAAATGGTTCTTCATATCTGTGGTCTAACACATAGCCCCAGTCTAATTAAGGGTAAAGCATCAAACATTCTACAAAGTATCTAACCGTGCATGTGTGCTAAATCGCTTCAATCACGTTCCCTGTGCAACCCCATGGACTGTAGCCCACCAGGCTCCTCTGTCCATAGGATTCTCCAGGCAAGAATGCTGGCTGGAATGGGTTGCCATGCCCTCCTCCAGGGGATCTTCCTGACCCAGGGATCAAATCCATGTCTCTTACCTGTCCTGCATTGGCAGGCAGGTTCTTTACCACTAGTGCCAGAAAGAAAGAAAAGAAAGTAAGTCTCATCAAAAAGAAAGTCTGAAATCACAGCCAAGAAGTGCCTAAAGAGACACAGCTACCAAATACACTGTGATACGGACCATGGAACACAAAGAAGGCCGTTAGATAAAAACTCAGGATATCAGAATACAGCCTTGACTTTATTTAATAATAATGTATCAACATTGGTTCATTAATTTTAACAAACATACCATACTAATGTATTATAAGATATTAATAACAGGGGAAACTGGATGTCACATATATGGGAACCCTGTAGTATCTTTGCAATTTTTCTGTATATCTAAACCTGTTCTAAAATTAAAACTTTACTCAAAATAAGAAATCAAAATATTTAACATATAGTTTAACATTCAGTTCAGTTCAGTCACTCAGTCACATATGACTCTTTGCGACCCCATGGACTGCAGCACGCCAAGCCTCCCTGTCTATCACCAATTCCCGGAGTTCACCCAAACCCATGTCCATTGAGTCAGTGATGCCCTCCAACCATCTCATCCTCTGTCGTCCCTTTCTCCTTCTGCCTTGACCCCTACTTTTCCCAATGTAAACCACTCCTACGTACATACAACATCCTGAGGAAATAAAGGGGGTCTGTATGCAGAGAAGCTGACAATGAAGGCCTTCTTTCAGCTTCCTACAATGTACTGCATTTCACATGTGTGCCTAGGAATTTAACCAAATTTAATGTAACCATAAGGAATTTAAACAAACTAATTCTCACAGGAACACACAAACGGTTTAACATATTTTAGGTAAGAAACAGCAGGTAGAATATAACAATAATTTAAGTATAGGCTAGAAATAAAAGCAGTATTTCTCCCCTTCCTAATATGAGTTCTTTATCAGTCACATGAGGTTTAAAATGATAGTTTTTAACTAATAAAAGCTGATCAGAAGTAGGCCAAAAAACTTCAAAATTATCAAGAGGCCCAGAGGTCCTTAATGCAACTGTGGTGTTGGAGAAGACTCTTGAGAATCCCTTGGACTGCAAGGAGATCCAACCAGTCCATCCTAAAGGAGATCAGTCCTGGGTGTTCTTTGGAAGGACTGATATTGAAGCTGAAACTCCAATACTTTGGCCACCTCATGCGAAGAGCTGATTCATTGGAAAGGACCCTGATGCTGGGAAAGATTGAGGGCAGGAGGAGAAAGGGACAACAGAGGATAAGATGGTTGGATGGCATCACCGACTTGATGGACATGGGTTTGGGTAAACTCCAGGAGTTGGTGATGCACAGGGAGGCCTGGCGTGCTGCGGTTCATGGGGTCGCAAAGAGTTGGTCATGACTGAGTGACTGAACTGACTGACTTATAAACTACAATAAGATATGCAGCAAACAGCACAGTATTTAAGTGACTTAGCTCCAGAACTGGACTACATGAGCAGGAATACTGACAATAAGATTTATTAGCTATGAGACCTTGGACATGTTATTTAATCTCTCTATGAGTTACTGGCATCTGTAGAATGATGGTAATAATAATTTCTACCTTACAGAATTGGTGGAAGTATTTTAAGAGATATTTCACTAAAGTATTTAGAACAACATTTGGCACACGGTAGGCACTCAATAAATATTAGTTATGACTGGGAGTAAAGCATTATGGGAGTATTCATGAAAATCTTTTATACCACTACAGAATTCATTAATTACCTTTTGGCAAAGAACTTAGAAGACATCAAATTCAGAAATGAAACACATTTTTTTTTCTTTTTTATGGATAAGTAAGAATAGCCTGTTCTAGGATATTACATACAGATTCAGGTCTTTGAGAATGCTCCATCAATGTCTCCTGCCTAATTAGTTAAAAGTTATATTGATAGTGTGGCCACAAACAGCTGATAGCAAATACTTCACTAGGACTCAGGAACAGTATACATACCCTCAAATCAGGAGAAAAGTTCTCTGCAGAAGTTGATATGGAATCCGATGAGACAACAGAAGCTGATTTTGTATGCACTGAATTCTCTGAATGAGAAGTGGAAGCACTACAAGATACAAAAGCACAGGACATTTGAAAAATGGGCGTGTTAAAAATTCAGAAATTTCATTAACTGTAACCCCACTGTTTATTAAAACTTCTACTGCCAACCAGTCCAATATTGCCTATTCAATCTTATCTCTAAATACTGGTAAATTGCAAGCTCTATTCCTAAGAATAGGGCTAAGTAGTCTTACCATCCACATTCCCTCTAGACAGGCTTCCCCAGTATTTATGAGTACACTCCAGGTTAATTCTTTCTTTTTATCTAACCATCCAATTAATCACTCAATTATCAGGCCAATGTGCAAAAAACCATTACACCAGGCACTATGATTTGGAGATAAATAGGGCAAAGCTCTCACGTTCATAAAGCTCACAAGCTTGTTGAAGAGACAGATAAATAGTGCAATGTGATAACTCTAACTATACACATACATACACCCCCTAGGTGGACAGAGAGCAGAGAGACAGAGAAGCACCATGATTATGAATCCGGAAAAAGGAAAAGAAAGTACCTAACTCTACCCAGGAAAGTTCAGGGAAGACATTACAGAGCAGGTGATATCTGAACTGAGGCTTGAAAGATAGGAAATCGCCAGGCTGACAAACAAGCAAGGGAATTCCAAAAACAAACAAAAAACACTAAAAGTATAGAATTATCAAAGAGCGTAGAACACTTGAGAAACTACAAATAGTTTGGCAGGGCCAGATGAGCAGAAGGGGAAAAGATAATGATGGAAAGACAAGCCTGTCCTTGTACCTTGTAACTTTCCCCCACAACCATATTGTGTGTTTTTAACACACAATTTAAATATGTTAAATATGTTAAATATCCTATGTTAAATATCCATTTTTTCCATTACACTAAGTAATCACACTCGATACTTTTATTCTCTTAAATTCTTATAGAACTTTGGATACCTGATCACATACTGCCTTTTACTGTTTATTGGTCTCAAGTATGTAAATGTTGTCTCACCAATTAAAATTTCAAAGTCCCAAGAAGGACGACTGTGTCTTTATTTTCTATAAAATCTACTTCAGTGCCTTTGTATATAGTTAACGTGTATTATGTTTATTAAATTAAAAAATACAGTGACAATAAACCAATGCCACAAACTGTATGATTTACATCATTTCCTTTTATCAGTAGAAGAAACTTACATTATTTAAGGAAGAAAAATCAATGGTAGGAAAATCCCAAACATTTTGAACTGAAACTTAAAGTTCTGACTAAGAAATACATTTTTCTAAAGCTTCACTCCCAACATATTAAAAGCCTACTTCACACAAAAAGTCAAGATTCTGATGGAATAATCCACCTTGAGGTTGTGATATTTAGAAAGCATATTTTTGTTTTAAAATTTGTCCACCATAATACCTGCATGTAGCGACTATAAATTATGTTTACAATGTGAAAATCATCTCCCCTCAAATAACTGCCAGTTCATTTTTATTGAGGTTTGGATACTAAAAATACTGTATATATTTTAGGTATACAACATGATATTCTGATATATGTATTCACTATGAAATGATCACCACAATAAAGCTAATTGAGACACCATAACCTCACACAGTTACTTTTCTTTTTGTGGTGAGACAATTTGAGATCTACCATCTTGGCAATTTCAAGTATACAATATTATTAAACTACAGTCACTATGCTATATATTAGGTACCCAGACATAATTTATATCTGAAAATCTGTCCCTTTTGATCAGACAAGTTTTTCCCCCTTATCAGATAGGATTTGAAAACATTTTCTCTCACTCTGTCGGTCACTTTGATGTAGTCCTAATAGTTTGTTTTTGTTTTTGTTACCTGCCCTCTAACGGTGGCAAATCCGAGAAACCATTCTCAAGACCAGTACCAAAGAACTTTTCCCCAATGTTTTCCTCCGGGAGTTTTACAGATTCAGGTCTTACTTTTAAATGCTTAATCCACTTTGGTTGATTTCTGTGTGTGATGTATTATAAGGGTCCAATTTCACCCTTGTGCATATGCATATCCATTTTCACCAACACTAGTCATTGAAGAGTCTATCATTTCCCCACTGTTCATTCCTGGTGCTGTTTTCAAAGGTAGATTGACTGTATGTATACACGTGTAGTTCTACCAATCTGTTCTGCTGTCCACTGTTTTGATAACCACAGCCTTGCAATACAGCTTGAGGTTAGGAAGTGTGATCCCTCCAGCTCTGTTCTTTGTGCTCAAGACTGCATTAGCCATTTTGGGTTTTTCATGGTTCCATACTGACTTCAAGATTGTTTTTTCTATATGTGTAAAATGTCATTAGAATTTTTATGTAGCATGCATTGAATCTGTAAATCACTTTAGGCAGCAATGACATTTTAACAAGATTAATTTTACCAATTCATTAACACAGGATAACTTTCTATCGATTTGTGTCTTTTTCAATTTCTTCCATCATTGTTTTATAGTTTTCTTCATACAGGTCTTTAACTTCCTTGGATAGTTTTATTCCTTAGTATTGTATTTTTTTTTTTTTTGCTATTAATTTGTTTCCTTAATGTCTTTTTTGGAAAACGCATTATTAGTATATAGAAACAACTGACTTCTGCATGTTGATTTTGTATCCTGCTACTTTCCTGAATGTATTAGCTTTTTGTACAGTTTTTTACAATGTTCCATGTATAAAATCATGCTATCTACGTTTTTATGTATTTATACAATGCGAAAATCATCTCCCTCAAAATAATCACTTCATTTAAATGAATGAAAATGCCATTCCACTGGGAACACTTCAAAAAAATGTTTTTCAAATACAAACATCCCTTTAACTATTTCAAAGTATAATTGTGGTTAATTGTTTTTGTGTCCAAGAAACTATAATATGACAAGGGAACAGTCATAAGAATTCTATTTTCGAGCTTTATAGTGTAAGGAAAGAGAAATTGATAGGCTGAGAATGATTTCTTTTTTTCTGTACCAATTTAGGATTAATTAAAATAACACTAAACATAAAATAACAAGGAAAACAATAAAAATTTAGGCACAGTACTCTGACAAATATTGTTTGCTGCCTACTCCATATATATACACAGTCCTTTCTTTCCTGATCTGCATGAGGACAGTTACGATGAGCCCAAGAGGACATGCTTGTTTTTGGTTCTTTTGTGTCTAGGAGAGAATGTGACACAATTTTGGTCCATGAAATTTAAGGGGCTGGAGGGGACACACGTGTGACTATATCTTAGTATTGTTCTTGTGATTATAGCAAACACAGATACACATACCACTACCACCACCACAACCGCTGAAAGTTCTGGTATAAACATGAACTGGATACTCAAGACTGAAGGTGGCAACAGAATGCAGAGCTCTATTTTCAAGTTATTTGTCCCCTGTCATATGGGCTTTGTACATGATTCTGATCACCATGGCTACTAGGCTACTTCACTTCCACTGTTCTTTTCCATTTCTCCACTGTTCATCTTGAGGTCAAGCCCTCTATGTTTACCTTTTATGAACTGTCCCATAAATAAGCTTTGTATTTCCCTGAATTCATACCATTGCTCATGCAACTCCAAAACAGAATGCCCATTTATCTTCCCTGGTTGCTCAGACAGTAAAGAGTCTGCCTGCAGTGTGGGAGATCCGGCTTCAATCCCTGGGTCAGGAAGGTCTCCTGAAGAAGGAAATGGCAACCCACTCCAGTCTTCTTGCCTGGAAAATTCCATGGACAGAGGAGCATGGCAGGCTACAGTCTATGGGATCGCAAAGAGTTGAACACGACTGAGCTAATTCTCTTTCTATTTATTAACATCCTACTGTTACTTACTCTTTAAGACCCAGTTAAAAGGCCGGTTTTTCCAAGAAGTCTTCCTAGGTCATCCAGTGGAATAAAACCCAATCATCTATACTTCTGCCTATATTCTATGAAGTGAAGTGAAGTTGCTTAAACCTCTGAGCCACCAGGATACCCAAATCCTATACTCTATAATGGCATTTAAATCTTTAGACTAGAGCTCTTTAGTTACACTGCTTCCTCCCTTTAAAAGATAAACTGCTAGAGAATAAGAATTGGCAAGGCATCTGAATTCTGACCAAAGACTACAGTCTGCTAATCTCATTAAGTTTGGAGAAGGAAATGGCAACCCACTTCAGTTTTCTTGCCTAGAGAATCCCATGGACAGAGGAGCCTGGTGGGCTACAGTCCATGGGGTCGCAGAGAGTCAGACATGACTCAGCAACTCAACAACAACAATCTCACTAAGTAACCAATGCCGCTTTGGTCCTCAGTTTTCCTAGGCCCATAAACTTCACCACACAAACT
The DNA here is from genome assembly GCF_029378745.1 of Bos indicus. Lineage (NCBI taxonomy): Eukaryota > Metazoa > Chordata > Mammalia > Artiodactyla > Bovidae > Bos > Bos indicus. The sequence goes on along the minus strand of NC_091774.1, from coordinate 14,744,747 downwards.
TCAATCCAAACATTCTTATTATCCTTGTCATCCTGAACCTCTTCAAAAATGCCAGACCTTCAAGTCCGACTCTGTATTTCCTCTGTCCATTTTCCCTGCCCAAGTCTTCCTTCAGCTAACTTTTCCTTTACACTGGACTTTTTACGCCATATGGAATAAATTCTCTTCTATCTTCAACCAAATTCTCCCCTCTACCTCTTTGCTTCAGCTGAGATCTCCTTCCAGGAGCCCACTTCCCCGCAGCCTTTTCTAGAGAAGACTCTTGTCCGACATCTAACAAAATCCAAAGGTGAAACCAGCATTCCCCCAGCTCCTGTCTCATGCTTTCACACTAGTGTTACTTTTCCATCTCCATATATAACAGCCTTCTTCCTCCGAGGTGCTTGGTATTTGGGCATACAACCTCTCTATCACCCATTCCCCTTTTAATCACTGCTTCTCACATTAGCGAAGACTTCTACTAACCTGGCTCACTTTCTCCTCTTAAAGCTTCTTTCTACTCCAAAACTGGCCTTCGTGGTGGGAATTTTAATGTTCACAGGGACAAACTAGCAACCACCTAGCTCAAAATTCCTCACTTCCTACATTCCTCATCTACATCCCCAACTAAGCAATGTGCTTCTACAGCACATACCGCACTTTACCATTTCTGGAAGCTACCCAGTCTTTGTCATCGAAAACTCAAGGAAACCAGTATCTGACCGCAGACGCTATGCTTTCCAAACATCTCACTTTCTTAACTTTCCCTTCATCGAATCTTCAATCCAGTGGTGACAACTCATCCCTCAACTTCTCCGTTTGTCCTTATTCTTCATGCTTATTGTTCTCTCTCCCCCACTTCACCTCCTTCTCCATCCAACCTCAAATACCCAGTGTAACAGTTTACATTCTCTTTCAAAAAACACTCAGTGTCCTGTTTCTATCCACTGACCACCCCTGCCCTGCTAATCCCTAAATTCAGATCAATATAACTATCTACCTTCTTCTGTGCTAATGGAGTAAATCCTCACATGGGGCCATTTTAAACTCACCGTTAGAAATATTAGCTAGACCCCAGGCAGTGCTCAGCAATACTCCCACTTCCCAAGTGAGCTTTCTAAACCATCACCATTTTTTTCCCAAACCAATCACTCCAACCAATCCAAAGTTCTATAGAGTCCACCTCCCTACCATCTCTTGAATGTATCCTTTTTAATATCTTAATTTTTACTGTCTTAGCGCAACACCTTTTCCCTCAACTACTCATTCAATACATCATTCCAAACTAATACCAAAGTGATCTTTCAAAAACAGATCTGATCCTATCATTCCTCTGCTTAAGACTTTTTTTAAAAAACTGACATATAATGGATATATAACATTAGTTTCAGATGTACAGCCTAATGATTCAATATTTGTATATACTGTGCAGTAATCATAGAAAATCTCATTAACATCCATCACCACATATATTAACAATTTGTTTCTTCTGATGAGAACTTTTAAAATCAACTCTCTTAGCAACTCTCAACTGAACATTATTATTAACTATCGTCACCATGGTATACATCACATCCCCACAACTTGTTTATTTCATAACCAGAGGTATGTATTTTGACCACCTTTCCCCATTTCACCCATTCCTCCCAACCCAAATCGCCTGCCTCTGGCAACCACCAATCCGCACTCTGTACCTATGAGTTTGGTTTTTGTTTTTCAGATTCCACATGTATTTGTGACATCATATAGCATTTGTCTTTCTCTGACTTATTTCACTTACATAATGCCCTCAAGATCCACCCATGCTGTTGCAAATGGCAGTATTTTCTTCTTTTTATGGTTAAATACCACCCACTGTGTCTCTGTGTGTGTGTATCTGTGTGTGTGTGTGTGTGTGTGTGCGCGCGTGTGTGTGTAGCACATTTTCTTTATCCATTCACCCATCAATGGACCTTTAGGTTGCTTCCATGTCTTGGTTACTGTAAATAATGCTGCAGTTAACGTGGGAGTGCAAATACCTTTTCAAGTTCGTGTTTTTGTTTTTCTCAGAAAAATATCCAGAAGTCAAATTGCTGCATCACATGGTAGTTCTATGCTTAATTTTTGGAGGAACCTCCGTCCTTTTTCCGTAGTGGCTGCACCAATTTATATTCCAACCAACAGTCTACCAGGGTTCCCTTTTATCCATATCCTGACCAGCATTCACGATTTTCTGTCTTTTTGATAATTGCCATTCTAACAGGTATGAAGGACAGGGCAGCCTGGTATGCTGCAGTCCACAGGGTCTCAAAGAGTGGGACAGGACTGAGTGACTGAACAGCAACTGAACAACAACAGGTATGAAGTGATATCCCACTGTGCTTCTGACTTGCAATCCCTCCTTAAACCTTCAAAGGAGTATGTCAAGGCTGTATATTGTCACCCTGCTTATTTAACTTATCATGAGAAATGATGGGCTGGAAGAAGCACAAGCTGGAATCAAGATTGCTGGGAGAAATATCAATAACCTCAGATATGCAGATGACACCACCCTCATGGCAGAAAGTGAAGAGGAACTCAAAAGCCTCTTGATGAAAGTGAAAGTGGAGAGTGAAAAAGTTGGCTTAAAACTCAACATTCAGAAAACTAAGATCACGGCATCTGGTCCCATCACTTCATGGGAAATAGATGGGGAAACAGTGGAAACAGTGACAGACTTTATTTTGGGGGGTTCCAAAATCACTGCAGATGGTGACTGCAGCCATGAAATTAAAGGATGCTTACTCCTTGGAAGGAAAGTTATAACCAACCTAGACAGCATAGTCAAAAGCAGAGACATTACTTTCCCGACAAAGGTCTGTCTAGTAAAAGCTATGGTTTTTCCAGTGGTCATGTATGGATGCGAGAGTTGGACTGTGAAGAAAGCTGAGTGCTGAAGAATTGATGCTTTTGAACTGTGGTGTTGGAGAAGACTCTTGAGAGTCCCTTGGACTGCAAGGAGATTCAACCAGTCCATTCTGAAGGAGATCGGTCCTGGGTGTTCATTGGAAGGACTGATGCTAAAGCTGAAACTCCAAAACTTTGGCCATCTCATGCTAAGAGTTGACTCATTGGAAAAGACTGATGCTGGGAGGGATTGGGGGCAGGAAGAGAAGGGGACGACAGAGGATGAGATGGCTGGATGGCATCACCGACTTGATGGACCTGAGTTTGAGTGAACTCTGGGAGTTGGTGATGGACAGGGAGGCCTGGCGTGCTGCGATTCATGGGGTCACAAAGAGTTGGATATGACTGAGCGACTGAAATGAACTGAACTGACTATATACTGCCTACAGAATCGTGCCCAAACTCCTTAGCACAACACCTTAAGTCTTCCATGATCGGGCCTTTGTTCCATATATCTAGCCATAGCTTCACTCAACTGAACCCACTGGGAATGGCATGCAGACTCTCTAAGTTCTTTAGCCATCTCATGCATCTGCACCTTTGCTGCTGACTCTGCTGTCTTTGCCTGTAATGTCCTTCATACACTTCCCTGTTTGTCCCTATCCATCTTATAAACATAACTGCTTCTTCCTTCAATGTACACTGTACATATTTCTATTGCAATACCTGTAAAATTTTATTGTATTTACTCATCTATGAGTCCCTCTTCTCCGACATTTTTGTTGTTGTTTGCTATTCCAAGATCCTTCACCAAAGATCGTTTCCTCAACTTGCTTACAACAAAATATGTAAAGCGTCTAAAAAAAAAGTAGCACCACGTGACTAACTGCTATTATTTACAACAAATGTTATTACACAGAAACTACCCCACCCCAAGTCAGATTAGCTGCATAAATTTAAAAATTATAGTGGCAATGTTGCTGTTTCACTTCTCATTATTACTACTTCCAGCTGTGACATACAAGTCAGAATACAAATGTGCCTCAGTGACTATACCTTAGGCTTATAAGGGGTCGGGGTGCGGAGCAGACAGCAAGAACTATAATTGAAGACCTCGTATTCACAAAATAAGAAATTATATTTTGGAAAACATTATGTTAGACAATATGGATTCAGAAGTGAAAGACATCCAACTTGAAACTGATAATATAAAAGTAACTTTTTTCTATACTAAAAAGCTCAAGTGTTCTATAAAGTAATAAAAAGGAAACATGGTAGTACTACCAGAAGACAACTAATTATGTCACCAAAAATAACCTTTCTCTGGAAAAAATTTGAGTAAAAATTAACGCTCTTTTGCCTATTATGTTTTCCACAGAACTACTTTCCCAAAACTGTTTACTTCAATTTGACAGCCACTTCAATTGCATGAAGTCATGTCCATTAAGGAACAGTTTATATTATTTTTTCTTCTTCCCTTCCTTTCTTTCACATTGAATATGATTTTTATTTCCCATTTTCATGTCTCACTCTAGCTCAATACACTTTGGATGAAAAAAGCCAGAATCAACTCTTAACTGGATGTTCTCAGTGATGTTAGTCCCATCACTTTTTAATATATAATATTCAAATCTATAAGAATAATTTTCTTCTAACATCACTCCAACAATTATTTAGCACTTGCATTCATTATGATGAAAGTGCACACACTGCTACCCAATTACCTCCAAATCAAATTAAATCTCTTAACAGTATTCAGAGTGCCAAGGTGCTCCACCATATCTAATTCTAGCTCAAGTTTACATTTCACTCCAGCCAGACACACCTGTTGGAGAAGGCAATGGCACCCCACTCCAGTACTCTTGCCTGGCAAATCCCATGGACGGAGGAGCGTGGTAGGCTGCAGTCCATGGGGTCTCGAAGAGTTGGACACAACTGAGCGACTTCCCTTTCACTTTTCACTTTCATGCACTGGAGAAGGAAATGGCAACACACTCCAGTGTTCTTGCCTAGAGAATCCCAGGGACGGGGGAGCCTGGTGGGCTGCTGTCTATGGAGTCACACAGAGTCGGACACGACTGAAGTGACTTAGCAGCAACAGCAGCAGACACACCTGTTCCTTGCCACTGGTCATGAGAATCAGTCTTCTCCATTTCCACTCTAAATATTTTTTAACTTAGTCTCCAAACTGTCTTCTCTTCTGACCAACTCTGGTTTTTAACCACCTCAAACTTATTCTGAAGGTATATTTTCCACAATAAATCAGTCCTGTTATTCTTACTGATTCAATAAGTCATTTCAAAACCTTTGTAATTGGTTACGTTTATATTGATGTACTGTTTATACTGATTCAATTTTCAATATTGAACTGTCTATACTGATTCACTGCATAACACACATATTTCTTCAAAAAAATTAACAATTATAAAACCCTATATACAAAACTTTGCTGTACATCTGGCTGCAGGATGTAGCTCTTCTCTGGCTGTCCCCAGATTTCCCATACCAGACCCAACTCCTTCCTTAACTACCTTCCCCTGTCGCCTAGAAGAAATGGAGTAGCCCTCATAGTCAACAAAAGAGTCTGAAATGAAGTACTTGGGTACAATCTCAAAAATGACAGAATGATCTCTGTTTCCAAGGCAAACCATTCAATATCACAGTAATCCAAGTCTATGCCCCAACTACAGGGGCATATGGTTGGGGCATGGACTTTAGCTTCAGCAAGAAGAAGCTGAAAAAGCTGAAGTTGAACAGTTCTATAAAAACCTACAAGACCTTCTAGAACTAACACCCAAAAAAGATGTCCTTTTCACCACAGTGGACTGTAATACAAAAGTAGGAAGTCAAAATCTACCTGGAGTAACAGGCAAATTTGACCTTGGAGTACAAAATGAAGCAGGGCAAAGGCTAATACAGTTTTGCCAAAAGAATGCACTGGTCAAAGGAAACACCCTCTTCCAACAACACAAGAGAAGACTCTACGCATTGACATCACCAGATGGTCAATACCAAGAATAGACTAATTATATTCTTTGTAGCCAAAGATGAAGAAGCTCTATACAATCAGCAAAAACAAGACCAGGAGCTTACTGTGGCTCAGATCATGAACTCCTTATTGCCAAATTCAGACTTAAATTGAAGAAAGTGGAGAAAACCACTAGACCATACAGCCATGACCTAAATCAAATTCCTTACGATTATACAGTGGAAGTGACAAATAGATTCAAGGGATTAGATCTGATAGACAGAGTGCCTGAAAAACTATGGAGAGAGGTTTGTGACTCTGTACAGGAGGCAGTGATGAAGACCATCCCCAAGGAAAGAAATGCAAAAAAGCAAAACGGTTGTCTGAGGAGGCCTTACAAATAGCTGAGAAAAGGAGAAGCTAAAGGCAAAGGAGAAAAGGAAAGATATACCTATCTGAATGCAGACTTTCAAAGAATAGCAAGGGGAGATAAAACAGCCTTCCTCAGTGATCACTGCAAAGAAAGAGAGGAAAACAACAGAATGGGAAAGACCAGAGATCTCTTCTCTTCAACAGAAGCAGAAGATATTAAGAAGAGGTAGCAAGAATACACAGAAGAACTGTACAAAAAAGATCTTAATGACTCAAATAACCACAATGGTGTGATCACTTAAGTAGAGTCAGCCATCCTGGAAAGTGAAGTCAAGTGGGCCTTAGGAAGCATCACTATGAACAAAGCTAGTGGATGTGATGGAATTCTACCTAAGCTATTTCAAATCCCAGAAGATGATGCTGTGAAAGTGCTGCACTCAATATGCCAGCAAATCTGGAAAAGTCAGCAGTGGCCACAGGAAAGGAAAGGTCAGTTTTCATTTCAATCCCAAAAAAAGGCAAAGCAAAAGAATGTTCAAAATACCACATAATTGCACTCATCTCACACTCTAGTAAAATAATGCTCAAAATTCTCCAAGCCAGGCTTCAACAGTATGTGAAACGAGAACTTCCAGATGTTCAAGCTGGATTTAGAAAAGGCAGAGGAGACAGAGATCAAATTGCCAACATCTGCTAGATCACTGTAAAAGCAAGAGAGTTTCAGAAAAACATCTACTTCTGCTTTATTGACTACATCAAAGCCTTTGACTGTGTGGATCACAACAAACTGGAAAATTCTTCAACAGATGGGAATACCTGACCACCTAACATGCCTCCTGAGAAATCTGTATGCAGGTCCAGAAGCACAGTCAGAACCAGATATGAAACAATGGATTGTTTCCAAATTGGGAAATGAGTAAGTCAAGGCTGTATAGTGTCACCCTGCTTATTTAACTCATACGCAGAGTACATCATGTGAAATGCTGGGCTGGATGAAGCACAAGCTGGAATCAAAACTGCTGGGAGAAATATCAAAAACCTCAGATACATAGATGACACCACCCTTATAACAAAAAGGGAAAAAAAACTAAAGAGCCTCTTGATGAGAATGAAAAAGCTGGCTTAAAGTTCAATATTCAAAAAACAAAGATCACGGCACCCGGTCCCATCACTTCATGGCGAATAGATGGGGAAACAATGGAAACAGTGACAGACTTTATTTTCTTGGGCTCCAAAATCACTGCAGATGGTGATTGCAGCCATGAAATTAAAAGACACTTGCTCCTTAGAAGAAAAGCTATGACCAACCTAGACAGCATAATAAAAAGCAGAGACATTACTCTCCTGATAAAGGTCTGTCTAGTCAAAGCTATGGTTTTTCCAGTAGTCATGTATGGATGTGAGAGTTGGACTATTTAGACAGCTGAGCGCCGAAGAATTGATGGTTTTGCACTGCGGTGTTGGAGAAGACTCTTGAGAGTCCCTTGGACTGCAAGGAGATCCAACCAGTCCATTCTAAAGGAGATCAGTCCTGGGTTTTCATTAGAAGGACTGATGCTGAAGCTGAAATTCCAATACTTTGGCCACCTGATGCGAAGAACTGACTCACTGGAAAAGACCCTGATGCTGGGAAAGATTGAAGGCAGGAGGAAAAGGGGACGACAGAGGATGAGGTGGTTGGATGGCATCACCGATTTGATGGACATTAGTTTGAGCAAGCTCCAGGAGTTGGTGATGAACAGGGAAGCCTGGCGTGCTGCAGTCCATGGTGTCACAAAGACTTGGACACAACTGAACTGAACCTATACGAAACACTAGATTACAGAACAGCCTCTGCCCTTGAGACTTCAGCCAGAAACAGACATTATATACCACATAGGCACATCAATAATACCATAAGAGCTACAAATAAGGGCTAGGGGAAAAAAAAAAAAAACTCAAAGAAAATGGTAATAACTTAAGGATTGGAGAAAAGAAGAAATACATTCAGCTGAACCATTTGAAACTGAGGGAAAAAAAAAACTCAAAAGTAGGGGAAGATAGTTTCATATTCCTTCTGGAGTTACTGAGGATTTTTTAATATATACACCATATATACAGTATTCCATTTCTATTAAAAAATTTCTTAGGACATAGAGCAAACATTTTGTAAAAGAGACTATGTCTTAGGGCTTCCCTGGTGGCTCGGTGGTAAAGAATGCACCTGCCAATACAGGAGACGTGGGTTCAATCCCCGATGTGGGATGACCCCATATGCTGCAGAGCAACTAAGCCTGCAGGCCACTACTATTGAGCTTGTGCTCTAGGAGGCTGGTAGCTGCAACTGCTGAGCCAACGAGCCACCAATTACGGAAGGCCACGCGCTCTAGAGCCTGTGCTCTGCAACAGAAGCCATGGCAGTGAGAAGCCCGCGCAGAGCAGCTAATCCCTGCTCTCTGCACTAGTGAAAAGCCTATGCAGCAACAAAGACCACCACAGCCAAAAATAATAAATAAATAAATAAATATTTTTTTAAAAGAGAGACCATGTCTTATGTGAATGACAAATAATACACAACTGGTGGGAATCTTTTTTTTTTTTTTGGACTGCTATTTCCCAAATGGTTAAAGAAAAAGTTGTTGAGAATTAAGAAACCAGGATTTTAGTCCATTCTAGCTAACAGTAGTATCTGCAGCCTTAATCCCCACTCTCCATTATAGCTCCATTATCCGTGAAAAGTACCGATTTGACTATTTTAGTGGTTAGCTTTTTGATGGTCAGATACTTCTTTGAAAATCTCATGAAAACTATTCCCTGAACTGTTTCCAACGTCAGGAACTTTAAGGTCAAGAATCATGTCTTGATGGCCTCTTTTAGTTCTAACATAGTCCAGAGCTTCAGAAATGAGTATTCTACCTTTTGAAATATTCACACAATTATCTATACAAATACTGAAAAATGAAATTGTCCAAAAGGCATATGTGCATGTATGTGTATATATACGTTAAGTGTTTTCTAATTAGGTAATCAGAGACTTGAATAAATTTTATTTAAGACTCACAGCTTAAATAGAAATATTCCAATATTGTATTTCATACAACCGAGTCAAAAGGAAACTAAATCCAACAGCTACACTTATTTTACAAACTCTGGGCTATCACTTTGTAAACTCAACACCCCAATTACAGATAAACAGAAATAATACTCTATCAAGAAATATTTTCATTGTTTTAATATCAAGTGACTTTTATCAGAAACTATTTACCTTTCACTGTTTAAGTATTTAAACAATGAAATTAAATATTTTCATTGTTTTTATATCAAGTGATTTCATCAGAAACTATATCTTTTAAAATACACTTGAAAAACATTTTAATTAGCTAAGTAATGATTCTTTTTTCCTTTTTTGAAAAAAAAACCACCACAGATGGGCCACAGAAGTCTTCCCATCATGTCACTTCAAGTGCAATGGAAAGACCTTCACCGTCTGCCTCCCTGGCCCTACCACACATCATCAACAGCTTCCTCCATTCAGATTCCTGAGCTTAACGATTCTGTATCAAACATCATAAATTTCAAAACATATCTGTAGTAATTTATGGGAGACACCTCCATAAAAATATACATACAGTTGGTTAAGTTAACTTTTCTAAATAAATAATTTCATCAGAATGAAGGAGAACACAAGAACGTAAGCCCAGTGACTCAGGAGCGTCGTCCTTGCCCATGGCCGCCGTGCCCAGGTTTACGAGGCTTCCCGGTCTGTGATCTGCACTCTTCACCTAACCTGTGGCCTCAGCACACTGGACTCATTATTAGCTTCAGTGGCCTGACTCACTGGAGTGCTTAGCCTCTGCCAAGGTGAAAAACGAAAACACATGACTTGGAGTAATCTTGGTACTTGCATTTCTGCCAACACGCTCATGTTTCTTTCAAACACCACATGTGCTTTTCCTTCACCAGTCTCTTTCCAAATCTGCACACCATATTCCATTTCTTAAGAGTTTAGCTACCTTCCACATTACAGCAAATTGTCTATCTTCAATGGTTCCATTTGCTTAGTACCCACTCCTTCACCAATTCCTTCCACTTTGGCTTTTGACTCTACCAAGTCTTTAAAATGGCTCCTTAATATATTTAACGGAGAAGGCAATGGCACCCCACTCCAGTACTCTTGCCTGGAAAATCCCATGGATGGAGGAGCCTGGTAGGCTGCAGTCCATGGGGTCGCTAAGAGTCGGACACGACTGAGCGACTTGGCTTTCACTTTTCACTTTCATGCACTGGAGAAGGAAATGGCAACCCACTCCAGTGTTCTTGCCTGGAGAATCCCAGGGACAGGGGAGCCTGGTGGTTGCCGTCTATGGGGTCACACAGAGTCGGACACTACTGAAGTGACTTAGCATTAGCAATATATTTATTAATGATCTGAATTTTTTTTTTTTTAAAAAAGGGTCTTTACCAGTTCTGATATTATAAATTCAGCTCTAATTAGCATATTCTTTTGGTTATTTCATATCCAAGTTTAATTTCATCAATACTGTTGAGCACCTACTATATGCAAGATACTACTATTCTAGGAGTTACTAGGTATTAATACAGAGATAAACAACAAGGTTGCTGCCCCTAGTGAACTTTCACTCCAAAGTATTTACTGCACGACACAATATACAATACAAAAAATAAATGAGAGAGAAGAACTTAAGGATCTGGACTAACAGCTTCAGAAGGTTCTTTGGGATTGGGGAAAAAAATGACCTTTAACACTCCTACGGCCACTGCTGAGTTTTCCAAATTTGCTGGCATATTGAGTGCAGCACTTTCACAGCATCATCTTTTAGGATTTGAAATAGCTCAACTGGAATTCCATCACCTCCACTAGCTTTGTTCGTTATGACGCTTCCTAAGGCCCACTTGACTTTGCATTCAGGATGTCTGGCTCTAGGTAAGTGATCACACCATCATGGTTATCTGGGTCATGAAGATCGTTTTTGTATAGTTCTTTGTATTCTTGCCACCGTTTCTTAATATCTTCTATTTCTGTTAGGTCCATACCATTTCTGTCCTTTATTGAGCCCATCTTTGCATGAAATGCTCCCTTGGTATCTCGAATATTCTTGAAGAGATCACTAGTCTTTCCCATTCTATGGTTTCCTCTATTTCTTTGCACTGATCACTGACAAAGGCTTTATTTGCTATTTTTTGAAACTCTGCATTCAGATGAGTATATCTTACCTTTTCGACTTTGCCTTTAGCTTCTCTTCCTTTCTCAGCTATTTGTAAGGCCTCCTCAGACAACCATTTTGCCTTTTTGCATTTCCATTTTGCACTGCCATTCTGATGGTCTTGAACACTGCCTCCTGTACAGTGTTACAAACCTCTGTCCATAGTTCTTCAGGCACTCTAACAGATCTAATCCCTTGAATCTATTTGTCACTTCCACTGTATAATCGTAAGGGATTTGATTTAGGTCATGCCTGAATGATCTAATGGTTTTCACTACTTTCTTCAATTTAAGTCTGAATTTGGCAATAAGGAGTTCATGATCTGGGCCATAGTCAGCTCCCAGTCTTGTTTTTGCTAACTATATAGAGCTTCTCCATCCTTGGCTGTAAAGAATATAATCAATCTGATTCCAGTAATGACCATCTGGTGATGTCCGTGTGTAGAGTCTTCTCCTGTGTTGTTGGAAGATGGTGTTTGCTATGACCAGTGCGTTCTCTTGGCAAAACTCTGTAAGTCTTTGCCCTGCTTCATTCTGTACTCCAAGGCCAAATTTGCCTGTTATTCCAGGTAGCTCTTGACTTCCTACTTTTGCATTACAGTCCCCTATGACAAGAAGGACATCTTTTTAGGGTAATAGTTCTAGAAGGTCTTGGAGGTCTTCATAGAACCATTCAACTTTAGCTTCTTCAGCATTACTGGTTGGGGCACAGACCTGGATTACTGTGATACTGAATGGTTTGCCTTGGAAACAGAGACCATTCTGTCATTTTTGAGACTGCACCCAAGTACTGCATTTCAGACTCTTTTGTTGACTATGAAGTTACTCCATTTCTTCTAAGGGATCCGTGCCCATAGTAGTAGATATGATGGTCATGTGAATTAAATTCACCCCTTCCAGTCATTTTAGTTCACTGATCCTAAACTGTTGATGTCCACTCTTGTCATCTCCTGTTTGACCTCTAATTTATTTTGATTCATGGACCTAACATTCCAGGTTCCTATGCAACACTGCTCTTTAGAGCATCGGACTTTACTTCCATCACCAATCACATCCACAACCAGGCATTGTTTTCGCTTTGGTTCCATCTCTTCATTCTTTCTGGAGTTATTTCTCCATTCTTCTCCAGTAGCATATTGGGCACCTAGCGACCTGGGGTGTTCATCTTTAAGTACACTCATCTCACACGCTAGGAAAGTAATGCTCAAAATTCTCCAAGCCAGGCTTCAACAGTACATGAACCATGAACCTCCAGATGTTCAAGCTGGATTTAAAAACGCAGATGAATGAGAGATCAAATTGCCAACATCCACTGGATCATCAAAAAAGCAAGCGACTTTCAGAAAACCATCTACTTCTGCCTATTGATTACGCCAAAGCCTTTAACTATGTAGATCAAAACAAACTGTGGATTATTCTTCAAGAGATGGGAATACCTGACCACCTGACCTGCCTCTTGAGAAATCTGTATGCAGGTCAAGAAGCAACAGTTAGAACTGGGCATGGAAAAACAGACTGGTCCCCAACTGGGAAAGGAGTACATCAAGGCTGTACATTGTCACCCTACTTATTTAACTTATATGCAGAGTATATCATGAGAAACACTGGGCTAGATGAAGCACAAGCTGGAATCAAGACTGCCGGGAGAAATATCAATAACCTCAGATATGCAGATGACACCACCCTTATGGCAGAAAGTGAAGAGGAACTAAAGAGCCCCTTGATCAAAGTGAAAAAGGACAGTGAAAAAGCTGGCTTAAAACTCAACATCAAAAAACAAAGATCATGGCATCCGGTCCCATCACTTCATGGCAAATAGATGGGAAAACAATGGAAACAGTGACAGACTTTATTTTCTTGGACTCCAAAATCACTGCAGATGGTGACTGCAAGCCATGAAATTAAAAGATGCGTGTTCCTTGGAAGAAAAGCTATGACCAATCTAGATGGCATATTAAAAAGCAGAGACATTACTTTCCCAACAAGGGACTGTCTAGTCAAAGCTATGGTTTTTCCAGTAGTCAAATATAAATGTCAGAGTTGGACTATATAGAAAGCTGAGCACCGAAGAACTGATGCTTTTGAACTGTGGTGTTGGAGAACACTCTTTGAGAGTCCCTTGGACTGCAAGGAGATCCAACCAGTCAATCCAAAAGGAAATCAGTCTTGAATATTCATTGGAAGGACTGATGCTGAAGCTGAAACTCCAATACGCTGGCCACCTGATGCAAAGAACTAACTCACTGGAAAAGACCCTGATGCTGGGAAAGATCGAAGGCAGGAGGAGTAGGAGACTAGAGAGGATGAGATGGCTGGATGGCATCACCGACTCAATGGACATGGGTTTAAGCAAGCTCCGGGAGTTGGTGATGGACAGGGAAGCCTGGCATGCTGCAGTCCATGGGGTCGCAAAGAGTTGGACATGACTGAGTGACTGACCTGAACTGAACATCTGAAGTTAGCTAGAATATAGAACCATGCTCCTGGGAAGAAAGGTTATGACAAATCTAGACAGCATATTACAAAGAAAAGACATCACTTTGCCAACAAAGGTCCATATATTCAAAGCTACGGCTTTTCCAATAGTCATGTACAACTGTGAGAGTTGGATCATAAAGAAAACTGAGTGTCGAAGAATTGACATTTTTGAACTATGGTGTTGGAGAAGACTCTTCAGAGTCCCTTGGACAACAAGGAGATCAAACCAGTGAATCCTAAAGGAAATCAACTCTGAATATTCATTTGAGGGACTGATGCTGAAGCTCAGACTCCAGTAATGTGGCCACCTGATGCGAAGAGCCAACTCCCTGGAAAAGACTCTGATGCTGGGAAAGACTGAGGGCAAGAGGAGAAGGGACAACAGAGGATGAGATCATTGGATGGCATCACTGACTCAACGGACATGAGAGTTTGAGCAAACTCTGGGAAATAGTGAAGGACATGGAAGCCTGGCGTGCTGCAGTCCATGGGGTCACAAATAGTCAGACACGACTTGGCCAACTAACAAGAAGAAGAGGAGGTTCAATACGGTCTCAAAAATTTCACTAAATAAACAACATAAGAAAAAGAAAAAGAATTAGGAAATTCAAGACATTTTAAGGCCACTGTTAGAGGCAGACCACTCTGGCTGAAGCATGAGATACTTACAAGCTCAATCAGATATACAGCAAAAAAGGTAAGATGTTATTAGATTGTACAAGTCCTAAAAAATAACCTGATATCTAGATGGTTCTGAAAGCAGTGAGAAGACACTGAAAAGTCTCTGTGCTTGAGGAAAATCATTTTAACAGTGGGTCAAAGAATGGATGATAACAGCAGGAAAACCTATTTGGAAACTATTAGGAGACCTCCTCAAGGTAGCGGTATTAAGGGCCTAAACTAGCAGAGAAAGGAAATAGGAGTGGATGCAAAGGACACTGGAGACAGAATCAACAGAACTCAACAACTGACTTGAGATGATCAGAGAGGGAGAGAAAAGGGTCAAAATATGATCCCAAGTATTGCTTATGGAGAAACCAGTGTGCCAGTTAGACCAAGGAAAGTAGCTAACAAGGTTCTTCCTGGCATCAGGGCCTCCCCACCCAGCAGTGGACCAAGATTTTACATGTTACTTGGTCAAGCACCTGTTCGTTCATTCATTCAGGCAACTTTGACTTACACTACATTTCTCTAGTCCATTATGTTTCCCATTCTTCCACACAACTATTTCATATGGTCTTTTCTTTCCCCATCCTCTATTGCCCTCTCCATCTTCAATATCAGTAGGTTACTTAGATTCCCATTTCACTGAAAAATCCAGAAGTAATCAAAATAGATCTTTCACAGGCTCCCTCAACTACAATCTCTTTGCACGTGTGTCCATGTACTCCGCCTTTCCTTCTCTTACTGGAGGGAAAGCATCCATAATTCCATCTAAAGCCAGCTCCTCCACTAAACTATTATCTCCCTTCATCTTTGCAAGAAAATCCCTGCAGCAATTTTCCCTCTGGTTCTTGCAACAGAAAAATTTTCTTCTCCTCTCAGTCATTCCAGTCAACATAGAAACATGCTATTATTTCTCTTAACTTAACCCCTACTGATACCAATTTGCTTCTTTGAGCTTCCTTATGGCAAAACTCCTAGAAACAGAAGTCTACTCACTGCTTCCAACTCCTCACTTCTCATTCTCTCTGAACCTGCTTCCAACAGGTCAACCAAAATGCTTTTATCAAGCCATCAAGAACTCCACTTCACGAAAGTCAGTTGTCAATACTCAGTCCCCATCTGTAAGCAGCATTTGACAGAGATGAGCCTTCCTTCTTCAAAGACTTCCTATCCTCGGCTTCCCAAACACTGTACTCTTATCGCTACCTCGTGAGCCCCTCTTCCTCTCAGGTCTCCTATGGTGATTCCTTTTCTCTTCTGAACCTCCTAACACTGAATTTCACCTGAACTCTGTCCTTGAAACTCTTATCTTCTCTATGCACACCTCCCCTCCTTAATAATCTCACCCAGTCTCATAACTTGAACATCTCTAAGTTGATGAGCCTAAATTTAAACACCATCGCACACTTTTCTCTTGAAATCCAGATTCTAATTACAAATTTACTTAACACCTTCAGGTGAACATCTAATATGCCCCAAACCAAATTCCTGCTCTTCCTGATACTAGCTCTAACATCTTAGTAAATAGTAATTCTAACCTCTGGGTTTCCCAGGTGGCGCAATGGTAAAGAATCCGCCTGCCAATGCAGGAAACACAGACTCGATCCCTGGGTCAGGAAGATCCCCTGGAGAAGGAAATGGCAACGGACTCCAGTATTCTTGCCTGGGTAATTCCACGGACAGAGGAGCCTGGTAAGCTACATTCTGCAAAGAGTCGGACACAACTGAGCACATCCTTCTACACTTTCTTGAGCCAAAAACTCTAGAGTGTACTTCTGACTTTTCTCCTATACTACACGGTCAGTCCATCAGGAAATCTGCCTGGTTGCACCCTCAAAACAAGTCTCTTTACTCTTCTGGCTACTATCATCTGCCTTCTGGATGATTCCAACTGCCTACCAACCAGTCTCCCTGCTTCTGCATCCTAGTCTGTTCTCGACACAGCAGTCAGATTAACATTCTGAAACATCTGACATAGTAACCCCTCTGCAAAAAAACCTCCCGCTCCTCTCCCTCAGCACTCAGAACAAAAGCCATTAAGTCCTTAAAATGCCCCCAAAGCCTTCCACAATCGCCCCTCTGCTTCTCTGTACTACAGCAACAGTGGAGCCCTCGCTGTTCCTCAAACACACCAGGCAAGGTCCAACTTCAAGTTCTTAGTATTTTCTGTTTATCTGTAACTCTCTTCTAAATATTGCACTTCTTCCTTTTTCCAGCCTTTTTACTCAAATGTTGCCTGCATAGTGAGACCTTCCCTGGCCATTCCATTTAAAATTGCGAACAACTCCAAACCCACCCACTCATTCTCTACTCATCCTCCCGGCTTTATTTTTCCAAATCTGATACACTTGTTGTTTTACTTATTTTCTGTTTTCTCCATTTAGTTAATACTCAGTGAGTACTTACTTACCATATGCCAGGAAGAGTTCAAATACTGGTAAAGATTAAATAAAATGATGCATTCAAAGAGTTTAGCATACTACCTGACAGAAACACCAGAACAATGTAAAATATTATTTGTATCTAATGGAGACTGGAATAGCATGCCTCCTACTATCATCAGAAAACTCCAGTTTTAACAGAATGAGGTTAAATGCGGGGCTGGAGAATTAAGAAAAATGACACTCTCAGCAATTTGATCCTTAAAGAAACAAGAAGCTAAATTATCCACAATCGGATAGTCTCTGCCAGAGAATATTTAATACAATTTATTTAAAACATGACAAGAAAGCAAAAATAACTTCTGGAAAAGAAAGTTTCATATTTCCCTTCTAGCAATCCGTTCCAATTATTAAATCACTGTTGGAAACATAAGATCCTTTCTACTTTCATCACAAAAGCTGTGTACTATTTTATTTCATGACCAAAAAAGGATATCTACCATTATGTGTTTAATAGTGGATTACTATAAGTAACCATACTGAAAAGCATCTTCACAATAAGAAGCATGGGACATTTTGGCAGATGCTGACACATAACTAATCTCTCATTCTAACTGGGACATGTAAGTTTAAGCTACAAGGAAAGAAAGGAAAATTAGGTCTCATGAGTCACGGAAAGTCATTTAGCCTCTCAGAGCCTCAAGTTCATACTGCAACAGGGATAAAAATACTACTTGCTCTTCTTATCTTACTGGATGGTTACAAAGACCAAGTGAAAATAATGTGAAAATACTATCTAAGCATTAAAATTATTTTCTATATAAACACCATTACTAGGGGTACAGGGGGAGGACCAGCATTCAACACTGATAACATATTAAAGTGAAGCTACTGTTAAAATGTTTCAGATATATATGGGGCTATCTAAGAAACTAGGCATCAGGAAGACTTTCTAGACTAACACCATTCCTCTCAGATGATTCCTTGAATTATATACCCTCTCACCACATTCATCTTTGCTTCACAGCTACTTCCTACAATTCTTTGCTAGTGTTTTCAAGCAAGCTTATGTTTTCTGGTTAGGTGAAATGCTCAAACTCAATAAATGCATGCTCATCAAGAAAACTTCAAAAATAAAAATCAGCTCTTTAGAGATTAGCATTTACAACGTATCTATTATATTTAAAATGACAGTAATAGAATATTAAGCCAGATCAATTTATACTAAAAAAATTTTAAAGGATAACTGATTTATAGGAAAAGACATTAAATAAATATTTGAGATGATCAAATCTATCATTACAAACAATAAACTGTTAGTCACTCAGTCGTGTTCAACTCTTTGCAACCTCATGGACTACAGCCTGCCAGGTTCCTCTGTACATGGAATATTCCAGGCAAGAATACTGAAAAGGGTTGTCATTTCCTTCTCCAGGGGATCTTCCCAACCCAGGGATCAAACTGGAGTCTCCTGCATTGTAGGCAGATTCTTTACCATCTGAGCCACTAGGGAAAACCGTCAGACAAACAATAAAAGACCTGTGGAAGTCACCAAATGTCCCAAAAAAAAAAAAAAAAAAAAAATACATCATCTTATTTTTGATAAAATCCAGATTGAGTAGAATCTGTCACACAAATGAGAAGATGACATATGGAATCACAGGTTCATGGTCCAGATACTTTTTTTTTCATGACCGATTAGTATCATTATATTCACCAAGTGATTTCAAAAAGTGAAGATTAAAATAACTGTAGTTGTTGCCATTCAAATTAAATTATAGCCATTCCATAGTATCTGCTTTAATCACTAAATGCCACCTCCCCCCCCATGACAAAAAAGATTTCTCCAAATATAAGCATACATGAGAAACACAAGTGTTTCCAAACTTAGCAATCATTCTCCACTATCCATAGTCCCTTTAACTGACAGGCTACCAAAAGGGTCATTTCCTATATCCAGCGCCTCTTCTTTGGAGTGACCTCCAAAATGGTACAGGAAGTGCTGAGAAAGTGAGGCCTTTGTGAACGATGACATTCAATGACATTCAATGAACTCAATTCAGTGATGACATTCAAGTCATAAGGAAGATGTGAGGGGTGGAGCTGCTGTACAAGATGGTCTCAAAAGTTCAAATCTGAGATCCTGTGACTCAGAGCACACAAATCTTAGACATAAAATTCTAAGACTACAAATAAAGAGCTATGGTTCTAACTATTGGAAAAATTTGCTAAACTGGACTTTATCATTTTTTAATATTCCTTTCAGCTCCTGATAGTCAAAATGCCTCTGACTATCCCTTCCTAAACACGCACATGTACACATACATACAAATAAACTATTGTCCCATATGAAAACATGATTCAACGACTTCGCTGTCAGTATGAAAACGTGATTCAAAGACTTTGCTGTCAGTATTACTTCTTAGCTATTTTGCATAAACTTTCCTATATGAAGGCTGCTACACAGCACCAACATCATGCAATTTTATTCATCTTCAATTAGCATTGGCATTTTTCTACCCAAACCTTCAATCAGGATCATTAAGAAATAATATCAAATTATAATTATTTTTTTCCTATAAATCCTTTAATGGAGGTACAAAAAATCACCAAAGAGGTTCAAATATCTAAGCCATAAATAAATAGAACATTCCCTGCATAACCTGCAAGTAATTAACACAGTTCAAAATAATGGAGAGGTAAGTGTACTTTGGCGCAAAAGCAATCCTAATACCTCAAGAGTAGGCAAAACAATTTTTGCCGTCAACAGTAGTAATGTCTTTACTTAAATTAAGTGCACTATGTCAAAAAAAAAAGCATAAATAAAACACAGTTTAGAAATTAATAAAGTTGTTATAGAGAGAATATTTTCTCAAAAGCAAGCTGATTAAAATATAACTAGCACTGTGGAATTGGAGAAGGCAATGGCACCAGTACTCTTGCCTGGAAAATCTCATGGATGGATGAGCCTGGTAGTCGCTAAGAGTCAGACACGACTGAGCGACTTCACTTTCGCTTTTCACTTTCATGCACTGGAGAAAGAAATGGCAACCCACTCCAGTGTTCTTGCCTGGAGAATCCCAGGGATGGGGGAGCCTGATGGGCTGCCGTCTATGGGGTCGCACAGAGTCGGACACGACTGACTCCACTTAGCAGCAGCAGCAGCAGCACTGTGGAATACTCTTGTTAATAA
This sequence comes from Bos indicus, assembly GCF_029378745.1. NCBI lineage: Eukaryota > Metazoa > Chordata > Mammalia > Artiodactyla > Bovidae > Bos > Bos indicus. Next base: position 14,724,642 of record NC_091774.1, on the reverse strand, counting down.
TACTAATTATTCTACAGATTTATTCATATGTAGACTGCTTTTCTCAAGAGGCTAAAAAAAATCTCAGAATAAAATTGCCATTATATGCTTACACTCTAAATTCTGATTCATTATATTATCCTTAGGAAGAGCAGTTAAAGATTACATGAACATGCAAACAATTCACATTCACAAATGTGCTTATCCAAATTTGCAAAGCCACAGCCCTCGTAAATGAGAAACCACTTTCAGCAGAATTCTCCTCTTTAAACCATTTTTCATTCTACCCTAAACTATATTATTCTCTTTACTCCTAATTTAAAGGAATCAAGTCAGTATTATTTTAATGTTAATGTCTGGCTCCACAAAATAACCAAATGAACATCTACACATATCCATGAAAGAATAGAACTTAGGTATATAGACAGTAAGAGGGGCAAGAAAGCAAGGCAATTTCAGAAAACAAATCTGCTTCACAGATTACACTAAAGCCTTTGACTGTGTGGATCACAACAAACTGTGGAAATTCTTAAAGAGATGGAAAATTCTTAAATACCAGACCACCTTACCTGCCTCCTGAGAAATCCGTATGCAGGTCAAGAAGCAACAGTTAGAACTGGACATAGAAAGACAAGTTGGTTCAAAATTGGGAAAGCAGTACGTCAAGGCTGTATATTATCACCCCGCTTATTTAATTTCTATGCAGAGAACATCATGTGAAATGGCAGTCTGGATGAATCACAAGCTGGAATCAAGATTGCTGGGAGAAATATCAACAACCTCAGATATGCAGATGACAACACTTTAATGGCAGAAAGTGAAGAAGAACTAAAAAGCCTCTTGATGAAGGTGAAAGAGGAGAGTGAAAAAGCTGGCTTAAACTCAACAGTTGAAATACTGAAATCATAGAATCTGGTCTCATCACATCTTAGTGATAAGTGATGGCTTTAGAGTGTAAGGAAGATGCTAGATATCTAAGTATTTCATAATAGTACAGTGTGGAAGTGAAGGAGTATAAAAGATGCAACAGAAAGGCAGCAGAGAATACAAATGGCAAATAGAAGGGGAAAAAGTGGAAGCAGTGACAGACTTTATTTTCTTGAGCTCCAAAATCACTGCAGACAGTGACTGCAGCCATGAAATTAAGAGACACTTGCTCCCTGGAAGGAAAGTTATGAAAAACATAGTTAGTGTATTAAAAAGCAGAGACATCACTTTGCCAACAAAGGTCCATCTAGTCAAAGCTATAGTTTTTCCAGGAGTCACGTACAGATGTGAGAGTTGGACCATAAAGAAGCTGAGTGCTGAAAAACTGATGCCTTCAAATTGTGGTGCTGAAGAAGACTCCTGAGAGTCCCTTGGACTGCAAGGAGATCAAACCAGTCAATCCTAAAGGAAATCAACCCTGAATATTCACTGAAGGACTTATGCTGAACCTGAAACTCCCAATACTTTGGCCAGATGATGCAAAGAGCTGACTCAGTGAAAAAGGCCCTGATGCTGGGAAAGACTGAAGATAAAAGGAGAAGAGGGCAGCAGATGAGATGGTTAGATAGTATCACAAACTCAATGGACATGAGTTTGAGCAAACTCCGGGAGACAGTGAAGGACAGGAAGCCTGGCTTGCTGCAGTCAACGGGGTTGCAAAGAGTTAGACAGGACTTAGCGACTGAACAACAACAAAGAGAAGCATAATACAGGACAGCTCTAGTCATACTATTTTTCAATAGTTCTGCCACTATGTCAGCCAGAGTGACATAGTTTTCTTTCCACCACAAGATCAAAACAGAAATCCCATCATCTGACTCTTAGTCATTCCCACACATTTACTGGTCTGCTGTTATTTTAACAGAATGTCTTTTTCCCTTGCTACACTATTCCTAACAGCAGTGTTCCACCCTTTTGGTCTCAAAAGCTCTACTACTTCAAAGTGTAGCATTTTGATGAACAGAGTTATACAAACTAACTATTGGTAGGCAGGCAGAAGTTACTTTTTATATGCTTTTCATAACAGTATCATTAAATAAGATAAGGTACTCCCCACTTTTCAATTATTTGTTTCAATCAGATTTTAAGTTATACTTATTGGTGAAAGTTATAATTATTCTTGAGAATTAATCAGGCTAAAAACTTGCTCCTTAGGACAGTCATGTCTAAACAAACAAATCTGGGTACCTACACAGAAGTATTTCTTACCTCATACTACTGAACTTACAAGCATCCCTGATAATGCTGCAAAAGCAGAAAAATCTGTCTCCAGATACTTGTTCCTGTTCAGTTGCTAGTAGGGGTCACATCACATTCAAATATTCCCATGCTTCAAAGTACCCATCAGTTTTCCTTGCCAGGATGGAGACTTGGAATCTCTACCTTCACTAAAGGACTCAGCCATCTCCCCTCTGGTCTTCACTCTCTCCCTCTCCCTTTGTGAAGCAGGAACTTCCTAAAGTCAGCTGTTTCATACCCTCCCCTCTGACAGTTACTGACATCACCCATGTGTCAGGGACTAGGGATAGTGTTGAAAACAGATTCATTTTCTTCATGGGACTTAAGAATACAACGAAGATGCTAGATATCTAAGTATTTCATAAGAGAACAGTGTGGAAATGAAGGGATATAAAGGATGCAGCAGACACACAGCAGAGAATACAAAGCTCAGAGCACAGATGCAGACTCAGGAGCACTCAGGAGCTGAAAACATGAGCGGCAGCGTCACAAAGACTTGGTTTCACCACTTAGCAGATAATAATTCAGGCAAGTTACTTAGTCGAACATCTTTCTTTATAAAATAAGGTAATGATACCTTATTAAGACCATAATAAGGATAAAAAAACACATGACCTGTAGAAAGTAATTAGTGCTAAACTCTTAACTTGTAGAAAGTGTTAAACCAATAGCATTGTGAAAATACAAGAGTACCCTGATCAGAAGGGAAAATAAGATAAAATAAAAAATAAAGGTCTCCTTTCAAGTAACCCACTAATAAGATTAAAATGAAGCAAAGTTCGTGGCACTAAAAGTACTTTTCACTCAGATGTGCACTGTAAAATGTCCTCATTTGACTAAGATAACTAAATGTATAAACTTTTAAGCTTAAAATAAAAAGTTTTAGTTAATGGACAAATCACTTAATTCTAAGCACAAACATCAAGGGGAAAATTTTTAAATATATATAAATATGTATATGTTACACACATGCATACACGTATCCTGTGTAACTTCTGACAGATTCAAACAGAAGACTGGCCCAAATAAACCAATTCCATCACCAGCATTTTTCAGTGTAACTACCAGCAATGTACCAACCCTCCTGACTCTGCTGCCCGTAATGGAATTAATTAGCATCACTTTATTGTCCAACACACCAACACTTGGTGTATTTCACAATAACAAACCGAAAAATAAAACTCAAGCATCAGAAGATGCCAAAAAATAGATTTATACTCCTCTTAGTTCTGATTTAATAATTCAAAATCCAGTAAAAAATATTTCTATTATAGCAGAAGAAAGTGTTTGTGATAATTAGGGGTGCAGATAAATATGCCCACACTTTACACTCCTAGCTCAAGTACAATTCACCTATCTTTTCACATATCCTAATCAACTAATGCCTCCCAAGAATCTGAGAAAGCTTGCATTTCTTTTATTTCCAGTTACTATTGACCACAGTCATTACAGTAAGATTTAAATCACTTGCCTTATATAAATGGCTTCACTCCTACAGCCATATTAATTTTTCTTCAGTATTCCATGGGAAGAAAAGATTCTTTTCAAAGAAGTATTCTCCTGTAAGTAATGTCCTGAGCACATACATAGCATGTTTGTCCAAGAACATTAAAGAATGTACTCTACATTCTAACTGTGAACAGGCTTTTCTAGAAATGCAAATTTTGCTGTCAATACTTACACAATAGACTACAGTACATAAGCACTGTTCATGCTCTATTCATCATTCTGTTGAAAGTTTTATTAAAAATAAATAAAAGGCCTGCACTGTGTATAAAGCACTTGGGATACAAAAGACCTATTGTCAGAATATTTGTAGGATCTCCAAAACAGAAAAACGACTCCCCAAACAAATTAATTACAAATTATAGTAATTATTTTTTTAAATGGTACACCAGAAACCTGAGTTTTTTTTTGTTTTTTTTTTTTACTTAACCAACCCATAGTTTAAAAGAGGTGGCACAGTGATCTTATCATCATGGCATCTGATTAACAAAGATGAGACTACATTCTGTATTCTTCAGAGAAACAAAGGGAATTTGAGCTCTGAGACAGCTGGTGCAAGTTGACATCTGGAAAATCTCTAGGTTCTAAGGTACATGCAACCTTGGTTATAGTTTAATTTTTATTATTTTAGTTTCAGATCTACCGACTACATTTTCCTAACTAAAAGATAGGACATATTATTTGGTAATGCAAGAGAAAGTACGAAAAACCAGGTTGCATAGAAAATAGTTTACATACATCTTTTTTTCTACAGAGTACAGTTTCTTCAAAGATCGTATCTGGAAATATAAATAAATAGGTGAAAGCCAAAGTATTCTAGCCAAAAGGAATGTGCCCATGGAGGATGGGGTAAGAACTGGAGAGCAGAAGGGACCAGAAGTTCCAACACCCTCAACAACTGCTTTTTAAAGAGTTTCTCAGAACCCCTTCAAAAATCCTGATTCAAACTCTGATGAGAGTAGAAATTAAAACTCACATGGTTTCATACAAAGCCTAGAGAGGGAAAGCTACGTATAGATCAGTTTAGCTGAGAAAGATTATTGGAAAGCTGGTAAGATTATTAGAGCTCAAAGCACACTACACAGATACTGCATTTCCTTTTAGAAACAAACAGTTCCATCCAAATTGAAGTATCAGGGCAGAAACACTGCAAAGAGGAGAGTTGACCTATTCTGTAAATGCTTGCTCAACACTTTTACCGGAACAAGTACAGAAAATACATGGGGAATTCACACACTGATAAATGACCTTGCATGTAATTTTCTCATTCCATCATGCAAATATAATTCATTATTAAAACTCTGAAGTCACGCATCTATTCTTCAAGTTATCTAGACGGACATTTTTGCTTTTCCAAATCAGAGAAAAACAAATTATTACTATTAATTGGTCACAACCCCATCAACATGAGATACAAGTTTTCTGCAAAAACTTCAGTAATATAAGTGAAGTTAACATAGGTGTTTTGTTTTGTTCTGCAGTCACTGAAACATTTTGTAGGAAAATAAGATCATTCAATGTCTCTTTCTCTTCCTAGCTTGGAATAGTTAAATTAAAAATCTAGTGTACTGGCATCATTCAGTGATTTATCCTCCCTTAATTTTGAATATTATTCATTATTTACCAGATTAAGCTGGTTGCTTTTTCTTGCTTGTTTTTGCCTTTTCCCCTCTAGCTATATAATGAAGATGAGGAAAACATCTCTCGTAAAATATTTTTAAAGTAATAATACTTAACATTAGCATAGCCCTTTACAAATGTCAAAGAGCTCTCATACATAGTCTCTTTCATACTTATTGCCGACTCTGGAACTAGACTGTCTGGTACTAAATTATGATTCTACCACTCTGTTGTGACCTCGAGGAAGTTACTAAACTCTCTGCGCTTCAGTTTCCCCATCTATAGTGATAATTCTCATACTTCACAGGACTGTTATAAGAATTCAATGACTATACATAAAATACTTAAAACAGTGCCTATGACATAGTACACACTACATAAGCATTAGCTATTTTTTTTTAATTACTGTCATCAAGATAAATCATCATATTCAGGTCTCACAACAATTCTATAAAGACAGTAAGTATCGTTTTACCCTTTTTCCAGATAAAGGAATCAGGCTCAGAGAAATCAAGCCAAGTCACAGTTAAGAAGCAGAATCCAAACTAAAAATACTCAGTCCTAAGAAAGTACCAAGACTTTTCACTACATTAGGTTGTATATATTATATATTACATAGCACAAATTTTTAGCTTACATAGTTCAACATACTTCTAAAGACTATAATTACTACTCTTTTAAACATTTAAACACTCAAATAATTCTATGCAGCACACACTGGTAGCCATGCTAAGAATATACCTTTTATTCAAAATAAACCTTCATCTCTTGCTAAGCATTTTAAGAGTACCAAAAGTGAGTCAGACTTCCAAAGAAAATAATTGGACTGGCTGGACAAGGTAAACCTATCATTAATTTTCCAATATTTAGAGTTTATTTTTAAAAACAAAATGTATACCCCATGAAACTTGAACACATCCATACAATGATTTATGTAGGGCAGGGAAACAGCATGCATTTAGAGTCACAGTTCAAGTTCTAGTTCAATCTCTTCTAAGCAGGGACAATGGACAGTCATTCACTCCTTTGAGCCTCAAGTTACTCAGCTGTCCAATGAGAATCTCCTCACAAGAGATAATGTAGGTGAAACACTTTTCTAACTATAAACTACACCAAAATGTGTTAACATTACCATTAGTTACTTTGATTACATTGAGGAACAATACTGAACATTCATTCACTCACCATTTTTTTCCCCAAAGAAAACTGCTGACAGAAGTCTTGCAATATAGAAGTATCATTCTGAGCACTCTGTGTAATTGTATAAGGTGACAATGTGGACGGACTACCACAGGGAAAGAGAAATTTCTCTGGTAACCCACAAAGTATCTATTCTAGTACCGTGTACTTCAAGGAGACACAGTAAAATCTGAACAGAAGAAATAAGAGAACAGACCATGTCACAAGCATCTGCATACTTTTCTTTCTGATTTTAAACAGTAAATGTTTTTAATCTAATCATAAGAAAACTAAGTGCACATATTATCACCAGAGCAGTAACCATAATACATTACATTTGTGTGATACTTTTACAGTGTTCAAAGCATTTTATACTTATCATTATAGAAATACAATATTACTGTTTGCTCACATGTGTATTTTAATATTTATAAAAATTCCACTGTTAGGCGAGTCCCTTAACTTCAGTGTCTCAACACACACAAAAAATGAAGGATTTACACTGCATAGTAGATAAGACTCCTTTTTAGAACTACCATATGTACAATTTTAAGTCTGTGATTACAAAAAGAGTAAAAAAAGTATTTAATGGGAAGAAAATTTTAAATTACAAAAATACAACTTATTAGAAATGAGTATGTGACTTTAAATGTCCCTTTTTTAAAATCTTACAGTGAAAATATGTTCAAAAATTCCTGGAAAATTGAGTTAACAGCATTTTATAGTTAAACTTTGTAGTTAATTTGAGAATTAAAGAATATTTCAAAGAAAATTGAATAAATACATTTACTAATGTAAGGTTAAAATTCAGTAATTATCATTATACCATATACAATACAAAATACAACACTAAAATTAATTCACATATAGTTCAGAAAACACTTTAGAATATTTTCATACTCAGAGATATTGTGAACATATGAACTATATGATATATGTGAACTATAACAATGGAGTATCATACATACAAATGACTTCAATTATTTAAGGTCTCTGGCTTAGCATATAAACTATCAACTTCTGTACAAAGAAAATAAAACCACTCCTAACAGTATCTTATAGAATCCAAAGGGGGGAAAAAAATTTTAACAGCAACCTGTTTATACTATTTATCAAGCACCTACTATTAGCTACCATCATTCAAAAATGAAATCAGATCCTTCCTTTTCAGAAGCATAAAATTTAAAGACCAAGTAGAGATAGTGCCATGGGTGCGGGGGGGAGAGGGGTTACTCTTTCTGGACTGGACTACCAGGGGCTTTTTCCCACCCAATGATTTCAAAATCAGAACCAGTCATCCATCTGACTGAAGATGAAGAAACAAACAGTTCATGTTCTTCAGTTTTTTTTTTAGTTGTTTTTTTCAGGTACAGTGATGAACTGCTTATGATTATACACACACACACACAGACACACACACACACACACAAATGGTCTGACCTAACTAAAATCATGCCATGACTTGAAGTCTAGAAGCAGAAGTCAGAAGATCACTTCTGGCACTAAATATTTCTCTGTGACTTTGGAGAAAACACCACCAAACCATTCCTGGCCTTCAAACACTTATGGTGTCTTTGGGTTAAGTTACTAAACTTCTCTAGGTCTATTCCCTCAACTACAAACTTACACAGTTGTACTAGAATCCAAAAATATCTGGATTAGTGGTTCTCACTTTAAGGAGAGATTCCTGGGCCCACTCCCCAGGATTCAGAATGTCTGGTTCAGAACCTAGGAAACTAAATGCTCATCAAGCACCACAAGTGACTGAAATGTGCAGGCGGGCCTCAGGCACACTTGAGAAATTAACTAGCTCATCTTTAACGCCCTATCTGTACAAAAAGATGACATTACTCATTTCAGCACCAAGGTTGTATTCAGGAATTCTAGATCTAGCTCAACATGCAGGACATTATCTATGTTAAGCAAATATTTATACAGAGTAAGAAAGGAAGGAAGGGAGTGGGTGAAGACAGAAGGGAAGGAAGGGAGAGGCTAGCTAGCTTACTGGTCATATTTTTGCCTAAGAAATACAGAACAATAGTAAAATTAAAACTGCATAAAACATACATCAGTGGCTGGAAAGTGAAGACCTCAGTCTCCACACACATACAATTTTAAATACAACATCAGCCCTTGTCAAAGTGCAAAGTCTAGGAAGGAAAAAGCAAAAAATAGTACATGGAAGCCAAAAGAATTTTAATGGGAAATTACTGATGACTAAAAGTTGGTGACTATTTTCCCCAGGTAGAAGAGAACAGAATTTAAGGACCAGAACTTGGATTTGGGACTAAAGTTTGAAGTTATTGGTTACTCATACACATAAATTTCATTTGGGATAATATATGAACTGCAGAAATATTGTTGGCAATATTAACTTCCGTCCATTTTTTATTTCCATTTTCCCATTCACTTACATTATAATTTTTGAGATGTTTTATCTTCACTTCTGATGATCTTCAAATGTCAATGGCTCTTAACACATTAACTGTAAACAAACACAAAGGAACTTAAGGGAATTCAGATATTTAAGGAATCCTACAGTAAAATAGTCTAAAGTACTCTGTAAAGCCTAAAGGGGAGGGACGGGGAGAAAGAGGTTTTGGCATCATGTTTACTCTTTATTAATTTATCTGATATTCAAAATGTAAGCCTGTTCTTCTAACTGAAAGTGATACCATCCTCTTACTATTTAGGCAAAGAAAAAAAAATTATCCTATTTTCCGTTGGAAGAAAAAAACATTCAAAACTAGAGAAAATTCTCTCCAAAGATCAAAATTCTGAACTTAATATCCTGTGCACCTCATCATTCTGCTCAGCAGAAAGTGCAACTGGTCAAGGAAACTCACTTCCCCATCAAGACACCCACCTGACCTGCCTGGGACTGCCCTCTCACTGCTGAACCAAGTTCTGCCCTGGAGCTGGGGCACCAGATCGCCAGGCATGATGAGTTCATTTTGGTACTGAGCCCCTGAAGTTAAACAGAACTTGGGTCCAAATGTCAAACTGCTTTCCCTAATCTGCAGTTTTCTCATCTGTAAAACGTGAATACTAATACTGCTTCTTTCATACAATTAGGAGAATTAAAGGGGAAAATGCATATAAGGAATTTTAGCACTATGCCAAGCACACAGTAAGCACTCAATAAACATTAAGTGCTTTTATTTACATTATTGTGACTATTGATACTACTACTATCGTTTACTAGGACAACTTTCACTTGAAAAGCAAAGTTTATCTCAGGTGTTCATATTTTTAGGTACTGCTTTTGGTTGTAACAGAAGAATATTATCCAGTACCAGTAACAGAGGACATTTATATTGTGTAAAGTTTTATTCTTGACCTTTGCCAGGTGTCCTGGCTCAATTCAAGAAAATTAAGGCTCATGATACTAGCCCATCATGAGTCAAAGTTATTACACCTTTGGCTAACACACAACTTCCTAACAAAGTCTTACTTGAGCAACTACCCACTTGCTAGTTTCAGTATTGCCAATGCTGTTAGAAAGAAGATGGATATGTCTGTTACTCATGCCTATCAAATCCCTTGAGCACAATGAGTCACAGGAGTCTCCCAGAAGAGACTCCTCTACCCTCCTCTATTAATCCCCAATGATTAAACTTCTTATGTTTGACATGACATGCTTAAAATATCAATATTTAAGTTTGGTAACAAAAATGCATAGAACTTTTAGATTGAAGATACAAAAATAAACACAAGATATTGGCAAAAGCATTCATAAATTAACATGGCCCTGAACCGCCTGCTTTCCTTTCCTTATGAAGACCAAATCTTCTCAACTGAAATGAGAGAAAATACCTGAATATAACCTGATGCAGCATTCTGGGAGGATATAAAACACATGGATACATGGCCTCGAAATGAATGCCAAAGTGCAAAGGAATAAGCAGTGTAGGCCACTCCCTCAGACCACCACCGCTTTACCCAACAATTCCTTGAGCTTCTCAAATGAAACAGCACAGCTGGTCACTCTTCATTTGATTTCTATTTGCTTTTCACTTAGTGCCACGGGAATAAATAAATGCATCCTTTTCACTGTATGGTCCTAGATTAAGATTATAAAAATCTAGCCTAAGATAATACACACACAAAAAAGTAAAAAGCTTAAAAAATCAAAAGTTTAGAGGGCTCCAAGATACAGTTCTCATTTTTGGTTTGCTACAATATATTATCTCTCTTTCCAGGCATTTTCCATTGTGATCACTGCAGGCAAATCTAAGAATGTCTCTGGCATAATTAAGTGTTGTACGCTTCAACTGAAAAATATTTTCCTTGCTTTAAGAAGATTTATCTGTATATATGGGAGAAGCTACTGCCTGTCTTCAATACCTATTCTCTCCTAGTCCTTAGACACACATTTCCAACTTTCAGTTTAGAATAAGGCCTCCCAGAAGAGACTGCATAATCTAGCCTCCACTGTGGTAGGTATGGCATGGGACCATGATCTGTCAAACTGGATGTAAACTTAGAAGGTGGTATGTGACTTCAAAAAATGTATCCTTTAAATAGAGGCAACATGCCTTTCTTCTTCCTGTCCTCCTTTTGGACTCAGGAAGATCAGTGGTTAAAGAACTGCAACAGTAATTCTGGCTCTCATGGTAACATTGGAATGTAAGATACAGTAAGTTAGAAAGAGTCTATGTCCTGGATACTTTATATCCATTGTATCAGATCTGTATTAACTATTCCTGGGTTTTATGTGGGGCAAAATAACACAAAATTATCTTTGTTTTATGACAAGTTTTACTTTGGATTTTCTGTTATACTCTGCTAAACCTAAACTTAAAAAAAAAAAAAAAAAATGAAGAAGAAAGAAGAGTTTTCCAAGTAAGTGTATTTAGGTTTTTTGAAGTGTATAGGTTGAAACATTTTAAAATTTTTATTATATAGCATCTGCCCTTATTTAACCTAGACTAAGAATTACTTAAACAGCCCAAGAGTTAATCTCATCCAGTGAAGTCTTTTAAAGAAGGAAAATTCATCAGCAATTACTGCCACAGTACTAAGGTACTTGGCCAGGAGAAGAATTAGAAAACTTGCTCATAAGTGATCTATAGTGATGACAACACTGGTACATATATAGAAACACATTAAGAGGGATACCACAGTTAGTTCTGTGTAATAAAGCTACAGGAAAGGGAATTGAGGTTACTGAGGTTACTATTTTCATTAAAAGGGCATCTTCCCTGTCCCTTTAATTATAACCGCTTTGTATCAATCTTTTCATTTTATATAGTTCCATTTTTAACCTGACTTCCCATGTAAAGCAAGCTTATCACTCCCTATGCACGACTCTCACCTCTCAATAGCTTTAATCCTATCCATTGATTTAACTAAATCATAGAGTAGGCCAAGACATTGCAAGTGCTTTACCAACTCAAAACTAACTTCCTTTAGAAAGAAAATACTCTATACTAATCTGGAGAATTTCCTGAATCACACGCAACCTTTGTCCCTGGTGAGTTTGAATACAATAGCATTAACTGGAAGCTTTCCAAAATAAACTCACTGCTTTCTGAACATCTGTATTTGGGTTATTTCCTTCCCTTGGACATAATCCTTTATTGGTTCAGGTGATAGCCTTCTGGAATTCTTTTTAATAGTTTTAAAAATTGTATGTTACCACTAATGTATCTCACCAAGGACCTATTTTCATAAGCCCCAAAACATACATTCTTGTTTTGGTGTTCTTTTTTGTGGCTAAGAAAGAAAAGCTCTCAGGAAATTTCCTAAAAGCCAAATATAATAAATCCACAAGAGATGGACTTTTACCTTTCATTATGTCAGTGAATATTTTTACAAAAGTGCTCTCAAGTAATGCGCTTGGAGTTACTAAGCAACCATCAGTAAAAGACTCAATAACAGTGGTTCCCAAACTTCAGCATGCATCAGGATCACCTGGCTGTCCTGATAAAATACAAACGCTGGTCTCCACCCCCAAAGCTTTGGATCAGCTACATCTGAGGCAGGGCCAGGAAACCTGTATTTGAACAAATTCCTAAGGGATGCTGATGTTACTGTCTTAGAACTACTGAGCTATATTAATAGAAGACTGATGATGACAGAGTAAGCAGGTAAAAATCCTACACAGGACCCAGTTTCAACTTTAGTATTAACCCGAACACTGTGATCAATAAGTAAGCTCTTTACATGTTCTTCCAGAAAAATATACATAAGTACTGATTAGTTCACAATAATATTGGATCTTATCTAATAGAACCTTAAGGTTCTTTTAGGGTCCTGTTATAATGAAACTCAAAATAAGTAATTTTTAGGCTGTCAAATGTTCAATGTCTGATGCAAGGTGTTAATAATAAGGCCAAGGTTGGAGATACAATGTATTAACTTCACTTTATTCTGTAGCTATAGTCCACTAACCCAGCCAGCTGCCTCAGAAGTCATGCCAAGAGTCAAAAGGAGAACTGGTAAGAATGTGTCATTGGATACAAATCCATCAGCACTACTGAAAAAAACAACCTGAAAGGATACTTCCTACTGGCCTCACTTCTAAGTGACCTTGGGGCTGAAACCAGGAATGAGATCCTCCAGTGAAATGTAGTTTAGAAATCTTAAAAACTCCTACCTCTTCGGGCTATGTGTGTGTGTGTATACAAGCATGCTAAGTTGCTTGACTTGTATCCAACTTTTGGCAACCCTAAGGGCTGCAGCTGGCCAGGCAGCTCTGTCCATGGGATTCTCCAGGCAAGAACACTGGCGTGGGTTGCTATGCCCTCCTCCAGGGGATCTTCCTGACCCAGACATTGAACCTGTGTCTCCTGCGGCTCCTGCATTGCCAGCAGAATATTTACCGCTGAGCCACCAAGAAAGCCCCTTCAGGCTGTAAGTATCATCAAAATTCATAGAAACAGAAATTCACGATCTGCTGTTTTCAAATGATGATAATTTTAAGGAAGACATGCAATTCAAAAATGTAATTAGCTGGAGCTACTTTTTTGATTATATTATGTGCACCTCCTCTTTGATTGTTTCAATCTAAGTTAAATGTAAATATAAGATGTTCATAAATGCTAATGAATTTATACGCTAGAAATCAACTGATAACCAAAAATAATCTGAGACAAACAAATGGTGCCCAGAGAAATTAGAAAATGAGGATATATTAGATGAAAGAAATACAGATTAAATAACTGACAAACTAAATTCGAGAGAAAGAGACCAAAGTAATCAAGACAGATGGAAAATCCAGTAGGCTAAGGAAACAATGTTGTTGAAGACAGAGGAGTGGGCACAGAAAAGATAATGCGGACAATACAAACGCCCAGGGTGTCAAGAGGCTTCACACAAGGGCATCCGTCAGCTTGAACCTGAACTTGTGACTTTACAGGCCACATTTCACTTTGGAAAACCTTTTAATTCTTTGAGTAGAAACAACAAGTAAGACAAGTGTTGAACATTCAGTCAACGTTTCTTTATTCAATCATCTACTGGGTGCCTCTCTGGCACTAGATTTATTAGCATGAATTGTGCACAGTAAAAAATAATCAAAGAAACCCACTTAAGCAGTACATACTCTAACAGTGTACAAACTGAAAGATGGAAAAAAACAGACTAAGAAGCCAGATGATTATCAATACAGTGTTAAATTCTGCTGTATAACTTCTACGGTTCTGAAGCTCACGTCTACCCTAGCTACCGTATCCAGCCCACAGGATTGTTTTATCAATAGTTTGACCACAAAAATCAGAGCAAGGCCATCTGGAATACAGTCAGAAAATCAGTGTGCTGAAATGAATTTTTTCACAACTCTCTCTCTCGGTGGGGCAGGACATGTGTGATGAATGGACAACAGCAGGATATACAAGAGCTGCTGAACAGTTCACTCAAGTAAGCAATACCAAGCAGGACTCACCAAAGAAAATTAGCTTAAGCATGCAACATGACATAATGGCTAATCAGCTGTAGTTGATAGAAACTACTATCTGAATATCATATTAAGAATGAAATTGCTCTTCTGTGAACAAAGATACGGCTTATCATGGCCTACAAGGCAAAGCTAGAAGCAATAGCAATTCTGAGCTGACTACAAATTTATAGATATACATAGACTGTGGATATATAGATATTAAAACTCAACATATGTTTAGTGTGAACCACAGATCCCACAAGAGCCAATCACTCAACCTAAATGGAGTGTGTCATTTTCCAAAAAACAATGGGCAACCACATGGGTTATGGTACTATTTTACAGATTTATATTTTTCCTACTTCCCAGAAGAGTATAAAACATTTTACAAACTAACACATTTAAACATAATATTTAAACTGGCTCCATCTAATAGTAGGAGTATTTGAAGGAATTAAAGATGAATATATTTCCAACTTCAGTTATAAATCTGACTGAAGACTTTTTGCCAAATTGAAGATGCAGCTACATAATTTCCATTTTGAAACAAATAGAAAACATAAGCAAAATTTTCCTTGAAACTAAACTCAGCAGAAATTTGGTAATCTCATGTGCAAATCACAATCTGTAATACACTGAGTAGAATTATTAACTATTATTTTGCAGGAGATATCAAAGTAATTTCACAAGGCAATTTTCCTAACTGAAAATAAGAAAAAGAGAATTTTCTAATTGTATACAATGAAAGTAGAACTACAATTTAAGAATGAGATTTCTGCAAGACTGAGATAATATAGTTCAAACACCAATATTTCACTTAATCATAGGATAATAAAAGTAATAAACTTAATCTGGGTAGGTACCTAACATTGCTGTTGTCACCATAGTTGTCCACCCTCCCTCTGTATTAGAATCACCTGTGATTGACTGTTACCCTAAATTAAATTTAAAATTAAGCTTTCTAACAAGTGTCTACAATCCAGCTATCCTATAATGTTGATTAAAGAGAGTGCCACAAATAGGTGTAATGATTCACAAAATAAGATATGAAAGAATTTAGCAGGATGAATTCTATAGACAATCAATAAACGTTATTTTTCTACTTTCCCAGAGAACAGGAATGAAAACTGGCATTTTCCTGTGAAAGTAGAGCCAGACTTATAATTTTGTCTGGAGAGGATGAAGCCAACGAACTCCAGTCAAAATTCAAGGAATTCTTAACTTTCCCATATTCAAATGTAACCTAATGTTTCATTAATAAGTTAAAATATATACATATAAACTTTGAAGTTGTTGGGCTGCTTCTTTTAGTAAATAAATGTGCTTAACTGGCAAAACTAACCTAGTTATGTGATATAAACATTTAGAGTAATTTCAAAAATTCAAAACAAAGGTTATTATCATTAAGATACAGAACTGACAGATTTTTAAAGCTTAAAGGGACCTTACAGATGCTCTAGATCAACTCTCCCTTCCCCCTGCCTTATTTCAAAAGATGAGAAAATTGCAGACTGAAGAGGTTAAATGAGACAGGCCAAATGACAAACTGAGCCTAGGACTACAGAGCCTGAGCCTCCTGACATCCAGTACTTTCTTTCTAACAAGACTATGCTGCCTCCTGTGGTTCCAAATCCTCCCTTGGATGAGATTATTTCAGTTGTCTCATTTGTTTTCTTTACAATCTATCTATCCTGAGCCATAGTTGCCATTTGTAACTTTCCCATAAAATTGTAATTTTCCAATCTGTTTTGTGAATGATTTTACAGCTGAGTGTAAATCCCCCAGGCTTCTAAATTTCATTGCAGGCAGATTCTTTACCTTCCCAGCCACGAGGGAAGACCTAAATTTCAGAGCAATAAACCTAAAGAGCACCTGAAACAAACTCACACTACTGGTACATAATCAAATGCACAATCACTCTCCAGCATAATTCAATCTACAAATTCAAAAAAAAAAAAAAATTTTTTATTAAGCACCTCTGACAGGCAGGGTCTCTGTTAAACGATGGTGATATGAAAACCAATACGATATGATCCTTGCCCTCAAGTAGCTTATAGTCTAGTAGAGAAGACAATTAAACCAACACTGTGCTTGTTAAAAACACTGTAAAAAGGGTGAGCAGGTTGCTATGAACACATTTAGGAAGAGAATCTAATAAAGAAAGGTGGGATCAGGTAATGACTGACTTTCCAATAAGGTCCTGAACAGCAACAGGAAAAAGAACGGCAGTATCACCCATATTTAGCAGAGTCGAAAACGAATTAAAAGAGAGCAACTCCAATTTATTCACGGGAAAAAAAAAGAAACATGTGCTAGTTTACAGCGGTTTAGTATCTAATAACTAATAACAACTAGACTTTTTCAAAGGAAAAGAACCTGATTTCAGTGTAGCAGTATAACAATACAGGTCTTCCATTATTTCTTAATAAAATTTAAATTACTATTTTGAAATAAAAGGAAAAAAACTGCCTTTGAAACACGTCAAGTTAACATTCACGACAGCTCTGTGGAAAGCTGCATAGTAAAATCCTCCTCAAAATTCCAGGGGGGGAAACCCCAGCTGATACAAGATGGAAACCTGGAGAACCGGTAGGTAGCCCAGGAAGGATGAAAACTACCACTCATTACTCAGGAATAATAACGTTCAGCTGGAAGATTCACGGTGTGGGTACTCTTACTTACATTTTAAAGCAAAGTTGAGGGGAGGGAGGAAGATCAGAATGCAAGGAAACCGTAAAAGAAGTGTGAAGTGACGGGAAAGAGCGGAAAGGGTGGGCAAGAACCCAGAAACCGAAGACTGAAAGACGGATGGAAAAAAGACTGGAGAAGGGTCTCAGAAAAGAGTCGAGAGAGAAAGGCAGGGAGGAGATGGGGGGGAGGGGATAGAGTCGGGGAAGGGCTGTCCAAAAAATGAATTAAGAGGGAAATGAGAGATTAGAGGATGCAGTGGACTGAGGCGTTCTCGACCGCAGATAAAAACACCAGAATACAAAAGGTAAGGCCGATGAAGAACCGCAGAGTTTGAACCTCCTCTTTCCCAGCCTCTAACCCGCAGAGAGGAAGGAAGAAGAGGTTCCCAGCCTGAAAGAAGGAATTCCGGCGCAGCTTCCCAGTCCCGGAGCCCGAGAGGTGGGCACCGTCCAGCGGGTCCCGGGCCCCTCTTCATCCCCCTCGGACGCTCGGCGGGCCCCAGTTACCTGGACAGGGAGTCCACGCTGGGCGGCCGTGCTACTGCTGGCTGGGAGCCAAGGCTCTCGCAACTCGAGCTCTTCTCCATGGCGCGGCGCGGGGGCAGCCGGAGGAAAAGCCTGCGGCGACCTCCGCAGCTGCCCGGCGGGAGGAGCGGAAGGTGGGGTGCGACAGGCTGGGCCCGCGCTCAGGCCCGCGCCGGCCCGGCAGGGAGACCGGAAGCGGCCATGTTCCCCCAGCCTGCACCGCGCGCGGGCGCTGCCGGGAGCCGCAGGAGCCCGCGGCGCCGCCGGGGCGCCCGCCCTGGCGCGCCTCGCAGGCCGTCACCCCGCGCGGCCGCCGGGGGCCGGGGAGCGTGTGACGGCGCCTGAGGGCCGAGGCTCCTCTGAGGCCAGCGGGAGGCTGCAGAAGGAGGGGCCGTCTTAAAAATAATAAAGGAAGCAGCGAGTATTACGGACGAGGGTCTGTAAACAAGGACCTTCAGGACGGGGACAATTGTGACGGGAATGTGGGGGTCGGAGGAGAGGACAGAATAATAAAGGATGTGGGCAAACCGTAGGATGAGAGGCAGAGAGACGTGGGGGATGAGGAAGGGAGGACGTGAACACAGGTTCGCGTAAAGGATGAGGCTGTGAGAGGTGAGATGGCGAAATACTCATCAGGTCAAGAGCTGAAAATGATTAAGTAATTGCTCATTAAATCATAATTAAAGCCTACTTTAAAGTTAGTGGATTCAAATCCTGCCTCTCTCAGTTATTTGCAGTGTAATCCAAGGCATGGAACATTAACTTTTTAATCTGTAAAACAGGAAAACCAGCTTCACAGACTAGATGAGTTAATACATGTTAAACACTTAAAACAATGCTTCATACATAGAAAGCCCTCATATGTAAGTAGTATTACTACCCTCTCCATAAGGGTGGTGAGGATGAAATGGACTAGTGTGTATAAGCAGTTTTTAACACAGTTTCAAACATGATAGCTACAGGAGAGGAGGAGGTTGAGAAGCAAGAAGTGATTGGTATGGTAAGAGTAATATGGAAAGTATAAACCAGGTAGGGGAAAAAAATGACTGCTCATCATTCTTGTTTCCCTTGCACCCCCAGCCCAGCATTATAGAAAGGGCACTACAAAAAAATAAAAGCTGAAACTATCAGTCCTGCTGTAACTTGGATTAAACTCTGTGTGGTCTTGAAGTGTGTGAAGGGAAAAAATCACTTTGGCATTAATCCATTGTCCACCCCAAAAGGTATGAAAGAGGAATTGTTGAGGGAACTGTTAAATGTGCAAAAGATTAGATATGAATACCATTGGCTGCAGTGGATATTGGATAGAAGGCAACGGTTTAGCAGTCTTTCCCTGCCCTCTCAAATTCCCCAACAAGGCAGGAAGGGAGTGTAAAGGGATAATCTGTGATAAGAGAACAGGAACTGGGTGAAGGGGAAGTGCTTCTGCTGGTAATTTTCTATTACAGAGGACAAAGGAAGGCCATAGAAAGGATATCATAAAGGAATTTCTCTGGTTGAGACTGAATCACAGTCACCTCATGTATGTGGTATAAAAATATGCAAAGATTATTTCTGTGAAAGAAATCAAGACAATGAGTAGTTTAAAAAAAGCTTCCTTGCTAGGATAAATAGAATTATGTTGATTTAAACTAGATGTAATTTACACTGACAATAACTGATGTCTTTAAGAAAGTCTCAAGGTATAGAAGCAGTGAAATATTAACTTGCAAGTACATTCCTCAGAAGAGCAGCTAACCTAGTTGTGTTCCATATAAGCTATAGTTCATTGTTCAGTCACCAAGTCCTGTCCGACTCCGACACTAAGTCCGGTCCAAGCTGCGACCCCATGGTCTGCAGCTTGCCAGGCTTCTCTGTCCATCACTATCTCACATTCATGTCACATATCATGTCACATATCACAGTCGGTGATGCTATCTAACCATCTCATCCTCTGCCACCTCCTCCTCTTGCCCTCAATCTTTCCCAGCATCAGGGTCTTTTCTATTGAGTTGGCTCTTCACATCAGGTGGCCAAAGTATTGGAGCTTCAACTTCAGTGACTGTCCTTGCAATGAAAATTCAGGATTGATCTCCTTTAGGATTGACTGATCTCCTTGCTGTCCAAGGGATTCTCAAGTGTCTTCTCCAGCACCACAATTGGAAAACATCAGTTTTTTAGTGCTCAGCCTTTTTGATCCACCTCTCATATCAGTACATGACTACTGGAAAAACCATAGCTTTGACTATATGGACCTTTGTTGGCAAAGTGGTGTCTCTGCTTTTTAATACACTGTCTAGGTTTGGCATAGCTTTTCTTCCAAGGAGCAAATGTCTTTTCATTTCATGGCTGTCGTCACCATCCACAGTGATTTTGGAGCCCAAGAAAATAAAATTTTCTACTGTTGTACTTATTACAATGAATGAATATGTATTGAAGCGAAAAGACTTGGCCTTTCTGTTCCATTCTCTAGCTTGGCAGGTACTGGATGGCAACTAATGTTTTTTATTTCTATAATCTGTAAAGAGAGCTTAACTGTACTCCTCTGATAGGCAAAGAGAACAGGTAGTCAGAAACAAGAATAAACATCTACAATGATTCATTAGGGAAAAAAAACTTGCTAATGCTTTTCCATCCCTACCTGTCATCCAAATTGTTGGCTCACTGTCACCTGGTATCCTGACATGGATTTTCCAATCTAAATTTGGTAAAATCCTTGGACGGGACACCCTTGTACTTTCTACTACTCAGTTCATTTTTTCAGTTCAGTTCAGTCACTCAGTTGAGTCCGACTCTTTGCGACCCCATGGACTGCAGCACACCAGGCTTCCCTGTCTATCACCAATTCCCGGAGCTGCTCAAACTATTGTCCATTGAGTCGGTGATGCCATCCAACCATCTCATCCTCTGTCGTCCCCTTCTCCTCCTGCCCTCAATCTTTCCCAGCATCAGGGTCTTTTCAAATGAGTCAGTTCTTTGCATCAGGTAGCCAAACTATTGGAGTTTCAGCTTCAGCATCAGCATCTGAATATTCCAATGAATATTCAGAACTGATTTCCTTTAGGATGGACTGGCTGGATCTCCTTGCAGTCCAAGGGATTCTCAAGAGTCTTTTCCAACACCATAATTCAAAAGCATCAATTCTTCAGTGATCAGTTTTCTTTATAGTCCACCTCTCACATCCATACATGACTACTGGAAAAACCATAGCTTTGACTTGATGGACTTTTTGGCCAAGTAATTTTTAGTAAAGCTCATTTTTAGCACTATGTTAGTAGAGCACTTGAAACCATCTGTGTAATGATGCAGCAATTTGTATTGTGGTCTATTTAGTGATTAATAAAGAACAATAATGTTAAGTGTAGAGACTTTGGAACCAGACAAATTTGAATTGGAATCCTGATTCTGTCACTTGGTGGTTGTGCTGCTGGTTTAGTCGCTAAGTCCTGTCCAACCTTGCGACCCCATGGACTGTAGCCCTCCAGGCTCCTCTGTCCATGGAATTCTGCAGGCAAGAATACTGGAGTGGGTGGCTGGTTCCTTCTCCAGGGGATCTTCCCAACCCAGGAATTGAACCAGGGTCTCCTACATTGCAGGCAGATTCTTTACCAACTGAGCTATGAGGGAAGCCCCCAATTCTGTCACTTATTTGCTCTATAATTTTGATTAAGGTGCTTTGCCTAGACTCAGTTTTCTCATTTCTAAAATAGGAATAAAAATACACATGCAATAGTTTCTTTTCCTGTACACAGTCCGTTGCACAGCAGGGTCAGTAAATGGGTATATTGCTATTATTTGTTGTTCCTATGAACTTACTGCTTTACTTTTAACTTAAATAGTAATACAGTAACTTCTCAGACTGAGCAACAAAGAATACTTTCATCTCAGCTGAAAGTTACATTAGCACTGATTTTTTTCTGACATGTTAATTACTGTGTCATATACCCCCCTCAAAAATCAACTTGATTAGGACTTTCTGCACCTCAGTTTCATCATCTTTTAAAACAACATTTTAGCCTATCTCAGGTTCATTCAGGAACCATCACTATAATCAAATAACAGTCTAGGCTCATCTCTCCTATTAAATGGTTGCCTTGAGACCTTCCCAAAAGTTATTTACTTATTTGAAATCTAGGCGAGTGTTTTTCAAATTACCTGTGAGAATTGCCTGTGTTTTGTTTTTAATTTCAAAGCCACCACCAACAATGGTGTAAATATAAGAAATATAAGCAAAATTCATTACTTGTAAAATATGAGAAAAATTATAATAAACTATATTAATTGAAATATAAGAAAAATTAATTACTAGAAAAATGAAATTTAAGAATAGCCAAAGGCATGTAAAATACAGTCCGTTTTTTTCTTATATTTAATGAGCATAAAAGTTACTCCATAAAAGTTGCATGAAAAGTTCTAAACACATATTCCCAGTTCTGTCCTCATTGTGGACAGGCAGCAAATACCTTCATATACAGGCACTGGTTGGTGGACAACAATCTGAATAGCACTGATCTGGATCTATAGGTTTGTGCCATCAGCTTAAATCAGAATAAAGTATCTTGACATAGTAAAATTAAAATGGTAGCTTATGACAAATAGATAGTTCTCCTGAAACATTAGCTAAAACGCATAATCCTTGGAAAGATCAAGTATGTATAAACCTTATAATTAGCTATTTCTATCTCAAAACTTAGTTTTTTAATTATTTTGATTTAGAGAATTCCACTTCTAGTATGGAGGAATAGTAAGCTCCTAACAAACTGACCTTAAATTAAATTAAATGAAATTAAAAGATACTTACTAACTGGAAGGAAAGTTATGACCAACCTAGACAGCATATTAAAAAACAGAGACATTACTTTGTCAACAAAGGTCCGTCTAGTCAAGGCTATGGTTTTTCCAGTGGTCATGTATGGATGTAAGAGTTGGACCGTAAAGAAAGCTGAGCACCGAAGAATTGATACTTTTGAACTGTGGTGTTGGAGAAGACTCTTGAGAATCCCTTGGACTGCAAGAAGATCCAACCAGTCCATCCTAAAGGAGATCAGTCCTGGGTGTTCATTGGAAGGACTGATGTTGAAGCTGAAACTCCAATACTTTGGCCACCTGATGCGAAGAGCTGACTCATTTGAAAAGACCCTGATGCTGGGAAAGATTGAAGGCAGGAAGAGAAGGGGACGACAGAGAATGAGATGGTTGGATGGCATCACCGACTTGATGGACATGGGTTTGGGTGGACTCCAGGAGTTGGTGATGGACAGGGAGGCCTGGCGTGCTGCGGTTCATGGGGTCGCAAAAAGTCAGACACAACTGAGTGACTGAACTGAACAGACTGACCTTTCCACAGATAAAAACTATAAACTCTAGACAAAATACAAAAAAGAATTAAACAAGCAAAAACTAACCAAGGGGTTAAGAGAGTGAACAGAAACAGGCAAAGTCAAAATATGGCGTAAATTACCTACACAGAGTAAATTTCCAATTTTTGATAGCTTTAACCTATGGATAGACCAAAATTGTGGTTCAATACAGGGTGGAAAATACTATCATAGATAGTCCACTATCTTTCTGGCCTGAGAAGCCCAGGGTAGCTAGAGAATGAGACAGGAATTCCCAAACAGAAAACCAGAGAGGGGAACTCTATACCAGTGCATTCATGCAGTTTCACTCCTGGGTGTATAGCCAAAAGAAACAAAAACTAATTCAAAAAGATACATGTACCGCAGTGTTCATAGTAGCATTACTTATAATTACCAAGGTATAGAAGCAACCTAAGAGTCCATAATCAGATGTGAATAAAGAATATGAGATATGGAATATTACTCACCTGTGAAAAAGGACGAGATTTTGCAATTTGCAGCGACATGAGTGGACTTGGAGAGCCTTATGCTAAGTGAAATAAGACAGAAAGATAAATACAGTATGATATCACTTTTATGTGGAATATGACTAGTGAATAAAACAATAAAAGCAGACTAACAGACTCAGAGAACAAACATAGTTGGTTATCAATGGGGAGAAGGAATGGGGTAGGGTCAATACAGTGGTAGGGGAAAAGGGGGAGTTATTATGAGATTATATGAAATTGTGTAAACTTCTGAAAAGTGTGAAGCACTATAGAATGTAGAGTCTTTCATTCAATTAAAAAAAAATTGAACACCAAAAAACCCTATTTTGATTTGAATAACATAAAGGCAGAATGTAAGTAGCTCAGATAAAAGAACCAAAGACAGAATATCCTACTACTCTTCCAGGTAAAAGAACTGAAGCAAGACCTGAGTTGTTACTACAAGCAAAAC
This sequence comes from Bos indicus, assembly GCF_029378745.1. Lineage (NCBI taxonomy): Eukaryota > Metazoa > Chordata > Mammalia > Artiodactyla > Bovidae > Bos > Bos indicus. Next base: position 14,700,757 of record NC_091774.1, on the reverse strand, counting down.
AAAATTTTCAGTTTGTTTCAAAGTTAATTTCTTACTTTAAAAAAAAAAAAAAAAGAAGAAGAAGAAGAGGCATGAGTGCTTTGCAGAAAAATAAAACAATCCAGAGACTCCAAAGCAATGTTCATAAATGCCAAAGACAAATTGGAATTTCTTGACATTAAACCTATGAAGAAAGTGGGACCTAGTCTCAGTGGCTTCCCCAGTGGCACAGAGGTAAAGAATCCCCCTGTCAAGGCAGGAGATGTGGGTTTGAGCCCTGGCTTGGAAAGATCCCCTGAAGAAGGCATTGGCTATCCACTCCAGTATTCTTGCCTGGAGAATCCCATGGACACAGGAGCCTAGCGGGCTACAGTCCATGGGGTTGCAAAGAATAGGACACTAGTGACTGACACTTTCACAGTTTTTATGGATCAGGAGTCTTGGCAAGATTTCACTGGGTATTCTGCTCAGGATCTCACTAAATTGATATCAAAATGTTAACCAGATTTTCTTCTCAACTGAAGGCTTGACTGGGACAATCTGCTTACCAGCTAATTGAGATTATTGCAAAATACATGTACTTTTGCCATGTAATGCCATCTTTCACAGGAGTGAAATTTCACCACATTCACATATCTGGCCATACTCGGGGCAAGGGAGTTTACAAGATCTGTACACCAGTGTTAAGAATCTTGTAGTTGATCTTAGAATTCTGTCCATTTAGTGTCCATTGGTCCAAATTTTTTTTTTAAATTTAATTGCACAAGAGTCAGGAAATGGATATTGGGGATAATTAAAATGGTCTGAGAGCAGTCTTAACTTCCACTTTGGTGAGACCATTGTTATGGCCCCTGTGAAATTGTTCATCTCTCGAGTGTTAATACCTCTAGCCACCTAAGCACAAAAAGGAGATGGAAACAAACATTATTCAAATAGATAGGTATGACAGTGAGTGAAGCCACTCTCACTTCTATGCCTTGAGTTACAGACCCATGTATGTCAATGAGGGAAAGTGCGCCATATATTGGAAGCTGTCTCAGAGGATGTGTTGTATTCTATACGAAAGAACATCAATCTTATAGTTCCTTGGACAGTGTCATAACTGAGTCTTCACTATGTATTCACTATTCTATAATAATGCTATGCTATGCTATGCTAAGTTGCTTCAGTCATGTCCGACTCTGTGCAACCCCATAGACGGCAGCCCACCAGGCTCCATCATCCCTGGGATTCTCCAGGCAAGGACACTGGAGTGGGTTGCCATTTCCTTCTCCAGTGCATGAAAGAGAAAAGTGAAAGTGAAGTCGCTCAGTCGTGTCCAACTCTTAGCGACCCCATGGACTGCAGCCTACCAGACTCCTCCGTCCATGGGATTTTCCAGGCAAGAGTACTGGAGTGGGGTGCCATTGCCTTCTCCAATTTAATACCAGCTTATTCTGGATGACAGGACATGGTCATACCCATGAATCTGATGGAAATTACACATTGTCCCACTTTAACTGTAAAATGAGTCCATTATTCAAATGCAGTGTTATGTGGGATGGTAGCGAATAAAGCATTTGTTAATTCTGAGGAAGTTGGTGCTGGGCAAAAGCATGACAGACAGAGAAAATAAAATTAAGCATCCAGATTAAACAGATTGGGCTTCCCAGGTGGCACAATGGTAATGAATCCACCTGCCAATGCAGGAGATGGAGGTTCGATCCCTGGGTTGGGAAGATCCCTTGGAGGAGGAACTGGAAACCCACTCCAGTATTCTTGCCTGGGAAATCCATGGACAGGGGAGCCTGGCAGGCTACAGTCCATGGGGTCACAAAAGAGTCCATGGGATGGCAAAATAGTTGGACTCAACTTAGCAACTAAATAATAACAACAACTAGGCAGACGAAGTGTTAATATCTGTTCTTCTGGAGCCACTTCATAATGGCTATGAGTAATGTAGACAGTTTATACTAGGTGACCAGTTGCTCCCTTACAGGTATGATATACCATATTGAAAACTCAACATTAATCTTTGCTGTTAGCTGGTTAGGCACTCAGCAGTAGAGGTCACTAGGTAAGCTTTGTTCAAAAAATAAAGTCCATATTGTTCAGTCCATCTTCAACTTAGATTCCTGCTGTATTTGTTTATAAACTCATTGAACAAGTACTGGGGTTTGCTAAGAAAAGAAAGCTCTCACTGATAGCCACAAAGTAGGTCATCTTGTAGACCTAAACAGACATTTCTCCAAAGAAGACATACAGATGGCTAATAAACACATGAAAAAATGTTCAGCATCCCTTATTGTTAGAGAAATGCAAATCAAAACTACAATGAGGCATCACCTCACATGGATCAGAATAGCCATCATCAAAACTACAAACAATAAATGCTGGAGAGGGTGTGGAGTAAAGGGAAACTTCTTGCACTTTTGGTGGGAATGTAAATTTATACAGCCCCTATGGAGAACAGAATGGAGATTTCTTTAAAAACTAGGAATCCTACCATATGACCCAGCAATCTCATTACTGGGCATATACCCTGAGAAAATCATAGTTGAAAAAGTTGCATGTACCCCAACGTTCATTGCAGCACTATTTACAATAACGAGGACATGGGATAAACCTAAATGTCCATCGACAGATAAATGGATAAAGAAGTTGTGGTACATATATTGTTGTTCTTTAGTCACTAAGCTGTGTCTGACTCTTTGCGACCCCATGGACTGCAGCATGCCAGGCTTCCCTGTCCTTCACTATATGCAATGGAATATTACACAGCCATAAAAAGGAATGAATTTGAGTCACTTCTAGTGAGGTGGATGAATCTAGAGTCTGTTATACAGAGTGAAGTAAGTCAAAAAGAGAAAAACAAATATCATATATTAACACACGTGTATATGGAATCTAGAAAAATGGTACTGATGAACATATTTGTAGGGCAGCGGTGGAGACACCGGCATGGAGAACAGACTTGTGGACACGGTGGGAAAGGAGACAGTGGGACAAATTGAGAGGGTAGCTTGGAAACATACGTCATCTTATGCAAAATAGATAGCTGGTGGGAATATGCTTTTTGATGCATGGAAATCAACCAGGTGCTCTGTGACAACCTAGAGGGGTGCAATGGAAGGTTCAAGAGGGACGGAACATATGTATTCCTATGGCTGATTCATGTTAATGTGTGGCAGAAATCAACACAACACTGTAAAGCAACTATCCTTCAATTAAAAATGAATACATTTTAAAAGTAGGTCATCTTGTCGTTAGATTATTAGGGTCTCTTCCATAGTAGGTTCTTCTTGGTGGGCATTTGCATAGAATAAAAATTTTCACACTCTGGACCCATTCCAAGATGTCAATCTACAATTTCTTCCTAGGTTTCCTTGTTATCAATCCTCCAATCTGATTTCTTCCCCCTACTTGAGTATTTGGCCAGTTTGACACTAACAATAAATTGACATAGAGCTAAAATTATGACCAGCTCTCCTTGTAAGCTAAGTGAACAACAAAGGAGAGCTCCCTACGATAGAGCAGAAACCACAGTAACATCTGAAAGTTGTTAAATATTATTTTGAGTAAAGAATAAAAGGCAGTAGAATAAATAGCTCAGAAAACACTGTAAATGGTGTCAACAGAACTGCAGTGCAAATGTAAAATGTGTATCTGTGTCTTTCAAGACAAGTAGTTCCGGATAGCAGAGGTTAGTACAGCACGGTGAGTCAACTATACTTCAATTAAAAAATAAAAGACAAGTGTATCCATAAATGTAAATATTTTGCAAAATCAGTCAAAAAGAATATCAAAAAGTTGAAATGCAATGACAAATATGGCAGATCATATTTTCCAAATATTGTGGCAGAAATAAACCTATCCCACTCCTCCCCCTTCTTACAATGTGATGTTAATACTTCTCCATCGAGAGAGGCAGGCTATGTTCTCTCCTTTTAAATCTAGATGAGATTATGACTACCAAAATAAGTGACGTTTTGTGACTTCTGAGCTAAGTCATGAAAAATATGGTTTCCACCTGACTTTCTCTCTCAAGATACTTGCCCTTAAAACCGAACCAGTTGGGGAAATCACATGGAGATGCTCCAGCTGTTAGCCAACATTGGTGGCTAAAGTTCTAGCCAGCATCTTGGATCAACTGCAAGATATGTGAGTGAATAAGCATTCAACTGATTCCAGCCCCCAGCCATTAAGTCTCTGTTAGCCTTTGAGTTATTCAGTTATAGTGAAAGAGAAAAAAGTTATGCCATCTGTGCCCTGTTGAAAATATGGAAAATATGTGATCATAACAAAAGGTCATTATATGTCATTTAATTTGGGGATTATTTTGCTCCATAGCCACAGAGTGCCAGAAAAATAAATGTCTAAAACTGGACTTTATTGGACTGGCACTCAATTATCCCATAGTCCACAATATGTTGTCTATTATGGTGAGTTAACAAATAGAAGCTTGAAGGAATCAAAGATTGTATGTCATTTTCAAGCTCACAATACAGATTAAGTTTTTATTGTTATTATTTAAAGAGCAATTATTATATAGTTGTGATATATAATAAACAAGATGCATTCAGAACACTGGGACAGATAACTAGCTTCATACAGGATTATCAGGGCAACTTGCTGCTGCTGCTGCTAAGTTGCTTCAGTTGTGTCTGACTCTGTGCAACCCCATAGATGGCAGCCCACCAGGCTCCCCTGTCCCTGAGATTCTCCAGGCAAGAACACTGGAGTGGGTTGCCATTTCCTTCTCTAATGCATGAAAGGGAAAAGTGAAAGTGAAGTCACTCAGTTGTTTCCAACTCTTCGTGACCCCATGGGCTGCAGCCCACCAGACTCCTCCATCCATGGGATTTTCCAGGCAAGAGTGCTGGAGGGCGTTGCCATTGTCTTATCCACAGGGCAACTTGAGGTAATATTTTACTAAATTATTCAGCATTTTTGAGAAGTAAGACTCAATACTGAGAAGACTGCAGTTAGAAATAAGTAAATTCATATATGACTGAGAACACTGAAAACTGAAGAAATCCTGTTAGTAATATGGCAAGACGTGGCACAATCCATAAAGATATTCACACCAATTTATGCAGTAATTCTACTACTGAGGATTTGCCAATTAAATGAGAGAGGGGGAGGGAGGGAGGGAGAGAGAATGAAACTGTTCAGTGCAGCAATATCTTTAGAAACAAACAATAGAAGTGTCCAAGAATAGGGGAGAAATAAGGTACAGTACATCTAAATAATAGATTATAGCCACTCAAGCAATAATTAAGAGGGACTTCCCTGGTGGCCCAGTGGCAGAGACTCCACACTCCCAATGCAAAGGGCCCGAGATCAATCCCTGCTCATGGAACTAGATCCCACATGCCACAGTTAAGACTCAGTGCAGCCAAATAAATATTTGATAATAATAATAATAATTAAGAAAAACTACTTAGAACCATGAAAATATGTTTATGGTATTAAGAGAAAGAATATTTGTTCAGTTGCTAAGTCACTTCTGACACTTTGACCCCATGGACTGCAGCATGCGAGGCTTCCCTGTCCTTCACCATCTCCTGGAGTTTGCTCAAACTCATGTCCACTGATTTCATGATGCCATCCAACCATCATCTCATTCTCTGTCACCCCCTTCTTCTCCTGCCTTCAATCTTTCCCAGCATTAGGGGCTTTTCCAATGAGTTGGCTCTTCACATCAGGTGGCCAAAGTATAAATACCCCTTTTTTACAGTTACATAATATACATGCATTTCATTACTGATGCAATGGACATGAACTTGGGCAAACTCCTGGAGATGGTGGGGGACAGGGAGGCCTGGCATGCTGCAGTCCACAGGGTTGCGAAGAGTCAGACACGACTTGGGAGACTGAACACAAATATACATATATATAGTCTTATGGAACAGAGCTAGACAAGAAGATATTACAAGGCACAGTGAAGACTAGAGTGTCATCCAAAACCAAACTTATGTAGGTGTGAAGATTAATTATATGGTAAAAGTGATTTAAAGTCAGTGGAGAATGAATGGCTTTTCAAAAAATGGTGCTAATACAATTGGTTGTCCATTGTGGGAAACATTAAAAAGATAGATAATAGATAGATACATATATATTTAATCAATCAAAACTCTCTTTTCATATATGATTTGAGGTAGAAACTAGCTATATGTCTTCTTACAAAGAATAGTAAAAACAGTAGTACTAGAAGAAAATACAAAAGACTGTTTTTAGAATTTTTGGTCGGAAAGACCCTAAGCGAGACAGAAAAACAGAAACCAAAAACGGAAAGACTAACAGATTTAAATATGTAAACATATGAAACTTCTTTCTGGTGAGTGATACTGTAAACAAAAATAAAAGTGACAATCTGGAATAAGATATTTGCTATGTATAAAATAAAAAGGAGAAATATGGTAATAATATATGGAGTGTCTATAAATCATGGGAAAGGCAACAATTCAGCAGGAAAATGGACAGAGAACAAAAAAGCATATTTCATGAAAAAAGTACAATTAGCCAATAACATATCTTGCCTGGAGAATCCTGTGGATGGAGGAGCCTGGTGGGCTGCTGTCCATGGGGTCGCACAGAGTCAGACGCAACTGAAGCGACTTAGCATGCATGCATGCATTGGAGAAGGAAATGGCAACCCACTCCAATATTCTTGCCTGGAGAATCCCAAGGACAGAGGAGCCTGGTGGGTTGCCGTATATGGGGTCTCACAGAGTCAGACACGACTGAAGCGACTTAGCAGCAGCAGCAACAGTAGCGTATACATTGAAATACGCAACACCTCATGGATAATAGGGTAAATAACAGCGAAAGTAGCAACGACTTTTTCACTCATCGAATAGGCAAAGATAAACTTATTGATAATAAGAATTGATGCTTTTGAACTGTGGTGTTGGAGAACTCTTGAGAGTCCCTTGGACTGCAAGGAGATCCAACCAGTCCATTCTGAAGGAGATCAGCCCTGGGATTTCTGTGGAAGGAATGGTACTAAAGCTGAAACTCCAGTACTTTGGCCACCTCATGCGAAGAGTTGACTCATTGAAAAAGACTCTGATGCTGGGAGGGATTGGGGGCAGGAGGAGAAGGGGACAACAGAGGATGAGATGGCTGGATGGCATCACTGACTCGATGGACGTGAGTCTCAGTGAACTCCGGGAGTTGGTGATGGACAGGGAGGCCTGGTGTGCTGTGATTCATGGGGTCGCAAAGAGTCGGACACGACTGAGCGACTGAACTGAACTGAACTGAATGTTTGCAAATATCCAAAACAAGATGCTTGTATACTATCAGATGCTTGTATACTGTCAGAGAATGTATAATATAGCACAGCCTTATTGGGAGATTTTTTTGACCATACTATTGAAATTAATATGCTCTTTGACCAGACACTCCACTTATAGGAGTTTAACTTAGTTAAATATACTTACTAGTACAGGAAGATATATGTGTGTGTGTTAAAGAGTGCTCATTATAGACACATAGACATTAAAATGTCCTCCTTCTGGGAAAGATTAAAGGCAGGAGGACATTATAGACACATAAGTACGCAATAAAAATACCTTAGTTATCCATTATAAAACACTACATTACCACACAACTATCCAAAGACATGTTGTTAACAAAAATAAACAAAAAATTGTCAAGTAAAATATATTTGATTAATATGTGTTTAGAAAAAATGAATGCATTTAAATTCATGAATATAAATGAATATTCAAAGATTTGCAAGAACAAGTATTGCTAATATCATTGTCACTTCTTGGAAAGGAAAATTAGTCGGATTGAGAAAGGTAAGTGTGAAATGGAATTTTAACTTCCTACTGTATATATTTTGATACATTATAAAATTTTGATATTGAACATATATTTATGTAAGTTGAAAAGCAATGAAAATCAAGAAGAAAGTGTATTATAAAGATATCTAAAATGATCTTTAATAATAATCATTGATATGAAGCATTACTACAAATAATTTTTAAAGCTCTTTCATATACACAGTGTTATCACACCTTACAACAATCCTGTGAGATAGTTAAGTAGATAGAGATTATTATTCTTGTTTTAGAGTTAAGGAAACACTCTTAGAGAAGTTAAGTAATTTGCTATACTTTGTATTTATTGTATTTACTGAAAATGCAGTCTCTTTCCTCATCATGAGATAGAGGCAAATGTAAAGAGTTTGTCATGTAAATGTAGTTTATAAAAGCTTATACTGAAAAGATAGACATGTGGCTTTAGTGCATTTTGATAACTGAAGAAAACCAACTTTAACTGGGATGATCTTGCTGCTGCTGCTGCTAAATCGCTTCAGTCGTGTCCAACTCTGTGCGACCCCAGAGACGGCAGCCCACCAGGCTGTCCCTGGGATTCTCCAGACAAGAACACTGGAGTGGGTTGCCATTTCCTTCTCCAAATCATGAAGTGAAAGGAGAAAGTGAAGTCGCTCAGTCGTGTCCAACTCCTAGTGACCCCATGGACTGCAGCCTTCCAGGCTCCTCCATCCATGGGATTTTCCAGGCAAGAGTACTGGAGTGGGGTGCCATTGCCTTCTCCAAGGATGATCTTAGGATCATGATATATAATCAAAATATGAATGTAATAAAACAATAAGATGCTATGGAAATAGTAATTATTATAATGGCTCTGCTGAGTAGCATATGGCTTAACAGAACTAGAAATCCTGAGCAGAATCCAGGCTTTAATATTTCTTAGTGAATTTAGAGCAGTCATCTAACAGCTTTGAGCTCCTATAAAATGTAGCCACTCTTCCCTCTGCTTCCTACATAACCCTCTGCTTCCTACATAACCACACACATACACATTGGAATGTGAGAATTAAATGAGATGATACATGTAAAAGCATCTGGTATGGTGCCTGACATGTTACACATGTTCTAAAAATAGTAGTTTTCTATCTAGTTCGTTAAAAGAATAAAGGGACATACAATCTAAGTCAGACCAAAGAAGAACAGAAGACTGAACATTGCTGAAATTTTGTCAGTAATTGAAGACCCCGGCATCTAGCTGACCTTGGGGACGTGTTAAACAACATTAACAGCTATCTGAAACACATTTCAAAAAGTCTCTGTGTTTGAATCTGTTAATCTCATACTTTCAGATGATATGATCTCTTTAACTGTGATTTACTTTATCAACTGTCACCTCCCCATTGAGTAAGCTGAATCGTCTCAGCTTGATCACATTTCCTAAACTACACATCTGTGGACATGTTGCCTTCTGTCTTTGATTCATTAAAATTACTTTCACATTCATGGCATTTTCATGACTCTTTGATATATTACTTCAGGCACTGGGAAGCAGATAAAAGATTTCTGGCATCTTGGGAAGGATGAATTTGTCCTGGAGGAGATTGCATCTTGATGTATTGTTATTGAATCTCCTGGAAAGTGTTGTATGAACTGTCAGGCTTTGGTACCTGCTTTGAGCATCTAATGTTGGATATCTAATGTATATCACATTTATGTGGTGTGAGTTGTCTATACGCCAAGGTCATCTACTGCATTTTTGCTCCAGCTCGTATTAACTAAAGGGGGTGTATGAGACAACCACCTCTCCTTGACCTTAAATGAAGGTTGTGTTTGGAGCTGAAAACTAATCAAAAACCTACTTGTCTTCACTTAGGGCTGCCATTACTTTGAAACATTCAGAACTGAAGGTAAAATTGAGTCAGAATGACTTGGAGTTTTTTGGTTTTTTGCTTTTTTTCTCTCTTGTCATAACATGATGATTTGGACACATCTTTACTAGCAACTTTCTATCCTAATATTAATGTTCTTACACCTCCTTCAAACCTTTGCCCACATGTCTCCTTCTCGAGACATTTCATATAAATTCTACATACAGCCCTGAACTTCTATCTCCCTTATCCTCTTCTAATTTATTTCATTCTACTTATCATTGCCTGTTGTCATATACTTTACTTATTTATTCCATCAATTGTTATTATCTGTCACCTCTAACTAGGAATCCTTGTTAGTTGTGCCAAATGATGTGTTCCAAGCATCTACAAGAGAGCTTGGCAAAACGTGGGCAGTTCGATAATACATATTTTTTCCTTTGAATTTCTTTATTCATTTTTGGTTGCACTGGTTCTTCACTGCTGAGCCCCGGCGGTGAGCAGGGGCTCCTCCCCAGTTGCGGTGCACAGGAGTCTCACTGTGGCGGCTTCTCCTGTTGCAGGGCACAGGCTCTAGGGTACACAGGCTCAGCAGTTGTGGTGAACCGGTTTAGTTGCTGCAGGGCACGTGGAATCTTCCTGGACCAGGAATCTAGCCCATGTACCCTGTGCTGGGAGGCAGATTCCCAACCATTGGACCACCAGGGAAGTCCCAATAAACACGTATTTGAGTGAATGAATATATCTCTCAGGCACTTCCGAGAGAATTCTTGATCTGATTTGATAGTGTTCATGAGAACACCACCTAATCACAAGGGAAGATGGTATTCACTGCCAACAATGTTTTGAGTGAGTGAGGGATGACTTCCTGAAGAATATGTTCTCTTGGCAGAATATATTTGTATTCTCTCCCCCTACCAGGCAATCTATCCATCACTAGGTTTAGTTCTAAAATGCATGTTCATTTCTTTGAAATGCTTTCACATTATTCCTCATTTACAGTTGCCTGTATATTTCAAGATATAACATCTGTGAAGTATGACAAAGATCAAAAACTAACAACATTTTTTGCAGTACCCAAAAATGGGTCTTTGGATCTACATATAATAGAGATCTTCAGATCTCTGCTTCTAAATTTCAAAGCTTGAATTCTATCATCACACAGCTATGTTGATAAATGTTATTCATATACTCGAAAGGACTTACAGCAAATTAAGTACTGATTTTTAAAAAAATTGAGAAGCAAAATAGTGGGAAATCACAAAAAATCAGTGACATGCTTAGGAGTAATTTAAACACAGCAGAAACACAAACAACTCCCCGCCCCACCCCCTGCATCTCAGGGATGCAGTTGCAAAATATGAAGAATTCATTTATGTGTTTGCTGGGAAGGTCAGCAAAAGGAAATTGCATGTAGCGTTTGAGGGGGAAAAAAAAAGATTAGTGCAAACAACTTGGAAGGAAGATAATCATGAAGCGTTGCTTCCAGAACCCAGATCTATTTAATTAAGCCCTTGGAATACAATTTCAGGTTTAATAAACCCTTTCTGTACTGAAACCAGATTCACTAGGAGTATTTAAACAGGTCTAAACTGCTGCTGCTGCTGCTAAGTTGCTTCAGTCATGTCTGACTCTGTGCGACCCCATAGACGGCAGCCCACCAGGCTCCCCCATTCCTGGGATTCTCCAGGCAAGAACACTGGAGTGGGTTGCCATTTCCTTTTCCAATGCATGCAAGTGAAAAGTGAAAGTGAAGTCGCTCAGTTGTGTCCGACTCCTAGTGACCCCATGGACTGAAGCCTACTAGGCTCCTCCATCCATGGAATTTTCCAGGCAAGAGTACTGGAGTAGGGTGCCATTGCAGTTTACTTCAAAAAAAACAAAAAAACAAAGAACCTAAACTAAAAAGAGAAACAAACCAGAGATACTGACTTAATAATTCATCTTTGCTATAGATGAGGGAATTTACTAAAAGGTTGCCTTCTTCATCTACATTTTGTTTTTTAAATATTTATCAGAATCTCACCTTTTCCATACAAAAGAGCTTACATAATCAGTTATATCATCCTCATTATCAGAAAGGAGGAATCATGAGTATACAAAAATTTTATGTAAAGGATATAAAAAGAAAAAAGAAAGTGGAAGCCATTCAGTCGTGTCCAACTCCTTGCAACCTGATGGACTGTAGCCCACCAGGCTCCTCTGTTCATGGAATTCCAGGCAGAAATACTGGAGTGGGCTGCCATGCCTTTCTCCAGGGGATCTTCATGACCCAGAGATCTTCCCAAACTGGTGATCAAACCCAGGTCTCCCACAGTGCGGGCAGATTCTTTTCCGTTTGAGCTACTCAGGAAACCTAAAGGATATAAAGTAATGTATGAAATAGCATTCGCAATAGCATTTTTGTGGTAAGTTCAGTAGTTTATTTTACGTGGCTCTTTGTTTTAAGAATTTTTAAATGAAAATAGGTAACATAATCAGAAATAAGTTTAAGATAGTTTGGAAGCATTGAATAGGGATAACTGGCTCAACCTGAGGTCTAGGGGAGGCTTCCTAGAGGAGATGAGTTGAGTCACTCAGTCGTGTCCGATTCTTTGCCACCCCATGGACTGCAGCATGCCAGGCTTCCCTATCCTTCACCAACCCCTGGAGCTTGCTCAAACTCGTGTCCATCGAGTTGGTGATGCCATCCACCCGTCTCATCCTCTGTCGTCCCCTTCTCGTCTTGCCTTCCATCTTTCCCAGCTTCAGGGTCTTTTCCAGTGAGTTAGTTCTTTGCATCAGGCGGCCAACATATTGGAGTTTTAGCTTTAGCATCAGTCCTTCCAATGAATATTCAGGACTGATTTCCTTTAGGATTGACTGGTTTGATCTCCTTGCAGTCCAAGGGACTCTCAAGAGTCTTCTCCAACACCACAGTTCAAAAGTATCTATTCTTTGGCACTCGGTTTCTTTATGGTCCAACTCTCACATCCATACATGACTACTGGAAAAACCAAAGCTTTGACTAGATGGACCTTTGTTGGCAAAGTAATATCTCTGCTTTTTAATTTAAAAACTTTTAATTTTTAATTTAAACTTTTAAATTAAATATGCTGTTTAGGTTGGTCATAGCTTTTCTCCCAAGGAGCAAGCGTCTTTTAATTTCATGGCCACAGTCACCATCTGCAGTGATTTTGCCCCACCCCAAAATAAAGTCTCTCACTGTTTCCATTGTTTCCCCATCTATTTGCCATGAAGTGATGGGAACAGATTCCATGGCCTTAGTTTTTTTAATGTTGAGTTTTAAGCCAGCTTTTTCACTCTCCTCTTTCACCTTCATCAAGAGGCTCTTTAGTCCCTCTTCGCTTTCTGCCATAAGGGTGGTGTCATCTGCATATCTTAGGTTATTGATATTTCTCCCTGCAATCTCTTGCCTGGAAAATCCCATGGATGGAGGAGCCTGGTAGGCTGCAGTCCATGAGGTCGCTGAGTCGGACAAGACTGAGCGATTTCACTTTCACTTTTCACTTTCATGCATTGGAGAAGGAAATGGAAACCCACTCCAGTATTCTTGCCTGGAGATTATCAGGGACGGGGGAGCCTGGTGGGCTGCCGTCTATGAGGTCGCACAGGTCGGACACGACTGAAGCGACTTAGCAGCTGCAGCCACCTGCAATCTTGGTTCCAGATTGTGCTTCATCCAGCCTAGCATTTAGCATGATGTACTCTGCATAGAAGTTAAATAAGCGGGGTGACAATATACTGCCTTTATGTACTCCTTTCCCAATTTGAGAACAGTCCATTGTTCCATGTCCGGTTCTAGCTGTTGCTTCCTGACCTGCATACAGATTTCTCAGGAGGCAGGTTAGGTGGTCTGGTATTCCCATCTCTTTCAGAATTTTCCACAGTTTGTGGTGATCCACACAGTCAAAGGCTTTGGTGTAGTCAATAAAGCAGATGTTTTTCTGGAACTCTCTTGCTTTTTCGATGATCCAACAGATGTTCACAATTTGATCTCTGGTTCCTCTGCCTTTTCTAAATCCAGCTTAAACATCTGGAAGTTCTTGGTTCACATACTGTTGAAGCCTGGCTTGGAGAATTTTGAGCATTACTTTGCTAGCGTGTGAGATGAGTGCAATTGTGTGGTAGTTTGAACATTGTTTGGCTTTACCTTTCTTTGGGATTGGAATGAAAACTGACCGTTTCCAGTCCTGTGGCCTCTGCTGAGTTTTCGAAATTTGCTGGCATCTTGAGTGCAGCACTTTCACAGCACCATCTTTTAGAATTTGAAATAGCTCAACTGGAATTCCATCACCTCCACTAGCTTTGTTCGTAGTTTGTTCGTAGTGATGCTCTTAAGAGGAAATGATGATCTCTTGAAATCGAGATATATGAGTTAGCCAGGTGAAAAACGGCAGGAAGGGCATTGCAACAAAGTAAACAATATGTTGATGACTTGCTCTTAAAATAAGCTGATGTTCAAATAGTTATATAGCATAGTTAATGTGTTTGGTATATTTTCTTTTCTTTTTTTTTTTTTGGCTTCATCTGCATGGTATGTGGGATCTTAGGTCTTTGTTCCCTAAACCTGTTCCCCCTATAGTGTGAGCTCTGAGTCTTAACCATGAAGCACCAAGGATTTCTTATTTATATGAGTAATTCAGCAAAAATTGCAGCCACTACCATTCTAAAAATCTCAATTGAGTTCTTTCATTGTAAACCAAATTTGACCTGGTTCCCATGAGAAGAGATGGAAATTGGGGGAAAATACTAATAGGTCACACAATATACTGTGCTCACAGCTGTCCTTCAAACCCCTGTGACATTCCTAAAATATAAAACACTGTGAGATGTGTTTAGGACAGCATAGAGTCCTTAAAAGAATACAAACTGGGCCCTTCCTTTGGAGTTAGAGATTTCAGTGTACAAAATACGCGGATTATAAACGCAACTGCATTGGATACTCTCTTTTTTTAATCATCCACCCCATGACTCTGGAGAAGTAACTGCACTTGGGAGTATCTTCTAGGTTGATCATCCCCATCTTTTTTATCCAAGGGTAACCAAGAAGATTTCTAGAATAAAGAATGGATGTTTTAGATTGGCTCCATTCTTCATAGGATTGGCTCCAAACCTATGAAGAAGAGCAAAAGATATAGATAGAGCTGACATATTTCCACTCTGGTCCAATGGAATAGTTTATGAGATGGTGATTTAAGGCTGATGCTTCAGCTAAAAATAAAAACTATTTGCTTTCCTAGACTGTTGTCTGTGTTTGGAAGCCTTGGTCAACTAGTATAATGGCCAAAGGTGGCAGGATAAAACTTTGAAATTAAGGATCATAAACATAACAGGACTAATACTATACACTTAAATAATCCTTTTTTAACATTGCTTTGATAACAAGGCAAATCAGATAGATCTTTGGAAGCAGACTGATAAAAGTATATTTAAAGCTTTGTGTTTTGACATATTGTGCCCTCCTAAATTAAAAATAATTTACTGATGATTTACAACCATCTGCTTACTTGCTGAAATTAATCCTGCTGATGAGTTAACCAGCTGCATGACCCTGAGAAATTTATTTGCTCTCTCTTTGCTTTAAGTTCTATTTTAGTACCAAAGAAATAATAAAAAAAACTTCATAGAATTTTTAAAGATGAAATTAGGACATGCTAAATGTGTGTCTAATATAAAGAAAAAACTTAATAAGTATAAATTGTTAAAGGTGTAGTTGTTATTTATTATCAATATGTAGAATGATCTGAAAATAGACCCTCTCAATTCCCCCTTTCACTAGAATAAATATTGATTGGATAAATGAATGTTTAGTTATGTATCACCTTATAAAAATAGCATTTTTTTCACTGCTCAAATGAATCTTCTATAGGTAAATATTATTATCCAATTTATACATTCAAGGACTTCAACACTGAAAGAAATAGGGTGGAGACTGGAATGTTCTAAGGGAAGTTGGATGGACTAGGCAGAGTACACTAGAGGCAAAACCCCCCCAGCTTCCATTACTCAGGGTGTAGACAGTCCTTACAGCTTCTTCCCTTATATTAGCTGTTTGGCATTTAATAAGTTTCAAGAGCAGCAAGGAGTAAGAAATAAAGTGTAATACACTCAATGTATTTTAAAATAATCTTTATAACATTATATTGATAAAAGAGAAATGTAAATACTTTTATCATTAAAAATATTCATCTTTGTTTCATTTAAAATAAGTGTAAATTAAAAAAAATGTAAGCAGATGGAATAATACAGTAGAAGCAAATATGGGGTATAGGAAGTAAAAAGAAGAATAAAGAAGGATTAAGAATTATTGATACATCCAGCAAAATAATTACAACTGGAGGACTAACAGATGAAATAGTTGAAATAATAAATTAGGCTGAAACTGTGTGACTATATCACCAATGTGTGATGTTAGGTGGAGGTGGTTTTGTCACTAAGTGACTCTTTCGTGACCCTATGGACTACAGCCTGTCAGACTCCTCTGTCCATGGGATTTCCCAGGCAAGAATACTGAAGTGGGTTGCCATTTCCTTCTCCAGGGGATCTTCCTGACCCAGAGATTGAACCTGCATCTCCTGCATTGCAGGTGGATTCTTCACCACTGAGCCATCAGGGAAGCCCATGATTTTACGTAGAGCTGATTTAAAAAAAAAAAAAAAAAACATGTAAGTTAGAAGGGAATATTAGTGAGTTCCCTGGTGGTGCAGCAGCTAAGACTCAATTCTCCCAATGCAGGGGACCCAGGTTTGATCCCTAGTCAGTTAACTACATCTCACATGCCACAGCTGAGAGGTCATATGCCACAACGAAAGATCCCGCCTGTTGCCATGAAGACCAAAGATCTGAAATGCAGCAACTAAGACCTGGCTCAGCCAAACTAAAGTATAAACAAATTATATATATATATATATATATATATATATATATTTAAGCCTGCTTTATAAAAAGAAAAAAAAAAAAACGGGGAGGAGGTAATAAGTCAGCACTAAAGAAGGCAATGGCAACCCAGTCCAGTACTCTTGCCTGGAAAATCCCACAGACGGAGGAGCCTGGTAGGCTTCAGTCCATGGGGTCACGAAGAGTTGGACACGACTGAGCGACTTCACATTCACTTTCCACTTTCATGCACTGGAAAAGGAAATGGAAACCCACTCCAGTGCTCTTGCCTGGAGAATCCCAGGGATGGCGGAGCCTGGAGGAGCCGACCCCCGTCTATGGGGTTGCACAGAGTCGGACACGACTGAAGCGACTTAGCAGCAGCAGCAGCAACAGTTAAAAAGGTAATAGGAGGGTTCCAGTGAAAGTAGATATAACGTCTAGAAGAGATATAATGAAAGTAGATATAATGTCTAGCTACTTTTGTCTACCCAAGTTTTTCTCAAAGATGCCTTAGGCTAATAACGCAGACCAGTATTCTGTGACTCTGCTCTATGCCTTAAGCCTCAAAAGCAGCTTTTAAATGACAGCTATCTATTCATCCTCCTCCAAATTCTTTCCTCCAAAATAGCAGAAGTCAGGTGGTTTCCCTTACTCTGACCCTCTCCTTTGAAAACTTACCTTTTTGATATCATTATCTGTAAAGTATCTGATATTATGTGAGACAGTGCTCCTGAAATTTCTTTGGTCTCTGTATCTCTTTAGTAAGGCCAAGCAAACAAACAAATACAATCTCTGAAAAGACTGGTGCTGATCTTGAAGAGAAATCAGTTACACGTTAGGCTTTTATTATATAGAAAGTATTTTTTCATTCCAAATGCAAGTATATCAAGGTTTGAATTTTATAGAAATGGATATTCTTTTAAAGTCCAGCCAGAATACCCTCTTTGGTTAAATTACACAGTACAACATTTGTCTAACTATAGCATAGGATGTCAATTGGGATTATGTGAAAAAGCTCAAATAAAATTTTAGGAAATTGTAGTTTTAAAAATAAGTTAAACAGTTTTGTTTGCTAAAGAAAACTTTCAAAACACCAGTGTCCCTTATATAGATATAAGAGTGCATTCCAGTACTTTTCAACCTAATCTGACAATGGAAGCCCTTTGTGTGTTGCAAAGCTTGGAACTAGTAGTTCATGAAATATACTTTGGGAAGTGCAGCTTCAAGAACTATTCACAGAGATGGGAATTCTAGTTCTCTAATAAAGGCTCTGCTGCTGCTAAGTCACTTCAGTCGTGTCCGACTCTGTGTGACCCCATAGATGACAGCCAACCAGGCTCCCCCGTCCCTGGGATTCTCCAGGCAAGAACACTGGAGTGGGTTGCCATTTCCTTCTCCAATGCATGAAAGTGAAAAGTGAAAGTGAAGTCATTCAGTCGTGCCCGACTCTTAGCAACCCCATGGACTGCAGCCTCCCAGGCTCCTCCATCCATGGGATTTTCCAGGCAAGAGTACTGGAGTGGGGTGCCATCGCCTTCTCCGCTAATAAAGGCTCTACATTCTTTTAATCCAACTGTGTTATTAAAGGACTAAGAGGAAATATCCATAATGTAGTTTCTGACTTTATATTGCAGTAGGATGAGAAGCATCAGATATTTGGAAAGATGATAGAGTTAAATGAACTTAAAAAAAAAAAATCTGAATTTTCTGAATGGAGCACTCCACGTTTTAACTTTAAAACAAAACAGTTTGAACATATTTCCTGGAGGTGAAATACGTCTTGACTGTTTTGAACTTTTTTTTTTTAAAAAAAGTAAATACACACACACATGCAGTGTTTTATTTATTTAATAACTTGCAACCAGGGTCGGTGAAATTTCGAGATACAAATTTTTACCCTTTTTTTTTTTTTTGAGATGATCAGCTTTTCTCTCCTTGTCACAAAGAGAGCTCATGTCACTGCCCAAGTGCAAATAACTTCTTCAGGAAAGAAAAACTACTATGAAACGTGCCCAAGTTTGATGTTCTAAGACATCTGTGGGCACAATGGACATTCAGAACTCCCCAGTACACATTATTTTATAAGCCTTTGCATATTTTGTTTTCAAGTTCTATTATTATTGTATATAAAAGAAGTGAAACTTTTTCTCCCTAATATTATCCACAACCTTTGAAATGCTAACATGAGAGCCTTTGAAATGAGTTTTGAAAAAATCTTAATAACCAATATCATGATAGATATGTAACACTAAATGAATTCACTCAGTCACTGCCCTTTAACAGCTATGTTTTTTCCTTATAACCTTTCATGTTAATATTTACAACTGTATTATAGTGTCTTCTTTGTGAATATACTCTCTGGATGAGATAAGGGATGTGGAATTTTTTCCATAATAAAGTAGTCATCTGGATTGAATTGTCAGAATCCAATCTGCACATCACCACTCATACTTTGTTTTGTGGAAAGAACAAAGACGTCTACTTCGACACACTCAGAGCAGGATTAAGACATCCTTCAAACCTTCTGATTATTCCAAAGATGAACAAAACTTCCCTGCTAACTTTGACCAAAAGACTAGATGTAATCTTCTATTTTTCCAGTAACTGTTGAAAGGCAGATTTACACAAATGGAGACACATTTATAAATGAGGTTTATGTATCTATGTCTCTTTTTATATATTTAACATTTCTTCAGTGCTTTGTAAAGTGACATGTTGCTTTCAAGTTAGTGTATGAGTGAGTAATGAGTAAAAACTACTTTGAAGATTATTTATGTTGTATCCATTCACACTGGAGATAATCTTCCTTAATATTTAAGCCTTACATCTTCTCAGGAATGAATGTTAAGGATCAAGCTTACTTTTCAAACATATATAACCTCTGTGCCATTCTATCCTCACCTCCCAATAGTTTTCAAACAAAGCCTTATGCAAATTATAAAAATTTAGTTTATTCTTTAATGTTTAGTAGAATAGATGTCTTCCTGTATGATGTCAACAGAGCTGGTAGTTGGTCAGTTAATTTTAGAAAGAAAATAAAATTGGATTAAAGAGAGAATTATATATATTTGCATACATAGATTATATACATACAAATATACATAAATTAAAAGTTTTAACAAAAAGTAAATTTTAAATACTACAATATGTAACTTATAAAGGACCTTTGTACATAAATTTTTTGATGTGAGGACCCAGGCCTTTCTTTTTGGTATTGTTTTGCAAATGGGAGGTCTCTGAAATCTTTCTTGCATAAATCACATATGTAATGCATCTTGTATGATTTCAATCTCTGATTTCACTAAAATGGGATGAAAAGAAAACACTCGCTAAGCTATCTGAGTGCAAAATGCTTGCCCGTAGTTATCAATTGTTGGATTAATTGCAATCTTTCTTCTGTCTTTCACATACCTAATGTGACAGCACTTAAAAATTGTTTGTCATAAAGTATATGACAGAGAAGTATATTTATACAAAGTATAAATAAAATGCATATGTATAATTTAAAGAATAACTGGCGTACACACAACCAGGTTAAGAAGTAGAATATTGCCAGTACCTTAAATGCCCTTTCTGTTACACACCCCAGAGGCAACTATTAGAATGACTTTTATGATAACGGTTCTCCTGCTTTTCTTTTCAGCGTTGCTGTCTTATTTGCATCTTTAAAGTATATCTTTAGTTTGCTTTTTAAATGCGAAACAGAATAGAGCTGTATTTTGGTGACTTGCTTCTTCCCCTTAACATTGTGGTGATGTGTTTAGCTAATTTTCTTCTGCAGCATAGCATTCTATTTCAGGACAACACCTCAATTTACCCATTCTACTGTTGATGGACAATTTGGGCTTTTAGTTTAATTCTCCCCAAAGTAGATCCTAAGGCAAAGATTTGGGTATAAGCAGCTTTTCTAGGAAAAGATTCTGGGAAGCATTATAAAATAGGAGGAAGTAAGACTCAGAACGGAGAAGGCAATGGCACCCCACTCCAGTACTCTTGCTTGGAAAATCCCATGGACGGAGGAGCCTGGTAGGCTGCAATCCATGGGATCGCTAAGAGTCGGACACGACTGAGCGACTTCACTTTCACTTTTCACTTTCATGCATTGGAGAAGGAAATGGCAACCCACTCCAGTGTTCTTGCCTGGAGAATCCCAGGGACAGGGGAGCCTGGTGGGCTGCCGTCTATGGGGTCGCACAGAGTCGGACACGACTGAAGTGACTTAGCATAAGACTCAGAAAGAAGAAAAGCCGATAAAATGTGTGTTCACGAACAAGTGATCCCTATGGTTTTATTCCTGCTGGCAGCTCTGAAAGAGTATGAAGAACACAGTAGATTTATCCACTAAGGGAGGTGGAACTTAGAATACTTATCCACCAATTTTTGTCCTAAACTGGTTGAATATCACCCTAGGCCATCAACTCCTCTTATGGCTTGTCCCTTGTGTGGATTGCTGAGGGTGCCCGGAAGCAGAGACACACAGGAAGTAATCATCTCACACAGGAAGTAATCATCTTGCACAAGAGCTGTCCAGGATAGGTTGAGAGAATAAAGTGGAGTCCTTTTTGGATCTGCTACAAAGCAGCCATTGTACCACTCAGATCCACTCCAGCCCCGCAATACTTTCACTCTGTCCTGTCACTGATTCTTCAAGGTTCAAGATGCAGTTCCCTGAAAAGAGGAAAAACAATAAAGCACTAAGCAATGGGTGAGTTAATGGGCCAAAGTATAGTCCCTACAGCTGTGGTTGGTCCTAAGACTATTATTAGTATTCATCAACCCCTTTACCACCCATTATAAATTTCTCTTAGAAATTCTCGAGGAGCTTGCCTGGGGAACTGAATCCTTGGTTACCTTGCCTTTGTAAAGACTGGTTGTGGAAATTGCCTATCTGTTACTATCATTGACATGAGACCACCAGGAAGTATCCTTGCAAGTCCCTCTGATAAAGTTCAAGACACTAAAATATGGATTCTTCCTATCCAAGAACATGGTATGATTTTCTATTCTATTCTTTCTATTCATTTAAAATGATTTTTATTAGAATTTAATCATTTTATTCATAGAGAGCTTTATTTATATTCAATACATCCTAAATTTTTGTTTTTGATGTTATCATGAATGATGTTTCTCAAGCTTTACTTTTTATTTTTTTGTTTTAATAAACAACTTTAATATTTAGTTTAATAAACCACTTTAATATTTAACATTTATTAATTTTAATAATCGATTTTATTTTATTTATTTATTTTTTTAAATTTTATTTTATTTTTAAACTTTACAATATTGTATTAGTTTTGCCAAATATCGAAATGAATCCGCCACAGGTATACCTGTGTTCCCCATCCTGAACCCTCCTCCCTCCTCCCTCCCCATACCATCCCTCTGGGTCGTCCCAGTGCACCAGCCCCAAGCATCCAGTATCGTGCATCGAACCTGGACTGGCGACTCGTTTCATACATGATATTATACATGTTTCAATGCCATTCTCCCAAATCTCCCCACCCTCTCCCTCTCCCACAGAGTCCATAAGACTGATCTATACATCAGTGTCTCTTTTGCTGTCTCGTACACTGGGTTATTGTTACCATCTTTCTAAATTCCATATATATGCGTTAGTATACTGTATTGGTGTTTTTCTTTCTGGCTTACTTCACTCTGTATAATAGGTTCCAGTTTCATCCATCTCATTAGAACTGATTCAAATGTATTCTTTTTAATGGCTCAGTAATACTCCATTGTGTATATGTACCACAGCTTTCTTATCCATTCATCTGGTGATGGACATCTAGGTTGCTTCCACGTCCTGGCTATTATAAACAGTGCTGCGATGAACATTGGGGTACACGTGTCTCTTTCCCTTCTGGTTTCCTCAGTGTGTATGCCCAGCAGTGGGATTGCTGGATCATAAGGCAGTTCTATTTCCAGTTTTTTAAGGAATCTCCACACTGTTCTCCATAGTGGCTGTACTAGTTTGCATTCCCGCCAACAGTGTAAGAGAGTTCCCTTTTCTCCACACCCTCTCCAGCATTTATTGCTTGTAGACTTTTGGATCGCAGCCATTCTGACTGGCGTGAAATGGTACCTCATAGTGGTTTTGATTTGCATTTCTCTGATAATGAGTGATGTTGAGCATCTTTTCATGTGTTTGTTAGCCATCTGTATGTCTTCTTTGGAGAAATGTCTATTTAGTTCTTTGGCCCATTTTTTGATTGGATCATTTATTTTTCTGGAGTTGAGCTGTAGGAGTTGCTTGTATATTTTTGAGATTAGTTGTTTGTCAGTTGCTTCATTTGCTATTATTTTCTCCCATTCTGTAGGCTGCCTTTTCAGCTTGCTAATAGTTTCCTTTGTTGTGCAGAAGCTTTTAAGTTTAATTAGGTCCCATTTGTTTATTTTTGCTTTTATTTCCAATATTCTTGGAGGTGGGTCATAGAGGATCCTGGGTATTATACAAAATTGCTTCTATGTATGAATTTAGTATTAAAAACATACTCCTGGGATTCTTTGGGGGTTTTCTAAATAGATAATCATATCTATTGGTGATTATCCAAATAATGTTTATTTTGTCCTTCTTACGCAATGTTTATATGCTTTATTTCTTTTCTCATTTCATTGCATTGAATAGACTGAGTGAGAGTGATGATAGGTGGCATCTTTATCTTGTTCCTATCAATTTTTAAAATATCAAACCAAACATATTCCTGGGAGAGACCCAACTTGGTTATAATGTACTATGCTTTTTATATGCTATACTACTGGGTTGTGTTGACTAAAATTTGGTTTAGGGATTTTCAAAACTATGCTCATGAGTGTGGCCAGTCTGTAATTTTCCTATCATGTGCCTTCCATCCATGTCTTGTTTTGGCACCAAGGTTGTGCCAGCTTCAAAAAGTGCGTTGGAAAGTATTACTTGTTTTTCAGTTCTCTGGAAAAATTCATGTAAAATTGAACTTAACCATTCTTTGACTGTTTAGTAAAACCTTTCTGTTCAGCTGCTTTGTTCTGCTGCTTTCCTTACAGTAAGGTTTTGAACGAGTATCCCAGTTGTGTCCATGTTTCGTGTTATCCAGGTTCTCCATTTTTTATTGAGTCAGTTTAGATGAGCAGTATTTTGTGGTAGTTCATTCATTATCTCTATATTTTCTAATGTATTGCCATAAACTGATTCATAGTAGTGAATAGTTATATTTAGTTTTAATTCTTAATAATTGTTTCTCTCCTTTTCCTTTGATGAGTGTCTCCAATAGTTTTTTAATGTCTTTAAAGACTCAATTTTTGATTTGGTTACTCTTTTAATTACAGATTTGCTTTTGCTTTTATTTTTATGAATTAAACTTTTCTATTTTTACTATTTACCTACACTTCCTTTAGATTTATCATCCTACTGCAATGGGGAAAACCTGGGTTCCATCTCTGGCTTGGGAAGATTCCCTGGAAAGGGCATGGCAACCCATTCCAGTATTCTTGCCTGGAGAATCCCCATGGACACAGGAGCCTGGAGGGCTACAGTCTGAGGGGTCGAAAAGAGTCGGATACGACTGAGCAACTAAGCACAGCACACTTCTAACTTTTCAAGTTAAGTTTTTAAAATTTATTCTTAGCCTTTTTATTTTTGTCCAGATGAAAAACATTTAAGGGAATAAATTTTTCTTCAAGAACTCCTTAACCAACATACATTTTCTACTTTTGTTTAGTTACAAACACTTTGTATATTGTTACAGTTTTTTCATTGGCCTATGAGTTGTTTAGATTTTTAAAACATTTCCAAGTGAATGGAGTTTTCCAAATAATTTTAAAGTTCATTTCTAACTTAAGTGAATTGGGAATGGTGAATGTGGTCAGTATAATACTGATGCTTTGGAATTTGACAAGACTATTTCATGGTATATAATGTCATTAACTTTTATGAACATTCTCTGCACGCTTAAACATTTACTAGGGACAGTATTCAATTTGTGCTCTTATTTCTAATCTTCTATTTCTTTCTTTCTGTTTATTTCACTTATATGTATAAATTTAGGGGTTTTTTTTGGTGTCTGTTCTTTCTAACATCTAGGTCTTCTTCTACTGTTTGTTGTTTATGCTGGTTCTCACTTACAATGCTTTGTTTACTTGTGTGTTTTGTGATTTTTGATAATGGATGTAATGCTGGTTTTCTCTGGAACTTAGTGAAAAACTATTGAAACTTCCTAAGAGGAACTGGGTTTCCCTGGTGGCTCAGTGGTTAAAAAAGAAAGAAAGAAAGAAAGAAATCCACCTGCAATGCAGCAGACTCGGGAGATGCAGGTTCAATCCCTAGGCTGGGAAGATCTCCTGAAGGAGAGAATGACAACCCACTCCAGTAGTCTCACCAGAAAAAGCCCATAGACAGAGGAGCCTGGCAGGCTACAGTCCTTGGGGTCACAAAGAGTCAGACATGACTGAGTGACTAAGCACAAAGAGGAATTGCATTTGTTTTCTTTTTCCTGAGAGTGCAACCAACCTGAGAATAATTCAAATAAAATTCTACACTCATGTTTTTGTTTGTTTGTTTGTTTTGGAATGTACAAATTTCTATGAATATAAACCCAAGCTCATTTGAATGGTGATTTTTGATTATATGTTAGGGCTTCTTTGGTGGTTCAGTGGAAAAGAATCCGCCTGCCAATGTAGGAGACCTGGGTTCGTTCCCTGAGTCAGAAAGATCCCCTGGAGAAGGAAATGGCAACCCACTCCAGTATTCTTACCTGGACAATTCCATGGGCAGAGGGGCCTGGAAGGCTACAGTCCGTGGGACTGCAAAAAGTTGGACACAACTGAGTGACTGAGCACTTCCAGGGAAGAATTCATCCCCTTTGTACTGGAGGAAGGTTTATTTCATTTTCACCCTTATGCTGTGATTATATATTTTTGTATTCGTGGCTTTTTGTAGGGATCTTTTAATTGGACTTCTTATCTTGAACATTCCCTTGGCTCTATATCCTGTTCCCACACCCTGTGAAGTTGCCAAAATCCAAATTCAAGGTCTCCAGATTTTCGCAGAACTGTCAGGGCCAAAGCTGATATTGACACTTGCTTATATTCAGAGATTCCTGGTCTTGCTTCATTTCTGGGCATGGCATATTGGTTACTTTGGTGGCAACTCACTGAGATCTATTTTTTTTTAATGCCCCTTTATTTTTTCTTTTTAAAATGATTTTATTGTGCTATAAATCACAGAACATAAAATTGATTCCTTTGATATGTCCAATTCAGTGTTTTTTATATACTTATTATATGTATGTGTCTGTATAAACATCCTACTAGTTCTGTGATTCTTTTTCTCTGGAGATCTATCCTGATATTAATATTGTAGCTGTCTTTTCATTTCATTGATAGTTGCCTTGGCTCACAAAAGCTTTTTCTTTTGATGAAGTCCAATTCATCTATTTTTGTTGTTGTTGTTGCTTATGTTTTTGGTGTCATATCTAAGAAACTTGGCTCAGATGGTAAAGAATCAACCTACCAGTGCAGACAAGGGTTCAGTCCCTGGATCGGGAAGATCCCCTGGAGAAGGGAATAGCTACCCTCTCCAGTATTCTTGCCTAGAGAGTCCCATGAACAAAGGAGTCTGGTGGGCTACAATCCATAGGGCTGCAAAGATCTGGACACGACTGGGAGACTAAGCACAAGAAATTGTCTTGCCTAATCCAAGGTTGTGGAGATCTATATCTGTTTTTTCCTAAGAAGTTTATACAGTCCTTAATTTAGGTCTTGTGAACCATTTTAAGTTCACTCTTGTGTGTGGTGTGAGGTAGGAGTCCTACACCATTCTTTTGCATGTGGATATCCATTGTACCCACACTATTTTTGAAAAGACTATTTTCCCCCCTTGAATTGTCTTGGCATTCTCAAAAATAGTTTGACTATAAATGTGAGGGTTTATTTTTGTACTCTCAATTCTACTCCATGGATCTTTATGACTTTGCTTATGCCAACCACACATAGCTTTTATTTTTGTAGCTTTTCAGTAAGTTTGAAACCTTCCTTTTATTTTAAAATTTAGTATTTTAGTTAGGGAGGGCCTTTCAGTGTATCTCATCTGCATACCACAACAAATCTAAATCAATCACTGTTTATATTCATTCGTTTATTCACAATAGAATGTTATTAGTGAAAACTCCAAATAACTTAACTTAGCTTTCATTTCATATCTAAGAATCTATTTCAGATATATAAAAAGGCATCAAAAACAACAGTCATGTAATTTTCCTTGGAAAATAACATAATTTGAGTCCCTTGGGTGTACCTTCTCAATCACATTTCTCTATAATCCCTCAAAGATGACTAACATGTTGAATGTATGTTTTTCATTCCCATGCATGTCCTTATACTTGTATTTACCATCATTTCCAACCACCTGTTTCCCTTGCTATCCCCTACTACAGTGCCTACAACTCTAAATCCTTAATACCCAGCCTCTCTTAAAGATCTGAAAGGCCATAGACACAGTCATAGCTAATGAGGTGTGGTAGAAGTCTCTGAGGAAGAGTGACCTTTCCCAAATGAAAAGGTAAAGATTTTCTGTAACATTTTTGCCCTTCATAATTTTGCCTTTCATGTTTCCAGCTTGGTACACAGACTTGAGGCTAAGGTAACTATCTTGTCATCACAAGGTGACAAGAATGAGGAAGAGGACTTCTATGCTTCCTCATGCAATAGGGAAGAACAAACCTGACTCGATAGTAGCTCTGTTCCTTTTACTTTAAACCTTGTGCTCTGAAGAAAGTGAAAGTGTTGGTCACTCGTCGTGTCTGACCCTTTGCTCGTCTCAGGATGCCCTCATCGTCCCATTCAGCTTCTCAGCTCATCTGTCACCCATGGAACCAATCCTTAGCACCAATTCCTTGCATCAGAGTTTCTCTGACACTCGAACTATTTGAAGTGGCTCTTATTTCCTTGACTATAAGCCGGTGATACTTTTTGACAAGTTGAACTCTCAGTCCTAAACTAAAATTCCTGCACATTCAAACAGACGAGCATTGTAGCAGGAGATATGATTGGGACCTGAGATAAGTCTGATCCCCTGGGCCCCACCCCAGCACCTACTGTAATATACTTCCTGAGGAAAGGGGCGATTATTCCCATTGTAAAATGCAGCTGGCATGCATCCTGAGGAAAGAGGGGAGTTCTTAATGCTTCTCCTCCCCAGACCATTGATTTGAAGGCTCCAAGGCAGAACAGTCTTGATTCTTCTTGGTCGGAAGGATGTGATGTTTACATGTCAGTTTCTCTTCCAAATAGAACTCCTTATTACCTCCATTCTATTCTTTCTCCAACTGCATACACTGGGAGGGGATAAACATCTTTTGAGCTTAGATCGCTGGTTCATCTTGACCTGGCAGAAGAGAGTGTATCTCACTTGGGTGTGTGGGACTAGGAGGTGGATGCAGTAAGTAGGTTTGATTTGGAAGCAGTTGAGTATGCTTGAGTTGTTAGTGAGATTTTGACACTGACGATGTGAGAAAAACAGTGTGTGTGGAAATACCGCAGTCAATAAATGACACTACATATTTGGGGTTTTATTTTCGACGTCTTTATCTCCCTCCCTTGCCCTCTGCCCTCCTTCCCTCCCTTCTTCCTTCTCTCTTCTTGCCACAAGAAGTCAATTCTGACTCCATGTTGGAATTATTTCTTTGACTTGCTTTCCGTTGCTTTTGCTATTATAATCACACGTAAAGGCCTGCTTCAGAGAGTTCTGCCCCTCTGCCTGACCGTTAAAGTGCCCTAGCTCAGGACCCTGTCCACCTGTGGATGTCAGGAAGAAAAAAATTAACACATCCCCCCGCCTGAGGCTTGCCATTCTAGGGGGTATTTGCAAGATTAATGGCCTTTTTACTTTGTTTCCTCACCTC
The DNA here is from genome assembly GCF_029378745.1 of Bos indicus. Lineage (NCBI taxonomy): Eukaryota > Metazoa > Chordata > Mammalia > Artiodactyla > Bovidae > Bos > Bos indicus. Next base: position 14,672,386 of record NC_091774.1, on the reverse strand, counting down.
CCCCCATCCCTGATCTCTGATGGATAAAAGAACCTGGCATCCAGACCCAGATAAGAGTTATTTGCAGATATTACTCTGCAATCTTCTCAGTCAGCCAGCTCTCCAAATAAAGCAATTCCTTGCCTCAACACCTCTTGGATTCATTGGCCTGACATGCGGCAAGCAGAGCGAGCTTGGACTCAGTAACCTTCTTTTTTCTGACAAGAGCAATCAGATTTTCTTTTGAGAAATCACCTCTGTCCCACTCTTGGTTCATATAGTTTGGTAGTATTAACACTCGGAGAAGGCAATGGGAACCCACTCCAGTACTCTTGCCTGGAAAATCCCATGGACGCAGGAGCCTGGTAGGCTGCAGTCCATGGGGTCGATAGAGTTGGACACAACTGAGCGACTTCACTTTCACTTTCACTTTCATGCATTGGAGAAGGAAATGGCAACCCACTCCAGTGTTCTTGCCTGGAGAACCCCAGGGACGGGGAGGCCTGGTGGGCTGTCGTCTATGGGGTCGCACAGAGTCGGACACGACTGAAGCGACTTAGCAGCAGCAGCAGTATTAACACTTCCTCTGCCTCTAGGGAAAGGCACTTGACTCCGGACTTGCTAATCAGACCTCACCTCTCTGGCCAAAGTGATTGTCCAGGGATGGGCACATGCCCGAATCAAAGCTTGTGAGATGCAAAGTTGGTCATGTGGCACTGGGAGTTACAAGGATTTGTCTAGAGCTTCTAGCAACCATCTTGCCACCATGAAGAGGGGCCTGCCTGAGAATGGGGTCAAGAGAACAGGACAGCAAAGGTGAGGGACAGAAAAGAACCAATTCTTGATGACGTTACCTGCTGGATTCAGCTGTGCCTAAACCCAGGCCTTTGTAGCTATGTCCACCAGTAAATTCCTTTCTCTAAGTTGGAGGTCTTTTTCTCCCTTTTTTCCTTCCTCCTTCTATCCTTTTTGCTGAAAGAACCCTATAAAAACCTCCTATGTATTTACACAGTCTTTTATATACTATTGGAGAAGGCAATGGCCACCCACTCCAGCACTCTTGCCTGGAAAATCCCATGGACTGAGGAGCCCGGTAGGCTGCAGTCCATGGGGTCGCAAAGAGTTGGACACGACTGAGGGACTTCACTTTCACTTTTCCCTTCCATGCATTGGAGAAGGAAATGGCAGCCCACTCCAGTGTTCTTGCTTGGAGAATATACTATTCTCTCGTTCTCCTTTCCTCTTTCTGGTAGAATTCTAAGTATTGTAAAAAAGTTTCTACATATTTATGCACATCCTAGCACTAATGATGATTCAATTTGGCAAAAAGAAAACTTAAAATAACAAAAGCCCGCTTTTAATATTATTGCATGCAGGTCAGTTCAGTTCAGTCACTCAGTCATGTCCGACTCTTTGCAACCCCATGAATCGAAGGCCTTCCTGTCCATCATCAACTCCCAGAGTTCACTCAGACTCACGTCCATCGAGTCAGTGATGCCATCCAGCCATCTCATCCTCTGTCGTCCCCTTCTCCTCCTGCCCCCAATCCCTCCCAGCATCAGAGTCTTTTCCAATGAGTCAACTCTTCGCATGAGGTGGCCAAAGTACTGGAGTTTCAGCTTCAGCATCATTCCCTCCAAAGAAATCCCAGGGCTGATCTCCTTCAGAATGGGCTGGTTGTATCTCCTTGCAGTCCAAGGGACTCTCAAGAGTCTTCTCCAACACCACAGTTCAAAAGCATCAATTCTTTGAGGTCAGGGGTGACAGCCAGGAGGACCAACCCCACGCCTGAGGCCAGGGACGGCGGCCTGGAGGACCAACCCCACGTCCAAGGATCAGTGGCTGCATGGGGGGCCTAGAGGAACTATCCCACGTTGAAGGTCAGGAAGGGCGGCGGTGAGGAGATACCCCTCGTCCAAGATAAGGAGCAGCGGCTGCGCTTTGCTGGAGCAGCTGTGAAGAGATACCCCACGCCCAAGGTAAGAGAAACCCAAGTAAGATGGTAGGTGTTGCAAGAGGGCATCAGAGGGCAGACACACTGAAACCATACTCACAGAAAACTAGTCAATCTAATCACACTAGGACCACAGCCTTGTCTAACTCAATGAAACTAAGCCATGCCCGTGGGGCAACCCAAGACGGGCGGGTCATGGTGGAGAGATCTGACAGAATGTGGTCCACTGGAGAAGGGAATGGCAAACCACTTCAGTATTCTTGCCTTGAGAACCCCATGAACAGTATGAAAAGGCAAAATGCAGGTCAGAGATGACAGCATTTCGTTTTAAAAATCTAATGTCAATATGTTTTCTTAATTCTCATGGTGTGGTGTTTTAGTAATGTTATTATTGACAATGAAGTTAATAGTAGGGCATTACCTGTACTTCATCTGTTATAGGAACTTAGGAAGTGTATTTAAAAGATATTATACTGCCATTTAAAACTCACAAAAGTCCGTTATTATATATCCAGTGAAGTACACTACTCAAAGTATGGAATTTCTTCTCCCTGGTAGGCAAATATTTTATGAAATTCTATGATCTCACAAGAAAATGACCAATTACTATCACATCCCAGCTTTTGATTTTTAGGACTTGTTTTTAGTCAATGGGCACCTACATCTGTATTACTTTTCTATTTGTCTATCAACAACTTCTGGCTTATTTTTATGAAATCTCATTCTCATATGATTTAATTTTCAAGGAGAAGGATGCTTTGGTAAATAAAGTTGACTAGAAATCTGAAATTTTTCAAAAGGTTGATTGGACAGTGATTTCTGTATTTTGAAAATGATGCTTTGAGTCTTTTTGGTTAAGTTTCCACTTAGCTTTGGAAAAAAATCAATCACAGAGTTTTAGAGTTGGGAAGAAATGAGAATCATCTCAGCCCCAAGTCCTCATTTTAGAGTGAGGAAACACAGCCACAGAGATATAAAATGGAAATAGCGGATAAACCGTTTAAGCCCGTGTACTACCTTTGGGAAGAACAGAGGAAGCAGCTGAGCTTTCTCTCTCTTTTCACTCATATGTCTACCCTCTTTCTTCTCAGGTATCCTTCCATCATACTAGGATTGATTTGATAATTTTAGAATTATATATTTCATCTTTATTTTTGTTGTCTTTTACTTTTTTTTTTTTTTGCACTTAAACTGTGCAGATTTTTTGGTATATGAATTACATCCCAATGTATCTTTTAAAAGTAAAGTAAGGTTATAAATCATTTGCATATTATATATGTTGAAAATATATTTCTTCATTTGTCTTAGGCCAAGACAAGAATCCACCCTCAATGCAGGAGCTGAAGGACATGCGGGTTCGATTTCCTGGGTCAGGAAGATCTCCTGAAGGAGGGCCTAGTAACCCACTCCCGTATTCTTGCCTGGAGAGTCCCATGGACAGACGAGCCTGGCAGGCTACGGTCCATGGGGTTGCAAAGAGTTGGGCACGACTGAGCGACTTCCCTTTCACTTTTCACTTTCATTCATTGGAGAGGGAAATGGCAACCCACTCCAGTGTTCTTGCCTGGAGAATGCCAGGGACGGGGAGGCCTGGTGGGCTGTCGTCTATGGGGTCGCACAGAGTCGAACACGACTGAAGTGACTTAGCAGCAGCAGCAGCAGCAGCAGGCAGGTAGGCAGTCTTTGTTTAGTACAGAAAAATTAAGTATTTGTGTGATGAAATCTGTTAATCTTTTTTTTAATTTGTTTTTTTATTGAAGGATAATTGCTTTACAGAATTTTGCTGTTTTCTGTCAAACCTCAACATTAGTCAGCCATAGGTATACATATATCCCCTCCCTTTTGAATCTCCCTCCCATCTCCCTCCCCACCCCACCCCTCTAGGTTGATACAGAGCCCCTGTTTGAGTTTCCTGAGCCATCAGCAAATTCCCGTTGGCTATCTGTTTTACATATGGAAATGTAAGTTTCCATGTTACTCTTTCCATACATCTCACTCTCTCCTCTCCTCTCCCCATGACCATAAGTCTGTTCTCTATGTCTGTTTCTCCACTGTTGCCCTGTGAATAAATTCTTCAGTACCATTTTTCTAGATTCCATATATATGTGTTAGAATACAGCATTTATCTTTCTCTTTGATGCTGATTTTATTTGTTTACAACCTTCCAGAGTCATTGGACAGGCATTGGACATAAAATATCAATTTTATTATTGCTCCATTAATAATGCTAATAAAAAGGATAATGTCACACATCTTTTTTTGGCAGAGGGGGGAGGGACAATGGAACCCCAACAACATATTTCAACAGTTGAGCAAGAAAATTTAACAGAATGGTTTCCCTTGTCTCCTGCAAAGGCCCATCTTTCTCTCAATCTCCTTGACTCCCAAGAAGGACTGTGTAAATATGCTCAGTGAGACTGTGTTTACCTTGTTCGGTGTTCAGCCAGCCTGGCTGACCAAATGCCACACAGCAGGCCAGGCAAGGGTTTACTGTGCCTGAGAATTAGGCGATGTTTCTCCAGGATTTGGTAGCTGTTGTGGATGTGGGATCTTAATACAAACTTTCTAAGTGAAGTAAAGAATGTTGAAATGAGACAAGTCAACACTTCACTAGTAGTAGAAGCTTCCCAAAGAATAAATTTGCCCATCAGAACTTTCTGTGATAGTGTATTGTTGGTGACTGAAACATGATTTCATACAAGAGAACCACTTCGGAATTTTTTAAGCTATTTTTTTTTTAACACATGAAATTATACACGATACAAAATACTTGTCTTACAAGTTGAAAGCTTTACAGTTATGGGTACAGTTACAGTAATGCAAGTAATATTAGTGCATTCACTTAGAACAGAGTTATCTGTCTTCATTGGGCTTAACACAAAGCCAAGAATGAATTATTTGCTTAAATTATTTTCTAGTCTTTGAATTTAAAAAAAAAGGAAAAATTACTTCTACCTCATGGATACTGTGTCAGAATGATAAGCAGTGCCAACAATTAAGAAGTCTGGTATTTCTGTAAAAGGGAGATTGCATTCCCATAGCCTTTAAGTTGTAAATCCTGAAGTTTTGGCTGCAAATGTCTATCAAATCATCATTATCTCAGCTTACATCATCTTTGGTAATAGGCTGCCAACAAACAGAAACTATAGACTACACCGTTTTTTTCCAAAGAATCCTGTATTTTAATGAATAGCTGAATAAATAGACATTAATTATGAAATTCACATTAAGATAGAAGAAAATCCAAACATTCTGATTGCTTTATCTCTTAAATTTGATATCTACTACAAAAACATACTATTTATGTTAGGGTAAAAATAAGCTGAATCACAGGAGTGTAACTGGGACGTGCTGGCAGATATATATACAGTAACATGGAGGAGCCATAAAACAAAGTGTTTGTATGTACATAATTCTTCTGTACTTTTTTGCATGGAGCAACACTGATTTATAAAAATGGGAAGACACACAGTAGACCATATGCAACAAGGACCAATACACTGTGCACAGCAGAATAATCAAACAAGACGCAAGAGCTGTGGGTTTAAAAAAGGATTTGGGAGCAGGGAAAAAAAAAGGAAAGAGTTGAAACCTGGAATGCTTTCTTATTGAGGTTTCAGAATATAAATTTGTCTAACAAGCCTCTTGATAGTTTTCAAAAGTTCCCACTTGACCATCTAGGGTGAAGAGTAAGAGCTAAAAATAAACCATCATATTATACAAAACTTTGTATATTAGCATACAAAAGGTAACAATTTACTTTTTGTATAAAATATAACCTTTTGATAGTATATTTATTTCACATATGTATAAATATAACCCAAAGAATATGCTTTAAGTATTTCTACCAAAATATTCTTTACAAAAGTTTACAAAACAAGTAATTTATTTATATTTACAACCTAGCACAGAAAAGATTCTGGGCCAGTGATGTTGGTATTGTGTAAAAGAAAGAGAGTGCTTCTAGACATTTTAAAGATCACAAGAGGGCTTTGCAGAACTTTCAAAATGTGTTCTTTCTAGAACAAGTATCTAAAGAGTTATTGAATGATTTCAGTTAAATATCTTTTGATACTTGAATACGTGAGTGTATAACTAAACAGGCTAAAGATAACCTGTGTTCCTCTGTAATGAGGAAAATGATAGTAATATTTTGCATACATCCCAAATCAGCATACATCTTCCCCATTTTACAGCTGATCTGTTACAATTCAGCAGGAACTCTTTCTCTGATACAGTGCTCTGCCCTGAGGGAGAAAACCTGGATATGGAGGGCCCATCTAGCATGTGGCATGATTCATCACATCAGGGACAACAGAATGAGCAGACTGCTACTGACAGATCACATTCTATTTAGTTATTCAGCCAAATAATGTGTCTAAATAAGGCCAGATTGGTTTTTTTTTTTTTTGTCTCAATTACACTTTCCTTCAAACCCTATGAAATAGATATGTACCCACCATCCCGAATTCTGACCTTTTGCTTCTTATCTTCAACCAAAACATGACACTTTATAATTTCAGTTTTGGTCTCCAAACTTCCTTTTCTTACAAATCAGTCTCTGACCATCAAAATAAGCAGAGCGGGCCAGGTTCGGTTTCACTCAGCGGGGATACTAACCAGCAGGCATCATCAACAATAAGCAACACCTCAGGTTATTTGTGGTTAATACATCTCCTTTAAAGCAATGCCCAGGGGAGTGAAATCTGATGCAGACTGGTATGCCCTAATATTTCAGTATGATTAGGACAGACCATAATTGAAGCTTAAGATTCAGAAACTGGGTTCGGAAACCGGTTGTGGAAAAAAGTTGACCAGCTCTGTGTTCCTGTTCCTCACTAGACACAGCATCTTGCTAAAGTACAGGATAGGTGGGAAAACTGAAAAAGTGAGGGATGAATCTGGGGAAGAAATTCTAGAGTCCACTGGATATTCTCTGTGTTCTCCAGTTTTCCCTTACTTAGGACACTGGTTACTCCAAACAAATCTATAACATTTCAACCTACCCTGGAAGTTTTAAGAAACCTAAATGAAAAGACGGAGTGGAGAGGTTAAACCACACATACATCTGTTGGAGCAGATTAAGGGATTTGTTGCTTGTTGCTTGGAACTAGTACCTCTGCATGACATGGGGTTCAAACAAGCTACAAGTTCTATTACTTTTCTTTCAGGGAGAAAAGGAGCTTGGGAAGCCTATTTTACACAACTAATTGTACATCAACATCATCGTTCTGTTTGGATAAACTGGATACTGTCCTGGGGTTTAGACAGGCAAAGGTGATCCCAATGTTTTACTTCCAGGTTTGAAATTTCAAACAAGCATTTGGACCAAGACGTTCACCACTACAGTTACTTTCTGCTTTCCATTTTTAAGCCAAGGTATCTTCCTAGAGTCCAACTAAAAGGCAACAGTTTGGCCTTTCCAGAGTCCTTGTAAAATACTGCCTTCTGCTGCTTGGAGTTTGTGAACTGTCTCCCTCTTCTCCTCTAGGAATTGTTCCCCAAGATTTCATCAAGATTGATGTCTTTCATCCAGTCATCATTACCAGGCTCTGTCTTCAATAAAGAATCGATGAAATCAGCATCACTGTTTAGGGCAGGGCCCATGTTATCAGTCTGCTGGTTGAGAAAGTCAAAAGCTAAGTCGTTGCCATGGTCAGTTCCTTGAAATGCCCTGGAACTTTGGTTGGGTGAAGGAAAACCGCCGGCTGCCAGGGAGGGTGGCTGGCTGACTGTCCTCGACTGGCTCAGCCCTGTCCCTGCCTGGTTCATAGTCGGCAAAAGCTGTGTGCTTAGCTGATTTGGTCTGAGATTCAGACTTCGGAGCGGACCCATGTTTTGTCCATTTAGTGTCTGGCTCATCTGGTTCATGGGTCTCATTTGCACTGCTGGTGTTAACTGATTAGAAGGAGCCACTGCTCTCTGGGAAAACTGCTGGCTACCTACCGCCTGTTGCAGTGACTGGTTTGGAGCATAGGCTGTAGTCGTGCCCGTGGGGAAGCGCACTCCTGCAGACTTCAGCGCCTCCTGTTGTTTGGCTGTTGCCTCTTGAGAGGCCCAGTTTGGCGTTGCTGTGTTGGATGTGATCATTACATTCGACGTTCTCTGTGCTGGCATGCTGGCCATGCTGTGGGTTAAATTTGGTCTTAATTGTTGCGAATTGCCAACAGATCCAGCTCCAAAAGTGGCCACGTTATTATTATTATTATTACTGGGCCCTAAAGTGGGTGGCCGTGGCATCAGAGGGTTGTTTTGATTTGCCATCAGTTGGTTTGGGTTTCTTGGTTGGGTCAGTTGATTCATTCCTGAAGTGACGCTGTATGTGCTGGGTTGGCTGCAAGGCAGGTTCCCATATATCCCTATGTTCTGAACGGCTGTGGGTAAGGACGGCATTCGTGTCCCGTGAGAAGTAGACATGAGGCTGGAATTTGGAGTTAAGATGGTGTGCGTTGAAACTGGGTTTGCCAAAGCCTGGTTAGAGTTTAAACTCACTGTTGATGAGCCACCTAAGAAAAAGAAGATAATTATGTTAGTTCAAAACAGCAGGTTATCTCCTCTCTTACAGCAGTTGACAATAGCTTATCAGCTCTGAGACTGCCTCTGGGTGTAAGAACAAAGTAAGAGAAATAATCATCACAGCATACTACATAAAAGGAATAAGACAGCTTTTGTGGGGAAGTATCACCCTAAGTTATCCCTTGGTCAAGAGTTTACACATTATAGAAAAAAGACTGAAATAGAATGGTTCTATTTTTTAGACTTTACTCTCCTGGAAACACTGAGGAATGATAGTCAATCTTCCATTTTGAATTACCTTTACTCTGTTTCAAGACCAAAGACTACATCGTTGACTTCCCAACTGTTGTAAAATCCATGCTACTGGTTACCCCAGGGTCCAAATTAGAACACGTGGATGTATCTTATACATGGCTACTAGATCAATGGTCCAAATCTTTGGCCTTGAAAATCACGTCCAGTTTTCATCTTTATCATCCCCACTCAAGAATTTGCCACAAGAAGGGTAAATTCCCATCTCTTCAAACATTTGGAATTGAGTGTAATCCCTGCTCCAGTGATTATTTCCATACAGAGAATAGTCTGTTCTAGGAGGTATAGTCATCATGGCATTGTTATCCACACACCATGAGCTACTTCCACTCATGCCATTTCCTTCTCATATGATGCCCTTCTTACTTCTCCAAGCCCTATCTTTTCTTCAAAGGCTCAGGCCAAGGTCCAGGCTCCTTCGTTAAGCTTTCCCTGATATTCCAGCCTCCTCTCTCAAGTAGCGTTTGCTCTTTCTTTTTTTTTTTTTTTTGACAGCATAGATTCTGATTTTTATTTTTATTTTTTTGAAATTTAGTAATGCTTATCTTTTTTCCAGTTTTTCTTTTTTTTGTGTGTATATATATGGCTTTTTTTTTTTTTTTTTCTAATTTTTATTTTATTTTTAAACTTCACACAATTGTATCAGTTTTGCGTTTGCTCTTTCAAGTTTTACGTAGCATTTAGCTTCTGTACTGGGAAATCCATGGAGCTGCAGTTGAGGCTACATCAATGCCTGTAAATAAGGGATTGAATGTGGGGCTGTTCAATCACAGCCTGCTAAATAGGGAGGCTCTACCTATCAGATAGTGATTGATCAATACACTGAAATCTTCCTGGCTTGGGGAGGTTAAAATCATCATGGGAAAGACATCTTGAGAGGTAAAAATGGAATGCCAGAAGGGTAAATAAACGTGCCTGCTAGATGCTAAGTTCCCTGAGAGAAAGAAATTTTGCCTGTTTTGTTCACTATCATATTCTCGAACTGTAGTGGATGGTGCGTTCAATTGATAATTATTGAATGAATGAATGAGACAATGAAACAAAGCTATAACTTGGAAATCAGAGATACTGAGAAACAGATAATTAGACACATATGAAAATCAGAATGGCAGTGTGTGAAAAGAGAATGGCTGCAATTATAACCTGAGGCTACCCTCTACTGCTTGAGGACAGCTAGCATGGTACACACCCTGAAAGACAGAAGTCCTTGCTGTTTTTTTAAAAATACCTGCTGCTAGACTACATTCCTCTTGAAGCAGGAGCAGTCTCTTGTGTCTCCTTGTATCTCCAGGTGTAGCACAGGGCCCTGTGTGTGTTTGCAGGGTAGTGTTTAATGAAGAGGGATCAGAGTCAGATAGGACATACTTGGACAATAACTCAGAGTTCACAGGATGCTAATGCCATTAAGCAATATCATCTTGGTATCTGGAGGTTTCATGAAAAGGCAATTTCCATTATAGAAATGCTATGGAAACACTTCAGACACTTTAAAAATCACTCCCTGTAGATGCCCCCGATTTTAACAATATGCTCTGAAAAGGTTTGTGAGTAGAGCTGTGTTTTTTTTTTCCCCCCAAAACATTTATTGTTAGGGTCACTTAAGTAGCAAACATCTGCGGTGACATTAGCATAGAATCAAGTTTTCAAAAATTCAACTTAATTCAGTTTTCCAAAGGTGATAGCCTGTAGGAACAAAGTCTAGGATGATGGTTATAGAGTGAACATGCTGTATTAAGAGGACATCTTTCAAAAGTTGATATATTTGGTTGGTGTTATTAAGTCTTTTTTTTTCTTTTCAAAATTTGTACCCTTTATTTAGGTTACTTTACACTCTTAAAAATTATTCATTTATTTATCAAATTATTTTTTAAACTGGAGTATAATTGCTTTACAGTATGTGCACACACACGTTAGTATTTATTAAAATTTATTAATTATTTATCATTTAAAGTATCTTTTAAATTGGAGTATAAGTGCTTTACAGTGTTGTCTTAGTTTCTGCTGTATGACATGAATCAGCTCTGTATACATATATCCCCTTCTTCTCAAGCCTCCCTCCCCCTCCCCCATCCTACCCCTCTTGAAAGCTATATTTTTAAACAATCAGAAAAGAGAGAATTTCCATAAAGATCACAAAATATTAATCACAGTTACTATTTAGAGGCTCCTGATATGTGGTAGAAATTGTTCTAGGTGCTTTTCATACAGCATTTCTAAGATTAACATTTGGCCGAAGTGACTATTATTGTCCTGAGATTGAAATAAAGAATGTTAAAAGAGTTTGTGTTGTGCTTGATGTTTATTTCATTCTTAGAAGACATGGGAAATACAGCACTCTAGTGCAGTGATTCTTACCCATTTGGGAGTTAGCAGCTAGACGCTAAGGATGCCTCCCTTACCAAACGCCCATATACACTGTGGAAGAGACTTAGAGGTCGAAATAACCAACCTCCATGTCTTCCTTAGAAACACAGCCTTCATTTTGCAGCAATGTGTCCAGCTGAAAAGCCACAATTTGCAATCTTCTTTGCTGATGGGGTCAGGGTGGGGGGATCCATGTGAATAAATTCTGGCTAAAGGCAGAAGTTACTAGTTGAGTATCCCAAAAAAACCTACTTTTAAAAGGGAACCTGATTCCTTTGGAAGGCCATTTTACCTTTTCCCTTCTTTCATCTTTCTACCTGGAATATGGACACGAAGCTGGGTGATGTGGTAGCCACCAGGCAACCCTTACAATGGAAGCTACGTGCTCAAGAAGGCGGAATAGAAAACAAAGAAGCCTGGACCCCTGACAACACCATAGAGCCACCAGCCAGCCTCTCCCTGCTCTCACTGGGAATCTCATATGGCTGGGAAAAGAAAAGCCCAAACATTCGCTTCGAATGTGACATAATATTTCAAAGTACGCTTAGCTTACCCCAAGCCCACTGGTGGGCTAAGAAGGCTGTGGTATAAGAAGCCATGCTCCAAATAAAACCCATCTTGTCATTCAACCTTCTTGAGGAGAGACTCAAACAGAGAATCCTGGTTTTGCCCTGAGGCAAAGCAATCTTAGAGAATGGAATACATATGTCCCATTCCTGACTTTAGTGGAAGGAGGCAATCTGGTGCATTTGAAGGAGTTTAAATAAACTAGAACGATATATTGATTACTACACTTAACAGGATCAGAAAATAGAAATGAACAGAAATATTCACAGCCCCTCCCTCTTTAGAGCATCTCCTTTATGGTTTCCTGGACAGATGAAGGTAACAGGTACAGCAGAGAGAATCTGGGACACTCAAGGACAAGCTTAATTTACATGAGAAGGTACAGAGTTCTGGACAGAAAAGACTGGAATAGATGCTGACTAGGAGAAAGCAGGGGCCACACAGGCTAGGTTTGAGAGAGGTTTTTTAGAGTTCAGAGAGTGGAAGGAGAGAGATTTTAGGGGTAGTATCTGTCATCTATATTGTATTGGGAGATCCTTTAAGAAGTTTTGCTTTATATATACAGCAATTTAGTTCAGTCACTCAGTCATGTCCAACTCTTTGCGACCCCATGAACTGCAACACGCCAGTCCTCCCTGTCCATCACCAACTCCCGGAGTTTACCCAAACTCATATTGTTCAAGTCCGTGATGCCATCCAGCCATCTCATCCTCTGTCGTCCCCTTCTCCTCCTGCCCCCAATCCCTCCCAGCATCAGGGTCTTTTCCAATGAATTAACTCTTCGCATGAGGTGGCCAAAGTACTGGAGTTTAAGCTTTAGTATCAGTCCTTCCAATGAACATCCAGGACTGATCTTCAGAATGGACTGGTTGGATCTTCTTGGAGTCCAAGGGACTCTCAAGAGTCTTCTCCAACACCACAGTTCAAAAGCATCAATTCTTCTATGCTCAGCTTTCTTCACAGTCCAACTCTCACATCCATACATGACCACTGGAAAAACCACAGCCTTGACTAGACGGACCTTTGTTGGCAAAGTAATGTCTTTGCTTTTTAATATGCTATCTAGGTTGGTCGTAACTTTTCTTTCAAGGAGTAAGCGTCTTTTAATTTCATGGCTGCAATCACCATCTGCAGTGATTTTGGAGCCCCCCAAAATAAAGTGTGACACTGTTTCCACTGTTTCCCCATCTATTTCCCATGAAGTGATGGGACCAGATGCCATGATCTTAGTTGTCTGAATGTTATATACATAGCTTTATATATACATATATATATCAAACCCAGGTTTGATATATATATATATAGCTGCACAAATCTTAGTTGCAGCAGGCCAACTCCTCATTGAGACATGTGGGATTTTAATTCCCTGACCAAGGATCAAACCTGGGTCCCAGGCATTGGGAGCCAGGGGCCTTAACCACTGCACCACCAGGGAAGTCCCTTGCTTTATATTTTACATGTAACCCACTTTTGGTATTTTGAGAGACTTCCTAAAGACGTAATTTGCTTTTCAATTATTTTTTGGTAATAGGGCTATTTGTCTTAGGGAGATGAGCCCAAAGTGGAGACAGAAAGATTGGACTCTATGCAAATAACAAACGGGACCATGAGGGTGAAATATCTGCTTATCTTAACACTGTCTGGGTCAAAATACACTGTTGGGAGAAGAATGGTTGAACCAAGCATTTAGAAAATATTTATGCTTTTTAGACTTTCAGAGGTAATCCCAAGAGCAGTGAAAACCCTGAATGAGGAACAAAAATAAGTTAGAAAAACTTGATGCTTGGACTAAAAAATAGTCCAATTTGGTCCTGATTGAAAGTTAAATGGGAGCTAGAGAAGGAGTCTAAGAAAGATGTTACAATTAAATATGAAATGAGGAAAGGAGGGAATATTAACAGCTGAACAGTCTTCTTCTTTTCACAGTTAGGAATTTTATTAATTTTTAAGAACACTTACCAGAATACTGAGCAGTTGGTTGCATGTTGCCCACATTTCTTCTTTGGTCTTTATAATCTGGTGGTGGCCTTGTCAAATGTCTGTTTATCTGATCTTGTGGAGCAATTTTCTCCTAGAAAACACAAATGAAAATATAATAAACTGCATTGTTAGTTTCTCACTTGTAAAAATGTATAGATTGTGATTCAAAAAGGTAAGAATATTATTATTCAAAAGGTAACAAATTCTGAATAAACACTGTTACTCAAAAGGTAAGAACAATTTTGCAGTCATAGTTAAGAATCATGGATCTTAGTTGGTTTTTTGTTTTGTTTTCATGTTTCAAGCCAGTGGCGAATCATGGACCTTATTTAGAGACTGATCTTTTAGATTTCAATTTCCTTCATAAAAGTTTAGTTTCTACCTCTGGTTAACATTCAACGTGTGTTTTGAGTCTAGTAACTACTCTCATTTTCTTTACTTTGCAATTAGCTTTCAGAGAGGACAGATTTTCTGTGACTTCAGAGATAGGTATTTCTAGTTTTGTAGCACACCTGATATATTTTTTGTACTTTATGTACTTCTGGTCCCACCATGTATGGAAGGTATAGGAATAAGACTGTCAGGTAAAATGCAGGACACTCAGGTATTCTGTGTTTTTATTTGCTAAATTTGGCAACCTGAGAGATAGGAGGAGATAACCTATCAGATAACTGACATAGGCATTCTGTGCATATTATCTCACTTTCCCTTTCATAAGGTTGATTGCTGCTGCTGCTGCTGCGTCGCTTCAGTCGTGTCCGACTCTGTGCGACCCCATAGACGGCAGCCCACCAGGCTCGCCCGTCCCTGGGATTCTCCAGGCAAGAACACTGATCCTACTTAATCGATAAGGAATGGAAGTGTTAGGTAGGAAGTTAGGCCTGAGGGGTGGCCTGGCCAAGAGGATGCAAGCTGATCTCTAAAGCCCACCCCAGGCACGCCCCAATGCGGCACAGGAGAATTCACAGATACGCTACAAAATAACCAGAGACGGGTCCAACTCCTGCGCATGCGCCCTACGCAGCCAGTAGATTTAAAAACTAACCAGTGGGGCTTCTCCAACTCCTGTGCATGGCCACTGATGCACAGTTGTGTTCTCAAGTGACCTTAGGCAGCCGGGAGCCTATTAAGGATTCATAAATAGTCTATATACACATGCATCTGATTATAACAGGCTGAATTATGGGAAGGACAACCTGTTGTTACCTAACTCGCAACTGTCAATCAAAACTGTCAATCCACGCTCACCTAAATGAATATGTAAAAGCCGCGACTTTAACAACCTCCCCCACCCCGCCCCCACCTCATCACTCTGGTCCCAGTACCTCTCTTGGCTTGGCCCACCTCTCTCTTGACGTTCTTTTTCTGCTCTTTCTATTCTTCCTTCAATAAACTTGTTTCGGCCATGGGTAAGACCTCAGCTTCTCCTCTGTGTCTTTACCAAGGCCCACCGAGGGAGGGTCCTCTTCGACCTCCCCAAATCCATGAACAGAAGCTTCCTTAGGTTGAGTAACTTGTCCAAGATCACACAGTAGCAGAACTGAAACCCGATCCTGAGTCAAAAACTTAGGCTTTCTGATCACATGATACAAGGGTTTCTTGCTGCTTCGTTTCTCTGCCAACCCATTCTCAGAATCCAGACATTTCCCAGATTCCCTTCTTTTCTTCTTTCTGGTATGAGCCCCCTTTAGATCTTTAGAGTAGGTGAGTTTGGAGGTGAACAGAGGAAATAGGGGCATTGTTTTTATATTAGGCCAAGTGTTCGACGCTCGGTAGTGTCTGAATCTTTGTGATCGCATGGACTGCAGCCCATCAGACTCCTCTGTCCATGGAATTCTCTAGGCAAGAATACTGGACTGAGTTGCCATTCCCTTCTCCAGGGGAACTTCCCAACCCACCGATTGAACCGGGGTCTCCCGAGTTGCAGGCACATTCTTTATCATCTGAGCCACCTGGGAAGGCCCATATGAGTCCAAAGAATACCACAAATGTAGCAGGGAAGAACAAATCTAACTCCATGTTAGCTCTGCTCCTTTTTCCTTTAAACTTTGTGCTCTGTTGGCTGTGCTTAGTCATGATGGCTCTGCACCTTCTGTAAAAGAATGTTGCCTAGAGCCTGAAATATACAAGATATCCCATTTTCCGGATGCTGATCTTTAAGAGTCCATTCATATAGAGATAAAAAATTGCAGAACAGAGAATAACATCTATCTTGTTAGAGGTTTTCAGGAACATTGTCACCTGACCTACCTGGACAGTTGCAAAAACAAAGAATTGGGACACTGAGACATTTGCCATAACTGACCACTCCCTCCCTCACCTTGCCTTTAGAAGTGCTTTGCTGAAAGCCTCCTGGGGTTTTGGAGTGTGGGGGCATGAGCCGCCTGTCTCCTTGGCCCTGCAATAAATCTTTCTCTGCTCCAAGCTCTGACGTTTTGTGTTGCTCGGACTCACCGTGTGTCAGGCACATGGATTCGCGTTCAGTAACAGGAACACACCTGCTGGGTTTACCATTCACTGGAGGGAGGATGAAAACACATCATGAGGGACAACCCAGTGTCCCAGCAGAACTGTAGTAGAATATTACAGGATTGGGGCTTTGATTAGGTGACTTAGGGAGGGTCTAAGGAAGAGAGGATTTGTTCTAGGTTGTAAGCTATCAGAAAGTGAGGTCGATTCTATCACTGAGTAAAGAACTATTTGTCGTGCATTCAGCAAAAGACGGGAAATTTTCCTATTTTGTGAGTTGCACAGTGACCTTGTTTGTGTCAGTTTGTAGACAAAATTATGAAGTGGCCTTCTTTTGTCTCATTTTATCATGGTCTCAGAGCAATACTGTCTGAGCTTCGTATTCTGTAAAATTGTTTAAGTCCAACAGAAAAGAAAATAGCCTGACTGTGAGTTTCATATCAGTTCTGGACATCAGGAAATGCTTTTGTCTTTCTCAGTATGGATCACGAAGTTTTTACAATGTTTCACTGCAACTTTACATGAAGCTCAAAGAATTGAGCTTTACATGAAGCTCAATTTTTCGAAGATAAAAATAATTGGCATAGGTTCAGTTCAGTTCAGTCGCTCGGTCGTGTCTGACTCTTTGCGACCCCATGGACTGCAGCGTGCCAGTCCTCCCTGTCCATCACCAATTCCTGGAGTTTACTCAAACTCATGTCCATCCAGTCGGTGATGCCATCCAGCCATCTCATCCTCTGTTGTCCCCTTCTTCCGCCTTCAATCTTTCCCAGCATCAGGGTCTTTTCCAATGAGTCAGTTCTTCGCATCAGGTGGGCAAAGTATTGGAGTTTCAGCTCCAACATCAATCCTTCCAATGAATATTCAGAACTGATTTCCTTTAGGATTGACTGGTTGGATTTCCTTGCAGTCCAGGGGACTCTCAAGAGTCTTCTCCAACACCACAGTTCAAAAGCATCAATTCTTTGGCGCTCAGCCTTCTTTATGGTCCACTCTCACATCCATACATGACTACTGGAAAACCACAGCTTTGACTAGATGGACCTTTGTTGGGAAAGTAATGTCTCTGCTTTTTAATATGCTGTCTAGGTTGGTCATAGCTTTTCTTCCAAGGAGTAAGTGTCTTTTAATTTCATGGTCCTGTCACCATCTGCGGTGATTTTGGAGCCCAAGAAAATAAAGTCTGTCACTGTTTTCATTGTTTCCCCGTCTATTTGCCATGAAGTGATGGTACGGAATGATATGATCTTAGTTTTTTGAATGTTGAGTTTTAAGCCAGCTTTTTCACTCTTCTCTTTCACTTTCATCAAGAGGCTCTTTAGTTCATCCTTTCTACCATAAGGGTGGTGTCATCTGAATATCTGAGGTTATTGATATTTCTCCCTGCAATCTTGATTCCAGCCTGTGCTTCATCCAGCCCAGCATTTCTCATGATGTAGTCTGCATATAGGTTAAATAAGCAGGGTGACAGTGTACAGCCTTTATGTACTCCTTTTCCAATTTGGAGCCAGTCTGTTGTTCCATGTCCAATTCTAACTGTTGCTTCTTGTCCTGCATACAGATTTCTCAGGAAGGTAAGGTGGTCTGGTATTTAAGAATTTTCCATCTCTTTAAGAATTTCCATAGTTTGTTGTGATCCACACAGTCAAAGGCTTTGGTGTAATCAATAAAGCAGAAGTAGATGTTTTTCTGGAACTCTCTTGCTTTTTCCATGATCCAGCAGATGTTGGCATTTGATGTCTGGTTTCTCTACCTTTTCTAAATCCAGCTTGAACATCTGGAAGTTCTTGGTTCACATACTGTTGAAGCATAGGTTGGAGAATTTTGAGCATTACTTTGCGAGTGTGTGAGATGAGAGCAATTGTGTGGTAGTTTGAACATCCTTTGGCATTGTGTTTCTTTGCAATTGAAATGAAAACCTTTGCAGTCCTGTGGCCACTGCTGAGTTTTCCAAATCTGCTGGCATACTGAGGGCAGCACTTTCACAGCATCATCTTTTGGCTCAACTGGAATCCCATCATCTCCACTAGCTTTGTTCATAGTGATGCTTCCTAAGGTCCCCTTGACTTCACATTCCAGGATATCTAGTTCTAGTTGAGTGACCACACCATCATGGTCATCTGGGTCATGAAGATCTTTTTTGTACAGTTCTTCTGTGTATTCTTTCTACCTTTTCTTAATATCTTCTGCTTCTGTTAGGTCCATACCATTTCTGTCCTTTTTTGTGCCCATCTTTGCATGAAATGTTCCCTTGAAATCTCTAATTTTCTTGAAGAGATATCTAGTCTTTCCCATCCTATTGTTTTCCTCTATTTTTGGCATTGATCACTGAGGAAGGCTTTCTTATCTCTCCTTGCTGTTCTTTGGAATTCTGCATTCAAATGGGGATATCTTTCATTTTCTCCTTTGCCTTTAGCTTCTCTTCTTTTCACAGCTATTTGTAAGGCCTCCTCAGACAATCATTTTGCCTTTTTGCATTTCTTTTCCTTGGAGATGGTCTTAATCACTGCCTCCTGTACTATGTCAGAAACCTCTGTCCACAGTTCTTCAGGCACTCTATCAGATCTAATCCCTTGAATCTATTTCTCACTTCCACTGTATAATCATAAGGGATTTGATTTAGGTCATATCTGAACGGTTTAGTGGTTTTCCCTACTTTCCTTAATTTAAGGCTGAATTTGGCAATAAGGAGTTCATGATCGGAGCCATAGTCAGCTCCCGGTCTTGTTTTTGCTGACTGTATAGAGCTTCTCCATCTTTGGCTGCAAAGAATATAATCAATCTGATTTTGGTGTTGACCATCTGGTGATGTCCATGCGTAGAGTCATCTCCTTTGTTGTTGGAAGAGAGTGTTTGCTATGACTGGGGCATTCTCTTGGCAAAACTCAGTTAGCCTTTGCTCGGTTTCATTTTGTACTCCAAGGCCAAACTTGCCTGTTAGTCCAATTATCTCTTGACTTCCTACTTTGCATTCCAGTCCCCTATGATGAAAAGGACATCTTTTTTGGGTGTTAGTTCTAGAAGGTCTTGTAGGTCTTCATAGAACCATTCAACTTCAGCTTTTTTGATGTTATTGCTTGGGGCAAAACTTTGGCTTATTGTGGTATTGAATGGTTTGCCTTGGAAACAAACAGAGATCATCTGTTGTTTTTGCGATTGCATCCAAGTACTGCTTTTCAGACTCTTCTTGACTGTGATGGCTACTCCATGTCTTCTAAGGGATTCTTGCTCACAATAGTAGATACAATATAGTTACAGAAAAATCAATAAATAGAAAAGAAAACCTTGTAACAGATGGGTAAATTAGATGGAAGTCAAATGTGGGCTACCTAATTTAGAACCACTTAAACCATGTATTTCTCAGTTTCCCATCAAATTCCAAACCTTCTAAGTTGAATAAATCAACTATAAAGGGGAAAAAAAAAAGTGGCTTTAAAACAACAACAAACCAAATTCAAATTCTTGTTTCAAAGGAGAAAGACTTGAAAGGCTCAGAGGGAATTTGGGGCATCAAGTAATTCATATAAAACACAATTTTGATGAGCTAAGTGTAAATGAATCAGAAACATATGGATTACATTTCTTTTAAACATGGGTTTACAAATTAAGGGAAAAAGTGGTTGGTGAAACTCTTTCTGGTTTTGCCCAAACCCTAAATGTTCAAGAAACAGCTTGAGATGTTCCATGAACCCAAATGTGGCAATATTCAACCATTCCTGCTGTAAACTATTGTGCAAGCTGAGAGTTTTGATTTTTATGCCAAGCATGGGACTTTCTGAAGTCTTCTCTTTTTCAGAAGCATCCATTCTATTTTCTTATGTAATTAGGTGTTTCTGTTCAAGAAAACAGAATTCATGCACACACACATGTGATAATTAGGCCCCTTGGTTCTCCATTAAGGACTAGATTTCAAATCTGGGTTTATTTTTGTGTATATTCAACCTACTTATTGATGTTTTGTTCTCCTGAGGGGTTACTTAGGTTGTTCAAAGAGTAACATATAGTAACATATGTATCTCTGGAACCTGAGTTTCTTAAAGTACTTGTTCACAAATGAGCTAGAGTTCATGGCCTTAAACATGGGCTGTGATAGAATTGCCATCTTGTCACCTGATGGTGCTCCCTTTGTGGTGAAGAGCAGCAAAGTCAAGACTCCAACACTGAATGAAGACGGCTCTGTTCGCAAGAGAATGACATCCCCAGTCTAAGCAAGTGGAAACCCACAGGCCACCCCTGTGAATTATTTCTGTGCAACATGAAATTTAACTTCACAACCAGTGTCTCATATTCTGATATCTTGAACCCAAAAAGCGAACATAGAAATCATCTTCTGTGGCCCATATCTGTCTTGCTTCAGTTTTGCCATCTCAAAATGTAAAATGTGGTTAACTCTAGGACCTCCCTCAAACTCCCCTTGAAAGGATTAATCCTTTTAATTCTGTAAAAACTCAGCATGGTGCCTGGCACAGAGTAGGTACACAAGACATGTTGGTGATTCTGATGCCCATTGTTAACAAGTTCTACTCATCTCTCTTCTTTGTGTCTCACTGGTGGGAGAATAATAGAGAACAAGGATAATACACTTTTATGAGAAAAATGTCTCCATTTAGGCGCCTATCTAGCCTTGCCAACTGACTGCAAATGACTACAAAGCATATGCTAATGTAAAGTGGCATCAAAGACGGTTTCCTCCTGGATATGCTAAAAAGCACAGGCACCCTCAATGGTGGCCAAACAAAAAGAAATGTGAATGGCTGATAAAAATCACAAAAACAGCAGCCTCATTCCCATTCATCTCCCATAGCTTATGCCTCTGCCCTTTGCACCTGTCCCAGTGGTGACTCAACCGGGGCTCCATGGGAGCTAGGATGGGGCCAGGACAAGACCCTCAGGGGATATCTCCTTGCCTTTTAATGAGAGCTGAAAATCCAGAAATTCAGCCTCTGCCTGCTATCAGTCAACAGATTAGTAGTGTTGATGGCAACGATGAACGTGTACCCAGTGAGCCAATCTTAGATTATCTGTTTTTCTCATCTACTGCCCTTATTTCCAAGCTGTATTGTTTATGAAGATCATCGAAAGGGAGGGAGTGGGTAGGAGGAATGGAGTTTTCAAAACTGTGATTTATGGTAGAAATTAGTTGTGTCATTTAGCCATCTGGTCAGTGGTTCCCCTGTACCTTAGGGCAGCACTCAAGTTCACCTGTAAGTTTATTTCTCACTACTCCTTATTTGAGTCAAACACATTTATTTCTCACTATTTCTTCTCACATGCTCTGGACTCTAAAATTAATTCCATTTTGTCATGTCTTAAAAAAAAGATTGTTATATTATGATTTATACTTTTCACTATAAATTAAATATTTCATAATACAGTCTCAAACTAACCAACAAATACACACATTAGGCTATACCTCTTGGTCTCCAGCCACCCTCCCGACCCAGGGATCAAATCTGTAACTCCTGCATTGTAGGCGGCTTCTTTACCATCTGAACCACCAGGGAAGCTCCCCAAAAAACCAACTCTTTGGGACCCCATGGACTGTAGCCCATCAGGCTCCTCTGTTCATGGTATTTCCCAGGCAAGAATACTGGAGTGGGTTGCCATTTCCTTCTCAAGGGAATCTTCCCAACCCAGGGATCAAACCTATGTTTCTCTCATTGGCAGACAGAATCTTTACCACTGAGCCACCTGGGGAGCCCTTTATACCTTTATTATAATGCAAATCAAATCTGAATCAAGTACTTATTTGTTGCTAAGTTACTTCAGTTGTGTCAGATTCTTTGCCACCCTATGGACCGTAGCCTGCCAGGTTCCTCTGTCCCTGGGATTCTCCAGGCAAGAATACTGGAGTGGGTTGCCATGCGTGCCTCCAGGCGATCTTCCTGACCCAGGGATTGAACCCACATCTCTTATGTCTCCTGAATTGGCAGGCAGGTTCTTTACCACTAGTGCTACTTGGAAAGTGCCTATTATGCTGCAAATCAAGTCTGAATCAAGTACTTGTTTAAAATGCTTTGAAGTCCTCCCCATTGCTTTTCAGACAATGCAAATTCTGATTTGCAAATGCCTCTGGTCTCTGATCTCTGGCCTCCTAGCCTTTCATTCCCTATCTGTGTATACATGACCTCCCTCAGCAAGCCTAATATGTTGTATTACTTTGAGTCTTGGAATATGCTGGTTCTTCTGGTTGGACAGTCCCCTGTTCTTCCTTCCATCTCCTTCTTCACTTTCAGATCTTCAGTAGCTATAACTTGCTCTCTGAAATCATTTCTGGTAGTTCCCACATCACAGTATTTAATCATATATATTACAATTGCCTGTTTGACACCTCCAGAAGGCTCTAAGCTCCTTAAGGACATAGACAGGGTTGTCTTGTTTATGGCTGTAGCCCCATTGTGAATTAGTAAATATTTACTGAAGAATTACAGCCCTTATTACACCTGGGTTTCTGCTCACTGCAAAGCTCCTTGAGGATAAATTTGTCCTTATTTTATTTTCTGTGTACCTTAGCTCTATCAACCTGGAGATGGTTAATTTTCCTCTTTCTTCTTTAATTCGGCCAAACAGTTTGAAGGGAATCAAGAAATCTGGAGAAGGGGTTTTGGTCTTAGGAGGAAGGAAGGGTTTGGATCAGTTGTTGAATGTATGAGTTTGAGAATACAGAAGGGACGAGCAGATACTTAGGTAGTATGTGAGCGAGAACGACCTTGCCTTTAAGGTGAAAGTGAAAGTGAAGTCGCTCAGTCGTGTCCAACTCTTTGTGACCCCGTGGACTGTAGCCCACCAGGTTCCTCCGTCCATGGGATTCTCCAGGCAAGAATACTAGAGTGGGTTGCTATTTCCTTCTTCAGGGGAATCTTCCCGACCCAGGGATCGAACCCAGGTCTCCCGCATTGTAGGCAGACACTTTAACCTCTGAGCCACCAGGGAAGCCCAAGCCTTTAAGGTAAAGCCACTTAAATGTGAGGAAATGGGAAATACACTTTCAGTTTCCTTAAAAAAAAAAAAAAAAAAGAAAGAAAGAAAGAAATCTATTCTGAGATACTTTATTTTGGAAGCCAAATTTTAAGTTTTGGAACTCCACACTGGCTTTTAAAGCTGCTTTGAAAACTCTTTTATCTCTAAAATCAGTTTGGATTTGAGTTGATTAAAGTTTTGTCCCTATTTTCTGCCCCTCGGCACTGTGGAACAACACTGGTTTCTTTTTCCTGATTCCAAGGCCTATGTGGTGGTTCTGAACATTCCTGGGCTGGGCAGGGCTAATCAGCCCAGGTGCTGTGGATTCCAACTGTCCAGCACCTGGTAAATCAAGTTTTTTTTTTTTTTTTGCCCTGTAGCACTTTATGTATGGAATTAATCTCTCTTACAGTCAAGACACCCTGGTTGCTGTGCCATAGAGGGACACAGATACAAGGGCAGCAAGTAGAAATGGAAACTGATGAATTCCCTCTGTTGGGCCAACAGGTATGCACGGTAGGAATTAGGAGAACATTTTACCGCATCAGCCAGCATCTGCTGCTGGAGGAGAAGCTGCTGTTTCTGCTCCATGATCTGCCTCTGCAGAGTCTGTTTCTTTCCCATCAATTGCTGATTCAACAGTGATTGCTGGGAGTTCATGTAACCACTTCCAGTGTTTGGATTTGAGCAGGGGTTGGGACTTGGACTGGGGCCCGCGTTCTGGCCTACCACAGAGTGTTGATCCTGAAAAAGAGAAAGGGAGGGGGGCGGAAAGCTACTGTGAATTAAAAGAAAAAAAGTCACGCCGAGATCATAAGCTTAGATTCCAAACATTTTTCAGCTTGTTAAGATCAAACAAGGTTAATGGGTTGGAGATCAGAGAATCGCTTTTTAAATGTAGGAGAAATAATTGCATGTCACAGCAACGAAAGCAGCTGGGTTAATGACATTAGGGAACTGGAAAAGCTCTCATATGACTCTGATGGGGGAACCTCCACATTCCAGAAGGTGTTTATGGAACCTCAAAGAAAATTATCGTAAAAACGTACAGCAAACCTCTCAATTGCTCAGGAACAAACACATCATAAAGTAACAAGTTCTTCCTTTTCCCTAAAGTTAGCCCATATCATGGCTGATCCTACAATAAACATCATTTCAATTCATGCATTTAAATGTTGGATAACCATTTTGGACAGAAGGGGCCTGGCTTTCTGTGATAAGGAGAACCTGTGAGTTTCTGTTTCACAAACACTGAAAGTTGTTAGGGATTTCACCCTTCAGGGGTTTGTCTCCCTGGTGGCTCAGATGATAAAGAATCTGCCTGCAATGAAGGAGACCCAGGTTCAGTCCCTGGGTCGGGAAGATCCCATGGAGGAGGACATAACAACCCACTCCAGTATTCTTGCCTGGAGAATTTCATGGATAGAGGAACCTGGAGGGTTAATGTCCAGATCTGTTAATTTTCCTCCCTGATCAATAAGACAGGAACTGCAGCACACTAAATGAAAAGAACAATTAGAAGTTATTGGTCAAAGACTCACAGTTGCATATTAAATAGTATTGGTGAACTGCCATTCTGATTTGAGGTATCTATCAATCTTTCAGCATTGACAGGTCAGGACATGCCAGGGCACAAAGCTAAACCCAGCCAGAGATTCTACTAATTCCCAATGGTGTGTGTGTATAGGATTGAGCTATATACTGTTGGGGTTACAAGAAAACTAGAAAACATAGTCCTCATTTTGGAGAACTTACCAGGAAGAAATGACATGTTTACACATCAAATACAAGAAAATATAAACTCAAGTTTAGACAAATTATACAAGTACTAAATCAAAGGATCTGCCTTGCTCCAGAAACTCTGAGGCTGCAGATCAGGTACCTACTCAGGCGATTCTAATGCTCATGGGTCCAGAGAATGCTCTTTGAGAAACACTAGTTATATGGGAGCAATAAAATTCAACTTTCATTCCCACCTGGACTGTGTGAGGTTACAAGAGATTAAAAAGATAAAGCAGCTCCCATGATGTCTGATGAGTGGTAAGCAGTAGGTAATCCATGTGTGGACTTGCCTTCTCTTTCTTTAGTTATCTGTTGAGCTTAAAAAAGAAAAAAAAAAAGCCACCAGTCCAAAACCCGGGTATGCGGTCTTGCTTCAGTAATCCCTGGGGATACAGAGTTCACCAACTGCCTCAAGGGCAAAGGGATACAAAATAATTCTAAAATGACCATGTACTAAGGTTTGTTACAGGCCAGTCACTGTGTTTATGGAGCTTCCCAAGTGGCTCAGTGGTAAAGAATCTGCCTGCCAATGCAGGAGACCTGGGTTCAATCCCTGGGTTGGAAAGATCCCCTGGAGAAGGAAATGGTAACCCACTCCAGTATTCTTGCCTGGGAAACCCCACAGACAGAGGAGCCTGAGGGGCTACAGTCCATGGGGTCACAAAGAGTCCAACACGACTGAACATGAGCACGTATACACTGTGCTTAGCGGCTTAGGTGATTTATTTCAATTCATCCTCCTCACAGAACAATGAGCAAGAACTAGTATTTTGCAGATGAGAAATCTGCCTCTGAGAGATCACTTAGCTTTAAGCAGCTGAGGAATATTAAATCAGGCCTGCCTGACTCCAGAAATCCAGTTCTCAATCACTATACTGTCTCTTAGTTGAGATAGGAAGAGATAGAGCTTCATGCTCTGGGCCAAGCCATCTCTCTGTGCAGCAAACGTGTGTTGAGCATTCCTTTCAGGGGTAACTCTCAATCAGGCACCTGGAAAGGGCATGTTTTGGGGAGAAAGGCAGAGGTGGGGGGACTGGAAGCAGCTGGTCCTCCTCACCAGTTCGTGAGAATAATTAGAGTCAACTCTGAGGTAGGAAAGCTATGATAAACCTAGACAGCATATTAAAAATAGAGACATCACTTTGCCAACAAAGGTCTGTATAGTCAAAGCTATGGTCTTTCCAGTAGTCATGTATGGATGCGAGAGTTGGAACATCAAGAAGGCTGAGTATCAAAGAACTGATGCTTTCAAATTGTGGTGCTGCAGAAGACTCTTGAGAGTCCTTTGGACAGCAAGGAGATCAAACCAGTCAAAACTAAAGGAAATCAACCTTGAATATTCACTGGAAAGACTGATGCTGAAGCTGAAGCTCCAATACTTTGGCCACATGATGTGAAGAGCCAACTCACTGGAAAAGACCCTGATGCTGGGAAAGATTGAGGGCAGGAGAAGAAGAGGGCAAAAAAGGATGATATGGTTGGATGGCATCACCGACTCAATGGACAAGTATTGGAGCAAATTCCAGGAGACGGCGAAGAACAGGGAAGCCTGGGATGCTGCAGTCCATGGGGCCGCAAGGAATCAGACATGACTGAGTGACTAGACAGCAACTGAGGTAGGAACATCCTCTGAGCATCTTAAAGGAATGGAACTATTCCTAACACATCTGTGCCCAATGTTCAGTCAGAGCTCTCAGCCTTAAATCTATTGACTCTTGGGAAAGATGGTCCTGCAAGCCACCAAGACTCTCCCTTGGAGTGTGCGTCTCTCCTGTGGATTAGGGGTTCAGCTTAGGGTCCTGCTACTTTGTTCTTTGCTGTGCTGTTTTTATCATCCAATTTAACAAAGCAATCAGTATACATTTACTATGTACTCTGTCTTAATTTCCTTGTATAAAGTGAAGGTAATTATATTTATGACCTAAGATTAAGCTGGATGAAATTTAGAACAGTTCTAGGCACTAGATAAATTATAGCAATTAATATTTTTCTTATTTCCCTATCTCTCTATTTGTGTGGAGCAGAGATGTTTTAGAAACTGTTGCTTTTGTGAAGGAGCTTGTGCTTCACACGCACTTGGACGGCATGTGTATGTTCAGCGCCCATCATTTTATAAACACCAAGGCCCTCGTGCTATGCAGGTGGCCATGCTCCCCACTATTCTTATTTTATTACTTGCACCCTTTCCCCCCATTTCTATTAGTTATCTGGCCCATGTGTGCATTTGAAGTTAAGATCTCTGGCTTAAAAAAAAAAAAAAAAGATCTTTGGCTTTATATTTTAAAGAAGACATATAGATGGCCAACAGGGACATAGAAAGATGCTCAACATCCCTCATTATTAAAGAAATCAAAACTATACTGTGGTATCACCTCACACCAGTCAAAAAGACCATCATCAAAAAATCTACTAACAATAAATGGGAGAGGATGTGGAGAAAAGGGGATCTTCCTACACTGTTGATGGGAGTGTACACTGGTACAGCCCCTGTGGAGAACAGTTCTTAAAAAGCTAAAGACAGAGTTACCATTGATCTGGAAGAGATGAAAATTCTATTTTGATGGGTGATTTTAATAATTTTATTTAGCAAATATGATTAAGTATCTATTATGATTCAGGTACTATGTTAAATGCAAATTGTACAAAGAAGAATGACCTAATTTATTGTGTATTGATTGGAAGTTAATTTTTTTACAAATCCATGAAATTAAAGGGAAATTAATATAATTAAATGACTTGGCTGTATTGTTAAGTGGAATGTGAAAGTAATTAAGAGAACTTATTGTTGTTGATTTCAGCATTGTATTCCATGAAAACTGTTTTTTTTTTTAAATTTTATTTTATTTAACTTTACAATATTGTATTGGTTTTGCCATATATCAAAATGAATCTGCCACAGGTATACATGTGTTCCCCATCCTGAACCCTCTTCCCTCCTCCCTCCCCATACCATCCCTCTGGGTCGTCCCAGTGCACCAGCCCCAAGCATCCAGTATCATGCATTGAACCTGGACTGGTGACTCGTTTCATATATGATATTGTACATATTTCAATGCCATTCTCCCAAATCATCCCACCCTCTCCCTCTCCCACAGAGTCCAAAAGACTATTGTATACATCAGTGACTCTTTTGCTGCATGAAAACTGTTTTAGTAGAAATGTTAAATTTAAAAAAATAATTTGAAAAGATACATGCACCCCAATATTCATAGTGGCACTATTTACAGTAGCCAGGACATGGAAATAGCCTCCATGTCCATTAACACTTATATGGATAAAGAAGATGTGGTATACACGCATGCACGTGTGCTATGTAGCTTCAGTCGGGTCCAATTCTTTGCAATACTTTGGGCTGTAGCCCATCAGATTCCTCTGTCCATGGGATTCTCCAGCAAGAATACTCAAGTGCCATGCCCTCCTCCAGGGGATCTTTCTGACTCAGGGATCAAACTGGCATCTCCTGTGGCTCCTGTGTTGCAGGTGGATTCTTTCCTGCTGAGCCACCTGGGAAACCCCTGCATGCATATATGTACACACACACACACACACACACACACACACACACACACACACAGTGGAATATTACTCAGCCATAAAAAAGAATAGAATTATGCCATTTACAGCAACATGGATAGAGCTAGAGATTATCATACTAAGTGAAGTAAATCAGACAAAGACAAACATATGATACACTTATATGTGGAATCTAAAAAAATGATACAAATGAACTTATTTACAAAACAGAAACACATTCTCAGACATAGAAAAAAAACTTATAGTTACCAAAGGGGACAGGAGTATGGAGAAAGAGATAAATTAGAAATTCGGGATTAGCAGATACTACTATACATAAAATAGATAAACAACAAGGTCATACTATAGCATAGGAAACTATAATCAATGTCTTGTAATGAATTATAATGGTTTCTATAATATCTTGTATATCAGATCAGATCAGATCAGTCGCTCAGTCGTGTCCAACTCTTTGCGCATACATAAAACTGAATATGTATGTACATAAAACTGAATATATATATAAATGTGTGTGTGTGTGTGTGTGTCTGTGTGTTAGTCGCTCAGTTGGTGTCTGACTCTTTTCGACCACCATGGACTATAGTCTGCCAGACTATTCTGTCCATGGAATTCTCCAGGCAAGAGTACTGGAGTGAGTTGCCATTCCCTTCTCCAGGGGATCTTCCTGACCCAGGGACCGAACTGGCAGATTCTTTACCATCTGAGCACCAGGGAAGCCCATATGGGTATATATGGGTTTATATATATAAATATATATATATAAACTGAATCACTTTGCTGCACACCCGGAAACAAACGCAACATTGTAAATCAACTATAGTTCAATTAAAAAAAGATCTCTGGGACTTCCCTGGTGGTCTGGTGGTTAAGATGCCGCAGTCCCAATGCAGGGAGCATTGATGAACTATCTCATGTGCTGCACAGCATGGCCAACCAAGGAAAAAAACCTCTCTGACTTACATTTTAGCTGGGAATCTATGATACATACATCACAAACACCACATATATACTGAAATTTACTGCAGTAAAAAGCAATGTGTAATAATTTGCATTAGGTGGTATGATACTACTGCCTTAGGATTAAAGTCCAGATCTCCTTATGCCCAGCCTTGTCATCTGTGCATCCATCTGTCCATCCATCAATGAATTTGAAAAATTTTACTGAGTATCTCCTATGTGCGAGGCAGTCTTCTATGTTCTGAAGATTAAGAATGTATTTAGGGGAAAAACAAAGAGAAAGGAAAGTGGTGGACTGAACGCTTGATGTTGGCAGAATTGGTGATCACCATCAAAATAATTTCCAGTGAAATCTGGAAAACCACCCTCTGCTAAGATTTATAAAAGATCTGCATGCCAAGAAAATGTAACTCTGTTTCTTTCTCTCTCTAATCAAACAGATGGACTATGCCAAATTTAGTTTCATTCCTTTACAATACTAAAAGATATAAAAATAAGGATAAGCTCTCTTTTGGAATTTTGTAGATTTTTAAACCTTGTAGTCTCTAGCCCACGGGCCTTACCATGTATTCTACCACACACGTTCTTTCTGCTCATGATGGAAGTAATATTTGGCTGCCGCTACATTTTTTTGCCCTTATGTTAGCTATGAAACAC
Organism: Bos indicus; assembly: GCF_029378745.1. Taxonomy (NCBI): domain Eukaryota; kingdom Metazoa; phylum Chordata; class Mammalia; order Artiodactyla; family Bovidae; genus Bos; species Bos indicus. The sequence goes on along the minus strand of NC_091774.1, from coordinate 14,642,355 downwards.
CAAACACCTCCTTACACAGGCTTGCTGTCATTGCCAAGATGTTGTGCAAACTTTAGTACATAAAATATTTTGAAAGAAAAATATGCTCCCATCCGTTGGCTCTGATTTCCATACTCAGCCTCACTCTTTGCCTTACACTTAGCCCATGAAGAACTTGACTTAATAGAAACCACGTGTTTCTCCTTCAACACTCATTTTCTCCTCAAAAGCTTGAAGACCGTGGTAAAAGGGCACAATCTCAGCCTGTACGTGACAGTGTGTGTGAGTGTGTGTGTGAGACTGTGAATGAATTAAGCTATTTCTATTAATGTTGTCTTTTATATGGTAGAAAACTTATTTTCTAGAGACTAGTGCAAATTATGAACTTGAATGATCTTTCATTTTGTGTGTGTGTGTGTGTTTTTTTTTTCTGTTTTTCCGATAGATTATGGTGTTTGATGCTAACATAGAAAACAGGCTTCTGATTCTATCCTCCTGGGATTTAATATAAATTTACATTTAATATGCACTTACAGTTTTCCACATCTGATTGTGTGTGTGTATATGTCTGTGATATGTATTTAAGATTTTGAATTTCTTTTACAGCATTGGCTAAGCAACTGAGTTAGGATTGTATGCCAAGTACTTAAATATGGTTAAAGATTCTGAATTTTTATTTCAGTCCTGCACAGGACTGCTAGACCAATGAAAGCATTTCTGTATCTTTTTAATAAAATTCTGCCCATAATCAAGCTATATTTTTAGAACTGTTATCTTCCACTACTCTTATTCATTCAACAGATATTTGTTGAACATCTATTGTGCATCATGCATCTTTCAGGCCTTGGGGATCAAAAACCACTCAGCTGGTTGAAAAACCCTGAAGTTTGTCTATGTTTCCAAGTTTTCCAGCTGGACTATGGATGGGAGATTTATCTTCCAGAATGGGCTTGAGGAGATCAGATATATGATGACCAAACCTTTCAGCTGGATAAATCAAAACATGCTCACAAGTGAGTGGCAGCGTGTAAGGTTGATTTATGTTTATAGGAAACTGGATACATATTTTAATGTATGGAAAATATGGCAAATGAATACTTTCCAAATGTGTTTACTTTATTGACTTAGATCTTGTCCGTGGATCAGCACGGGAAGCATTAACTCGACAAGATCACAAACTATGTCAATGAAATCTGGCCGAAGATTAAGGAAACACCTGAACTCTTCTAAACGAGACCCTCTTTTCCTTAGAGGACAAATTACCTGTCCTTATTATCACCTAAGGACTTCCCTGGTGGCTCATTGGTAAAGAATCTCCTGCAATGCAGGAGACGCAGGAGACTTGGGCTTGATCTCTGGGTTGGAAAGACCCTCTTGAGAAGGGCATGGCAACCCACTCCAGTAATTTTACCTGGAGTATCCCACGGACAGAGGAGCCTGGAAAGCTACAGTCCATAGGGTCGCAAAGAGTCAGACACGACTGAAGCGACTGAGCACGCACGCACGCCTTATCACCTGTTTCCCTCTGAAACATTTTGAAGTCCTTTTGAAAAAAATGTCCAAATTAAAAATTAGAAGCAAACCCCACTATTTTAGTCCTAACAGCTAATTCACCAATACCCTCTTCTTTACAATTTTCAGGCATAAAATAATTAAAGGAAGAGTATGTATGAAGGAAACCCCGCAAACCTCAGTAACAGACACCAGAGTATAGACTGGGCCCCAGGTCTGACTTTGATAAAACGGCTCTGTAAGACATGGTCAATATGTGAGAGATCTTTTAAAAAAATGTTAGCTAATAAAAATGCCAGAATTTCCTCTTTCATTTGAAAGGCATGCAGGGGTTCTGTGAAGCACGATTGATTTCAGCAAAAGGTGAATGGAGTCCAATTAGACATGTCCTAGAGCAGCAAACAAAAATATCCTTGATTGTACTGAAGTACGTTGAAAAATTAAGACTCATTGAATTCAGTCAGCTTTACTGTTAAAGCAGTTTTGTGGGCTGAACAGTGACATAATAAGTTTCACAAAGCAAGCAGTTATCAGACAATCATTGTTCTCTCAATATTAAAAAAAAAAAGAAACTAATAATCTGGGCATCTGGGTAAAACGAGCTCTCTGTTGCTCTTAACTTATTTTGGAAGGGGAATATATAATGGTTTTTTTTTTCCCCCACAAAAATGAAGTAATGTAAGTTACTTAGGATCCATGAGAGTGTTTTGGCGTGGAATGACTGCCCTTTCTTTTTCTTGGCTCCTAGAGTGAAGCATCTGCAATTTGCAAAACAAATTCAAGATAAAGTACCCAGCTGGGCAAGTTTGTACAGTAGATCTCACAAACTGGTTTGCTGTTTCAATCAATCTCTTTCCCTCCCTTGTCTCTTTCCCTCTTCTTCTTTCCCTGTCTCCGTGAACTAACAGCTCAACTGTTCCTCCAGGCTATTCATCTTCTGAGCTATCTAACTTATGAAGCCATTTATTTATCTCTATGCCTGAGAAACAAGCTGCCTTAACTGTTTCAGATTCCCGACAAGACCGCAGGCCCACTTAAGATATTTATTTGGGGGCATGGAGGGTGAGGTGGCTGCGAGTGGCTAAAATAAATGAAAAGTTATTGTTTGACACAACAATAGCAGTGACAATGATAACAGAACAAAGATCAGGAAGTCATCCAGGAAACAACCTTTAAACAGAAAGAATGAAGGGATAGAACACTGCTGTCTTGGGTTTCCAATCATTTATTTCAAGGGTCATTAAACTATGACATGATCAGTCAAATCCAACTGGCTACCTTTTTTGGTAAATAAAATTTTATTGGAACATAGCCATACACATTCATTTATATATTGTCTGCAGCTGGTTCCACACTGTGACACAGTTGAATAGTTGTGACAGAGGCCTTATGACCCACAAGCCTAAAATATTTGCTATCTGGCCCTCTATGGAAAAAATGTGCTGACCTTTGCTCTATTTGGCTGTACTATCCAAGTCATGCTAAGTATTTTGGTCTTTTACATTAAACTGATAAAATGCCTTAGAGAAAAGTACCCAGCAATTTTGGTAGCAACAGGCAAGCTGGGAATTAAGAAATATCTATCATGAGGTCACCAACTCATAGCATCACTGACTCAAAGGACATGACTTTGAGCAAACTCTGTGAGATGGTGAAGGAGGGGAAACCTGGTGTGTTTCAGTCCATGGGGTTGCAAAGAGTTGGACTCAACTCAGCAACTGAATGAGAACAACAACAATCATGAGATCTGTTTACAACAGCCCTCCACTCCAGCCACCATTACAAATAGTGGAAACTGAAAAGAAACTTACAGATCAACCATCCAGCTGCATTTTACAGTTGAAGACACTGTCCAGAAAGATTAAGGAATTGACTTGTAACAAAGTTACAAAACCAAGTGAAAAGATGAAAAACCATATCCAAATCCAGGAAAATACATTAAGGAGAAATGAATGGCATAAAGTCTATTTGCCGGAGAGAATGATAGCTTTTCAGATACAACTAGCTTGCTTGGGGTTGGGGGATGGGTCGGGAGATGTTGAAAGGTAGAATATGCAAACACAGAAGGATGTATTTCGATTAATATTTTTCTTTGTCCTCTGGAACTCTGAACAGTAACTGCTTTTCTCTTCTATTTGATAGGGCATTTTTCTTTGCTTTGCTCAGAACCTTCTCCCCCACCCCGCAGGGAAACCTTGATCACATGTTTACAATCTGTTTGGTTCAAATGATTAGAATGAGTTTGTGGTCACTGTAGAGTTCATTCTTCAGATGTTACCTAATTTTCAAGTCACCCGAACACTGCGTCTATTCTTAGCCTCTGGGGTGGACATTTACTTTGGGTTGGCACAGAAGAACAGTTCCATGAGCGAGGAAGCAGCATTTAGGTGGGAGAGTGGCCAGGAACAAAACGTCAGCGGGTCAGGATGGAGTGGGAAGCGTTTGGTAACTCAGGGGAAGAAATGAGAACGTTTTCTTAAAAGAGAAACTCTTCAACTTCAGAAGGCTCTTTGTAGCAGACCTGAAATTTCTGCTCTGTAACTTAGCTTTCGCTTGCTCCCCCTAGAGCAGTGGTTTCAAACTTCTCTTTGGATAACAGTGTCTGTTGAAGATTTCACAAAGCTGTGGATTCGGTCTCTACTCTCCTCCCCTCAAGTACACACACAGTCGACAATTTTGTTTATAATTTCAGGGTGCTTACAAATCTTTAAAACATCCATAGACCATCCAGAGACCTCAGGTTGAGCACTCCACCTCCCATCCCCCAAAGGTTGGCGTTTAGGAAAGAAGAGAAATGATTTCCCCCTTGGATATATTCTCTACCCTGCAAGTCTGGGTTAAAACCATTCATGGATCCTCCCCGCCTTTGGAATCAATCCTAACTCTCCCAAATAGTAGAGAAGTAAGTCCTTCTATGATCTGGCCTCTGTATCTTTCCTCCCATTTCATCTCTCAACATGCCCTTTATTTACTTTATACCATAGTGATATTAAACCACTCGAAATCCTCCAGTATCCCAGACCTCTTTCTCCTCTCCACAATTTTCTATGTGCTCACGTCCTTTCCGCCTGGGAGACTCTTCCCGTGTCCTTCCCTACCAAGTAAACATTCATTGCAGGCTCAGTGCAGATGTCCTTTTTCAGGGAATGTCCTCTGACTTCCCAAGGCTGTGCAGTGCGCTCTTCCGTGCTCCCCTAACAGCTGGTACTGATCCAATAGGTAGCATTTCTCACCCTGGATCACAATCACCTGTTTGCTTATATCTACCTCCCATTATAAATGCTTAGAATTATAAATGTCCATCACGATATTCTCAGGGTACACTGGACTCTATGCATGTTTTTGTGTAAATAAATACATGAAAAAACGAAGCTGTGCAAAGAAGCAAATGAGGACAGAACTTGCTGTCAGGCAAATGGGATGAAAACTCTGGCTCTTTTCAAAGGCCACTGGCAGGCCAGTGTAGAAGAGAAGGCAAAGGTGGAGTGAAGTTGTTACATCCAGTGTTGCTTTAATGGGTGTGCCGCCTGAGACGGGCCCAGGGCATAAAGGATGTGTTAGGAAGGAAAAGAGCTAGTGGTGAGTGATGATGGAGGTTTTGATGATGACGATGATGACAATGACAATTACTGCCTCTGTGTTGTTAGGCAGGAGGAAGGCTCACTGATGAAATACGATTTCTACTGACAGTTGCCAGTTTTGAAAGCTATATACCAGGGCATGCGTTGCAGGCGTGACATTTATTACCTCTTTAATTTCCACATTAATTCTGTTTTAATTATAATTCCAACTTTAAAGTGGAGGAGACAGGTTAAGAAATTTGATTCTTTTTTTAACATGTATGCCTTGAAATTGCAAAATACTTTGAAGGCTTAATAAAACAAGGTAAAAGGCAACAATCTAAAAAAAACCCCTCTTTTCTAAAAGCAATTTGAGTGGGTAGGCAGCAATGTGAAATAGTCATTCTGGGATCAAACAAAACTAGGTTCAAATCCAAACTCCATTTTTCTCCAAAGCTGTATGTGGATTCTAATACCTCAAAAGGTGCTGGTTAAGAACAAATGACATAAAGTAAATGAAGGGCTTCATATAGTAGCAGATGTGCTATATTAATATTTATTGGAATAAATATTAATATTTCCTCAAGTCAATTTGATATTTACTGAATATGAGTACAAATATAAACATAGTCACACAACAAGGCATGCTGCTGCTGCTGCCGAGTCGCTTCAGTCGTGTCTGACTCTGCGCAACCCCATAGACAGCAGCCCACCAGGCTCCCCCGTCCCTGGGATTCTCCAGGCAAGAGCACTGAAGTGGGTTGTCATTTCCTTCTCCAAAGCATGAAAGTGAAAAGTGAAGGTGAAGTCGCTTAGTCATGTCCGACCCTCAGTGACCCTATGGACTGCAGCCTTCCAGGGTCCTCCGTCCATGGGATTTTCCAAGCATGAGTACTGGAGTGGGGTGCCATGGCCTTCTCCAACAACAGGCATAGATCTAAATAATATACAATTTCTGATTGTCAGATAGTGAGGAGAGTGTGATCTTTGTAATAATATCAGCAATAAACCAGCAAGCATTAGTCATCCAGTGGAGAAGGAAATGGAAACCCACGCCAGTATTCTTGCATGGGGAATCCCATGGACAGAGTAGCCTGGTGGGTTGCAGTCCTCGGAGTTGCAAAGAGTTGGACATAGTGACTGAACAACAATAATCATCCAGAGATGTGCTCAGTGAGTAGAATTTAGCAACAGCTAAGTATTATCACCACTGCCTCCACCAACTAAAACAAGACTAGGAACTTGTGTTTAAGCATACTTTTATTCTTTGTTGAGTTTATTCTATAAATTGTGTCATATTACTCCCTTTTCTTCTCTCTTTGTATAATGGATAACTACATTAAGCTTATAATGCCTGTTTACAAAAACATTTATTTCAAAGCAACATACGTTAGCAACCAGTTTTATACCCTAAGGTCTTCCCTGGTGACTCAGACAGTAAAGAATCCTCCTGCAATGCAGGAGACTGGGGTTCAATCCCCGGATCAGGAAGATCCCCTGGAGGTAGACATGGCAACCCAGTCCTGTATTCTTGCCTGGAGAATCCCATGGACAGAGGAGCCTGGCGGGCTGTAGTCCCTGGGGTTGGAAAGATTTGGAAATGACTGAGCGACTAACACATACCCTAAACCTGTGCTATTCCTCTAGAAATGTTTTAGAAAGTATTGTGGTTTTGAATGGGATAAGTTATCAGCATTTCCGGTTCTTATTAAAAGTTAAGGCAATCCAGTAACAAATAGTAATGGAGAATACAGAAGGGATAACACCACAGTTCAAAAGGAGCCAAAAAATCTCTTTTAAAGGAATGGTTTTTAAATCAAAATGATGTCCAAATTATATATGAAACAAATCTGGAATTTTTAAGATTTCCAAAGATGGTTTCTATACCTTGGAAAAAATATAAGATTTTTTTCCTTTGGAAATAGAACAAAAATCAATATGGAATTTTGGCCCTAGAATTTCAAGTTAATAAAAATTTTATAAACTACTTACAGCTTTTTATGTCTTTAGATTGGAGAGATGAGAAACCTAAGAAAATTCTCACACATCTCATGACAAAAATACTATAATGATGAAAAATGCTGCTTTTGTAGTCGGAATGCCTGGGTTGAAATGTTTCCTCCATAACTTACTAATTGTTCTTGGACAAGTTATAAAAGCCTCTATGTCTCAGTTCTTAACTATTAAGGGGTGACTAATTAATAACACCTTCCTCATACTATTGCCGTGTTGGCTTAAATTAGATTATGTAGGTAAAACATGTCTCTGGGTCAGAGCAGGTATTCAAGAAAAGTTAGCACCTATTTTACACTATTGTTTTCTTTGACCATTTTAACTTCTTACACATTATAACATTCTTTCATTGATTCTTGTAGGAATTTGTTTCCTGTGACCTGTGAACCTTGTTAATTTCATAGTCCTCTCTTCTTACCTCCCTAGGCTTTACTTTCTCCAACATTAAGAAAAGAAAGTTAGGTTAAGATCTCAAATTCCATTCTAGTGCTAGAATAGTTGAAATTCCATTTGTATTGAAATCAAGGTGACAATAAATACCACCGTGATGAAATAATTTGACTCCTTTATTCCATTGAGTCTGAAATGCAGTCTAACAACAGGACATGCAGTGGTTTTGCATATAGTGAACAAATACCAGATTGATCCAAGTGAGGGTAGAGAGTGGGAAATCAGACAGGTTATCTTCTTAAGTGACTGAGGGAAATGAATTGAGCTTAGAGACAGAAATGTTGAAAGACATATTAAACTGAATAATGATCCTGTTCATATGTATCTGTGTGGAAGATACAATGTAGAACCATATATACACAGCTTTGTTAATAATATCTGTCTTTACTGAACTGATTCTGTAAAGGAATCTGTATTTTTCCTTGATTCTGTAAAATATACCTACAAAATACATTGCTAGAGGTAATTTTTGCAATCTGAATATCCATTCTGCACTAAAATATATGAAGTGTATTGACCTGCAAAGTAGCCTACAAATTCTGCTGTATCTCCTCTTATGGAAAATGACAGAACCTCTTAGTTATTGCAGGTTGTCTGTCTGTTGTTGTTAAGTCACTAAGTTGTCTCCAACTTTTTTGCTACCCTATGGACTGAAGCCCGCCAGGCTCCTCCGTCCATGGAAATTCCCAGGCAAGAATCCTGGGATGGGTTGCCATTTCCTTCTCCAGGGGATCTTCTCGACCCAGAGATTGAACTTGTATCTCCTGTATTGGCAGATGGATTCCTTACCACTGTGCCGCCAGGGAAGCCCTGCAGGTTGTCTGACAGACATGGAAATCTAAATGCAATGATACAGTACAGTGACTATTGCCATTGTTCTCAAATGTGTCCATCTACTCTAACGTGGCATGATTAGCTATTTTTGAATGTATTATTAAAATGACCACAAAGGACATTAAAAAAGGGGCCATCTGCTCTCTGTTAAATGTAGCCCTGAAGTCTCCCCTGGATTAGTGAAGCAAGCCACTAAATACTTCAGTGGGACTTCAAAAAGCTGAGTTCTCCCTAATAATCACTATGGGATGAACTTCAAAAGCTTAGAGGTTTCACTTGGCTCAATTCCCAGAAAATCAAGTTATTTACCAAATCTTATTTATGCAAACTATACAAACACATTTTGATCTGCAGAGTACTAAAATAATGTTTTAGGAAAATGATAACCTTAAATGAAAAGTCTACCACATAAGAATGGGAAAGGTCAACTTTCTCTGGTCTGATTATCTTGTCTGTCTACATTGGTCAAATCAGATACACACCTATTACCAGATCTGCTATTACTTTATGACTATGAATCTAGAAAAACATACCTAAAATTTGACTAATTATGTTGAGTAATAATACAAAGGGTATCTCACACACACACACACAGTATTTTAGCTTCTCTGTTTCTGTTGTTTGGAATTACAAGGTGGAGTAGACTAAATTATTTTTAGCTGTCAACCACTTTTTAAGACATTTTTTCATCTACAAAAGTTTCTAGTACAGTTTGGGCTCACAAGCTGACTCTTCATATTAATTCATTTGAATAGAGAATTCAGACAAAGGTATTAGAGAATTCAGACAAAGTCACATAGGTAACTGCGGTAACTGGTGTTGCTTGAGTCTCAAATATATTTTGTGTTTATTTTATAGACTATATAACTTATTTACTTACATGTTTGTTTTATCTTACTACACTATTAGTACTTTAAGGATATGGATTGTTTTATTCATCTATGCATCCCCACCAGCATGCATAAGCCTGACATAACATAGATATTCAGTATATATTTGTATAAATAATAAATAATCACTTGAAAATCAAACTTTATTTCTAACATGATTTGCAGTTATTTAGGTTTTATTAGAAAGTTTATTAGAAGTTTGCTTTCACAAACTTCAGTGAAAGGCAAATATCAGTATCAAGTATACAAAATGCTTTGCCCAAGAATATTTCTTGTTATTTGTCAGTTCAAGACACAATAAAATCTTCTTATGCTTAAAATTGTGAACTTTAATTCAGCATATACAGGGTTATCTGAACTTTTAACCTTTTTTCTGAGCAATCTGGGTATGTTGATTGTGGATTCTGTTATATAACTGGAAACAGATCCTTGATTGGAACATAACTGTCCAGTGATTTTTCAACCGGGTAAACATTTGTGGCTTATGTTCCTAACTGCTGATCAGAAGAGAATGCAGGAAGGGAGACTGATACATTGTACAGTTTCCAATGTTTACACTGTTTTGTGTTTTCCAGATCCATGTGGTACTTTCTAAAAAGATATACATCTGGGCCTGCAACAGCTCTTCAACTGCTGGCTGGATCCAAATAACAGTTCATTTAATATCTATCTGGGCATTTCCGAATATTTAAATCAAACTGTGACTACATTTGAACCAATTGGATTCCCTTTATAATTTGAAAATATTGTTATCTAGCCATCCACATAAGACAAAATAAACACAAAAATAATTTTAAAAATTTCTAGCTTGTCCAAAAGCTTAACAGAACTTGGGCCAAATATGTGAGATGCCACAACACTGAATATCATGGAAACTTAAAATCAGTCAACTATTTTTTAATTTTTTTGGCTTATGTATCTCCAAATAATTAGCTTGCAAAAGTTATGGTGGTCCAGATGGTAAAAAAAAAACCCACCTGCAAAGCAGGAAACCTGGGTTTGATCCCTGGGTTGGGAAGATCCCCTGGAGAAGGGAACGGCAACACACTCTAGTATTTGTGCCTGAAGGATTCCCTGGACAGAGAAGCCTGTGGGCTACAGTCCATGGGGTCTCAGAGTTGGACACGACTGAGCCACTAACACTTTCATATTTTTTACCCTTTAGAATCATTCAACTAGTTTTTTTTGGCCTATGTATTACCCAAAAATTGGCTTACAAAAGTTATTTAAATTAACTAAATCAACCAGTTGTTTTGGTATAAGCTGAAGCTTGATTATCTTATCTAAAGACTTAATTTACTGGATAAAATTTTAGTTGAAATTCATCATACTTATTTAATTCTTGCCAGGTCTTGACTTCAGTTTTCTCCTTGTAGACACAGCTGTGTTGACAGCATTTTAAAAAGTTGATTTTTTTTTAAAAGACATTAGGCAAGCATTAGTATTCCACTTTAGAAAGGTAGTTAAATTAATAAATATTTTGAGGGTTAAGTAAGTTTAAAGTATTTTTGAGTTCTTTAGAAACAAAGTAATACTATTTTTTATTATTATTTAGGTCATGCTCCATGGCTTGTGAAATCTTAGTTCCCGACCAGGGATTGAACCTGGGTCCTGGCATTGAAAGCTCTGAGTCCTAACCACTGGACACCCAGGGAATTTCCCCCCAAAATACTGTTAAATGTAATATTAATGTAGCTATCCAGATCATATGAAAGGAGGGACAAGTCAGTTCCTTTAAAATAAATACCTATCACCTAACACTAAGATGATCATCCTCTTGTATCTCGGTCCTCCTGTACCCCAATGCTGCAACTTTTCCTTGGTCTTTCAAAAATCTGAATATGTTTTTCACACATTTTCTTTACGTTAATCATTTTTTTTTTTTTTTTTGGCAGTTGGATTCATGGTTTTGTCCCAGGAAATATGACATTCATTCATATACTGTGCTATAGATTTCCATACCAAGAAGGTACTAATCTTTGGATTTCCCCTGGTCCTTGGTCATAAAAGAAAGTGGGATGGTCACTGCTTTTAGAGGAAAAGCAATAAATCTGGATAATACAGCTTATTCCAGTAACTTAATTGTATTTATTACTTATAAAAGATTAAAGAGAGGCTATTGGTATGTGGTGAATAGCTTTTAGTCAAATTTAACATCAGTGAAACTAACTTGTGTACTTAACTACTACATTGGTCATTAGAGGGTAGAAGAAAACAACATGGGCATTGATTGATATATGGTCCCTTCAGTTCTTAGGAAAGCCATGAAAAGTATGGTAATTTACTTGTAAGCATCTGTTATAGTAAAGGAAGGCAGTAGTGTTTCTACTTAAATGCAAAGAATCATTCACACTGTTGTATACAGAGTGATTTATTTTGATATGTACTTTCCCCCCCACCACAGGATTTTACGCTAGCTACTAGAAATACTGCCTAAGGACATTTGTTCAAGGATCTACCATACAAAATGGTCAAGTATTCCTTACTGTTTATATCTCTGGTCAAGGATGAAAACACAATCAGTCCTACCAAGATTTATAAAGCATGTCTTATTGAAAGATAGTCCTTAGTGGGTTGCAGTTCCATGAACTGAATCAGGAACGATTTGTAGCTTTGAGGATAATCCACTTGCTGCAAATTATAATATGTCTTAAATGAACAAATCAGTTACAATTATTGTTATCATTGTGAACCTCCTGATTTCTGTCTCAGTTTAGGATATTTCCCCATTGTAACTTCAACACATAAATACTGTGGTCAGAGAAAATTTACATTCTATATCTTTAATTACATGTGGATACTTATATAAACATAGAGGCAAGACTATGAAAATTGAAGTGTTTACAGGTTATATACATTGTGACTATTCTTGGAAGCAAGCTGGATTTCTATTTAGAGATTTAAATGAAAAACTGGTTTTCCTGTCTGGGAAGATTAAGAACAAATCAACTGGGAGATACAGGGGCTGATCAACTGGCCTTTCCTGGGTCCCTTCCTACCTTTATATGTAGGGGACACTCTGGAAGAGGCAGGGCCTTGGGTGCTACAGGATCCTTGTTGATGTCAGAGGAACATCCATAGTTTTCTGTGGACGAGGTGGAGACATAGGATGCCAACAGAGGCCATATTTCAGATTGCTGGGGTTCCTAACAGTCCCTGCTGAACTTCCCTGATTACCCTGTATATGAGTTAAGGGGAATAGAGAGCAAAAAGGAGAGAAGAGGAACTTCCTTGGTGGTCCAGTGGTTGAGAATCTGCCTTTCATTGCAGGAGATGTAGGTTCGATCCCTGGTCAGGGAACTAAGATCTCACATGCGTTGGGGCAACTGGGCCCATTTGTCACAACTAGAGAGCACGTGTTGCAACTAAGATCTGATGCAGCCAAAATTAATCAATATATTTTTTTAAAAAAGGAGAGAAGAATGATACTCAGAACCAAATAGTTGCATATTATAAAACCCAGAAGAAAAGTTGCTTCATGTAGTCATCAAAAAGCTATAGCAAGCTTTTTTTGTCACAGAGAAGTAGTTCTGGCTAGGGAGCAGTAGTCATAATCTGAGAATTGTCACCAACAGTTTTAGTTATTCTTTTAGTACTTTCACAGAAGTGTATATTTATAAAGTAATTTCATGATAATGATGCAATGATGGTTATAATGATGGTCTTTTAAGGTCACATTAACCTAGAAGAATAACTTTCTACATTTAAAAATAGTTTTTTCTTCCTGTAAAATGTTCCATTGATCTTTTATAGCAATAAAATAAAGATTCAAAAATAGTTAAGCAAAAGTCTAGAAACTAACTAGACAATGACAGAGTACGTGCAATATTTTTTTTTTTCTTAGTCTTTAGGAAAATGCCAATACATCCTTCAGCCTTTCACACGATTTGGTGGTTAAGCATTTGTTTTTCAAGACACAACTGAACATTTTATTTGTTGAAGGCAAGAGAAATGGTAACACAACTTAAAATTTTAATTTCCGAACATCTGTGTTGCCAAAAAGATGTGCATGTATGTGGTTGGGGGAGAGTCTTTATAGCGTTACTTTCTTCAAATCTACTTCTATCCACTTTTATTGTAAAAGTTCTCTGCTCTTTGTTTGCTAAAATCTCATATGCTATAATTCAGCGTAGCCGATCTCTTGGATATGTGCTATCTCTTTCGGGAATGGAGGAACATTTGGTAAACAGCATGTCCAGAGCCTCTTCTCAAAGCACCACTAGCAGGCACTGTTAGAGCATTTTCATTCAAGTTTATTCTGTTCGGGCAAAAAGGGAACAGCGACTTACATCCACTGAGGATCAGTGAACACAATCTCATAGCAACAGACACCAAAACAGTCCCTCATTACAAGCCTTGTCCAACAATCAAGTCTTTAACAAGAACAAAGGTTGACAGTGATTAATCATTAAGCGGTTCCTTGTTCCTTGATGCACGTGTTCTCAGCAGCCTCCCCGCAGAGGCAGTCTGGCATATTTCCTGTCTCTGTGCGCCACTGTGCCATGTCTGAAGGGACGCCTAGGCAGCCTTCTCACTATTTTAATTTCAAATGCTCCAAACATCTACAGAGTTTCTATGTGCACATGTCTTGACTTTTATTCCGAGCCTGGCAGACTCTGAATGGATATAGGGAGTGAGAACATAATAAGCCATTAACTCCACATCTGCTTACTAGATTATGTTCAAAGATGGTAGGAGAAATTGATTAAACACTGCTTTCTGGAATAAACCTTTGAAATCTGTTTGTTTCCTTAAGCAACACAATGACAAGTTGATATAATTTAGTTGTGCAGTGAACATAACTTCACTACTGTTTCCACATAAGAATAACTTCTATGTTGACAAAGCACCATGTTTTGAAAAGCAGTAAAAATATTTTCAGAATTCTTCCTTCAAAAGATTCTGTTTCACAAGGCAACGGAGTTGTAATGTTAAGTAACACCATTACCATTTTATTCAGCTGTGCTTTTTAGTTACTTGACTAGGTACTATTCATCTGTCTTAGTTGGTCATGCAATGGTATATTCATCTTAATAGATGACTTGGAGGTTCTGTTTTTTTCTTGTTCACCATGTAAATATCACTAACAGTAACCATGTTGCCTATGAACTAGGAGGGCAGATGAAGAGGAAAGAGTAGCTATGAGACAGCTTCTAGGAGGCAAGGGGCAAGCACTAATGCAAGTAACAACAAAATTACCATGGGAAATCAGTTATAAAAACAAATACATTTTTTCCCCAATAACAAGCATCACATCTAACAAAATTCAAAATGAGGTAACCCTGAGGATTCTCTGTACTTATTAACTCCTCTTTTCCAACAGGTCAGAATTAAGTAATATCAAGTCTCCTATAGTTCAAGTGGAAGATTTTAACTAGGATGTCTACCATACAAAAGCTAAAGTATGAAATCCAATCACAAAATATAAAATATGCAATTCTCCTGATGTACTCAGTGTTTTAGAATAGAGCTATAATTTCTTTAAGCTGAGTTATACTCACTAAGGAGGATGACAATGACATTCTACAAACAAAAAGGCCATCTTATTATTGGTAATTAAGCTCTTCACACAAATGTATGTGACAGGGATGACATAATGGTCGTTGACTCATGTTAAGATCAAAAGCAGCCTGTTAGGAAACCCCAATCAGAAAATGAACATCTTTTGACTGGAGCCTCCTGGGACCAACATTTAAAACTAACAACAGTGAACTCTGAACTGTGAAGGAAAGCAATGAGGAACTATAGAAGGAAAGTTTTCAGGGCTTGAGATGGTCTTAGACTCTATTCTTACAAACCAACCAATCTTGATCATTTCAACTCAATTCAATTTATGGTAATCTACTCTAACTGGTTCTGTGTATCTCGATAGTTAGGGTAAATTCACCTCACCACACACAAATTACTTTTAAAATACAACATTTGGCTTGAACTTTTTGCTTATCTTCAATCCTTTTCCAATTAGAAACTAAGTTTGTAATATTTGGGGGCTTATGGCAAAGTGTTTGGGCAAAAACCTAAATCAATTACAAGTTAAGGGACTCTCGAACTATGTGTAGATGGCATGGAACACTAAAGCAAGCTACATATCATGGGTATGCAAATCTCAAGGAAACTCCAATACATACTTATTTGAGTCATGATACATAGATAGTGACATGACTCTCATGCATTGGGAACTATTGGTCAGTCACCATGCTGGGCATTTTATGGACTGTCACATTTCATAACTGAATAAAACTTCTATGGTGCTATTAATATCCCCATTTTACACATGAGAGAACTGACATTTAGAGATATTAAATAAGTCATCTAGATAGTAAGTGATGGAGCTAAAGTTTTAACTCAGGCAGCCTGACTCCAGAGCCCTGCTGTAATATTCAGTTCAGTTCAGTTGCGCAGTGGTGTCCAACTCTTTGCAACCCCATAGACTGCAGTATGCCAGGCTTCCCTGTCCATCACCAACTCCCAGAGCTTGCTCAAACTCATGTCCACTGAGTCGGTGATGCCATCCAACCATCTCATCCTCTATTGTCCCCTTCTCTTCCTGCCTTCAACCTTTCCCAGCATCAGGGTCTTTTCCAATGAGTCAGTTCTATAAAATTAGTACGAGAAGTAATACAAATCTAACTCAGCCAGAAGGCTTCCCAGGTGGCTCAGTGGTAAAGAATCCACCTGCCAAGCAGGAGACACGGGTTTGATCCCTGGGTTAGGAAGATCCCCTGGAGAAGCAAATGGAAACCCACTCTGGTATTCTTATCTGGGAAATCCCATGGACAGAGGAGCCTGATGGGCTACAGTCTATGGGGTTGCAAAGAGTCAGTCGTGACTTAGAGACTAACTAAAAACCACAACAAACTCAGCCAGAGTCTTTGTTATAAAGCAGTGTTATATATATACTTTTGGCACATAGTATGAAAATATAAGCCAATGTGGTCTATGAAACAAATAAAAAATTTGAAGATATAGGGCCTGCATTTGCTATAGGAATAACAGCACACTGAATAAGTTGTTCCGTTTTTTTGAACTCTAGTTTCTCATCTGTAAAAGTAGAATGATGCTTAATTCCCAGGGTAGCATATGAGATAATATATGCAAAAATCATTTTGTAAACACTATTCCAGTTGGCTAAAATAAAAGCATGAAACTGCAGATACGTTTTCTGTTGAGCCAATCCAATCTAATAAATGAGGAAGAGCACAGAATAGTGAAATGAAAGTGTTAAGAAGGCAATTCATGGAGGCATATTAACTCTGACCCATGGATGTTAAAATGTGTAGAAGATTCTTTGAATCACAGGGAAGACAGAAGCCAAAGTTAATTTTCTGCAGGCATTATGGCACAATTTGCTAAGAACGTGGACTTTGCACTTAAACTTCAGGTTAAATCCTGGGCAAGTTGTGTGTGCGTGTGTGCACACTCAGTCACTTCAGTCGTGACTGATTCTTTGTGACCCTGTGGACTGTAGTTTGCCAGGCTCCTCTGTCCATGGGATTCTCCAGGCAAGCATACTGGAGTGGGCTGCCCTGCCCTTCTCCAGGACATCTTCCCGAATCAGGGACTGAAACTGTGTCTCCTATGTCTCCTCATTGAAGGCAGATTCATTACCCACTGAGCTACCTGGGAAGCCTGGGCAAGATGCTCAAGTATGAAGATCTCTGTTTTTCTCAATAGTGAAATGGAGATGGTGAATGTAGGGACTGCAGCAGATACAGTGTTATATTATAACATATATATAAACAGTGTTTCATATTAACATAGCTCAGTCAATATGGTGACTATTAATAATTGCCATTTAATGTATCATGTATTACAGTTTAAAAGAAAGAATAAATTTAAGTATACACCCTGCTTATTTAACTTATATGCAGAGTACATCATGAGAAACACTGGGCTGGAAGAAGCACAAGCTGGAATCAAGACTGCCAGGAGAAATATCAATAATCTCAGATATGCAGATG
This sequence comes from Bos indicus, assembly GCF_029378745.1. Taxonomy (NCBI): domain Eukaryota; kingdom Metazoa; phylum Chordata; class Mammalia; order Artiodactyla; family Bovidae; genus Bos; species Bos indicus. Next base: position 14,625,156 of record NC_091774.1, on the reverse strand, counting down.
ACACCACCCTTATGGCAGAAAGTGAAGAAGAACTAAAAAGCCTGTTGATGAAAGTGAAAGTGGACAGTGAAAAGTTGGCTTAAAGCTCAACATTCAGAAAACAAAGATCATGGCATCTGGTCCCATCACTTCATGGGAAATAGATGGGGAAATAGTGGAAACAGTGTCAGACTTTATTTTTGGGGGCTCCAAAATCACGGCAGATGGTGTTCATTGGAAGGACTGATGCTGAAGCTGAAACTCCAATACTTTGGCCACCTCATGCAAAGAGTTGACTCATTGGAAAAGACTCTGATGCTAGGAGGGATTGGGGGCAGGAGAAGGGGACAACAGAGGATGAGATGGCTGGATGGCATCACCGACTCGATGGACATGAGTTTGGGTGGACTCCGGGAGTTGGTGATGGACAGGGAGACCTGGCGTGCTGCGATTCATGGGGTCGCAAAGAGTCGGACACAACTGAACAACCGAACTGATACATCAGAGACCACATATTTGTGGCTTCCAGAGCCAAAAACAAAGGACGCTGAGTCCCTAATACATGTAAAAAAATGGCATTGGGCTCTGCCTTTAGGTTCATCATCAGGTTGGCTCTGAAGTTCTTTGGCTCAAAGCTAAATCTTTACGCAAACCGATTGACCTCAACAGTCAGCTCTTTTCAGTACTTCAGATTGGGTCTCTGTGACTGTGTGGATAGACGTAGATAGTTTCATGCAATGAAATGGTATTGATCAACTTATGACCTAGCTCTCTGCCTAGTCATGAGGACGGACACTGCCTGCTTGTATCTGGTGGTGGTTCACGTTGGGAGAGAACTGAGGCCAAGAAATGAAGTAGAGGGGAAGGACTAGAAGATGAAAACTAGAGATCAAAGAGTCCCAGAGCTAGAGATCCTACTCCTCCCTGCAGCAGGAAGCTTGAGTGATCAGTTTATCAAATTAACACCCGCACCAGAGTCTGGACCTTTCATAGACCTGGTCCCCTCCAACGTGCCCTCTGACACCCTACTCCTGCCAATGTTTGGAATCCCTTCCTCCCCAAGTTTGAAGGAAGCATGTCCACCCTCTCTGACAAAAGAATGTTAATTGTGGGAATGTGGGATTCCCTCATAGCTCAGGGCTTCCCTCATAGCTCAGCTGGTAAAGAATCCGCCTGCAATGCAGGAGACCCCGGTTCGATTCCTGGGTTGGCAAGATCCCCTGGAGAAGGGATAGGCTACCCACTCCAGTATTCTGGCCTGGAGAATTCTATACAGTCCATGGGGATGCAAAGAGTCGGACATGACTGAGTGACTTTCACTTTCATGATAGCTATAATATCTTACAAGGGCTTCTGGAAATAAATAGAGGGCTTCTTAGGTCCATTTGGATATAAAGACTCAGAATGCTCTTCTAGGTTTCATTTGCACTGAATTATGGGCTAGAAGAACATAAAGAAAGGCTTCCCAGGTGGCGCTGGTGGTCAAGAATCTGCCTACCAATGCAGGAGACTCAGGAGATGTGGGTTTGATTCCCTGGAGAAGGAAATGGCAACTCACTCCAGTATTCTTGCCTCGAAAATTCCATGGACAGAAGAGACTGGTGGGTTACAGTCCATGGAGTCACAAAGAGTCAGACACAGCTGAACATGCACACGCACGCACACATACACACACACACACACACACACACACACAATAAGCCATAAAAGATGAGAGTTGAGAACTGACCATTGAAATGGACAACTGGGTATCACTGATGCCTTTGACAAGAGCTATTTCACTGGAAATCTAGACACAAGAACCTTACTGGAATGGGTTCAAGATAGAATGAGAGGAGAGGTGAGAGTCAGGGTTTTGAAGAACTTTTTCGAGGAGTACTGATGAAAAGGAGGGTAGGAAAGCAGAGAGGTAGCAGAAGGGAATGTGGAGGTTTTATTTGCTTGGGTTTATATGCTTATGAAAGTAATTTAAGGGGAAAATGGCAAATGACTTAGTAATGTAAACACTTCCCTTATTCCATCTGCTTCATAATACATGCAGTTTTGCACATTAGTTTTGCTTATATGGAAAACAATACTACTAATAAGCATTACTAGTGAGGTTATAAGAGTACCAATGATAGTTTTTAGTTATCTTGATCATAGCCATCATTTTCAATGTAATATCTGCAGGGCTTGGTCTCTAATACCTTTGAAATAGGCAGCTACTAGCTTCATCTTGAAGTCTTCTGGTTGGAAATGCTTGCTGGATGTGCTCCAAAAATTATAGACAAGGTTTTGAATAAAGTACACATTATGGGGAAAATGTTATAGAAAGAATTAGCCATTCCAGTCAGTTCAGATATAACTCCTGGCATATCAAATTTTATCTGGGCTAAGGTAACTCAGCTTTCTGAGTCTCATACAAATACATTTAAATTGTCCATTACAGCTACATCAGCAGTGAAAGGCTAACAACAACAATAGTAATAATAATGTAGATGTTGAACCAGAGAGCTGGCAGTGAACAGTGGATGGACAAGCTGCTGGAAGCAGCGCAGCTTGGGGAACAGGTCAGATTCAGAAGACCCGGATGTTAGAAGGATATGGTAGCACATGGTAGTCCATTTTGAGTGAAACTTCTGTTCAAATAAAAAAAATCCAGCTGCTAGTTTATTAATCTCCCACCACAGTCATGACTTAAAAGACATGAGATTTTGGTTGTCCTTGTGAATCTCCTGGTTCTGGAGTTTATGCTATTCCATTGTCTAGGGCCATTTAATGAGGCTATGAGAGCTTTTGGTCAATGGATCCATGTTCTACATGGCCAGTGCTGGGAGTGTAAGTCATTGAAGGGTAGTGCATGTAGATGGGACAGTTTTGCACTTGCAGATTTAATAGGGGGAAAGGAAGAGCAACTGAGAAGGGGCCTCCTGCATCCTTACCTCATTTAAAAATTTTTTTTAAGTGGAGGAAAATTGCTTTACAAAGTTGTGTTGGTTTCTACTGCACAACAATGCAAATCAGCCATGTGCTGTGCTGTGCTTAGTCGCTCAGTCGTGTCCAACTCTTTACGACCCCATGGACTGTAGCCCGCCTGGCTCCTCTGTTCATGGGGGTTCTCCAGGCAGGAATACTGGAGTGGTTGCTATGCCCTCTTCTGGGAGAGCTTCCCAACCCAAGGATCAAAACCAGGTATCTCTCACTGCAGGTGGATTCTTTACTGTCTGAGTCACCAGGGAAGCCCAAGAGTATTGGAGCGGGTAGCCTATCCATTCTCCAGGGGAACTTCCTGACCCAGGAATCAAACGGGGGTCTCCTGCATTGCAGGCAGATTCTTTATCAACTGAGCTACCAGTTCAGTTCAGTTCAGTTCAGTCGCTCAGTCGTGTCCAACTCTTTGTGACCCCATGGACTGCAGCATGCCAGGCCTCCCTGTCCATCATCAACTCCCGGAGCTTCCCAAACTCATGCACAGTCAGTGATGCCATCCAGCCATCTCATCCTCTGTCGTCCCCTTCTCCTCCTGCCCTCAATCTTTCCCAGCATCAGGGAAGCCCCAAATCAGCCATAATTATACACATATCGCCTCCCTCTCGAGTCTCCCTCTCCTCCCCCCACCCCACCCTTTTCGGTCATCACAGAGTGCCAGGCTGGACTCCCTGTTCTGTATAGCCCCTTCCTGATGGCTATCTGCTTCACACCTGATACGTATATGTGTCGATGCTACTTTCCCCACTTGTCTCACTCTCTCCTTCCCCCACTGTGTTCACAAGTCCATTCCTTCCCTGCAAATAGGTTCATCAATACCACTTTTCTAGATCCTATATATGATACGGACTGAAGTAAGTCAGAAAGGGAAGAACAAACACAGCACATTAACACACATCTATGGAATCTCACCTCCCTTCTAAATGCCGACTACGGCCACAAGACCATCTCCGAGTGAAAGACTGCAAAGGCACAAGATGCCTTTGAACTCCCTTTCCCTGCTTCTACGTCTTTCCCGCTCTGTCATCAGATTTTCATTTTTCTTAGACAATTCTCTTTTGCACACGTCCTGCCGGTTCCCAGGTCCAGCATCCCTCTTCCCTTTGAAGCTAGGTTTTAAATGTGGTCCTAAAGCAAGTCTTTGGTTCTGAAAATAAGGCGATGCCTTCGTTCCTAGACCAAGTTCACACCTCGAAGCTGGTTCTGATTCAAGGGGCTCTAGCAGGTGCCGGTGATCACATTCTAGTCTCTGCGGCATGGACTCTCCAGGGTGAGAGGCGTTGTCTCCCTTTTGCCTTCCTGAGCCCTGTGTGACTCTGCTCCTTACCATCCATTCCAGTTCACCCTGTCTGTCTGCCTAGATTTCTGCCACTCGTCCTGTTTCTCTAGCCATACCATCCATCCGCCGTCAGGACACCATGAAGACACTGTTGAATTTCACTGTGCTGAATGAATAACTGTATCCCTACCAGTTATCTGTTGCTGTGTTCTGTCTGTCACTGTGATCTCTGTTGCTGGCCCCGGTCCTGAATCTGTCCCCCAATCCCAAAGGCTGCCCTGTTATAATCAGGGAATTTTGTCCCAGTTTCCTGCCTTTCCATTCTGCCCTGAATCACTGCAGTTAAATGGGCCACGTGTATTTGTGTCCAGAGACATAACAGATGGGATCTTGGGGATTACGGTGGCAAACAGAGAGCAGAGGGCTTTTAGGATTAGTCTTTCGCCTAGTGGGGAGTGTAGAGAAGGACACTGATTTGAAAACGGTGACTTGGCCCATGAACATATGTGATGGTTGTTGGATTTAGTCCACTCTCACCGTTCCTGTCTGTCTGTAAAAGAAAGAATCTTAGCCTGAAAGTCAAAAACAAAGGGTTGAGTGCCAGCTGTGTCATTTACTAGCTCCGTGATCTCACACAGCGAAATTAACCTCTCTGAGTCTATCTGCTCAGGAGTAAAATGAAGCTAATAACACATCTCTAATGCGGTCGGGACGATCCCCTGGAGGAGAGCATGGCAACCCACTCCAGTATTTCTTGCCTGGAGAATCCCATGGACAGAAGAGCCCGGCAGGCTACAGTCCACGGGGTCGCACAGAGTTGGACATGACTGAAGCGACTTAGCATGCATGCACACAATGCGGCCCGTAATGAGGCTGACAGGGGGTCTTGTAAAGATCACGTGTGAAGATCATGTGCTTGCAGAAGCGCTCAGCCTACTGTAAAGAAGTTTGTTAATAACAGGTAGTATTAAGGCAATGAGGGTGGAACAGACAGGCAGATGAACTAGTCCCAGTGGCATCAGGCTGAACCTTAAAAATAAGTGATGATGGCCTCTTTATATTTGAATAGAACCAGGCAATTATCTCATTGTAGGAAAGGGATGCGAAAGATCCTGTGTCCAAAGAACTCAAGGAACTCAGGGGTCTCCTGGGATTGGAAGTATGTAGACCTGAAACAAGATTCAGTGAAGAAGAGAGTTTAGGACCGTGAAGTCCTAGAGAACCAGGCAGAAGAGCCTCTCTGCAGAGGGTGGACCAGAGTCAACCATCCCTGGCAGGACATTGAGCTAATTAGGCTACTACTGACAGCCTGGACCCTCGTCTACCCGGCAAGTTCAACCTCGAGGCTTCTCCTGATCTGCAGCTGCACTGGGCAGATGTGCAAGGGGATAAGCTACAGATGGCACTGTTGCCATAGGATGGAGTCACTGCTTGCATGTCTTGTTGCCGGGTAGCCTTGAAGCCTCTGGAGGACCTCCTTGCTCTTTGATGAATTCCCAGTGCACCCACTTGCTGAGCCCAGTCCTGTCTCCTCACCTTTCCAGCACAGTTCCCACACATGTGGAAGCTTCGGTGGCTGCCAGGGAGCCAGGCATCAGCAGTTGGCAAGGCTCCCCGGGCTGGAGCCTGGACCACCCAGGTAGTTAGAAGACTGATGTGGAATGTGGGATAGAGTGAGGCTGGACCACACTGCTGCATGGGGTGTCCCATCTGTGGGAGGGGGATCTTTGGGGCCCTGAGGGAAATGCAGACAGACTCCCCGAGTTCTCATGAGAGGGCCTGGAAACATGGGGTGGGGGTGGGGGTGGCCACTCATCACCAGGTTTCTACTTGGCAGATTTTCCTTGCAAGTTGTTCACAGTGCAAATATTATCAGGCTTCGAGCAAGCTGAATATGTCAGGCAGAGGTAAGGGAGGCCCAGGAGAAAAGTAGGGAAGAGGTGTAAAGAATCAAGTTATTAAGATGAGATGCTTCTAACACGAGGTAGTGAACAAGAAGGCAATTTTGCTGAATAAGGCCAGAATCACCTTCGAAATGGATAAGTCTCCTGCAGGAAAGTGACAGATTAATTAAGCTGCAAACACTCTCAGTTGTCTAGGGTTGGAGAAAATGAAGATATAGGACGATCATAAAAATGGAAAATCCAGATATCAAAGGCACAAAATAGCTGAAGCAAAGCCTAGGGATAAGCTGGTTAAGGGAGATTTCAGCAGTGTTTTAGAGAACTAAAACAGTGAGGGGAAGATCTATATTTTGATAGACAAGAGTTCTTATTCAGGGTAAAAAATCTTACATTGACAGTGAAAGAGTTTCAGTGGTAGAGAAGGTCATCTTTTTTTTTTTTTTTAGTGATTTAAAAAAATTGAAGTATAGTTGATTTATAATAATATGTTAGTTTCAGACATACGGACAGTGGTTCAGATGTAAATATATACAATATATATACATATATATATAATATATTCTTTTCCAAATTGTTTTCTCTTATAGGTTCTTACAAAATAATACAGTTTCCTATTTTATACAGTCAGATTATTTTATATACAGTAGTGTGTATATGTTAATCCCAACCTCCTAATTTATCCCCCCACTTTCACCTTTGGTAACTGTAAGTTTCTTGAGAAGGTCATTTTTGCAAAGTGCCAGGGCCTTAGATGGTTTATGGACTCAGCTCCACTGCTTCCTAACTGTGTGATCTTGTGCAAGTTTTCCTCTATATGAACTGGAAACCTTAGTGATGCCAAATCACAGGGATAGCATAGGCTTAAAACAGATCATGTATATGAAAGTTCTTTCTAATCCACAATGTTCAAACAAATGTCAGCTTTCATTATCAAAGAATTTCTCTAGTTTCTTACACTGTATTTTTTACATCTTCTAGGTATGCAGCTACATGTCCACACTGCAAAAAGCCATCTGCTTACTGAGTAGTTTGGTGGTAGGGGGAGATAAAAGGAATTAATTAAAAGACTTTCTTTGGCTTCCTACTGGCTATAAAGCAAATTTCCAACCATTTTATGTGTGTGTGTGAAAGTCACTCAGTCGTGTCTGATCCTTTGCAACCCCATGGACTGTAACCCATCAGGCTCCTCTGTCCATGGAGTTTTCCTGGCAAGAATACTGGAGTGGGTAGCCATTTCCTTCTCAGGTCGATCTTCCTGACCCAGGGATTGAACACAGGTCTCCAGCACTGCAGGCAGATTCTTTACCATCTGAGCCACCAGGGAAGTCCATTTTATATGGCAGAGATATTATCTCCCCAGCTTGTGTCTAAGGATAATTTTTGGCCACCTTACCCATTCACCTTTAAGAATGTCTCTGAACCGTTCTCTGGATTGTCGCAGTATTTTCATGACTCTGTGACTCTGAACATGTTGTTCTGGAGACCCACAATGCCCCTCCTCTGCTTCTCCCTATGCTTGCCTCTTACTCCATCCTCAATATCCAGCTTTGATGCCACCTTGGGAAACCCTTGCCTAAGTCAAATTCATCACATCCTCGCAGTGTTCCATAGCAGTCTGTTCAGACTGTGTTATAGCTTCTGACAGTAACAGCAATAAAAACAAGAACAAACAAATCACAGCTAACACTTTTTGGGGGCTTACAATGTTTCAGACACCTTAAGACAGATTATAAATAGCTAATCTCATTGACTCTTCAACACATTTTTCCTAACTTAATGCTGTTGTTATCTTCACTTTTTAGATGAGAAAACTGAAGCTCAGAGAGGTTGAGTAACCATCCCCAGTTAGACTGTAAGCAAGTAATTAACTTGCTTCAAATTTCAAATGCAGTAATCAATCCTAGACTCGTGCGCATAATCCCCCTCTGGTGCTATAATGTTATGATTTGCTCATTTGTTAGTCTTCACATCTTCCATTAGACCAAGTATATCTAAAGAAGAGGAATCATACTTTAGCCAGCAGCATACATGCAGATCCTCAATAAATGTTTGCTGAAAATAGAAATGCACTCAAAGAACTAGGAAACAAACTTGTGGGCACCAAAGGGGAGAGGGAAGGAGAAGGACAAATTAGGGGTATGGAATTAACAGATACACGTTTCCATATATAAAACAGATAAACAACAAGCATATACTGTATACCACAGAGGATTGTACCCATTATCTTGCAATAACCTATAATAGAGTATAACCTACAAAATATTGAATCACTACGTACATCTGAAACTAACACAATGTTGTAAATCAATTATATTTCAGTTTTAAAAAAAGTTTCCTGAATAAAAACACATGTTTATCAATATAGGTTCTCATATTGAGTTCCCAAGATAGCGGAGTAGAAGGATGTGCACTCATCTTCTCCTGTGAGAACTCCAAAAGTACAACTCACTGCTGAACAACTATTGACAGGAGAATGTTCAATCCCACCAAAAAAAGATACCCCATGTCCAAGGGCAAAGGAGAAGCCCCAGCAAGATGGTAGGACAGGTGAAATCGCATTTAGAATCAAATCCCATACCCACCAGTGATGCTCGGAGGGCTCAAACAAAACCTTGTGTGCACCAGGAGACCCCACAGAGACTGAGTTTGAGTGTCTCCTGCAGAGATATGGGTCAGCAGTGGCCTGCTGCAGAGGCAGGGGCTCTGGGTATGGCATAAGTCCTCTTGGAGGAGGTCGCCATTAACCCCACCACAGAGCAGCCAGAATTTACACAGAACTGGGAAACAGACTCTTGGAGGGCACAAACAAAACCTTGTGTGCACCAGGACCCAGGAGAAAGGAGCAGTGACCCCACAAGAGACTGAGCCAGACTTGCCCGTGAGTGTCGAGGTGTGGGTCAGTAGAGGCGTGCTGCAGGGTTGGGGGCACTGAGTGCAGTGCGTGCATGGGACCTTTTGAAGAAGGTCATTATCTTCATTACCTCCACCATAGTTTGGCCCCAGGTCAAACAACAGGGAGGAAACACAGCCCCGCCCATCAACAGAAAATTGGATTAAAGATTTACTGAGCATGGCCCTGTCCATCAGAACAAGACCCAGTTTCCCCCTCAGTCAGTCTCTCCCATCAGGAAGCTTCTATAAGCCTCTTATCCTTTTCCGTCAGAGGGCAGAGAGACTGAAAACCACAATCAGAAAACTAACCAAACTGATCACATGGACCACAGCCTTGTCTAACTCAATGAAACTATGAGCAATGCCGTGTAGGGCCACCCAAGATGGACTGGTCCTGGTGGAGAGTTCTGGTGAAACGTGGTCCACTGGAGAAGGGAATGGCAAGCCACTTCAGTATTCTTGCCATGAGAACCCCATGAACAGTATGAAAAGGCAAAAAGATAGGACACTGAAAGATGAACTCCCCAGGTTGGTAGGTTCCCAATATGCTACTGGAGAAGAGTGGAGGAATAACTCCAGAAAGAATGAAGAGACAGAGCAGAATCTGGAATGTTGGTCCATGAATCAAGAAAATGGGAAGTGGTCAAACAGGAGATGGAAGAGTAACATTGACATTTTAGGAATCAGTGAACTAAAATGGACTGGAATGGGCACATTTAACTCAGATGACCATTAAATCTACTATTGTGGGCAAGAACCTCTTAGAAGAAATGGAGTAGCCCTCATAGTCAACAAAAGAGTCCTAAATGCAGTTCTTGGGTGCAATCTCAAAAATGACAGAATGATCTCTGTTCGTTTCCAAGGCAAACCATTCAATAGCACGGTAATCCAAGTCTATGCCCCGACCAGTAATGCTGAAGAAACTGAAGCTGAATGGTTCTATAAAGACCTACAAGACCTTCTAGAACTAACACCCAAGAAAGATGTCATTTTCATTATAGGGGACTGGAGTGCAAAAGTAGGAAGTTAAGAAACAGCAGGAATAACAGACAAATTTGGCCTTGGAGTACAAGATGAAGCAGGGCAAAGGCTAATAGAGTTTTGCCAAGAGAACGAACTGGTCATAGCAAACATCCTCTTCCAACAACACAAGAGAAGACTCTACACATGGACATCACCAAATGGTCAATACTGAAATCAGATTGATTATATTCTTTGCAGCCAAAGATGAAGAAGCTCTATACAGTCAGCAAAAACAAGACTGGGAGCTGACTGTGGCTCAGATCATGAATTCCTTATTGCCAAATTCAGACTTAAATTGAAGAAAGCAGGGAATACCACTAGATCATTCAGGTATAACCTAAATCAAATCCCTTACGATTATACAGTGGAAGTGACAAATAGGTTCAAGGGATTAGATCTGATAAACAGAGTGCCTGAAGAACTATGGATGGAGGTTTGTGGCATTGTACAGGAGGCAGTGATCAAGATCATCCCCAAGAAAAAGAAATGCAAAAAGGCAAAATGGTTATTTGAGGAGGCCTTACAAAAAGCTGAGAAAAGAAGAGAAACTAAAGGCAAAGGAGAAAAGGAAAGATACACGCATTTGAATGCAGCATTCCAAAGAATAGCAAGGAGAGGTAAGAAAGCCTTCCTCAGCGATCAATGCAAAGAAATAGAGGAAAACAATAGAATGGGAAAGACTAGAGATCTCTTCAAGAAAATTAGAGATACCAAGGGAACATTTCATGCAAAGATGGGCTCAATAAAGGACAGAAATGGTATGGACCTAACAGAAACAGAAGATATTAAGAAGAGATAGTAAGAATACACAGAGTGTTAGTTGCTCAGTTGTGTCCGACTCTTTGTGACCCCATGGACTGCAGCCCACCAGGCTCCTCTGTCCATGAGATTTTCCAGGCAAGGATACTGGAGTGGGTTGCTATTTCATTCTCCAGGAGATCTTTCCAGCCCAGGGATGGAACCCAGGTCTCCTGCACTGCAGGCAGATCCTTTACCGACTGAGCTACAAGGGAAGCCCCAAGAATACACAGAACTATACAAAAAAGATCTTCATGACCCAGATAACCACAATGGTGTGATCACTCACCTAGAGCCAGACATCCTGGTCTGAAGTCAAATGGACCTTAGGAAGCACGACCACGAACAAAGCTAATGGAGGTGACGGAATTCCAGTTGAGCTCTTTCAAATCCTAAAAGATGATGCTGTGAAAGTGCTGCACTCAAGATGCCAGCAAATTTGGAAAACTCAGTAGTGACTGCAGGACTGGAAAAGTTGAATTTGCATTCCATACTAAAGAAGGGCAATGCCAAAGAATGTTCAAACTACCACACAATTGCACTCATCTCGAATGCTATCAAGGCAATGCTCAAAAGTTTCCAGGCCAGGCTTCAACACTACATGAACTGAGAACTTCCAGATGTTCAAGCTGGATTGAGAAAAGACAAATGAACCAGAGATTAAATTGCCAACATCAGTTGGTTTATCATAAAAGCAAGAGAGTTCCAGAAAAACATCTACTTCTGCTTTATTGACTATGTCAAAGTCTTTGACTGTGTGGATCACAGCACACTGTGGAAAATTCTTCAAGAGATGGGAATACTAGACCACCTTACCTGCCTCCTGAGAAATCTGTATGCAGGTCAAGAAGCAACAGTTAAAACCAGACATGGAACAACAGACTGGTTTCAAATTGGGAAAGGAGTATGTCAAGGCTGTGTATTGTCACCCTGCTTATTTAACTTCTATGCAGAGTACATCATATGAAATGCCAGACTGCATGAAGCACAAGCTGGAGTCAAGAATGTTGGGAGAAATATCGATAACTTCAGATATGCAGATGACATCACCCTTATGGCACAAAGGGAAGAATAACTAAAGAGCCTCTTGATGAGAGTGAAAGAGGAGAGTGAAAAAGTTGGCTTAAAACTCAACATTAAAAAAACTAGGATCATGGCATCTGATCCCATCACTTCATGGCAAATAGATGCAGTAACAGTGGAAACAGTGTCAGACTTTATTTTGGGGGGCTCCAAAGTCACTGTAGATGGTGACTGCAGTCATGAAATTAAAAGACGCTTGCTCCTTGAAAGAAAAGCTATGACCAACTTAGACAACATATTCAAAAGCAGAGACATTACTTTCCCGACAAAGGTCTGTCTAGTCAAAGCTATGGTTTTTTCCAGTGGTCATGTATGGATGCGAGAGTTGGACTACAAAGAAGGATGAGCACCGAAGAATTGATGCTTTTGCACTGTGGTGTTGGAGAAGACTCTTGAGAGTCCCTTGAATTGCAAGGAGATCCAACCACTCCATCCTAGAGGAAATCAGTCCTGAATATTTATTGAAAGGACTGATGCTGAAGCTGAAGCTCCAATACTTTGGCCACCTGATGCAAAGAGTTACTCATTTGAAAAGACTCTGATCCTGGGAAAGATTGAAGGCAGAAAGAGAAGGGGACGACAGAGGATGAGATGGTTGGATGACATCACTGACTCAATTGACATGGGTTTGGGTGGACTCTGGGAGTTGGTGATGGACAGGGATGCCTGGCATGCTGCAGTCCATGGGGTCCAAAGAGTTGGACATGACCGAGTGACTGAACTGAACTGTGTAAAAAGCATAAGGTGGGCTCATTAAACAACCGTTAAATGTCAATATTCTCCAAGAATTGAAGTCATAAGTACCACTCAAGAGAGACAATAGTTAACATTTGATTGGCTCCTTGGACATCATTTTCTCTGTGTCTCATCCTTTTGGCAACACCACTAAAAGCATCAGCTCCCCATGAGGTGAGATGCTCCCAACACTCCCCTTGTTGTGAAAGGATTCACAGTTAGCAGCACCCTGTAGGGCAGGAGGCTGGGCCTCTTCCTTTGTTCTTCATGTAATCTCCTCTGTGAAAGTTCATTGTAATAGTGATCAAAAGTATTCCTTTTGCACCTGTGTGCTCAGCACACATAGCTACAATGGAGTATAAAGAATATATGAGAATATCTTTATATTTATAACTCTACTAGACCGGGAAAAGGAAAGAAGAAATGATGTCAGGAGGACAGGAGGTACATCATGAGGTGGGACTGAGGTGTTCCCTGGGTGGCCAGGGGGAGAAAAGGTTTCATATACAATGGATTTTAGTGTCCTAATAATAAGGAAGACACCTCATCAAATCTCCATTCCATCACTAATATCTCTCCCAGTCCCTGGCACGTAGTAGGTACTTAATAAATATTTCATGAGTGAATGAAGAAGTGAAGGAACAGCAGTGTGAGAAGTTTCTTCCTCTACCTGTAGGAAGGGTAGGGAGCTGGGAGTCTGGATTCAGAGCTTAGGATAAAATTAGAAGCTGAGCTCCCTGGGCAGCAGCTGAGGCTGTTGCCATCAGCACCTGTTTGAAGGATATCTGTGCCTCTGGAGCTGCTGGGTAAGGTGACAATGTCCAGGATTGAGCTCGTGGGACTTGGATCACTGAATTGGCTACAGTCTGTAAAGAAAGCTCTCTTATCAATCAACAGTACTTCAATAAAAAGAAAAAAGAAGGAAAGAAAGCAGGAAGGAGGGAAAGGAGCACCGAACAATCAGTCCTGTGAGCAAGCTTCACATTTTCTCATTCATTCATCAAATTCACCAAATTTTTATAGAGTGTTATCACAGCTAGACCCTGTGCCAAGCACTTCCCGTGCATTACTCTCAAATACTGAAACCAGCTCTAAGAGGCGTATACCGTGATTACCCCAGTTCTAAGATGAGGAAGCTGAGTCTCAAAAGTAAGTTCTCAAGGATACACAGCACATGGCTCATCTATGATTTCAACTTTTCACCTGATGAACTCTGACTTCAAAGGCTACTCTTATTCTTTCCATTACACTTGTCTCACCTTAGAAACTCAAAATTGAGCAGCGGGATGAGCTGGAAAACAGACACAGCAAGAAGAGCGTTCTGACAAGAGAGCACAGTGCGACCAGAGAGGAGGGGCGTCTGCCTCGGACTGGAGGAGGAAGGACCCAGGAAGGAATCCTTCTCGACGGGACGATATGCCAGGTCTTGGAGAAGAGTTAGGAGTTCATCAGGTGAAAAGGCAGAAATACAAAGAAAGCATAGTACGTTCTGATTCATTCTCCTCCAGTTTGTATGACGGACTCAACATAAACGAGGCACCAAGTATGTCTAGCTGTCTGCATGTCTCTACATTATTCGAACCAATGCAGGGGAACCATCCACAGTTTGAGGACACATGTCATGCTAAATATGAGACACTTTTTTAATACATATTTTTTAATTCTAATCTGCTCCCTGAAGACATTTATGCTCCACTTGCACACAGCACCTCTGCACAACCACGATTCTCTCTGCCTGAAAGGCTCTTCTTATTCTCTCTGCCTGAAAGGCTTTTCTAATTCTCTCTTATAAACATTTTACCAATTGTCATTGGCTAATTCCTATTTATTCTTCAAGGGTCAGGTTAAACACCACTTTCTCTGGAGGCCTTCCGGATCTCAGGGTTAGGTCAGGTCCCCTGAGAGTGTCCCCTAAATCTCTCCCATCTTTACACTCATGCTTTCTTCCCCATTGACTTAATTGTCTATCATCTCCTGTGAATTCTAAACTCTATGAGAGCTTAAGATTGTCTCGTTTACTCCCATATTCTAAGTGGTCAACAAAGTGGTACATGATAGGCACACAGTAGATATTTGTAAAAGTAATAAATGAATGACCATGTTTTTGATAAGCTTTTCTTATAACCCTGTGTACGAGACAGCAAAAGAGACACTGATGTATAGATCAGTCTTGTGGACTCTGTGGGAGAGGGAGAGGGTGGGGAGATTTGGGAGAATGGCATTGAAACATGTGTAATATCATGTATGAGACGAGTCGCCAGTCCAGGTTCGATGCACGATGCTGGATGCTTGGGGCTGGTGCACTGGGACGGCCCAGAGGGAGGGTATGGGGAGGGAGGAGGGAGGAGGGTTCAGGATGGGGAGCACGGGTATACCTGTGGTGGATTCATTTCAATGTTGGGCAAAACTAATACAATATTGTAAAGTTTAAAAATAAAATAAAATTAAAAAAAAAAGAAAAAGAAAATTAAAAAGCAAAGTCTGATATCTAGGAAGTAGTCAAAAGAATAAAACAAGAATTTTGTATTCTAAGAAAAGGCAGAGTTAAAAAAAAGAATAAAATAATGCCATTTGCAGCAACATGGATTGGACCTAGAGATTATTATACCAAGTGAAATAAGTTGGGCAGAGAAAAACATTATATGATATGACTTATATATGGAATCTAAAAAAAATGATGCAAATAAACTTATTTACAAAGTAGAAACAAACTCACAAGCATACAGTTACCAAAAGGAAGAGGTGAGGGGTGAGGCATAAATTAGGAAGTTGGGATTAACATATACACACTGCTGCTGCTGCTAAGTCGCTTCAGTCATGTCCGACTCTGTGCGACCCCAGAGATGGCAGCCCACCAGGCTCCCCCGTCCCTGGGATTCTCCAGGCAAGAACACTGGAGTGGGTTGCCATTTCCTTCTCCAATGCATGAAAGTGAAAAGTGAAAGTGAAGTCGCTCAGTCGTGTCTGACTCTTCATGATCCGTGGACTGCAGCCTACCAGACTTCTCCATCCATGGGATTTTCCAGGCAAGAGTACTGGAGTGGGGTGCCATTGCCTTATCAGATACGCACACTACTATGTATAAAATAGATAAACAGCAAGGACCTACTGTATAGCACAAGGAACTCTATTTAATATTTTGTGATAATCTATAGGGAAAAAGAATCTGAAAAAGAATATATATATATATGTATATCCATATATGAATCACTTTGCTATAAACCTGAAACTAACACACCATTGTAAATCAACTATACTTCAATTAAGAAAAAAGGGTGTGAGTGATGACAACTTAAATGTTGTCCTAAAGGGATTGATAACATACATTATTATGGAAATATACACAACGGTATTCTTTTTCTTCTGGTTTTCACATTTTGTTTTTACTTATATATAAATTATCATTAAAGGTTAAACTGAAAGGCAGAGTAAAACATGATACATGTGTAGAATTTATAGAATTGCATCTTTTATTGTACCTCCCACCAGTACTGCCTTAAACACACAGTAATTTGCCAGATCTCATCAATAGTAGCATCCAGTTTTCATATATTCCCCACACATGGGCCATTTTGTTTAAAAAAAAAAAGGTTATAAAAATGTTACTCATCACATTCAGGGCAGTGGTGCTCTTCGCCAGATTTATGGCATCTGAATAGCATGGAAAGGAAATCCTGCAAGCAGAGATATTCTCTTTTCAGGCCCCACTTACTATATTCTAAACATGTTGATCTGAATTTTATATTTTTAAGTGGATTAATTTTTCATTTCAGTCCAAAAGTCCCTGCCTGTTTCTGAAATTTGCAACATCTGCTAGGGAAGTGAAGAGTGAAACAATTTTTTGAAGATCAAGAAATGAAAAAAAAATCTTTCTTGAAGGATTGTGGATTTTCAATTTGTCTCACATGAGACTATTTCAGGAAATTACCTTTTAACCAGTACTCATCTCATTTTGTTTGGTATTATTCCCCTGATAGGAATGGACTGTGATCTGAGAGATTTTCATTATGCAAAAATTCTACCGGTCTGTCTTCCAAAGACAGTATCCAGGTTTATAGCTGTTTGCCATCTCAGTGGGATTCTCTATGTATGTGGGAGACCACATTTTTTTTCACTTTCTAAAATGAGTCATAATTAAGACAAAATTATTCTTTCCTGTGAACAAACTTTACAGAGGATAATGTATCTAGATAATGTAGATTTCCAATTACTGGACTTTGGTCAAGGATAGTAATAGGAAAAACTCTAATAAAAGATGAGCCAGGTTAGCATGTATCCCCTCATCTGTTTTCCCATCTTCTCCTCTGACCCTGTCTCTCTGTGGACTGGAAATTCCCACCATTAGTCATTCACTGGCTTAAAAAAGCTCTCATTCTATGTTCAGTTGACATCTTAGAAGTGTGGTGAAGGAAAGATTTCAAGGGCTGAGAGAAGGGCTTAGAGGTCACATCCAGAGACTCCATCTCATCTCAAGTAGAGCATTTATTTTTATTCATTTTGTATGTTGACAGGTAACAAAATATTATGTTTGGATGAACTGTTTTGCTGGTAACTTTTTTTAATAGATTCATTCAAAAATTCATGTGCAATGATAAAAGTTCAAAAATAACTACCATATTTTTGAAAAAAAGAGAGACAAAGTAGGGGGAATTACTCTTACAGGTGTGTGATGACTTGTCATTGAAATTTAAACACTGTGAATTGGCTTTGGAAGAAATGAAAAGATCAACAGAATATAATAGAGTCTGGAAATAGACTCACAAACACAAGGAAGGCTGTCATATGGAGAGTAAGGACATTATAAATCCACAAGAAAAAAAATAGAAGTATTCAATAAATGTTTCTCTGACAACTGTCCACCCAAATGGGAAATATAATTAACATCTCCACATCTATGGGAAATTGTAATTAAACCAAACTGAAATAATTTTTTTACAGCAAAATACCTCAAAGTCATTGATATGCTAAGGTGAACTATTAATTTCCAGAAAGGAGGATTCCTTAATATATTTAAAAACAAACAGTCCTTAACAAGTTTTTCTCACAATCAGTTCAGTTCATTTCAGTCGCTCAGTCGTGTCCGACTCTTTGCGACCCCATGAATCGAAGCACGCCAGGCCTCCCTGTCACTCAGACTCACGTCCATCGAGTCAGTGATGCCATCCAGCCATCTCATCCTCTGTCGTCCCCTTCTCCTCCTGCCCCCAATCCCTCCCAGCATCAGAGTCTTTTCCAAGATTTTTTTTTTTTGCCAAAACTTGGCAAAATGTAGACTAAAAGATTCCCTGGATCAAAGGGTCCAGGTTTATGCATTTGTGCTTGCTCACAGGGCATGGCATACTATGGTACAGGTAAAGAGTTTAATGAATACCAGTTACTTGACTTTTGTGTTATATTATCTAGTTCTTTGTACATCAGAGGGCCAAGATAGGGACATGCTATCTCTCCATCTAAAAGTGAGCCCATGGCCTTAAATTTCCTCAAATTAAGAATGGCCAAGGTAAGTCCTGGCTGAGTATGGACCAGCTGGAACCCTTCAACACTGAGGTCAGGAAAGCAAAATGGTTGAAATCACTTTGGAAAACAGTTTGGCAGACTTTTAAAAACATATACTTAACATCTGATCCAACAGTCCCAGTCCTAGGTATTTACCCAAGAGAAATAAAAATTTAGGTTCCCACAAATACCAAGTTGGGAACAAGAAAAATATCCCTTAGCTGGTGAATGTTTAAATAAACTGTGATATACTCATACAGTGCAATACTACTAAGCACTGAAAAGGAAAAACTATTCATACACACAACTACGTGAATCTCAAATGCGTGATGCTAAGGGAAAGAAGCCAGATGCAAAAGATTCCATATTACCTGATTTCATTTATACAACATTCTATACAAAAAGACTATAAGGTTAGAAAACAGACCAGTGGTTGCCAGGACGGAAGGTAGGGGAAGGATCTCATTAAAAAGAACACGGGAATTTTAGGGTGATGAAACGTTCTATTAATAGATTCTGGTTATAGTTAAATGGCTATGCATTTGGGAAACTATGCACTTAAGAGAACTTTATAGTATGTAAATTATAAGCCTAATTTTTTTTTGAACGGGAAAAGCCTTTCAAAATAGCCTATAGCTTTATTCTCTAAAGTAAAAAAAAAAAAAATATATATATATATATATAACATTCGCTCTTTTAAAACTTTTTCTTTAGTGTCAAGGAATCTATCAATGTAATCTCCCAAGATGGCTGCAGCTCATAATTCATTCAAATTCCTCTTCCTGACCTTTACTTTGTATCTCACTTATACTATGTATCTGAGTTGGCTTCCAAAACATTACCTGCCACGGGGACAATTATATCTGCTACCACTTCTATGGCTCAGTGAGTAAAGAATCCGCCTGCAGTGCAGGAGACATAGGATACGCAGGTTCGATCCCTGGGTTGGGAAGGTCCTCTGGAGGAGGGCATGGCAAGCCACTCCAGTATTACTGCCTGGAGAATCCCTTGGACAGAGGAGCCTGGGGGACTACAGTCCATGGGGTCCCAAAGAGTTGGACATGGCTGAGCACAGAACAGCACCACTTCTACAGTGCCTACTGTTATACTGCCTTATCTTTAAAAAAAAATTTTTTTTAATTTTTATTTATTTATTTGGCTGTGCCAGGTCTCAGCTGCGGCATGTGGGATCTGCTTCCCTGCCAAGGGAATGAACCTGGGCCCCCTGCATTGGAGCATAGAGTCATAGCTCCTGACCACCACGGGAGTCCCTATACTGCCTTAACTTATAGTTCTTTCTCCGTGTCTTATCTTTTCTAGATTTCAAGTTCCAGGCAATAAAGAACCATGCCTTCCTTGTATCCACCAGATTGCCTATTAAAATGCTTGGCAGGAGTGCTATTAGAAATGCTTAATAAATAACCTGCAAGCCTATGAGTCTTTCAAAGACTGTGAGCTCCTTGAAGACAGGGGTTGTGCATATACAGTTTTGACCTAGGCCTGCTGCACTGCAAATGCTCAAGAAATGCTTTTTAGTCATTATTGAATGAAAAGGACTCCCACGGATTCTGATTATGCTTATGCTTTTGTTAAGAGGTTGCCGGAGAGGAGAAACTGGTTGTCGAGAGCAGACCTGGGCTCTGGTGAAAGGATTCATGAGAGGAGGAGAGCAGGGTGTACCCTGAGCCATGTCTTGGCAAACCTGGTGGCAGAGGGTAAATGTGCAGCCTTCCAGGTTGCAGGGCTAGGTTTCGTTTCTTATCATGAGCATTTTCGGAGAACTCTTGGAAGGGAGACACTCGATTCGAATCCAACTGGAACGACTAAGTGGGGATGGGCTGCAACCCTGCACTTTTCCAACTGTGTTTCTTAGGCTTGAAACTGTTCCCAGAAGCAAAGACGATGAGGGTTTCATTTGTTAAGCAGGAAAATAAAAACACTTTATAAGGGGTTTTAAGGCAAATCTTTTCTTCTATTTTATTCTTATCTCCCCCTGCTGCTAAGCTGCTGCTAAGTCACTTCAGTCGTGTCCAAATCTGTGTGACCCCATAGACGGCAGCCCACCAGGCTCTGCTGTCCCTGGGATTCTCCAGGCAAGAACACTGGAGTGGGTTGCCATCTCCTTCTCCAAAGCATGAAAGTGAAAAGTGAAAGTGAAGTCACTCAGTCGTGTCCGACTCTTCGCGACCCCATGGACTGCAGCCTACCAGGCTCCTCCTTCCATGGGATTTTCCAGGCAAAAGTACTGGAGTGGGTTGCCATTGCCTTCTCCTATCTCCCCCTACTGTTGGCCAATTCCTGAAATCTTAATCTCTTTTTTGGGAAAGAGCAATATTCCTTATAACTATTTTTCTTAAATCAGATTAAGTGGAAGCAGTGAATCCATTTTATTTCATGCATTTTATAAGGTTTTAATTGTTATAATTACAGTTAAACAGTTCAGCATTCTAAACACCTTAGTCCTTTAGGTGGCCTAAGGGCAATTGGTCTCATAAGGATGTTTAATAACATAATGAACACTTGTAAAGCCAGAGTTTTATACTCTTTGTATCTGATGACTAACACACTGGATCCAGGAAGCACAGAATCAGACCTCCAGTTCCTTGTTCTTTCGTTGCTTCTAAAACAGCACAGCCAGCCCGCTAGGGCAGTTGGTCAAATACTTTGATGTGTGTGTTTGTATGTAATTTCTTCTGGTTTAAAAGTTTGATATTAATAAAAAAACATTTGTTATTTATTAAACCATTTAATTAAAAATGACTCCATCAGCTTACTATAAACTTCCTTCTCAGTTAATGCAAAAAAGCTTTGTGGTAATATAAAAGTAACAAGAAAAGTCCTGAAACATTTCAAGTTCAGCCCAGAATTCCTTGTCCTCAAATTATTTTTGATACTTTACTGAGTATTCATGATAGTTTAGGTATGATGTGAAATTTTAAAGGCATAGTCTAAGGAAAAAGATAAGTGCTATTCCTCAGCACCAGCCTCAGACCATCCCCTGTGAGTCTGAGTCAGATGTTAGTCTAGTTGCCTTATTAGAGAATCAAAGTCTGGTATAACATATAGAGCCCATTAGTTTGCCCTGGACCCAATCACTGTAACCACGGTTCTTTCCATATATGCTCTAGGTCACAAGGGGACATAGGGGTGTCTGGGAGGCCCAGTTTAAAAGTTTAAAAAGATTCTGTGCTTTTCAGTATGACCTGAGCTCTTCTCATAGGCAAAGGGACTGGAATTCAGAATAGATGCATGTCATCACTGGGTATGGAAAGGGACCATACGGAAAGCTACCCAGAGGAAGTAGAGTTGGAATTTGACTACTAAATAAAAGCATTTGCATAACTACCACAAAGAAAAATATTGGACTCTTGGAATTGTTTGCTAGTCTGTAAGGAGGCAATCAAGGTAAGAGTGAAATAGGTCAAAAAAGGGTAGGTTGACTATTATCAGCAGAAGGCATGTGGAAAATAAACAAAACTAGACTGGAATAAAGCCAAGTAAAAGTAATTTAAAATTTTAATTTTAAAAATTTGAAATAGAATACCTAAATAAAATAGCATGTGTTTTAGGCATGCCCATTATTTTCTCATAACACTTTCCTTTGAAACAGTGTGGTTTGCCCAGGTCAATCAAATTCCTAGCTTTTTTTTTTTAAGGGTGTGGATTCTACAGAAGATGGGTAGGCTTAGTCTGTCTGTTTTTGGTTCCTGGACGTGTGGTGTAAGAACTGGCATTAAGGTAATCCAAAGCTCTTGCAGGCTGAAGATACTGGGCAAAAGAAACTAAGATCCTTGTAGAGGGAAGAATGAAAGAGACAATGAGGTCTAGAGAGAAATACAGAGATGGCTACTGTGACTTTCTCATTTTCTTAAATCTCAGTATCCTCCCAATATCGGGTTCTCCAAGACTTCAATGTATCCATCCAGAAAATCTTTTATTCAGCAGACAGTGAGGAGATTTCTGTTCCCTGAAATCAAACACTGTCTCACATACAGAGATGAGATGGAAACCGACAACCTTGGAAGAGGGTGACCTGGGTTGTAATCTCGGCTCCAATCATGAGACCCAGGGTAAGTTACATAATCTATTGTAAAGCCAGCAGGTAACCAACCAAAAATCCTTCATCTGCTGAGTGATTTAAGCCCATCAGAATGATATCAAACACAGTTCAGTTCAATTCAGTTCAGTTGCTCAGTTGTGTCCAACTATTTGCTTCCCCGTGGACCGGAGCACATCAGGCTTCCCTGTCCATCACCAACTCTGGGAGCCTGCTCAAACGCATGTCCATTGGGTCGGTGATGCCATCCAACGATCTCATCCTCTGTCATCTCTCTTCCGCTTGCATTCAATCTTTCCCAGCATCAGGGTCTTTTCCAATGGGTCCGTTCTTTGCATCAGGTGGCCAAAGTATTGGAGTTTCAGCTTCAACATCAGCCCTTCCAATGAATATTCAGGATTGATTTCTGTTACGATTGACTGGTTGGATCTCCTTTCAGTCCAAGGGACTCTCAAGAGTCTTCTCCAACACCACAGTTCAAAAGCATCAGTTCCTCGGTGCTAAGCTTTCTTTATAGTCCAACTCTCACATCCATACGTGACTACTGGAAAAACCATAGCTTTGACTAGACAGACCTTTGTCAGGAAAGTAATGTCTCTGCTTTTTAATATACTGTCTAGGTTGGTCACAGCTTTTCTTTCAAAGAGCAAGCGTCTTTGAATTTCATGGCTGCAATCACCATCTGCAGTAATTTTGGAAGCCAAGAAAATAAAGTCTGTCACTGTTTCCCCATCTATTTGCCATAAAGTGATGGAACCAAATGCCATGATCTTAGTTTTCAGAATGTTGAGCTTTAAGCCAGTTTTTTCACTCTCCTTTTTCACTTTCATGAAGAGGCTCTTTAGATTTTCTTCACTTTCTGCCATAAGGGTGGTGTCATCTGAATATCTGAGGTTATTGATATTTCTCCCTGCAATCTTGATTCCAGCTTGTGCTTCTTCCAGCCTGGCATTTCGCACTATGTATTCTGCATATAAGTTAAATAAGCAGAGTGACAATATACAGCCTTGATGTATCCCTTTCCCCATTTGGAACCAGTCTGTTGTTCCATGTCCAGTTCTAACTGTTGCTTCTTGACCTACATACAGATTTCTCAGGAGGCAGGTAAGGTGGTTGGTATTCCCATCTGTTGAAGAATTTTCCACACTTTGTTGTGATCTACAAAGTCAAAGTCTTTGGCGTAGTAAATAAAGCAAAAATAGATGTTTTTCTGGAACTCTCTTGCTTTTTTGATGATCCAGCAGATGTTGGCAATTTGATTTCTGGCTCCTCAGCCTTTTCTCAATCCAGCTTGAACATCTGGAGGTTCTCGGTTCACTTACTATTGAAGGCTGGCCTGGGGAATTTTGAGCATTACTTTACTAGTGTGTGAGATTAGTGCAATTGTGTGATACTTTGAACATTCTTTGGCATTGCCTTTCTTTGGGATTGGAATGAAAACTGACGTTTTCCAGTCCTGTGGCCACTGCTGAGTTTTCCAAACTTGCTGGCATATTGAGTGCAGCACTTTCACAGCATCATCTTTCAGGATTTGAAATAGCTCAACTGGAATTCCATCACCTCCACTAGCTTTGTTTGTAGTAGTGCTTTCTAAGGCCCACTTGACTTCGCACTCCAGGATGTCTGGCTCTAGGCGAGTGATCACACCATCATGGTTATCTGGGTCATGAAGATCTTTTTTTATATTCTTCTGTGTATTCTTATCACCTCTTCTTAATATCTTCTGCTTCTGTTAGGTTTGCATCATTTCTGTCCTTTATTGTGCCCATCTTTGCATGAAATGTTCCCTTGGTATCTCTAATTTTCTTGAAGAGATCTCTAGTCTTTCCCATTCTATTGTTTTCCTTTTTCTTTGCATTGATCACTGAGGATGGCTTTCTTATCTCTCCTTGCTATTCTTTGGAACTCTGCATTCACATGGGGATATCTTTCCTTTTTTCCTTTGCCTTTAGCTTCTTTTTTTTCTCAGCTGTTTTTAAGGCCTCCTCAAGCAACCATTTTGCTTTTTTGCATTTCTTTTTCTTGGGGATAGTCTTGACCCCTGCTTCCTGTACAATGTCACGAATCTCCATCCATAGTTCTTCAGGCACTCTGTCTATCAGATCTAATCCCTTGAACCTATTTGTCACTTCCACTGTATAATCGTAAGGGATTTGATTTAGGCTATACCTGAATGGTCTAGTGGTTTTCCTTGCTTCCTTCAATTTAAGTCTGAATTTGGCAATAAGAAGTTCATGGTGTGAGCCACAGTCAGCTCCCAGTCTTGTTTTTGCTGACTGTATAGAGCTTCTCCATCTTTAACTGCAAAGAATATAATCAATCTGATTTTGGTATTGACCATTTGGTAATGTGTATGTGTAGATTCTTCTCTTGTGTTGTTGGAAGAGGGTGTTTGCTATGACCAGTGTGTTCTATTGGCATAGCTTTTTTAGCCTTTGCCCTGTTTCATTTTGTACTCCAAGTCCAAATTTGCCTGTTACTCTAGGTGTTTCATGACTTTGTACTTTTGCATTCTAGTCCCCGGTAATGAAAAGGACATCTTTTTTGGGTGTTAGTTCTAGAAGGTCTTGTAGGTCTTCATAGAACTGTTCAACTTCAGCTTCTTAAGCATAACTGGTTGGGGCATAGACTTGGATTACTGTGATATTGAATGGTTTGCCTTGGAAAAGAACAGAGATCATTCTGTCATTTTTGAGATTGCATCCAAGTACTGCATTTCGGACTCTTTTGTTGACCATGATGGCTACTCCATTTCTTCTAAGAGATTCTTGCCCACAGTAGTAGATATAATGGTCATCTGAGTTAAATTCACTCATTCCAGAACATTTTAGTTCATCGATTCCTAAAATGCTGATGTTCACTCTTTCCATCTCCTGTTTGACCACTTCCAATTTGCCTTGAGTCATGGACCTAACATTCCAGGTTCCTATGCAATATCGTTTTTTACAGCATCGGACTTTACTTCCATCACCTGTCACATCAACAACTGGGTGTTGTTTTAGCTTTGGCTCTGTGTCTTCATTCTTTCTGGAGTTATTTCTCCACTGATCTCCAATAGCATTTCGGGCACCTACTGACCTGGGGAGTTCATCTTTCAGTGTCCTATCTTTTTGCCTTTTCATACTGTTCATGGGGTTCTCAAGGCAAGAATACTGAAGTGGTTTGCCATTCCCTTCTCCAGTGGACCAAAACAGTTCAGTTCAGTTCAGTCGCTCAGTCGTGTCTGACTCTTTGCGACCCCATGAATTGCAGCACGCCAGGCCTCCCTGTCCATCACCTTAGACAATCACAAAAAGCTGGGTTTAAGATAATCCTGTCTATAGGATGGAACCACTGAAACAAGATGGTTGTTGTGGTTCCCGAGTAGTTCTTACTGTTCACTCTGGAGAGTTCTATCTACTCTCACAACGAGCAGTGATTTATCATTCATTCATTTCCCACCCTTTTAGCACTATTCTGTGCAGGAATATGGTGGTGAAGAACACAACCACCATCTGACTTACAGCACTGGGACTGGCCTGGTGAGCACCACAGTCACAGCTGTAGTGAGGCGTAAGAAAGTGCCACACACAGAAGACAAGGTCTTAGGTACACATAACAGGATGGTAACAGGAGGACACTGTGATCTTGGGTTTAGCCTTACCTCTCTCTTATAAACTAGATGATAGTAATAGGGCCAACGGTTAAGGAAGTTAGATCTCACGATTTGAAAAGATAACCAATATTTTTTAATAACTGTAAATGCAAAGTCACCTTTAAAAGTTGTAAAAAATAATTCTTGGCTACAAAAAACTTTTTGAAAATATGTTGAATCACGTAACTTTAAAATTAGAGATTTAACTAAGTGGTTCCATTGTAAAAATGACTCTGGAGTCAAGCTGCTTATGATACAAAACCATGAAACTGTTCACCCCAAATAATGCTTACTGTCCCAAACTCTCCAGAAATGACAGTCCATTGCTAATGTCCACGTGCACTGCGGCCTTATTGTTTTAGTTGTTAAGTCATGCTTGATTCTTTTGCGACCCCATGGACTGTAGCCAGCCAGGCACCTCTGCCCATGGGATTTCCCAGGCAAGAATACTGGACTGGGTTGCCATTTCCTACTCCAGGGGATCTTCCCGAACCAGGGATTGAACTCCTGTCTCCAGTATTGGCAGCTGGATTCTTTACCACTGAGCCACCAGGGAAGCCCTGCTTCCTAGTGAACCGAAGTATACACCTCGTGACACCAACAAACATCAGCAGGTTTTTGAAAGCAAAGCAGACAGTTTTGACCATGATCTATCTTGGAAATTTGATCCCAAACGCTGCCTAGGTTGTTCCTGCGCTGTACTTACGAGCCAGTGGCCCTGGGCTCTTGCCAGGACTCACTTTCAGACCAATCAGCAGATGCATTCTGGGATGTTTCTGCCCACAAGCAAAACTTTGGCTTGTTTTTCTGCATAGCAACGAATGCCTCAGAAAAACCCTTGGCTTTGCAGTTTCCCTGCTGCCTTTAAACCTGTAAAGCTAAGTGCCACACCCACCATAAAATAAGAATAAGTGCTCTTTTTACCTTTTAAAATTTACTAGTGGCTATGAGAATTCTGGCTAAATTTATCCAAGAGTCCAAGAGTCCAAGCGTTCCCTCTCTCTCTCTCTCTCTCTCACACACACACACACACAGGCATTTTGAGACAAAAACACTCAGACACAGTTGTAAGACAGTTACAACTGTGAGAGCTGCTTTCAAATTCAGCCTTATTACATGTATCTGCTGCTGGCTGATGACCATGGCAAACCAATAAATATTTACTTAAAGAGGGAGCAATTAGGGAGCAAAGAAACATAGACTGATACTAGGATTTCTGTGTTTTAAGGCAGTCACAAATCATCTAGTGAAATTCACAGAGGACATGCAAAGCAGGAGAGATCAAAAATACACAGACAGTCAGAAGCAGAGGGACCTGTGTTCAAAGGCTGCTCATTCATGGAGTCTGGATGTATGTTACCACATAGGACTCTACTCTCACTGGGCATTCTGAGCCTTCGTTCTATTCTCTTAACTGCTATTTGTTTATAACAAAGCTTACAAACCTGTCCCTTGATATTTTAGCTCCTAATCCTGACAGCAAACAAATATCCCAAGAGACAGCTTTGTTAATAGTGTGAAGATCACTAGATATATATTAAAATTAGGCAGCACAGAGCTGTGAAAATATATACCAAATTAACATAGGAAAGAGACTGCTGAAAATCTATAATCTTCTGTCATTGATTGAATAATACTGCACCATTCTGCATATTGAAAAGCAGATATATTACTTTGCTAACAAAGGTCCGTCTAGTCAAGGCTATGGTTTTTCCAGTGGTCATGTATGAATGTGAGAGTTGGACTGTGAAGAAAGCTGAGCATAGAAGAATTGATGCTTTTGAACTGTGGTGTTGGAGAAGACTCTTGAGAGTCCCTTGGACTCCAAGGAGATCCAACCAGTCCATTCTGAAGGAGATCAGCCCTGGGATTTCTTGGAGGGAATGATGCTAAAGCTGAAGCTCCAGTACTTTGGCCACCTCATGCAAAGAGTTGACTCATTGGAAAAGACCCTGGTGCTGGGAGGGATTGGGGGCAGGAGGAGAAGGGGACGACAGAGGATGAGATGGTTGGAAGGCATCACCGACTCGATGGACATGAGTTTGAGTGAACTCTGGGAGTTGATGATGGGCAGGGAGGCCTGGTGTGCTGTGAGTCATGGGGTTTCAAAGAGTCAGACACGACTGAGCGACTGAACTGTACTGAACTGATTCTGGTGTTCATATTTTAATTTAATTCTATAAAATTATGAAACAGAGTCAGATAAATGTTAGGAGTTTAATAAATGTGTACCTGATGTGAAAATTAAGGAATCTGAGATGACATATTCCAAACTGAATTTTATGGAATTCTAGTGTTTTGTGCTTTATTAATGTTTCCATGGGAGAAACATACATTAGAAAATAGTGACTTAGGCATTTTGTTTTTTACTGTGAGACTTAGCAATGTCCACATTATACTGGTAAATATTATGACTCCTCTTTACTTCTTACACTTATTTGACCACAGAACTGTGTGTGTGTGGTGTAACAGATTTTGCATAATTCAGTTCGGGATATATTCTATTTAACACATTTTAGAAATGCTTCTTTCAGTAAAAATGTGAAATGGATTAATAAATGACAAAATCTTGAATAAATTCAATCACTCAGAATTTTCTGCATCTAAAACAGTAAGCTAGGCACACAAGCCTTATCCCGAGGAACACACACACACACACACGACTCACACAGAAGGCTGCTCTAACGGCGGGCCGTCTGCACTTGCTGGTTCCTCTGCCTGGAATGTGCTTCCTCATAGTTCACTTCCTTACTTATCTGCATCTCTCTCCCAGTGTTGTTGATATAGGGAAGTCTTCCTCATAACTTATCTAAAACAGCACCCTCTGTGTGTGTGTGTGTGTGTGTGTGTGTGCTCAGTCACTCAGTTGTGTTCAAATCTTCACGACTCCATGGATTGTAGCCTGCCAGACTCCTCTGTCCAGGGGATTCTCCAGGCAAGAATATTGGAGTGGATTGCCATGCCCTCCTCCAGGGGATCTTCCTGACCCAGGGATTGACCCTGTGTCTCTTGTGTCTCTCCCGCATTGGCAGGGAGATTCTTTACCACTGAGCCACCAATCACTTTTCAACTCTTTATCTTAATTTCTTTCAACGAACTCCAAATAATTTTACACATGTATTTATTAGTTTATTGTCTATTTACCTACTGGAATTTAGTCCCATGAAAGACAGTTTTTGAATTGAATTTTTGAATTTTTCAGGACTTGAATTTCAGCCTTGAATTTTGGACTTAAAATAGCATCTGGGACTTCCCTGGTGGCTCAGATGGTAAAGAATCCGTCTGCAATGCAGGAGACCTGGGTTCTATTCCTGGGTTGGGAAGAGCCCCTGGAGAGTGGAATGGTCACCCACTCCAGTATCCTTGCCTGGAAAATTCCATGGATGGAGAAGCCTGGCAGGCTACAGTCTATGGGGACACAAAGAGTCAGACACAACTGAACGACTTCACTTTTAAAATATCAGATGCTCAATAAATATTTGGCAAATGAATGAATAAAAACAATTCCAGAAGAGTACAGAAAGGGTAAAAATAAGAAGCTAGAGGAATTTAGGTTGAGGTTTTTAAAGAGAGGCATTATGGAGAAGATGGCATATGAACTTGCCTTTCAAGATAGGAAGGTTTCCAATACAGGTCAGTTAACATAAATATTCTAGGATAAGGAAACAGCCTTCTTAATTAAATGTCCTGAAGTAGCTTGGAGAAGTAGCTTTGAGACAGGCATGGGAACGACCGTCACAGCCTTGGGGCTAGCAGCCTATCCTCACACGCAGGAAGGGGAATTGCCAAGGCAACACTGGACCTCAACCAGGTTCCACTTGCACCTTTGAGTGTGGCCCATTCTATTCATGCCTTCTGATGAAATGTTTTGTTCATTCATTCTGATACCTATTGTGTGCCAGGTACACTTCAAGGTCATATAGAGGCAGAAGTGAGTAAAATGCAGCAAAGTCCCTGCTCCACTTACATTCTAATGGGGAAAGAATGTGATAAACACTATAATTGCAGCTTATATTAGAAAGTAGTAAGTATTATGGAAAAATGGAGTAAGGGAGATGAGAAGTATCTCTGGGGAAGAGTTGCACTTTGAAAATTTTATTGAAGTATAATATACATGTAGAAAAGTACACACGTTGGGATTTCCCTGGTGGTCCAGTGGCTAAGACTTCGACTTCCCAACGCAGGGGGCCCAGGTGTGACCCCTGGGCAGGCAACTAGATTCCACATGCCATAACTAAAGACCCCATCTGCTGCGACTAAGACCTGGGCAGCCAAAGAGATAAACAGAAGTATTAAACAAGAAAAGTGCACATGCCATTAAGGAGCCACTCTCTGAATTTTCCACACACTGAACGAACCCTGTGTATCCAGTGTGCAGAACAGAAAACTGAATCTTCCCGAAAACCCAGAAGCACACCTTGTGCTCCTCTAGTAACCAACTCCCGAGCCAAAGGTAGCCATTACCTGACTCCAAATAACAGAGCTCAGTGTTGTCTCTTTCTGTGCTTTTATACAAATGGAATTGTCTGTTAAGTAGTCTTTTTAAATCAGACTGCTTTTCAGGCAGCATTACATTTACAAGATTCATCCACGTTGTTGCATATGGCTGTAGGTTAATCATTCACTTTGATTACTATATGGTATATTCCAGGGTGTGATTATACCACACTTGAGCCTTTCAGTTCTTCATGGGCATTTGGATGTTTTCTAATTGTTGGCTACTGTAAATACCACTGCTATGAACATTCTGATGTATGACTTTTGGTGGGGGTATGGATTTAAATATGTTTGAAAGTGAAAGTCGCTCAGTTGTATCTGACTCTTTGCGACCCCATGGACTGTACAGTCCATAGAATTCTCCAGGCCAGAACACTGGAGTGGGTAGCTTTTCCCTTCTCCAGCAGACCTTCCCAACCCAGGGATCGAACCCAGATCTCCTGCATTGCAGGTGGATTCTTTACCAACTGAGCTATGAGGGAGCCTTTAAATAGGTTTATCAGGGTAAAACTCAGTAAGAAGGGGATGTTCAAACAAAAACTTGAAGGATCTCAGGAAGTGAGACATGGTAGTCTGGAAAAGAGCATTCTATTCAGTGAGGACACTCATGAGGCAAGACATGGAAGCAACCTAAATGTCCATTGACAGATGAATGGATAAAGAAGATGTGGCACATGTTTACAATGGAATATTACTCAGTCATAAAAAAGAATGAAGTAAATGCCATTTGCAGCAACACAGATGGATCTAGATGGACATACTGTGTGAAGTAAGTCAGAGAGAGAAAGATAAATATCATATGGTGTTGCTTATATGTGGAATCTAAAAAAATGATGCAAATGAACTTATTTACAAAATAGAAATTGAGTCACAGATGTAGAAAACAAACCTACATTACCAAGAGGGAAAAAGAAGGGGAGATTGGGATTGATATATACACAGTACTATATATAAAACAGATAACTAATAAGAATCTGCCATATAGTATAGGAAACTATGTTCAATATCCTGTGATAACCTATAATGGAAAAGAATACGAAAAAGTGTATTTTATATATATATATATATGTAATTGAATCATTTTGCTGTACATCTGAAACTAACACAACATTGTAACTCAGCTATGTGAAAAGTGAAAAAGTGAAAGTGTTAGTTGCTCAGTCGTATCTGACTCTTTGTGAACCCAAGGACTATAACCCGCCAGGCTCCTCTGTCTATGGGATCCTCCAAGCCAGAATACTGGAGTGGGTTGTCAGTCCCTTCTCCAGGGGATTTTCCTGACCCAGGGATCAAACCTGGGTCTCTTGCATTGCAGGTAGATTCTCTACCATCTGAGCCAGCAGAAAAGCCCCAAGAATACCGGAGTGGGTAGCCATTCCCTTCTCCAGGGGATCAACTCAGCTATACCTCAATTAAAAAAAAGAGTGTGCCTAATGTGTGAGAAACAGGAAGGAAGTCAAAGGAGCTGGAGTGAGTGAAGAGAGAGCGAAGGTAGAAGATCCATTGTTTTTCCTGAAGCGTCTTTCAAATCTATTCTCCTTCCTTTGTTTCCACTGTTTTCCCTGATCTGGGCCCACCTCTCCTCACATGGACTTCGGCCTCAGGCTCCTAACCTGACTTTGAATGCCCACGGGTCTTCCACCCTGAAGTCAGAATGGCCCTTCTAATCATTTATGTCACTCCTTTGTTAGAAGTCTCACTGTGTTTCCCTACTGGATGAAGTCCAAACCTTTAGTCTAAAAGTTACAGTCCTTCACCATTGGGTCTCCTCTTACTTATATCTTTAAGTCAGGTTTGTGTCTCATTTATCCAATGTTAAAGGGCAGAATTGAACCCTGGCTAATATTATGCTGATTACTAGCCAATGCTTAACATTCTGTAACCCAGGTACTGCCTTTAACTTAGGGTGAGGTCCATTGGGGAATGGGCTTCCCAGATGGTGCTAGTGGTAAAGAACCCACCTGTCAATGCAGGAGACATAAGACATGTGGGTTCGATTCCTGGGTCGGGAAGATCCCCTGGAGGAGGGTATGGCAACCCACTCCAGTATTCTTGCCTGGAGAATCCCATGGACAGAGGAGCCTGGTGGGCTACAGTCCATTAAGTCACAAAGAGTCAGACATGACTGAAGTGACTTAGCACACACACAAGCACCGCTGGGGAACATATGAAAAACACCGTCTTCTCTTAGCTCAGCTAACTTATTCCTCTATTTACATGGCAGCCTAGGGAGTGAAGGAGCAACAACAAACACCGATATTGTTTCCAGGCAGAAACACAAAAGATCAGACACATTAGCAAGTGGATTTGAGTTCTAACTAGCAAAATAGGCTTCCTCTCATAGAATCAGTGCAATGACTAGACAGTAATGGACAGGGAGGTCCAAACAGAAGGTTCAAACCCTCTGTCCAGGAACAGAAAAGTACTTGAAAAGAAGGAGCAACATAAAGAAGCCTTATAAAAATTCTCAAGTGGAAATGAGAAGCAAACTTTGCCATCTGGGTTACAGAGAAAGAGCTGCAAGGGCTGCCAAATGCACGTTCATGGTCATTGGTGGGAAACCTGGTTTCCCCATATAAAGGGAAAGGATTCCGGAACGTATGCTGCACACAGATGGCAAAGCAATTTGCATTTAACATAAAAATTTTCCCACCAGAGGAAGAGCAGAATCAGTCAGAAATCCCTGTTAATTTCCTCTGGTTAAAACAACAACCAAAACTACACGGGCAATAAAATATCTGGTTGAATAATTCAACAAAGAAAAAATATCTTAGGGGCAATTATTACAGACAAGCCACTGTGCTCAGCAAAAATGGTGTTACAGAGGTGACTATGGCAGATGGTTTTCTTTCTAGGAACTTCCAGCTGAAAGGAGCAGAAAGATACATTATACGTAGGAAGAAAGCTGAGAGGCGACCTCCAGCAGAAGCTCTCAAGGAAAGGATTCTGTAAGTGATTTTAGTCACTATGGGATGCCCCTTTCATGGCCTTAAAATAGGCAGACAGAGGTGAGTGGCTATGTTGGTCAGGTGAGTAGGGGGCCAGGGCCTGCCGTTCTGGGAGCAAAGTATTTGGTGCCAGAGAGAAATCCCAGAAATCACACCTTGCTTTGCACCAGCCTGAAGGCTAAAAAGGTTAAGGTATAATTTCTGGACTGTATTGCTAGTCTAGGGGCAAGATAAGTAACAGAAACCAAGCCGTGGGCCAGAACAGAGTCTAAAAAAAAAATCTAGGCGCTCAGAAGTGCTGGGGTATCTGGCTGGGCAAGAAAGAGGCATATCCGGAAGAATCTGGAGGCAGGATATGGGTGTCTGCAGCAGTTTTCCATGTGGTTGCACTGATGTCTTAAGATTTTGGAGAATATAGAACAGAACAGAACAGAAGGCCTCTCTGCCAGGACACGTAGGGGTGGTTATAAAGGTTTCCTGACCCCAATTTTCCCCTTCCGGGGCACTGCTTGATGAAACCTGAATCTCACCATTCTTTGAGTATCAGATGCCTCCCATTCTCTTCCCTCCATCCTTTCTCATATATTTACTGAATGGACATTATATACCAGGCATTGTGCTGGGCTTGGGAGTCTCTATTAAAACATAAATACCCCAGAAAGGGCAAAACCTTAAACCTGTCACAGACTGAGTTCTCACTAACTACTTTTCGAAAGAAGGCATGAGGCCACTGTCAGTGAACAGCTGAGAAAAGACTGTGACTGCAAGCCAGGAGGAGGGACAGGGCAGGTAGGGGACAGGGGGTGCAGCATCTGGCTGCTGAAAGGAGGCGGATCGAGAGGAAAAGAGGTCTTTCTGGCATGTTTCTTTGACTGTGCAATGTTGTTCAGAGCTGAATCTGGCTCAGTTCTTTGGAAATAAGAGATGCTAAGGAAAAAAACAAACAAAAAAAAACCTGTCCACGTCCTTGAAGATGAGTTCCCCCACCCCTTTATCCACTATAAGGAGAGGGCTCTTATTCCGGATGAGGACCTCGGAATGACTCTTTGTGAATCAAGGGGCTGGCTGCACCTGTGATTCTCTTGATCCATGAGCACCCCCTGGTCAGGACCCCGACATACGTGGTCACGTGAGTTTTGCCCACGTTAAGAGTACCCAGGTGATGGATCAAGTGGGGACTGAAATATATCCAGCCTGCATTTTGCTAGGCTTTGTACTCAGGGTAGGGTGAGGGTTGGGGGTGTGGATAAGCCCTGAGGAAGGGGAACATTTTTCTAATTTTCTCAGAGGTAGTTCTGTCTCTGGAGGTTTTCTAATTGGTCCTGGGGGTGTCATGGGTCACTAAATACTGGGCAAACTCAGTCCTACTCATTGCATGCTAAGTCACCTCATTCCTGTCTCTTTGTGACCCTATGGTCTGTAGCCCGCCAGGCTCCTGTATCCATGGGATGCTCCAGGCAAGAATACTGGAATGGGTTGCCATGTCCTCCTCCAGAGGAGCTTCCTGACCCAGGGATTGAACCTGCATCTCTCATGTCTCCTGCATTGAAAGACAGGTTCTTTACCACGAGCGCCATCTGGGAAACCATCTGGTAAGACCTGCTCATTAGGTTCTATGTTAACTCTTAGATCGAGGACAAAAAGCCATCCTTGGTTGGCATTTTGCACAGCCCTCTCTCTAATGTTGGCACAAAGGGACTTGGGGGACAGTGTGGTGCTTGCATATGTTTAACATGGAAAAGAGAACAGCACTGGGGCTGAAGATCCCTGGTGAATCCTTGTTGCAGCACCCCATCCCTGTATGGCAGTGGGGAAGTCACCTCTTAGCCTCAGAGTCCCCATCTGTAACATGAAGGGTGTAGATTAGGAAATCTCTGAAGTCCCTTGCAACCTCAGATTTCTATGATCCTCTTCTAATGCCATCAGAGATGAAGGCTTTCATCCTTTCAACATTCCTTTCTTGCCATTAATAATCAGTTTCAAAAAAGATACCCACTAACTTCACTCTAAGTCTTGTGGTTGGAATAGTTTGGAATCAGAGTTATCCAGGTATACTCCAGAGATACACTGAGAGAACTCACCTTCTCCATTCCTTTGGAAAGTAAGACAAAGATAAAAAATGCTAATTAAAAGCTATCGCACAAGAGAGAAAATGAAAAAAGAATTTGGTAAGTATTGGAAAGTGTCTCTGGGGCTGATCAAAAAATCTTTGATTCAGTCTAGTTCTTAATTTATGCACTGGGTCACAGAGGGAACTGGAATTCACCAAATGGAAGGAAGATTTTTGTCAGTCCTCTAACAACGTTAAACGGAAAATGCCCTCCAAATGGGTAAAACTCCCTTATAGGGCCTAGAAGATAAATCAAGAGAGACACCGGTGACCTAAAGAAACACGTGGTTGCCAAAGTGATGTAACGATGGGAATTTTTCCCTCTTAACCTCTTGTTGCCCCCCTCTCTAGTTTTCTCCCAGTCAGCAGACTTCTGCTTTTTTCTTGTTTCCATTTCTGTTATGGTTTTTGGTCTTGCCCTTGGCTTTCTCTTTTGTTCGGTCTTATTTCTGAACGAAAGGCTGTTCAACCGCAGGATTGACTTTCGAAAGAACGGGTGTTTCCTGCTCCTTTTTCTCTGCTCGCCTCCTGCCATGCCAGCAGGCAGTGCTGCTCTGTAAGAGAAGCTGGCGGGGGGGATGAGTCTGGGGTTGGTGCGGGAAGAGGAGGAGGGAAGGCGCGGGCATTGGGGGTGGAGGAGCAGGGGGAGGAGTCTGAGCAGCCCAGGTGAGGCCGCGGCAGAGCTAATGAGAAGCATATGCCGCCAACCATTTGAAAGGCTGGCTTGAGCCAAGGGAAGTGATGAATTGCAAGAATGTGTTGTGTTCAGAGCTGAGGAGCTGGCAGAAATAGCCTAGCTAGAGGACTAGGATGGAAGGTTTTTTTTTTTT
This sequence comes from Bos indicus, assembly GCF_029378745.1. Taxonomy (NCBI): domain Eukaryota; kingdom Metazoa; phylum Chordata; class Mammalia; order Artiodactyla; family Bovidae; genus Bos; species Bos indicus. Next base: position 14,588,921 of record NC_091774.1, on the reverse strand, counting down.
TTTAAAGAACTCAGACTTAAAAATACATTTCTCTTTGTCAGCAAAATGTTCTAGTTTCAAAACTATGAATGGTAGATTACCTCTGTCAGACTAATGCATTCCTTTTTCACCTCAATTTTTCTAAGACATATAACTTCCATTCAAATGAAAAGACAAATGTTTCCAATAAATGGGCTTATAGGATAGTGCAGTTCCGAGCTACTTCGAACATTTTTAACACACAGGATACTCTCCATCCCTGAATTTGCATAAGCAAATAGCATGTATATCAGAGGTCCCTAGGGAAGACAGGTAGACTCTGAGCAGAGATCCAGAAGGACTTGCTCTTTCCTTCCCTTTTCTTCTTCCTTCTCTCCCACAGTTGTGTGTACAGTATCTTCTAAGTGCCAGGGTCTCCTTAGGGAAAGACATGGTGCAGAAATGGAATCTCGATCATCACTTCCAACATCTATGCCCTTCAGATCAGCTGGGATGATTATCAAGCCTCTCCCAGGGGCCTATAGACTACAACTTTCTTTAATGTTTAGTCCTCAGAATCATAGCTGACTTTCTAATGGTGTATTTGTTAGGTTTTATCCTGGAGAAAGAGCTCAGCCCAGCTCAGGTCAGAACCTAATGACGGGAAGAATGAATGTTTAAGGTGAAACTCTCAGTGGATGTGTATCAAAGCTTGACTTTGGGATCCTCTGCCTCCCTTTTCTCATCTCTTTCTCCGGGTTTATAGTGCTGCTCCTGGCTACTCAATTCCCAGCTAAGTGACAGGAGTACAGAATACTCACAGTTATCATTCACTCTCATTTCCCCTGGGGTGTGGCACCGGGCTGGCCCTTAACAGCTAATCAAATAATTGTTGAATGAATCCATGAATGCTTTTCCCGCCCCAAATGCCCCCGTTCAAAATTTCCTTTCAATTTCTTGCCACTCAACCAACTCCCTTCCCAATCCAAACTCCAAGCAGTTTTATCTCAAATCCCAGTTCTGGCATCTCGTCATAGGAAACCTTGGGCAGACCATCTCATTCTCTAAGACCCTGTTCCTCATCATTCAGTGGGATTAATTGAACTTTACAGGTATGCTCTGAGGACCCACTAGGTAATTGATAATTTAAATAAAATGCCTAGCCCACCTCTTAGCATATAGGAAGCTTTCAATAGATATTATCTCAGTGTGTGTTAGTCGCTCAGTTGTGTCCAACTCTTTGTGACCCCATGGACTGTCTGTCCATGGGATTTCCCAGGCAAGAATACTAGAGTGGGTAGCCATTCCTTCTCCAGGGGATCTTTCTCAGCCAGGGATCGAACCCAGGTCTCCTGCATTGCAGGCAGATTTTTTTTTTTTTTTTTTACCACTGCACCACATGGGAAGATGATTTCAATAAATATTAGAAAAAGAAATTGGTCAAAGGAAGTCATGCTAAGGTATGAATAAAGAATGGGTTGTCTTCATGGTCTGTCGTAGAAAATATGGAAGTAGTAGGTTTGAGAGGCTTAGACCTCTTAGAGTTTCTCTCCACTCTGTGCTATTTCCATTCTCCACGTCCTATTTGGACAGTCAGGACTCACTCTAGCTACCCCGACACTCTAGACCAGGTGCCATTACGAGGTATTCCACTTTGAAACATTGCTAACCTTCACATACACTGCAATTTGAATTATCTAACCTTTATTTAATGGGAGGGCTGGTTAATAGAAATCAAAGAAATCTGGATTGAGAAATAAGATTGTATAAAAATCAAAAAGGTATTATAAAACTACATGATTCAAGAAACAATATAAATAAATATCAATTCTCTGTTTTCCTTTGATATCCCCAATAAATAAACTTTAGGGGGATGAAACTATTCTGATAAAATCCATCCTGTATTTGCTATAAAACTAATCTTTTGTACTTTAATTCAGAAAGGAAGGAAATGATCTTAACTAAAAATTTTTTTTTTTTTTGCACATGGAGGTCATTTTATTCACACAACTCTTTTTCTGAGAGAATGTCTTAAGAGGGGTTGAAGGAAATAAAGTGAATTATAAAGTTTTATTACATTTACCTTCACCGAAAAATTATATGACTGAATGGATTTCTTCAAGTTTCCTGAAAAAAGAAAGTGATTTTATCTGACAGAACCAAAGTCATTCATTTTCTTTTTTCCCTTCTCTTAGATTGGCATGATCTACAAGAAAACACGCATTTATGGGTTCAAAATGCCGACATGTCTACGTTTCTCCCCACACTCCATGCAAGTTTGAAAATTTATTTGACAATTAAACTGCCCAGTTTAGAATTTTTCTTGCCAACTGCAAATTCTTTCCTGCACAGATCTGTGGATTAATCAGAACAAAGTAGGAACGTGCTAGCCGTAAGTAGAAGAATTTAGCTTAATTTTTCTTTTTGGCAGGAATACATGTTCAAGTACAATACAAGTAGACAAAACATGGAGTTGAAAATTTGGGGAAAAGCTATTAAACTTTCCACTATAATAAACCAGTGATGCTTCTAATATCTCAAAGAGAATTTTATTGATTTGGAACCCGTTCTCATGCTATTTAGCATGTCTTCAAGGTAGATAATGAATTGTAATTACTGCTCCTTTGAAAGGGCTCTGACAGGACCGGCTGTGGTGACTTCAGAATGTGCATGCTATGCTCTATTTTTCTTTAGTTCCCTTTGTACTTTATGCCCTTTTTTTTTTCCTGGTGATATTTTAGAATAGATAACAATATAAAACAGAGAAAAGAAATTCAAATAAAATGAGAACTTCCTTTGGTTTCACATATATTTCCATCTAAACTTAACTCTTTTTCCTATTTCAATAAAATCCCTTTTTCTTTTTGGGGAAAGGAGGTAAAAATAATTTTTAAAGGCAATGTAAAATCCATTCCTACTGCATTTACAGATTGGCTAAATGGGGATAATGTATAACTAGGAAGCCACCTCCCTGAAGATATCACAGAACAAAGCACATGAGACTCAGTCTAATATTAATACTAGTCATGACCTAGTCCCTGGCTCTGCCACTACAGTTGAGTGACCTTGGGAAAGTCTTCTAGTCTTTCTGAGTTTTGGTTTCTGCTGAGAAATATAGTTAGTGATATTTGATGATTAAATGAGACAGTGTAAGTAAAGCACTTTGTTAATAATTTAATACATAGAAACTATTATCAGCACTGGGGTAGGGAAATGAATATACTAAGACAAGTTGGTACTAACCGAAGTCTCTGGGCTTCTCAGATGACGCTAGGGGTAAAGAACAGCCCTGTAACACAGGAGACTTAAGAGACCTGGGTTTGATCCCTGGGTCAGAAAGATCCCCTGGAGGAGGGCATGGCAACTCACTCCAGTATTCTAGCCTGGAGAATTCCGTGGACAGAAGAGCCTGGCTGCCTACGGTCCATAGTTGCAAAGATGCGACTGAAACAATTTCGCATACCCAGAAACTTTCTACCACATCATGGCTGCTTAAAAGATGAAATGATTGGAGAGTTTAGTGGTTCCCATGGGTCAAAAGAAAAATCTCCCTAACTACTTTTAGTAAAGATGGCTAGCATCACTAATAATTTAAATCAGGGAAGTTGAGACTGCTCTATGCTCCCCACTTAGGCAGATCTGATGCTGTTCACCCATATTTGGAATTCACTCCCACTCACTGAATAGGAAAACTAGTTTGAATTTTTACTATGGTCCTTTCAATGCTTTGTGTCTTTTAATTTCATTTTATCCTCCCAACAACTCTGTAAGGAAGGGCAAAACTCAGAAGATCTAGGTGACTTCTAGGCTAGGATAATCTATCAAGATGATATGGGTCCAAGGAAACTGAAATCTCTTGTGCATTTGTAAGAGTGTGTGTGTAGAGACCTAGCTGTGCTTGGTCTCTGGAGGACGAGATTGCTGAATGGAAGTGGGGATGGGTGACAGTGGGGGCAGGCTAGTGTCGAGAATTCCTGTACTTGACTCTTGGTTGTTGAAGGGAGGGTGCAGAATGTGGCCACACCTATATAAGTCTACTTTGGGAAATATATTTGGCAGGTATGAGAATGTAAGAATGAGTTTTTCATAAGGATACTGTATAGGTTTCTCAGACTGCGTTGTAAGTAACTATTTAGATGGAGTGGGCATAGAGTTAAAAACTCTTTCCCTTTTTGCATGAGAATCTGACCTTTGGTTAACTTCTTAGCTTGGTTTCCCTAGAAACAGATAAAGATGGTATGTGTCAACTATGTTACTAGGCAACACTGCATATGGTAAAAAAAAAATGACCCCTCATTGGTAGACTGCATCTGGACTGGGGGTGGGGGGAGAAGTACAAATTAACTGTAAGTACCTGATGGGAATGCCAGGCTTTGCACTCTGAGTGCAGCAGTTCTTATAACTAGAAGTCCCTTGAGAGGACCCTGCAAGCTGTGTCTTTGGAGTTGTTGTAAGAGTTATTGACTGCTGTGGCACATAAGGCTTTTTTACGCAAAGGCAGCTCCTTCACCTGCCCAACATGGAGTCCATCAGCTTACACCTGTGCTGGTCGGGCTCTGATTACAGGAGAATGTATGATGCTGATCTGCCGGCAACTATAGTTCTATCTTATACCCGTCTCGGTAGGCTGATGTCATACATGGTGTAACAGTAGTCTTGTGAGCCTGAATGTCTAGTTGTGCCTAAGGAACTGCCTGCTGGATGTTGCAAGGTGGTTTAGTATCATGGTGACTTCCTTTGTACAACATATGAGGCGTGACTTTCTAGGAAGGGATCTGGAAAGAATGAGATTTTTTTTGGCAGTGCCTTTATCTAAATAAACTCAAATTCATTTATCTATCCAGCCAGCCAGCCAGCATTCATTAAGAATCTACAATGTACCAAGAATTGTGCTAGAAACAAAGATATACAAGGTCCTTTCTCTTACTTCGCCTTCATATCTTATAGAAAAAGAGGTATGCATTGATTATTCATAGTAATAGTGATGTTAGTGGCCAATATTTATTAAACTACCAGATACTATGTTAAATGGGCTTCCCAGGTGGTGCTAGTGATAAAGAACATGCCTGCCAATACAGGAGACATAAGAGACATGGTTTGATCTCTGCATTGGGAAGATCCCCTGGAGGAGAGCATGGCAACCCACTCCAGTATTCTTGTCTGGAGAATCCCAGGGACAGAGGAGCCTGGCGGGCTATAGTCCAGGGGGTAGCAAAGAGTCAGACACGACTGAAGTGACTTCGAATGCATGCACGCATGCATTATGTTAAACACTTGACATGCATCATCTCATCTCATCCTTATCAAGAATTCTGTAAAGCAGGTATTCTATATATTTTACAGACTGTGAAGTTGAGGCATAGAGCAGTCCCCTCAAACTTACAACTCTAGTGTGGAGTCTGAACTCAAGGCAGTCTGGCTTAACTGGCATATTATGTCATGTTGGGTGTGCACTCTAGTAATAGTTAGCTATTATGAATATTTACTAAATTATTTTCATATGTAAATAAATAAGGGAATCAGAAGCCAATCTTCTCTTTTCCACCCCCTGAAAGTGAAAATGAAAGTCGCTCAGTAGTGTCCAACTCTGTCTGACTCTTTACGACCCTATGGACTATACAGTCCATTGAATTCTTCAGGCCAGAATACTGGGGTGGGTAGCCTTCCCCTTCTCCAGGGGATCTTCCCAACCCAGGGATCAAGCCCAGATCTCCCGCATTGCAGGCAGATTATTTATCAGCTGAGCCACCAGCGAAACCCTAACGCCTCAGATGAACGACTCCACTCTGCTTCTGCCAAGTCTTTACTAAATGTGGCCTTGACCACCAAGGACTTCCTGCAAGGATTTTTCATGAAGGCGCTCCTGCCTCTCCATCTCCTACAATGCCCGAGAGCCTGCCAATTACAACTTATTTGCATTAACAAGCAACTGCTCAGGAAGCATCAGCATAACCAGGGATATAGGTCAAGGGCAAAAAAAAGGGCCGTAAGTTTACCTGGATCTGATTGTGGGTCAGGCCCAAGTCTCTCCTTCTCCAGAGAAATCTTAGGCTACTCTCTGATCCACTCTCATCAGCTTCCTTTTCCACTTCTGAAGCGCCTGGCTCAAAATTTGGCAAAAGTGAGCACTGTGACACTCTCTGTGTCCAATGATTCCTTTTAGAAATGAGATCATGAGGTAACATGTCAAGTGACAAGCACTGTACCTGTCATGTCATAAGCACTCTGTGTTGTTGTTGTTCAGTTGCTAAGTTGAATGTGACTCTTTGTGACCCATGGACTGCAACACTCCAGGTTCCCCTGTCCTCCACCATCTCCCAGAGTTTGCTCAAATTCACGTCCACTGAGTCGGTGATGCCATCCAACCACCTCATCCTCAATATAAGCACTTTATAAACCACAGCTATTATAATTGCTTCTTTCCTGTTGTCCACAAAATGCTGAAAATTATCAGAAAGGCAGGCATTTCAGTGGCTTTAGCACCTAGTATTGTCTTTAACCATGCAGCTTCTTTGTGTGTCTGTCAAGAACCCCATTAGGTGCTCTCTGGGTGGGCCGTGAGGTTTCAGAGACAAGACAGAGGTCCTCCAGTTCCATCAGGGTGCCTGCGACACACTCAGGAACACAGACTCAGAAATCTGAACGTGCCTTAGGAACCCTTACAAAGAGGCTCCCACCACACAGAAATCCAAGTCTCTCCAAGCGCTCCAAGTCTCCTCCAGGAGAAGGGCTCGTTGAACGGAGAAAGTTAGCTGTTACTAATACGGACGAAACTATTTTCACCTAAATAAGGGGACCAGAAGTGCATCTCCTCTCTGCCACACCCCAGTGCCTCAGATTGAACCACCCCACTCTGTTTGTGCCTGGTCTTCACTAAACACAATCTTGACCAGCTGCCAACCCGTCTCAGTTCCAAACACTCTGTCACGAGGAGAGACCATAATGCTGGGCGGTGATTCCTTCCTGTCAAAGCCATTTTGGGTCTTTTCTGGGTCTGGGGTATCAGACCAGTTTCCTACTTTGTGATTTCCTTCAAGTCCTAAAAGAACAGAGAACTTGTCTCCAGATTCCACTTCCAGAGATGCTCCAAAGATTCAGTGCCCATCTGAGATTTTGAGACCTCAAGCGCCTGGACTTCTTGGCCTAGGATGAGTCCCGGAGTCAAAAGGAATCCAAGACGAAAGGCCTCAGGAAAAGACCCTCCCCAAATGGGCTTGTCTGGCCTGGACGTCTGGACTGAGACTCAAGAGCTGGTGTGTCAGAAAACCTGACACTGAACGGTGGACAGGTCCAGACCCTCCTCAGTGCTCAGGTCACCTGCCAAATGTTCACTGAGCAGGGACCCCACTACAGTTCAGGGGCAGAATGCTGATGACGACAAGCGCCTTCCACTGAAAAATTCAGAGTCATTTACTGTCCCTGTAACATAGAACACACTCGGCAGTTCCGAAGCGGAGGCGGGGTTGGGGGGGAAACCACATTGATTCTCAAACTCTCACAGAAGAAATGTTCACTATTTCCTCTAGCCCGGAGTTCTAACATGTCTGACTCAATGAAGAAAAAATGCCATCAACTGCCACCAGAGCCTCCCCAAATGAGAATTCTGTAGCAGAGTGATCCTGGTTATCTCAGAAACCCCAGACAAAAATGGAAGCAATATAAATAAACATAAAAGAAAATAGAGGTGCTGTAACATAACTATAAATTGCTCTTCGCCCCAACTTTCTTCCAGTCATCCAGGGCAAAAGAGGGAAGTTGGTCTTTGTGGCAGAGAATAGACCAACAGCTGTTCTATATCCTGCCAAGAGGAGAGAGACTTATTATAAATAATAGCCAACAATATGTCCTCTGGGACTAGAGACTCAGCCAGTCGGAGGGGGGAGTGTGGAGGGGAAAGGGAGGGTTAATGGGATGGAGGGGGGGTGACCAACGCAGCCCAGGATGAATTAGGAGAAACCCTATCAAATTTTCCTGTGTACTTATGTTTCTATTACCTCATTAGGGTGATTACATAATGCCACTCCATTTATAAACTAAAAGGGAAATAGGGGCAGCGTTCTCATTAGTCGTGGCTGATGCGAGACATTAACACACCAGTAAGTCATGTGGGCGAACAACGAATATGTTTGGGAGCATCTTTTCTTTCTCGCTTCATCTGTTCTGTATTTTGTCTGCTCCCTCCCTCCTTTTAGGCATATATGTGGATCTGTGACTCGGAAATGGAGATGGAGCCTACAACTTGGGTGCCCTCGCTCTGAGAGTTCTTCATGTTAGACATTTACGGGCCGGGTTTTACTGTTGTGTAGTCTTCGGGTAGAGGGCATAAAAAAGAACCATCTTCTAGCGATGTGTGAGTCACTTCCTGCAAACTCCACATAGGACTTCCAGTTAGTTGCAGACTGAAATTTTGCACTTCTTAGGATATTTTTTTACTCGCAGAGAAACATCCTTCCTTCACAGACTCTGCCTTGTCAGTGACAGAATTCTACGGTGTAACTCTAGATGGAGATGTTTTGGGGGGCTTCTGTTTATGGATATACTATTAATTTGCATCTCAATTTTAAAAATAGCTCACTAGGAGAGTAAAATGGGCTTCCCTGGTGGCTCAGACGGTTAAGAATCTGCCTGCAGTGCAGGAGACCCGAGTTCCATCCCTGGGTCAAAAAGGTCCCCTGGAGAATGGAATGGCAACCCACTCCAGTATTCTTGCTTGGAGAATCCCATGGACAGGGGAGCCTGGTGGGCTACAGTCCATGGGGTCTCAAAGAATCAGACACGACCAAGCAACTAACAACAAACAGGACAGTGAGATTGATCAAGTAATATTTAACAGAAGAAGTCACTGAGTCCCTAAAATGTGAAATAACCTGCTTAGATAATCAAAGGAAGAACCCAGGCTGGGATCCAGGATTAATAGGAGTTACCTAGACTGTGACTGTAATATATAATTTTTAAGGGAGGTTGGGTAATTTAAGGCATGTCTGCTTTATCCATGGGTCTTCTAATGAGGGGGCAATATGGGGGTGTTAGGTGGAGATCAATAGTTTTCATGGGTCCCTTGGAGAACGAATTAGCTATTTAGCCTGTATTTATGTCTTACATGTGGTTTTGATTTGATACACTTACTCTTTATTCCTACATAACCCTATTTCATCTCTGTCTCTTTCCATTTTCTTTTATATTATCTCTGGCTCTAACTTGAGTGGCTTCCAAATGCATTATTACAAGTTATCTTTTCCCTGAAGATAAGCACTTATTTTGCATTTATTCTCATGATTGGAAAACTAGGTGAAAAGTCTGAGGGATCTAACATTGTAGATGTTACATCTACATCTACAATGTAGAAACAAAAATGAATTTCAACATTTAGACTGCAGACAATAAATTTGGGACATTGCACTGTAGCCAGGGCCTGGGGATTACTATGGATGTTGACTTAAATTAGCAATCAGTCCCCTCATGAAGGCATACTGTTTCATATGTTTTCTCTTCACATTGTTTTTGGTTACAGTATCTTAACTAACCAGCAGATGGCATCTGCTTCAAAACTCTCATAAATTCCATTTACTTTTCAAGACAAACAAGATACTAACACATTGAAATCTCCCTTAATTGACTCCTACATTTGATACTTACAAAAGCCTGCTAGAAACATACTTAAGGATAGACAATTAATTCCCTTTGGGAAGGTAAGAGTCATTCTTTTTTCCTTGCCAAGCCCATGGCAGCATCATGGCTAGTAGGAAAACCTCGGTCATTTGAAAGGAAACATAATCAGAATTAAACCCAGAAGCTCTCTTTAAAAACCTATTGCTTTAGTTACTTTCAGCACCAAACAAGAGCTGAGTATTAAAACAAAGCTAGTCCTAAACCTCCTCTGAGAGAGAGAGAAGGGAAAAGAAAAAAAAAAAAAAGGAGCCAGTTCCTATAAGAAGCAAGGGGTAAATGAATACACAAAGCTTTATGGATAGTTACCACACAGAGCCTTCTTTACTGCGTATGAAGAGATGGGTGTGATTGAATGACTTCTAATGTTTAATGACACCTTTGCTCCAGTGCTTTGTAAAGCTCACACATGAATACACTGATCCATTTCCAGATGATCCTGGGGGCCCCATCCTTTTGTGTCAAGCACAAAGAAAAAGGAGAGAGAGGGAGAGACAGAGACAAAGAAACAGCCCATGTAACCAAGCTCCGAACATGATTTAAACAACCAACTTAGTAAACATCAATCTTAGGATGTGTTATGTGAAATGGAGTCATACTCCAAAAGAAATGTTGGCTACATTTAAAAGATCACTTGGTCGAAAGAAAATGCCAAGTTGAATTTCCAAGCAGTAAGTCATCTTTCTACAAGAAGCTGACAAGACAAAAGCAACAATGGTGAAAGATGGTTCCTCTGAAAAAAGAAGGAAAAAAAAGAAGAGTGTTATAACCCTGCTAGTTGTTTTTTTTTGTTTTTTTTTTTTTAATAAGGGTCTGGTCCTCTTGTTTTATATTACATATTTGTTAGGGATCAACGTGGCTCTGAAAAGAGCAAGGGGTTGGAAATCAGGACTCCTGTGACTTGCTGTGTTACAGGATGTGAAGAGAGTCACCTCCCTGGACCTCAGTTTCCATCTGTGTAACGTAAGAGGATTGGGTCCGAGGACCTTGGGGTTTCTTTTCAGTGTATGTTTCCTCTGATACGTGTCCCTGTAGCCATGGAGCGGCTCTTAGCCCCCAAGTGTGAGCATGAGTCACAAGGATGGACAGTGGGAGCTTGGACGGGGGTAGGGTCTGGAACTAGTTTGCCAAAACTGAGCCATTGGAAAGGTATGCAGCTCGGAAGCATTTTAGAATCCTTTGAGTTGCATTTTCCCCCTTTTAGTTTCATGGCTATTTTCTGAGAAACAAAATAGAAGCTCAGCTTTGGAAGCAAAGTCTCAGTAATGAATCCGTTTTGTTCTCACTCTCAGCTCAAAAATCAAGTACATTTTGACTGTTCAATTCTTTGTGTAGAGCATCATACACGTCTGTGATTCTCTATAAGTTCAAGATTTAAAAATCCCTGACACCTCCTCCTGCCTCAGCCGCAGTTCATATACACAACGGATTCTTGAGAAATGCAGAGTTAGAATGTTTGAAGCAGCTGAATACTGATTTCTATGAAAGCTGAAAGTGTACAGTACCAATAAAATGTATCTTTGACATCTTGGCTTCCAGAGAAACACACTTCCTTTGTTCATTCACAAGTCTACTCTATTTCCACCTCAGATTTAATTATCTTCCCAGTTCTCATTTGCGTATGTGTAGGCTACCATTCACAGTGCGCCAAGCCCTACATGCATGGGGGAGGCACAAATCTTTTCATTCAAAAAAAAAAAAAATGTGGACAAGCCATTTTGACTGCATAGTATGTGCACTAGACAAAGCTCCAAAGATGTTGTATTCCAAGAATACAACAATAAAATTTGCAATAAAATTTGCTGTTTGTTGCATTCATCTGTATCACTTAGTTGAGACTTGCAACTATGTGTCAGATGTGCAAAATAATTAATTTTTTCTATTAAATCCTGAGCTGTTGAAATTGGGAGGAACCTTATACAATGATCTAGTCCAATCTCATTTTACAGATGAGGAAAATGAGACCCAGAGATGAAAAGGATCTGCCCCAAATCACTGAGATGGATAGTAGGAGAAGGGAGACTCGGATATTTTTAAACTTCTGCATCAGAATAGGTAACACATTCACAGTTATCACACTCCCTAGCATCAACACATCTCTCCATCCAAAACCACATCACCTCAGAGTTGATCTAGACCCGGTAAACAAAATGAAATATCCCTGTTCTTCAGGAAGCTCAGAGTACAGTTGAATTTTATCCTTAATAACCTTCTGGTGAAAAAAGCCAGTTTTCTAGCTGTTCTTAGCAAGTATTAAAAAAATTAACATTATTACAATGAATGTTTTGGTCTCCAAATACAGCAACACTTCATTTATTTGACTTGGGCCATGCACAAGGTGTTCCAAGTAAGTAAACTCTGCAGACCACCGAAATCAAAACTTTTCAACAGAACTCTTCCTTAAAGAATATTTCCTATCGCCCTGCCATTGGAAACAAAGGATATTGAACATGACTTAACTGTTTTTTGTATTTTTTTAAAACATGACTCAGAGTGATCTCTTAGGAACATCCATTATCATACTGGACAGTGAAACTGCCCTGTGTCTGATTTTCCAGGTCTCTCTCTCTTTTTTAAATAGCATTTCAGAAGAGTCAGACTATTAACAACATTTTAATTAATTTATTTATTAAATTTATTTTTGGCTGGACTTCGTGGCTGCACGGGCTTTCCTCTGCTTGGGGGCAAGTGGGCGTCCCTCTCTGGTTGAGGTGTGGGCTTCTCACTGTGATGCCTCCTCTGTTGTGGGCACAGGCCCAGTCCATCCATGGCATGTGGGCTCCTCCAGGGACAGGGATCAAACCCCCTTCTCCTGCGCTGGTAGGCAGACTCCCTACCATGGAGCTACCAGGGAAGCCCCCAGGTCTCTCTTTTAATCTCAGGCGGTTAACACTGTTCACTACAATTGTCCTGACTTCTAGCAACTTTCTCACAATCCATGTTAATTTGCAAGGCCAGCAGTCATTTCTGAAAATTCATTAATAATTATATCTTAAATCTGTGTCAGAAGCAGTGAGGCTCCAGGAAGGGTCTGAGGTGTAGGATGCACAACTTTAATGGGCATGTTTGGGACCCCCATGACAGGTTTTCTTTTCTGATCACTTCCAAGCTTAGGGCAACGCAGGGAGGGTTGGGGATGCCATGCCTTTGGAGCGGGCTGGCCAACACTGCCCGCTTCACACCAGGATCTGTCATCGTATCTCCAGAGCAGGGACCACTGATGAGGCCACAGACCCTCCAGCAGTTTCCAGCAAGAAGGAGATGGCCTCTCTGAGGTGCTTGCTTTAAGTAGAACCCAGTTCTCTCTGTTTCGGTTTAGGAACCACCAGAACTCTGCCCAGCTGCCTGCCAGAATACCTCTTGCCCCACAGAGTTCAAGTGCAACAGTCCCAGGTTCCACGTACAGCGGGACCCACCACCAATCCTAGGCCAAGGCCTTTGCGTGACAGGGATTCACGGGTCACAGCTCTGTGAAGTAAATGCCGCTATCTCATTTCACGGGAGGAACCTAAGATACAGAGAATTGGGGCGATTTCCCTAAAGTGGGCTAGCAAGTGGGGGACTGGGGCTCTTAACTTGACTCTCTTTGCCACGGACATTCAGCCCAAGACGGTGACTGCAAAACTATGACTAAAACAGAAATGAAATTTCTTCAGTCACGTTACATTTACAGCTGATGACAGCACCAGGTTTGAAAATGAGAGCTGCATGGTAGTAAGCAGCAATTTTAAGAAAAATTTCGAGCTGGATTTTAGCTGACTTCTTGTCCTTTTGTAGACCTTGATTCAGGTTTTTTAATCCCCTACTTTTAAGACTTCTGTGTATGCTTTGGGAGAAGGCAATGGCACCCCACTCCAGTACTCTTGCTTGGAAAATCCCATGGACGGAGGAGCCTGGTAGGCTGCAGTCCATGGGGTTGCTAAGAGTCGGACACGACTGAGCGACTTCACTTTCACTTTTCACTTTCCACTTTCATGCATTGGAGAAGGAAATGGCAACCCACTCCAGTGTTCTTGCCTGGAGAATCCCAGGGATGGGGGAGCCTGGTGGGCTGCCGTCTATGGGGGTCGCACAGAGTCGGACATGACTGAAGCAACTTAGCAGCAGCAGCAGCAGTGTATGCTTTATGGTGAATTATCAGGCCAAGGAAAGCAAAAAGAAGCCCAAGTCATGTAAGAGATATAGAAGTGGATAAGATGAACCTCTTTCACATATCCCCAAAACATTTACTGGGAGCAGTGTTCTTGCCTGGAGAATCCCAGGGACGGGGGAGCCTGGTGGGCTGCCGTCTCTGGGGTCGCACAGAGTCGGACACGACTGAAGCGATTTAGCAGCAGCAGCAGCAGCACCATGGAACAGACATTCTCTTAGCCACCAAAGACTTAAAAAGATGGGAAGAAAGTGGTCCTTGCCTTTGGGTTTCTGACAATCCCATGGGAGAGTTACGGTTACTCATGTATTCAATGCTAGAACAGAAATATGCGTAACACTGAACTCTGTAGAAGGAGCTGATCAATGAACTAGGACTAGTCCGTTGAGCAAAGCCAGAAGGGAAGGGGAAGGGTACTTCCGGCAGAGGGAACCGCAGACAAAGACAGGAAGGAAGGAGCTTCACGTGGTGCAGCTACCATGGCTGAAGACAAGAGTTGGAGTGGTGAGCTGAGGAGAGTATGTCCTGAAGCTCAAAAGAGTTCTAGAAAATGATTCCATCATAATAATGTCCATTTTTATAAATGACTAAATGAACGTAGGACTGAATTTTCTGGCACAATTGTAAGCGGACAAAACATGCAATTGAAGTTTTTGGAGAAAGGACACTTCACACTCCAGTGAATCAGTGATGTCCTGACATCGCCAAGAGAAGTCAAACCATTCAGAATCTGCTCCGTGTTATTTAGCACATTTCCCTTCAATTACACATTTTGGTCCCCATGTCTCTGTTAGTGGATCTGGACTTTTCAGACCATATAATCCTGATTTTTTTTTTGAAAATAATACTATCTACATTATCACACAGCAGAAAAGCACCCAAATAGTCATTTTATGACATTTCAATGGGAAACATTAATGCAAGAACAGAGGGCCTGGATCTAAATGAGAAAAAGACCTAATGAGAAGAAAATGGGAATTTAAGTGAAAATTACAGGGTGTTGTGGTTTTTTCATGAGTATAAATGTGCTGCAGTTCTTTAAAGCTGAGGCCCTCCTTTTAAAGACTGAAGTGCCAGGTTTAATGTTACTACTCCTTGGGAGAAAATTAGGGCCCCTTGAAAATTAAATCATCACTTTTACAGTTACTGCCAAGTTTTAGTTTACTGATAGTAGTCTTGTGGCTGGGATCTAAAAGAGTTACTCCTTTCAAAACTGTGCAAGGCAGTAGCTCAAAGAGTGGATAATCCAAACCTGTGTCTTGAATATCATAATCTGTTTCTCATGATACCAGTGGTACTAAGTAGCATTCTTCAGTGTCATGGAAAGGGAAACCAAGAAAGCAAGAGTCTGGGTCTCATGAGGACTTGGACCTGGAATCAGCAGCTTTGACTCCCATGTTATTCTGAAATTGAAATCTATGCATATGCATAGATGAAAGAAACTCGATGAACAGACAGCTATGCCCTGTATATCTGGTGATTTGGGGACAATCATTATTTGCTTGATCATTTCTCCTTGAGGGACTTGGTTGTCAAATTCCCAAGAAAATGCTCCCATAGAGATGCATTTAGAAATCCTCTAAATTAAATTTGTCTTAAGCACAGGGACAGCTATTCTTTTGATGACAAGAAGTTGTCTGCCCGCACTGTTCTTTCCCTCAGGTTTTTCTGGATGAAGTTGTTCAGTTGCTGAGTCATGTCTGATTCTTCGTGACCCTGTGGACCCCAGCACGCCAGGCTCCCCTGTGCTTCACTGTCTCCTGGAGTTTGCTCAGATTTATGTCCTTTGAGTCGGTGATACTATCTAACCATCTCATCCTCTGCTGCCCTCTTCTTCTTTTGCCTTCAATCTTTCCCACTGTCAGGGTCTTTTCCAATGAGTCTGCTCTTTGCATCAGGTGGTCAAAGTATTGGCATTTCAGCTTCAGCCTCAGTCCTTCCAATGAATATTCAGGGTTGATTTCCTTGAAGATTGGCTGGTTTGACCTCCTTGCAGTCCAAGGGACTCTTAAGAGTCTTCTCTAGCACCACAATTCTCCAGTACCACAATTTTGGATGAAGAGATGGTGTGATTTCCTGAGATGGGTGAAGGACAAAAATTCACCCAAGAGAGTGAGCATCTGAAGGGTAACTGAGGGCTGGAGAAACCAAAGTAATGCTGGCCCTTTTCCTGAAAAATATCATGAGAAGAAGAAAATACAAAAGTGGAAAGCGAGTTTGAAAAGATGAACACAGTTCTCTATTAAATGTACCAGTTGTTCAAATAGAGAGAAAAAAGGAAGCCAGACCTGCTTCCTTGAAATATGGGTGTCTACCACCAGTCTGGTTTTGACTTCTGGATATCAGGACACCAATACAGAGTCGAGGATCCACCAATTCTATAAGACAAGCAACTTCCTTTCTGTAGGAAAGGTGTAAACACCTGAAAGTCAGAGTTTCAAAAGAAATATTTCCAGGTAAGTAATTTCATTTCAAACAAAACTTCCCTTTGTTTCTTCTTTCTCTGTTTTTTCCATTTTCCCTTCCCTTCTTCCAGTTTTCTCATTTCTGATGCTTTCTCTTGTGTAAGGAGGAAGTATCTCAAATGAATCGTGCTTAATATAAATATATGCTGTGCTCAGTCGTGTCTGACTCTTTGCAACCCCATGGACTATAGCCCAACAGGCTCCTCTGTCCATGGGATTCTCCAGGCAAGAATACTGCAGCAGGTTGCCATGCCTTCCTCCAGGGGATCTTCCCAAGCCAGGGATCAAACTTGAGTCTCTTGCGTCTCCTGCATTGGCAGGTGGATTCTTTACCATGGAGTCACTTGGAAAGCCCTATTAAATATACCCCAAAGGTATAAAGGTAACAAAAGAAGAAAAACTAATTTCTGTTTCATTTTTCTAGTACTTCTTTATGAGCAAAAAAAAAGCCTTTGCTTTTCACTTTATCTGGCTTAGAGCAGTACAAGCTTCCCAGCTGCACATGGGGTACCCTTTCTGATGGACAAATTGATTGCCATGAGTAACAATAATACTAACCCAAAACAACAAATCCAAAGTGTGACCAGAGGTTACTTAACCTCTGGGACGGAGGGTTCTTTAAAGCAGCGTGAGACACATTTACTGAAAACCTGCCACGTTCCAAGTAAGGTGAATCAGACAGTTAATGTGAAAGCGGTGCTCAGCACAGGCACGTCACTGAAGAGAAGTCTCAGAACAAAATAGGAAGCCCGCTCCCACCCCGACTTAAAGAAAAAAGTTTATTTCAGAGAGAAACAGCTATTTCAGCCATCGTATTGAAAACAATCCGATGGCTCCTTGCCCTGATGTTCTTTTCATGCGTTTAATCAATAAAGAGAAAGTAAATAGAAAGTTTGAGAGGGGCGGGAGCAGGGTACTTTTCGTCTTGGTTCATCTTACAGAGAATGACTCAAAAGAAACAGAAAGTTGCCGCAACTGTAATGTGGCATTTATAATAAATGGCTCAACCTCGTAAGGGCCAGACACTCGGCGATTTAACTGGTAATGCCAGGGGGATGATGTAGAATTTCCTGTACTGTTTTAACTTCTCAATAAGCATGTAGACACTGCAGCGAAACCCAGGTAAAAAGTTCACAGCTGGAGGGGTTGTATAGGAAGTGCTCTGGAAAGCTGTAAGCTTACATAGGCATCCGGCTGGAAACGGCCCTGGAAGACGGGGGGGTGGTGTCGGGGGGGGGTCACACATGGTAATAATTTGAAATTTACAGAATATGGGTTTTAAGCACTATGGTAAAGGTAGCAGAGTTTTCTCCCAACTGGGTTCTGAAATACGGCCTGGCAGAAGGGTGTGGAATGTACAAATAGACCAGTTAACAGAATCTGGGTGTGCTTAGACAGTACAGCTATGAATTTTACTTCTTAAGGTATCCAGGAGGGCAAGCCCCCTTCACCACCAGCTCTCCTCATCCAAAGAATGTCCGTTTTTTTTTTTTTTTCTTTATTTTTTATTGGGGGTATAGCCAATTAATAAATAACGCGATAATTTCAGGTGAGCAGTGAAGGAACTCAGCCATACATATGGTGGTGGTGGTTTAGTCGCTAAGTCATGTCCGACTCTTGTGACCCCATGGACTGTAGCCTGCCAGGCTCCTCTGTCCATAGGATTCTCCAGGCAAGAAGGCTGGAGCGGGTAGTCACACATACACATGTATCCATTTTCCTTCAAACTCCCCTCCCATCCTGGCGCCACATAACCGCAGGGTTCCCTGTGCCACTGTCGGTCCTTGTTGTTTATTCATTTTAAATAGAGCAGCGTGGACCTGTGCACCTCAAACTCCCTGACAGTCCCTTCTCCCCATCCCCAAAGGATGCCTATTTTTAAGATGAGTCTCAAATGCTGTATCAACTACCACTCCCTGTTTTAAAGTCTCACCTAAAACTTTGTACCTAAGAGTATTCTTTTCTTCCTGGAACCTTCTTTAACTGTGTCCTTCTCTTTGTGACCCCTTTCTTCCCCTTCAGCCTCTCCCACCATGAGATTATAATCATCTCCATGACAAGGGCCAACTCCTGTTCTCTGTTACCCTGAAGCCAAGTATGATTATGTTGCCAACACCTCCCCGCAACCCACAATAAATAAAGCTTGTTAGTGGCTTCCCATTGACTTTAGGATCAAGCCAAACAAGCTCTTTAACATGGCTCATACAAGGGTCTCCATCATTTGGCCCCAGTCTGATCCAACCTCCCGTCATTCTCTTTGGCCCTCGATCCGTCTTTCCTTGCCGGCTCTCTCACTCCTTGGCTTTGTGTGTGCTGTTCCCCTGCCTGGGACAGGCTGCCCACCCATCTCTGCCCACCTCTGTCTGCTGCTGACTCTCCCCTCAGGGCTCATAATCTTCTTCAGGGACCCTATTCACACCCTCAACAAAGTTACACATCCCCGAACTTCCCTGTACTTTCCCTCTCATAACTCACTCTTCATTTTTATTATTTGTATCTGTTTTAGTGTCTGTTTTCCTAGCTAGATGGCAAGTTCTAGGAAGTCGGGCCCCCCCCCCCACCCCCCTAGCGCTCTACCTTCAACGCCTAGGGCATAAGGCGTCGATGTATGGTTCTACTATATGAGAACTCAATAAATTTTATTATTTGAGTCAATGAATGACTGAATGAATAGCTACTGTAATAAGCACCACCATGTGCTGAGTGCTTACTAGGTGCCAATGAGCATGCTGCATATTTTATATACATTATGCCACTTAGCCATCACAGTGGTCCCATTATTACCTCTGATACATATTATTACTCCTATTTATAGATGAGAATACCAAGTTTTGGAGAAGTTTTTAATGACTCGGGTTACCTAGCTGGAAAAGGACAAAGCTGGGATCTGTGCCCAAGGCTGCCTCAGTCCAAAACTCAGGGCTTTTTATGGGGTCATAGGTTTCTCAAATAGCTACCCAGTAAATGCTCATTAAAAAAATACGGAGTACTGAGTAGAGTTCCCTGTGCTATACAGTAGGTTTTATTAGTTATCTATTTTATATGTAGTAGTATATATATGTCAATCCCAATCTCCCAATTTATCCCTTCCTCCCACTTTCTTCTCTAATAACCATAAATTCGTTTTCTACATCTGTGATTCTATTATGGGAATAGAATCTAAAAGAGAGTGAATATATGTGTGTGTGTGTGTGTGTGTGTGTATGTGTGTGTGTGTGTGTGTATATATATATATAATGAATTCACTTTGCTGTACAGCAGAAACTAATACAATATTATAAATCAACTATACCTCCAAAAATTAATTTAAAAAATACACACATACAAAAAGACTTATGAATATGTTAAGTTCTTCTGATTTGAGAATCCCTTTGTAACTGTATTTGATATGAATTAATGTGATTAGAACTAATTCCAACAAAGTCTCTAAATTCCTCACCCAAATCCAGTCCTGAATTTCCTTTTTTTTTTTTTTTGCCTGTTAATACAATGTCTTCTGGACCAGAGTTCAACCAAGGGTTTCACTTCTGCTCAGATGTTGCCTAAGTGCTTAGAAGTGAGATGAGTTCATGTCTGTACAACAAGCCAAGGATGGCCAGAAATCTTTTACCAAAGGGATCTAAGGTTCGTGGTTGGCCAGCTATGGGACGCCATTGTATGACATCTTCTTATTCTGTTGCCCTAAAGATATATGATTTGATGTGGTGCCAGGTTAGTACCAAGGTTCCTAAGAATGACAATATTTACTTCGCAAATTATAAAACGCATAAGGTAAGGTCACGGCACATCAGCTTAACATAAGAAAACTCTCCACTAAGAGGATGATTCAGATATGGACCGTCTGTGTTCCTGGAGGATGGACGGATGGAAGTAGGAGCTGGGTGACCATGGATCAAGTCCACTCTAGAAAATGATGTGCACTTTAGGTGGATAGTTAGACAAGAGGACTTCTAATGTCCTTTCAAATTCTATGAGGAGGAAAGCTTGATGAAATGTTTATGTAAATTATTTTCCGGGTTTGTCTGAATGCTGAAAAATACTTGTGACATATATATGTGCATATTGAATATAGCCAAGCTCTGGGTTCAGACATCCCTAAGTTCAAGTCTTTTCTCTACCCTTACCAGCTATGTGCCTTGGAGAAGTCTCTGGGCCTGTCTAAGCCTCAATTTCATTTCCCATGAATAATAAAGTTCACCTTTATACTTGTAGAAGACAATCTATTCAGACGGTGGGATATTCAGATGCATGATCTTGTGAAGTTAAATAATCCCCACACACCTCATTGTGCTATAATATGTACAGGATAATAATAATATCTTTCTCCAAAAATTATTACAAGGATTAAATGAATTAAAAACATAAAGTGCTTGAACTGTGTTTGGCCCAGAATAAGTCTTTAGTTGGTTTTAATCACTGTTATTATGATCATGGAAACAACTGATTTTTTCTAAATACTTTTCATGTAGGAGTTTCATGCTTCATAAACTCCATTGCTGTTTGTCCTTTTGCCTGAATTCTAAGTGTGGAATAAAAGTTTAGAAATGATTAGAATTCATGCTCTAAACTGGAAAGCCAATTTCTTAACAAGGGACTGTATTCTTAAAAAGCAAGAAGGAATGTTTTTGTGTCAAAGTGGACAGGAAATAGCTGATTTCCAGAACCTAGAGTATCTGAACAAAAGTGATCTTTTGGTAATGATTTGGAAAATGTTCTGAATACATGTCTCGCAGATTTTAAAATGCTTATATGTATCTTTTTATTGAATAAAAAAGGTACAAGAAGAGTTACTAAGGAATGTGCTGGTTTTATCAAATATTATCCCAAAGCCAAGAGGAACAGAGTTCTTCTAATGCATCCATGTTTACAGATAATAACTCTCATGGGGCAGTGGGGCAGAGGGTGCTTGTTTTTCTAAATCTCCTGTGTCATGCCTGGTATATAATGCGCTCTCTGTCTCTATCTCCCTCTCCTCTGTTTGTTTCTGTCTCCCACTCTGTCTCCCTCTTTCCTCTCTCTCTTTCTCATACACACACACGTGTGTGCGTGCACACACACATACACCCACACGAAGACAGAGCAAAGAACCTTAGCTTGGCTGTTAGTCTTCCAAAGTCCTCTGGGATGACAACATAGAGATCTAGCAAGAAGAGTCATGATTCATTCCATAAATCTCTCCAATATTCATAGAGGATGATTCAGGTCTTGTCTGGGGAGTTGCCTTGTACTGTGAACTTTTATGTCCCAGGCACTGCTTAACAAAAACGGTCTCATTTAATCCTTATAATAATCATGTACGGAGGATAAAACTCTCATTTTATAGATGATAAAACACGAGAGTGGAGGTACTTTGGTGACAGTCACACAGCTAGGGACTGACACAGTCAGGATTTGAACCAAAGTCTGTCTGATGGCAAAACCGATGCTCTTAATCACTCTCTGCACTGCCCCGTGTGGGGAGCCATGGAGGGCAGAGCTGGGGCTGATGGGATTTGGCCACCTCCAGCCTTCTCATTGCTTTTGCGCTTGGTCCAGGTTCAACATGGAAACCGGTTAAGTTGGCCTTTGACCCACCCAGCCTTGTAGGCCCACTCCCCTTTCCCTCCTCAGCCTCTTCCAAAAAGGATGGAAAACTTTGCTCAAAGGAGAGAGTCAATGACTAGCAATCACTAGGTACCCTGCCAGGGAGCTGTGCAATTCAACCAGCAGCAAAACCTGCTACAGAAAACTCTCACGGTGGCAACGAGTGTGCAAACAGTGTTACCATGTGCTGAATGACTCACTGGGGCTGGCACACACTGCTCTTCTGAGGGTACAAGAGCTCTAATGTTATGGAAGAACAGCAGCTCCCAAAGGAGAGGATCAAGCTTTTCATCCTCAAAGGATGCCCTGCCCCTGCTGAGCAGGCATTGAGTAACCTAAATGCCACTGAGGCTCATGGAGGAGGAAAGGGAGGGCACAGGGAAACAAGAGGAGAATACAGTGTTGCAGAAGGACTGGATGAGCCCCGCTAAACTCAGCCTTGAGCCACCTGTCTGTAGACCCTTTCTACACGCTCTTTGGCTTCCCAGGTGGCTCAGTGGTAAAGAATCCATGTGTCATGCGGGAGATGCAGGTTCAATCCCTGGGTTGAGAAGCTCCCCTGGAGAAGGAAATGGCAACCCACTCCAGGATTCTTGCCTGGGAAATCCCATGGTCAGGGGAGCCTGGTGTATTTGCAATAGTCCGTGGGGTTGCAAAAGAGTCAGATACTACTTGGCGACTTCAACAACAACATGCTCTTTACTGATGAAGGCCTAGTGATGTTTCCTTGGATAAGAGTTGACCTAAAGTGAGGTCAGATCCCACTGAATCATGGAACCAGACTTCTAGGAACAGATTATATTGGATGAGGAGTAGGATGAAATGTCTTCTACAAGTTCAATAAATATTGATTGAGCATTTCCTAAGTGCCAGACACTGAGATATTGGGTAGACAATAGTGAGTAAGACTAAAAGAGCCCCTTGATTTCACGGTGCTTACATTCCAGCCACGGCAGACAGTCAGAAACAGACAAGTAAATTGAACAGTGGGTCCTTAGGTGATCGGAACGATGGAGAAAAGGAAACCTGGTAAGAAAGCTAGAGAGGTGGGTGGAGAGAGACTCAAAAGTGCACTCTGAGATGAGCAGGAGCCTGGTGCATTTTGCAGGGGTGAGTGCAGCTGGAGAGAGTGATGGAGTTGCCATCAGAGGAGATGAGTGTGTGCGTGTGTGTGTGTGTGTGTGTGTTCCTGCATCTGTGATTTCATAGTCACCTCCTGTAAAGACCTTGAGGACTTAGGCAATTCCCCCTAGTGAGTTGGAAGCCGGAGGAGGACTCAGCTGGGGAGACACCTGACAGACATGTGGCCAGACTTGCCCAGCATTCAGGGCAGCCTACTGCAGACGTCTAACTTGCCTTCCCAAATAGGCCCACTGGCCTTGCACTTCAGAACCCTTGCCTTCGGCTGATGAACTTCCACTTACACGCATTTTTCTCTGGCCATAGCATCTCCAGTCTCAGTGCCCATCTGTCCAGTATAGCTTGACACTACTTTAAAAACAGCTCTTAAAGTCTGCCTTTTAAAATGTCTTCTTCCCCGAAACAGGGCATGAATTTCAAGAGAAAACAATGGGCCATTTCTATTGAAGCAAATGTGTTTCTTGCACCCAACAGCAAGGCCCTAGAACTGTAATGTTTCTATTCCAGAAAGCAAGTCTATTTTGTCAGCAAGAACCCTTTAAAACCCAAAGCTATCACAGATCCCCTTATCTGTGAAGGATAAGTAAAACCAACATATGAAACATTTCTGCTGAAAATTGTATCCCTTTTGGATTTTGTTTTAAAATCTCTCATTGATAAACAGGATTTAGAATCTCAAAATTGCCTCAGAGTTTTGCTAGGGGAGTCAAAGGAAGGAAAGGAAATGATTGTTTATCAGGGCCTACTGAATTCTTTGAATATGATATTTTGTGTTAATATGAATGTTGGAACAGAGACAGGAAAATGCATATCCAGGAATATGTGTTTTGGTTTAGCTTTCATTTCAAACCCATCTTACTTATACATTCTCAAAGAACAGCTTCAAATACCATATTCTGTAAGTTAGTAGTTTCAAGTTGCTGATTTAAGGTCTTGCTGACCTCTGGACAGAATTTTAATGTTTTTCCCCTACTTTGTCAGCCTGAGGGTGATGACAGAATCAAGTAATGCTTATAAATAGGACCAAATAAATAGAAAATTCTCTCCTAGGAAAGAGGCAGTTTTAGGAAGAAATTATCTGCCTAGGATGGTTTTTTAAAAAACTTCTCATCCACTGACATTTCTGGTTCAACAACTTTTCTTCTTAAGGTAGTCAAATGTCAACAAAAGTGTTACTTCTTAATTATCTGAATATCCTGAGTCATAATAGTAATGCATCTATCACTTCACTTCGGAAATGTTTTATTCTCAATGACAGCTATTTTTATGAGAACCTTTGCACAGCCATTGAAAAGAAGATAATTTTCCTTTGATGATTCTCTCTACTACAGTAATTGACCTCAGTTGATTCCCTTCAAAATTACGTAAGAAAGCCTGACTTTTCAAAGCTGGAGATAAAGCAAGTCTGTGAACTTCCCCCCTCCTGGTACTTCCCCTACAACTGTAGTTCTCAACTCTGTCACACAGTAGAATTTCCTGGGGGAGCTTTAAATATATTTCTAGAAAAAAAGAGAGAGAAAAGATTACCAGGCTCAAACTGAAGAGATTCTGAATTAAGTGGTCCAAGGTAGGCGTGTGTGTGCACGTTAAGTCACTTGAGTCGTGTCTGACTCTTTGCAACCCTATGGACCGTAGCCCGCCAGGCTCCTCTGTCCATGGGATTCTCCAGGCAAGAATATTGGAGTGGGTTGCTGTGCCCTCCTCCAGGGGATCTTCGACCCAGGGATTGAACCCACGTCTCTTCCATCTCCTGCACTGGCAGGCAGGTAGTTTACCATTAGTGTCACCTGGGAAAGCCCTCAAGAAAGTATGCAAAACACTTATTTGGGACCCCCAAGGAAGTAACTTTGCACAAGATCAGAATTCTCAGGTGAGAAGGTAGAGAAAGAAACTTCTGGCCTGTGAGATGTCAGTTTTGATCTTATGTGACCTCTCTGGAAAAGGTCAGTTTTCATTCCAATCCCAAAGAAAGGCAATGCCAAAGAATGTTCAAACTACCACAAAATTGCACTCATCTCACACGCTAGCAAAGTAATGCCCCAAATTCTCCAATCTAGCTTCAATAGTGTGTGAACCGAGAACTTCCAGATGTTCAAGCTGGATTTAGAAAAGGCAGAGGAACCAAGAGGTCAAATTGCTAACATCTGTTGGATCATTGAAAAAGCAAGAGAGTTCCAGAAAAATATCTACTCCTGCTTCATTGACTATGCTAAAGCCTTTGATTGTGTGGATCACAGCAAACTGTGGAATATTCTTCAAGAGATGAGAATACCAGACCACCTTACCTTCCTCCTGAGAAACCTGTATGCAGATTAAGAAACAACAGTTAGAACTGGACATAGAACAACAGACTGGTTCCAAATTGGGAAAGGAGTACATCAAGACTGTATATTGTACCCTGCTTATTTAACTTATATGCAGAGTACATCATGTGAAATGTCAGGCCGAAAGAAGCACAGGCTGGAATCAAGATTGCCGGGAGAAATACCAATAACCTCAGATATGCAGATGACACCACCTTTATGGCAGAAAGAGAAGAGGAACTAAAGAGCCTCTTGATGAAAGTGAAAGAGGAGAGTGAAAAAGCTGGCTTAAAGCTCAACATTAGGAAAACTAAGATCATGGCATCTGGTCCCATCACTTCATGGCAAAAAGGTGGGGAAAAAATTGAAACAGTGACAGACTTAATTTTCTTGAGAGCCCCTTGGACTGCAAACCAGTTTGGACTGATCAAACTGGTTCCGTTTGGACTAATCAAACCTGTCAATCCTAAAGGAAATCAGTCCTGAATATACATTGGAAGGACTGATGCTGAAGCTGGAGCTCCAATACTTTGGCCACTTGATGAGAAGAGCTGACTCATTAGAAAAGACCCTAATGCTGGGAAAGATTGTGGGCAGGAGGAGAAGGGGGTGACAGAGGATAAGATGGTTGGATGGCATCACCAACTTGATGGACATAAGTTTGAGTAAGCTCCGAGAGTTGGTGCTGGACAGGGAAGCCTGATGTGCTGCAGTCCATGGGCTTGCAAAGAGTTGGACATGACTGAGCAACTGAACAGACTGACTTTATCCATACTGATGGGCTGTAGAGACATAGGCATTTGTGTGCATTGGGTATTACCCCATCCTTTTATTTCTTCAGTCACTAAACCCCATGTCTTCCAACTGTACTACCCCAAAGGCCCTGTTTCCTTTCTCCACCTCAGTCCATCCTGCATGTGCCTAATATACAGAGATAGATTAAAAGAGGTCAACATGACATTTCACCACTGGCCATTCTGAAGATTGGTTGTCTTCACGGGCAGTCGATCAGACTAGTCACAGCCATAGAAAAATTGCCCTGCGAGGGAGCTTTCTCTAATTGCATCAGCAGACCCTTAGGGAGGAGTCCTTCCTTCATTTATCTTGGCTGTTGAGCCAAATACACCACAAAGCCTTAAAATGTGTATTACATTACAAAAATAAAGGAAACTGAGTTGGTGGAGTATAAGATTTGGGGAGACACAGAGATGTATTTAGTTTATCTTCACTCTTTTAAAAAATGAAAATTTCAAGCTGTTACCAAATTTCTCAGATTCCTCAGTGATAGTCACCATTTCCCATTTACACTGATCTTGCCTAGCCCAGTTGCTAATTAAAGATCTTAAAAGTCAGGCCACATTTCTGTATAGTAAAACCTTGAGGGCATATACATCAAGAGACTTTTTCATGCTTCTTACATAGAACTATGTATATCCTTGCTAATACTCCAATTCTAGAGATTTATGGGAAATTGATTTTGGGGGTCCATTATTATTCTGGAAATCAGATCACTATTCTCTAATCAGGGGTCTGATGATTCAATCAACTTGGAGAAGCTACTAAGTTTCTCTTGTGTACATGAAAAAGGAGTAATGACTTTATTAGAAACATCTCTAAGATTCATCCCACCTCTACTGAACCTACCCTGGAGCATTTACAGAGTTGAAATAAACTAAGTTATTTTTGCCCCCTCAGCTGGGGTGAGGTTCAGCAAGAAAAAAAGGAAGAGGGTTGAGTCTGCTCAGCTTCAAAGAGCTCTCTCTCTAGGAAAGGGCTGTTTTCTAAAAACTTACTTCATTCTAAGAACAGATTCACTACAAAATGAACTCTGTACGGAACCAGGGATCCAATCTCATGCCAAAGTGACTGTGCCTTTAAAGCAATGAATGCCAAAGCTGGCCTCTTGCCCTGAGCTGCCAAAGGAAGCAAGAAGGCAAATCCAAACCTCCCAAAGTGATAAACTGCATTTGTCACCTTCTCACATGTGCCTCCAAGACTAAACGTGTCTCTCGGTGGCTCCATTTCAGTTAAGTACTTTTAGACCTCAGTCCAAACCCCTTCTCTTAGGATTTGGCTCAAAATATTGATAACCATAAATTTCCATATTTATATTTCCAATCTGTGAGGACTTAAAAAAACTATTATGGAAACCAAGTACAATCTTAGGGAACAGACTGTGTATTTAATTTATACAATGAGACTTGGGCTGCAACATTAATACTGTAACAATACTGAATAATTTAACTAAATTGTATTGCATTCTTTGTGCTGTAAATTCTGTTACTTTTGAGTCTGGGGCAAAATCATCCATTGAGCCTTGCAAAAAAGACTTTCATTTTGCTTTTACATTCTCCTGTCGCTTTGACATCTCCATTTGAAAAATCTGAGTTCCTTGTTGCTAGATTCACTTCTAACGGAAGAAGTCACTTCAACTAAAACAATGACAATTTAATGGTGCGAAGGACATCGACTATTTTGGGTGGACATAGTATGATGTGGTCAGCAGTGCCTTCCACGTTCTAGTTGGCTGGGTGCTGGAAAACATGAACACCTGCAGTCTAACGAAGTAGATGGTGATGCCTCTCTGGTTGGCTTTTCATTTATGTACTCATTTGTAAATTCCAGGGTTGTGCTTAAAATGTAGAGTTGGAAGGAGCCACACAGATCATCTTGTCTAATGGTGTTCTACGGACATGTACCCATTTCCAAGTAAGTTTTCAGTTACCAATGGAACCAAAATAGAACCCTTGTGTTGTGAGTCTTTCAAATGGCTAAATTTAAAGAATTGACCCTTACTCTGCAGGTTTTTTTCCACTTTTTAAATGCTAAGATGCATTTTCTTTCATGAAACGATGGTAGTAGTAAGTGGTTGCTGTTTTCACGTTCAGTGCCTTTACACAAGAAAATGAAATATAGCAAATTTATGTCAGCATCCTTATTCTAAAGATGATCTTGAAAGATAAAAGTCTGGGGACCACACATCTGGTCTGATCATCTATTTCATGTGATGTGGAGGAAAGGAGGCCGAGTGGTTACTAGTTTGCATGCAGCCACCTGATTAATCAATGGCATCAAAGCTGTGTGGCCTTGGACAGTCTCATACTCTCCAGGTGTAGCAGTGGGTGAAGAAAGGCACACGCTGTACCCACCACATTCAATGGGCTACCCAGAAACAATGGTAATATGGGATTCTGTATATAAAGTTCTTGTTCTTTTTTGGTGTCATGAGAGTTACAACCAACAGCTGAGAAATGTAATTTCCATCAAGAAACAACCAGCAAAAAAGCAACCAAGGCAAATGGTCTCAAAAGATTCATCTCTTCAATAGACTCTATCCTTGGAGAGATCAATGTGGAGGAGAGATTCAGGGTTAGTGCACTTTTTGTGCAGGTTATGATGGTGGTGTCAAGACCACCTAAAATCATTCACCTTTGCAACAACCTTTGGGTTCCATCTTTCTGTCTGCATCAAGCCTGGAGATGCTGGGTACTGCGAGAGGAATGAAAAATGTACTGATGAGCATCCTTAATATGAAAAAGATTTCAAGCCATTTTTGACACTGGAATAAAAGTTAGATTTCTGTGTCTGACATTTCAAGTTATCTTTGTAGATGGCTCTCTCTACTTGAATCAGCAAACCCTTATGGGAGAGACTTTACTTCCTTTCTGGTGTCTGCTATGCCAAGCACACCAACAGGGCTTAAGAAATAATGCTATATGGATACAGGAGGCCAAGGAGTGGGCATAACATATTTTGCTTTTGATTGTTCCTCTGAAAGAAAGGAATTAAATGACAGAGTGACAAAAGGAGTAGGTAGCAAAGAAATGTAAGAGGAAACTTGAGCGTGACTATTTCACTCTTTAAAGCATTGCTACGTGGCCAATTATATATTAGCTTTCAGTTCTGAAGTTTAGAAATTCAATGTTAGATACCATACCGCTGATCAATAGATTTCCCAGAGTAACTACTGATAATATGTCATATTTTCTTCCTGATGTAATTTTCTCCCAAGGAAATTCATAGACTATTATTATTGATATTGTGCTACCCTGGCAGCAAACTTGAAATGTAAGGAAATAGGATTCTATTCATTATTTATTATTAGTAAAGTTAATAAATCAGAAAGAGAACTAATACAGTTGTCTTTTATCAGTAGAGTTCTCACAAGTTCAACCTTCCTTTTGTTTTCTTTTAGAAAGGGTGTTTATAAGTATTAAAAAATCTAGTAAGTTGTCCGATGTCTTGCTTCCCACAGGGAGTCTACTGTCTTCACTTCTGTGTCACAGGCCCCTCAGTACTCCATCAATCATTGAACACAGGTGTTGTTGTTGTTCAGTCGCTAAGCCATATTGGACTCTGTGACCCCGTGGACTGCAGCATGCCAGGCCTCCTGGTCCCTCACTATCTCTTGGAGTTGCCCAAGTTCATGTCCACTGAGTTGGTGATGCCATCAAGCCATCACATTCTCTGCTGCCACCTTCTCCTTTTGCCCTCAGTCTTTCCCAGCATCAGGGTCTTTTCTAATGAGTCAGTTCTTCACATAAGGTATTGGAGCTTCAGCTTTAGTATCAGTCCTTCCAATGAGTATTCAGGGTTGATTTCCAGGACTGGTTTGCTCTCCTTGCAGTCCAAGGGACTCTCAAGAGTCTTCTCCAGCACCACAGTTCAAAAGCATCAGTTCTTCAGCCTCAGCCTTCTTTATGGTCCACCCCCCAACATGTGTACAGGACTACTGGAGCACAGCTGTAGGTGCCTACAAAGTGCTGGGGTGTGTACTGTTGGGGTGTATACTGCAGCTGGGGATTAAGAGGTGACAGTTGTTTCGTGAACAAGACAGATCATTCTGGAAAGAGTGAGAAGGGCCGAGCAAGGGGAAGTCAATGGGGGTGGATCTGTCTGACCAGCTTCCTAAAGGAAGTGATGTTGAAGGGGAAACCTGACTGATGAGTAGGAGTTTCCCCAAGTTCTCTTTTTCTTTCTCTTTTCAGGTTATGGGAAAAGCTGCTGGGGTTTGTGGTTGAGAATACACAGTTTCGTGTGTCATCTGCTACAATGGTAGATGCGAAAAAATGTTTCTCCTCTTCCTAACTGGTGTTCGGATAGTACCTTTCATATCGTCAATCACAGGCTCATGCATCTGAGCTCCCTGGCTTTGCTGTGCAGCTTCCTCATGCGTCTCTATGCTTGAACCATGATGTGAACCAGGGGTAGGGTTGGGGTGGAGGTGGCATCCTGCTTTGTGAATGCCCTGTGTCCACATGGAGAATCGGGCAACGTGTAGGTGAAAAGCTTCTTCATTTAAAAAAATTACGAGTTAGTCTGACTCTACTGCTGTGAGATGTGAATCTCACAATCACTTGAAATATCATCTGAGCTGAGTCTCAGAGACACTTCGGGGAGAAAGACAAGCCTCCAAAACCTGAAAGTGTGAACGGTGTGTATCTTGTAGTTGACTGAGCAGAAACACCAGGCTTGGAGAGAGAAGCCAGCTCCCCTCCTGGTTTCTTTACTGCTTTTTGTCTGTGTAATTTAAAATTCCACTGGTACTATAATGGATGGCTGCTCTCATTCTGAAAAAGCATGGATACGTGTACATGCATGACTAAATCGCTTTGCTGTACCCCTGAAATTTCCAGTGTACAACACTAGAAATCAACTATAAACTCCAATATAAAATAAAAATTAAATTGTAAATCAGCTAAAAACTTCAATATAAAATACAAATGAAATTTAAAAAATCAACATTTACAAGTTATTGATAATCACTCTGAACGATAGTGTGATCACTCAATTAGAGCCAGACATCCTGGAATGTGAACTCAAGCGGGCCTTAGAAAGCATCACTACGAACAAAGCTAGTGGAGGTGATGGAATTCCAGTTGAGCTATTTCAAATCCTGAAAGATGATGCTGTGAAAGTGCTGTACTCAATATACCAGCAAATTTGGAAAACTCAGCAGTGGCCACAGGTCTGGAAAAGGTCAGTTTTCATTTCAATCCCAAAGAAAGGCAATGCCAAAGAATGCTCAAACTACCGCACAATTGCACTCATCTCACACTCTAGTAAAGTAATGCTCAAAATTCTCCAAGCCAGGCTTCAGCAATATGTGAACCGTGAACTTCCAGATGTTCAAGCTGGTTTTACAAAAGGCAGAGGAACCAGAGATCAAATTGCCAACATCTGGAGGATCATTGAAAAAGCAAGAGAGTTCCAGAAAAACATCTATTTCTGCTTTATTGACTATGCCAAAGCCTTTGACTCTGTGGATCACAATAAACTGTGGAAAATTCTTCAAGAAATGGGAATACCAGATCATCTGACCTGCCTCTTGAGAAACCTGTATGCAGGTCAGGAAGCAACAGTTAGAACTGGACACGGAACAACAGACTGGTTCCAAATAGGAAAAGGAGTACGTCAAGGCTGTATATTGTTACCCTGCTTATTTAACTTATATGCAGAGTACATCATGAGAAATGCTGGGCTGGAAGAAGCACAAGCTGAAATCAAGTTTGCTGGGAGAAATATCAATAACCTCAGATATTCAGATGACACCACCCTTATGGCAGAAAGTGAAGAGGAACTAAAAAGCTTCTTGATGAAAGTGAAAGAGGAGAGTGAAAAAGTTGGCTTAAAGCTCGACATTCAGAAAATGAAGATCATGGCATCCGGTCCCATCACTTCATGGGAAATAGATTGGGGAAACAGTGTCAGACTTTACTTTTTTGGGCTCCAAAATCACTGCAGATGGTGACTGCAGCCATGAAATTAAAAGACGCTTACTCTTGGAAGGAAAGTTATGACCAACCTAGATAGCATATTCAAAAGCAGAGACATTACTTTGCCAACAAAGGTCCGTCTAGTCAAGGCTATGGTTTCTCCAGTAGTCATGTATGGATGTGAGAGTTGGACTGTGAAGAAAGCTGAGTGCCTAAGAATTGATGCTTTTGAACTGTGGTGTTGGAGAAGACTCTTGAGAGTCCCTTGGACTGCAAGGAAATTCAACCAGTCCATTCTGAAGGAGATCAGTCCTGGGTGTTCTTTGGAAGGAATGATGCTAAAGCTGAAACTCCAGTACTTTGGCTACCTCATGCGAAGAGTTGACTCATTGGAAAAGACCCTGATGCTGGGAGGGATTGGGGGCAGGAGGAGAAGGGGACGACAGAGGATGAGATGGCTGGAAGGCATCACCGACTTGATGGACATGAGTCTGAGTGAACTCCGGCAGTTGGTGATGGACAGGGAGGCCTGGCGTGCTGTGATTCATGGGGTCTCAAAGAGTTGGACACGACTGAGCGACTGAACTGAACTGAACTGAATCAACAACTCATAGGAGTTATCACTGCTTTACACACATGCCACATATTTTTCTTTTACCTACATAATGAATATAATAAGGTGCCATGTTGCTTTAATTTGTTTTGCCTGTTTACCAGTAGTATATTTTATCCTGTGTTTATTAGTCTTATTTTATTTTATATAAATTTTTTTAACAAAAGATGCCTGTTGGTGTCATTTTCCCATCTTTGTATTGAGGTTTCTTGTTGCTTTTCTCCTATTGATTGGTGTGCAGTTATGTGCATGCATGTAACTATACATATTCTAGGTATTAAATATTTTTTTAATTAAAAAAATTTAAAATTCGCATGTACTACAATGCAGGCAATTTTGGAAGGCTACTCTCTTTTCACTGAGACACACACACACACACACACACACACACACACACACGGGCACAGCCCTTTAGAGCTGCCTGCTTAACTTCTCCCAGCGACTTCCTCCACTTGGGAGGGGCCGTGGTCCCCCAGGGGAGCCGAGGCATCTGAATTTGGCAGGGAATCCCATTCCCATGGAAGTCGGGACTGCCCTCACACTCCCAAGGAACGGCTTGCTGAGATTCTAACCCATTTGCCTCTGGCATCCCTGGAGGACGTGTGCACCCAAGGTGGACCAAGGAAGGGTCCCTGAGATTCCCCAACATCATGTACAGGGTTGAGAAACTTCTTGCCTGTAGGTGAGAAAACTTCTTGCCTCTAGGTACGAGGAGAAGGAACTCTCTGGAGATCTTCATGAACCTACTGCTCTACAAACACGAATGTCCATGTCAAAACTGTCCGAGTGGAGCCTGACCTTTGGGCCTTGGGATGCAATGCTGAGCTCACATCCATTTAGATCTGACCCCACCGCAAGTGTTCACAGAAACGTGAAAGAATTTTACAGCAGGCCCCTCATCACCTGCCCTCCCCCACACCGAATGAAACGTGAGAGGAAGCACCAATGGAAAGATCTGTGAGTGGCTGGCTTCATCTGCATTAGCACACAGAAACAGGCAATTTGTCAGAGCTTAAATTGCCTTATAAAGTATCTTCATATCGAGGAAGGGATGGTCAGAAATGCATTTTTTGGCCCCAATTTCCTTTCTTTCTCCCTGGGGGTCTCTTTTTTCCTACATTTTACCCCATCTCTCTGACCCTCTGGTTTTCCCTCCGATTTTGGCAATGTAGGCAGTTTCAATGTCATTGCACACGTGGGTGGAAACCTTATTTTAGGAATAATCGTGCTTGTAAGAGAACTGCTTTTTCAGAAGCAAATAGTTCTGTGCACTTGATTTACAGCACACAAAAAACATAGCCTCATCGGCCAAGCACTGCCTCTCGGAGCTGGTGTGGAGTCTGGAGCACACGGCCTGGTGGGCCCCTGGGCCCAGCTGTCTCCCTGGCATATCCCTCACTGCCTACTGCTCTGTGCGACCCTGTGGGCTGTAGCCTGCCAGGCTCCTCTGTCCATGGGATTCTCCAGGCAAGAATGCAGGAGTGAGTTGCCATTTCCTTATCCAGGGGATCTTCCCGACCCAGGGACTGAGTGCTGGTCTCCTGTGTTACAGGCAGATCCTTTACCTTCTGAGCCACCAGGGAAGCCCCTCAAAACTGTTTTATCTTGATAAATCAAATAAACAAAATTTAGTCCACAAAAATTTAGTCCATATAGATGGGTACCTTTAGGTATATAGGTAATAGGTATCTCAGATGGTAAAGAATCTGCCTGCAATGCTGGAAACCTGGGTTTGATCCCTAGGTTGGGAAGATCCCCTAGAGAAGGGAATGGCTACCTACTCTACTATTCTCGCCTGGAGAATTCCCTAGACAAAGGAGTCTGGTGGGCTACAGTCCATGAGGTCGCAAAGAGTCAGACACAACTGAGTGACTAACATTTTCACTTTCATGATATCAGTTCAGTTCAGTTCAGTTGCTCAGTAGTGTCTGACTCTTTGCAACCCCATGTACTGCAGCACACCAGGCCTCCCTGTCCATCACTAACTACCGGAGTTTATTCAAACTCATGACCATAGAGTCGGTGATGCCATCCAACCATCTCATCCTCTGTTGTCCCTTTCTCCTCCTGCCTTCAATCTTTCCCAGCAACAGCGTCTTTTCAAATGAGTTAGATCTTCACATCAGGTGGCCAAAGTATTGGAGTTTCAGCTTCAGCGTCAGTCCTTCCAATGAATATTCAGGACTGATTTCCTTTAGGATGGACTGGTTGGATCTCTTTGCAGTCCAAGGGACTCTCAAGAGTCTTCTCCAACACCACAGTTCAAAAGCATCAATTCTTCTGCGCTCAGCTTTCTTTATAGTCCAACTCTCACATCCATTCATGACTACTGGAAAAACCATAGCTTTGACTAGATGGACGTTTGTTGACAAAGTAATGTCTCTGCTTTTTAATCTGCTGTCTAGGTTAGTCATAGCTTTACTTCCAAGGAGTAAGTGTCTTTTAATTTCATGGCTGCAGTCACCATCTGCAATGATTTTGGAGCCCCCCAAAATAAAGTCTGTCCCTGTTTCCATTGTTTCCCCATTATTTGCCATGAAGTGATGGGACCCAATGTCATTATCTTCGTTTTCTGAATGTTGAGTTTTAAGCTAACTTTTTCACTCCCCTCTTTCACTTTTATCAAGAGGCTCTTTAGTTCCTCTTCCCTTTCTGCCATAAAGGTGGTGTCATCTGAATATCAGAGGTTATTGATATTTCTCCCAGCAATCTTGATTCCAGCTTGTGCTTCATCCAGTCCAGCATTTCTCGTGAAGTACTCTGCATAGAAGTTAAATAAGCAGGGTGACAATATACAGCCTTGACACGCTCCTTTCCCAATTTGGAACCAGTCTGTTGTTCCATGTCCAGTTCTAACTGTTGCTTCTTGACCTGCATACAGATTATAAATGTCTATAAATGACCCTTAGGAATGAAGAGCTCTGTGCCCCTTCCCTGTTGATGTTTTACTTTTAAATTTTATTTATTTTTAATTGGGGGATAATTGCTTTACAATGTTGTGTTGGTTTCTGCCATACATCAATAAGAATCAGTCATAGGTATACATTTATCCCCTCCTCTTGAACCTTCCTTCCACCTCCCATTGATGTTTTGACTAATCTCATTTTCTCCCTTCCCTTGGGCTGAGGGCTTGCTTACCTCTGCCATGAAGGTTCAGCAGAAAAATACTCCTATTTTCTGCATTCCAAACTTGGAGCCCAACCAAGGGGGGGAGCCCCTTGCTGGGGGTTTCCATGACAAAGTGTCTATACACACCTGGGGCACATGTGTCTCCCCTGTCCTGTAATCCTCTGCTTCACCAAATATATTGCATTCCTGATTCCACCACTGCTTCTGGCTCAATCAACATACACTGAACAAATTTTGTTTTTCTTAATGTAATGTTAGAGAAATCACGGTTAGTGCTCTAATCGCTCACCATCCATATGAGTCAAATAGACTTTAAACACGCTCGCCTGAGGACTTAATAAACCTTTTTTAAATTGTTCCTATGGAAAAATGCACCAGGGGTGCCAAACAAGCAAATTAAAAGTGAACTTTTGGAACCCAACACTCCAAAGTGGAGACTGTTCAAAAAGCAGTTACCTGCTTCTAATTTCTGACCGAATGAAAGGGCTCATGTTTACCGAATGAAAGGGCTCATGTTTCTGTCTCCGAGAGCCGGTGTACTGAAACAGCCGCCAAGACACTGCTAGAGAACAGTGCTAGGAGTGTGGAGGAACTTTCTCTTTGCTCCAGCCCCAGAATTTTACTGTGTCAAGAGTCTCCCTCCTTTAATGAGAGCTGTAGCTGAAGCGTCAAGCCCTCCAGGTGAGGACAGCTGTTGGAGGGCTTCACTGTGCCAGCAGGAATGAAGTGCACGCATGTATTTGTTTGCTTCCACATTAGTAACATGTCTACTGATTCTATCTTCTTTCGTTCATTTAAAAACCCTTTCCTGTGCTTCTACCCCTTGTACTTACTGTCCTGCTTTGTTTCTGAGAGAGCTAACGGTACAGATTTCCAGGTAATGAGAGCTTGGTGTAACCCGCAGGTACAGTACACAGCCAGAAGCATGCATCATCCCTTCTATGCAGTTAGTTACCCGGGATGTCCCCTTAGGCTGGAGCTAAATGTGATAAATGTCAGCCAATGAACTGATTGGCAGAGAAACCAAAAATCCACCAGGGAGAAGGGCAAAACCACTCACATATTTTCAGTTGTAACCAGATCAGACTGTAACTGCCTAATCCCTAATAAATAGAGGGGGATAAAGAACAGAAATCTCCTTTGAAGATAGCTCTGTTCCAGAATTTCACAGAAAAAATATTCAACGATATACATGGGACTATGAAAATAGATATTCTATTAACCAGAGTTAAACTGCACACACACACACACACAAACACACACGCATATGTAGAAGGGCAGTCAGCATATTGGGCCAGAAAATTGTCTGACATTGGATTAAAGACATAGTTGAGCAAACTCCTTGAGGGCAAGGATTCTGCATTCGTGCTTGTTGGCTAAGAGAGACACTGAACAGAGTGTGGTTAGAAGCAGACAAACATGATATGAATTCCAGCTCTGCCACCTGAGAGCTATACGTTGCAGGCAAATTATTAATACCAACTCACTCTGTTCTTAACTTCCTCATAGATGGAGAGGAGAAGGACTTCCCTGGTGGTCCAGTGGCTAAGAGTCCACCTGCTGATGCAGGGGACATGGGTTCGATCCCTGGTTCAGGAGGATGCTGCATGCTGCGGGGCAGCTGAGCCCATGTGCCACAACTATGGGCTCGAGCTCTAGAGCCCAAATGTTGCAAAGAGCCCACGGCAGCTACTAAAGCCTGCGTGCCCTAGAGCCTGAGCTCCACCAGAGAAGCCACTGCAATGAGAAGCTCGCATGATACAACTAGAGAGGAGCCCCTGCTCGCTGCAACTAGAGAAAGCCCTCTCAAAAAGCAATGAAGACCCAGTGTAGCCAAAAATAAATGAATAACTTTTTTAAAAAGAGGAGAAAATGATTCCTATTTCTTAGGAAGGTCCCATAAGGAGCACTTAGCACACAGTTGGTGCTCAATAACGAAAGGATCTTTCTCATTCCTTCTTGCACACGGTACAGCTAAGTACGCTTACGAGGACATTGTCTATGGTCAACAATTTTCTTGCTTCATGTTTTGAAATTTTTTCCTTATCATCTCAAACGGCTTATGATTTCTCTGAAGGTTTCAAGATTTTCAGGAAGCCACTGGCAAACATGTGAAAAGTCAAAGTCGCTCAGTCGTGTCTAACTCTCTGCAACCACATGGGCTATAGCCCAGCAGGCTCCTCTGTCCATGGAATTCTCCAGGCCAGAATACCGGAGTCGGGTAGCCATTCCCTTTTCTGGGGGATCTTCCCGAATCAGGGATAGAACCCGGGTCTCCCACATTGCAGGCAGATTCTTTACCACCTGAGCCACCAACAGTCTACCAACATGAGAGTACACAGACAAATAGAGAAACACAAAGGAGCCAGAAACAGGGACTCTGACAAAGGAAAGACTTGAAGGGATTCCCAGCACGGTGGCATGAAGGCCTAGGATGACGCTGTGTCAGCAGACCTAGAGAACACCCAGCAGGCTCGTTGTGGGGACAGAGGACTCCAGGGGAAACAAACCTAGAAAAGGAAACGGAGCAGAGAGATTCTCTGACAGGAATCAAAGTGAGGAAAATGTACTGAGATGTTTTACAGAGCTGCTGGATGGTATGAGAAGACTTAGCCAGAGAATCAAAGAAACTTCACACACACAAAAAAAGTTGGACATGTCACTTGGGAGAGGAATTATAGTTATATATACTGCTGGTCTTAGCAGGAAACACTATTTCTCTCTTCATGACCCTGAAAACACTGATAAGGACTTAAGTAAAATTTTGACATAACCCTATGGTAGCAAAGGGGGAGAGGTAGAAAGGGCTGGGAACAGAATGAAAATCTTCATCCATTATAATCAGAAGTAGCGCTCAAAATGAATAAATCAAGAGGTATTTGGTATGGATAAAATTAGAAATATGATGCAGAAAAAGCAATTCAAATGATGACAGTGTTTCCCCTAGAGACTAAGGGTGGGAGATGGGGGTGCCAGCGAATAGCTTTTGCATTTTAGCACTGCTTGTCTTTTAGAATTATGTGCATGTTATTTTGATAAAAATAAAAATTTTAAAATGAGGCCAGTAACTATATTTTGGGCTTCCCTGGTGGCTTAGCAGTAAAGAATTTGCCTGCCAATGCAGGAGCTGTGGGTTTGATCCCTGGGTTGGAAAGATCCCTTGGAGTAGGAAATGTCAATGCACTCCAGTACTCTTGCCTTGGGAAATCCCATACAGAGGAGCCTGGCGGGCTACAGTCCATGGAGTTGCAAAGAGCTGGACATGACTTAGTGACTATACAACAACAGCAACAATTCTATTTTATACACATAAAATTCAGATTATAGAATAAAACTGTAACAAAAGAAGTAAAGAAAGTCTGATTACTCAAGGTACGATATTGAGCAACAAGTCTGGTTCCAGAATATTCCTGTGCTGTATTTCTCATTCCCATGCGGCCCCTTTTCATACTGTTCATGGAGTTTGTATGAAGCTTTGATACATTGGCCAACAGAGGCGAAGAGCTGACTCATTGGAAAAGACCTTGATGCTGGGAAAGATTTAAGGCAGGAGGAGAAGGGAGAGACAGAGGGTGAAATGGTTGGATGGCATCACTGACTCAATGGATATGAGTCTGAGTAAACTTCAGGAGATGGTGAAGGATGGGGAAGCCTGGGGTGCTGCAATTCATGGGGTTGCAAAGAGCTGGACATGAGTTAGTGACTGAACAGCAGCTGGAATGGTTTTCTGTATACATGAGGTGCTTAAAATATTTGTTGGATGATAAATATACCAATTGCTGATTTTTTTTCATGGCGATTTTTAATGAGCTTGGTGGGTCACATCTGAAGTTTAAAGTTTTGTTTTGTTTTATATGGAGGGAGAAGATTATAGCTTAAATGGATTTGAGAAGTCTCCCTGAAATCTGATTCTGAAGTAGACATTCCACAGGTCTAATCTACTTTACACAGTGAAAGGGTTTGCCAGAGACTCATTCAAAACAATTGATATTTGAGTGAGGCAGTCTAATGGGAATTTTAATTATGCATTCCTATACGATCTCTAAATTCTGCTCTTGGGATAAACCAGAACTCTGGTTTGTAATCTTTGCCCTAAAGGAAACCTGGAAGGTGGAGGAAAGGAAAGAAGTATTCTTGCTAAAAGTGTAAGAAAACCACTGAACAGAGTTGTAGAAAACATTACATCTGACCACATTATCTCAGCTAGCTGGGGAAAAGGAGTCACTGAACTAAAATCTAGGATTTTGGCTTCAGATTTCATAATGCAGCTTAATAACAGAAACATCGAAGTAAACATTGTCAGCATCTTCACAAGATTCCCAGTGGAAGACGTCCCGTCACGTTATCTAATTCCCCCAATGATAAATGGGGCTTTGAATTTACTTCCAGGAAAAACTGCTTGCATTGATGAATCAGGACACTTTCCTTTATATTAAAAAAAAAAAGAACCCCTACCTCCCCACATGATTCCTTTTGTTTTAGTTGCCTGGAAACACAGAGTTAAATGAGAGTTCAGTTTTGGAAATCACCCGTTGCAAGTGTCTACTAACATTTAATTTGGATTGTTTGAATGGATTTGGTTCGGAGGGTCCTTATTTTGTAAAGAGAAGCAAGCCAGCACTTGTGAATTGCCTACCAGGTGCAGGCCTTGTATTTGTCGCATGGGTTATTTCATGGATTGTGTTCAAGAATCCTATAGAATAGGTGGTGTTCTCACTTTACAGATGATGCAGGTCAGTTTCAGGGATATTAAGTAACTTGGCCACGACTGTGGTCATTAAGGCACTTACAACATTTTTAGAAGTAAGCAATGTATAAAGTCTCATTAATGTACATTTTACATTCAGATCAGTGTCAAATTATTCAAACCTATAATTTAAGACCATATAGCCTTTGATTTCAAGATCACACAGCCTATAACACATTCTCTCTCTCTCTCTCTCTCTCTCTCTCTCTCTCTCACACACACACACACACACACCATAACTTCATTTTTTTAATCTTTTACCAAGTTTTTAAAATTAATTTTTATTGGAGTATAGCTGATTTATTTCCCTTCCTTCTTTTCTTCTTTCCTCCTCTCTCTTTCTGTGTCTGTATGTTGGGACTTCCTCTGTTAATCCTTGGAGGTACAAAGATGAATGATAAACTCTGGTCTCAAGCTTACTGCTTAGTGGAGGGGTTAAAATGCAGACTTAACAACAATTAAAGGTTTAAAAAAAGCAATGAATGCAATAAGAGATGCAGAATGCTCTGTGAGTTCAGAGGGAGAAGGGAAATGGCAGGGACCGGACTCACTAGGAATTCCCAGGTCACTGGGCCCAGCAGATACTGAAATGGAAGTATAATGCAATGTTTAAACTGTGCTGGAGGAGTTTTCCCTAAGTTGTGTGCACCAGAGGAGGGAGAGACGGGACTGTCCCTATTTCACAGCCTGAGGAAGGCTGATGGCAGCAGCATGGGCAGTAAGGGCGGGGATGGAGGGGGCCAGGGCTGGGGGTCCAGGACATCTCACAACTGTCTGCGCCAGGATCTGAACAGGATCTGTGGCCAGTGGAGAAAAGGCAGTGGTTGAGCAAAAGACCCTCAAAGGGAGGAGAGCTGATCCTGAGAAGTGGAAGGAGCCTCAACGAGGGGCTGGATCTTGGGTAAGGTTGTAATTCCAGGGGGGAGGCCACAGACGTGTCTGGAACCCCGACTGGCTTCAGCCCTCAGGAGTAGAGAGCAAGGCAGAATTTCTTAGACCCACTCCCCAGCCCATTACTGGGAGGGATGGGGGAATATTGCAATAACATGAACATGTGGGCCGCAGTAGTGGACACGGAGAAGAGAAAGAGGTGTGGATGATCATCTGTGGCCTCCGTGGCCACCAGGGAAGGTAGCCTGAGGTGGACAGGGAAGAATTATACTGACTCAGAGGTCCTGAGCCTGGTTACTGGGAAATTGGGGTGTCACAGGGGAGGGAGGGCTGATGAGAAGTTATTTTGAAAGGGTGTTGAGGACTTGAGCATGCTTGAAGATGGAAAGGGAGCTATAAGAGATCAAATGGATGGATCAAGTCCTCTGCAGCAAGAGTGGAAGTCCAGAGTTGGCCATAGAGAAGCCATGTGTGAGCAGTGGGGGTAGGGGGTTGGGGGACAGGGCAGAGGACTAGTGAACCCACAGGAACATTCCAGGGTCCCTGCCCTAGACAGAAGGCAGGAGCTTCCTGGGCCCACAGCAACTGCACGTTCAAAATCTCTGGAATGTTCTGGGCATATAGATCTGGTGAAGGTCTCTGTGCCCCTTGCCTGGGGTCCCCCAGTGTATTCCCTACACTGGAACTTTTCTGCAGAGCAAATCTGTTTCTTTACATTCAACATGTCTGAATTTCACAGCTACTCTGTGGTAGGCAACAGTTATGCCTCTGTTTAAAAACAACCTGTAGGCTTCTCTCCATAACTTCCTGTTGCCCTCGGGATGAATTCCTAACCTCCTTACACTGGTGTTTAAGGCTCCTTATGATCTGGTGCCCCGCTTACCACTCTAGTCTTATCTGTCTTCTCCTGACCTTGCACACTGCAGTCCAGCCACATTGAACTGCTTGGAATCTTCCAAAAGAACTCAGCCTCTGCTTGGAGGGTCTTTTCCCATCTACCTCACTAATTCGTATTCTTCCTTGAGGTAGGCGCTTAGATGATACCTCCTCCAGGAAACCTTTTCTGGTTCCCAAGGCTGTACTAGGTGCTTCATCTCTGTATTCCCAGATTACCTGACAGTAACCTCTATCAGCAACCTTATAAAACAACATGATAATCACTTGTTCCTGTCAATTACTTATGAGGAGCGATTGTGTTTGGTCATTAAGTAAGTAAGTGAAGTCGCTCAGTCGTGTCCAACTCTTTGCAACCCCGTGGACTGTAGCCTACCAGGCTCCTCTGTCCATTTTCCAGGCCATAGTACTGGAGTGGATTGCCATTTCCTTCTCCAGCAGATCTTCCCGACCAAGGGATAGAACCCGGGTCTCCCGCATTGTAGACAGACGCTTTACCGTCTGAGCCACCAGGGAAGTCAGTTTGGACCAGTTTGGTCATTATTGGTAATTATTGATGTTCTATACCTATGGCTGATTCATGTTGAAGTTTGACAGAAAACAAAAAAATTCTGTAAAGCAATTATCCTTCAATAAAAAATAAATTTAAAAAAAGCTTAAAAAATCACATGGAATATCATTGATAAAATTCTTTATTGTTCTTATCAACAATATTGGACAGCAAGGAGATTGACCCAGTCAATCCTAAAGGAAATCAAGCCTGAATATTCACTGGAAAGACTGAAGCTGAAGCTCTAATACTTTAGCCACCTGATGTGAAGAGCTGACTCACTAGAAAAGACCTTGATGCTGGGAAACATTGAAGGCAGGAGGAGAAGGAGATGACAGAGGATGAGATGGTTGGATGGCATCATTAACTCAATGGACATGAGTTTGAGCAAGCTCCAGGAGACAGTGAAGGACAGGGAAGCCTGGCGTGCTACAGTCCGTGGAGTCGTGGAGAGTCAGACATGACTGAGCAACTGAACAGCAACAACAATTGTTGATAAAACTCTATCTTACATGATTCCCCAGAGTATAGGTCAGTCCAGCTTCCATCAAAAGTGCTTGTGCCTGATCTTTTTCCACAGGATTAACCCATGGGGCAGCTGAGAGT
Organism: Bos indicus; assembly: GCF_029378745.1. Taxonomy (NCBI): domain Eukaryota; kingdom Metazoa; phylum Chordata; class Mammalia; order Artiodactyla; family Bovidae; genus Bos; species Bos indicus. Next base: position 14,545,510 of record NC_091774.1, on the reverse strand, counting down.
GAATTCTCTGAACTGCTGTCAGGCCCACGGGCAAATGTCTGAAGGGCGGAGTTGGTATGGAGGAAGGTGGAAGGGCTAGCTCCTGTCCCTACTTCCTGAGGAGGAGAGGGGATAAGTTGGTGACTGTAGGCCCTCAGAACAGAGGGGAGGATGGTGGGCCAGTGGTACAAGTCCTTTTTTCATTTCTTCAGCAAATATGTTGTAGGTGCCAACCACAGAGTAGACATATTAGGGACCGGAGTATGAGGGTGAGCAAGAGGGACATGATTCCTGGCTTCAAGTGGCCCGTAGTTCAGTTGAGGAAGACACACGAGAGCAAAGATGATGAAAGAGAGGAAGGAGGGGCAACCAGCAGAGAACACAGCATGGGAGCTAACCCAGACTGGGAGGCCAGGGAAACCCCGTGGAAGAAATGGTTAGGTTGAGACTGAGAAAGCTTAGGGTTAGGTTAGCCAGCCAGGGTAGAGCAGGAGAATGTTCCAGGAAGAAGGAACAGCGTGTCTGAAGATCTGCCTGAGGGCAAAAGCCTGATACTTCTCAGGACTCGGGGGACACGTCTATTGGAGAGAGCTGGAGGGCGCTGTGTCCAGGGATCAGAGGGCACAGAGGGGTCAAAGGGCGGGCCGAAGGTAAGAAGAATGTGGGGAATAGAAACCAGTTAATCTGGGGTGCTTGGTGGCGGCCGGGTCACACGGGGCTTTCAAAGCTACACAAGGAGCTGTACTTCATTCTGAGAAAATGAAGACCACTTAAGGGGCTGAGGCAGGTGACAGACATCCTATTTTAGAATGCTGACTCCACTGGCAGGTTGGGAAGATGGCAAGGACACAGGCCAGACAGCAAGGACTTGATGCGAGAAGGATAATGTTTTGCCCGTGGGTGTGTCCACTCAGTTCATTCACCTGCGCCAGAGGCTTGCGGGACCCAGAGGTGGCCTGCCAGCTCACCAGGCTCTCCCCAACACGCATCCTTTTCCAGGAAAAGTCTCTTCACTCTTGTTGCCAATAACAACTCCAGTGGCTAAATGTCCTTGCCACCCCCTTTTCCAGGCCTGCCATAAAATGGGTCTCAAAGGAGTCTAGGGAAAAGAGGCAAGTTCAGAATCGGTCTGTTCCTAAAGAGTGAAACAGGAGAGGGGACTCGACAAAGACTCAGAGACACAAAGTCGAGATGTGAGCCAAAGATGTGTGGGCCACAGGACGCAGGGCCAGAAAAGCTCCTTGTTTATGAAGTTCATGTTTCCTAAAGGTGGAGCTGGACTTAAGCTCCTGTGAAAAGCAAACTGTGGAAAATGCCAGTGATTCATGGTGGAGGGAATCAGCAGTAGAAAGAAAGGGAAACAGGTCAGCTACCTCCATTCTGCCATCCTCAGGGACCTCGAAACTTGATTTTTGCAGAATGCACAGGAGAGTACTCACTGGCCTCCCTCTATTCTGCTCTAAAGAAGGTGTCACTTTATTGTTCAGATTCATTGCATAAAATGCAAATATTCATCCAGAGTTCTCTAATTAGCATCCAGAGAGCTGCCTGGGCTCTGTGTGTGTAAGTTCAATCTTCCTTGCTTGCATCACAATGCATTAATAAAAGAGTAAGATGATTCACTCACATCACATCTCTCTGATCTGAGAAGTCTAAATATTTATGTGGTCTTTTGTTTCAAACCTAGAACTTATTGTAAACACCTTCTGAATCTCAAATCTTTGTGCCTGACTTTAATTAACCATTAATAGGAACATTTACTGATTGGTGCGCAGGCTAAATGGGTTTTGGCTTCCTTTTGATTTCACAAGAAGAATCCACACCACCCCCCTCTACCGAACTGATAAGAACTGACATCTGATTAGAAAAGGCAAAACTAATTAGAACTGGTGCAAAGGGGATTGTTTGAGTCACTTACATTAATGCACATTACAGTTAAATATCTGTCAGATTTTCCATTAACCCTTTTGCATTTCCATCTCCAGGATCAAATCTATTTCTTAACCTCATACCCTCTTTTTCCCTAGTTAGAAACTTGGTATTCAACAGGCTAAATTACCACTAATGCTTTAAATGCATAGCTCTTATGGACTGATGTAAGCCATGGACAAAGACCTTGAAATGAGAATAATAGAAGCCATTCCCCTAACGATGGATTTAAACCCTATGTATTATGATTCCAAGGCCAACATACCCTTCTGGTTACTGTGTTTATTTCTTTATGGAGGGAATCAAGAGTTAATTGTTGCTTTATACCAATTCACTTTATTGTGATCCAAGCTATTGCATAGTAGGATGATAAAGTGAAATAGAAATGAAAGTGGAATATCCAGCAGAGTTCTAGTCTATAAAAGGTTAAAATAACATGCTCAAAGTTGAACTTGAAAACTTGGGGAAAAGCCCAGATGATTTGGGCTCAGTTACTACATAAAGTGGATTTCAGGATGAGGATGAGATAGTAGGTGTACCCAATGGGAACCCAATAGTATTAGGGAAAGATGTCTCCTTCTGATTAAAAACTAGCTGAGCAGAGGAAGCATGCCTTCCGGATTTTTAGATGAATGCAATGAAGGTTCTCTGGATCAGTTAAGCTTTTAGTTTTCAATTCCAGACACACTGTAGGTTCTCAATAAATTTTCATCATATGAATGAATGAATACATGCAAGAATTATGGTTTCACCCTCTTGTAAAACTCTGTGACCCTGAACAGTTTCTCAAATCTTGATGGATCATGTTAAAGGAAAAAGAGAGTGGTTAAATTTTCTTTATCAGTTCAAAAATCTAACAAAGCCTTTGGATTTTTTGCTTTGCAAACTAAATTACATACCATTCCCTTGGGTTTTTCCCATTTTTATCAGGGATCAGAGGTACCAGTAAGCCCAGCAACAAATCAGCCTAGCAACAGAAGCAGGAGTAAGTCCACAGTATGATGAAAATAGAGCAACTTGAAAACACTCTGTGATGTTTTAATTTTTAAAACTTAAAATATTTTATTTTCCCCCTTACTACATCACACCTTCATCTTTTTTCTCAGTTGTAGTATCAGTAGATAGTACTGATAGAGTAGGTACTCAACAAATATTTTTTTGAATGAATGAATACAGCTATTGCTAGAGTGAAGAATAGAACTGTACTCAATTTAGCTTAGAATCTTTAGTTCTTGGCTCCAGGTTGGGCAAACAGGAGACTAGAGATCTATAGATTGGGATAAGGCAACTGCAACAAAACTGGCTTAAATTTTGCCTGATTTAGAAAGCACTGAGAATGTAGACAATGGTGAAATGTCACAGATATCATAAATAATGCCCTGTTAGCACAACTCAGACCACCTATAGCTATTTCCTTAGGCAGCATGGTATTTATCAGTAGGCTTAAAATCAGATGAGTTACTGACTAACTCTGAGAAAGTTATTTAACCTCTCTAAGCTCAGTGTCCTCATTTACTGATATTAAAAAGAAAGATTAATAATATCTACCATTTGGATGGTGAACGACAGGGAAGCCTGGAGTGCTGCAGTCCATGGGGTCACAATGAGTCAGACACGACTGAGTGACTAAACAACAACCATTTGGATGATTTATATATGGCACAGAGTTGGTACTCTTGTTAAAATAAACCAATGAACACCAATAGAACACAAGCAAAATCTCTTCTGCTAATTTTGCCGGTCAAGAGTTTTCAGTACAAATTATATTAACATGTGTGTCTGGAAATTTACTTTGGATCCTGGCCTTAGCACTAGTTTCATGGGGCATCAAAAACAAATTTTGCTTCCTGTGTAAACATAAATGATGAACTATCAAAGATAAAATGAAAATATAAAAATAATGCTCCTCGCCTGCCATGGGCAACATTTGTACCAGCTCTTTTTCCTTTTGCCAGCCTAACCCAGCCAAGGTAAGTCATAATGGAAATCATCAAATGGTTGAGGGTCATTTGTGATGACCACCTAGACTCATCTCCCAAGTCTCTATCCTAATTTCAACTCTAGATATCACTTGTGAAATTTCAAATTCACTCCTGGATTCTGAGTATACTGACTAATCTTGTTTCCCAGCATTTTTAGGATTTTGGCTAGGTTCTGTCTTTGGCCTTTCATGCTCCTGACTTTCCCTCACCTGATTCTGGCCCCTAAAACCAAACCCTGGCACTAGCCTAATTGACTGACACTTTAACCCTCTATCCCCCAGCAAAGGGGTGAATTGAATGGTATATTGTTGCAGAACTCTGAATTCATATTTTCCTACTGGAAAAGGCATTCCCAATTGATTGAAGGTTCTATTTCTTCTCTGGAACTTTCTCTGGGCAATTATACGGATTCAGAAGCATTGTCAGTACATGAGAGCTGCAGTTAAGTGCTCATTCCTCCAACCTCAGCTAGGCCAAATGGGAAACAATCTTTTGAGTGTTCATCTTTAAGATTAGCTACACCCAAGATTAACCTAAAGATGAGGGGAGGAGAACACTGCTTGATTTATGTCAATGGTTGATATATAGAGTACTGAAGGATAAACTTGGCTAGGTAGAGAGAGTGGGTTGAGGTTCTTAATATATGATCGAAGAACTTGGCTTTAAACTAAAAAGGAAATGTACAAATTTATGTTTTGGTCATAACAAACCATCCATTCACTGGCTGCCTTCCCTCTCAGAATTTTTAGAGATGGGAAAATTCTAAACCAAATATAGAATCCACTCGAGTTTCATGGCTCTAATGTTAGAAAAAAAAAAATCACGCTTTCAAGTGTCTGATTATATAGCTCTGAAAAAGACCGTATTCTAGTTGAAGAGGTTAAGGCTTTGAATTGAACTCTCATGAGCCCTGGTCAACCAATAATTCTCTTACACCTTAAAGCAAGTATTCAGTGACTTGAAGATAAATCAGAACTGCATGCACTACACCCCTCTCCTGCCCTCTCCCATAACCTTCCAATAGGAAAAAGAAGAAAATTATAGCCAGGGGGGATTTCCATTTGCCAAGCCCCAAACATCAGCAAGACAGAGTTGCTGAAGACATTTTGTGAAACACCAAATACCATTTGTTCTCCCAGCCTCCAGGGAATGGATTACTTAAAACCACTCCAGGCGTGGAACGATAAAAATGTCTCCAACAATTCGATTATGCTGCATCCAACTCTTGGATGTCATTCACATCTCGGAGAACAGGGTACCCAATAAAGAGAGAAGGACATATGAACCCCTCAATTTCAGCCTCTGCCTGAGCATGCAGCCCTGTGTGGGTTCAGAGTTCTGAGGGTGAAGAGAAGGTCATCTTTGCCTAGCCTATTGGGTAAATTCTAAACAAATGATCAACAAATTCAATCTACTATTTTGTAGCAGAGAGCCAGGCTTTCCACCATTCCCAAAGCTAGAGTGTCCCAATTAGCATATTTCATTAGTAAATCTTCCTGTGTTTGACACAAAGTGAGTATGACAAGCAGAAAAAAAATAATCCATGACTACTATTTTTGTTCAGGATTCTTTAGTTGATAAACATAAGAACTGCTTAATTTCCAATCCCTGCTTGCCCATAACTTTGGTCATGAGTATCAGAGATTTGGCTAATCTGAAATGAGAACACAGATCTCTACTCTCTGCTATGAATGGCAGAGTTAAAACTACCCTCTTTGAGCTGAGAATACTTAGCAACATACTGGATGAGACAATAAAAATGGAAAAACCTAGAAATATGTACATCCAAGCGAAAATCACTTCTCAAAATGATCATCTTCAGCAACTCATTTACTTTCTTTATCTTCAGAGAAAGTTCACAAAGAAAATTTGAAATGCAGTTCCATCATACTGTAGCTATTCTTTGTTTTTTTGACCCAAAGCAGCAATACTCAGTTTGACTGTTTTCAAAAATAACCCTGACAAGATGAATATTACTATAGTAATAATAATCTCCTTGATGTGCTAAAAGCTCTGAAGACAATCCCTGGGAAAAAACTCTGCAACTGTATCGAACAACAGCACCATGATTAGAATGGACCCAAGCCCTCTAAAAGTGAATGCTTTCAAGAGGGTGACATTTATTTGACTACAGAGCTGTGATATAGAGAAGGCAATGGCACCCCACTCCAGTACTCTTGCCTGGAAAATCCCAAGGATGGAGGAGCCTGGTGGGCTGCAGTCCATGGGGTTGCTAAGAGTCGGACACAACTGAGCGACTTCACTTTCACGCACTGGAGAAGGAAATGGCAACCCACCCCAGTGTTCTTGCCTGGAGAATCCCAGGGGCAGGAGAGCCTGGTGGGCTGCCATCTATGGGGTTGCACAGAGTCGGACACGACTGAAGTGACTTAGCAGCAGTGATACACTTGCTCACAACTCAGACACAGGACACTTCAGTCATACTTCATCGAAGTCATCCTTCATTGAGTCGGAAGGGACAATACAGTTCAATTGATACGGCTGAGCTTAGGCTTTGAATGGAGAGCCATTGCCACCAGCCAATGTCACCACCATTTCTGCTACCTGAGGTCCTTCTTGAAGATGAAAATTATCTTGGCATTGTAAGTGTCGCATGCACCAGGAAAAGTAAAAAATTATCTAACACACTGGAAGATGCTTGTCGGTTTGTCCATTAGCACCCATTGGGGTGCTTGGGCCCTGGGGAGCCAGGGTGGAGGCCAAGCGATCAGAAATGTGGTGGACAGTTGTTAACATGAGCAATGGAGGCGGAAACAGGACAGAGGATGCTGGAGGTGGCAGGAAGGCTCCCAAAGAAGGGCTGATGGGGCACCAAAGAGCTATATTTCCTGTTGCACATTGTTTATTTTGGTTAAGCTTCGTAATGCTCATTCTCAGGAAGATCAAAGGTCACACAGATATTGTTTGATTTTTTTCTTTAAGAATGCTGAAGGTAATTCAAGATGAGACTTTATTACCCCCTAAACTTAATTTGCTATGTAGATTATGTAAATATGGCTCAGTATTATACGAAATATTTCTTTTGAGAATTTCACAATGATGTACAAACTCATTTCCAAGCATATCCTACTTGTGAGTGGTACAGCCTCATGGCTGAAAGTACAGCCTTCAAAGTAGACCATTAGAATCATGCCTCTGCTACTTGTTATCTGTGTAACTTTGGAAAACTTACTTAACTTCTCTGAGCTTCAGCTGCCTCATTTGTAACATGAGAATAATGGTAATTACTTTATATGAGTAAAATGAGATACCAGTAAGGGAGACAGAAGTCATGTCAGTTATAAGTAGTCAATAAATCATGACTCAGTAATATCTCATTATTTATTATTTCCACTTTTACAGTCAGAAGTCCAGGCCCAGGAAATGTAAATCACTACCCACTCACCATAGTGCTAGACAGAACTAAGGTTAGTTCTCTTTTATTCCTTTAGTATTGCTTATGTTAAAATCTGAGACTGACTCCAAGGGATCTCCTGCATAAAAGTAATGCTTGCTAAAAATATTTTGATATCATATAAGGCCTTTTCCATGATAAGCACAGTAATAGCCAACTTTATTCTAGATGCTGGCCTGAGAAAGATATCACTTATTCTCCCCAAATCCTAGGATATACATTACCACCCTCATTTACAGGTGAGAAAACTAAGGCTTACAGAGGTTCACTAGTTTGCTTGAGGTTCATACAGCTAGAATATCCGAGTAAGAATTTAAACCCAGATTCATTCACAGCAAAATGGCTACACATAATATTAGAAAGTAATTCCACAATACTGTTTGTTTTCAAATGATCCCAAAATTACCCATGTTAAAAATGGAACTTTGTAAAATATACACAGCATTCTACTCTGAGTCCATTCTTCACAATCTACGATAGAAAAACACACTTTGTAGGCGGTTAAAAACTGAGAGCTGTACTTGGGACACAGCTCTTGAATCCTGGTTGGGTCTGGTTTTCTCCTGGCATATATCTAGGGCGAAGGTTAGCTTGGCCACGGTCTGTGCTGCTGGTGGCATTCTTTTCTGGGCAGCAGCCACACAAACTACTCGAGGAATATGACTGGAATTAGGCTCTGTGCCGTCACACTGTCCTTACATATTGTTTTGACATGTCACATGCTGTCTGTGCTTGGACACTAACAGAGACCTGTCAAATTACATGCACAAAGCAACATTCAGTCTCCCTTCCTGCCTTCCTGCCTTCCTGCCTTCCTTCCTCCCTTCACTTATTCCAGGAAGGATTTTTTTTCCTTTCAAATTCTCTGGGGAGCAGCTCTGATTCACCAGTGTATGCTCTGGAGACAGAGCTATCTCCTCATAGGATTCCTATTTGGGGCAGAATAAGACCTCCGCTTTATGTTAACTGCAGGATACAAGGTAACCACAGATTTTTTTTTTTTTTTTTTTCTGTTTGTAGTCATGACAATTTCACCCTTTAACACTTAACTCACACTTGACTTTCTCCAGCAATCTTCCCTGATGTCCCCCTGCTCGGTAAATACCCAGCCTTCGTGCTCCATATCATTATCCTTTCCACTCAGTATTAAAATGATTGTTTTTAAAGCCTGTCGCCCTCTCCAGACTGAACTTGCAGACAGAGAACACGTCTTACTTGAGGTGGGTACTCAAGCCTTATGCACGAGTATGGAGTCACAGCCGGATCTACTATGATGGGCTGGACATTTAGACACTTCAGTGGGTTGGTGTGGGTGGATATTCGCCATTCAACACTCTTAATATCACGTCTGGCCTTATTTCAGTACTCAGCATAATCGCAACATCATGCACATGGCAGGTACTCAGGACATGCATGTCGACTTAGTGACTGATTTATCGACTGAACGAATAGGCACCAGGCATGGGCATTATCAGAAGATTACTGACAACCGGACATGTCACTAAAGGCACCGATCCTCAGGCAACATTCTTAACAAGCAAGAGCAGACCCCAGAGACAGAGCCGCTCTACAAGGAAGATGCTCTTGCCACCGGACGCCTCAAGGGAACCCTCAGGAGGTCTTCAGAGGCATCTGTCAGGGCCACTGCTGTCTTTGGGGTCTTGATTCTGTCCTGACACAAGCACAATGGTAACCAGAGCATGGTGACTGAGCTCCGTGGTGTCTGGGGACTCTGGGTGGGGAGGACCGCGGCCCTTACCTGTCTGTGCTGCTGGGAGACTTGGTACCCCAGTCCCGTGATAGGCTGATTCTGCATCTTCTGCAGGAGGATCTTTTGCTGCAGTGGTAATGGGGCCCTCAGCAAGGGCTGGTTCGAGAGAGGCTGGGTGGGTTGGGCCGCTGGCTGCTGCGCTTGTGGCTGCTGCTGCTGCTGCTGCTGTGGCTGTGGCTGCTGCTGCTGTTGTGGTTGCTGCTGTTGTTGTGGCTGCTGCTGCTGCTGTTGTGGTTGAACCGTGATGGAGCTCTGCTGCGGCTGCTGCTGGGTGTAATGCAAGAGTGAAGGCTTGCTCTGGGAAGGCAACACGGAAGGCATCTGCTGGTTGGCTTGATCCGAGTTAAAATGGAACAAAGGCTTGGTGCTGCCATGCCGGGGCTCCATGGCCGGGTGCGGGTTGTTCAGAAAGCTCCGGCTGAGGTCCTGTGGCTTGGGCTGCAGGAGCACGTCCAGCGGCCCTCCCTGGGCCGAGGGGCTGGCCTTGAACAGGTAGTTCGCCATGACCTTCGACTGGTTGCTGCCGCCCGTGACCCCCGGCATGGGGGTGCTCTGGGGGCTGAACGGCTGCTGGCCGAAAGAGGGGCTAGGGATTTTCTCCTGCCCGAAGGGGCCTGGGGAGGGCCCTGCCGAGGAAGGCAAGGCTGGCCAGCTAGTGGGCTGGTGCTGCTGCTGTTGCTGGTGCATCCGGACATGCTGCTGCCGGTTGGCAGCAATCTGTTTGAGCTGCTGGGCGTGGGATACTTCCTGCCAGCTGGGCAGGGCCCGGGCCGCTCCGGTGGCTGGCGGGGGCTGCGCCTGGCTCTGGGGGACTGAAGGGATCGGGGATGAAGCGGAGAGGCCTGAACTGGCCATGGAGAATGCGGGTCCCGCGGATGAGGGCCTCAACTGCGGGGAGCCCGAAGGGCCCTGGGTCAGGCCAGGGGAGTATTCGCTTTTGATCACCGTCTTCTCTAGGGGCAAGGATGGCCGGGGAGTGCTCCTCTGGCTCTGCTGACCCAGGTCAATGTTAAACGGGTCATCCTGCTTTATGGTGGCATTGATCATGTTCTCCAGCTCAAGGTCACTCATGGGAGGCACAGATATGTTGGTCAGTTCGTTAAACAGCTCCTGTAGCTCGGGATCCATCAGCTGCTCCCCGGGATCATCTCCGTACCTGTTAGAGAAAATATTCTCCTGGGTCACTTGACCATCCACGTGCTTGCTGCAAGAGAGCGTCTCTCCAGGTTCCTTCTTCACTTCCTTTAAGCCCATGTTGAACAGACCATTTCCAGGAGAGTGTGTAGGAGGGGGCGGCAGCGCAGCAGTCTTTCTCAAGGGTACTTGGCTCATGGGCAAGGTCCCCGACATCATCTGACTTTGTCCATTATTTACTGGGAGGCCCCCTGGTCCTGCAGCGAGATTTTCGCCGACACGGATTCTTTTGATATCAAGGAACGAGTTGTCGACGAAGCCATTGGGCCTCTTGCTGTTGGCAGGAGACAGGTTAACGATCTGTTTTCTTTTCAAGGAACCCTGGAGCTGAAAGACAGATGGGGAATAGAAAAAAAAAACAGAGCATGAGATATTAATCCAGATATGCGTGTAGTCAAAAGAGACAGAATATTTGAATGTTCTTTCATTTACACATGTGCAGGATGAATTCAAAAAAGAAAAGCACAAATGCAGCCCAGTCTGGAAGATAAGGAAACTTAACAGTAGCACAGACAGAACAAAATGTTTCTGGAGGAGTAGGTCAATGAAAGGTGGGAGGTCACAGAGGTTCCCATGATTGGTACCCTGGTCAGTGGACGAAGAATCCATCACATGTCATCGGGAGTTATTGATAATACCTATGGTTAATCACCAGAGTGGTGCTATTTTTTGCAACAGGCCAAACTATTCCAATGCATGCACACACAACCCACACAGACGCAGGCCACTGGACTGAGCATAATTTTGACCAAGATGGGAAACAGCGCAGAGTCTAAAGCTAAAACTCAATTTTCAGTTTCTTTTGCAGAGATTCAATCCCTTCACCACTCTTATCCTCTAAGTGAGTAGGTAGAATGTTTGCCTTGTCTAAGGAGACATTCCCTCTGTTGTTTAATTAGTTTTCTTCCTATGATTCTGCGGCTTTGCATTCAAACCCCTGTAGCAACACTGTGTGGGTGCATGGAATCTACGGTATTATCACTTATCATCTGAGACCCTCTAAGCACAGATTTTCCTGGGGATTCATTTTTCATGTGGCCTGTCTCTAAGACTTTTAGCCAAAACCGAGGTGTAGAGAGGCAGTACTACATGATGGTTAAGTACTCAGGCTCTGGAACTGGTTAAGGTGAGCTCAGATTCCAATCTGTCACTGAGCTCTCGACTTCTCCAAGCCTCAATTTCCTTACCTGGAAAATGGGCACAATAGCACTTAACTCATAGAAAGTCATGAGACACTGGTTATCTAATTTTACATATGGTATTGTATATGTTTCAATGCTACTCTCTCCATTCGTCCTCCCCTCTCCTCCCCACTCTGTGTCCACAAGCTTGTACAGGGAACTCAAATCCAGTGCTCTGTGACAACCCAGAGGGGTGGGATGGGGTGGGAGGTGGGAGGGAGGTTTACAAGGGAGGGGACATACATATACCTATGGCTGATTCAAATTGGTGTACGGCAGAAACCAACAGAATAGCGCAAAGCAATTATTCTCCAATTTAAAATAAATAAATTTAAACAAAAAACCAAAACGATTACAAAAAAAGAAAGACATGAGACATGCAAATATTTAGCACAGGGCTTACCAAAATAAGAACTCAATAGAATAAGTATATTTTATAAAAAATATGGCTTATTATATTCTCAAAGAGGAGCATCTCTCTAAACAGCAACAAAATATTAAAGGACTTCAGTTACTCATTCAGTGATTAGACTGTATTCCATTAACTTCAGAGATTATATAGAGAGATTTAAGAACCATACTGTCACACCAGAAAATTAATAAGAAACATAAAACATACACCGTTGATCTTGAGATGCTTGTTGCTTTGCCTCTAAAGCGGGAGGCTACATGTAGGAAAATGTGGCTTTCCCAGTGCAGTTGAACCATGTCAATTATTTATGTTTGCTCAGGATAACCAGAAATTACCTGAGGCAGAAGGACATTTCCCAGATACAAAATTCTGTCACTTCTCCCGTTCTCCCTTTTCTCTTACCATCACTCCCCCACTGTCCTGAAGATTTCCAGGTAACTTAATTAGAAAGTGAAATTAATATAGCTGAGCACCTATTACTTTGGCCACCTGATGCAAAGAGCTGACTCATTTGAAAAGACCCCAATGCTGGGAAAGATTGAAGCGGGGAGGAGAAGGGGATGACAGAGGATGAGATGGTTGGATGGCGTCACTTACTGGATGGACATGAATCTGAGTAAACTCCAGGAGTTGGTGATGGACCGGGAGGCCTGGTGTGCTGCAGTCCATGGGGTTGCGGAGTTGGACGTGACTGAGCGACTGAACTGAACTGGGTATTTCAAAAGCGTGTGTCATTTCCACTATTTGATGCTAGAGTCAGCTTGTTTAGGGGTAGGATTTGCCTTGTGTAAGAGGGAGGGGGCAGTGAGTACACAGACATCCTGAATTTCTGGTCACATGATGAGGAACCGGAGAACGGCGGGGATACGGTCTAGGACTGAATGTGAACAATATGTTTCTTGTCATGTAGTTCAACAATACCTGTTTCATTAACCCATTACCTGTGGTTTTGCCCCCTCGTAAGTGTATATAATTACGGTGGATGTACCATGTTGGTATAACCAGTGTTTATTTTTTACCATTGCTAATGAGTAATCAGGAAAAGGAACCTGACCCAAGCTGGGCTAATCATTCCTTCCAGGAAGATTTTGAAATTGGAGAAAGTGACACTAGGCTCTTTTTGGGTGGCTGCATGGTCATTTATGGGCTTCCCTTATGGCTCAAATGGTAAAGAAACTGCCTGCAATGTGGGAGAGCCAGGTTAGATCCCTAGGTTGGGGAGATCCCCTGGAGGAGGACATGGTAACCCACTCCAGTATTCTTGTCTGGAGAATTCCATGGACAGAGGAGCCTGGCAGGCTACAGTTCATGGGGTCACAAAGAGTTGAACATGGTTGAGCAACTAACACTCTTAACACACAGTCATTTATAAAACTGTGTGAAGTGTTGTATCATTAAACCAACCAGAGCCACAGAGGAAGAAAGTCTGTAGAAAGAGAATGATGTAGAGAGAAAGGACACAAATTTTGAGAGCATCTGAGGGCCTGATTTCAAGGCCACCTCTACCACTCTCCTTGTTTTCCTCGATACACTGTGGAATCTTTATAATAAAGTCTCCTTTTTCCTTAAGCTAACATGAGTTGGGCTTCTGTTACTTTCAGCCAAGAGCCCAAACTAATAAGTCCCATGAGATCTAACATTCGGTGATGAGCAGTTTGCAACAAAGGGTAGGGAGCTCTTTGTCCCTGGTTGTGGAGCTCTTATTTCATAAGAGACATCTTTGCTGTCTCTCCATGTTTCCCTGACTCCCAGGGTCATCTCTCCCCGATCGAGGCCAACATTACCACAGGACACTGTCAGTCATCAGAACATTTGGCGCCCACTGCACGTGGTCACTGTCCCCAGGGGGTCAGAAGGAGCACACACCGCAGAGTCAGCCACACTGCCTCAAAAGTGGCCATGCTGATTTATTTCAGCATAAGTTACATTTTGAAGGTTTTTTTTTTTTTCCCACATTGAGTAAAGAACAAACAAAGGAAAACATTCTTTTTCCAGGTTTGGGTTATTGCCTTTGATTTATTTTCCACTGCTTTGAAAAAACCTGTTCATCCAGATTCTCCTACTGCTCAGGCCACTCCCTGGGCAGCTCAGTACATACCCTGGGAAGCAGCTCCAGCACTTTCTCTAAGTTACCAGGATTGGAGAGGCAGTGATAGAATTAGGGGTGGTAGTAGCAGCAGTAGTATAATAACAACAACAACAAAGTCATTTATTGAGGGCTGGTGTGCATGGGCTTAGCATATTAATTATGCTAAATTAAATCTCATTTAATTATCACAAACAACTCTAAGAATCCTTGCGACAACAACTCTGTAAGGTTGATACTGTTTCTACCCTCTCCCCTCCCTTTTACTGGTGACCCAGTTGAGGTTGGGAAACTGAATAACTCTTCAGTTCAGTTCAGTTCAGCCGCTCAGTCATGTCCAACTTTTTGCGACCCCATGAATTGCAGCACGCCAGGCCTCCCTGTCCATCATCAGCTCCCAGAGTTCACTCAGACTCACATCCATCAAATCAGTGATGCCATCCAGCCATCTCATCCTCTGTCGTCCCCTTCTCCTCCTGCCCCTAATCCCTCCCAGCATCAGAGTCTTTTCCAATGAGTCAACTCTCCACATGAGGTGGCCAAAGTACTGGAGTTTCAGCTTTAGCATCATTCCTTCCAAAGAACACCCAGGACTGATCTCCTTCAGAATGGACTGGTTGGATCTCCTTGCGGTCCAAGGGACTCTCGAGTCTTCTCCAATACCACAGTTCAAAAGCATCAATTCTTAGGTGCTCAGCTTTCTTCACAGTCCAACTCTCACATCCATACATGACTACTGGAAAAACCATAGCCTTGACTAGATGGACTTTTGTTAGGGTCACACACAAATACTAAGCAATAAAGCCTAGAATCAAACCAAGCATTCCCATCATAGAGCCTGTGCTGGGTAGTAAATGGTACCCAGGCCCTGAAGAGGGAAGTGGTGCCCACACACAGGTATTGAGGACACTGGCCCAGGGTCTAGTCCTGATTCAGGCATTAATTTGTTTTGCTATTTTAGGTAGCAAATTTTCTCTTCTATGGACCATAGTTCCCTCCTTTATAAATAAGGTTATCTCTGAGAATGCTTTCCCAACTGAACCCAGAATTGTGTTTTTAGGCACATGTAACATGGTGTAAGGAGAAGGCAATGGCACCCCACTCCAGTACTCTTGCCTGGAAAATCCCATGGATGGAGGAGCCTGGAAGGCTACAGTCCATGGGGTCGCTGAGGGTCAGACACGACTGAGCGACTTCCCTTTCACTTTTCACTTTCATGCATTGGAGAAGGAAATGGCAACCCACTCCAGTGTTCTTGCCTGGAGAATCCCAGGGATGGGGGAGCCTCGTGGGCTGCCGTCTATGGGGTCGCACAGAATCGGACACAACTGAAGTGACTTAGCAGCAGCAGTAACATGGTGTAAGGTCTCCACCAAGCATAGCTGGATGGATGACTTAAGCTGGGGAATAGAAGTCTTCCCCAGTGACATGTAGAAGACATTTCTATGGATAAAGAGATTCCACTAGGACTTTATCAGGCATGACCCTTAACCAAGAGAATTGGGAGATAGTCTATGTCCTGCCTTGTAGAAGCTTCTCGTCACAGTTATGTCATCAAGGCCCAATGAATGCATAGAGGTGGTGGCACAATACAATCTCAGGGATTCTCAAAGCTCAGTCTTTGGTCTGAAATATTTTCTTTGTTGGACTAAAATGCCTCTGTCAGATATCTGGCTTGGAATGATGACATAGAGTCTCAAAAAGCTCTGTGACAAAATGCAAATATTCTAGGAGTAGAGAAGGATCACAGAGAGTCATATCATGAAGAAATAGTAAGAAATAGTTTGTTAGAAAAATTCAGTGCCGCCTCATCAGGCCAGGAATGGTCCTAAGGGAATGAGACTCAATCAGAAGAGTGAAGACATGGGTTTACATTGAGAAAGATGGTGGCTGGACTAAGGAACTTGCGAGCTCCAACAGTGTAGACCTTCAGGTGGCTGGGAAGATGGGGGCGGGGGGAGGTAGAGGCAGGGTATATCCTGAAGGCCAGAGAGGCCAGACAATTTTCAGAAAGCAGTTACCAGTGTTGAGAAGGTAGAGGAAAGAAGTTCCAAAACAAATCTGTCAGTCAGGATGATGCACCCCTTAAACCCTGGGTAGGTCCAAGGCCA
This sequence comes from Bos indicus, assembly GCF_029378745.1. Classification (NCBI taxonomy): domain Eukaryota; kingdom Metazoa; phylum Chordata; class Mammalia; order Artiodactyla; family Bovidae; genus Bos; species Bos indicus. Next base: position 14,529,450 of record NC_091774.1, on the reverse strand, counting down.
AGGGACGACAGTAGTCTTAGGGACCCATGAAAATAATTTAAGATGGAAGACAAATTGAACTTTTAGGTTGAGAAAATGTTTTAATACATAATACGTTGTGTTGTCTTAAGTCGTGTCCAACTCTTTAAGACCCCATGAACTGCAACCCGCCAGGCTCCTCTGGAATTCTCCAGGCAAGAATACTGGAGTAGGATGCAATGCCCTCCTCCAGGGGGTCTTCCTGACCCAGGGATCAAACCCATGTCTCTTGCATCTCCTTCACTGGCAGGCGGGTTCTTTACCACTGCACCACCTGGGAAGCCTTAGTAAAATCTTTATCTTAATGTTAACACAGTTATAAAATATCATTTTTAAGATTTTTATAAGGAAGAAGGGCCTTCGAAAGCAAGACTGTCCAAGGCCCCCCAGAGGCGCTCCCCTGAGAACTACCGCATTCTGAATGTTTATTTCAAGGCAGATGCTCTTCAAAGAAGAGTTGTGTAGAGTCCCATGTAATCGTCTCCCAGCTTTCTGCACATGTGTTCTGATCTTCGTCTTAGAAGTGAAGAAACGGCCACTCCTAACTTTAAGATCACGTAGCGAATAATATGGAGGCGGGTGGCCAACCTGGTCTGGTTCCAAATTCCTCCTCCTTAATCAGTAACTAGACTGTTCACTTTTCCTTTCGGCCTTTCATTCGCCACATGCCAACCTTGTTCTCAACGCTGGGCACGCAGAGAGCCAGGACAAAGGGGTGATAGAACGGAGACGCATGGCAGGCACAGGGCACGGGTGAGGGCATTTGGGGCTCAGAGGGATGGACACGACAGAGAACGGTGTCGCCACTGGTTGGAGGTTTACAGTGAAAGCTCAGAACATCGCCCTCGAGGCTCCGACAGAAGGAAGGGAGGAGACAAAGGGTCACTCGGTCAGTCAGAAAGATTTACTGAGCATGCAGAGAGGGTTCTGAACCATCCCCTATCCAGTGATCTCTGGCAAGAGAGAAAATATGCAGATGACGAAGCTTGTGGCAGCATGTAAAGGCATCAAGCGAATGCTACATTCCAACGTTTATATTTTTCTAGGTGGACTGAGAGGCACGTTTTTGTTTTGCACAATAAACCTGCACCCCAAAATTACTATGTTTGATGTGTGAGATGATGCATACAATCTCCCCCTTTCACTAGCCATCCAAGGAAGGGACTTCTTTTGGAAAGGATTTCAACGCAGCAAGTCTTGTCTGGTTTGCATGCAGAACTCACCCTACTTCCGTTTGCTGAGATCCAGTAGCCTGTTCCCTTTCACTCTCATCCTTGTTCTGACTCTTCTACTTGAACACCTCGATGCTATTTGAGGCCTGCGGTCTCTACCGGGCCTGCCTGCCTGAGACACGGTGGCCTGCCTGCCCTGAGGGCTTCGGATGGAGGTGCCGAGAAGCAAATGGCCAAGAAAAAACTAAAGGTGGAATGGGGGCTGCAGGCCCCTGATAAACTCGCCTTTTTGAACAGCTGTGTTCTTCTCTTTCAAAGGACTCGAAACATAAACTTCCTGGAGGGATTTAAGAATGCCATGATTGCACAATCCTCGGGTTTCTGTTTCTTTCCCTGCCCCCATCCCTTTCCACAAAATAAATGCATTCTTTGTCTCCTGTGCTGCCCTGGAAACAGGGAATACACTACACAAAGGTAACAATTCAGTCCATAGGTCACAATTTTTTTTTTCCTTAAGTAGATTTCTGTCTTTTTCGACAAGAAATAAATGCGAGAACTAAATTTACCACTGCCTAGGTCCTTACGTAGGTATCTTGGTGCCATCACCGGTAAACTTTGCTCAGGCCATTTTACTCATGGCTGATGAGATATAGGGTTGAGGGTAGATAACATGAGAAGGGGGCTTCCCTCATAGCTCAGTTGGTAAAGAATCTGCCCGCAATGCGGGATTCCCGGGTTCAGTTCCTGGGTTGGGAAGATCTCCTGGAGAAGGAAATTGCAAGCCACTCCAGTATTCTTGCCTGGTAAACCCCATGGACAGAGGAGCCTGGCGGGCTACAGTCCATGGGGTTGTAAGAGTTGGACAAGACTTAGCGACTAAACCACCACCACCATCATGAGATCCACCTCCACCCCAATAATTTATGACTCTTGATTTGATTCTTGAAGCAAAAATGTTTGAGATCCTGAAACAGTCAGTTCCAGCTCATCCCAGTACTTGAAGGTAAGACTGGTTCTTCCCTGGCTCTCCTGCCCCTACAAAAATGAGATAGGGTTTTAAAGCCTTCTGCTGAAGACATCAAAAAGCTCCTAGTTCTCACCTGGATGTTGAAGACCTTTGAGCTTCTCCTTTAGTGCTTTCCTGTATTGCGAGGTATTGTTTTATGTCCATATAGTAATAAGATTTGCCCAGCTAGATTTCAAGCTCTTTGAGTGCAGACACGGTGTCTTATGGCTTCCCAGGTGGCACCCATGATAAAGAACCTGGCTGCCTATGCAGGAGACTAAGAGACACGGGTTCTATCCCTGGGTTGGGAAGATTCCCCTGGAGGAGGGCATAGCAACCCCCCCAGTATTCCTGCCTGGAGAATCCCATGGACAGAGGAGCCTGACAGCCCACAGACCCTACAGGGTCGCAAAGAGTCGGACACGACTGAAGTGACTTAGCACTTGCACACATTTGACTGGTTCCTTTTAGTCCTAACCACAGCGCTGGGCATATTACAGGTGTTCAAAGAGTAGTTTGTTGGATGATCTCAGTACTTGGGAAGTTGGACCCTTCTAACTGCTGAGCAGTAAAACAATGGTAAGAAGGCTGTGGTAATTATTTTATTATTTTATTAACCAATAACTAAATTAAGCAATTTAGTGGTTCCAGTAGAGTTGTGCTTTAGCAATCACTTTCCTCTGAACCCTGAAGTCCAGGAATAAGAAGCCCTGAGAACCGGAACCGTGTTATCATCCACATAAACCAAATGTGAAGCGGCGTGTGAAGCTTCATGATGGATTCCACGGGGTGCTGAGCCTCCTGAGTGGATGCCAAAGCTTGCATGTAATTCTTGACTCCTTCTTGACTCCCTGCCCCATGTGAATGAAACCACTGCTGCTCAAAGAAGTTGGGCATGCTTCCTATATGATTTTCAGGAATTTCCATTTTTACTCCTTCAGAATAAAGCTTTTTTTTGGGGGGGGGGATGAGGTGGAAGGTGTCAGAGAAGGCATGTTAGATCTCTATGGAAAAGTTATTCCGTAACTTTGTTCCCTTAGGTCTGGACTCTAAGAAATGTGACTACTTAAGTCAATAAAACAGTTTTGTTTCTTTTTAATGAAACCAAAGATAAACTTTTCTGTAGATACCAGAGAAGTGCAAATTCAGGATCTTTGTAGAGAAAACAAGTCAACACAGTGTGCTTCTAAAGATGGTAAATGCCAAAGAGTCCCACATTCAAAACTTCTTTAATGCTTCTCCCTCCCCTTGTATTGTCATGGCTACTTATAAAAGAGTAACCAGAAGAGCTGGAGATTTCCTCAGAAACATACTCCTCATTACAGGGCAGAGGAAAGGTGTTTCATTATGGCATTTTTCCGTTTGCACACTTCTATCCCTTGTCCTTAGAGAATGTTCCAAGTTTATCATCAATTCATAAAACATTCACAGAGGGAAGAGAGATGAGAAATAGGTTCTCTGAGGCAACTCAGAGATGTAGATGTCTCGGTTTTTTTTTTCCTTTTAATTGAAATATAGTTGATTTACAATGCTGTATTAGTTTTAGGTATACAGCAAAGTGATTCAATTATGCATACATATGTATCTATTCTTTTGCAGATCCTTCCCATTGTGGGTTATTGCAAGATGCTGAATGTTGTTTCCTGTGCTATACAGTAGCTCTTTGTTATTTACCTCTTTTATATTCAGTATTGTGTATATGTTAATTCCAAACTCCTAATTTATCCCTCTCCTCTTTCCTTTTGGTAGTCATGAATTTATTTTCTATGTCTGTGAGTTTATTTCTGCTTTGTAAATAAGTTTATTTGTATTATTTTTTTCAGATTCCACATATAAGTGATATATGATATGTCAGACATCCTGTTTTATCTAGGTGAATAGGAGGCTGTGCGATCTCAAAAGAGGATGAATTCAGCTGCTAGTGAGCCTGGGATACGAAGGCTGCTCCCCTCCTAATCACTGAGCATGAACCAGGCACTTCTCTCACTGTAGGATGGGAGTTTAGGACGATCAGGGACCTTGTAAGAAAGCACCAGCAGTGCTCCCAGCGCAGGACAGCACTCCATCACTGGTGGCTCTTTTCCAGGAGAAAAGACAGAACTTGAGTCTGAGCCTGTGAGATGCTTCCTGCTGTCCTGACTGTTACATGCCAGGCATATGCTAGATAAAGGCAAACTGAAGGCAACAAGATCTTTTCCTCATGTGTAAAACAGCATTTGTTTACTCATCCATTCAACAGATATTTACTTAGCATTCAACATCTATTTACAAGTAGATGTTCTGTGAGGCTACGAGTGTCTTAGGGTTGTTATTTAGAGCACAAAGAGCCTGCAAAATTGGTCTTGGAACACAGTGCTCAATAAATGTGAGAGCTGATAAAACAAACAAATGAAAAGGAAGGTACTAGTCTGTCTGGAAATAAAATGGAAAGTAACAGTGCCATGTGATGGTTGCTCTGCAGAGGGGAGCATGGGATTACAGCTGTGGAGGGGAGTGGCCTTTGCTTGGAAAGATAGGAAGGAGTCCCTCTCCCTTCTAAGGAAATGCCCCCCGATATGCAAATAATTGTTGGACAACATTCTGCTATACTGCTAGGACGGTGTCAACAAAACTTGTTGTCTAGCAAGAGGGGAATGTTGAAATGAAATTAGAAAGTTCAAGGTAGAAGTATTCTGCCATAAAGAAGGCTGAGAGCTGAAGAATTGATACTTTCGAACTGTGGTATTGGAGAAGACTCTTCAGAGTCCCTTGGACAGTAAGGAGATCAAACCAGTCCATCCTAAAGGAGATCAACCCTGAATATTCTTTGGAAGTACTGACAGTTAAGCTGAAGCTCCAATACTTTGGCCCCCTGATGAGAAGAACGACTCATCTTCTTGGATGAAAAGACCCTGATGCTGGGGAAGATGGAAGGTGGGAGGAGAAGGGGACAGCAGAGGATGAGATGGTTGGATGGTATCACTGACTCGATGGACATGAGTTTGAGCAAGTTCCAGGAGACAGTGAAGGACAGGGAAGCCTGGCGTGCTGTAGTCCATGGGGTCGCAAAGAGTCGGACACAACTGAGCGACTGAACAACGAATTCTACCATATTGTCTACTAGCTTAAGCAGTGTCACTCCAGATCCACTCAGCAGTAACCAGTGTGACTGGTGACTATCTCCTTGGTCATTCTGACTAGTTGCTACAGTTGTCACAGAGTAGGGCCCTGCGGGGCCACCTTTCAGAGATGGATCCTCTGAGTTTGACAGAAAATGAACAGAAGGGTCTATAAAAGCCTGAAAAACCCAACCACTTTGTGCATGAAACACTTTAATCATGACTCATTTTTTGCCCAAAATATATTGAAGCAAAAACCAAAGCAAATGTTTCATCAAAATGTTGACAGTACCCTGGAAATCTCTAAATGTCCTCCTCAGCAGAATGTACAATGTATTAAGTACCATCAGTCAAGAGGCTACTCTCCTCCTCAGCTGGAGGGCCCACTCTGGAAGCTTTCACTCTAAGGGTCCGAGATCAAGGTCAGTGCATCTGCCCTGTGAGGCCCCCCGTTCTGGTCTCCCTCATGTTCTTTCTTCCTGCTTTAATGATTTTAGCACGATCTGTCTAATATTGTCTTTGGTCACTGATTCAGGTCTGCCTGTCTTTCCACTTCCTAGTGACTCCAATAAGTCCGTGGAAGAGACAGCATTTGTCCATCTCATGTGCTCACATGAGCTCAGTCCAGCACTAGCTCCAACTCGCTGGTGGATGATTTGACTTACTGGGCAGCCAGCGATCTGGGAACACTCGATGAGCCAGTTTACGGGACGGCCATGAGTCTCTGCCATTGGCCGTGAGCCACGCTCCCTTCATAAACTATAGGACTGATTCTTGGCGGCTCTCTGACCAATGGTGGGGCTGCTGGGCGCTGGGCCGAGAAGTACTGGAGTGAGAGGAGAGGCACGGGTGTTCTCAGAGCGTGCTCTTCTTTCCTTATGCTGGTGGCAACTGGACTCATTCCAGAGCGCTTGCTGGTGTGAACGTCAGGAACACCCCCAGGTGGCAGAGAGCGAGCCCTCATACCATCCCAGAGCTGTCGGTTGATTCATTATTTGGGGATTAAACCTGGATACTGGAAAGCTCCCCCCTTTTTGTAAAATAATAATAATCATAAAACCCTCAGCAACTCCTAATTCCAGGAGGCGTTTCTCTCTTATCCTCAGTGGTTTGTCCGACTTTCGTAGCTACTAAGCTTCCCTATTCCCCTCAGTCTCCTTGTCTTCGACCACGGTCTTCCTCCTTCCCCAGGCCCCCTCTGCTTTAGGCACAGTGTTAGTTACCCACTTGCTGAGAATCTGACCCCACATTTTGCGTCTCCCCACATAACTGCCTCTATCCCCCACACGAATGCCACGATCCCAGTGTGCTCTCACAGCAAGGAGATGGATGTCCCTCTCACGCCTACGCTCCAGCCATATTGCTTTCTAACGATTTCCCCAAACATAAAAGGTGCCTTCAGCTTCAGGTCTTCAGTGTGTAATGTTCTGGAACTCTCTATTCTCTCTACCTCTTTCCTTTCTTCCCATAGCTAGCTCCTTCTTTTCCTCCATGGTGACCCCAGCAGAGGTTTTCCATGACCACTGACCTAAAATACGCCCTCAGAGTTCTCTTCCATCTCAACCTCTTGATTGTTCCCTCTACAGTGCTTATTGCAATTCTGGAAGACTGGTGTTCATTTGGTTCCATTTTTTTAGTTCATCTCCCATGTTATAACGTGCCCCAGAGAGGGAGGCTTGGTGTCTTGGTGACCACTGTACTTCATGTCTGTCTTGTTGACCACTGAACTGCATCTCTAGTGTAATGCAAACCAATAGGAGATAAAAAAAAAATTGTTTAAAGTAAGTGAAAATGTCTAGAAGGAAACACTTCAAGATTCTGAAGTACTTTCTGGTTGGCAGGATGATGATTTTTCCCTCCCACTTTCTCACGTGAATGTGTCTCCTAATTTTTCTACATACAGCATCTATATTACCTATGGAATTAGGACTGAAGTGAACGTGTTATTCAGGAGGGCTGCCCTTGCTAAATAACCACCCTTAACGAGTACTTGGTAGGGCGCTTGCTTCTGATGGCAGGACGTCCCATCTCCCTGGGCCCCAAGCAGACTGGATCAGGGTGGCCATTTGATTCAAGCTGAACCATGTTAATGATTATTTTAGTAATCGGAAATTGAAACAAGACCTTCTCAACAGTCTGTGCACTTGAAATGGGAGAGGCAGAGGGCTGCCCGTACAGGAATCATTCTCAGTTGTGGACAATGAGCGGCAGAGAAAGCAAGTCTATGGAGATTGGAGAATGAGACCGATGCCCGGGATAGTCAGGATGAGAGACCATGCAGAAAGAGAGGAGGAGGGGGAAGAAGTGGGGGAGAGACAGACAGACGAGATTCCTGAAGCTTTCCAATTCCTGGTTCTAGCCCTTTGGGAGACTCGGTTGTATTTCCCATAGTTGAGACACCCTGTAACCTTCCAATAAATCTCCCCCCAGCCACACACCTACACCTTATCTTCCCCCTTTTGATACTTTAAAAGGCCTTCTGTTACTGACAACAAATGATTCTCAACTAAAACAAAGATGTAATAAAACCAATAATTATGTTCCAGTTAGAGTTTTCATAAGGTAAATGCACTTTTTGTTTTTGATTGATTAACATTGAAAAGCTGAGCAGAGGCTAAATGCACACATTTACTTTGGTTTCTCTTTCAACTTTCCACGTGTGGTCATTAACCCAGCTCTTCCACAGCCTTTATGAAAGGCGAGCATTATGAATTAAGAATGAGGGCGGCCATTCCATGACAACAGCATTCTAACAGGGTTCCCATTGTCTGCACAGAGCTCGACAGGGCCTAACCCAGGGGAGGTCCAGAGATGATATCTCCACCAATTCTCCCTTCAGTGCACAAGAACATCCTGAACATAAGACTTCCATCTGAATCATGTTTAGACAACCCAGGTCTGCAACGTGTTAACTGGTTTGGATGTGATCACCTGGAGACAGAGGTGGGAGGGATGAGCAGACCTTTTAAGAGGTCCCTGCAATTTCAGGCTCATCTTTAACTCCATTACAAAGGAATGTTAAGCAGCATTTAGAAGGTAGTTTGGCAAAGTACCTGAAAGCACCTAACAGCTCCTTTGATGTTCTTGGCATTGAGGTCATCATTCTTTTGAAACTTTTGTAGAAATATTTTTTTTATAGCAACTGTATCTAAGTTCAATGCAGGGTGTTGATGTGTGTTTTCTCTGGTCTAATGTTAACCCAAGTAACTATGAACCATACAGAGAGATGTTCCTTTGGGGAGACCTCAGCTTTCACTCCAGCGTGTGTTTATTTTCACATCAAAGACACATCTAAGGGGAAACTGCTTAACCGGCTCTATGAAACATGAAGAGGTTTACAGAGATATTTGGTCATAATTGAGAAAAAAAAAAAACAAAAACCAAAACCTACACTTCAGATAATTTAAGCCTTTCATGCCCGGAAATGAGAATGCATAATGGAAGATAGAAAACTTCCTTTGCTTTCCAGGAAGGTCTGAATGCAGATTATTTTTTTTCAAGCAGGAATTAAAATCCCAGTATTTGCCATACATTCATGGGAAATGATTGTTGATGATTTAAATGACATGAAATGAGGGACAATAAAGCCTTTATAGTGTTTGCAGTTCAACTGCTCTTTGAAGCAATGTCCTATAGCAACACAATGGCCTCACTTTGATCTAACCTGCTCAGCCCAGTAATTACATGACTGAGATGAATTCTCCACCTGACAGGTTCCAATCCTTCATGTGTGGCCATATTCTTTGAAGAGGGAAAATAAACCCACCTAGATTGGAAAATAAACCTTTAAACAAGTCAAAATTGGGACTCAACAGTAATTCCCTGTGTCAGAGCAGTAGGCTAGGCAGAAAGCCTTTTCCCAGCTGATGAGAACCTCTGTTTCCTAGGATAGGCTTACATTCTTCTTGAAACTTATCTTTAAGCCGAAATATGTCACGCTTCCTTTCTGTGAATTCATTTCATGATAAATCAACACTCATCATTCTTAAAATAAATGACAGCAGAATGTACTAACCCGGGCCTTGAGTTGACTGCTAACTGACTGCTCCCTGATGGAAAAAAAACAACAACAACCCGTCCACCCCATTATGAATGGCCATGGGATAAATCAGACAAGTAAAAGAGCTCATTTTGCACCATTCTGCTAAGAAAACTGTTTACTGTCTTGCTTGAGTCTGCTTAAAATATTAAAAGCACAGTCTTAACTCAGAAAGCTCCTAATCCTCCAAAATATTGCTACTGTTTATTTCATTTGCCTTTTAGATACAACCCAGGACAGATTTAAACTGGGAAAGCTCACCAACTGTAACCTTGTAAATTGCTTTTAATCCAGGATGTCAGCAGGATTGATGCCTCTGGGACTTGAGCCCCTATCCCCAAACATACATTTCTTCCCTGTACCTGGCTCACGATTAATATCTTGTATCCACTAGTTGGATTTCTAGAGGATAAAATACTTCCTTATACATGACTGGTTCTCTGCATTTGTCATCTCTCCCCATATGCCATTTCAATCTCAAAGAGGGTCTTTCTTTTCAACCAGTGTATTTCTTTCACTGTCCTCAAATCCCAGATCAAAATGCACCCCTTCTCAGAGCCTAACTGCAATCACTGCTCTACTATTCTGGTCCCCAGTAAACTACTGTATCCATGATTTGCTTTCTTTGTGTTTTTAAGGCTTCTGGTTTATAACTATTATTATATCTTTCTCAGTGGCCCCAGAAAGATTGTAAACACTGTTTTCTGTCTTCTAATGTCTTTTGAGGCAATAATACATTGTGGTGGTTAAAAGTCCAAGTTTCGACCTCAGAGATCTGGATTTAAGTCCTGTCTCTGTCAGATCCCCTGGAGGAGTAAATGGCAACCTACTCCAGTATTCTTGCCTAGAGAATTTCATGGACAGAGGAGCCTGGTGACCTACAGTCCATGGGGTCACAATGAGTCAGACAACTGAGAAACGAACACACACTAACACTTATGTCCTCTATGAGAGTTTGAATAGCTTAATTAACCTCTCTGAGCCTCAATTTCCTTCTCTGTATAATGGATATAATAGTTCCAACTCAGTAGTTATGTGTATGTCCGACTCTTTGCAACCCCATGGACTGTAGCTCTCCAGGCTCCTCTGTCCATGGAATTCTCCAGGCAAGAATACTGGAGTAGATTGCCATTCCCTGCTCCAGGGGATCTTCTCAACCCAGGGATCAAACCTGGGTCTCCTGCATTACAGGCAGATTCTTTACTGTCTGAGCCATCAGGGAAGCCCAGCTCAGTGATAGTGAGCCTAGCTCACTAGTTAGAGTTAGTCTCAATGAGGTAATGTCTGTAAACTCTGAATTCAAAATGTGACAAATAATTAAGTTTTAATAAACATCAGCTATTATCTTCATCTAGTTTTCTGGGTCTCAACAAAATCTGGATGAGTGTTCAGCACACAGCAAAAAAGAGGAGGAGCCAACAGCATTCACCAAGTGACCACTCAGTAGAAAGTACTTTTCATATATCATCTCACTGAATTCCAGCTTCCTGACTTGCTATCACTGTGACCACGGGAAAGTCACTTAACTTCTATACCTCAATTTCTCATCTGTAAAAGGTATATATAAAAATGATACTTACAAAGGTGATGCAAAGGTTAAATAAATTCATGTAGAGTGCTTAAAACAGCCCTGACATGCAGAAAATGACCAATAATACCAGCTGTTCTTATCATTACTATTAAATCCTTACTACCTTGAGAGGAGATATAAGGAAACTAATTTTATAGATGAGAAAAATAAGGCTACAAAAATTTAAGCCACTTGGCCAAGCTAATAACTGAACCAGATTTGCCTGACTGTGAAAATCCATGCTGTTTATGAAATGCATTCACTGGAGAAAATTTCCATTTCATGCTAGGGAGTTATTCCAGGGAAGCACTAGAGGTACAATGAGGTCCTCAGGTAACTGTCCATCGCAGGTAAGGGTAAGAATGAGGCAGGCCTGCAAGGTGGGTAAGAGGTAAGGCCACTGAGATGCAAGAGATGACCTGCCTGGCTTGCACAGCATGCAGAGAAAGATGAGCTTAATTGTGGACCCCATACATAGGCATCAAAGGGCTAAGCAGGGGAGTGACATGATCTGTAAGGTATTTTAGAAAAATACTCTACCAGTCAAATATTTGTGAGTGGATTGGAGAAAGGAGAGCTTAAGCCAGCAGACCAGTGAGAATGTCTCAGCTCTCAGTAAGGGATGGTGAGAACTAGACTTGAGATAAGATGGTGGCAGTATAAATGGAGGTGATAGGAAAGAACTTAGGAACCAGGAACCAAGTGAACTGTGTGAGAAATTCCATGTGAGATATGTGGGAGATTCGAAAAGACAGAAATGTGATAGACGGAAAGGCCAAATCCAGATTCCTGGATTAGTGACTGAGTAGATGATGGCGTCATGTGTGAGAAAAAGACGGTAGGGAGAGGAGTACGTTTCATGATGGGGGTGGAGTGTCAGTCACTCAGTCGTATCTGACCCTTTGCGACCACATGGACTGTGGCCCGCCAGGCTCCTCTGTCCATGGGATTCTCCAGGCAAGAATACTGGAGTGGGTTGCCATGTCCTTCTCCAGGGTTCATGATGGAGGTGGGAGGCAAATAATAGGCCTAAGTTGGCACATGTTGGATTGGATATGTTGTAGGTCACGTGAGTGGAGATGTCTCCTTACTGATTAGATATTTGGGTCTGTAGATCGGGAGCGATCCTTTGGCTGCCTACAGAGTTTGGGTCAAAATGCATCTAAGCATCAGTCAAAGGAATGAACGAGGTTGTGAGTCCAAACAGAGTTTGGAGTGAGAAGAGAAGAGAGATGGGAATGGAGCTCTGGGGAGCACCAAAACTTAAGGATAGAGTGGTTTTGAGGAATGAGGTAGAGGAGATGAAGAGTTGAAGGAAGAAAGGAGCTTTACAGAGGGAGGGAGCCACCTCACCCAATGATGCAGAGGTCATGTGGAATAAAAGCAGAGCTGTGGGAGGAGACATATGTATACCTATGGCTGATTCATGCTGATGTATGGCAGAAACCAACACAACGTGTGTGCCTGCTAAGTCGCTCAGTAGTGTTCCACTCTTTGTGACTCTATGGACTGTAGCCCACCAGGCTCCTCCATCCGTGGAGGAGGCATGAATACTGGAGTGGGTTGCCAGGACCTCCTCCAGGGGATCTTCCCAACTCAGGGATCGAAACAGCACCTCATATGTCTCCTGTACCAGCAGGCGAGTTCTTTACCACTCGTGCCACCTGGGAAGCCCAACCATCACAATATTGTAAAGTAATTATCCTCCGATTAAAAATAAAACAAACAGAAAAACAATCAGAGCTGTATTCACAGCATCTGACATTTGATGATGGTTGGGGTAAGAGTCAAATCACAAGGGCTGAAGACAGACTGGGAAGTCACAGAAGGAAGCAAAGTGGGTACATTATTTTTCCTAAAAGCTTGACTGAAAGAAGGAGAGACAGGATAGCAGCGAGAAGGAGTTACCTGCCTCATCAGTTTTTACATCCTTCACAGAAGTCCGTACAATACTTTGTAAGGATGCAGTTAGACATTTTTGAAGGGATGATTCTGTCAACTTGCCGAGCCCCTTTGTCTCATTCATTTTCTTCCATGTTTTCTCCTCTTCTCTATTAAGGGAGGTAGTGAGGCTGAGTTTCCTTGTTCAAATACTAGATAGAGTTCACCTGTTTTTCCACGAGTAAACAGACTGCAAGCACTAGGAAATTCTGTATGCATTTGAAATCAGCCAGGAAATAAGAGAAGTCCGACCCCAAGAACGATAGGTATCACTGAGAAAACAGAAGTGCTGTATCCAAGTATTCTTTTCCTTGGGCTTCGTGTCCAAATAAATTTATATATAGGAAAATCCTGTTTGAGGGACAACAAAAAACTTCCCAAAGGAAGATGGATAGCATTGGGTGGCTTCAGTGAAAATTTCAGTAGCACTGATTTGCAGGAAATCTAAGGATACTGAGTATGAAAATGGAAGTGTTAGTTGCTCAGTCATGTCTGACTCTTGTGACCCCCGTGGACAGTAGCCCACCAGGTTCTTCTGTCCATGGAATTCTCCAGGCAAGAATACTGGCCTGGGTTGCCATTCCCTTCTCCAGGGAATCTGCCCAACTCAGGGATCGAACCCTGGTCTCCTGAATTGCAGGTAGATTCTTTACCGTCTGAGTCACAAGGGGAGTCAAGGATACTAGAAGCCTATTTAAAATGGAATCCTACTTGATCTTGATAACTGATGATAGTTCAAAGCATTGGGATTGGGTCTAATCGCTTGTTAAATTAAGGTCACATATGGGAATTGCTTTTGTCCAGATAGTTTCTTGCTACAGAACAAGAAGGGTCTAATGAAGTTTGATCTTTGGATGCCTATCACCATGTATTACGAAGCCTATCATTTTCTCCATCAAAGAAAACACAGTCAGAGAAGAGGGAGAAGACAAGAGAACAATCCAACAACCTCAATCCATCTAGGCATCAATTCAGACTATTCTCTGTTATCTGTGTTCACTGAACAAGCACACATCATTTCATTTCTTGCTTTGGCTTCTCATCGTATTTTTAAACTTTCAATATCATTTAGTAACATTCTTTTTTCCTCCAGGATATCTCGTGTCACAGGTGCCTTTTTCTTTCTCTTTAGTACTGTTGGCAGTAGAAAGAGATTTTTTTTCTTCCTGTCTCCCACTGACCTTTGCCTATTCCTAGCAAATTCATTGCTGGATGGCAAGAGCTAACACGGTCATACGTAGATGCAATTTATCTTTGCACGCAGTTGGTCTGCGTGCCTGTGTCTGAGAAGTGTGCTCCTATTGTTTGACTCCTTTTAACTCCACTCAGATCTCTCTAATCACAGTTTGGAATTCACCTGAATTTCCCTGCTGTGAGAGCTGAAAACGCTGACATCAAGTTGCCAGGACCACCACAGCTCTGAAAAGGAAACAGCCCTTCTTTATTGGTGGGACCCGTTAAAAGATATGAATGGGCGGTTTTTTAAGTAAGATGTTGCATACACATGACCTTGAGGTGCTTGACAGTGACACTGCCCCACATGTTGGCCATCTCCTCCATAATTAAAGAAATGCTTTGTAAAAGAATGGAGCTGTTTGATTTTCACACTGAATCATTATTCCGGGAATTCAGAGCCCACAGCTTGCTATGTGTAATCCAATGCATAGAAAAGGTTCATACAAATCTTTTCATGGGGTTGAGAGAGTCTTAGACATTCTAGCTTCATTCTTCTCTGAGGGAGAAATTTTAATTTCTTATGATTTATGTGTCCATTTTCAAGTTCAGTTGTTTTTTTTTTCCCCTTAAAAAAAGTTGCTATAGCAACAACCACCCATCACAGGTTCTTCCTTGAGTACTTATAAAGGCTGCCTGTTGACAACAAGCAGATCCCGATGCCACATGGAAGGTCGGGGAGAAACATAAGCGTGGCAGAGGGAAAAGATAAACTAGATGTGAAAATAAACAATTTTTTGAAATGGCAATGGACACACCCACTGATTAGAGAGGGCACCCCATACAGATGAAGGTGGTTTCTCTACAACAACAACCAAGCCACCATTTACATGGTGACCAGGCCTGAAGGCCCTTGAGGGAGGTGATAAAGAGGAAATGGGACTCAGGGCACTGCTGAGGAGAGTCGGAGCTCTGGCTTCATGCTTGTGGCGTGCTGGATGACCTGAAGGAACATCCATCTTGAGAGAGCGGGCTTGGGCCTGCCGCTCTGCGGTCCTGGGTGACAGCAGGGTTCTGTCTAAGAACCGGGCTACGTCCCCTCCACTCTTGTAGGGGCAGCTGAATTGGCACAGACAGAATAGACTTGTGGTTGCCAAGGGGGCAGGGGAATGGGGGAGAATGGGGTGGGAATTTGGGGTTAGCAAACTAGTACATATAGAATGCATAAACAACAAGGCCCCACAGCACAGCATGCTGCTGCTAAGTCACTTCAGTCGTGTCCGACTCTGTGTGACCCCATAGACGGCAGCCCACCAGGGTCCCCCGTCCCTGGGATTCTCCAGGCAAGAACACTGGAGTGGGTTGCCATTTCCTTCTCCAGTGCATGAAAGTGAAAAGTGAAAGTGAAGTCGCTCAGTCGTGTGCGGCTCTTAGCAACCCCATGGACTGCAGCCTACCAGGCTCCTCCGTCCATGGGATTTTCCAGGCAGGAGTACTGGAGTAGGCTGCTATTGTCTTCTCCAACAGCACAGCATAGGGAGCTATATTCAATATCCTGTGATAAACCATGATGCAAAAGAATATCTAAAAGGAGAAAGTATATATATATATATATATATCTGTGTATAACTGAATCACTAGGCTGCATAACAGAAACCACACTCTAAATCAATTATACTTCAATTAAAAAAAAAGAAGGCTGATCCACTGGGTATGCTCCTTGACTTCCCTCAAATTTCACCAATAATAAGTGTGCTGAGTGCAGTTTCTGAAATACCCGTAGGATATGGACGCCATCTGTAGAACCAAAAAGGGACCATTCTTCCACCCTTCTCTCCTCTCTGTGCTTCCACTTCCTAGGCCAGGTCTGGGGAGGGGGCTCTGACCTTCCATGCTTGCCCCAGCTTCACCCTCCACGACTGTGGATTTGACACCCAGGCAGTAGCCATCCCTTCCTTGTGTAACTGAATTAGTTTGAAGGAAAGCTGGCAAGACTTGACCTGCTCACCCCGTTCTGTGGAATAAGGGGCGTACCGGGTCTAAAGTGAAGTGTCTTCTGAAAGAAGTGGGAAAGGCGAGGCTGGGGGAGAAAGTGTCAAAGCCCCCAAGGCAGGTGCTGAGAAGAAAAGCTGAGATTTCCCCTTGGGGATTTGTCAGCAAGCCTCTGCCCTCTGCCCTCTGGGCCCACTCTGCCTTTGAGTCATGCAGAGTCGGAGAGCAACAGGCAAGAATACAGACATGTGTTCAGCCTCATCTTTTACAAACGGTCAGAACCCAGCCTGCCTTGTGCACTGCACAAAAACAGGCCTAGGTTTTCTAATAGATACACAACAGGCAGAAGAGAAGGAAAATAGCATGTCATAGAGAAGTCTTTGAAAGAAAAAAACCCCACACTTTGTAGGGGTCTCCCCTCCCCCAACTTTCTTAATGACAAGTAAGGGATATTCATGTTTAATCATGCCGTTCAAAAAGAAACATTACTGGGGCAAAATTTATATGAGAAAAATTTCCCTGCTCTGCGTTGGTTTTATTTCAGACTGCTAGTTACTTTGAGTCTGTATTTTCAGATTCTTTCTTCAAACATCTAGGCCCTTGGGTTAGTATATTAGCTCGTTTTATATTGAGAATCTCATTACATCAAGTAAAAAACCCTAAGTCTGATAAAATGATTTACCCCCTCAATTTAACTTTTATTTTAGTCTCCCACCAGCTTCCCTGAAGTGGGTTTGCTGCCAAGTTATAATACTATTTTAGACTGAGTCATCCCGGCACAACTGAACAGCTTTTACTCTGCTCCTAATGTTTCCCTATCCTTGTTGTTTGAATAAAGAGAATGTGTTCTTCTACGGGTTTGCATTTGAAATGGTTACTAACGAGGGAAAAAAGGAAAAAAAATGGAGGCTTAAATCCAGGGTGTTTGGCCCTGAGGGAACACAGAGTCTCCTCCCTGCATCTCTATGGCTCCCTAAAGGCGGGTGGAGGGCTATACATTTTTAAGCTCTACTGATGCCTAGAAACCACTGGAAGCGCATGAAGGCAGTGATATATCTGAGTACACAATGCTTCATTTATTCATGGGGAGAAAGTATTTGGAGTCACTCACAGAGGGTGTGCTTAGAGGCGCCTCCTGGAAAAATTAAAAATAAAAATCATACAGTAGGTGAAGTCCTGCTCCAGGAAACTGGCATGCCATTATCAGCGTTGCGGGGTTTTGAAAAATAAAAAATAGAAAAAGGAATCTTCTGAGGGAAATCCAGACCGTTCATTCTTCGATTGCCCAGACTTTGCTCCGGGGCAAAAGATCGTCCAGACTGAGACATGAAGAGTGATGATTCCTGGTAAGGGATCCAGGGTTTCCCTGGTGGCGTTAGTGATAAAGAACCTGCCAGCCAATATAGGAGATGCAAGAGGCGCAGGTTCAGTCTATGAGTCCGGAAGATCCCCTGGAGGAGGGCATGGCAACCCACTCCAGTAATTTTCCGTGCAGAATCCTGTGGACAGAGGAGCCTGGTGGGCTACAGTCGATAGGGTTGCAAAGAGTCAGACACGACTAAAGCGAACAACAACAGGATGTAGCTTCTCTGTCTCAGGGTCATTGTTTTATCCTCATCTGCTCAACTCCTTTTCCTTCTCCCTTCCTCCTCTCTCCCCACCCAAAACCTCAGCATTAAAGGAACTCCTGCAGTCGGCTCCAAGTAGTCTTGGTTTTGCAAGTCCCACTCTCGGTGTTCTGGCTCCTTCGGCTGTGATCTCATACCCACACACCCTCCCTACACATCTAATTGATTTCTATTGCTGGCGCTGTGGATGGGAAAGCCTGAAATATTTTCAGAAATAAAGAAGCAGCATCTAAAGTTCCACCCAACAGAGAAGCCCCCACCATAAAAGGAAATTGTGGATGCTGAAACATCTCTCTCATTGTTGGACGGCCCTGAGAGCTGGTTCAGTGGCAGATCTGAAGGACATACACTTAGGCGTCTTTGTCAGCAGAAGAGGCTCAGGCCCCATCTGTTGGGCTCCCGTGGCGAGCAGTAGGTAGAGCTGGAATGTGAAACAGAGCCAAGAACTCCAATCCCGACAGGCAAAGAGGTAAACAGAAGCGGGGAGGGCGGGGGCGGGAAAAGGTGAGCTGTTGGGATTAAAAACACCTCAACCCAGAGTCTCCATGGGAAGCAGAGACAGTGAAAGGGAGGCATCATTAGAAACCCAGGGTGTCAGAGTTATATTTCTGCTGAGGTTTTGAACCAGGAAAACCAGAGGCAAGAGGGGACCAGTAGGCTCCTGTGTTGGCTGAGGCCACCCTGGGAATTTCACACACAGAGAAGAGGGGCTGAAGCAAAGGAGGTCTGTCACTCAATCGTGTCCGACTCTTTGTGACCCCATGGACTGTAGCCCGCCAGGCTCCTGTGTCCAAGGGATTTCGCAAGGCAAGAATACTGGAGTGGGTTGCCACTTCCTACTCCAGGGGATATTCGTGGCCCAGGTATCGGACCCATGTCTCCTTCATTGGCAGGCAGACTCTTTACCCCTGAGCTACCAGGAAAGCCCATGAAGCCGAGTGGGGCATATTAAATGTTTGTTGATAAGAGGTGAACTTGTTTTTACTTCTCTAATCCTCCAAGTAATCTTGGCTCAGAAATCTAAGATAATTAAATTGGCTAATATATGCCTTGCCTGTTATCTCCTACAGACACTCATTCTACAAACACTGACAACCTCTGTCCCACACATGTGAGATCTAGTTGTGAACAAGCAGACCATAGTCTTCAAAGACTCCAAGGCCCAGGGATCAGATCCCGTCTTAGTGTCTGTTGGAACACCATTTTCATAGGGCCCTATAGAAACTGGCTTTGATGAACCCACACGGCCACTTAAGCACATTCGAGTCAAACTCTGGGGCTCAGGGGTCCCCTGAAGGCTGGTAAACTTTCTCTCCCACCCTGACAAATCTGAGGCTAGGAAGCCAGGTACCCACTGGGACTCTGACACAGCATCGTAGGCAGCAAAGAGGCACCAGTCTCGTCCAACTCTTGCAAGCCGATGGACTGTAGCCCACTAGGCTCCTTTGTCCATGGAATTCTCCAGGCCAGTATACTGGAGTGGGTAGCCATTCCCTTCTCCAGGATCTTCCCAACCCAGGGATCGAACCAAGGTCTCCTGCACTGCAGGCAGATTCTTTACTGTCTGAGCTGCCAGGGAAGTCCAAAGAGGCACTAAGTTCCTGTTAATAACACACGCTTTCTTAGCTGGAGGCAGGGTGGTGCTTTTTTGTCTCCCTCTACACCGCTCTAAGAGTGGATAATGTACTGCTGCCTGAACTCTGTGTGCTTTTCATTCTTAGTCAGACTCTCACCATCCATTTAAATTTGTGCAAGTCCCTTCCCACTGGGTGGGTTCATAAAGGGGACTTGAGGAACTGTATGCTTCACCCTCAGGGGTGACAGGCCAGGGAGGATGGAGACACAGCTCAAATATTCTAACCTGCACTGCAAGAGGACCATGTTGTGACTCTGAGGGTTCTGAGTCAGTGGTTGCCCCCGGAATGCAGCGTGACCCACACAGAGTCAGCCTGCAGCACCGTGTACCTTGCCTGCATTCGTTCCTCTCTGGTCTGACAACATGGCAAGTAGGAGGTGCTGGCTTCTGTGTGGAATTTAGAGACAGGTTTTGTGCTCAGCTGCTAAGCTTTCTGGTGTTCAGCCACTGGAACATATGAAGCCGAGCTCCCTCCATGTCTGCAGGGTTGGAAGGAAGATGGTGGAAAAATGAAACCAGTCTCCTAAGTGCTTTTCCCCAACAAATGGTTCCTCCAGCTTGAATGCGCTCCCCTAAGTGGACCATCATGCTGATTCGTGTGTGTGGCAAAGAGACCGAGACTTCAATATTCAGTCCATTAAGGGAATCACTACATAATGACTCTATTGAGTACTCCCTACTAAATGCAAAGGACTATGGGTAGCCATAAGAAGACATACAGAAATAAAATACAGAGCCCATTAAAATAACAATAACAAAAGCGAAGTTATATATATATTTTTAAAGAACAAAGAAAAAGCAGTTAGTAAGTCTGTGGTTAATGAGTACATCATTCACAAATGGTGTACAAATGAACTGACAGTCGTGAGTTTAGGTGTCTGAATGAGAGTGGCCCAGAAGGTTAAAGTCCAACTTCTTTTCATGGGTCTAAGCAGAGTCAATTTGAGATGGACGGAGTTTAGATAAGTGATGTGAGGGGAGGACAGTGCAAGGGATGAGAATGTCATGAGCAAATGCGGGGAGAAGATAAACAATAAACCCTGCAAGTGGACAAAGCATGGGTACAGGACTGGCCCTGTTCTTCCAGAGTTGATTGCTTTCAGAGAGTAACATGGCCTTGGACTCCTTGGTGGGTTCAGTACCTGTCATGATGTAGACGCATTCTAGCAAGCTCTGAGGCAGAGAAAGAGCTCTAGAGTACTGCATCAAGAATGGATGAGGCAAATAAGCGATCTGAAACATCTAACCCATCACTGCCTAGACAATACATCATCCTCTGCTTAGACAGACTAGAAGCACCTTAGCGCAAAGGTGTTCTGTAGTCCGCTGAAAGCCCACCCCACTCCAAATGAGTAAATGCTTAAAATAATCATATTTAACTGACAAGGAATAAACTCATGCAACTAAGGAACAAAAGGAGGTATAATAATAAGTCTGAAAAGGACCTAAGAAATAATTTGATCCAGGGCCCTGCCTTTTAACAAGTGAATCCAAACCATCCTAGAGAGATTTCTAGTCTCTTCTTAAATCTAGACAAATCAAAGACTCCCTCACTATGGCAAGAAATCATCTTGATGGTGAAGAACATGTCCTCTATTTAATTCAACCAACATCAGTTAAACCTACAGTTGTAAGTCACCGACGCTGTACCATAGCAGAAGCAAAGCTATATTCAGGTATTTCATCCTCCAGTAGAAATAGCAAGCAGGCACACAGAGAACTTGAACCCAAGGCAGTGAGAGAACTCCTTGAGGGCAAAGACTGTGTCTTTTTCATCTTTAAATCCCTGGAGCCTAGCATGATGACAAGCATACTGTAATTTCTCAATAAATGTTTGTTAAACAGAGAAAGACAAGCAAAAAAGATGAAAAGAAAACAACATGGAAAGACGGATTCACAGTAACGCAGTTGGAGCAATCTTCTGGGTCTGATTTTACTCTTGAAGGTTGAGAAGGAGCAAAATAAGTCAAGTGATGCAAGAAAATCTGCCTTTCATGAAGTGAATATTTCTGATGAGCAATCTCCTCATAATATTTCTAAGTCACTGAGGACAACAGAAGTTACCTTTTTGGTTTGTTTCTTCCAAGATAAACACACCCTCCTCCTTTAATTTTTGCTTTCAGCACCTTTCTCCTCCTGTTCCATTCCCTGTTTCTTCTTTTCCTCTGAATCCTCCCACCATCTCTCTACAGCAAAATAAATGCAGAACTCCTTATAACTACTGATTATTACAATGTTGAAAACACTTCTATGCCCATTACCATATTTGACTTCTACAATAACCTTCTGAGGTAGGTTGAGAAAGTAACAGTATTCTTGTTATGAAGAGCAAGACAGGCAGGCGTGGCATTGTAGTAGACAGGACAATATATCCCCCCCACCTCACCCCCTAAGATGGCCATGCTGTAATCCCTAGGACCTTTGAATACCTGGTACAAGGGACTTTGCAGGTGTGATTCATTAAGGATCTTGAAATGGGGAGACTAGCCTGGATTTTCCAGGCGGGCTCAATGTCATCACCACAGTCCTTGTAAGTAAAGTGAGTGACAGCAGAATTGGCTAGATGTGAGGATGCCACACTACTGGCTTTGGAGGTGGAAGGGAGCCACGAATCAAGACACGAAGGCAGCCTGTAGAAGCTGGAAAGACCAGGGAAGCGATTCTCTTTTAGAGCCTCCAGGAACACAGCCCTGCCAACATGTTGACTTTAGCCTGGTGAGACCCATCTTGGACTTCTGCCTTCCAGACCGGCCATGTAATAAATTCTGTGTTTTCAATGTTAAGCCCCCAAGTTTGTGGTAATTGCTTAGGGCAGCAAGAGAAACTAAAACAGGCAAAAAGTTCTCATGTAGCCCAAGGCTATCAGAGCTGCGGCTAGAGCCCAGGGCAGGCTCTGTCTACCACCTGGCTCTGTCTTTCTTGGAGTTACCGTATTTACTCTAATTACTCTCCCCTGCCCCTTGTTTGTTTCCTTTAAACCACTATTATAATTTGTAATACTTTTCTTTATTTAAGAAGGAGTTTGTTTATCTCTCTTCCCACCAGAATGTAAGTTCCAGGAGAGGACCTAGGCCTTCAGTCTGCTCACCCTGGAGTCCCTCATGCTTACTTGGGAAATACTTGGTGCTCAGTACATATGTGTTGGAAAAATCATTCCCTCAAGCTAGACAACAGCTGAGCAGGGCCATAGGGGCTGAGATGGTGGCCCAATGTCTACTGGAGACCTGAAGGATCAGGAGTGATCTGCTTCTTGGGAAGTAAGAGGGAAATTTTGTTGTCCCCATGGCAGAAAGTGAAGAAGAACTAAAGAGCCTCTTGGTGAAAGTGAAAGAGGAGAGTGAAAAAAGCTGGCTTAAAAGTCAACATTCAGAAAACTAAGATCAGGGCATGTGGTCCCATCACTTTATGGCAAATAGATAGGGAAACAACGACAGACTTTATTTTCTTGGGCTCCAAGATCACTGCAGATGGTGATTGCAGCCATGAAATTAAGGCACTTGCTCCTTGGAAGAAAAGTTATGACCAACCTAGACAGCAAATTAAAAAGTGGAGACATTACTTTGCCAACAAAGGTCCGTCTAGTCAAAGCTATGATTTTTCCAGTAGCCATGTATGGATGTGAGAGTTGGACTAGAAAGACAGCTGAGCATGGAATAATTGATGCTTTTGAACTGTGGTGTTGGAGAAGACATTTGAGAGTCCCTTGGACTGCAAGGAGATCCAACCAGTCCATCCTAAAGGAAATTAGTCCTGAATATTCATTGGAAGGACTGATGTTGAAGCTGAAACTCCCATACTTTGGCCACCTGATGTGAAGAGCAGACTCATTACAAAAGACCCTGATGCTGGGAAAGATTGAAGGTGGGAGAAGAAGGGGACAACAGAGGATGAGATGGCGGGATGGCATCACCAACTCAATGGACATGAGTTTGAGCAATCTCTGGGAGTTGGTGATGGACAGGGAAGCCTGGTGTGCTGCAGTTCATGGGGTCGCAAAGAGTCGGACACAACTGAGCGACTGAACTGAACAAAGGTCCTAGCAGAGGCCCCCTCCGCATGCCCAGGTGTGGGGCCGGAAGTCCAGGTTTGAAGAGATCACTTGCTGGTGACATTTTAGCTTCCATTTCTCTCATCAATAAGCCTTTCTCCCAGTCCCCTAAGCGCTTTGTTTCCACCCTACATCTAATTGCTTTTGGATAATTGTATCATTAACTCTTGGAAATGAATAATAAAAAATAAATCAGGTTTGTGTAGGGCTGTGGAGCGGAGGCCCGGGTGAGCCATCTGCAGCTCCTGAGACTCCTCCTATCTCTTCCCTTTCTTCATCTTCATCCCCTGTTCTCTCTGACCTTCTGCATTAAGAATCTCAGCCAAGTGGGGCCAAAGACTTGGGATTTTTAAAGCGTCTCTGGGTGATTATGAAGATCAGTGAGGGATAGAAACCACTGACCTGGAGGACAGGATCCTCAGAGACTTAAGGAGAAAACTGAAGAATAAAATTAAATTACGTGATTCCTATGTTTATGTTGGTTCTTTCTGCCAAGTTGCTCAAGGGATGATGTCTTGCCTTTTGCAATCATTCCAGGACCACTGCTGTGATCCTCAATTTACAAGATGGGAAAATGGGGCAAAGAGAAATCCTCCTAGGCAGGTAGCTAGATCCAATACATACTCATCTGAAGAACACCAGAGTCAGGAGAAAGTGAAGGAACATGGGGATGCTAAGCCAGGTTTCTGGCTCATTTCTGGGAGCACAGAGAGAGGTAAGGGTTCCTGAAGCCATTGATGTCAAGCTGGACCCCAAAGAGCCCTCGCTCCTCTACGCCAGCCTGCAGACAGAACCCAAATGTCTGTCTGCTCTCACCCTGGACAGCCAGGCTGGCCATGACCAGGACCATGTGAAGTCGCTCAGTCGTGTCTGACTCTTTGCAATTCCATGGACTGTAACCTACCAGGCTTCTCTGCCCATGGGATTTTACAGGGATTTTACAGCCGGTCTGGCCAAGAAGCTGCCAGATCATGAGAGAATCACCTCAATTGACAATGGAAGGAGCCACAAGGGTCTCAGATCTTAGAGGTGACCAGACTTGCTGGGGTATCAGAAATCTTCATCACAGTGTGTTCCCATTGATACACAGGAGACGATTAGTACTTGTTCAACTATGAATTGAACTTCCTGCTGCGGAGGACAAGGCCGTTCACACACGGGATGTGATTCCTTGTTACCAGGAAGGAAAGACTCATGTTTGTCCGGTGTGTATCATTGCCTGACGGCAAAAAGCATTTCACAGACATGGATGAGGGTGCAGTGTGCATAAACCCTCAACAAACATGTTCCAAAGAAGCATCACTTTATATTTTTTTCATTACTTCAAATCTAAATTTCAGCTTCTCAAACTGTTCCTTGTTAATTATAATGAACTCATCTAGGATTAACTTCTAATCGCTGTGATTAATGGGTGAGGGTCCTGGCAGCCTTCGCATCACCACAGCAAGGCATTCTTTCTGGCAACATGTAAAGAAGAGAGGAAATCAGACTGAAAAGGAAGAGCTGGGAAAACCCAGGCACTCTTGTGCCCATTCTGTAGCGTTGTGCCCATTCCATAGTCCTGTCTGCAGGGGTTTTAATTGCCCTCATAACTGGTCTGGCAGTGTTGCCCCGGGGCAATAGCACAGTCCACTAGACATTTCTCTAGACATGTAGACCCAGGCTTGGCCTCCTGACTTGCAAATAATCTCTTTGAGTTTCTAAGGCACGATTCCCTACTAATGGGCCAGGAAACCTTCCCCCCTCCCATGGGTGCCATCCAAATCACTTCTGCCTTCTCCCCAGTTGCAGAAAATTCTCCTGTCTGCTTAAGTGCCCTATTGTAAAATGGGTTTGTGGGAGCAGCCACGAAGGGAGGGAAAGAAAACCAGACAAAGGAGACAATTACATAAGAAACGAGGTCAGAGGAAGGCAGATCTTTTAGGTCGGTGTGCGTGTGTTTTTCCGAGAAACTATAAGCCATTTAGTCATAAGAAATTCTATCTCCACCTCTGCAGTAAAGCATCACACCTGTGGGCTTTTATTTCTAACAGAGGACCCTGTAAAATCCACGGCAGCAAATCGGAATTCTGTGCGGTTTAGAGGGAATGCAACCACAGATTCCAGCCAGGAGGGAAAAGATCAATTATCCCATTCTTTACATGCCCAGTCTCGCACTCAGAAAGCCCCATGTAAGTGAAATGTGAGCCACAGTCCTGGCCAGGGCAGAGGAAATGTAAGCTGCAAACCTGGGTTATGCCTAGTGAATGCCCTTTATGGCGCTGGTGCTGAAACGACAGGTCTAATAGCCACTTGCCTGATGGGCTTGATGGGCAAGTGAATGATGTCATGGACCATTTCAGGGACCCGAGCTGGGCCATGGGCTGGCTGAATCCATCGGTTGGAAACCCTTTAGTGCTGGAGGCTTCTCCTCCTGGAGACATTTGTGCACAGGACCATCAGGGAGGAGTTGAGGTCCAAGGTGGTGAGATACCCTCTCTGTCTCTCTCATGATCAGTTACTGCCCCTACTGTTCTAAGCATTCCCTGCCTTGCTTCCTACCCGCTTTGTGCCTGTGACAGCCTTGCAGCTGGCTCCCAGGCAGCCTCTTGAAGTAGGAGCCGGGTCTCTAAAAGATGTCACTAGAATTTACCTGGGCAAGGTGTGCCTGAGAGACATTCAAAGTCTTTTTTTTTCCTGGTAATCCCACAACAGCCCATCTCTACACCTGGCTGAGTCCTCCAGGTCAGGAAGCTTGTCTGGTTGTTCGCTTCATCCCCAGCACTGAACGCAGTGCAGTGGCACCTTAACAAGAGCTCAATAATGCTTGTTGAATAAAGAGCCTGGCAATTTATCATTTGCCCTGGACATGTTTAACGATCCACGTGCATCGGGCTTTGTGGTTGCATGCAGTGTCCCCGTCCTTTCTAAGGGACTCTGGTCCTGTCGAGGAAAGACCAAATTCAGATATGTAACACTTTTACAGCCAGTTCTAAGAGCTTGTCACAGTCACCCAGGGTTTTCTCTTGAGTCACCAAGAGCTGGGCTGGCAAATAAGGGAAGGAGCAGCCACTCCAGCCTTTATGAACCAGAGGACCATGTGAGCTGAGGAACAGTATTCAAAGATGGGGAAGAAGGGAGAGTGATGAAAGCTTCACGGGTAGGGATGACTTAGAAATGCCCCCATCCTGCTCGCCATGGACCCCCTTCCTATCTTTTCACAGGGCCGCTTCTGCAAGTGTTCCTGAGGACATTCATCCTCTCCCTTCCCTCCACTCACAGTAGTCCTCCGTGTCAGGCACTGAGCTAGAAACTGGCCTGAATAAGACCTACTCCTGCCCGAGTGCTCCAGCTGACAGGAGGGGTAAGATGATCACTGACTACAGTGCTGTGTGTTCTATGGTTTGACTACAGTGGGGTAGGCGGGAGAAGCACCTGGGTTAGAGACCGGAAAGAAAGCCTTAACTCTGGCTCTCTTATAATCTTTTATCAGATCAGTTCCAGGTGCCTCATCGGTAAGATGTTCATCATAATACCTGCCTTACCTAACTCAAATGGTCATTTTAAATATTTACTGAGATAATCCCTGGGAAAGCATATTTAAAGGGATAAAACCCTATAGATACGTCTTCTCCTTATAATCACCATGCTTTTATTTCAAGTTAAAAGTGTGGGTGTGTATGTGTGTGTGCATGTGTGTTTGTGAGTGTGTGGGGGCACACATATATGTATATACCCAGTGAAAGAGCATGAGATGGAGAGAAGAGTCACATATCACAGAAATTCTTAAAAGAGTAAATGTGGATCCAGAAGTCAAATGCTAAACCTTCTATGGTTTGCTAAAAGAAGCTGGTTATGTATTAAGCTCAAATGTAGCTTTTTCTCAACATAATTCCCAACCCAGGGTCTCCTTTGCTTCTTTCTTTCCCTCTAGGTTATCCACTAGTGAGAATAGGTGATGGCCACATTAATTGGCACTTATCCTCTAATTTGGATCATTTATTACCTATCTCATGAGCCACCTTTTATTATTTTATTATTGCCTCTTGATAAAGCATTATCTGCTTGCGGCCATTAAGCCACCACTTAGGAAGAGATGACATTGCTGCCTTTTCCTAAGGGGAGGGTTAATTAGTTGCCCTTGAATGACCTGAAAAGTTCATGATTTATGCAGATCCCTGGCCGTGGAGGGCGGGGAGCAAACGAGCAGAGAGAAGAGGCGGACAGTGAATAGAGACAAGCGCTTGAAGTAGAAGCACTTTGCCTGGACAGGCTGAATCGTGAGGTCCCTGAGCCATGCTGCACGGGGAGGTCATGGAAACACCTCCCATCGCCCAGTCTCAGCCCCCAGGACCTGTGGGCAGAAGGGGCAGGAGAGCTCTTGGGGGGGCACCTGGGACATGCCAGGAGGCTGCTGGTGGAGGCAGGCACTAACTCCAACTGGAACAATGTCCACGTCACACAGGTGTGCGCTCACACCCGTCTCTCCGGGTCTATTGCTGTCATTGTGCTCAGTTGTGTCTGACTCTTTGAGACCCCATGGACTGCAGCCCGCCAGGCTCCTCTGTCCATCAAATTCTCTAGACAAGAATACTGAAGTGGGTTGCCATTTCCTCCTCCAGGGGTTCTTCCTAACCCAGGGATTGAACTCGCATCTCCTGCATTGTAAGCAGATTCTTTTCCATTGGGGAAGTCCCTGGCATACACATTATGAAACCCTAAGTGAATCAGGACTATCTGCCTGTTCTCTGGGTCATGAACGGTTTGGGTTATTTACGACACCTGGCAGCCCTTGACATTACTAATGGTGAAGTGAAAGGTAAGGAGTAAAGGTTCTTCAGTGAGACCAACATTCAATAAAGCCCTTCATCATCTCCTCTTCCCTTTCCTTGTCATTCTCCAGAACGGCTTTTCTGGTGTTATGTTAGCCAGGCAGTCATGTGAGTCAGGCTGGGAGAATAAAGGAGAAAATAGGGGATCAAAGCCTTCCTTAGAGGATGCTGACTTGCCTGGTGGCTCAGACGGTAAAGCATCTGCCTACAATGCAGGAGACCCGGGTTCAATCCTTCCCGACCTGGGTCAGGAAGATCTCCTGAAGAAGGAAATGGTAACCCACTCCAGTATTCTTGCCTGGAAAATCCCATGGACTGAGAAGCCTGTTAGGCTACAGGCCATGGGGTTGCAAAGAGTCGGACACGACTGAGCGACTTCACTTTCACTTACTTGCTGGGAAGCAAAGGATTCCGGTTGTGACTGCAGGGTTAGAATGGGAAAGAGGCCCACAGTGGTCTCCAGCCTAGGTGTCTGCTAATTCACATGCAGAGCAGGAACCCAGACTTCAGGGACCCCTGGAAAAGCCTTCCTTTTGATAGTAGTACTTTTGCTGATATCCTGACTCATGAGTGGTAACTACAGAGTAAGCATCCATGACGTGGAAAGTGTTACACCAGGAGGTCTGGAGGATATGGGACATCATCTCTAGTTACCAGACACTTAGAGTCTAGTTGAAAAGACATGCTGTATGGAAATGGAATGGTAAAAATTTATGAGAGAAAATGACAGCACCCAAAAGAGTAATAGAGAAAGCAAGTACTGGGCCAGGGTTCAGGCAGAGATGTTATCTGAGACGTTGAAAATGAGAGAAGCTGTCCAAAAGTATACTGTACTTGAGTTGAACCTTCGAGATGGGGATGACCTTGGAAAGTAGAGAGAAAGACAATCTTGTCAGATTGGCTGCGACACAACAGAAATCTAATTTACACATTCAGTCATTCCACAGACACCGAAGGAGCACTTCTCCTGTGCTGGGCACTGTGTTAGGTCCTAAGGATGGAAGCCCAACACAGAGGCGGTCCCTGCCTTCACGGGGTGTTCCATCTCACTGTAACAGGAGTCAGTTCAGAGTCCGTGTAACTACAGAGACATAAGCCAAGTGTTCCTGGAGCATAGGGGAGGCAGATGATTCTGATCAGGGTGATTAGGAAGAACTTGCCAGGAGAGAGATTATTTGAGCTGAGCCTGAAGGATTCCGAGATGGAAGACCAAGAGGCAAAGAACAGCACGGGGGTCAAGGATGGGCACAGGCAAAGTTATAAAGGGCTTAAAGTGCGGGTCATACTCAAGGATCAGTGATGCTGGATACTGTGGCGTGTGGTCCAGGTACCCCAGGATGAGGCAGGCAGGGGGCAGACCACGCCACAAATGCCACGTGCACGTCAGACTGTAGATAACAGGGAGCCACTGAGCGTCTCTGAGCAGACAACTAAGCTTGATGACAGTGCATGGAGGGGCGGGTGTGGGGAAGCAAATGGAGTTTAAAAAGGCTAGAGCAGCAAGGTCAGGGCAGTAATTTCAGGCATGGCTCCTGCAGGATGCCATAAAACACATGGTTCCCCGATCTCTTGCTGACTCAGTGTTTCCACCTTCAAATTAGGGAAATCACAGCCACCGTTTCTTGAAACCTTTTGTAAAGCTCACTCTGAAAGGAACAGAATACAGGTGGGAAAAACTACCTGAGCAGTTATACGGGTTTCTCTTCACCTGTTCAAAGCGGATGGGTGACCTGTTGAACAGCACGCAGGGAATCATGCTAAGAGGTTGGCCAGCGTGTTAAGACTATACCTCTCCCTGCTTGGTGCCATTTCAATTACTGCTCAGTTAAGAGAAAGCCTTTTCTCTGGATTGAATGGTCCACGATTATTGGATTACTTATTAAAGAGGACTGGTAGGTTGAAGCTGTTTTCACTTAGGGTTTGTATGACATGTTCATAACTGAAATGGAGAGTTGCCATAGTTACCTGTGCGAGCTGTTAAACAGAGCACAATCTCCACTAGAAATCTCTTCATCAAGGTCAACTAGACATTTTCAATCAACACCAAATCATTTGCTGTCTAATGGAAGTTAATGAAATTATTAAAAGAGCAGAAGAACTTGAAAATAAAGTTAATATGGATCTACTTTATATCTAAGTATGTTTTAGTGACCAGCCATTTCTATGGGGTTCTTACCAGCTGGAAATTCTACAATATAACTGGACATCTGGAGGGAAGTTTAGAGTGAAAACACATTTGAGTTTTGGCACAGCTTACTGCCTTCCAATGCAGTCCATCATTAACAGCTTCTGTACAGTATTGTTCTTCCTCTAGGGGCTATAAAAATGAACCAAACCTTTGTTCAATCTAAACTTCCTTTCTTGGTCAGCTATTCCTGCTGATTTCCCATCCTAGTGAGCTTATTGTTTCCATTGGAAATGTCAGAATGGAGAGAAATACAGGCTGCTTGTTTTATAAGTAGCACGTTCCACTCCAGTAGACCAAGGAGAAGAAAGCAGACACGTGAAGTGAAGTGAAGTGAATCTTTAGCTCAGTGCTTCTCAAGCTTTAATGTGCATACAAGTCACCTGGAGAGCTCGTGTACCTATGGATTCTGAGTCAGCAGGTGTGGAGTGGGGCATGAGAGTTTGTGCTTCTAAAGATCTCCCAGGAGACACCAGCGATGCTGTGTGAGTGGCACAGTCCTGGTCTGCTTCATCATTTGCTTATTAGAATCATCATGAACATTACCTCTAAAATGCTGCCACACCACCTTCACACATGACACACCAATGATCTGTCCCACTGACATAGGTGTTAGAGTTAACTGACATGGAGACATCACCCAGTTTCCCATTTCATTAAGCCCAGAGGACCTGGGGCTCCCAGGATTCTGATATCTCCTGTTGGATTGTGATTTCTATTTATGTTACCATACAGCATCTAACCAGAAGACAAGTAAGTAACTTGGATGTGGAGTTAAAGAAATGTCTTCATCCCAGGCAGAATAGCATTGAACTGGTCTTAACTCTTTAATAATGAAAGAAGCACAAATCAAAAATTAATCATTCAGCTGAAAGCATATCAGAATTCTACTGATGTGACATTGACAAAATATACATAAAGTAAGTGTGAAATCTAAAATTGTGATTTATTTAAAACATGGAGATTCCTAGTAAGGCACAGGCTGACATTTTAACATTATTGTCTATTTTAGGACAATCCATTGTTGGGCTTCCTTTTTTTTTTTTTTTGGTGGAGTAATGCACTATATATGGATGTGAGAGTTGGACTGTGAAGAAAGCTGAGCACCAAAGAATTGATGCTTTTCAACTGTGGTGTTGGAGAAGACTCTTGAGAGTCCCTTGGACTGCAAGGAGATCCAACCAGTCCATCCTAAAGGAGACCAGTCCTGGGTGTTCATTGGAAGGACTGATGCTGAAGCTGAAACTCCAGTACTTTGGCCACCTCATGCGAAGAGTTGACCCATTGGAAAAGACTCTGATGCTGGGAGGGATTGGGGGCAGGAGAAGGGGACGACAGAGGATGAGATGCCTGGATGGCATCACCGACTCGATGCACGTGAGTTTGGGTGAACTCTGGGAGTTGGTGATGGACAGGGTGGCCTGGCGTGCTGCGATTCATGGGGTTGCAAAGAGTCGGACACGACTGAGTGACTGAACGGAACTGAATGTGCTATGTGGACTTCCCAGGTGGCATAGCTATAGAGAATCTGCCTGCCAATGCAGGAGATGCATGAGACATGGGTTCCACCCCTGGATCCTTGGGTCAGGAAAATCCTCTGGAGTAGGAAATGACAACCCACTCCAGTATTCTTGCCTGGAGAATCCCATGGATAGAAGAGTCTGGCAGGCTACAGTCCATAGGGTGGCAAAGAGTTGGACATGACTGAGCATGCACATGTGCCTGATGTGCTATATATCAGTGGTCCCTAAATTTCTGGGGCTTCCCTTGTGGCTCAGCTGGTAAAGAATCCACCTGTAATGTGGGACACCTGGGTTCCATCCCTGGGTTGGGAGGATCCCCTGGAGAAGGGAATGGTTACCCACTACTAGTATTCTGGCCTGGAGGACTCCATGGACTATGTCACAAAGAGTTGGACACAACTGAGAGACTTCCCCTTCACTACACTTTTTTGGCGCTACCAGTGTCGTGGAAGACGATTTTTCCACAGGTAGAGTGTGGTGGGCTGGAGGAGTGGGGGGAGGTTCAGGAAGTAACGTGAGTGACAGGAAACAATGGGGAGCAGCAGATGAAATTTCACTGTCTAGTCGCCACTCACCTCCTGCTGTGTGGCCTGGTTCCTAACAGACCCCAGACCATTTCCGGTCCATTGCCTGGTGGGTTGGGGACCTTGCTATACATTATCCAGAGGAACCATCTACATGGTAAAAGTACACCAGACAGTGTTTCATTCAAGATTTAACAAGCATCCCACTTGGGGAAAAGGTATATGGGGCAACCACCAAATTAAAATGATAGATTTATATAACTCTATACCAGCCTGTAACATGGACAACCTCCCCCCACCGCCCCCAGCCCCCCGAACTGATTAAATCCTCTTAACCATCTTTTTTTCTTTTTTAAATTTACTTATTTTTTTTACTGAAGGATAATTGCTTTACAGAATTTTGCTGTTTTCTGTCAAACCTCAACATGAATCAGCCATAGGTATACATATATCCCCTTCCTCTTGAAACTCCCTCCCATCTCCCGCCCCATCCCACCCCTCTAGGTAGATACAGAGCCCCTATGTGAGTTTCCTGAGCCATACAGCAAATTCCCGTTGGCTATCTATTTTACTTATGGTAATGTAAGTTTCCATGTTACTCTTTCCATACATCTCACCCCCCTCTCCCTCCCCATGTCCATAAGTCTATTCTCTATGTCTGTTTCTCCACTGTTGCTCTGTGAATAAATTCTTCAATACTGTTTATCTAGATTCCATATATATGCATTACAATACGGTATTTATCTTTCTCTTTCTGACACACTTAACTCTGTATAATAGGTTCTAGGTTCATCCATCTCGTTAGAACTGACTCAAATGTGTTCCTTTTTATGGCTGAGTAATATTCCATTATGTATATGTACCACAACTTTTTTATCCATTCATCTCTCAATGGATATCTAAGTTGCTTTCATGTTCTAGCTATTGTAAATAGTGCTGCAATGAACAATGGGATACATGTGTCTTTTCAATTTTGGTTTCCTCAGGGTACATGCCTAGGAGTGGGACGGCTGGGTCATATGGTGGTTTTATTCCCAGTTTTTTTAAGGAATCTCCATACCATCTTCCATAGTGGCTGTATCAATTTACATTTCCACCAACAGTGCAAGAGTATTCCCTTTTCTCCACACCCTCTCCAGCATTTATTGTTTGTAGACTTTTTGATGAGGGCCATTCTGACTGGTGTGAGGTGATATCTCATTGCAGTTTTGATTTGCATTTCTCTAATAATGAGTGATGTTGAGCCTTTTTTCATGTATTTGTTAGCCATCTGTATGTCTTCTTTGGAGCAATGTCTGTTTAGGTCTTTTTCCCACTTTTTGATTGGGTTGTTTGTTTTTCTGGCATTGAGTTATATGAGCTGCTTGGATATTTTGGAAATCAATCCTTTGTCAGTTGTTTCATTTGCTATTATTTTCTGCCATTCTGAGGGTTGTCTTTTAACCTTGCTTATAGTTTCCTTTGCTGTGCAAAAGCTTTTAAGTTTAATCAGGTCCCACTTGTTTACTTTTGTTTTTATTTCCACTACTCTAGGAGGTGGCTCATAGAGAATCTTGCTTTGATTTATATCATTGAGTCTTCTGCTTATGTTTTCCTCTAAGAGTTTTATAGTTTCAGGTCTTACATTTAGGTCTTTAATCCATTTTGAATTTATCTTTGTGTATGGTGTTAGGAGGTGTTCTAATTTCATTCTTTCATGTACAGCTGTCCAGTTTTCCCAGAACCATTTATTGAAGAGGCTGTCTTTGCCCCATTGTATATTCTTGCTTCCTTTGTCAAAAACAAGATACCCATAGGTGCATGGGTTTATTTCTAGGCTTTCTATCTTGTTCCATTGGTCTATATTTCCGTTTTTTAGCCAGTACCATACTGTCTTGATGGCTGTAGCTTTGTAGTATAGTTTGAAGTCAGGAAGGTGATTCCTCCAGCTCCTTTTTTCTTTCTCAGGATTGCTTTGGCTATTCGGGGTCTTTTGTGTTTCCATATGGATTGTGAAATTTTTTTGTTCTTAGTTCTGTGAAAAATGCCATTGGTTATTTGATAGGGATTGGCATTGAATCTGTAGGTTGTATTTGGTAGTATAGTCATTTTCACAATATTGATTCTTCCTACCCAGGAGCATGGACTATCTCTCCATTTATGCCATCTTTGATTTCTTTCATTAGTGTCTTATAATTTTTTGTGTCCAGTTCTTTTGTCTCCTTAGGTAAGTTTATTCCTAGATATTTAATTCTTTTTGTTACAGTGGTGAATGGGATTGATTCCTTAATTTCTCTGATTTTGCATTGTTAGTATACAGAAATGCAAGTGATTTCTGTGTATTGATTTTGTATCCTGTAACTTTGCTAAATTCACTGATTAGCTCTAGTAGTTTTCCGATACTATCTTTAGGGTTTTCTATGTACAGTCTCAATGTCATCTGCAAACAGTGAGAGCTTTATTCTTCTTTTCTGATCTGGATGCCTTTTATTTCTTTTAATCTCTGATTGCTGTAGCTAGGACTTCCAGAACTATATTGAATAATACTGGTGAAAGTGGACACCCTTGTCTTGTTCCTGAACTTAGGGGGAATGCTTTCAGTATTTCACCACTGAGAATAATGTTTGCTGTAGGCTTATCATATGTGGCCTTTACTATGTTGAGGTAGGTTCCTTCTATGCCCATTTTTCGAAAAGTTTTCATCATAAATGGGTGCTGAATTTTGTCAAAGTCTTTTTCTGCATCTATTGACATTATCATATGGCTTTTTATCTTTCAATTTGTTAATGTGGTGTATCACATTGATTGATTTGCATATATTGAAGAATCCTTGCATCCCTAGAATAAACCCAACTTGATCATGGTGTATGAACTTTTTTATGTGTTGCTGAATTCTGTTTGCTAAAATTTTGTTGAGAATTTTCACATCTACATTTATCAGTGATATTGGCCTGTAGTTTTCTTTTTTGTGTTGTCTTTGGTTTTGGTATCAGGGTGATGGTGGTCTCGTAGGATGAATTGGGAAGTGTTCTTTCCTCTGCAATTTTTTGAAAGAGTTTCAGAAGGATAGGCATTAGCGCTTCTCTAAATGTTTGATAGAATTCTTCTGTGAAGATATCTGGTCCTGGGCTTTTGTTTTTTGGGAGATTTTTGTTCACAGCTTCAATTTCAGTGCTTGTCATTGGGTTGTTCATAATTTCTATTTCTTCCTGGTTCAGTCTTGGAAGATTGAACTTTTCTAAGAATCTTCCTATTTCTTCCAGGTTATCTATTTTATTGCCATATAGTTGTTCATAATAGTCTTTTATAATCCTTTGTATTTCTGCATTGTCTGTTGTAACCTCTCCTTCTTCATTTCTAATTTTGTTGATTTTATTTTTCTCCCTTTTCTTTCTTGATGAGTCTGGCTAAAGGTTTGTCAATTTTGTTTATCTTCTCAAAGAACCAGTTTTTAGTTTTATTAATCTTTACTATTGTTTCTTTCATTTCTTTTTCATTTATTTCTGCTTGGATCTTTATATTTCTTTCCTTATACTAATTTTGGGGGGTTTTTTGTTCTTCTTTTTCCAGTTGTTTTAGGTGTAAAGTTAGGTTGTCTATT
This sequence comes from Bos indicus, assembly GCF_029378745.1. Classification (NCBI taxonomy): domain Eukaryota; kingdom Metazoa; phylum Chordata; class Mammalia; order Artiodactyla; family Bovidae; genus Bos; species Bos indicus. Next base: position 14,493,506 of record NC_091774.1, on the reverse strand, counting down.
TGATGTTTTTCTTGTTTCTTGAAGTAGGATTGTATTGCTATAAACTTCCCTCTTAAGAACTGCTTTTGCTGAATCTCATAGATTTTGAGTTGTGTTTTCACTGTCATTTGTTTCTAGAATTTTTTTTATTTTCCTTTTGATTTCTTCAGTAACCTGTTGATTATTTAGAAACGTATTATTTAATCTTCATGTGTTTGTGTTTCTAACACTTTTTTTCTTGTAATTGATATCTAGTCTCATAGCATTGTGGTTGGAGAAGATGCTTGATGTGATTTCAATTTTCTTAAATTTACTGAGGTTTGATTTGTGACCCAAGATGTGGTCTATCCTGGAGAATGTTTCATGTGCATTTGAGAAGAATGTGTATTCATCTGTATCTGGAGGGAATGTCCTGAAGATATCAATGAGATCCATCTCATCTAATGTATAATTTAAGACTTATGTTTCCTTACTAATTTTCTATTTTGATGATCTGTCCATTGGTGTGAGTGAGGTGTTAAGGTCTCCTACTATTACTGTGTTACTGTCAATTTCTCCTTTTACGTCTGTTAGTGTTTGTCTTATTTATTGAGGTGCTCCTATGTTGGGTGCATCAGTTCAGTTGCTCAGTCTTTTCCGACTCTTTGCGACCCCATGAATCACAGCATGCCAGTCCTCCCTGTCCATCACCAACTCCAGAAGTTTACCCAAACTCATGTCCATCGAGTCCATGATGCCATCCAGCCATCTCATCCTCTGTCTTCCCCTTCTCCTCCTGCCCATAATCCCTCCCAGCATGAGAGTCTTTTCCAATGAGTCAATTCTTCGCATCAGGTGGTCAAAGTACTGGAGTTTCAGCTTCAGCATCAGTCCTTCCAATGAACACCCAGAACTGATCTCCTTTAGGATGGACTGGTTGGACTTCTTTGCCGTCCAAGGGACTCTCAAGTGTCTTCTCCAACACCACAGTTCAAAAGCATCAATTCTTCAGCACTCAGCTTTCTTCACAGTCCAACTCTCACAGCCACACATGACCACTGGAAAAACCATAGCCTTGACTAGATGGACCTTTGTTGGCAAAGTAATATCTCTGCTTTTTAATATGCATAGATATTTATAATTATGTCTTCCTCTTGGATTGATCCCTTGATCATCATACAGTGTCCGTCCTTATCACTTGTAATCTTTTTTATTTTAAGGTCTATTTTGTATGATATGATGATTGCTACTCCATATTTCCTTTGCTTCCGATTTGCATGGAATATATTTTTCCATCCTCTTTCAGTCTATACGTGTCTTGAGGTCTGAAGTGGGTTTCTTGTAGGAAGCATATATATGGGTCTTGTTTTTGCATCCATTCAGCCAGTCTCTGTCTTTTTGTTGGGGCATTCAGCCCATTTACATTTAAGGTAGTTATTGATAAGTATGATCCTGTTGGCATTTTCTTAATTGGTTTGAGTTGATTTTGTAATCTTTTTTCTTCTGTTGTATTTCTTGACTATATAAGTTCCTCTAACATATGTTGTAAAGCTGGTTTGGTGGTACTGTATTCTCTTAACTTGTGCTTGTCTGAAATGATTTTTATTTCTCCATCAATTTTGAATGAGTCCCTTGCCAGGTACAGTAATCTTCATTGCAGATTTTTCCCTTTCAGTACTTTAAATATATCCTGCGATTCCCTTCTGGCCTGCAGAGTTTCTACTGAAAGATCAGCTGTTAAGCGTATGGGGTTTCCCTTGTATATTACTTGTTGCTTCTCCCTTGCTACTTTTAATATTGAGTTTAGTCTTTGTCAGTTTGATTAGTATGTGTCTTGGCATGTTTCTTCTTGGGTTTATCCTGTATGGGACTCTTTGTACCTTTTGGACTTGATTGACTATTTCCTTTCCCATGTTGGGGAAATTTTCAACTATAATCTCTTCAAAAATTTTCTCATGCCCTTTGTTTTTCTCTTCTTCTTCTGGGACCCCTATAGTTTGAAAGTTGGTGCATCTGATGTGGTCCCATTAGTCTCTGAGACTGTCCTCAGCTCTCTTCATCCTTTTTACTTTTCTCTGATTTTCAGAAATTATTTCCACCATTTTATCTTCCAGGTCACTGGTTTGTTCTTCTGCTTCAGATATTCTGCTATTGATTCCTTCTAGAGTATTTTTAATTTAAGTCATTGTGTTGCTTGTCTCTGTATGTTTATTCTTTAATTCTTCTAGGTCTTTGTTAATTGATTCTTGCATTTTCTCCATTTTGTTTTCAAGGTTTTGGATCACCTTTTTTTTATCATTATTCTGAATTTTTTTTCAGGTAGTTTGCCTATTTCCTCTTTATTTATTTGGACTTCTGTATTCCTAGTTTGTTCCTTCATTTGTGCAGTATTTATCTGCCTTTTCATTATTTTTTAAAGTTATTGTTTGAGGTCTACTTTTCCCAGGCTTCAAGGAAAGCTGAATTCTTTCTTTGAATAAGGTTGAATTCTTTCTTCCTTTTGGTTTCTGCCCTCCTAAGGTTGGTCCAGTGATTTGTGTGAGCTTCCTATAGGGTGAGATTTGTGCTGAGTGTTTGTTTTCCCTCTGATGGGCAAGGCTGAGTGAGGTGGTAATCCTGCCTGCTGCTGACTGGGTTTGTATTTTTGTTTGTTGTTTAGATGTGGCATCCTGCGCAGGGTGCTACTGGTGGTTGGGTGATGCAGGTCTTGTATTCAAATGGTTTACTTTGTGGAATTCTCACTATTTGATATTCCCTTGGGTTAGTTTTCTGGTAGTCTAGGATCTTGGAGTCAGTGCTCCCACTCCAAAGGCTCAAGGCTTGGTCTCTCCTGTTGCTAGAGGCTCCACATTTCATCTGGAAAGGACATAAATCTGGTGATCTCACCTCAGGCCTAGCCCATCCACCTCAGGAAAGGATGACAAGGCCAGGCAGGAAGATGCCACACTTTCTTCTCAGCTTTATCCAAATGGCTCCACACTAATCAGTTACATATAGGAATTCAGTGTCCAACATTCTAATGTGCTTCTCTGTAGAAGCAGTGGAATCATCTTCTCCTGGGGTCCCTTTGAAGAGCCATGGTTCAGGCCAAGATTAAGGCCATAATCCCAGAAGGCCTTCTCAGTGCTGGAATAGGGAACTCATGGGCGTGGGGCTTGCAAACAGCTAGCTAGAGCCAGGAGGCGGACACAGGGCAAGGATGGAGAGCCAGCAGGTGGAGTAAGGGGCCACGCAACTGTAGTTTTACCCCTGGTGTCAGATGCGTCCTAAATCTTACTAACCTTTTTTAAAAGAACACTTAGTAATTAGTAAAAAGAGGTCTTCATTTTAGACCAGTGGTTCTCAAACTTTAGAACACATCAACATTGTCTGCAGGGTTTTTTAAAACACATTGTGCTGCTAAGCCCCAGCCCCAGAATTTATGATTTAGTGTGTCTAGGCTGGTGTTTCAGACATTGCTTTTCTGCATGAGCTGATGCTTCTGGTACACACTTTGAGAGCCACTTTTCTAGACAACAAGTTAGTGTCCTTAGTTATATATTAGAATCATCAAGGGCAAATTTGAAAATTCTAACACTTGTGTTGCCATCCAGACAAATGAAATCAAGGTCTCTGGGGTATGGGATCCAGCTACAAGCAATTTTTAAAGCTCCCCAGATGGCCCCACTGCTTAGCCAAGGCTAAGAACTACTAGGTGTAATGGAAAAGTTTTTTTGCAGCTGAGATATACCAAATGATTATCTCAAGCTCATTGTCCCAGTTTATGATGATTCCAAGAGCATAACTGAGCAAAATGATGAGCAGATAAAATGTCCAATGATTATAAGAAATAATAAGCCCGTGGAAAGTTGCAGTTTTATCGCCTCATTTTAAGATTATTTTCCCAGCATTTACTCTGTGTGTGTATGTCCATGAACACACACACGTCTGTGTGTTTGGTACTTGGACTCCATGCAGGAAGTTGGCTGCCAATCCTCCCATGCAGGGCTTCTTGTGCAGAAGGCTAAACCAGAGGAGCCACCTACAACACTGAGCCACAGAACCTTCTTCAATACGACTTCCAAAAGAATGTCATTTTTCTAGTGAAATCATAACATGGTTCAGAAACCCAAAGGGGATGTGTGACATTTTTTCCCCCTTCCTCACTCAACAGCTTTTCCTACCTCATGCCTCATCACAATCTTCCAGTTGGCAAGAAGTTAGAGAGGGAAAAGAGAGAAGATTCCAAAATGCTCTAAGTTTGCCAAGCCATGATATGTACCATGGCTCACTGTTTTAATCTTGAAGAAAGGATCCAATCCAGGGACATGAAAGATGAAGTAAGATCTATAACTTGGATTTTAGTTGCAAGAATAATTTGCTATAGTTAGATCATCTGCCATTCCTACATTCAAGGCTTAAGATTTCTTTATAAGGGAAAAAAATCTTAAGTTTCTTTAACTCTAAATTACACTTCTTTGTAACTTCTACCCATTGTCTTATACCATCCAGGATCACTCAAAACAGGGCTGATTCTTTTTGAAGTTAGAAATACTTTCTGAATACCTACCATGCTAGGTATGGAATGGCTACAAAGATGAAACAGACTATTTAATTAGGAGTTGAAACACAAAAACACAAATTATATAGCAGAGATATGGTTATACAAAAGTAGAAGTGAGCAGAACTAGCAGAAAGACTGAAAACTACTTCAGAATAGACAGCATTAAAGACGTGTCTTGAATGCATAAAATTGTAGCAGGGTAGGCATGAAAAGATAGCCTTGAGGAAAGGGAGCAGCATAATAAAGGCAAAGAATGATGAAAAGCTTAATCTCTCTAAAAGACAAAACAATTATAAACTATGTGCACCTGAAAGCAGCTTCAAAATACACAAAGAAAAAACTGTCAGAAGGGATAGAAAACAATAATAGTTTTTGACTTCCAACTATTATTAGTAGGGTATTGTACACTCTACTTTCAATAATGGATGGAATAACTAGACAGACCATCAAGAGAAGACTTGAATAACATTATAAGCCAATGAAACCTAACTGATAATATACAGTACTCCATGCAACAACAGAATACATATTCTTCTCAAGTGTACATAGAACATTATTCAAGATAGATTACATATTTAGAATTCCATTTATATGAAATGCCCAGAATATGCAGATTCATGGAGACAGAAAGTAGATTAGTGGTCCAAGAATCCAGAGAAAGGGGGCAATGGTGAGTGACTTTTAATGTGTATGAGGTTTCTTGATAGAATAATAAATAGATTTTGGAATTAGATAATGGTGATGGTTACATAATATTTTAAATATACTAAAAACAATGCATTGTACACTTCAAAGTTTCTGGTAGGCCAAGATCATGTATTTGGCAAAGGAACAAAATACACAGTTAATAGTGCGCACATATACATATTTTGCTCTCGTCCATACCACTTACAGAAAAGGATCTCTAAAACGTTATTCTCTGAGCAGGAAATTTGGAAAAAAATGCATATATGGAATGAAGCCAGGCATTTGTGACAACTTATCTATTCAGTCATTTCTTCTATAAGAATTTACTGAGGACCTACTGTTTGAAAGTCCTTCTGTAAGGTGCTAAGGATTCAGAGGTGAATAAGACACACAATAATTTGCCAGAGTCTATGCTTTAGTGAGTCTACATTAGAATCAACCACACTTCAATCTCAGAGATCAAATGTGAGCAGGAAGCATAGTTATTTTTGCACTTACAAAGCTATAGCATAATCATCTGATTTTATGAAGTTTTCTTTTTAAATTTATTTTTAGTTGGAATATTATTGATTTACAATGTTAGTTGCTGCTGTACAAAAACATGAACCAGTTATAAGTATACATATAACCCTTCCTTCTTGAGCCTCCCTCCCACCCCCTCATCCCACCCCCTCATCCCACCCCCTTGAGAAAGAAAAACAGAGCTGGAGGAATCAAGCTCCCCTGACTTCAGATTATACTACAAAGATACAGGAACTAAGACAGTATGGTACTGGCACAGAACCAGCAATATAGATCAATATAACAGGATAGAAAGCCCAGAGATAAACCTACACACCCATGAACACCTTATCTTTGACAGAGAAAGCAAGAATATACAATGGAGAAAAGACAGCCTCTTTATTAAGTGGTGCCGGGTAAACTGGACAGCTACATGTAAAAGAATGAAATTAGAATACTTCCTAACACCACACACAAAAATAAACTCAAAATGAATTAAAGGCCTAAATGTAAGGCAAACACGGTAAAACTCAGAGGAAAATGTAGGCAGAACACTCTTTGATATAAACCACAGCAAGATCCTTTTTGATTCACCTCCTACAGTTAAGAAAATAAAAACAAAAATAAACAAATGGGACCTAATGAAACTTAAAAGCTTTTTATTTTACAGAGTTTGAATAAACAATATGTGAATGATGGTCATATAGCAACAATAAAAGAAGAGGAATCTCAAAGAATAGTATGTCTCATGTAGAAACATGAGCCAAATTCTGCAAACATACACCTGTGGGAGAGATACATACGGCATCCTCTTAGCTTTCTGATAACAGCACAGCAATGTTCCTACCAAATATTATGGCTCTGATTCCATAGTCGATGAGGAACTTACCTTGTAATTTGTCTCCTTTACACACAAAGGAAGGGTGAACTCCTCTGTGCATTTGGGTGTTCTGGTCTGCTGTGTGTTACGGTTCTCACTGAAAAGGTCTAAATTGGTATTTGGGTTTATACATCAATCTTGTCTGGGTTGAGTAATGTGAACTATCTGGAAGTCTGGTAAGATTTATATTAAATCCTGGAACTTGATCACACCCAAGATACTGCTACTCTGTGATGTTTGTGGGAAAAACATTATAGAGTAAAACTACTTAAGTGTTACATATCATTCAGTGATATACAGTGAGTGCTTTAATTCACATGATACTCTGTTTGGAGGTAGGTGAGATACAAGACATATAAAACAACCTCGTGTGGGTACTCCTGGATAAAGATATTTCTTGATAACCTTTATTCAAGGTACTTAAAGCACTTCACAGACATTAATTAAGTTCTGTGAATATGATTACACTCAGAATTTTAAATGAAAATCAGTTAGGATATGAATTCATTTGATGTTTAATGGAATGTTTCCTATTAAAATTTCCTATTGAACTTTTAAGTTCAATATTGAGCATATTAAAAATTACAAGAGAATCATTACAAAGAATGGTTCTATATATGACATAGATATGCTGTTGTCTTTTTTCTAGAAGTCTATATTCTGATTTCAGTTCTTACTGAGCATCATCTGGGAAAAAGTAGCTAAATACATATGCTCTTATTTTTTATTTGTCTTTATTATTTTTGATTTTAAAGTTTCATAAGCACCTAGATCTGTTATTTCTGGGCCATTTTTTGTCTCTAGGCAAATGCATGGCAATTCATATAATCATTACACACCTTGGTTTTCTTCCCTCTGAAAGATGATGTGAACATTCACCCTTCTCTAGGCTAGAACACTTGGCAGGGAACTAGTTTAAAATAGTGAATATATTAAAATATGGAATATTGAATGAAATGGGTTTTATGTCTTTAAGAAACATACTGTACTTCTGAGGAGAAAAATGGGCTCTCAATAGAAGTCTTTAATGTCTGCTTACATTACTAGGTAGGAAAGGCTTACAATTATAAATTACTGATAATCATTCTTCGTATGTGTTTAGTGCCTTATAGTTCATAAAGCCTTTGTAATGATCTCTAAGATGGCTTCAGATTCTATTATTCCATGGATCTGAGACTTATTCAAGACCATACTGCTAGTAAGTATAGGAGATAGAATCCTATTTATTTCCTTTATAGCCCTTATTACAAACTAGAAATACTTTGTATTTGCTTATTTATTTACTTGTTTATTATCTTTCTCCCCTACCACGCTAAAGTTTCCAAATACTTTAAGATTCTGGAATTACTTATTTGCTTAGAGGATTATACTTCTTATATATTTAAAATTTGCCACACTCTTGTCCAAATAGTATACTGAAATAAAAGAATGAGCCAATGAAGTTTCATTGTATGTAAATTAATCTATCCTCTTTCTCCGCCAAATTCTGACATTGCCCATGACCTGACACATAGAAATTTTATCATGATAGTCTCTATTCTCACCACATTGTGGTAAAGTGAATGGCATGTTCCAACTAATTCAGCTGCAGTTGCCTTCATTTCCTCAGCTAAGAGGGGTAAATAGAAATGGTTACCATGGAAAGACACAAATACCACTGACTGCTATTTCCTCATTGGCCATATCATTTATTACAAGAAACAGCAAGGATTCCTTCTAAGAGGTGAGTTTCAGACATGTACCACACATTTGATCCACAGTGTCTGAAGCCCCTCCGGCTGCCCAGCCATAGCAGAAAGAGGGATTGTAAATAACAGGGGACATTTATTGAACCTTTGCCCAATGCCAGATATTGCACCAAAGCTTTCTATACATTATCTCATTTCATCCACATACCAGGCCTATGAATTAGATCTTACTATTTCTGTAGCTTTACAGAGGAAGAAACTGATACTGAGATGTGTTAAACAATTTTTTCAAGCTCACTCAGCTACTAGGTGGCAGAACTAAGGTCCTAACCCAGATCTTTTTAATTTAAAAAATTTTTGGTAATGATTTTATGTGACTTTTGTGCTGGAGATAGAAAAGTGACTGAGTGCTTACTCAAAGTAAAGACTGACTTTTCTTATAATTTCTTATAATTTATGCTGTTTTATTCCTGAATGAGAATGGCATGTTCTCTTCCACCTCTGGAGGAGAGATTCTTTTGGTTCACTGCTCAGGGAGGTGTTCTTAATCCCTGATATTGACACGCATCTCTGAGTGACAGCACCCCCTCCTTTGAACAAAATGATTCTCTTTCTATTGGGAGTCCAGGGCTGGGGTTTGGGGGAAGAAGGGATGAAGGAGGCATGACTTGTAACCAAAGTCTTCCTGACCCGAACACTTCAATGTTCAACCGCCATGGGGCAGTATTCCACTGGCCCTCCTTTCTGCCACAGGATTTCAGTGAAACACGTGTCACGGGTCTCTTGGCCAAATCAGTCCCATCATGCTCACCTGACCTCAGAAGACCCTGGTGTCAGGCAATGGAATGTGTAAGCTGGAGGTCTTGTATTGCATCTTACTTTTCTGCTTTTACTTTGGACATCAGACTGCTACTGCTACTGCTGCTAAGTCGCTTCAGTCATGTCCGACTCTGTGCGACCCCATAGACGGCAGCCCACCAGGCTCCCCCGTCCCTGGGATTCTCCAGGCAAGAACACTGGAGTGGGTTGCCATTTCCTTTTCCAATCATTTTAACAACAATGACAAAACACATTATAATAAAATGAACTGTGGCCCCTGCACCAAGCTAAGGGCCTGGAACACAGTCAGTACTTTTTAGATATTTACTGAACTAAATTACTGCTGAACTATAAACTTGCCAACTAATCCAGTTGAGGACCAACATGGAACCAAGGAGTCCTGTACTAATGTGCCAGTGAACCCACTTATGTGTCCATCAAAGCACATCTAGGAGTCAATCTGATGACCTAGAGTAGGAAAGAGTACAAGATTTGTAGGTAGACATATTGTTGGAGGAAGTCCAAACAATACCTAAATATAAAGCTATATGGTAAATTACAATTTTCTAAATTGTCTTTTTCTTCACCATCAGGTTTCTCCTCTTCCTCTTTTTACCCTGCAGAATGAACCACATAACTGCTTCAATTTGCCACTTTCCTCTGACAGATCTAGTTATACACATGCACATAATACATACACACTTACATAAACATGAATTGAAGTCAATTTAGATAACAACTGACAAGAAATTAAATATTTAAAGATGTTGTTGATTATGTCGTTGTCACAAATGTCTAGTTAGCATCCTACACTGGAAAAAAAATCCACCATGATGATTTCATCTTGGCAGTCTTCCTCGTCTCCCCCCAAGCTACAACTGCTACATATTTACTTAGAACCTTAATTCACAGTTGTTTATTTCCTGTTTTCACAGCAAAGTTGGGGAAAACATACCTTAGTGAATTTCAAATTTCAGAGTTAATAGCATACTACTGGTATTGTAGGTATTCATTTAACTTTAATATAAGAAGGTAGGCATCTGTTGTTCTTTTGACTGATGACACAGTTCGTTTTCCCCTGAATAATAGACACATTTGAAAATGCATGAAAGCTCACTTTCTGCTTCATTTCCTGTAAATATCTTTACACTTACTTCAAAGCTGACCTTTCACTTAGATTGAAATCCATGTTACTAAAAACTTGCAGAGAAAGGAACTGAATCAATAAGTTGAACATTAAAATAATTTATCTTGCTCGATTTACTATACCCTGAACACCTTTGAGGGTTTGTGATTTCTGGGGATACCCTGAGCAGTCCAAGTGAAATGTCTGCCAAAAATCACATCTGATGAGTGCCCTGTTACTTATTTATTTTTTTTTCTTCCATTGCTGTTTTCAAAAAGTGCCATCAGGATGTTTAACTACAACAATTCTCTTTCAGTGTCGTCAACTTTCCATGAGTTCAGGCAGGTCACAGTACAGATCTCAGATACACAGAAAAGTGTAACTGGAAACCGGGTTAAAAGGAAAGGAAATGTTGTGTATACTTAATATCATAGAAATCAAGTATAAAGGAGAGACCACTGAATTGTAGAGTAGAATCAAGTTAACTGTCTTAACTGGAAACAGAATTCAAATTACCTTGCGCTTGGTTACTGGAGAGGAAGGAGGAGTCTTTAAAAATAGACACCACTGTTTTGGGCCTTTGTTTAAAATAGTAATTCCCAAGACTAAATTTCTCTTTACTGTCTTTAATACGCCTGGATCAAAAGAAGCAAATCTGACTGGTTTAGGAAAATCTTTAGGGAAAACCTAATTCCTTTTGTTTTCTCAGCAAAGACTTTGGATAAGAGTCTAAGTTTACTTTAGCCTGGTGCATTTTGAGAACTGGACGACACATTTACTGGGAGCCAGAAAGAGCTTCCTCACATGATCTAAGCTGTGGAATTCCTTTGTTTCTGGCTTCTCGGAGAGGAGAAGAATAACAAGCATTGTACTGTCCACAAACTCACTGACCATCCAGGCTCCAGCCTAACATACTACACACTGTGTGTGTGTGTGTGTGTGTGTGAGGGGAGGAGGTAGGCGGAGAGAGAGAGAGGGTGGAGAAAACTGTATGGGTGTTTATGGCCAATATTAATCTCATAGCTAATGTGTATTATTGTGAGCAAATTAGAATTGGGCTAACCCTGAAAATTATTAAATATATTGACCTTTCATACTTGACTCCTTTATTTTTAAACAACCTTTTTAATGTACTAATCATATTAAAAAGGCAGTCTCTTTCCATCAAATAAATTCCCTTCCCATACTGTTCCTGACGAGTATTCCTATACCCATCAAGGAACTGTGCTATAATTGTGCTTTGGCCTCTGTGATTCCCATTTTGGACAGCATGATTCAGAAATGGCTATGGTAAATGTTATTCACCTTACAGTTATTAGGGCCAAAAGAAGCCTTAATACATCTAGGATAATAAAAATATCAGATTCTTCTTTTTAAATGACTTAAGATCCCTCTACTGTAATAAAAAATGGAAAGTCTGAAAATGGCGAAGTGAAGCAAAATGGCATGTGAAGCAATGAAAAAGAATATGTTTTCCTTTATTCCATGTTGATACCCATATTAGTTCTCTCTCTTCCCAAAGCCTCCTCCTTAGTCACCCTCTTCAAGGGCTAATTTCCAGACAGCCACCTGAGCTCATGTTACTGTCCCTGGACTTGGAGATCTTTGCTTCATTCCTAGCTCTAAAGCTTTGTGGCCAATGGAAGTTATTTATGCCATCTGTAAAAGAAGGAGCAAAAACTACTCTTTATCTTGGGTTCTACAAGGCTACTCAGGAAATTTATGAAAAATCTATTTCAGTGGCTCTTGAGCTCCTAATGGCTGCTAATGGGAGATCTTATTTCAGTCTTCCTGTTTTCCTCACCCCCAGGTGATCAGCCTGTGTGTTGGAGAGGGTGAGAAAGATGGGGGGAGTTGTGAATAATGTTGCTGGGTGAATGAACCACCAGGGGATGGATTTGATAATGCACCCTCACTTATGAATGCCCGAGCTGGAAGAACCTGTGAACCACAGCATAAGAAGGGCCCGAGAAGCTTCCTAGTTAGAGACCAGTGGGTTTCTATGACCCCCCTCAAACTTGTGAATTTTGGGAAAACTTTACATTGTTCTAGGCTACTGAGTCCTATCACTACCTTTCTCAAACACTTGGGGAAGAGTCCTGTTTTCTACCATAAAATGCTGATGAGAACGATTTCACAACCCATTCTAAAATTTAAACTGTTTTCTCTTCCCTCTTCAAAGAAGGTGAAAAATAGTTGGTCACACTTTTTTCATACAGTAACTTCCAGCATTCTTGAAAGTAGTTCATCCCGCAACTTTTGTTGCCTAGAGTAAGTCATTTGATGCTTACAGTTCCTCAAAAAGGGATTATGCAGGAACCAAGTTCTAATAAAACTTTTCCCCCCATATCTATTCATAATATACCACAGACCAAATTAGTTCTCCTAATACAAATCTATACACAAATCAGATATATTAGGCTTATCATCTACAATCTGATAAAAGACAGTGGTATTGTCGGTGGAAATGTAAATTGGTGCAATCACTGTGGGACAAAGTATGGAGGTTTCTCAAAAAACTAAGAGTAGAACCACCATGTGAGTCAGCAATTCCGCTCCTGGGTGTATAACTGAAAAAAAAGACCCAAAACACTAATTTGAAAAGATACGTGCACACTAATGTTCATAACAGCATTATTTACAATTACCAAGATATGGAAACAACCTAAGGGCCCATCAACAGACGAAAGAATGAAGAAAATGTAGCACACATATAGAAAGGGATACTACTCAGCCATTAAAAAGAAGGAAATTTTGCCATTTGCAGGAACATGGATGGATTTGGAAGAAATTATGTTAATTGAAATAAGTCAGACAGGGAAAGATAAATACTGCATGATATCACTTATATGTTGAATCTAGAAAATACAATAAAATAGTGAAAAAAAAAAAAAAAAGGCTCATGGATATAGAGAACAAACTAGTGGTTACCACTGAGGAGAGGGAAGCAGGGAGAGGCAATACAGGGGTAGAAGATTAAGGTACTAGGTATAAAGCAAACTACAAGGATATATTGTAAAACATGGGAAATACAGCCAATATTTTATAATAACTATAAATGGAGGAAGGTAGAAAAAAAGTGAAAATAATAGTCTCACAGTTGTGTCTGATTCTTTGCAACCCCATGGACTATAGCCTGCCAGGCTTCTCTGTCCATGGAATTCTCCAGGCAAGAATACTGGAGTGGGTAGCCATTTCCTTCTCCAGGGGATCTTCCCAACCCAGGGATCGAACCTGGGTCTCCTGCATTGCAGGCAGATTCTTTACTGTCTGAGCCACCAGGGTGTACATATAACCTTTAAAAATTGTGACTCACTGTATTGTACATCTTAACTTATACAATAACATAGTATATGAACTATTTTTAAAAAAAGACAAAAGAATCAATAATTACTATTCCAGATATTGGCTACATAACAATTCCCTTTTCTCAATCTGTAAGAGAATAGTAAATGTCCAACCACATTAAATTCTTTATCACAAGACTCTTCTGAACCCTGCTGCTGCTGCTAAGTCACTTCAGTCGTGTCTGACTCTGTGCGACCCCATAGACGGCAGCCCACCAGGCTCCCCCGTCCCTGGGATTTTCCAGGCAAGAACACTGGAATGGGTTGCCATTTCCTTCTCCAATGCATGAAAGTGAAAAGTGAAAGTAAAGTCGCTCAGTCGTGTCCAACTCTTAGTGACCCCATGAACTGCAGCCTACCAGGCTCCTCCATCCATGGGATTTTCCAGGCAAGAGTACTGGAGTGGGGTGCTATTGCCTTCTCCACCTATGAACCCTAGAGAAAGGTAATTTGACAGCTGGAAATCAGACTTCTGGGGCTCTATCTTCCCTTTTTACCTCCTCAAAATTGCTTCAATCAGCTGTGACTGTTGCTTTTCAGAACAACAGTATAGAAGCTCTGTCTCTCAAGACAATACCAGATGATGGCAAAGACCAAAATTCAGAGCGTCCCAGACTTAATGATGGCTCAGCCTAATATTTTTCGATTTTATGATAGTGTGAAAATGATACGTATTCAATGGAGACCACATCTCACATTGGGAATTCTGACCTTTTCCTGGGTTGGTGATACAGAGTATGATACTCTCTGGTTATGTCACAGCTCCTAGGCAACCACCCACCACGAGGGTAAACAACAGATACCCTTACAATCATTTTGCTTCCCAGGTGGCTCTAGTGGTAAAGAATCCGCTTGACAGTGCAGTAGACTAAGAGATGTGGGTTTGATCCTGGAGGATGATGTGGTAACCCACTCCAGTGTTCTGGTCTGGGAAATCCCATGGACAGAGGAGCCCAGCAGGCTATGGTCCACAGGGGCACAAAGAGTCGGACATGACTGAAGGGACTTAGCACCTAAAAACATAATCATCCTGTTTTTTCATTTTCAGTACAGAATCCAATAGGACTTCATGGGATATTCAACACTTTATTATAAAATACGCTCTGCACTAGATGAGTTAGCCCAACTGTAGTCAAATATAAGTGTTCTGACCATGTTTAAGGTAGGGAGATAGAGAATCTGCCTGCAATGCAGGAGACCTGGGTTCAATCCCTGAGTCGGGGATATCCCCTAGAAAAGGGCATGGCAACCCACTCCAGTATTCTTGCCTGGAGAATCCCATGGACAGAGGAGCTTGGCAGGCTACAGTCTATGGGGATGCAAAGAGCAGGACATGACTGAGTGACTAATACACACATACAGGCTATGATGTTCAAGTAGGTTAGACACATTAAATGCATTTCAACTTAAGATATTTTTGACTTAATTTGGGTTTCATCCTGATAAACCCATCATAAGTCAAGGAAGATATATAATGCAAAATAGTTAGGCAAAGGCAAACATTAAGGACCTTTGAAATTTCCATCTCTGTTGCCTATTTTCACTCTTTCCACCCACATCTAATCACTGTGATACAATAAAGACACGGGTATGTGGGCAGTAATGACTGCATAATTTTGTCTTTTTGAAAAAAAAAAGCCATTGAATCAAGGAAGTTGTAGAAAACTAGGAAAACTTATTGAAAACCTTCTGAACAAAAAGTTCCCAAACCTGAGTAAATTGCTGCCGAGGCTTATCACTGATGATGTTTCACTTTCTTTATGTGGTTAATTGCTTCCTTCTTCCATGGATGATTTCATCCCTCTTTATCTCCTCTTGTTTTGTCACAAATCCCAGGCATTGGCATGGTTCATCTCGGCCTCCATTAGACTTGTGGCAAGCACAAAAGCCAGGACTGAGGGAAGAAAATTAAGATTCTACCCTGCTCATGTTAATTCATTTTCACATTTCTTGCCTTGGCCTGATTTCATCATACTGTTGACAAATTATATTTTTCTTGTTAGTTATTCAATCCTCAAAGGCTTAATATGAGCCCAGGTAGATGAGGAATAAAGGAAGACAAGAAAATGCCATTATCACCTCTTCTGAGCCACTTAGATTTTTGGGCAGAGCATGAGCAGGCTGAGATGAATCGAAGCCAGTCCCCAGGGCAGAATGGCTAGCAGAAGTTATACAGGACACACTGGAGCTTGGATTTTCTCTGAATAACGTCTCAGGAGCTACTCCGTAAGATTCAGCCTGAAGCAGCGGAGCTAGAGGTAGCTTCTAAAATCCCACCTCTCTCATCCCCCAAAGACTTTCCTTTTTTAAAAAAACATATTTTAAAATTGTTGTTCAGTCGTTTAGTCGTCTCCGATTCTTTGCAACCTCATAGACTGCAGCAGGCCAAGCTTCCCTGTCCTTCACTATCTTCCAGAGTTTGCTTCAACTCATGTTCATTGAGTTGATTATGCCATCCAACCACCTCATCCTCTGCCATCCCCTTCTCCTCCTGCCTTCAATCTTTCCCAGTATCAGTGTCTTTTCCAGTGAGTCAGCTTGTCACATCAGGTGGCTAAAGTATTGGAGCTTCAATATCAGCATCAGTCCTTCAAGTGAATATGTAGGACTGATTTCCTTAAGATTCACTGATTTAATCTCCATGCTGTCCAAGGGACTCTCAAGGGTCTTCTCCAGCACCACAATTTGAAAGCATCTATTTTCAGCTCTCAGCCTTCTTTATGGTCCAACTCTAAACTGTATTCTTTTACTTGCATCAGGTCTTCGTTGCGTCATGTGGGCTCTTTCGTATCGGCATGTGGACTCTAGTCGTGACATGTGGGCTCATAGTTACGGTGCATGGGCTTAGTTGCTCCACAGCACGTGGGATCTTAGTTCCCCAACTAGGGATTGAACCCACATCCTTCGCATTGAGGGGCAGATTCTTAATCACTGGACCACCAGGGAAGTTCCCCGAAGATTTTCACCACTCAAGATATACAAGTAAGATATACCAGACTCTAGAACTTGCTGATTTGGTGCTGTGTCCTCCCTTAAGAACCTGGAAGGCCGTCTAGATTGGGGTGAGCCTGGGGGTCAGGGGATCAGAGACGGCTGACAGTTCCATGTGTTCTGTCAAGGGCTGCCCTGGGGCTGTCATTTCAGGGACATACTGGGATTATTACTGTCCCTGTCCTTCAAATGGCTGTTTGTTGCAAGACTGCCTGGTGTAGCAAATAAAAACACAGGACACCCAATTAAATGTGCATTTTATGTAAACATCAGATGTCACTTTTTAGTATATGTCTCATACAACATCCTGCCTGATTTCACCACCCTGTTGACCATTTATATTTTTCTCATTAGCTGTTCAATACTCAAAGGCTTACAACAACCTCAGGTAGGTGGGGATAAAGGATGATGTGACAATACCATTATCACTTCTGGGGAGGTATTTACTTTGGGGCCCAGGTGCAGCACTTCCTAAGTATATCCCATGAAGTATTTGGGACATACTTTAAAAATGTTTTTGCTGTTTATCAGATATTCAGTTTTAACTGAATGCCCTGTATTTTACCCCATCAGGACCCTTGACACCTCTCCGGAAATCCATGGGAGCAAAGTCTGCTGATGCACTGAGAGTTTTACAGAGCAGTGGGATCTGCCATTGTGTTAACCCTCAGAATCAGACATATTTGAGTATATCAAATGGACACAGGGAAGGGACATCCCACTAAGGTCCATTTAGATTAGGAGCCAGAGAGTGTCCTGAGGAGAAACTCATTCTCAGAAATAAAAACCAAGGTACATGAGTTTGAACCACTGTCATGGAGAAAGCAGTGATGCTGAGCCTGGCAGATCTGCGGCTATCAGGCTGCTTTCCTTATCACCTCTTAAGGCCATGCCTAGAATGTCCTAGAAAGAAGGGTGGTGGTGCAAAGACACAGGTAGTATAAGTGAACAAAATGATGCAGCATTTGAGTCCGGGTCCATGCATTGGCAGAGGGGCCATGACCCACACAGACCCTGATGTCAGTGGGTGCCCATGCTCTGGTTGACGTTACCAGTGGGGCCAGCTATTGTCAGGGGAATCTGTGGGAAAACTAGAGGAGACTGGTGAAGGTGAGGGCACAGTCAAGAAAGCTAGTCTGAGAAGACACTAGTCAACCTTTAATAAACACCTACTATTGGAGAAAGAAATGGCAACCCACTCCAATATTCTTGCCTGGACAATCCCATGGACAGAGGAGCCTAGTGGGCTGCAGCTCACAGTGTCACACAGAGTTGGACATGACTGAAGCAACTTAGCGTGCTAACACCTACCTACTATGCAGCATGTAGTGGGCTAGAGACTTAGCATGCAAACACCTACTATGCGGCATGTAGTGGGCTAGATGCAACAAATCTAAAATTGAAAAGACATGGTCCCTCACATCACATTGCTCATAACCCAGTTTAGGAAACCAACAAACTTGAGATGATCACAGGGTGATATGATTAGAGCTATAGAAGTCTGCACGCTCATGGGAGGGCACCCACCTCCTCTTCACTTGGCTGAGGCAGGCATCCTAGAGAGATGGTTTGTCACTGAGGTCCCATGGACCAGTCAGAATAAGTCAGGAGGAAGAGACATACTTACTATAATAACATACATACATACTATACATCTCTTCCTCCATAAGAGATGCCTCTAGAGAATTTCTGATCTATTAGAGAGATATTGAGGAGGCAAAAGTTCCCAAGTGAATGGGTGGGAGAGTTAGGGGAGTCCTGATTTGCGTATGTTATCTTGACCTTGTTTTCCTGTTAGGCTACTGTGGCTGCCACTCAACTGTTAATGGCTCAGTCTGATCCTTATGTTGAATAAATTACCAAGAAGTATAAATAACACAGAGCTGGAAGACCCTTACAACCCTTAGGTCCAAGTGCCATCTAATTGTAAATTTTCAGGAGCACCTCACAGGGATGCAGGCATTACAATAAACAGTATATTTTACCACATATGCTGCACCTTGAAAGTTCTTTCTTAATAAAGAAAGTATTGCAAATGTCAAGGAATTAACTTATCCCTCTTCCCCACTGTCAGTTCTAGGAAAGGACCCATATACACAAGCGACCCAAGTGCAGCATCGATGAGATTATACTGCTCCTCTTGAAGGATCTCTCTGTCAGGTTCTGCAAAGCTGACTTCTTTTCCTCTGGTCAGAGTAGCCTCAAAATAATAGGTTTCAGAATAAGAAAACAACTATTTTTTTTTGTTTAATCTTAATAATAGGGTATTTCAGGTTTGTCTAATGAAAACCAGAAGCCGATGATCTAACGCAATCAAATACTAGCTTTTGTGCAAAAAAGAAATAGTAAAATAATGTAGGACCTTGTCTAAATAAGAGTTATAAATGATGCCAGCTAAATGGGAAAAAATAGCAATAACCTTTTAAAACATTAATTTAGACTTTTATTGGAATACAAAGGATCTCTAGTGTCTGAAAGCAGGCATTGTCTCTCTCTTTTTATTTCAATAGAACTGTGGCTTGAATACAACACAGCAGGGTGTGTGTTTTCTAAAGTTGGGTCATTATCAGGGTGTTCACTGCCGTTTGCCAATAAGCCTTTATTTGGCAAAGTTTAAAACTGCTGACAAATGAGATTCTTCCTGTAGCAGTATAACATGGTACAGCTAAATATGCCTAATTACAAAAGCCCTACAAGGACAGTGGGAAAATGCACACTTTTGAGAAGATTCACAGGGACAGTCCTCAAATAGGAAACAGGAACACCTCTGAGCCTTTGGGTGCCTGGTACCTGCTTCTAATATTATGAATTTTAAGTCGTAGGGATGTGTGCGATGATTCAAAACAATACCTAATTTTATCCAAAGCTGCAAGGCTCTGGAGGCATTTAAGAGACCGTTTTTACTTCGGCACACGTTGGTCCATGGATATCTGTGGGAGTCTGTAACGTTCCTTCCTGTTCTAATTTGTTCCTGTTCAGAGATGAACACATTGGAAGACTACTACCCAAACCTCCAAACACTAATTCCTAACACATACCCTGTGCTTTTTTAGTCTCTGATTGATGATGGACAAACTGTTTAGAATTGGGAAGGGGGACCAATGTCCAATCATTCTATCACCATCTGCATCTCCTGGAGCCCCTGTGAAGGAACAGAAGCCTCACTTGAACTGGCTTTGCTGGGAAAATGTGTGCTGCAAACCTTGCTCTCTAATTATAGCTGGAGGAACACGAGGTTTGTTTGGAATCAGATGTAGCTTTCCACTACCATAATTACACATTTTATTTCAAAACACCTAACTGCAGTGTCTGAAGATGTTAGCCCAATTGTACTAAAGATCAGGCTGGAGTTCTCGCTGGGAAGGGCTGGAGATTATAAAGGAAGAGGACAGCTTTTGAAATGATGGGCCTTTGAGGGCCTAATAATTCCGTGGCAGGAAGGCAGATAGGTAAAGAAATGAGCACTGGGCTTTCCCTTCAGAGCTTGGAGTCCTCTTCCAAATTCTGCTGCCTAACTGATTAGGCTTCTTTCTTATCCAGGTAAGGTAACTAACAACTGAAAGCATGTTGCTGGGTGGATGCTGAGTAACATCAGTTAGGGCCTTGAGGGACACAAACCAAACATATAAATACATCTAGAGAACTTTCATAATATGGTCAGGAAGAATGCTTATGTAGGAAAATAAACAATCAGTATTTAACACCAGGGCTAGTTGAAATGTTTAGTCATGGGCAAATCTTCCAGAAACTCTAGGAGGAGGGATCTGGGAGAGGGGATTCTGTTTAACAATATGAGGAAATGTGCAGAATTTCATCAGCTCAGCTCTCCAGATTTAATCACTAAATAATCCCCCAAATATTTGTGTGGCAACCTTCATGTCGCTGACCTTAGAAGACAGGGAGCCCTGGGCTTGCTATCTGATGAATAGCTCTATTTTTATTGTGGAATTAGAGGAAGTGGAGTAAACTGAGAATGACAGAAATAGTAACAAATAATAAGAACACTCACTGTCCTACTTGGGATCATCTGTTAGGCTATCTGGCGGGATAGGTTTCATCACTGGAAGTTTTGAAGAAGATGCCAGATGTATATACCATATAAGTACTACTCTAAGTCCTTACAGACATTTCCTTTTATTCTTTTTCACCAGAGTATAATTGCTGTACAATGTTGTGTTGGTTTCTGCCATACACAAAGTGAATCAGCTGTGTGTGTGTGTGTGTATATATATATCCTTCCCCTCTCGAGCCTCCTCCTTACCACCCCCATCCCACCCGCCTGGGTCATCACAGAGCACCGAGCTGAGCTCCCTGTGTTACGCAGCAACTTCCCATTAGCTCTCTATTCTGCCAGTGCAGGAGACATAAGAGGCCTGAGTTCAATCCCTGGGTCAGGAAGATACCCTGGATGAGTGGATGGCAACTCACCCCAGTATTCTGACCTGAGAATCCCATAGACAGAGCCTGGCGGACTATGCAGTTCATAGGGTCGCAAAGAGTTGGACATGACTGAGGTGACTTAGCATACAAGCACAAGTGTATATATGCCCACCCTGATCTCCCAATTCGTCCCACCTCCCCAGTCTCCTACCCACCCCTATCTCCTACCCATTCCACCCTGTCCACATGTCCCTTCTCTATGTCTGCATCCTTTTTTTCTTCTACAAACCCTGTGGAATAAATATTTTCCCTATTTTTGATTCAAGAGGGAAAGAAATGTGATCTAGAGTGAAGTGCATTCTTTTAATTCCATTGTTTTCTCAGTGAAGTGGAATCTCTGTGATTCATTAATAATATTCAAAAGCATCCCTTACATTTGTATGGCATGTAATGTGACTAGTCTTCCAGGAATTTGTAATGCATTACCTTACTGGATTCTCAAGAACAACTCTGTGAGCTGGGCAAAACAGGAACAGTTGCCCTCATTTTAGAGACAGTGACACTGAGACTCAGAGAGTGACCTGTGTTCCTCAAGGCCAGGACCAGAGGTGGCTTCTGTCAGTACTAACCTCGCTTCCTGTTTTCCCTCTGCAGACCTTGAGGGAGACTGAGAACCACTGAACAGCTACCCCCTTATTGTTACCCCGGCACTGATTTGTGGACAATAGTCTCATTAAACACTCATGTTCTCTGGATGGAGCCCAAGAACCCTCCTATCTTTGAAAAAGATCTCTATAGAAACATTTTTCTCTCTCATTTTTTCTCCTCATTTAAATGCTAAAATATTTACAGTGATGGGCCAGATAACATCGTGCCGTCTTGTGACTTTTCAGGGAAAAGATGAGAAGCACATGATAAGGCTGGCAACTTTCAACAGCCTAGGATAGTAAAAGAAGGCTGGTCCAGATGTTAAGAGACGTGGGCGCTGGTCCTGTCTCCTCTGTGAATCAGCTACATAACCTGTCACTTTAAACCTGCTAGGACTCAGTCTCCTAATCTATAAAGGGACTGTCCTAACAAAATCATGATGTGTAAAGGCTTTAAAAAAAGTACGTGTGTGTGCTCAGTCATGTCCGACTCTTTGCCACCCTATGGACTGCAGCCCGCCGGGCTCCTCTGCCCATGGAATTTTCCAGACAAGTATACTGGACTGGGTTGCCATTTCCTACCCCAGGGGATCTTCCCCACCCAGGGACCGATCCCTCGTGTCTTGTGTCTCCGGCACTGGTAGGCGTATTCTTTACCGCTGAGCCAACTGGGAAGCCCTTAAAAAATGGTACACATTTATAAATGTGAAAGATTGCAACCAGAGCAGCTTGTCACACACTAACACGGTGACATGCAGTATGATCACATAAAATACGGATGACTTTTCCATCCACTTCCAACACCCCAAGGTGAAGGGAAAGGTTTACCTGTCGCAAGTACTGTGTTAGGGTCCTGTCTTACATAGGAACACCTTTGGGATAGAACTTTAAAGCTATTGGTAGCAGAAAATTCATGGTTTGAAGAAAGTCAGATTTCTTATAGGAAATTCTATCTCTTGGAACCCTAAGGTTATGGGATTCAGTAGGTTTCAATGAGAAAAAATGGAAAGCTACTAAATTCTCCAGATTAGTCTGGCTATATATGCTTACCACTGTGACTTGTAGTTAAAATTACTAGGAAGAACTGGCTATAATATTGCTATTAGTGGGCTTCCCGGGTGGTGCTAGTGGTAAAGAACTTGACTGCCAATGCTGGAGAGGCAAGAGATGTGGGTTCAATCTCTGGGTGGGGAAGATACCCTGGAGTAGGAAATGGCAACCCACCCCAGTATTGTTGCCTGGAAAATTCCATGGACAGAGGAGCCCAGTGAGCTACAGTCCCTGAGGTCACAAAGATTCGAACATGACTGAGCAACCAAACATACACACACTTGCATGGCTTAGGATGCAAGTTAGGTCCTCACATGACTGTACCATGGAGACATAAATGTTTATGGCAAAACTTAGTTTGACACTCCCTGTACTTGCTTTTAAAAAAATTTTATCCTAGAATTTATAAAAGCCTTAGAAAATGGTTCAAAGATGCATTAACACCCTTCCTTAGTCAGAAATATGAAAAACTGTATCACTAATTTCTTTCCTTCTAAATCACAGATCCAACTTACTTCTTCTACAGTTCAAGTCAGAATTTTCTGGATTCAACTCTTCCATGAGTAAAGGCTGTGCATTGTAGGTAGAAAAAGTTTGTTTACCTTTTGTGCATAATTGAAGAAACAAAGCCAATTAATTTAGCTAAAACTTTCCTTTTTTCTTTCTCTCCCGTGATTTCTGGCTGGGATGAGGTTTGCACCAAAGAAAACTGAGTGACTGAGTTACTAGAAAGAGAAAATAAACTCAGAGATGATGGAGGCTTTTTGCCCTCCAGTATGATTTCCACATCTATTACAGACACGTTTTGGGGGTATTGTTAGGAGGAAAACATGCGTTTAGGGTATTTCTATTTCATGTCTTGAAGGAGGGGGCACTGTTTTTGTGATGGGACATAGAAAAGAAAGGTCTGATGCATGGTAGTCATAGCACCTGCCACTCTGACAGAACAGCGAGGGGCTTTAAGCACAATGAAAACGAGGAATAAAACGCCGGGTGTTTATCTCCAGCATTGCAGATAGAAATATATCTCCGCCCAACATGAAACATCGCCTTTAACAAGACTGCCCTGCATTCATCTCTCCTGCATACACTTGATGAGCACACCTCATCCGTCACGTCGAGACATGTTAAAAGAAACCGTCTTCCCCTGTTCCTTTCTACTCTGAATAAGTAATTATGAAAAACAAATCATGGCCATGTCTCTTTCTTTCTTCGGTTTTATTGGGTTTTGTCTGCCTGTCTCCCGTGGACATAAAGAATTGTTCTGTTCATTCAGATCCGATGATTTTCTTTGGGGGGTTGTTTCAGATATAACAGAGGGTCTGATTTTGTCAGGAATGTAGCTCTGGAAGTCTCTAAGAGCAACTATGCATATGAATTTGAGGGCAAAATGTCACCCTCTAAGTGAACTGAATGGAGAAAACACAATAGAAGTCTGTTAAAATGCTGCTTTGGGCAACAAGAATAAAAAAGCCTGATGTGATCATTCTTTCTACAGGCCTTGGAGGTGCCGACACTAATGATTTGTGGGGCGCCCACCAGCCTGCATTTGGGTATTTCTTCTGCGGACTGTACTGCTCTGGATAAAATCTGGGGAGTTCTTTTTTGGAGAAAATGACCTTCTAGCCTGAAGTCTTATTCTGAAATGTACTCAAGCCTACCTGATAAAAAGCAGAACGTCGTAATATGTGTATGTGTGTGTTGATCAGATTATCTCATCAAGCAGTTTGGAAAGTGAAGAGCTGAGGAGTTGGGACCAAGCTTCAAGTTCACCTACATTTTGATGGATGAGATTCTACTTAGGTAGGAGGTAGAGGGGATTCCCAGGTGGTGCTAATGGTAAAGAACCAACTTGCCAATGCAGGAGATATAAGAGATGCAGGTTTGATTCCTCGGTTGGAAAGATCCCCTAGAGGACTGGCAACCCATTCCAGTATTCTTGCCTGGAGAATCCCATGGACAGAGGAGCCTGGCAGGCTACAGTCCACAGGGTCACAAAGAGTCGGATACGACTGAATTGACTTAGCAGGCACGCATGCCGGAAGGTAGAGCGGCATGAAACTGGCCTGTATAACCCAAATGTGAAGTTGGTTTTTGGATCTTGACCTCATATCTAAGCCTGTTTCTCTGCAGGATCTCTCTCTTGCTGGCTCCTGAAGCCCTCTAGGACTAACATCGCCCTTATGTGGTGACCTGTGACCCATTTGTGTCCCTCACATTGGATGTCACAGAAGAAAGGGCTTCAAAAGTAAGGCCTAAAGTTGCTGTCTTCCATTTACCTCCATCTGTCCCTGTCTGCTGTCTCATTCTCTTTGCGACTCTTTTCCTCCGCTGTCTCTCTCCCTTTGTCTCTCTTCGTCACTGTCTTAATCTGATCCCCTTCCGTACTCTTAACTGTCACCTCCATGCATACGACTCCTAAGCCATTGCACTCAGTGTCTTTCTACGTTGCACACTGAAATGTCTAACTACTTGTTGGACATCTTCACCTGGATCTTCTGCACCTCAAAATTACCACGTACCAAACTAGATTCGATTCAACATGTAAACAACTTCCTTTCTTGCCAGACATGACAAAAACAAATGCCACTGCCACCAGGCGAGTAAAACTCTGCTCTTCCTCATGACTCATCCATCCATTCATCAAACACTGATGAGTCTCTACCTCGTTAGGACACTGAGGTCGCAAAACTTAAAAAGATAAAACCTACACTCCAGAAGCAGGGGTCAATGACAGGTATGTCATCTGACTACACACCATGCTTTGATCTGAGACCTCCCAAGATGTCCTGAGAGCGCATGGGCCGGAGACCAAACCTGGCCTGGGGGAAGCGGGTAGGTGAGGGTACCAGGAAGGCATCCAGGAAGAGATAACACCTGACCTGCGTCGCATGGGTTCTGTAGGAGTTATTCTGATGAGGGCCTTGAGAGATACATTTCCTAGTATTTCTTTCAGAATCAGGCACGTGACAGAAGTCCAGACAGATAGGCAGGCAAGTCCAGAGAACTGTGAGTGGTTCTGGGTGACCAGAGCACAGTCTGAGGGGAGGGGCATGCTCACAGCACCCGTGCCCACAGTCTGGGGGTCTTAGGGTCACCTGTGACAGTGACTCTTCTCCCTCACGGTTTGTAAAGTAGCTGTCAAGCTCACACATTTCACTTCCACCAGATGGTCTTCCACTCTAGTTCAGACCTCCTTTTTCTCTTGTTGGGCCAGTGTTCCAAGCCCTGTTTTCCCAGTCTCCAGCCTTCTTCCACTTCAATGTTTCTGATCTCCCATTACCACATATTTTTAAAGCCTTCTTACTAAAAGCGTGCTTTGTAGTCCAGTAGCAAGGACATGACCTGGGAGTTTCTTAGAAATGCACACTCTCAAGTCCCTGCCTGAACCCGAAACTGCATCTTAACAAATCCCTTGGTGATGTGAATGCACAGTGAAGTCTGAAAAGCGCTGCTCAGAAGCACAGCTTTACTGATATTCCATCACTGCTGAAAAACAAAATCTTCACTGGCTCCCTCATACCTAATGAATGTAGTTCAAAACCCCCCATAATAATTTCTGCTTCTTTCCAGCTCCTCAGGACACATCCCTGTTTTGGAGCATGCTCCAGCCATCTCTCTTCACCCTCTTGCCTTTACTCCTGTTCTCTTCACTTGGAGCCCTCTTTCACTTAACAAATCCTTTTGATCCATGGGGTTGAGGTGTCTCCTCTTAGATCCTTCCCAGGTGTGTCTCTCTCATCTCTGAATATCCAAAGTACATAGGCTATTTCTTTTTAGTCTGTCCTATCTTGCAGTAGAGTTATCAGTGACATTTCCTGACTGTCATCTATAAATTCCTGAAAAGCAGAGACCACAGCTTCCCCATATAACTGTCTCTCATGATTTTAGCTAATAGATGCTCTATACATATTTCTGGGCTTCCCAGGCAGCCTGGGAAGAACCTGCATGCTAATGCAGGAGACATAAGAGAAGCGGGTTTGATCCCTGGGTCAGGAAGATCCCTTGGAGGAGGGCATGCAACCCATTCCAGTAGTCTTGCTTGGAGAATCCCATGGACAGAGGAGCCTGGTGGGCTACAGTCCATGAGGTTGCAAAGAGTCGGACATGACTGAAGCGACTTAGCATACATATTTCTAGGATAAATTATTGAAAGAAATGTTTGTACTCAAAGGGTGAAAAAGAGTAAACATGTATTTCTATCGATAGCAAAGAAACCCATTCAGCACTTACTTCATAACATTTGGGAAATGATCTCCATTGACTTGAAATGACCCATCTGAGAAACAACTTAGCCCAAATACTATAGCTATTAAAAAAGAAGGTGGAGAAACTGACCAGCTATTAGATGCTCTGTCCAAACGTCTACATTTCAAATTTTGTGCCTCCAATTTGCTTTAAATATCATAGGGTACATGGCTGGCAAGAATTCTAGGTTTCTAGAACATCTTCTACTCTGTCCCCACTAAAGAGAGGAAAAGTGGAAACTAGCCGTAAGCCCTTTGATCTTCGTTAATGTATCATGTACAGTTTGTAACTAACTACGTTTCAGTCTCCTGACACATGAACACATTTACCACAAATATTCCTTTGAGTCAATTTATATAAAGCAAGGAAGAATCATGGTGGGTGTAGCAGAAACATGCCATGTTTTCAGGTTAGGAAATACCATGTTCACACAATGTTGATTTGGACAAAGAAGGAGAGAAGTTTTGCTGGGAGTATACCAATGGAGTTGAACAATGCAGCCCAAACATGCTGGGGCATTCCAGGTGACCAGCTCTCAATGACAAGCCCTCAAGACAAGCAGCTTGCCTGTCTGCCAGAATCTCACAGATTGGAAGCAAGGGAAACGCTCAATCTCTCTCTCTCCAAAGGTGGACGGACCAAGGAGGGCAGTTATATTAAGTGATTCTAATTATCACATTCCCACAGCCAGAATGCAGAGTAGCTCTCCCCACTGATTCTCCGAGCAGGAGCCAGCCAGAAGAAAAATTGGGAGGAAGCTTTGGAAATCATCTTTTTCATACTGAAGTTCAGAGATGGCCATGCTGTGAAATTGAGGACCCATCTGAATTTTCTGCTTCCGTTTTTAGGTGGCTGGGTTTGCTTGCTTTTTGTTTTGCTTGAGGTCCCAATGAGTTCAGATCCATGAGGCATCCCTGTGACCCAAATGCTACTTGCTCCTAGGCTTGGACCCTTCCCTTCCCCATCAGAACACAGCAGTGGGAGTTGATAGGTGGTCCATGGCATCTCCACTGAGAAAGCAGTGTCTGGAGGGAACCAGCCTGGGTTCGTCTTGACTCTGTTTCTTACTGTTATCATCCTGACAAGTAATTGCAACCATTCTGCTTGTTGGACCTTTGATATCCTGATCATTACTAATTATTAGCACTGTTTTTGATTTTTAAAAATATTACATTAAAATATTATTAACCTTGATTACTGAGTTTGGGGCACCCTCTTAAATTTCTCTCCCTAGGAGGAGACTGCCTCTCTTGCCTTACCCTAGCCCTGGCTTTGTGTCTCAGTCTTATCATCTATAAAATCAAGTGAAACACAGTGACCATTTCATTGGATTGATGCAAGGAATAATGGAGATAATACACTTACAGTGCTTGGAACATCGCCTTGCAAATGTTGTGAACTCTTACCATCATTTCTTTGACGCTGAAAATCTGTTCTTCCCACACTAAAGGAAGCACATTGCAACGATGCTTGTTAAAACAAATTCCTAGACGCTGTCACAAAAATTCTGATTATTAGGAGCAGAGTGGGGGATCAGGAAGAATCTGCATTTCTAACAAGCTCCTAGGTGCTGCTGTTGCTCTAGACATCAAATTTTGAGTTTGAACAACATGGAGGTTAGAGGTCCTAACCCTGTGTTTAGTTGAAAATTTGAGTTTAACTTATAGTCAGCCCTTCACATACTCAGTTCCTCCATATACAAGGTTCCTTTATATCCATGGCTTCACTGGTGGCTCAGATGGTAAAGAGTCTGCCTGCAATGCAGGATACCCAGGTTCGATCCCTGGGTCAGGAAAATCCCCTAGAGACGGAAATGGCAACCCACTCCAGTATTCTTGCCTGGAAAATCCCATGGATGTAGGAGCCTGGCAGCATACAGGCCATGGGATCTCAAAGAGTTGGACAAGACTGAGCAATTAACAGTTTTATATCCCTGCATCCATGCATAAAACCAACCTTGGGTCGTGTAACACCGTAGTGTTTATTTATTGAAAACAAAAATGTGTATAAGTTGACCTGTGCAATTCAAACCCATGTTATTCAGAGGTCAACTGTACTTCACTGCAGGCAATGTAACTGGATAAATCTTGGATTGATCCTTCACCAGCAACATGTTTTCAATTAATCACCAGCACATACACTAACTCTCAACTGGGATGCTTGCACAAACATCCTCTGTACAGGTTCACGTTGATAAACAGAATCGGCTGCCAACAGCCTCTGCAGCTTTTATCTACATATTATAGCTTTTGCTTTCCTTTAGAACTTCTAGAGCTGCCTCTTATCAGTGCTTATCCTGACTTTGTAAATGAACACTTAGGAAAACATCTCAGAAGTTTCTGAGACCACCCAACAACAAAGTCTTTTCAGTATGGGTTGTAAACGAGATTCAGTATCCTGGTTCAGTGCCATTTAACCAACTCTTACCAGTACCTGCTGGGTGCTGGGCACTGCAGACAGAAAGATGAAGGGACCCATTCTAATGGGATATCATTCTAATGAAGGGCAGGGCAGAGAGGCACGTGAACAGTAGTTATAATTCAGGATTACATGTGACAAGACAGCCATATGCAGGGAGGGATGCAGGGAGCAGAGAGGGTACTTTAGCCTAGTCTACACACTCCTGGTAAGACATTCTGGAGGAGGCGTCAGGTTGAAGTGACTTCACTTTCTGCGTCCATGAAGCCCCACAATTTGTAACACTGGCCTCCAGGCCCTCAATTTACTCTGCCAGGGGCATGTGGCTCCTAATGCTCTGCTTTCTCTTGGGTACAGCCATGCAGAGAATGCTTCTCTGCTTCTTCAGAAGGTAAATCTCACCCATTAGGCCTTCCTGGTGCCCAAGCCTTGAGAAAGGTGTCTGTCTAAACTTGGAGTCTAGTTGGTGGATTAAGTCTCCCACCGTAGTCCTTTTTTTTTTTTTTTTTTTTTTTAATTAAAAATGGTGATGTTTTCTACTGTATCACAACTTAATGTTCTGTAGTAACCTATACGGGAAAAGAATCTGAAAAAAATGTGTATATGTATATGTGTAACTGAATCTTTGCTGTACACCTGAAACTAACACAACATTGTAGATCAACTATGAAAGTGAAAGTGTTAGTTGCTCAGTTGTGTTTGACACTTTTGTGACCCCATGTACTATATGTAGCCTATCAGGCTCCTCTGTCCATGGAATTCTCCAGGCAAAAGAACACTGGAGTTGATAGCCATTCCCTTCTCCAGGGAGCAAACCTGGGTATCTTGCATTGCTGGCAGATTCTTTACTGCCTAAGGCACCTATTCTCCAATATACAATAAAAATCAAATTAGAAGAAGAATGATGATGCTTCTCAATTTGTTTGGGACTCGGTGGGACAGAGGAATGCTGTAGCTTGTCTCCCTCAGAAACTCCAGCAGAGATTAGTAGCCGAGTTGAGTCAGAAAGGCTGATCAGGGGACTTCCCTGGTGGTCCAGTTGTTAAGAGTCCGCCCTCCAATGCAGGGCATGTGGGTTCGATCCCTGGTCAGGGAACTAAGATCTCACGTGCTGTGGGGCAACTAAGCCCGTGCACTGCAGCGAAGAACCCGCCAGCCAGCACAGCCAAAAATGAAAATAGGTAAAATAAATAAATATTAAAAGAAGAAGAAGAGGAAGAAAAGGTGAAGGAAGAAAGGTCCTGGGAATGCTGGTGGGGCTCAGAACGATCTGAGTTCCATCTGCCTTCTTGCTGGTTATGGTTCTTCAAAAGGCCCTTTAGGGCAGGGTCAGACTGTCTATTAGGAGACCTCATGCATTTCTCTACGTCTCATTTGCCTCCAAACCATACCACGCACTAGACAAGGCTGTAACAATTCACTAAGAAAACCTAGGAGGAAAATCTTGGGCTCAGCAGAATGGCCTGGTCCCATATTCAGTCATTACCTCCGCGTCACTTAGAACAGGGCTTTGTGCTGTAAGAAAGCCTGGGAGGCATCGTCACTTCTTTAGATAAAGGGCGACAGAAGGAAACTTCCCTGCCCTGCCCCCTCCTGCTTTCGAGAAAGCAGAGATCAGTGAGCTAACTCATGATCTAAACATATCCAGCCCACACGGCCCGGGCAAAATAATTGCAGCCCGAACAATGGCTCCTGGCTGATGTAGGTCTCAGACGTAAGGGCGGTGTGGCCTCTTTGGATTGAGTACTATCAAGTATTACAAGAGGAAACATAAAAGAAAACACAGCACATAAACAAGCTCCCTGGATCACTGACATAACGAGCTCTTTCACTTTGCTTGGTAAACCCCACAGAGCACAAGGGTTCTGCTGACCACCCCCCGCCGCTTCCTATTTCCAGCTCATCGAAGAACTGGCCCTCCGCCTGCCTGCAGACAGGAAGTGCTCCTGGTTTGCTGACACGCTTCGCCTCCGTCACCCAGGGCCTCCATCTGTCCACATGGTCAGATCTCTTCCCTGACCAGGTAGAGGAGCCCCTTTTCTTCTGAGTCCTTCTGCTCGCATCTCTCCCTCAACCCCCTGCGTGGCCTGAAGATGGCTCACACTGGCTCCGGGCCCAGACAGCCTCCTCCCCCCTCCACCCACCACACAACAAAGGTTCGTTAAATTAGTCACTTGGACTTTCCAGAGTGAAGCTGAAGGTCACTTGCTGTAACTGTCAGCCGGCGAAGAGGCCTCTCTGGGGGACGTTTTGGAGCCACTGTTTCCTTGTTGGACGCTTGCTCTCGCGGCCATGTTGCTGCCCCCAGACAGCGCATGCGCGCAACGGCCCTCCAGCGAGCAGGCAAGAGCGCCCGCCCTCCCGATACCCAGAGCTCCCCAGTGGCGGCTCAGGCTCCCATCCCTGACAGGCCAAGTCAGTTGCCTAAGCAGCTTTTTGTGCTTCATTTTTTCTAACTTGAAAAACAAGGATACTTAACTTCAGCACAGGGTGACCTGAGGACATACTAACCAGTTTCTGAAAACCATCTAAAGAGTTTGACCAGAGGAGGTAAAGAACGGTCCCTGTTCATCCAGAAGCACTGAGATTAAATAACTACAACAACAACTCTCCCTACCTCGTTGGGGCTGAAAAACAAATTACTGCTGAAAGCAAACCGGTGTCCCTTTATATAATGTTTCATCTCCAAGTTAAAACTTCAGTATTATGAGGCAATAAAAACAAAACACAACGGAATCCTAAACTCAGTGTTCTCTTGGCCCCGTGTCTCACTTGCGCTGGTGGGTGGACTCTGTAATTACACTGGTTGAGAAGTACCCAGCCACGTCTCACTCGGGCGGCCACAGCAGACTCCGCACTGTATTAACAACAGCAGTCATTGGAGAGAGCCATTCCAATGGCTTCCCTGGCAGCATTGTTACGATGCAGCAGAGGAAGAAAGTGCCAGAAAGCCAGACACTACAAGAAGAGACTGATAAACATTCTGTGCTTTGTATGTCTCTCAAAGCTGGCATTTGGAGAATGCAGTGAAGTTTCTAAACTCCAGAAGAAAAGATGTATGTAGGAATGGATCGGATCTAGACTACACAAGCTTCATTTCTGACAGGGAGTGGTTGCTGGTTGACAGAGGGGCTGTCCCACTTGATATTTCAATGTACAAAGTGAAAGACTTTCCCTAAAACATCTTGACACAAACATCATGGAGCTTTGTCCATGAAATCACAGAAAATACAGAAAACATTGTTTATCCATCTGTGTCTAGAGTAGGAAATGGCAACCCACTCTAGTATTCTTGCTGGGAAAATCCCATGGACAGAGGAGCCTGGCAAACTACAGTCTGTAGGGCTGTAAAGAGTCGGACACAACTGAGTGACTGAGTACACACACATATCTAACCACTAGTGGTCTTTGGAACAATGGCAGATACTACAGCAGGAAAGTAATTTTAATCATGAACATGGGGACTTTGGCAGATTCTCATCAGCCTTCTGTTGAACTAAATGCTAGCTCTTCTACCACCACTGGTTAGTCAACTAACAAGAATGACATGCAGGAGGCATGAAAATCATATCTTTTAAGTTGTCTCTTGCTATATAAAATTGGACTCTTGCAAGTAGCCAAGGAAATGACAACCCACTCCAGTATTCTTGCCTGGAAAATCCCATGATGGAGGAGCCTGGCAGGCTACAGTCCGTGGGGTCACAAAGAGTCAAACACGACTGAGTGACTTCACTTTCTAAGTAACCAAATAATTTTACTTATCTATCCACCCTTATGGCAGAAAGTGAAGAGGAACTAAAAAGCCTCTTGATGAAAGTGAAAGTGGAGAGTGAAAAAGTTGGCTTAAAGCTCAACATTCAGAAAACGAAGATCACGGCATCTGGTCCCATCACTTCATGGGAAATAGATGGGGAAACAGTGGAAACAGTGTCAGACTTTATTTTTTGGGGCTCCAAAATCACTGCAGATGGTGACTGCAGCCATGAAATTAAAAGACGCTTACTCCTTGGAAGGAAAGTTATGACCAACCTAGGTAGCATATTCAAAAGCAGAGAGATTACTTTGCCAACAAAGGTCCGTCTAGTCAAGGCTATGGTTTTTCCTGTGGTCATGTATGGATGTGAGAGTTGGACTGTGCAGAAGGCTGAGCGCCGAAGAATTGATGCTTTTGAAGTGTGGTGTTGGAGAAGACTCTTGAGAGTCCCTTGGACTGCAAGGAGATCCAACCAGTCCATTCTGAAGGAGATCAGCCCTGGGATTTCTTTGGGAGGAATGATGCTAAAGCTGAAACTCCAGTACTTTGGCCACCTCATGCAAAGAGTTGACTCATTGGAAAAGACTCTGATGCTGGGAGGGATTGGGGGCAGGAGGAGAAGGGGACGACAAAGGATGAGATAGCTGGATGGCATCACTGATTTGATGGACGTGAGTCTCAGTGAACTCCGGGAGTTGGTGATGGACAGGGAGGCCTGGCGTGCTGCGATTCATGGGGTCGCAAAGAATTGGACACAACTGAGCTACTGAACTGAACTGATACTTATGATCTTTCATTAACGTAGATAAGTAGATATAAAGCTCACATATGTGGTTCACAAACATTTCAAAGAATCCAAATAAAGAAAATTCTTAAAGTCTATGTATTTGCTGTTTATATCACCTCTGTGGGTAATAACTTCTGTAACCTTACTGCCTGATCATTTAAGATTGCATTTCGTTTTTTCTTTCCTTTCATTTTTAACCCCTTAAAGTACCTATTTCAGACTTCAAGAGGAGATCCCTGATTCTTGTATTCCATTCTGTTTTAATTCAGCTTAAGGAGAATTATCTATTGTGTTTCCAGGGCTGTGGTTTTAGTGTTCAAACAAAGTATAAATCACATTTCCTGTTCTCAAGGTATTTCAAGTCCTGTAGGGAAGGCAAGGCTAAACACAAAACATGTTTTTCTGAGAGGGTACGATTACTGCTAAAATGAATTATATGGATAAGAGGTGCTACAGAGTCACATAGACTCCAAGGTTTGGTGAACACTTATAGTTTATTTACAAAAGAAGAGAGTCTCAATTCTCATAGTCGGTTGACATGTGTTGGTTTCCCTAACATGGTGGACCACCCAGTTGTCCTCTGGCTTTGTTTTGTCGGTCCTGGGGTGACCAGGCCCACACATGGAGACAGGCTCTGAAAGCAAGATGCTGCCCAGGTTGACCATCTGTCTAGGTTTTCCTGTGTGACACGGGGGATGTCCGGAGTGATCGAGAATGCTCTCAAAGGTCAGCACACAATGAGCTGCTTGGGAAAGTGTCCAGAGCTGGCAGGATTCTCCACTCCTCAAACCTCTGCAAAGTCTGATGCTAGGTAAAGAAGAGAGTCTTGAAATCAGAGCAGATTTCTTTTGTGGGGTGAAGGCTGTAATTGGCAAGTCCTAATTTACGTATGAAGCCTATTTTTTAATTTCACAGAGGAGCTGTCACGAGGTTCAAGCTAGAATGATCAGGAGTGAGACGACCCTGCAGGGAATAAGCCAAGGGCATTGCTCTTCCATGATCCTCCAGCTCTTGTTAAAATTCTCATTTAGAACACATATCATTCAAATGCCCAGGTAGATGGAATTTGTTAAGAGGATATGGGTAAGCCTTTTTCTCAGCCTTACCTTTTGGGAACGGAAATAAGATTTGCTGTGTTAGCAAAATAAAGCCTTCTTTGGGGGAAAAAGTCAACAGTAGAGGGAAAATGTGAAAATTCCCAAAGTTGTGCCTTTGAGCCTTCCTAATTAACACAAGAGCACAGCTCTCCTTCTGTTTCCTGTTGACTAGTGGGCAAAGGGAGGCTGCTCTTCCTTATGATCCACAGATGTGAAAAATATTGATTTGTAAGAATCCCTGAGGCCCTAATGAAATTAATATGATTTTCATAAATACAAATTGTATCAGAACTGTTGTCATAGAAACTTGAGTGGGAAGAACAGAAAAGGCAGGAAAAAGTGGAGAAATTGGTGACCAGTTCTGGCTCAGAGTGTTATGGTCCCTTGAATCTTACTGCGAAGCAGTGATCTTTCTAAATGTAAACTTCATTAAAAGGTTTGCCATCCACACTTCATCCGCTTGCTGAAGTCCCTGTAGCAAGAAGTTCAATGCTTTTAAGTCAGCAGCCCTGAATTACCTACCCAGAATAATTTGCTGTCCGTCCCTTACCCCATCTCCTAGCAAGCCGAATTCAATTACCAGCCAAATTCCTAATCCAGTGTTTCTCAAACTTCAGTGAACAAAACAGATTGCTGGTCCCCACCCCTGGGGTAGTGCCTGAGAATCTGCATGGCTAATATATTCCCAGGTGATGATGGCCTGACACTGCTGGTCCAGGGACCACGTTTGAAAGAGCCACAGATCCATTGCCTCTACTCAGTATGCCCATTCCACTTTATGTAAAATAATACCACATTCTGAATTTATTTTAGTTAGTTGGCATGCCCTGCACTGTAGTGCTTATGGTCTTGAATTAGGAAACAGTATATGTTCTAATAAACTTTGTTACTCTCTTGCCTACTCAGAGGCTTTTTCACTATAGAAAGGGATCAATAAGAGTTTGTTATTAAATCAGGGGCAAACCAGGCAGAAATGACTTATCTTCAGAGCCTACAAAATCCCTGAGATGCTTTTGATTACAGAATGCACAGAGCTACTTACAGCAGGGGCGGAGCCCAGGCTTCTCCTGCTTCCATGGACCCTTCAGGAGGCCATGTACCTCTTCTTTCCCTTTACAAGTATTCCTGTCATTTGAGCTTGGTTGACATTAAGGGGTCAGAAAGCCCTGTACTTTTAATTTTAATTTTATATTGGAGTGCATTAATTTGCAATGTTGTGTTAGTTTCAGGTGTACAGCAAAGTGGTTCAGTTATACATATGTGTGTATAGTTGCCAGGTTGTGTCTGACTCTATTGCAACCCCATGGACTGTAGCCTGCCAGGCTCCTCTGTCCACGGGATCTCCCAGGCAAGAGTACTGGGGTGGGTTGCCATTTCCTTCTCCAATACATATACATGCACCCATTCTTTTTCAGATTTTTTTCTTATATAGGTCATTACAGAATACTGAGTAGAGTTCCCTGTTGGTTATCTATTTTATATATAGTGGTGTGTATATGTTTTTTTTTTTAAGTATTATTTTATTACAGCTTTATTGAGGTATATTTGACACATAATAAATTGCATACATTTAAAGCATACAGTTTGAGGAGTCCTGGTGTGTATATACAGTGAAAAAACCGCCACCACAATTAATAAAATGAAACCCTAACTTTCCTATACTTCTTTTTTTTTTTAAATTTTATTTTATTTTTAAACTTTACATAATTGTATTAGTTTTGCCAAATATCAAAATGAATCCACCACAGGTATAGAGTGGTGTGTATATGTTAATCCAAAACTCTTAATTTATCCCTCCCACCCTCCCCAACCTTTCCCTTTTGGTAACCATAAACTTGTTTTCTATGTCTGAGTCTGCTTTGTAAATAACTTAGTTTGTACTATCTTTTTTAGATTCCATGTATAAGTGATGTCATATGATATTTGTCTTTTCTCTGTCTTACTTCACTTGGTATGATAATCTCTAGGTCGATCCAAATGGACTTATTTTATTCTTTTAATAGGAAATCCTGGTTTTGAACGCAACTGTAATATTTACAAACCCCATGGACTTTGGTAAGTTGATTGACTTAAGCTTCAATTTGCCCATTTCTAAGATGAAGTCTAATGATCCTTAATTTACAAATTTTTCTTAAGGATTAAATAGAATGATGCATAGAATCTGTGTAGCTCTGTTCCTGCAACCGTAGGGACTTGCTTATACAGCCTCTGTTATTTATCACAAACACAAATTTGGGGGGCAGTGTAGTTTGCTCTGCACCCTCCAGGGGTGACCCTTGGTGCCCACTTGCCTATAAATTACTCTACATGCTTGACAAACGGCTGCAGGATAACCTGCGAGTCACTGCACCTTTCTGTGAGTATCAGTGACCCCAATTTCGGCTGGGGGGATAAATCTTCTTCCATTTTAATAAAATTTCTCAAGCGTCAGTGGAAAGTAGAAATGTCACTGCAAGAAGCCTCTAGAAACTGCAGAGCTGAGAGTGGAGAGCATCCCTAAGGACTAGTCTCTGAGAAGATGCCTGTGTCTTGTGATGGGGAACATTTAGAAGCTGAAACAGTACGAATGTGGTGGGGAAAGCAAGGGAATTCAATCTCCTCGGCCTCCCCCACACAAATCAATCACCAAGGAAATAGGCATTTGAGGAAAAAGTTCCTTTAGAATGTATTTCTATTTGTATTTCTATTACCTCATCTCATAAATCTCATTCCTTCCTAGTATGATTCCCTGAGCAGAACAGCCTGGATCTCTTACAGTCTCTTAAAGGGCTCATTTTTGGACTCTGTAAGACAGACAAAGGAGTTTTGGAATCCATCAGATGGGACGGGGGCAGGTTAGAGGACCCATGAAGGGTCACGTCAGGCTGAGAAGGGATGATGGGAAGCTGACCCCCCAAGTAGCGTCAAGTTTCTGGAATTTTCTACTCCTCTGCTGAAGGAAAAATTCAAGGCACTACAAACATAATTAGAAGATCTGCACTGTAACTTTTTAAGACTGTATTGTTTCACGTTCGGCATCCATATGTCTTGAATTTTAGTCAACAGGCACAGTGTCACATTTTATTCCTCTGTTTGAATGGCATCATTGTGTCCAGAAACTTCCCATAGTTTAGCTCCCAAATTGTATCACCCAGCTTTCCTCGTCTCCCAGATGATGAAAACTGGGGTAATTTTTGGTTTGGGAAATATAACCATTGCAATACACACCTTTCATTTTGCGAATGAGGAAAGTTGTATCTTACTACAGGTTGGTGTCAGCAACAGGGGACTGAAATCCAGTTTTTCTGACACTCAATGCATTACTCCCTTCTAATACACTATGCAGCCATCATAGTCATTTTAAGCTTTCAAAAGGCTTTTTCTTTAATTAAAGAAGCATTTTTAATCCTGACAATATACGTGTTGATCCTGACAATATACATGTATATATATATAATTTAACTTTATTAACTTTACATATATAAATATATATGTATAACATCATTGGGGGAATTCTCTTTACTTTATCAATCTTAATTTTTATTTTATTTTACCTTATTTTTGTGTGTATGATCAGCATATCCATGCAGAATCAGGCCAGAACTGTTTTTGCATCCATGAGAGGCTGATCAAATCAAGTGTTGGAATCTCTATTTGGCTTAAAGCATTTCATATGGCTAATAACATACTCAGAAGCCTTCTCCTCCAGGTCTAGCACCTTCTATGTTCCAAGGACGATACTAGGTATTACATATTAGAAATTAATAAAAAAGGTAGACCCTACCCTTTACAATTGAGCTTAAGCGACCCGA
Source organism: Bos indicus (assembly GCF_029378745.1). Taxonomy (NCBI): domain Eukaryota; kingdom Metazoa; phylum Chordata; class Mammalia; order Artiodactyla; family Bovidae; genus Bos; species Bos indicus. Next base: position 14,454,794 of record NC_091774.1, on the reverse strand, counting down.
GGAAGGGTGTCTAGGAAGGGCTCTTAGGCTGTCTTGGATACCAAAAAACCCCCAAGGTCTGGTGCAGTTTAATTAAATGACCATCCTTCCCAATTAGCCATGAAAAACACTGCTTGTATAACTATGTCATTATCACTTCCTGCCTGGATTAGTGTAATCCATGATATGCAAGCCTTCTGTGCTCCAGCATTTCCTCTGGGGATTTGCAACTTTTGCAAAACTCCAGCTTTAGAATGCTGGCTAGAGCCAAAGCTTCATTACTCACATTACTCCTGTGCCAAGTGAGCTTCCCGTGCTTCCTTGACAGTGGAGCGCACACTGCGAACACTCTGCAGTTAGGAGGAGGAGCAGAGAGCGCTTCCCCAAACCTGGGGCTGTCTCGGCAGTTTAAGCACATACTTCCTGCACCCCAAGCAAAAGCTGGCAAGTGCCAGCCCCAGATGACATATGTGTTCATCTCCTGTTGCCTGTCAAGGAAAAGCTAGATCCCATAGAAATGATTCAGATCCTCACAGGGATCGACAGGGTTCTTTCTTCCAACTCTACAATTTTGTTTTTCTAGAACAGTTATTTCCTGAGGGACTTCCTCAGATAGGACAATTGTCTTTATCCTCATAATATCATTTTTTTTTCAATCAAAAACTCACATTTTTTTCAGAAATGAAAGAATACTACAGATCAATTAGAAATATTTCAAATGAGGAAACTGTTGCTGAGAAAAAAAGAGAGAGAACATACTTAGACAAGGTCACAGCGAGGATTAGAATCCAAGTCTCTTATCTGAAGAACTACTGGTGGGAAGGAGGGGATGTATGGCTGATTCATGCTGATTTACGGCAGAAACAAACACAATATTGTAAAGCAATTATTCTCCAATTAAAAAAAAAAACAACAACTGCTGTGTCGTCTCTCATAAATAGTTCAGATTCCAGTGACCTGTGCTATATGGTCCACCTTCTCCCTCTACATTTATAGAGAGGGCCGTTTCTAACTATAAGCACTCCAGCTCCTCGGTACTGTAATGGAAAGGGTTCTGAATTCCAAACACCATTTCTCATTGATAATATTGCTCAAGTAAATATCTCAAAATAGATTTTCAGCACCAGAGCAGGAAGACACTCATGAAAGGAAGTCTCAGCTTCTGAAAAAAATACCACCAGGCTTTCGCAAATCCAAACTGTATGAAACAGATCAAAGAGCTTTACACTGCCTTCTGGTTATGGTCACTTTATCTCTGCGAATCTAGTCATAAAAGCGCCAAAATTCAGAGGTGGGAGGGACTTCAGAGACCATCTTGTCAACTCCTTCAGTTTAAAGGTGAAGACAGCGAGACCCAGAGAACACGAGAGACCTGTCTCAGGCGTAGAACTAGTTACAAGGAAACTGGTCTGTCTTTTCTCTGTCATGCTGTCCTATAACAAAAGGCCGAGGCCACCCGATATATTCAGTGGTTGTGCCAACAAAGCACTTGCTATTGAGCTCTTTACATGAAACTCCCAAGAACGCAGAAGATGCTCTTGATTTTTTTAGAGTGATACAGATTGTGACGAAGCCCCAAAGTGACCCTGTCCAAAGCAGAAGACCAGCACATGCCAACTTGGAACAATTCCTGGACACAACACAGAAAAAAACCACCATCCCACAACATAGGAAAAAGAAAGAAAGAAAGAAAGAAAATCACCCCGTCATGGTCTCAGAAGAAGTTGAGTCTGAAATCTTGATGTTCACCATTCACCACATACCCTTTGATGTACGATGCTTAAGACAGCTATTGCGGCACTTTCATAACTAAAGCGAGTACAAAAAAAGTCAAGTTCTGCTTTAAAAACAGTAACACTCCCCACAGAACTGAGTAGGGGAGAAATTAACCCATCCTTTCTGTTTCTCTCTTCACTGAAGTTGGGCAATTTATTTCCTTAAATGTCTGGTGCTCAGAACTTTCAGGGGTAAGAACTTTGTAAAATAACAATTTTTACTAGAAAATTGCACATAATTATTATAGAAAATTTGAAAAAGACAGAAAGTCACCAAATAGATTAAAACCAAACCAAACCAAAACATCAAAAACCAAATAGATCTATATATTTACCATCTGTAGATAAATAGTTACTTAAAAAAAACCCTATTAATATTTTAGCTAGACATGCATACACATAGATATTTTTTCCAAGGAAACTGGCCTCACATCATTATATATTGTTTTGTAGCCTGTTTCTCCTTATTTTCACATTACAACTTATCAAAAACCTTTTTTTTTCCCAAGGAGTTATCAAACTTTACTGAACATGAGAATCACCTGGATGGCTTGTTAAGACAGAGTTCGAGTCCCAGTTCCAGTTTCTAATGTAGTACCTCTATGGTGAAAGTGAAAGTGAAGTCGCTCAGTCGTGTCCGACTCTTTGCCACCCCATGGACTGTAGCCTACCAGGCTCCTCTCTCCATGGGATTCTCCAGGCAAGAGTACTGGAGTGGGTTGCCATTTTCCTTCTACCTGTATGGTAGAGATCCATAATTGTCATTTCTAACAAGTTTCTAGAAGATATTGATGTGGCTGGTTGGGGAACACACTTGGAGGGCCATGGTTGTAGTACAATGTAACTTTTCTTTCTTTTTTAATTGAGGTTGTACGTAATTAGATTCTCACAACAGAGAACCAGCATCTCATTTTCTGATTTCCTTGAGCAACTCAGGATATTGTAATTTTTAAAACACCTTTACTAACTTGAAAGGAGAAAAACAGCACGGTATTGTTGATTTTATTTATATTCCTTTGACATCAGTTGAGGTTGAATGTTCCCCCCACACACATATTTATTTGGCATCAGTATTTATGATTTTGTGAATTGCTCTGCCTTAGGCAGGATATTTGTGTAGGTATCTCGCATAGCACAGACCATGAGGACATCGGCCATCTTAATGGACACAAGGAAAAATCCTATGTAAAATGTTATTTCCCCACAATTCTCCTTAAACACCAGCATTCTCTTCTCTCTTTTACACACACACACACACACACACACACACACACACACACACACACCTCAAATTGCGAAAGACTGCCGGGCTATGGGCAGTCCCAGGGAAACTTCCACTAACGTGGCAAAAACACACCAGCCTAAAAACCCCCAACTGAATTTGGTGAGTCAGGTCTACTACAAATAGCCAATCGAATTGAGGTAAAGGATCAGTGTTAAAATGTTTATGGAGTTAAATTTAAGAGAAGGTGGTTATCTTACCTAATAGGTTTTTCTCCTTGTTTTCTGCTCTGCTTTGGGGGAGGCTCATGGACTCAGCGGAGCCGTGGCTCCCATGCCAAGTAGAAACTGGAAGGAAGAAGGTCTGAGGAGAGAAATGTAACTGCTGATCTTTGAAAACTTTCCTTACTTGCCACCATGGAAGCCTTAAGGTCGAACACTAACAGCTAAACCTTTGGTGGAGGATTCTGCACTCTCAGGCTCTTTGGCATTCACTGGGAGAAATGGCATATATAGATTTTCACAGCTGAAGGAGAGCTGGTGCCCAAAGCATCCACTACCAAGCACTGTGTTCTAGGTTTCAGCTTTTAGTTTGGGGGCTTCCCAGGTGGCACTAGTGGTGAAGAATCTGCCTGCCAATGTGGGAGACTCAAGAGACACGGATTGTGTCCCTGGGTCGGGAAGATCCCTGAAGAAGGGAATAGCAACCAACCCCAGTATTCTTGCCTGGAAAATTCCATGGACAGTGGAACCTGGTGGGCTACAGTCCATGGGGTTGCAGAGAGTTGGACACAACTGATCACACACAAACTCACACCTAAATAGGCCAGAAAGCAAAAATACACACACACACACAGAATTTTTAAGAATTTTCTTTTCCTAAAATTCTTCTGAATAAATAAATAGTGGACTCTTCCACTAGACCGGCATAATTTGAAGTTATCTTTCTCTGCTTTGTTTGCCGTACTGACTGCCCACCTCTTAAAAGCATAGTTTTATGAACACTTTCTTAGTCCTCTTCTCTTTCCCCTCAATACTTTCTTCCTAAGGATATTCTTTGCTCCCATGGCTTCAACTCCCATCCTGAGGCTGATGGCGCCAAACATCACATCTCATCGGCAAATGCACTCCTCCACCATCTCGATGAATGCCCTCTGGGAATTTAGTTTCACTGGAAAGATTGGAAAAGCTGACAGAAGATGCAAACCTCACCTGTTTAAAAGCAAACTCTTTAACTCTCTCCACCTCAAACTTTCCTTTTTATTTTATTTGTTTTAATCTTTATTTTATATTTTTATTTTCCTCATTTCAGTTAGTGGCATCCCCACTTACGTTAAAAATCACAAGTCTTATCTGGATATCCTGTATTCACTTAGTCTTTGAATCCTGCCTCCTCGGCCTCAAGCATATGTCTCTTGTTAGTCCCTCCCTGTCTACCCCCTGCCCTTAGGCGTTAGCTCAGACTTTTCTAGTCTCGGACCCTCACCACTTCACCCCTCCTGGCCGGCCTTCCGCCTAGTACACTTCACTCCAATTCACTTTCTGCCTTCAAAATGGCCTCAAGAGGTGCCTTCCTGTTAAAGGAATCTGATCACCTCACTCCCTGGCCCAAAGATGGCTGCCCAGAGGACTAATCTAAATTCTTCCGTGTGGCATCAAAGACTTTCCACTCCCACCTCCTCTTCCTCCCTCCTCACTTCACTCCACCAAGCCTCCCTGGCATGCTTTCCTCTAGTCACATGGAATCTCTGTTCCCAGAACAAGAGCCATTTTTAACCATTCACTCCTCTGGGTTGTGCGCACTCTTCTTCCTGTTATTTGTCACAAAATTTCCTCCTTATCCTTCAGTGCCCTTTGAAATGAACCACCTCATTCATTGATTCATTCACTCATTCAACATAATTATTTTTAGCATCTAATAATTGCAAAAAAAAAAAAAAAAAATTGTGCTAAAGGAAGCCAAACAAACAGGATCCCTGTTTGCGGGGAAGTATGAATTCTTCTTGAAGACTTTCTTGACACTTTGGGCAGTTAATGATTTCCTCTTTACCTGCATAGCATTCTGGTCATACCACTATGATGGCAGTTGTGTGTGTATTAGTCAGTCAGTCCTGTCCGACTCTTTTTGACCCCATGGACTGTAGCTTGCCAGGCTCCTCTGTCCATGGAATTCTCCAGGCAAGAATACTGGAGTGGGTTGCCATTTTCTCCTCCAGGGATGATGGCAGTTAATAAACCATAATGTAATTAAGTCTGGATTCCTGATTAGACTCTGAGCTCCTTGGATAAGGGGTGAAAGGCCTGCATTGATGATGCAGACTCACTCATCTTTATACTTGAGGAGGCTCTTCAGTGGAGTGGTTAAGGTCATGAGTTCTTAGACAACTACTTGGATTTAGATTCTGCTTCAACCATGTACAAGCTCTGTAGCTTTAGACAATTTAAAAAATCTCTCTGTGCTTTGGTTTGTTCCTCTGTTAAATGAACATAATAGTAGTACTCCATAGTGTTGTAAGGATTAAAGGAGTTAAAATATGAAAGCAATTACATAGAATATGGTAGGTACTCCATTTCTATTAATTCTATTAGGCTGCTAGTGATAGAAAGCCCTTCATAAAAGCTGACTTAATGAGTGGATGGATATTATTAAAGTATGATAAGATTTATCTATTTATCTACATTACTCTAAGATTATATCACCTTATTCACAGGTATGAGAATGGTCAGGCCAGATGTAACAACCCACAGCCTAGGGCAGTGATTTTCAAGCTTTAGCATGTTTTAAAATCTCCTAAAGAACCTATTGGGGTTTCCCTGGTAGCTCAGCAGTAAAGAATCCGCCTGCAATGCAGTAGCTGCAGGAGATGTGGGTTCGATCTCTGGGTTGGGAAGATCCCTGGGAGGAGGGCGTGGCAACCCATCCAGTATCTCACCTGGAGAGTCCCATGGACAGAAGTCTGGTGGGCTACAGTCCATAGCATCAAAAAATGGACATGACAGAAATGACTTAGCATGCATGCAAGGAGCCAATTGAAATTCATATTTCTGTCCCCTTTCTGACATATTTTGTAGTCCGTCTGAGAATCTGCATTTGTAATAGCACTGTTTGGATGGATGATCCTTGGGCCACACTTTGAGAACCACTAGCCCTGGCTGGTACCTCAGACTCTTTCACCTGCTGCTAGTCCCAGGACTGCACATTCTCTCATATGAGGAAAGAGTCCAGAGGGGTCCTGAAGATCAAGGTAATCTCACAGGATCCTTCTGTGGAAGGCAATCAGGGAGGGAAATGAAGTACATAAAATGGATTCTGTGGAGACCTGCTACAAGGACATCCACATCACAAAGCAAGGCTGATTGTGGGGGTGGATGAAAAATTTCCTAGTAATCCCTCTTGGGTTATTTTCCAAGAACTGGCAACAGAATGATGGTATTTAGGGCACATAGGTTTTGCTGTTCAGGGTTGAGCTTTATCATCAGTTTCATGTTGAGTTAATTTATGATTATTAATCTGCCATAAATTACCAATGTGACATTTGGAAGGTCACTCTGCCTTTCTGGGGCCTCTTCTTTCTATGAAAACTGGTTGGGTTAAAGTGTCTTTAAGGGTGCTTCAGTCCTCTTATTCGCTGACTCCTTGGCTGAGAACGGCAAGCCACTGACTGAAGGCCTGAAAGAATTCACGACTCTCTTAAGAGAGAACAGTTGCCTTGGTATTAACCTCAGAGGCAAGTTCCAAATGTCAATCGATAGCAACACCCCCAGATTTTTAATGGTGAAGAGAGAGTGCCAGCTCCCCTGGGTGGTCTGCGCCAGTGCTCAGCTGAAACAGGACCCAAGAAGTGCAGCTGAAACAAAGAGCTTTTCTCTTCCCTCCTGCCCTGATGCTCCATCCAGCACGTTCTCCAAAGGCCTCACCCTCCCATCCTCAGGCTCTAGGGATGGCCATCAGGAGGCAGGTACTTGAGCTACTCCTTCCTGAAGGATCTCGCTGGGGCCATCTGTAGGAAGGCATCTGCTCACACCCTTGGGAGCAAATCTGAATGCACTAGCAACAGTGAGTCTGTGCCTGTTTTTCTGGAAACCCAACTCCCATTCTTGACTTTATTTCTGTTAGACCATTGTGGTATTGTGATTTATAATAAGAACTATATATTTGGTCTCTATTCCAGTTTATGGCGCCAAGCTCCTAGAACTCTTGGAGCTTCCTAAGTGATGAGAGTAATAAAAGTGTCTTTAGTCATGTTAATGAGGCAACTTTTGGATCACATCTAAGGATGGGGGATGGTTGCCCATGGAGCCAAACCTGAGGTTAGAGAGTTGGAACTTTAAGTCCCACTCCCAAATACCCTGGGAGGGGAGAGGGATTGGAGACTGAATCCCATCACCTATAGCCAATGACTTAGTCAATCGTACCTTGGTAATGAAGCCTCCTTAAAACCCCCAAAGGACAGGATTTGGGCAACTTCCAGACTGATGAAGACATGGAAATTTTGGCATGCCTAGAAAGGAGATGAGGGCTTTGTGTCCTGTCCCCACAGTGTTCTTAGTCATTCAGTCATGTCTGATCCTTTGTGACTCCAGGCAAGAATACTGGAGCGGCTTGCCATTTTCCTCCTCTAGGGGAATCTTCTCAACCCAGGGATTGACCCTATATCTGCTGGGTCTCCTGCATTGCAGGCGGATTCTTTACCTGTGGAGCCATAGGGGAAGCCCTGCCCTGTCCACATACTCTAGGCATCTCTTCCATCTGGCTATTCCTGAGTTGTATTCTTTCATATTGAACTGATAATCTACTAAGCAAAATGTTTCTCTGAGTTCTGTGAGCCACTCCAGCAAATCAATCTAATCCAAGGAGGGAGTGCTTGGAACTCCCAATGAGTAGCCACTCAGAAGCTCAGCTAACTTGGGTCTGAAGCTGGGAGGGGCAGTCTTGTAGGGCAGAGCTGTTAACCCATGGGGCCTGACACCATCACCAGGTGATGACATCACGACACCATTATCAGAACTGAGCTGAAGGACAGGACACCCAGACAGTGCTGGAGAATTCTGTATTGGTTTGGGAATCACCCTCACTGGAACTGCTGTCAGAATTGTAGCCATCAGTGGAGAAAGAAAAAGGAATGGGAGATAAATCTTTATTATTGTGATTGGAAAAGATGCTGTTGCTGGGAAAAGATTGAAGGCAAGAGGAGAAGGGGATGACAGAGGATGAAATGGTGGGATGACAGAGGATGAAATGGTTGGATGGTTCAACGGACATGAGTTTGAGCAAACTCTGGGAGATGGTGAAGGACAGGGAAGCCTGGAGTGCTGCAGTCCATGGGGTTGCAAAGAGTCGAACACAACTGAGCAACTGAACAACAACCTAACATGTAGTATGGCCTCTGTTGCTGCTGCTTAGCCATTCAGTCATGTCTGGCTCTTCACAATCCCATGGACTGTAGCCTTCGAGGCTCCTCTGTCCATGGAGTCTTGAACTATTCTGCTGCACATTATATTAACACTAAGCATGCTCCACAGTGAAAGTGCCTTCCAGATGTGTGCTTCAGGAGGACCCAATTGAGACAATGTACATGCACGTTTGCACCACATAGTCCCTTTCTCTGGGGTCAGGGCACAGCAGACAGGTGGGTGCATCTCTCTACTCTTCTGCCAAACCTGTGCAGCTGATGCCCCCTTGGCTGGTGTGCTCTAAGCAGTTAACAAACAAGGAAATCCTAATCTTTCGTCAATTCTCCCTTCTTGGCCCAGATTATGTGACAAAAGATTCTACCCATTAATTAAGTTATAGTGTTTTTCCATTTAAAAATTAATCAGAGACAGAAAATGCTTTCCATCTTCTCCCAAGTGCCAGTGGAATCATTATTATCCTTCCAGTGAAAAGCAGAAAATTGGCCTCTCAGTGAGTTTATTTAGTCTTATCACAGATAGTTCGCTTTCAGATGAAGCTTTTTAGAAAACTAAGGCTAGTTCCAGAACCTCTAGGATGTCTGTGACTCTGCATTTTGACAGGAAGGTGAGCAAAGGCTACCTTTCGTCACAATGAGAGGTTCCAGGGTGGATGCATGGATTACCAGGTGGTGAAATACAGATGGCTTCTTGGCTAAATGAATTAGTCATTCAGTTGTGTTCAACTCTTTGTGACCCTGTGGACTGTAGCCCATCAGGCTCCTCTGTCCATGGAATTCTCCAGGCAAGAATACTAGAGTGGATTGCCATTTCCTTCTCCAAGGGATCTTCCTGACCCAGGGATTGAACCCAGTTCTCCGGGCAGGCAGATTCTTGACAGTCTGAGCCACCAGGGAAGCCCCCAAACAGGTGTGTGCATGCTCAGTTACTCAGTTGTGTCTGACTCTTTGCAACCCCATAGACGGTAGCCTGCCAGTCTCCTCTGTCCATGGAATTTTCCAGGCAAGAATACTGGAGTGGGTTGCCATGCCCTCCTCCAGGGGATCTTCCCGACCCAGGGATCTAACTTGCATCTCTCGCATCTCCTGCATCGGCAGGTGGATTCTTTGCCATTTGAGAAGGCCTTGGCTAAAGCACATGGCTACAAGCTGTGGAGAGAAAGGGTGAGAGAGGAGCATGGACTGTTTTTACTTCTTTGTCTACATCTGACTGGGTGCAAACTCCTTCAACCCTCTGTTTCCACCTGTCTGTTCTTTCTCACCTGCCTCTTTCCTTCTTCCGCCCTGTGTGTCCCAGGTCAGGGGGGACCACAGAGCAGAAGGAGGCACAACCCCCTGCAGGAAGAGTGAAGTGGGCCTTCAGACTGTATGTGGTCTCAGGAGAATGCCACAGTATTCACTGTTCTTTTTATCTGTCTGATGGTGACATATGGCCTTATCGCATACGTATTTGTATTTTCCCCTTGACCTGGCTCCTGCTTCTATGCCTGACTCATTTTTGCTTATGCCTCAAGACTCTGCCCACTCCGGATAGGTGCTCCTTTTCTGTATTCCCAAAGCATTGTACTTAATTACTGGCTCATTTTTCTGACAATCCCACTCTATTCTGCAAACTATGAGAGTATCACTGTGCCCAGGGCCTCAGTAAAATGCCTGAATATGACGAGTGTTCAACAAATGCTTTTTAAAATGAATTACTAGCAATTGGTGTAAATAAATGCCACATCAAGGGTAGCGTTTCACTCTGATTGTCAATGCAGACATGAGATTAATAAAGCAGAAAGTAAGTACTGTCCAAAGTTACATTCCAGTGGGAGATGAAACAGTGCCCCAAAACCTGGTAAAAAGAGTCAAATCAGAGCTGGAGATAGGGTGATGGTAGAAACCAAATAATAAATGGCAGAAGCTGAAGGATGGGGCTTACGCAAGGACAATCAGGACACGAGGGAAGCGACAATGACTTTTTTGAGTCTTTGGGGGAGGGGGCCTCTGTGGAAGGCCCTTGCCTGCATCCTTCAACTTCAGTTCTATCCATCTGAAGACAAAGGACTGATGAACTAACCCCTGAACCTGATAACTTCAGCTACATTGATGTTTCTCTCTGGTGTTCCAGCAAGAACTTCCCCCAGCACCTTGTACAGAGACATGCTTGAGTACTAAGCGCTGATAAACAGGATGGACACCTCTGTCCTTTCTGTACACTGATGTATCCCAAAAGTCTAGACTTGTCCTTGTCACAATATTCGAGCTCAGTAAACATCTGCTGAATGGATAAACGAATTTTTAAAACCTTACAGGAGGCCACTGTCTCCATGGCCAGAGCTGAGTAGTCTTTCAGGGTAGTATTTTCCAATGAACCCTCATCAGAATAACTCATGACTCATCAGCAAAGCAAAAGGAGATAATAAACCATAATCCGGGAACATTCATCACCTAAGAAAGTACATCTGAGACCTAGAGTTCGGAGGGTCTCCTAAATGTGTGACTTCTGTCTCACTTTTGAAGCCAGATTAAACAATCCGTTTTCAAGAAGCATGTAAGTGATAGGAACAAGGGGACAGCTTCTTTCCTCAAACTGATTTCTGCTCAGGTCCTGTTACCTAGAAGGGAAGCTCTGTGTCTGTTAGCCACTGATGCCCACCTTTCAAAATTTAGGGGGAAACTCCTCCTCTCAAAGCATGCATTTTTTTCATCCTCAAATATCAACCTTAAGAACAGTGATATGAAAACACAATACTGGTAGTGGAATAAGTTTCACATGAAGCAGCTCATGTGTTAAAAGCATTTACAGCTCCAGAGAACGTGGGTTTACATTTCACTTGTCCTGCTTCAATGCCCTGTGAATTGACTCAGCTGGTTTTAATCATCATAATTTTTTTAAGTGGTGGGAATATCTTTCTGTGTGTACATTACCGGATGAGAGACTCTTGCAACAAGAATTTAACACCAGTGAAAGCACATGTGTACAGATGGAAAAACACGAGTAATTCCCTTTCATATGTTTTCCAACCTCTCTAAACATAAAACACCATGCACTGAATGGGGGCCAAAATGCCAGTGGTGGATGTCTTTCTAACGGGCATCCTTTTTGCAATTGCCATGGACGCTAAGAATATATTTCTCCCTAACATCCTTCCCTCCGTACTCACACCAGAGCAGTCATTTTTGGCATTTACAAGCTATCTCTTGTGAGCTTCTCGCCTATGCAAATGTGCCACCCCTCCTCCCCCTTTGCAGAGGCTCTGGAATGCAGGGGGCAGTGGAAGATGGGTTCCAGAGCCCTGGGTCACACACAGCAGCCATTAGCCACAAACCATCTTGCAGGAAATGTTTCCCTACCCAAGAAAGAGGCTCTTATATTTGTTCTGTGACATTCAGGAAGCGGCAGAGAAGAAAAAGGATTCTAAGGAAAATGGTCTTGGAAATAAGAGATCAGAGAGTTTCAGTGGGCAAAATCACATTTGTAATGGGTTGAGTCTGAGAGACCTGAGTTGAGAAATGAGAAGCCCTGGTGACAGAGGTCTAGAGCTCAGGGTAGAAATCCAGTCTGGTTGGAGCGGCTAAGATGTTGAGAGTCATCTGCACTGAGAGGGCAGGGAGGGAAAGGGTGGGAGACACAGAGCTGAGACTAAACCTTCCGGGCCACCTGCATCTACGAGGCGATGTGAAGAAGAACGTTGGGTGAAGGAGGCAGAAGGATTCACGAGAAGAAGAGGAGGTGGACAGGCTCCCTGGATGCCGTGGAAGCAACAGGGAGAAAGATGTTAGGAGGCAGAAGGGGGATCATCAGCCACGCCAAAGGCTGCAGAGGATTCTAGAAGGTAAGGACAGAGGCTTTCTCTCTTGCCTTCTCTCCTCCAAAATCATCATCTTTCTCCAGCTCCTGCCTCACTCCAATACCATTCTGACTGCTGTTTGTTGTTTAGTTTCTAAGTCATGTCTGACTCTTTTGTGGCCCCATGGACTGTAGCCCACCAGGCTCATTTGTCCATGGGGTTTCCCAGGCAAGAATACTGGAGTGGGATGCCATTCCCTTCTCCAGGGGCTCTTCCCAACCCAGGAATTGAACCCAGGTCTCCTGCATTGCAGGCGGATTCTTTACCACTGAGCTACCAGGGAAGCCCCACTATTCCGATTAGAATCAGCTAAAAGAGGGGCAGAGACATAAAAGTCTTCTCTGTTATATTAATATATTATGTTTTTGCACTTTTTTAGGAATGTGGCCACTTTATCTCCTGCCTCTCTAGAGGACAAGGGGACAGAATGAAACATGAGAAATAGCTCCCATGGGCTAAGCAGTATGTGGAGTAAAATGGTAACTGCTGCTGCTAAGTCTCTTCAGTCGTGTTCGACTCTGTGCGACCCCATAGACGGCAGCCCACCAGGCTCCCCTGTCCCTGGGATTCTCCAGGCAAGAACACTGGAGTGGGTTGCCATTTCCTTCTCCAATGCATGAAAGTGAAAAGTGAAACTGAAGTCGCTCAGTCATGTCCGACTCTTAGTGACCCCATGGACTGCAGCCCACCAGGCTCCTCTGTCCATGGGACTCTCCAGGCAAGAGTACTGGAGTGGGGTGCCATTGCCTTCTCCAAAATGGTAACAGACACATTCAAATAGCAATGACCTAAGAGAGAGTGAGCACCAGAATCATCAAGGCAGGAGTAGGAGGTGACCCAGCCTGCCATCCACGTCTTGCAGACAGTGGAAGGGTCACACTCACCTCTCTTTCCCTTCATTCTGTCAAATGAAACCTGCCCAGCTCACTCAGTGGTTGTACAGTCATACATGCTAAGTTGCTTCAGTCTTGTCCGATTCTTTGCGATCCTATGAACTGTAGCCAGCCAGGCAGACTCCTCTGTCCACGGAATTGTCCAGGCAAGAATACAAGGAGTGGGTTGCCATGCCTTTCTCCTGGAGATCTTCCAAACTCAGGGGTCGAAACTGCATCTCTGATGTCTCCTGCATTGGCAGGCCGGTTCTTTACCACTATTACCATCTGAGAGGCCAAGTTGTGTGGTCACAGAGGATCTAAAAGGCACTATTGGGGGATGTCTGCCTCTTTTGTCCTGGAAGACACAGAGGTAACAAATGTGCATCCTACAGGAAGACTTCCCTGGGACACACCAGGTTACGGTCATTTCCCTCCTCTGAAATTCCACACTAGATGTAGAGGCAGCAATTCTTTTTCTTTATTATTTAAGTGCTCTGTGAGTCTGCTCTCCTGAGTGAAACTAATCTCCTTGAGAATACTGACTGTGTCCTAGGCTGGTGGGATACTGACAAAGCCTAAAACGCATTCAATTGATAACTTGAATTAAATGTCTCGTGTGGCACCTGGGATAATTCAAATCTCTCGCTACCATTTCCCTCTGACAGTGGATTTGTTTTAAGGAACACTTCCTGAGTTGGCCTTCGGCTAGAGCGATATTCTTGGAGCCCATATACCCTAAGGCATTGTTTTATAATTGCCATTCAGCGTTTGCAAGCACTTCGGGAAACACGGGGTGAAGCAGCTCTGACTAGCATGTGTTGTACGAGCGACGAGGAACAAAGCAACCAGAGAAAACTAGAGGGAAGATGGCCCAAACTCCTAGGGCTGACAGCTTCTTAGTCCAAGCCTTCTAATAATCACCACAGAGGAATATTTATTTTAAGCGTCTTGCATGCACCTTCATTTCTTCCTCTAGTGTTTGTTTTGTGACCCAGAAAATTTTTACCATGCTTGCAAGAATAAAGGAGTGTCAGGTTTTCTTGCAGTAGAGACACTATTCCTCATCAAGGGAAATGGAAACCAAATTAAACTTTGTTCTGCAATTTAAAAACATACCTCATATTCAAGCCAACAAAAATTTCCCTGGCTCTAGTTGGATTTTTTTTTTTTAATGGTGTACAAAACAAACTGCCAGCATAGCCCCTGGTTGCAAAAGCCTTGAGGGGACCCACAGACCCTGTCATACCCTGGAGGATGAGGAGAAGGAAGACTAGGCTGTACGGGTCTTCCTTCCTCTGCTTTAGTGCTTTAGTGTGTTTTGCCCTAAACACACCAAGGAAATGGAAAGTCAGGTTTTTGTTTTTTTTTTTTTAATTAATTTTAATTGGAGTATAGTGATTTACAATGTTGTGTTAGTTTCTGTAGGGCCAAGTGAATCAGTTATACATATACATATACCCACTCTTTTTTAGATTCTTTCCCCATAGAAGCCATTACAGAGTATTGAGTAGAGTTCTCTATACAGGAGGTTCTTATCTATTTTATATATAGTAGTATGTATATATGGAGAAGGAAATGGCAACCCACTCCAGTGTTCTTGCCTGGAGAATCCCAGGAACAGGGGAGCCTGGTGGGCTGCCGTCTATGGGGTCGCACAGAGTCGGACACGACTGAAGTGACTTAGCAGTATGTATATATAGTTAGTGATATATACTTTTATATATAGTTAGTTATCTACTTTATATATAGTAATATGTAGGTGTCAGTCCCAATCTCCCAATTTATCCTTCCTGTTCTTCCCCCTTGGTAACCATATGTTTGTTTTCTCTGTGACTCTATTTGTAAATAAGTTGAAAGTCAGTTTCTAGTGCCTGTGCTGATGTTTTCTGAAATCTCAGTTCCATAAGTCACATTTTGTGAATGCAAAATACAAGCTGCCCCCAATTCATATAACATACATTTGCCTGGGAGAAAGAAGATGCCTTGATTTGCATGATGCTTTAGTATGTAGAACACAAAATCACAGGCACCATCTCTTTTAACCTTTGTCCCTACCAGATGAGGTATTGTGACCCAAATTTTACAGATGAGGTTCAGAGATGCTGAGTCATGAAGGAAGTCATGATGAAAGCTGGGACTTGAAGCAGGGTTAAACTCCCTGCCAAACTCACGCTTACCAAACCTCATGATGTTGTCTCCATATCTGTGATATTAGGAGCTTAATATTTGTCATAATTCACAGTTACAAAAGATATATTTTAAAGTTTAACTCATTATAAAAACGAATAAGCTATCAATTATTGAATGTTTACCTGATGCTAGATACCATATTAGATAGCATATATATTATCACACTTAGTTCCATGGGGTCAAAAGAGTCGGACACAACTTAGTAACTGAATAACAAATCTTAACAAAGTTTCTGAGAAAAAATAGTGTCTTAGGAAGTAAGGCAGGGGGATCATCTTGAGGTAGGAAGGAGCTAAGGTGCCCAGGATCTATTCTGGGGTGCTGCTGTTGATGGTCAGGAAAAAGGAATCGTTAACTTAAAGAATAGTTTCAACCTAAAAGGTGAGAGTTATGTTTCATTTGGTGAAAACTTTTAAGACTTACGTCCAGGAGGCAGTATCTTAAGTAACCTTGAAAGAACTGCTCTGAGGAATAGAGGGAGGAGTCAGGTTATGTAGAAGTTTGCAACAAGGGGCAGGTAGTCAGAACATCAAAAGTATTTTTGTGAATTAAAGAAAACCAAGTATCTCAAGTAATTTGGTACTTTTCTATTTGTGAGAAGACGCAAAAGTCTGGGCTCACTGACATCATTCCTTTCATATGCATCTCAGCTCTCTGGGGCCAGTCTCCTGTGTTTTTCACATCCTGACCTCCGCACTCACCACAGGGAGTGGCTGCAGCCTCATGGCTGCTGGATAACAGGTACTGTTCTCCTTCCTGGCTGCCCTAAAGGGCTCAGAAATTCACATTTGGAGGGCTAGAATCACTGATAAATGTGACATTCTTGTTTCCTGATATGGCAGGAATACTCCATTTCTCAGAATTCTTTTGGGTGGGCACAAAGTTTTGACACTCAGAAAGTCTCAGTTCCAGCTCTGTCCTAGAGGGGTCTAAGAGAAGACTGAAAACGTGAGGTCACCTAGCTGTAACAGAGCTGGATGAGATGATGATTGAGCGAGGGCCATCAAGGGCTCCAAGTGAAAGCCATCAGGTGGTGGGAAGGAAGTAGGTTTGTTGCTCGTGCGTGTGTGCGTGCTAAGTCGCTTCAGTCGTGTCCAACTCTTTGCAACCCCATGGACAGTAGCCTGCCAGGCTACCCTGTCCATGGGATTCTCCAGGCAAGAATACTGGAGTGGGTTGTCATGCCCTCCTCTAGGGATCTTCCCAACTCAGGGATCAAACCTCTGTCTCTAATGTCTGCTGCACTGGCAGGTGGCTTCTTTACCACTAGCACCACCAGAGAAGCCCCAGATTTGTTGCTTGAGGGCCAGACAAATAATGCCAGTCACGTTAACCCTTCCAGAGTTTAAAGGGGCCTTGTGGAGTTTGGATGTAGTGATGGTGATAGACGGGAGCTCAAAACCAAAGATTATTTTCTTGACTGATATGCCACCAGGCAAGAGAAATAATAACTGAACACACCATATGCCAAGCACTATTGTAGGCACTAAAAATACAGAGGTGAAAAGAGAAAATATCCCTGTCTTTTTAGGACTGATTGTCTCATAGGGAACAAGTATACCCTTCACGGTCCTATTTTAGGCCACAGTGGCCTGAAGAAGCAGGACTTCCATGTGTGAACCAGACATGGGAATATATGAGCTGAAGGCCATTTTAGCAAAATCTCTCCAGATACACTGTTGCTTTAACTCTTGATTGAACCATAAAAGTGTAGTCGCCACCAAACCACCTGGTGTATTCAATTTCTTGAGTTCACTTGTCACTGGCAGGAGGCCCTTTGAGGATTATGAATCATTACACAGACCATGTTATTAAATGGGAAAAATATGTTACACTAGAATGTGACTGTCAATTTTCAGGGGCATTACAGTCCCCGGGGAACTGCACTGCATCACAACAGGACAGGGGTGACACGGGAAGAGGAGAGAGAATGAGGGTGATACATGAGTTCAAGTCTTTTCATAACTTACACAGTAATGAGACAGGTTTTATCCAAAATAACATTAGCAGCATTTGCAGACAACTATCCAAATGACAGCCCACTGCCAAAATTACAAGGTATGTCAGTGTTTAATCCTAAAAAGCTGACAGTGCTGTGGGGGATGGGTTTTCACTTGCGGCCGAGTCTTTCTAGGCCGTAAGACACACTTAGAAATACACCTTCCTTCATACGGAAGCTGCAGTGACATTGAGTCGGTGTCTATTGTTTTCAAATCCCTTTGGATCCAATCAAAACATTTATCCTGAAATTATTAGCAACCACAAGCCCACATTTAATCAAAAGAAGAGCCATAAAAGATAGAAAGTGGGGTAGGGGAGAAACGAATATCCATGAGAGAAAGCAGAGCTTGGGAATAATTCATTTTTTCACATTGGAATACAGACAGTGGTGTTTTTGAGGGGATTTTTGAGGGAAATGGGAAAGGCTGAATATCCTGAGACCTTGGTTCTGTATTTCTATGTATTTAAATATGACTCTGTATCTGAGATACAATTTAAATCCTGACGAGATCTATAATTTTATGTTCTTTAACTCTCTAAGCCCCTCTAACTCTCTAACTTAAAACACTAATAATAAATTGAAATAGCATCCCTTTAGGGAAATCTTTCTTTTTCCTTTTTTTTTTTTTTTGCTGACACAGCCAGACTGAGACAGCAACACTTACAAAAACTGTGGGAAAACATGTTAAAAGTGCTTAGAGAAACAATAAAAGACATCCGTGGGTTTGTACAGCTCTCTCAGACAGCTTTATAGGGAGGGATTAAAGACGTGAGCCTCGATTCTGCGGTAAACAGAAGTCGGCTGCCACAGCGAAGACTTGGTTCCACATCAGTGGGTTGTTTTTCACACCCTTGAGGAAACAGCAGATACACAGACCACCTCTCCGAAATGACTCCTGGCTGTGATCAGGAGACAGAGCCAGGGATGGTACAAATACATTTGATCTGAAGAGTTAAATTCTCCCCCGCCAGCTTCCAGGGATGGCCTCAGTGATGCTGTTTCACCAGCCACAGAGAAACATCAGTTAATCCCTGGCAGAGATCAGGAAATGGCTGTAGGAGTGATTCCCTGTGAGGCGAAAAATGGGAGCTGGGCAACCAATCTCCTAAAACTCCGGACACCACGAGGAAGTCACAAAAGGCAGCTTTAATCAAGCCTGATTGTGGTAAACATAAAAACATACACAGCTGAGGCACAATATCTTATTAACCGTCCCCAGTGTTCCAAGAGCTAGGTGTTAATTGTCTCTTGTGCTTCTTTGGACATCTCTGGTACCCGGTTTTGCTGCTGACTTGAACACGGATTAGATGTGAGGAAGAACAAAAGGATCAGGAGGATTTCTAGGCAACACGGTCTCTAACAAAAAATGACATGGCCATTGCGGGAAGAAGATAATGCTCTGTGGAATTCTAATTTTGACCCTCTTCTGAAAAAAAAAAAAAAGGAATCCAATTTTCATAATCGTTGTCCAATGAAATGGTCATCTTGCAGTGCTGCAGGCTGTACACATGCCTGAATTTGATTAGACAGCATCCTGAGAAAGAGTTCATTCTGCTTTTGTCCCTGGGAGCTTAGATCTGTGGAACTGTCTGACAAGTCTGTATTATTCTGCCTGACGTTACATTTCTTCCCAGCAACATGGTGCTGTGTCTTGTGTCAGTGACCTTACCTTCTAAACGGCTTTAAAATGAAAAGCCTGGTTCACCTGGGCTCATTATAACTAGACATATCCTTCAATTGCAAGAGACATAGTTCACTTGTCCAAAAGGAAGAATGTGAATAGATGTTACAGAAGCCAGGGAATGGTGAAAGTACCTAGGATCAAATCTCAGTATCAAACCTGACTTCAGGGTCTCCAGTCTTCCCATTACCTGCCAAACTCCTTCTTTATTTCTTTAACCCCCGTCCTCAAATTCTTAATAATCTTCATATTTCTGCTTCTTTCCACCCAAGTCTACCTACAGGGAAGACTCTAATGTCAGTAATGGCCTGTCTAGGACTCAAATGCCCCACTCCAGTACTCTTGCCTGGAAAATCCCATGGGTGGAGGAGCCTAGTAGGCTGCAGTCCATGGGGTCATGAAGAGTCGGAGACGACTGAGCGACTTCACTTTCACTTTTCACTTTCATGCATTGGAGAAGGAAATGGCAACCCACTCCAGTGTTCTTGCCTGGAGAATCCCAGGGACGAGGGAGCCTGGTGGGCTGCCGTCTCTGGGGTCGCACAGAGTCAGACACGACTGAAGCGACTTAGCAGCAGCAGCAGTAGCAGGACTCAAATGCAGGGGCCCTCACTAAGCAGCTGTGACTGGTAGCTACTTGGCTGCCACTGCGTCTTATCCTGCTCCTCTTTTAGGAGATATTTGGGAGTTGGCCAACCTCCAGGTCACGACGATGTTTACACAGTCTTACGTATGTTACAAAAACATTAAAAAAAAATTCTACTTTTCTGCTAGACCTATACAAACATCAGCTGGTACAGTTTGTGCAGCTACTGCAATAACCAAGAAAACCTTCCATTACTAGGAAAACCTTTCTTAACTTTCTTCTCTCTTGCTCTGCCATACTCCCCATCACCTCCTCTTATCAAACTTTCAAATATATTAATTGAAAACAAGCATAAGATGTAAAAAATATAGCTTTTGGCCAAGTGTCAAAACAGCCTTGACACTGTATATAGCAGGCAAGTTACCTCGGGTGGCCTGTGCACTAGCCAATGCACGCTGGTGGCCATCAGTGCCCATCAAATCTCAGACTGAAAAGGAACGAATAAAACTCTTTCAATGCTTTTGTGAAACATATGGTCACCAATGGATTCTTTTCTACATTTGTCCTCAGCCACCTTTTCTTCATGCAGCATCAAGAGCAACCACTATCTAATTCAGCAAATCTTCCCTTATAATGCAAATTTCCAAACTCAGGCTTATGACTCATCTATGGTTTCTTACGTGCTTAAAATGTATCCCTCCCCCTCCACTGGTGGGTATAGGGAAAAGAGACTTGCTAACTTTCAACAGATACAGTGGAAAAACTGATGTTTAATTAGAAGAGCTGAATTCTAATTCTGTTCTTTTGATAATTTTTTTGTGTGATTCTCTATGTACCTCAGTTTCCACTTCTACAAAATAGAATCTAAGATCTTTCCTACCTTCCTCCTAGGTTTTGGTTTATCTTATTAAATAGGTATAAATGCACTTTGGAAATTGTGAGGTTCAAAGCAATGCTTCTGAGAACAAAATCAATCACTCTGGACACTCTTGGTCCAGAACATTTTGCATTTGACAAATATCTGTTGGGGGCCTTCGGTGCGTCAGGCAGATGTCTAAGTATGTACTTGCATATAAGCAATCTTTATCCCTCTCCAAGTTTCTTTCCCCACCAAGTGACTTTCCATCGAATTGACCTGACACACATCTTCAGAGAATTAAACCACAAAAGCAGGGCATTGCTACTAGAAGCTGATTAATTTCAACTAACATTTGCTAAGCACAGACTAGGGCTAGTAGTTTCATTTATAATATTTCATCTAATCCTCATAATAACTCCATTATGCTCATGTCACAGGAACATTATTTTACAGATGAGAAAACTAACAGTCAAAGCTGTTAAGTAGCTTGCCCAAAGCCACATAGCTAGTGGGAAGGCAGATCTTGGATTCAAAGCCAGGCCTTACTGTAAGCTCACTCCAGAAAGTTCTTTCTTGTTTGAGAAGCAGTGGGGTGGGGGAGCTCCTTACCTTCTACCAGAGGAGCAGGATTTTTTTTTTTTTTTTTCATTATACCAGTTAATGGTGGTGCAACAATAGGAAACTTTCCGGAAGCCCTTTCTTCTTAAACATCCTTTCTAGAGCTTCTGTATTTAGCATATCTGCTTATATTTTCCAAGGTCATGAGCTTTGCATTTCTTTTATTAACCGACATTATTTTTTAGAGCAGTTTTAGGTTTACCGTAAAACTGCACAGAAACGACACAGTTCCACATACTCCTCCCTTGACTTTGCATTTTTTACATTATTATTTTTCTCTATTTCTATAACTTACTAAGCATGCTTTTCATAAATCCCTGTTGTCCCTTTCACTGTCATTTTATTTAAAATACCCAGTATTTTGCTGGAGCTGGGTGAGGATTCAGAAATAAATCAGTAAGTTTGCTTTTCAGACAGACTGTGGGAAAGCTACCTGGACTATACAGAGGTCAAGTTTGCATTTGCATCTGCGAAGCAGGGAGAACCTTTGGTGGACTATGTTCCCAGGGCAGCGCTTCATCTCTTGTCACCAGACCAGGGCAAGCAACACCCCAGGAGCAACGTTAGAGAAATATGCACGAGCAATGGTAAAGGAGAAGATCGCAACACTTTATAATTGGGGGTCTGTATTAAACCTTGAATTCCAAACGGAGTACATGGGACCCTGGATTCAGTCATGACTTTTATATCTGTCCAACATTTCTAGGATTTTTAAACATTAAAAAAAAAAAGTACTTCTAGGATTTACCCTTTTTCCCCTTCAGAAGAACTGTCAAGGGAAGATGTGGAGACACAGAATCCATTCTATGTTTTATTGCTCCAACTGGCACCCAAATCCACTAAATCAAGGCTTTGTACACCTTGATTTTAAAAGTCCCTTTGATGTAGGAGTGAGGAATGGTCCACAGAGCTACAGACTACAGTGACAAGGTCAAGTAAAGTCTGTGATGCTCCCTCGTGTGGTCTATCAGCCTCTGTTACACATGATTTTCGAAAACAATCAGGCCTTGGGAGGACCCGGCCTTTTAGAAAAGGAGCCAGCGAAGTGTTGAAACCAGGGCGCTTTCTCTTGGTTGAACAGCTGCGGGCTGACCAGGTGTCTGGCTGCAGGTTTCTCCCTTTTTATAGCCTGTTTCCAATATGTTGTCACAGGTGCTTGCGTAAGAAGGTGGTGCCTTGCAGTGAGGTTTGGCCATGTCTGTGGGGGCTGAGTACTGGGTCTTCCACAGAAAAACTGCTGTCCAGGAAATTACCCACGACCGGAGGAATGTTCACACCAATTCTTTAGCCCTGCTCACTCCGGCACTGCTACTGCTTTGGGGTCTAGATTACAGTGTGGGTGGTTGACTAGCAGCCCTGGCATGGCTGGGGAGCTGGCCAGAGACTCAGAAACACAGGCTCTCCCCCAGACCTAGCCGACCAGAATCTGCATTTCTACGAGACTTGGGATCCATGTGCACAGGACGTGGGGAAGCCCAGAAGCAGAGAACTCAAAATTCCTCCCTTCTGGTAGATGGCATAGTGTACTTTCTTACTTTAATAAGCAGCATCAGATATTTGCACACTAGAGGAAATCATACAGCAATAGAGCATAATGAGGTTTTGCTTCTAAATGAATTATATATTAGCTTTTACAAATTGCCTATCAAAACACAGGAGAAACAGAGTACTTTTTGAGGTCCCTGGAAAGAAGAGATGCACACAACTGTATTAAAAGAGTGGTCTGGGGATGGCAGAAGGGGCTAATAGAATAATTACTCTGCAAATGTTAGCTACCATGGTGAGTAACTCATGTGCATCATCATCCCATTTTCACAACTCCACTCGGTACGAACTGCTACCATCCCCATCTTAAAGACAAAAATTGATGCAGAGAGCTTGAAATAACTTCCCAAGGTGACACAGATGGTGAGTGTCAGACTCTCAAATGGAACCCAGTGGGTTCTGGCCTCAGAGTCCTACCCCTAACAACTACAGTTCACAGAGCCTCACAGGGAGAGAGACTCTTCACAAAGGTTTCCATAAGCACAAAATATCACAAGCAGGATGTGACTTGATAAACGCAACTGGATTTAAAGAAACAGGTTTCAGTGACTTTCAAATCACAGCTCAAAGAAACAAACAAAACCAATGTGATTTAGCACATTTGCCCACACTCCCACCACCCCAGACCCCTGCCACTTAGCTATTATATACCCCTCTGCCTTTCCTGGGGCCAAGCTGTGTTCCTTTAACTTAATTCCGAACTGCCAGGGTATCCAGGGACCCTCTGAAGGGCTTTTCTCATCTCTGTGACTCAAGCTGCCCTTGAGCACCCCTTTCATTGGCCTTCTCCACACTGTTCTTAGGAGCTATGTGTGATAGAAAAACAAGATATGTGAAGTGCACACATTTCTTCTAAGTCACTTCAGTCGTGTCCGACTCTGTGCGATCCCATAGATGGCAGCCCACCAGGCTCTGCCGTCCCTGGGATTCTCCAGGCAAGAACACTGGAGTGGGTTGCCATTTCCTTCTCCAGTGCATGAAAGTGAAAAGTAAACGTGAAGTTGCTCAGTCGTGTCGGACTCCAGCGACCCCATGGACTGCAGCCTACCAGGCTCCTCCGTCCATGGGCTTTTCCAGGCAAGAGTACTGGAGTGGGGTGCCATTGCCTTCTCCAAGTGCGCACATAGCATGTCTAAAAGAAATACTTTTATTTGATTTATTATTGCTCAAATATAGATTCTGGGTTCTTATTTTTCTTTTTTTTTCCTCAGAACTTTAAATTCACCCATTAGCTATGGTAAAAGACATGTATTTGGAATTTCCTTAATATTCATTGAACCAGTGAAGTTGTTCAGTTGGGTCCAACTCTGCGATCCCATGAACTTTAGCCCACCAGCCTCCTTCATTAGGTGCCCTAGAAATATCTGTATTTTAAGTGAATGAATGAATAAGTGAAAGAATAAGGGTATTAATTTAGCTTCCCTTAAGAAATCACAGCCAGTTCTATTCTAGGCTGCCTTGGAAGTAAGTGCTTGAACTTCCAGTGTTACTTATATTTTTTAAGTGTCAGAGTCACGGCCGGGAATGGGCCACTTATTACTGTCCTCCGTCTTGCTTCTTTCTCACCCTGGTCTATGGACTGAGACCTCCTGAGGAGGTTTTGCTCCTGACTCCCGCACTATGCATACTGATGAATTTGGCTGGCATCTGGCCTGGCACTCAGGCGGCCGAGGTATCCTTGGCCTCTGGTTAAATGGAGTTGTCCCTCAGATGTTTCTGACTTGGCAATGAAGTCTTAGCAACCAGAGTCATCACCACAGCACCCTACTATTTAATCTTCGGTGGAAAGTGATGAACACAGACCTCACTTGTATAAGAATTCTTAGGTTTAGTGAAAGCCACATGAGAAGCTGCCAAGTCTGTGCTTAGACACAAGCACATGTTTGAAACCTTAAGTTTTCTTTTTCTCAAACTTTCTCGAGTTGGGAGCTTATAAACACAGATAAAATAGTCTGATTTTAGCAGTTCCTATTACCTTCCTAATTCAGTTTTTAAAATCTACTTTTTTTTGCACAGAAATTAGAAACCAAACAAATCCCCCACCCCCTGGCCACTTCCTTTCTTGAATAATCTAGAGACTTGGGCAATCCTTCCCTTCCCTGGGGATGTGACTGTAGAGTATTATTTTATTGACTCATAATGAAGAACTTCTGATGGGAAAATCAGTCAAGAGGGGAAAATGGCTTGGGGCAGGGGGTCCCACAAGCAAAGAGAGAGCAGATATTCTTACTGTGGCAAGTGCAAGAAACGGGCATGAGACGCCCTCGTAGAGGAAAACGCCCTAGAAAACACCGAGTTCTCTACGTGAACTCTATGCCCTTTTTGAGGAAGTCAGTTTTCTTCTCCATAAGGTGTAATGAAAATGTTGAGCGGTAGTTCGAGCCGCTCTAAGATCGAGGAGTTCACGGGCTAGTAAAATGGCATGTAGGCGGGGCCTGACCATGGAAATTTGGTGGTGAACACACAGTGTGGGCAGAGGGAAAAAGCACATGTGAAACATCCCCGAAAGGAAGTGCCACAGGAAAAAGTTATGAGGCAGCATTCTACAGAGCCAGCCAGAGCCGCAGCAAAAGTGCTGTGCCCTAGTTCACGAAAAAAAAGAAAAGAATGCAACAAACAAACAAGCAGAAGATTGCAAATGTCCAACGAGCCACTGATGAGAAACCATTCCTGTTTGAACTGGACTAACATTCCTGGAATTCAGTCACATTGTATTAGCCAAGAGAAGATTCCAGTTCAAGTGCTAGGGACTGGATTTTTTTTTTTTTTTCTACATCTGGTTCCACTCATAGAAACGACCACCTCTACACCCATTACTCTCCTGACACATCTAGTTTAATAAAAGAGGTGATTTCCCTATTGGTGCCCTGAGGTATGATTTGATGAGAGTTTGGTAATGCATGTAAATGGATTTCCATTATACAATTAAAGCCAATAGGGCCTAATTTAGACTTCTTACTGAAATAGATTTTGTTTTTAAAGTAGTGGACATTTTGTATAGTACAAGTTTTGTGCTTATTCATTTACTACCTTTATGTTATCTTATTATATATGTGCTCAGTCATGTCCCACTCTTTGTGGCCCCCCATGGACTGTGGCCCACCTGCCAAGCTCCTCTTTCCACTGAATTTTCTAGACAAGAATACTGGAGTGAGTTGCCACCTCCTTCTCCAGTATTTTCATATATTATCTATATATTTTAGCTTTGTGTTTTTTATCACCAAGATTTACTCTTAGGGGAACATGAGCTTATAAAATCATTTTAAATGGATGGTTTAGATTCTCCATTTGAAATATCTGAAACAGTCTTTAACACTGTTGTGGGCTAGACTAGAAAGAAAAGAGTCTCTTACCACTATGACTAATTTCAGGTAATTGAAAATCTATGGCCTTGAAATCGTGGTAAAACTGGTTAATTTGTGACAGCAAACCTGTTTTACTCCTGACAGATTTGCTAATTCATGTCATGTTTCATCATATTCATTCTGTAGATACACAGTGTAACTATAAGAACTCCAAATTGACTTACTACCTTGTTGGTTGTAGATCCAATTACAGGTGTCTTTGCTGCATTACCCAGAAACATTTGTAAGAAGTAAAACTTTCATTCAGAAGTGAATACATCACAAGAAGAAATAGCTTTAAAAGATGGAACTAGGATATTTATATTTTGATTCAGTTAGCTTAATCTATTATAATTATAAAATATTAAAGATGACTAAAGAATTTTTCTTCTAAAGTTCAGGGCCAAAGCATACTAGGAATTTATGTAGCTGAGATTAATGATGCATGTTACTAGATGACATAAAGAAGGAAAAAAATCCTAATTCCTATTTTTTGTAAATCCCCCCTCCTTAAGGAAATGATTTCATACTGAAAAATTTGTTAAGAGGAAATAAAAAAGCCACATAGATGAAGCAATTTTAATACATCATTGAATTTTTTACTTTCAATAGTGAACCTAAAGTTTGTGATATCCTTATAAGATGCAGAAAAATTAGGTGAGAGAAGGAGCTGGGGAATACTGATGGGTAGCAGACAGGTGCCAGGCACTTGTCCATAATTCACAGCCACTGCCTCATTCAGTCTGCTCCTGAGACCTAGGAAGATGAGCAGTCTGTTGATGAGAAATTTTAATGAACTTGTTCAAGGCCACACAATTAGTGAGGAAAAAGGTTGGATTTTGAAATCCACTTCGACTTGACCATAGAACCCATGATCCTACCAGCCACCTCTTTTAGAGGGATTTGTAATGAGTTAAACATCCATACACAGAGCTGATTTCCTGAAGAATGACAGCCCATAAAGCCCTTACAGCACTCCACAGAACTCTGACCTCTTCTCCGTCTTGTTTAATAATCTGTGTTGGTGACTTGGTTAAAGTTTGGAAAAACATGCTTAGTCCACTTATCAGTGACATGGAGCTGAGAGCAATAAAAAATATTTTGAGT
This sequence comes from Bos indicus, assembly GCF_029378745.1. NCBI lineage: Eukaryota > Metazoa > Chordata > Mammalia > Artiodactyla > Bovidae > Bos > Bos indicus. The sequence continues at coordinate 14,427,765 of NC_091774.1, read as the reverse complement.
ACAGAATTTGAGTACAGAGAAAAAATATCTCAACAAGTTAGAACCACAAGTCAGCTCTAAAAAGATGTTTAATGGGATAAAAATTAAGTCCCTGCACTTGCACATAAAATATCAATTGTATAAAATGAATAGGGTTGGAGAGAAGAAATCTAACAGGGGCTCGTGTGTAAAAAGGATTTAATTTAAGTAATCAAAGTTTTACTGAGGGCCTGTTCTGAAAGAGATAATGGGGTACGGAGAGTTTCAGTTGACACAGGTCACTCGATGTTGCTGCTGAAACAACTAATCTTATCTGAGATTGCATATATAGAGTTAGTTCTCAATTCTGCTCTTGCCAAACCCCATGAGGCGTATGCTGCTCAGTTTTTTGGTTTCCCTTTTAGAAAAGAGTTAGCCAAACTGATACTTGTTTAAAGGTCATGCCAGGCTAGATGGAGAAAGAATCTGAACTACTGTGATATAAGAAAGATGAAACAGAGCTGAGGACATTTAAGCAGTAGAAGTACCTTACGGGAAGCTTAAGAGTTATCTTTAATCAGCTGAAATTCGAGCATGCGAAAGAAGGGTTCAACTAACTGGGTGTAGACTCAAGTTCTTGTCTAGGACTAATTCATAGAGTTATAAGAAGCCCAACTCAGAGGAAATGGACAGCCTCAGGGAATACAAGGTCTGTCGGTGAGAGTGTTAGAGGTCTAGCAGCCCAGCTGGAAGGCCACAGATGGAGATATTCTGGCAGAAATCCCCACATGGATGGATATCCAATTGGATGACATATAAGGCAGTCTCACACAAATCCAGATAACTATGTGAAGTTTGGACTTTTGCAGTTGCCCAGACCATGACTAAGCAGAGTCCAAAGGAGGAGAGTAGAAGCTTCAAATTCAAGTGAGGCTGAGCCTGAGCCTTCTCCAAAGACCAGGGTCAAGGTTGGCCAAGGAACAGGGTTGGGAACCTGTGACATGACAAGGCAGGGAGCCACGTGCTTTCTCTGCAGGTTGGGCTTTGCTCTCACTTTAGAGAAAAATTACATGCAAAATGCATCAGAACCTCCAAGACAAGGTCCTTACAATCCTCCTCTGTGGTCCTTTATCACAAGGAGTGTCATTGTGACAGATTTCTTTCTAATTCAATCTAAGGAAGAAGGAACCCATCAGGTAAAGAGGCTTAGAACAGGAGTTAACATCTCTTGCACACAGATATGGTTAAGGCTCAAAGACCTCCATGCGCGTGCATGAGTGCTCAGTCATGTCTGACTCTTTGTGACCCCCTGGACTGTAGCCCACCAGGCTTCTCTGTTCATGGGATTTCCCAGGCAAGACTACTGGAGTGGGTTGCCATTTCCTTCTCCAGAAGATCTTCCCAACCAGGGATCAAACCCGTGTCTCCTGCACTGCAGAAAGATTCTTTACCACTGAGCCACCTGGGAAGCTGCTTCTAATGGTGAGAACCTAAATTTTAAGAAAAACGGAAGTTAAATCTATGATGAGACATTTTGTGATTTTATAATTACATCCCTTGTCTTCCATTCCAAATCTAAACTGTTCAAAGATGATTGTTTTCAAGATTAAGAAGAATTTTGTCTCTAAGATAGCATTCCCTGGAATGATCCCTTCTAGATACTTACTCACAGCCTTCAAATTATCTGGAGGCAGAGTAAGACTATCTTTTAGTCTTATTAAGGGCAGTTAGGTTATCCATAACTGGGATGACCTATACTTGGGACATATGCCAGTATGAATGATCAACTGAACTAGGCATTGCCTATGACCATGAATCATGGAAATTTAGCTGGCTTTCTTCCTGCAGGCCATCTGACCCTGCCCTTGCATGAACCAGAATTGAATTATTTTAAGATAAAAATTCTAGTGGAGCATATGCCTTAGAATAATTTACTATACCATGAACTCCAGGAATGACATCTTTAGGTACACCATTAAAACTCGGGTAAGTGGTTCAGGAACCATTTTGTTCATTCTCTGGCACTTGCTATCTTCCATTGATTAAAACATGATGTCGGGGAACGGAATTATGTGGCATTGCATTTCGCCGCCTAGAAAGACACCATCAATTTGATCAGACTTGCAACATTCACTTGACAGAACACCATGTTAAAGACATGCTGATAGATGTTTGTGAGCTATCCTATACATAACATCTACAGCTCCAGAAATAAGAAGGAACTGTAACACAACAGCTAATCCTGTGAGGTTCAGAAAGACAAACTGCATTTTCTGGAACGTTTGCAAAGCAGCCATGTATTTACCAATTTCAAATGAAGCATTTTCCTTTGTAACAAAATGGAAATTTCTCTTCGAAGAGCAAGATCTTTACTTTTCAGTGGTCTTTATCCTTTTTCTTATAAAATGTGAGGAACACATACTTGACTTTTAACCAGACCATCTCCTCATTTTAGCGATCTGCATATACTACCCTGACCTGAATTTTAAGAGATGTTAACAAAAGCAGCTGACAAGTTCCACCATGTGGTTTGTTTCTCCTTTCTGTCGTTCCTTTCTAATTCTCACTGTAGCTGTGTCTGCAGAGGGGACAGTTCCCAGAGGGGAGAGGATCTAGGCCTCTTTTTAACTGAACCCGAGCATACTTTTCACACCCCTACTCTTTGTCTAAATGGAACTGAATGAGACAAAGCGTGGGTCTCTATCCATCAAAAGGTAAACAATCTAGAACTGGCTTCAAAATAAGAAACAAAACCTGATGGTCACCGAAATTTAAAAAAAGACCAGGCCTCTGTAATAGCACACCAGGTGGTCAGTCCAATAAATTCATGCAAACAAATGGTCAATTGAATTGGAGGAACAGGGTAGCAGAGTGGACTGAGAGTAGGGTCGGGGAGTAGGAGGTAAGAGTTAACTAGACCAGTTTGGTAATTTTATTAACAGGTCAGTTCAGTCCCAGTGTTTGAACTGGTATTACTGTGTATACATAACAGGAGCCTACATCTGAATAAGCAAAGTGAAGGTGAGAATTTATGAAATTCTCTACATTTTTGGGGAAGAGAGTAGCTAGGTGCTCAAATTATGGAGTTGGGGCTCTTTCTTCAGCTTGAATCCACAAGATAATTTCCTCCGTTCTATTTTGTCTGAGCAGAAAAACAAGCCACCTCAGTACAAAGCAGTGTACTGCAAGGAAAGAATAAATTTCTTAAATAATTTGTCCTCTAGTTTACAGCCTAAAGTTGGGTGAGATAAAATCCAGAAAACCTGCAAGTAAAAGAACCACATTTTGAAATTTTGCTTTCTTTTGTTCGGATGAACTAAATGTTCATCTCTTCTTTATTAGCCAAAGGCACAAAAACTAAATACAAAATTCCTTGGGGAAAAATGTTGCTATAGGGCTGAGTCCATTGGCTCCTTTCCCTCCCTTTATTCTCTGAAAGAAAAGACACCGAAGGGAATGCATTAAAATCCTTTGGAGAGGTTTAGTTCACAGCCCCTCCCTGCCCCGCAACCTCTCCAGTGCCTCTGACATTTAAAGGAACACTGTCAAATTGGTGGGGTTTATAATTAGAATTAAAAGGCTTAAATATTCCTAATGAGATACGATTCTGTGATACATATGCTTGCTCGGGGAAACAAGAGACTAAAAAATATTCAGACCCTGGATTTTTTTCCTGATTGTTTTTATGTGGGCAAAATGAAATTAGAAAAGGCAAATATTTTGAACAGTGTTGGCATCCAAGCTGTAGCAAATCCTCTGACCTCATATTCTCCCCCATCTGTAGGCTTTTTTCCCTACTGACCTGATCTCTGACAGAACCACAAGTCATGCAATAGATCATTCATTCAAAATATACATACATATATATATATATACAGTGACAGAGACACTGACACTCTCTGCAAAAACCTGTGAAAGGATGGTGTATTCCTGAGAAAAATATGATTAGCATATTTATTACAAATATATAAATATATACATGTTATAATATATAACATAAATGTATAAAAATATAATTAATATTTAAATCTACGGAATATTCCACAGAGCTCTCTTAGATTTTACCTCTGCTTACAGAAACACCCCCAAGAATTATATGCCAAATATAATTCACTACTTGGCGGTGCTGGGTAAGTTCCAGTTAGGGGTAAGAGTATTCTCCCAAGACGACCTAAGGGAGTAAGTGGCCAAAGATGGAAAGCTCAGAGGATGAGTCTACAGGAAGGGCCAGGGATGGTGGCACTCCCTAATTCCTCCAGTGGTAAGGACAGAAGAAGATCAATGTGATTCCTCCATCAGCTCACAAACTCAGAAAACTAAGTATGACCTGTCTGTGCCTTCTGAGTGTCTTCTTCACCAAAAAAGAATAATCTCTGCTACCGAACACACAGGCATAAAGCTGAGTAGAAGAGGGGCATGATTTACTAGAATCCGATACAAGGGAAAGGCAGCTTGCAGGAGTAACCGGTTGCGTCCATCTACTGTGTGGACAAGAATTCCAGATAACTCAGTAAAAAGACAAGTGTGGATGTATATACTTAAAAATGGGATATTAGGAGTTTTTTGGAAAATTATACTCTGATTATCAACCTGTAGTCAATTATTAGACAACAAAACCTACACGTTCTACCATCTTTCCTCTCTTGCTGATTTACAGTGAGTCACAAAGAGTTAACATTCGCTCTCTCCCTTAATCCCTACGGCAAGTAGGTTAATGATTAATTGTACCAGTGGGTTTTGTTTATAGAATTGAAACACTGTCATTGTATATGTCAAGAGAATTAAATCTTTCTGATCACCGACACAATCTAAAATGTTTAATTTCACTGCACGCAAATCTACAGAAAGAGGCACAAACAGTGCATTTTACAGCACTAAAGTAATCAACAATTAAATTTTTAGGGGGCAAATATAAAGAAAGAGGGACTATTGTTAATTAATGCTTTGTACGCACAATATTATTAGCAGCTGCATGCCTTTTAAAGCAAGACTGGAAGAGACAATAAGATTGTTGTTCATGCACTTTCTCGAAGCAATCAAGAAAATAAATTGTTCATGCCGGTTGGGTGATTTTCATTCTAGGAAAAGTTATCTCCAATCAGCCTCAGAAGAGGATGAGACTTGAAAAAATCATTTTCAAGGTGACCACTATCTTGGCCTGCATGAGCACAAAATCTCTCCTCTTGGGAATGTGCTGTCTGTTTGCCTATTCATCTACTATTTAAAAAATACTTATTTTTTTTTTAGCTGTGCCAGGTCTTAGTTGTAGCACCCAGAATTTTCGTTGTGTTATGCAGGACTTTGTTTAGTTACACTATGTGGATCCTTCTTAGTTGCCATGAGGGAATTTTAGTTGCAGTATGTGGGATCTAGTTCCCTGACCAGGGATCGAACCCAGGCCCCCTGCACTGGAAGCGGGGAGCCTTAACTGCTGGACCAGCAGGGAAGGCCCTATTCATCTACTTTCTGATGGCCTGTATGTCCCAAGAAAAGGAGACATGGGCATCTGTAGAGCAGGCAGGGACTGACCATGAGGTGACTGATCAGTGGTAATACAGAGGTGGGGCTGAAAGTCCTACCCACTTAAAGCTAACACCACTTGGAGAATCTCACAACAGTTCCAGGGGATAACAGAGGACACCCTGTCCCCATGCTGGCATGAGGAGGTCCACGCCTGGGTCTAAGTTACTCTTCTACCATCTTGTCAGATCCGAACAAGAAACTGTTACATTTGGGGTATGGGTATGTGTGTGTGTGTATGTGTGTGTGTGTGAGTGTGTGTGTGTGCGTGTGTGAGTGTGTGAGTGTGTGTGTGTGCTCAGTCATGTCCCACTCTTTGCCACCCCATGGACTGTGGCCCGCCAGGCTCCTTTGTCCCCAGGATTCTCCAGGCAGGAATACTGGAGTGGGTTGCCACTTCCTTCTCCAAAGTAAGGTTAAACAAAGTTATACATTAAATGCAGTTTGTCCTCTACCTGCTCAGCCTACTTGGAATTCCTGGTCTCTCCTGTCTCAAACTCCTCATGTTTCCACTCCTCACCTACACTTCCTGCAGCCTAATGCTCCAAAACATCACAAAAGGGTCCAATATGTGTCTACGTGAATTTAAATCAATGCGTCATGCTCGTGGTCCTTGAATTTGAGGCCTCATCTCTAAACCTAGCGTGTTAAGTATTAAGAAGCAAATGGCAGTAGGTATTTAAGGGCAGGAGTTTGTTCAGAGCTTGGAAAAATCACTCCAGGCAAAGGCAGGCCCGAGTGACCAGCCCAGATCACGAAGGTCTGGCGGGCCAGAGCTGCCCACATGCAAACTCTGTAGTCAGGTCCCCCAGCGCCGCCCCACTCACTGAGAACCACAATCATGTTCTCCAGGACAGATAAAAAGCCAAACAAGATTTAAGTCCCAGGACACATTAGCGATAGTCTATATACCAGGAACCCCTTGCTCCTCCTTCAACATAACTAATTTTGAATAATAGGAAATAAATCTGGGTCAATTTTTTGGAGCTGTAAATCCAGACCCGGTAACTCTGACCTCCATTAACTTAGCTAGTATTTCAAATTCCATTGTAACAGTTGCTCTGACTCTTTGGGGGCTAGGAGGCAATCCAAGTAACCCAAGAGAAGTATTTCTTTCACATGCCTCAAAATCACCACTCCAGAAAGAATGTGCAGGGAGTGGGTGGGGGAGGCTGGAGCAAAAGACATTCTTTAATGTGTGGTCCCTTCCTCTTGACTCCTGCCTCTATTGCTTTTTCCTCATCCTTAACCTTTATGTCCCCTCAGCTGATGCTTGAGTATCTTCTATAAAGTTTCCATATTCTTTTCAGGCCCCTAGGATGATCAGGAGACCAGACCCTACTTACAGACAGCTTCCAGTCTAGCTGGAAAGACAGATCATTAAATAAGCAATCATAGTAATCGTAGAAAGTGCTGTGCTAACCGAGGTGTCAGAAGTTACGGGAAAATCCCCTTCTGAGGGAGTGGGAGTAGAGACTTCAGAGAGGAAGTGATGATTCAGGAGGTGTAGGAGTTAGCCAGGTTAAGTGTGAGAGTGAGAGTGGAGGAGAACGTTCTGGAAGAGGGAACGACGTGGGCAAAGCGCCAGAAGGGAGAGAAATTTGACACACTGGGGGAAGTGGAAATTCTGTCTGGAGACTCAGACTCAGGAAGCCAAGACCAGGTCAGGAGGAAGTGGGTGGCAGAAAGCAATGGGAAGCCCCTGAGGGAGGGGCAGGGATCTGGGAAGTTATCTGATCTTTTCTACATTCAGAAGCTCGCCAATGGCAACGTGGAGAATGGACTGGAGGGACAGGAAGACTACAGCCAGGATAACATGTTAGAAAGATGTCAACGGACCCCGCAGTCACTGCTTCAGTCCCTGGGACTGCAGCAAGTCCACTTTCTCTGGGCACAGCTCAGTCAAACTCAGGACTCCCCTGGGGACCTGGAAATGCTCCTTCACATGGTGCCTCTGGTCAGACTCACTGATTGGGCACATTCTAATTCAGGTGTTATGTCTTCCCCATGGTTTTCGTTTTCCTGAGAAAGGAGTAAATTCCAGGCGAAACATCACCAGTTCTTTCAGCTCTTCCACAGGTGACACCGTTTAACAAAACCCTGAGATAGACGGAGGGTCCAGGCCTCACACCGTCTGGCAGTTTCCCTCTAAATTGACTTGTTCACATATATCTCTTTTGCTGCGTGGGTCCTGGGACACATACCCAAGGTGTTCTGTGACTAAGACAAGGGTAGAGAAGGCTTTTCACCTCCTGTGGAGAGACCACCAGTTCTCTGGAAGTGGGCCGACTGCTGGCAAGGTTCCTTCTTCATTAGTCACACCATCCCTGGTTTTCAGCTGCCCACACCACTATTCCAAGTAAAGGTGACATGTCCCCACCACACCCGCAGCTAGGGGTGACCAGGTGACCAAGGCTTACATGGAAGTGTTGTGAGAGACTTCTGGAAGGAGTCCTTTAAGAGAGGGGCGGTCCCTGCTGCCGCTGTGGCCGCCGCCTCCTTCCTGACTGAGCCTGGCGCAGCGTTCTTGTCCCCCACATGGAAGCCACATGTTGCTGAGGCTGGGAAAGCAGTGAGGGGGTGCGTGGATCCCTAACACTGGGAAGTGCCTCCCTCTCCTGGGCCAACCCTTGGGACTTCTTTCATAAGAGAGAGAAACAAACATTTATGCTGTTTAACTTCTTGGGATTTTTGTGTTTTCTGTCACTCACAACTGAAGCTAAAGCTGACTGATACACATTCCTTACTTGAGATAATTTATCTTTATTAATGAAGGCCACGAATTTGCTCCCCTCCCTACCACATCATGTTATGAAATGGCTTTTAGCCTTTTCCTTTTGATCTGCCGTTAAGTGGCACGCTTCTTCACTGGAATGATATGTTAAAAATCACTAGGAATCTTCTAAGGAAGACTTGGCTTCAAGGATGGACAAAAAGAGAGGTGAGGTATTGCACTGGGGCCTCATTCCTCAAAGCAGTTGTACTGTCTCTAAGATCCAGGTTTCTGGGGCTGTGAGTCTAATGAACAAGAGATGATAAACTGAGCACTTCTTTATCCACCACATAGAATTTGTGCTGGGGAGACGTGAGGTGCTGTGGGGCTATGGTGACTCCATTGTTTTGGAAATCTATTTGTCAGTGCTTCTGTCTGAGGTCTCACTGGCCCCCTGTTACTCTAGTTTCCCCCACATCCAAAGCCCTGGTGCACTCAGGATTGCTAAATCCAACTCTGCTTAGTCAAAAAGGTTTCTGTTGACTCATGTGAATATGCATCACTGGAAAACCGTGGCAACATTAATTGGCAGAAAGCCAAACCAAACCAGAAGTCTTCGCATTTTCTATAAAAGATGAATACAATAATGAATGCAAATATCCATGTATGCTTCATCAGTTTGGTCTAATGCTAAAATGAAGACCAACCATCTCATTAGGCAAGGTTCAGCTTGTATTTCATCCAGAAGAGTATCACTTATTAGCATAAAGAGGACTTGCTGAAACTATTTCTTGAGCGATAAGCAGGGGAAGGGTGGTCAGGAATCAACTTGGATAAATGAAGAAATTAAAGTACTTTCTACATATCTGAGGCATTCTGTTATATTGTTATCACTGACTAGAAGATAGTAGTTAAAACATGAACCATCAGTCACAATGTCATCTTATAAAGGAAAGAACAAATCTGACTCCATATTAGATTTCTTTCTTGTCATTAACCTTTGCATTCTATTACCTTTGCTACAGGTTAAGAATGTTGCCTATAGTCTGAAATAGCCCATTCTCAAGGCTCTGATCTTTAAAGGTATACTACTTTTCCATTCATCTAGAGATAAACAGTTTCAGAACAGAGACTATGGTTGTCTTGTTGGAGGTTTACAGGAACATCATGACCTGATCTACCTGGACAGCTGCGAGAACAAACAATTCCCACACCAAGAAGTTTGTAGCAACCAATCACACACCTCCCCTTTTAGTATAAAAGCTTGAATTCTAACTTGGGGGCAAGATGGTTCTTTGGGACACTAGTCCACCACCTTCTCAGTCTATGGCTTTCCAAATAAAGTCACTATTCCTTGCCCCAACAACTCATCTCTGGATTTACTGGCCTGTCATGCAGAGAGCAGTACAAGCTTGGACTCAGTAATAACAGTAAAAATGTAAACATGACTCTCATTAATGACACTGCCAACAATCAGTCTCTTTGTAGACATGCATTTGCTGGCTTAGTGTTCTAAGTGACTGGGACTTGCCCTGGTCAAGAGAATACATGGTTGAGCACTATATGCCCCAGCTACCAAATGGAGAAGCTCTAGTGTGGACTCGCTGATATTCCCTGTCCCCGGTTTTGAATCAGATCTCAGAGTAAACACAATTCTCCTTACAACTACTAGCTCAGCTTCAGTCTTTTTCTTCTGTTTCTCTATGAGGAATGAATGGAATCTCTCTTGGGAATTATCCTGTGCCTAAGCGAAAAACAAGAACAAAAGTTCCCACATTTGGAAAACTAAAGCCTAACAGATTTCATCAGAGAAAGATGTCCTAAGTTAGCATGTTCCTCCCAGAAACACTCCTGCAATTTATTATTTCCTTCAGGTCATGGTTAAGCCTCACACTGCCATTTCTTCCTGCAGACATCTCCACAACTTCTGGGCTCTAAAAAGTTAACCACTGTAGTGGTGCAAAGTATGTGTGTCTGGGGAGGGAGGCAGGGATGGGGTGGAGAAATACTGAAATAGCATTAAGAGTCAGTCTGACTGAAAACACCCCTTTCAGGAGACAGCACCAGTGTATAAAGCAATAAAGGACGGGCAATGGCACCATCCTTTACTCAAATAACAGGAACAATGAGGTGGTCAAGGAGGAAAAAAATAGGAAAGACAATTTCATGTAACAAAAGCAACCAAGATGGTAAGTTTTACTTCTGAAATTCTTTGCTTTTATGATTTTGAAGCAATATTTCGTAAGATTACAATGACTCATACCTCTTCTGAAAAAAAGACTGCTTTTGCTTGTCTTTTCCTTTTCTTAATAAAAAAAAAAAAGAAAAGAAAGATCTCATTCATTTATGGCATGAAATCTGAAAATACATTATCAGGGGTTACAGTTGACCCTTGAACAATGTGGGTCTGGACCGCCTGAGTCCACTTAGATGCGGATGTTTTTCAATAGTAACCATGACAGTACTACATAGTCCGTGGTTGGTTGAATCTGAGAATGTAGAGGAACCAAGGATATGGAGAGTTGATATAAATTGTATGTAGATTAATCCCCATGTTGTTTAAAAGTCATCTGTATTTTCATGAACAAATTCTTCTGAGCAATATATATTTATATTGTTTTATAACTACTTATATGTACCTACTTGAAGAATCTATAAAGCATTTCTCTCTTACATGTAAATGTGAATATTTACAAAGGGGAAGTGGATCTTTGAATCCTCAAGAAAAAGAAAAAAAGGGAGAAAAGTAGGAGGGAGAAGAGGGAAATGGAAGGTGGAAAGGAAGGAGGAGGATATTTAATTCCCTACGGGAATGTACACTCCCCAATTATAACAGTGTCTTGCCATGTACAATTCCCTCATAAACTCTGCAACCTCTAGAAATCTATTTGGATTACGAAACAATTACTTTAAGTTCGGAGTTTTATTCAATGTGTTCCAAGTTCTGAGACCACTAAGCCTACTCCAGAAGAATGACTCACATCGAAGACGTATTTATAGTCAAACAAGTAAAAAGTGTTTGTGAATAAATCAAAGTGTCTGTGAATTTAAAAGCCTATATAGATCAACTGGAGTAATTTAAAAGCCTAATAAAGGACCTTGGAAAGTCTCTAATGGAACCATGACACCCTGCAAACCTCATGTGAATCAGACACAAGGAGGAAGATTCTGTTTTGGCCATAGTGGATGAGGTAGAAAAATATCATGCAAGAAAAAAATAGCCTTCCAGCAGTTTCACTGGAGTAATCAAGTCCACATGAAAAGGCACAACATGGTCACCAGTCACAGAATCCCAGAATAGCATCAGGGGCTCTTTAGGAAGTGCTAATTGCTTCAGTATATTTCTGCAAAGCTGGCAAAAATCAGAGATTGGGAGAGTGGAGGTACAGGCTTGCTTTGAGCAAAGGTATTTTGGTGCAAAAGAAAAGCCACTGAGTGGAATCCACCCATAACTCTGTTGTGTTCAAGAGAACATTTTTCAGATGTAGAACATGAGCTCCTAAAGGAAACTCTATTTAAAGGAACAGAATAAGAATGAAATAAATATTGGTTGAGAAAACGAACCTAAATTGTCTCTCTGATCATTTATGAATGGCAATATGGCAACTGCAAAAACATAATAGACAACAATAATATGACCAAATTCCAAGATATTCATTTAACCAACAAATACAATGAACACTTTCTAAATGCTTGTGTCTGTTTTAGGCACTGGGGAGTCAACAGTAGACAAAATAGAAAACACCTCTGACTTCATGGTGCTTATACATCAGTGATAAATGCTTTTACCTATCTGAATTGTGGCCTAAACTGATACATTTAACACTCTTTAAAGGTGGACATTTTAATGATTCTTCAAGTTATTCTGCCATGAATATACAAACTGGTTATATACTTTCTTAAGAATTGTGGATTCTGGAAAAGAATGCATCAAGTACAATCAATTAGCCCTTAAAATGTGCAAAATATTTCTTGTCATTTATGGCTCTACATTTATTAGTCTGTATTCATCATCATAAATATCTAGATTTTTAAAAGATATCTTTCACCCATAGAACCACCAGCTCTGAGGCTTTATTTAAAAAGAAAGAGATGGCACCTTTTCTCTTGAGGCACTATATTCCAATGCAAGAGGTTATAAGACATGAGAAAGACATTTAAACACCAATGGCCAAATGTAAATATAAGTAATTATATTCCTTAGTCAAATGCAAAATGCATTTGTGGTGTAGACACTGAGATGAATGTGTAACAGCATACTTGGAGGATGGGTCACTCAGTGAAGGTCAGTCGTATGCAAAAACACTTAGCCTTTACAAGGATTTACTTGTTGAAATATTTATCAAAAAATTCAGGGTGGTTATTCTCAATAATGTCAGTATCAAGACACATTTTAAACTGAAATCATTTCCTTCTCTTATCTACTATTAGTGAGGGTCCTGGCAGGAAATAGGTGGTGTGCTTCAATTAGGATAATTCGTGGAGTGGGTGAAGGGTTAATCACCCAGGTGTAGGTAAGATTCAGGGAAATCCCAAGGGCTAGAGCAGGAACCCAGGGCTAATAGCAGAGACAGTCAGCATTTCTAGAAGGGCTGGAAGAGGAACAAGATTCTGAAGCCAAGTAAGAGAAAGTCCTACACAGTAGGCTACCTTGAAAGGCAAGAACCTTCTGGCTAGAACAGGGTGAAAACGGGTGGACATGGATCCAAACAGATGGGGCAAATAAAAGGTGTCTGACACGTACGCTTCTGCTTGTACTAAGTCGCTTCAGTCGTGTTCCGACTCTTTGCGACCCCATGGACTGTAGCCCGCTAGGCTCCTCTGTCCATGGGATTTCCCAAGCAAGAACACTGGAGTGGGTTGCCATTTCCTCCTCCAGGGGATCTTCCTGACCCAGGGATGGAACCCACCTCTCTTATGTCTCTTGTATTGGCAGGCAGGTTCTTTACCACTAGTGCACTTGCGAAGCCCCATATGCTATTGCCCAATTAAGTTTATTAAATATTCCTTCAGTATTGTGAATGGCTACCCACTCCGGTATTCCAGCCTAGAGAATTCCATGAACTGTATAGTCCATGGGGTCGCAAAGAGTCAGACACGACTGAGCGACTTTCACTTTTTTCAGTGTTTTGAGCATCTACCCCATGTCAATCCCTGCCCTATGCAAGGAGTCTAAAAGATAAGTAAGTCATGGTATTTGCCCTCAAATAAGGGAGCCTAGCGTGGATGACAGACATCCAAACAGACTAAGTAAAAGGCATTGCTTCAGGCAGATTCTGTAACAGAAATAGGAGAAAGTGTTGTGAAACAAAGCACATTGAAGAAGCGCTCTCCTTTGGAAAGGGGACATTATTAAGAAATGGCTGACACAGCCTAACCTGTAATATCAAGTTAATTATGTTCAGGATAATAAAGAGGTCGCTGAATTATGGGCTTATAATTCTACTGATAGTGTTTATAAAGATAATAGCAATTGCATTAAGAGGTCTTGGCAAACCCTAAATGTGTTTTGGCTTTTTTAAAACCACAGTTCATATCAGAAATTGTTCAACGTCTTCATGTTACAGATGAAGAAATCTGCTTAATCTATTTAGAGGCAGAGCAAGAGAGCAAGGACCCAGGTTTCCTGACTCCCTGCCAAGGTGGGCCTGAGAGGGTGCACATGTTTTAGAAGCAACGTTAGCTGCACCTAAATTAACTCACTGACTTCTCTCTCTCATTCCTCTTCTACTACATTTCTTTTTCATTTTAGCCTTCATTCTTTGTACATTGGTTGGAGGGCCTCTTAAAACTGGCATCAATGAAGTCCTTAAGAATTAGCAGCTCAAATACCCAAAATCTGTTACTAAGCAGTACACTTCAGTAATGTGCTTTTCACTCTACTATTTGTGGTAGCCTGTACTTTCCTGGTGCGATTTCTTTTTATATAATGTGTGAATTTTGCAGCATGATGTCAACATGGTGAGATGCATAACCATATGGTTGCCACGCAATTGAATGCTCGAATCTGCGGACTGTCCTTAAGCAGTTACTGTAGTGACCTACTTGTTACCCTTTATTGTTCTGTTAGTAACAATTATTGGGAGTACTTTACCACAACAGATCCACCCAATATCTTTCACTAAATCATTTCTATGAGACTGTGTAAGGACTCCCAAGGATTCCATAATTGGTTCATCATTAAACACACATCTAGTGTCTAGTATATTTCAGGTACTGCATTTAGGGATTAAATATGAGATATGGTCACTCCCTTCAAGAAGCTCAAGCTAAGTTTAATTCAATTTCACCAATTTTAATTGACTCACAACTATGCATCCAAGCACTGTGCTGGTGAAGACATGTGCTGGTAGTAAGCACAGTGGTTAGATTCCTGTAGGGGCTGCATTCACTTCCTCTCTCAACACATTGGAGGCTGTCTTGCCATCAGAACCCTGATGGGGTCCTTCCTTTCCTAAAGAGGTCAAAGATTTGCCTTCCTCCTTCCATCCCCATTCTTCTTTGTTACTTCTGTAGAAAGACTCCCCAGTTTCTGGCTGAGAGCAAAAACAGCTAAACATTGAGGTCTTGATCCCTAAAAGAAAATAAAATTCCATTTTATTGTTGATCCTTTGAGTGTTTTGTTTGGGTTATCCAAGTAAGCCCTCAACAGAAGATTTTTACACATTTAAGGAGAAATTAGGATTGTATATACGCTGAGAGAAAAATCAATGTCTTTGGCAATAACAGTATGTCATATGAGCTTTCTGGTTCTCAATGCCTGCCTAATTTGTGTTTTGAAAAACTTAATTTTCACAATCGGGCAAGTTAGGCAATAAGGGTTTTGATCAGTTACCTAAAAATAGTTCCTCAATCTTTTCAAAAAGCTTTGTGAACATAAAAAACAATTGTAGCTCATATGTCATTAAAAATTAGTTTATTTCAGGCCAAAAGGATAATTGTGGTGATTGATGAGTAGTACTAATACAAGAGAAAAGTAAATAGTTCTGTTGAAAAGTTATTATTATTGTAGGGATAATGAAATTGCCAGAAGGTCAATAGTCATCAGGCAATCTATCTCATTTTGCCCTCTTTAGACAAAAAGAAAAAGAATGCAGATTCTTTTTTCTTTTATTTTTGCCTGAACATACCACATATAAGTATAATTAACTATGTGAGAAAATAGAGACTGTCTTGGGTATGGAATCTGGGGCAAGTCTGCAACTCCATAATACTGTTTATCAAACACTTTGGACGTTTCTGGAAATAATAGAGGTATAAAAAGGAATAATAGGAGGCCATATGGTTTTAGCAAGGTCTCTTAAAATATTGTTTGGTGAATAATAGAAAGGTAAAAATGATAGAAATCATAAAGTTATGAGGATAAAAAAGGTGAGGGAAAATATCATCCAACCTCCAGAGAAAACACAGTGAATCTGAGCCATACCATTCTTTCAAAGTATCTTAAGGGAAGATGTTAAATCCACTTCCCTTTTTGTTTTCCTAAAAGAGATTTACTCTGTCCTCAGTAAAAGGATTTGTTTTCTTGTCACTGCTCCAGTTAGATTTCTCTATTGTAATCTGGAAATCTATGGCTTTGGGGCGCTCTGATCATTGTTGTGTGCTCTTTCTGCTGTGTAAAGGATGTCATTTCAATTACTCGCTGGTCCATCTTTTAAGTCCTTTAAAGGTTACAGGGCAAATCCTGCCCAAACATTCAATATATTGCTAAAGTTGCTATTTAAAAGTCAATGGGCAGAACCGTCTTAGACTCAGCGATTCTAGGTTCTCATGGTTTTTGGTTTATGCTCACGACTCCCTCAGTTTCTGAATGGTAAGTTGTGGTTACCTTAATGATGTTGCTTCATCCTTAAATGAGAGTGGCCAGAAACAAGTTTCAGCCAGCTGGTATCCCATATACCAAACTGATCACAGATCACACGGATTGACATCACTGCCTGGGGCTGCCTCTTTTTACCTACACATAAAGCGGGTCTTTTGTGAGGACTGGTGCTGGCATCCTGGGTAATGCCCATATCACCTCCGCTACTCTGTCTGCAAGGTGAGGCTGCTTCAGGCCATGCCACTGTGCTCAAAATACGGGCAGTGCTGAAATGCACTTTACAGCGTGGTGCTGAGCTGCTGTCCCTTACAAACTGTCTAGGCAGTATATGCTTGGCTATGAGTAAATCAATGATCATAAAGTACAACAAATTCCCAACCAACTACTCCAAGGGCTTTGAACTTGCCGTTATCAAATAGAGAAGGTACTTACAGGATATTTATTTATTTTTACAGTCGATGTACTAATCGTATAAACATATATAGTCATCACTAACTAGATGCCTCTCAGTTACAGAGTCAACAAAGAACATTTTTTTTTTAAAGCCCCCACTTCCTCCCCAGGAAATGGTGTATGTTCAGAGAGGAAGTTGTCTTCCTGTTTTCTCCATACTAGCACTCTTGCAAGGTTTTGGTCTAAACTTCCAAACTCAGAGTCTCCATCATATGGAATACTCTTCTTAACAACTGGGCACATTTTATATCAGTGAACTAAAAAAAAAAAATAATAATTTTTGTTTCCTACAAAACATAAGAAGTGTTTCGAGCCTAATTTGTCTCATCTACTTTATTCCTAAGTACACTATCCCACCCCAATCTCCATTTCATTCAGTGTAAAGCAAGGGCATTAGATTAATCCATTGGGGTTGTTCTGTCAAAAATTTTTGCAAAATATATCAACCCTTAGTTTCCCAATTACTAAAGAAACTTGACAGGGCACCTGCTTTTTATTATTTCAGTGTTTTGTGATACAAACCCAATGTGCCTGGCACCCCAAAATAAAATATATTTCAAGAACGTTTTGTACATTCTGCTCTCAACTTTTAGCATTTCTGGGACTATTAAAAAGAACCTTCAGAAACAAACAAAAGTCATTTTTTTCCCCTTTTGAGTTTTTAAAGTCAGTTAAGGAGCTTTTATTTCATTTATTTCACTTGGTGATACTTGAAGTGATAAAATTCAGACTCAAGGCAAGGCGAGACCTAGATGGTATTTTCAAGGAGATGAATTTTGAGTTTGGTAAATTTTCACTTTTTCTTTTTATGTGTGCTTCTGCTTCCCAGTTTATGTCAGTTATCCACGAAATCAAGGTTTTTCAGTAAAGACCATCTAAATCAGAACAGAAAAGTGCTTGTTAAAATGCAGATTCTTAGATCTCATCCCAAACCTATAAAATCAGAATCTTTGAGACCAGGCCTGGGAATCTGCATTTGACAGCTGCCCAGTGTGATTACTTAATGATATGATGAAGACATACAGGCTTGTCTCTCCCAGGGAGAGTTACTTGTTAATAGCAACTGAAGACTTGCTTTAAAACATACAACTTTTCTTTCTTCTTTTTTATGGACAAAATATTTTGGGACAAGAAAATATTTTCCATGCCCCTCAAAATCTATAATAAAAGAAGCTCCATCTTCATTTGCTATTTATAAATCAAACTCTGGAGATCAAACATGGAAAAAAAATACTTCTGATTCTTTATTGGCAGCCTATATAGCATACTGTGATGAGTAGATATTCTGAAAGTAATTAACCTGGGGAAAAGCTTTATAATATCTGTAGGCTCTTTTAATCGTGACTACTACCCTTATGGCAGAAAGTGAAAAGGAACTAAAAAGCCTCTTGATGAAAGTGAAAGAGGAGAGTGAAAAAGTTGGCTTAAAGCTCAACATTCAGGAAACTAAGATCATGGCATCTGGTCCCATCACTTCTTGGGAAATAGATGGGGAAACAGTGGAAACAGTGTCAGACTTTATTTTGGGGGGCTCCAAAAATCACTGCAGATGATTGCAGCCATGAAATTAAAAGATACTTACTCCTTGGAAGGAAAGTTATGGCCAACCTAGATAGCATATTGAAAAGCAGAGACATTACTTTGCCAACAAAGGTCCGTCTAGTCAAGGCTATGGTTTTTCCAGTGGTCATGTATGGATGTGAGAGTTGGACTGTGAAGAAAGCTGAGCGCCAAAGAATTGACGCTTTTGAACTGTGGTGTTGGGGAAGACTCTTGAGAGTCCCTTGGACTGCAAGGAAATCCAACCAGTCCATCCTAAAGGAGATCAGTCCTAGGTGTTCTTTGGAAGGAACATGCTAAAGCTGAAACTCTAGTACTTTGGCCACCTCATAGGAAGAGGTGACTCATTGGAAAAGACTCTGATGCTGGGAGGGATTGGGGGCAGGAGGAGAAGGGGATGACAGAGGATGAGATGGCTGGATGGCATCACCGACTCGATGGACGTGAGTCTGAGTGAACTCCGGGAGTTGGTGATGGACAGGGAGGCCTGGCGTGCTTCAATTCATGGGGTCGCAAAGAGTCGGACACGACTGAGCGACTGAACTGAACTGATTTTGAGAACATTTACACTTGAACAGTGCCCACAAAGCTTACTATCAGTTATTTTCTTTTTAACTACCCTTCGGCAGGTCCTACATCATCTAACAGACCTGAAAATCTCCCACTGTTTTAAAAATATATTAGTGGTCATTCCTGACAACTGTCCTGTTTAAAGAAAGAACTCTTTTTATATTTCTACTCAAAAAAGAGTTCTAATTCCAGGAAACACAAACAAGCATACATTATAGCAAATGAACAAGACTTTAAAAAAAAACTTTCTGTTTTTGGCATAAAGCCAATTAACGAGGTTGTGATAGGTTCAAGTGAACAACTAATGGACTCAGCCATACATATACATGTATCCGTTCTCCCCCAAACTCCCCTCCCATCCACGCAGCCACAGAGCTCCCTGTGCTATAGAGTAGGCCCTTCCTGGTTATCCATTTCAGATACAGCAAAGTGCACACGTCAACCCCAAACTCCCTAACTATCCCTCTCCCTTATCATTACCCTTGGTAACCATAAGTTCATTTTCGAAGCCTGCGAGTCTGTTTTGTAAATCTGTTCGCTTGTATAACATCCTTTATATCTGGCATCTAAAAAGAAATGATATAAATGTTCAATACTTTGATAGAAAAGCGGACTTTAAAGCAAGCTAATGTGTGGATTCGGAGAAGGCAATGGCACCCCACTCCAGTACTCTTGCTTGGAAAATCCCACGGACGGAGGAGCCTGTTAGGCTGCAGTCCATGGGGTCGCTAAGAGTCGGACACGACTGAGCGACTTCACTTTCACTTTTCACTTTCATGCATTGGAGGAGGAAACGGCAACCCACTCCAGTGTTCTTGCCTGGAGAATCCCAGGGACGGGGGAGCCTGGTGGGCTGCCGTCTATGGGGTCACACAGAGTCGGACATGACTGAAGTGACTTAGCATAGCATAGCCATGGGTGGATTTAAACAACCAATACTTTTAGAAAACCAATACTTAACTTTGATGATTCTCAATAATGACTATAGCATGTGCCAGATGTCTTATCATTTTAGATGCAGCAAAACAGTTTATACAAATTCATCAAATGATTTATCAATTATTTACTAATTAATACAACATCAAGATGATTGCTGCTGCTGCTGTTAAGTTGCTTCAGTCGTGTCCGACTGTGTGATCCCATAGACGACAGCCTACCAGGCTCCTCTGTCCCTGGGATTCTCCAGGCCAAGAACACTGGAGTGGGTTGGCATTTCCTTCTCCAGTGCATGCACACATGCTAAGGTGCTTCAGTGGTGTCTGACTCCGTGCGACCCCATGGACAGGACGGCAGCCCACCAGGCTCCTCTGTCCATGGGATTCTCTAGGCAAGAATACTGGATTGGGTTGCCATTTCCTTCTATCAAAATGATTAAAAGGCATTAACTCATATAACACAGAACAAACAACCAGTTAGACTTAACAATGAAACGGCTCTAAAAAGTGTTGTTTGTCGTTTCCTCCCATGTCATTCAACCTTTCCAAGATTCATTTTACTCATTTGTAAACAGGAATAGTAACAGGAACTGTCTCAAAGAGGTATTGGGAGGATTAAGTGATGAATGTAAAGTCCTTATCACATCCTCTATCATATAGTAAGTGCCCGATAAATGGCAGTTATTATAATTATTATCCTTGTTTTCTTATCTCTAGGCACTGTGTTAGACAATTAATAACAACTCATGATACTTTTATAAAACTAATATATCATTCAACTCCTAACACTTATTTAATATTGCAGCATATGTAAATATAATTTGTTTAATTAAGTTTTGAAATTCTTTATCTCTTCCTTTTCTATAGCTTCATATATGCATTACTTTCTCAAACTACATGTTATATTGATGTCATTCTATCCATCTATTGGGAAACTTTAAGATTTAAAGTCCTCATCTATCTTTGGATTTAATATAATAGTCAGAAATTTGGGGTCAATAAGCATAAGTATAAAGATTACTTTTTTAAACAATTTAAGTAAATTAAAATTAAACTATAGGGAGACCTGAAAGTTCTTGAAAGCCATAGGGTTCAGAAATATTTTTGAAATCCCAACTCCAACTCTTACATCTTGATGTGACAACAAAGCCATTTGTGAAGGTTCTTCTTAATCAGTTTGTAGAGTGGTAAGTGAATTATTTAATAAACGACTATCAATAATCAAATATTTTCCCCTGGAAATAGAATGATAAATAATTTTCCTTGGGTCTTAATAATAGTCATAAGTGCATTCATTCAATAAATTTGTATTGAATTCCTTCTGTGAGTAAGGCATTGTCCAATATGACAGGGAAATAAAACAGGGAATTTCTTTGAAATTAAAAAAAAAAAGAATATTATTATCTAATCTGATGAGCTCAAAGCCTTATTGGAGAGAGATAAATAAAAAGACACCATAACATAAAGTTATGAATAAAGGGAGGTGAACGCACAGAAGATGGAACAAATAATTATTCATGGGAGGGATTTAAAAAGATTCTTCTTAAAGGCTCACTTGCTGGGACCTAAGGGGGAACTGTAAGAAAAGGGAAGATGAGAAATATGTGTGGGGCCTTTGAGGAAGAAATCACACGCCTCCTGTATGACAAGCACTTAGGAAAAGTGGTCAATACAATCATGCTTGAGACACAGTGACTCACAGGGTACCAAGTGGAGAGAATGGGAAGGGGTTAGAGTTCAAATCCAGAAACTCTGTGTGTGTGTGTGTGTGTGTGTGTGTATGGAGGGGGGCAAATAAGTTCACTTTTGACCAGAACATGTTTGATATGTGGCATACAGGTGGTGGTGTTCAAGGGACATCTGGATCTGGAGGTTAAGAAAGAGATTCAGTGTGAAGGATAAAGGACTTGGGAGTCAGTATCAGATAGATGGTAACTGAGGACAGGCGTGTGTACAGGATCTCCCAGGAGAGCAAGCAGAATCAAAGGAGTAGTCCAAGGGCAGATCCCCAAGGAACACTAACATTCAAGGGGTGAGCCGGGGAAGAGGATCCAGCAAAGAAGGAACAATTAGACCAGAACGAGACAATAGGAAATCTGAAAGACAAAGTTGTGAGGAGACATGTTAGGAAATGTAGACAGCTGTTGTTTTCTCAGTCAGTAGCCTCGGGTGAGGCTTCTCTCTCAAGAGGCAGGGCTGCCAACAAGGAGTTAATTCACTGCAGTTCCCCATTCTTTCACAATCTCCAGGAGAAGTGCTAGAAGAGAGAAAAGGGTCCCATGATAGAGATGGCAGTGGAGAGGAAGAAAGAAGGAACAAGACGCTTAGATAACTCATGAATGAGTCATCAGCCCATAAACAAGAGAGAGTCAGCAACATGAGCGGGCCTCCTGAAATAAAGGAGCAAAAAGAGCTCTCAATTAAAAAGAAAAAAGTCTCCCTCAGAGTTGAGGTGGCATAGTAATTCAGACAATGGCTTTTGAATCCCTGCGTGCACGCTGCTTGGGATAACTTAGTAGGTATTTGTTGGCGGAAGAACTAGGGAAAGACACTGTCCACCAGGCCTCAGTTTCCTCATGTGATCATTCAGGGGAGTAATCCATTTGGTCCTCACAAGCATCCTATGTGGCAGGGACTATTTTGGGCCCACTTTATAGATGAGTTAGCCAAGATATAGAGAGTTAGGAAATTCGCTCAGACAGGTGACATACAGCAAAGTTAAGTTTCAGATTTGGGGCTCTCTGTCCACAAAGCTCATGCTTTGCTTCCCATGGGGACTCTTAGAACTTTCAAAGTACTTAAATCTGCTTCATTCCCTCCCAGTACCCACTCACCCCCGCCTCCATAAATGTAAGGCTATGAGCGAAGCTGGATAAGTATTGTTATCTCCACAACAGGTAGAGAAACTGAGGATCTGCCTGTCAGTATACGGAACCCAGGTCTTCTAACTCTATTTTATGGTGTTTTAAAGATCAGTAAATGTATTACATTAACAAAAATTAACTTTGGGACCAAAATTAACATCTTGGAAAGAAACTGTTGCTACTCTTAAAACTGTATTAAATATCTTTCCTTTCTAGAAATTATAGCACCGTGAATTATAGCAAATGAATCATCTGAGATTGTCTTAAGAAGTAGAGATGGCAGTTTAAGTATAGCCCTCTAAAAAGTAGCAGCTTTTCTTCCATCATCTTACTAGTTAATCTTCCTGGGAACAGGCTGATATTTACTCATCCCAAGAGAGTGTTGAATTGTCTGGACTCCAAAAGATACCAAGGATAAGGTTTTAAGTTCCTCACCATTAGTCATCACATGGAGTAAAGTGACAGAGCTCTTTACAGATGCATTGCTTTTTCTTTGCTCTTAAAATGGCAGCTGAAACAAAATTCAATGGGTTTAAATGAGGAAAAGTCAGCAAAGAATGCCTTCCCTTCCTTAAAAGTGATCTGTTCCCTGGGTAAGATGTGAAATACTCCGCAGTCTCTAGACGACAGGATCAGATAGGCTAACAATGCATTTGAGAGCTTTGCAAAGAAATGTTAGACAAAATAGATCAGGTTAAAGTGGACACAGACGCCCAACAGTAAATTCTAATTATTTTCATTCCCAGTCTTGGAACAGAGACAGTTGCAAAAAAAAAAAAAAAAAAAAACCAACATGGATTGCGTGTTTACGTGTGTGCAGTGAAGGCATTTCCCCCTCATTTATTATTCATGTTCAAAATTTCTGCATAATATAATACACAAACAGCCTAAATAGTTGAATAATAAAAAGTGAATCCATCCTCACAACCAGAAAAAGGCACATTTCCAGCATAGATTTTTTGAGTCCATGCCCAGGTTATTCTGGTAAACTGATGTAGATAAGAACAAAGTCTTCTGAGTTAAGAAATTCTGGATTCTAATTCCAGCACTTCCATTTCTAGCCATCTAGATCTTAGACAAATTAACTTTTCTGAGCTTCAGTTTTCTTTCAAGGTCTATAAAACGGAGGGAAAAAGTACTAACTTTTAGGGTTCTTACAAGGATTAAATGTAATAAGGGATGTAAAGTCTCCAGAATCATTTGTTCCCATTTTCCTCTACAGATTCCTTCTTCCTCCCTGAAAGCCTACAACAAAATAGGAAACAGTTGCCGATGTTGGTACGTAAGCCATGAACTCAATTCCAAGGCAGAAGGTTTAAATAACCAAGAAAACTCAAGGAATTGTTGATGCAGTTATCTTCCAGATGAGAAATGTTCATAGTCATGTGGAACACGCTGTACACTTGCTTCAAGGTCCCTGGCCAAAATTCCCATCTTGAATAGCAGTGGTTGGCTACCCACACTACCCTCTAAATGCAGCTATATTTCAGCAGTTGTCAAAAAACTAACATGTACCAAAAACTGCAAAAAGTCGCCTTTTCCTCCTTAAATTCTCAATCATATCCATTTGTACAAAAATGCCCCAAATGTATGAGTTTTGCCTTTCATGAGAAATAAGATTTTAAACTCAGGTCCACTAGGAAGTAGGGGCTGAGGATTCAGGAAGAATCATGTGCCTTTTGAAGTTAATTACCAGTTTCATTCTCTAGCTGGTCTTGGATTGTTGAGCTCACATCAAGCCGTTCCCTCCCTGAATTTGCCTCACACCTAGAAAAGACCCAGCCTGCAAGAGACATGACTCTCTGTGCTCCTTTCCTGTACAAAGAGGGAAGGAAGCTACGTGGCTCATGAAATCATGAGTCATTTGTGTAGTAAAGTGAATTGGCCACTCATGTTTGTACAAAGTTGAAATGGGGATGGGCTGAGAATGGGGCAATTTCAACACAGAAATAAATGCTCTTGGTAGAATCTATGCTGCTGAGATGCTGGGGACTGCTGGGTTCACAGTAATGAGGTCCCCAGGATGGCCATCCTCCTAAGTCACAAAGCTTTATGGAGGCCTGATGACCTCGGTGACACCAGCAGATGACACAGAACATTACGGGTCACGGAGTCCTCTCCCTTCCACTTCCTGTTATTCTTACTTGCTTACTGCTTTGTTTCGTGTGTTCTAAGGTCTAACGACCACCTCCATTAGCTGCTCTGAATGAGACACTGGGCCATGATTACCCTGATGAATACACATCGTTAGCCCTCCTTCTGGGATGAGGACATCCAAGGGAGAAAATGGCCAGTGGCTTGCTCAGGGTGGTGCAGAGGGGAGGAGGCCGACCGTGCCCATGAGCAGCTCAGTGCCCTGCCCACTGAACCATGCTGCCACCTGGACGCCCGCCCCTCTTGCCCTTCCGCCTCCGCACCTGCAGCTGAACACAGATATACCGTGCCCCGTCCCCCACCGCTGCCTCGGCTCCTGCCTGCCAGCCCCTCTCCATAACTCACTTCCTCCCACCCTGGGACTTTTTATCTTCATCATCAAATGACATTTCCAAGTCCAGAAATTGAAAGGGTTATGATTGAGGACCACCACAGAAATGAGAATGACTTTCTGGTTTTGAGCTTGAGGTCACCAGGGATCCCAAATATAGTTCAGAAAATTATAACAATAGGAAATTCGAAGGGCGGCATAGGTACTGCATACCTTGAGGCAGAGTTACAGACTCAATTTTCTAAAAAAATATTTAACATCTTGGCAGATCTATGTGTCCCCAGCCAACAGGAACTCCACACACAGTGTCTACACAAGTTTTTCAGTGAGACCTGAATCCCTTTCAGGCCTGCCTCCTAGACCAAGGAAGATGATGGAACACTGGAAGCTGGAAGAAGAATCCTACCACTACCTAGAGTGAAGAATGGGGAGATTCTAACCTGTCCTTCAACATAGACCCTGCACTGATACTTGGCTCTCTTTTCACAGTCGATGTCCTGGCTTTTCTTTCCTGAAGTCTATGAGCTCCCAGGAAGAGGAGGCCACTGCCTTCTCCAGTTTTAATGCCTCTGTCCCAGCCCATCTCAAGTTATACCTTCTCCGTGCCGACTTACCCAATTCTTCCCACAGAATTTTACTCTTCAGTCTCTCAACTGCTACAACTTTCACTGCCGGTATCATTAAGTTTAGAGCTTGACAGACAGAGAAGGACAAATATCATATGATATTGTGTGCATGCGGAATCTAAGAAAAGATACAAATGAACTTATATACAAAATGGAAATAGACCCAAGACATAGAAAACAAGCTGATGGTTTACCAAAGGGGAAGAGGGAGGGGAAGGATAAATCAGGAGTTTGGGATTAATATACGCACACTGCTATATATAAAATAGATAAACAACAAAGACCTACTGATTAGCACAGGGCACTGTGCTCAGTAGCATGTAAAAACCTATTAGGGAAAAGAATCTGAAAAAACCCAGATTATATGTATATATATAATTGAATCACTTTGCTGTACATCTTAAACTAAGACATCATCACAAATCAAGATACGGCAATAAAAAAATAAAATCTTTTAAAAAGTTTAGAGCTTTGTTATCTAGCTGTTTCAGATATGTCAGTCTGTGGTATTGTATTTGTCTTATACCACCATCCCTCCTCCAAAGTGCCCAGGCCAGTGGCATATTCCAGGTGACATTGAACAAAAGCCTACTGACCACCCATATGTGTCATATGGGTTTCTCAGGTGGCTCAGGGGTAAAGAATCTGCCTACCAAGCAGGAAATGCAGGTTATGTCCCTGGGTTGAGAAGATCCTCTGAAGAAGGAAATGGCAACCCACTCCAGTATTCTTGCTTGGAGAATCCCATGGACGGAGGAGCCTGGTAGGCTACAGTCCATGGGGTTGCAAACAGTCGGACACGACTGAGCGACTGGGCATATACATGAGTCATACATCATGCTCTGTTCCAAGAATAAAAAGTAGAAAAAGACACAGTTCCTGCCCTGCAAAAGTGTGGAGCCCACTGAGATAGGAAAGCAAAGAAGCCACTATCGGGAATCCATGTTAAGTGCTTTCTCATAGAGGGTGTGAATGCAAGCTGGAGCAACACAGTGGAGGGGAGACTGGGGAGCAGAGGTCAGAGGGTGGTTTTTGAATTACGTTTTGAAGGCTAAGCAGAGCTTCACCAGGGAGACAAAGGGCAGAGGGGAAACCCACCAGGGGCAGAAGGACATGCAAAAGCAAACAGGCAGAAAATGGCCATGGCGTAGGGTGTTCAGAGAATTTGCGAGAATGACTGGAGACCAGGGAATATGAGAGCAAGGCAGCAGGACGTGTGGAAATAAGGTCCAGGCGTTCTACTTAAAAGGATGTACGAATGCACTCAACATAATCACTTTACTTGGTTCTTAGCACATTTTACTGCTGCTCATATTAAAGTATAACAAGAATTTGCTCAGCTGTTTTATAACTTGTCAGTATATACCTCTGTGTCATTTAAATGTTTCTCTTGATTCTGGGAAATTTATTGGAGGACAGTGAGAATGCTTGTACCTATGCATTTACTAAAAAAAAATCTTATACAAGTGTAAATGCATTGTCCATCTTAAAAAAACACACACACACACACCCACATCATAAGACTTGGTAACTGTCACTCGAAGGAGCTGGTGGTACATAATTCACATAGCACTAAATGTACTGTTCACATTCAGGCCATGGGAGGTAGATACACTTTCAGATTCATCAGCTTAAAGCTCACGCTTCATACAAAGAACACCAGTCACTGACAGTGTATTGGAGCATCTTCCCTCATTGCCGTATCTGTGCTTTTGTTTTTATGGCTTCCCTTCTATTTTATAGACTCAACCTTTAGGTCCTCCTCTCTTTTTGAAGGTAAGATGACAAGTCACAGATGATGGCAGGAGTGGGTGAAGGCAAATAATAGCTGGCAACTTTCCAGGTGATTACATAGCTGAGAATATGTCATCTTAAAGGAGGTTATCTTTGATAAACACAGCCTGCTTCAGATATGTTACAAACATTAGATTTTACTATGTAGCCACTCTGTTAATTTATGCATCGTTTTCTTGACTGTTCATTTTTAGCAGTATTAACCCAGTGTATTTCAGCACTTCCTTGGTAAGCCTTCCATAGGAAGATTAGAACAATTTTAGTCACTATAAACTATCTAGGCTTAGCAGATGTTGGTAATCTATGGGATTGTGACCTGAAAGGATTTCTGTACAAATGTGATTTCAAGTATCTCCCTTTTCAAGACTCCATTTCACATTCTCTCAAACGCTTTACATTTTCTCAAAGTACATTATTTCTCTGCAGAATCTTCTCTTTTGTTTATTAATTACTGGCAAGGTAGATATTAAATTGGTAAATATATTTGCTTTTTTTGCTTTGGTGGTGTTTGTATTAATTTTGAGTCATTTTGAAAAATGCACTAGAAAAAAATTTTGAGTGTGCCTTTAAATTTTTCCACAATGGTGTCAGTGACAGAAGGCAGCTGCAGCATTGACTTGAACTTGGTTTAAAGGCTGATATTTGACTCCAACTCTAAAAACACTCATCATTCTTACAATTCAATCTGAAGGCACATGCCTCCTCAATGAACCCCTCTTAATCATCATCTTTAATGGGGGCTTTCCTTGGAAATCCAGTTTTCAGTCTGCCTCTTTCTTATCCTCAGGGTACAAGGCATGAAATGTATTTTTATCTTGATACAGAACAAGTTACTTACTTGGGTCAACCCTGATTATTATCACAAGATCAGAATTTCTTGAATGAAAATATAAGGTATTAAAACACAAGGATTTTACACCAGTTCCACAAACCTATTTTGCGATCCTTTCCTGCTCCACTGTGAAAAAGGAACACATTTCATGGGATGGTGCAGCCCTAGTGATCACTTTTCTTTTCTTTTTTAGTTGATTTGATGTTTTCAAACAGGAGAGTTTTTACATACGCCAAAGAAATTCAAATCTCAGAATTTTCCCTCTGATTCTTATCTTGCTATGGCTGCCAGACAAAATGCAGGGGCCCAATTAAATGTGAATTTCAGATAAACAACAAATAGCTTTTTTTAGTATAAGCATCTTCCAGTCAATATTTGGGACTACTTGTACTAAAAAGATCATTGGTTGTTTATCTGAAATTCAAATTTAACTGAGCCTCTTGTGTTTTTATTGGCTAAATCTGGCAACCCTATATCTGAGGGCAGTTGAATTATGATCAGAATTACATTATCTCTAGATTGCAGGGCTACCAAATTCCCAAGGGGCCATTCTTTTCATGAGTATGTGCAAAGGCAGAGACTGTTGCACTGGCCATTCCACAGGGTCCCATGGAGCCATCTGGCTCGGGGTCTAATGGATCTAGAAGACACTGGAGATTAACCAGTCCCTAAAAAGCTACAAGACAACAAAAATAATGCCCTTTATAGAGTGGGCACTCCATGTATTTTTGTTGAAATCTTTTATGTTCATTAGTGCCAGTCAAGAGGAATAAGATGATAAAATATGACATCTTAAAAACAGTTTCTATATAACCCTCACCTTGAAATCTAAGCACATCTGATTCTTCAGGAACCAGATATAAATGCCACCTTGTTCAAGAAGCCTCCCCCCATCGCCTCACCACATCTCACCAGCATTTACCATTTACCCCATTCATTTGACATTCGACATAATCTGCTTACTATTTGAACTGACCTTCCATTTATAAATTCCCTGGGGGGAAATCTGTAGGCAGTGGTAGCATAGCTCTGTGATTTAGCACATGAGCCCTAGAGTCAGACCAATTTTGGTTTCAAATGGTGTTCTTCCCTTCTTAGCTCTATAACCCTGGACAAACACATCTCTAAGGTCTCAACTGATTATCATCATCTCTCAGTAAATTATAGCATTGAGTTCAATAAGATGATGTATGTGTAGTTGTCAACTCTTAGAGAGCACGGACCCATGGTAGGCAATCATGGTCAGCATCATCGTCATATTATTATTATTATCTTCTTTGAATCTACACTCCCCAAAGTGTCCATTGCTCGTCAGAACCTATAAGAATTGACTGACGAATCAGCGCCTGAGACTCTAGTCAGAGACTCCAAATTCCCAGTCACCCAGAGAGACAAAAGCACTGCCTGGGGATGGATAAGCAAGCCTCATTCACTCTACAAGGTAAAGATTTCATGTTCTTATTTCTCTATTCCCCTTCACTCCCCTAAACCTACACATTTAAACCACTGCATTGTGCATATGACAAGCAGGAAAACTTTAACTGCCTTAGAGACTTGTTTCCTTAGTGGCACCAGCATGGGGAGCCCTCTGGGACCCTGGTCACCGCACACTTCCTGCCTGACTCTTTATTGACTATTGCTGCCTCTTTATTTTTCTCTCAGTCATCAGTGAGGAAGTTGCATAATTTAAAAGCTAAGTGGGACTCACTTTCTTGCAATCCGAAGTCATGCATGCTATTTTTTTTTTCCCCCTGACTGTAACTCCTTTGTAAATGCTGTGGAAAATTCTCTCCTAAATACAAAATGATTTTGTTTTTTTGCATCCTGGAGTATGCATGAGATTGGATTTTTGATATTGGATTTCCAGTTTTACTAGAATCACTAGAGCAACTGGGGATATATATGTTAAAAAGCAAAATGCAAGTTGCAAGTATGTCCTCTGAGTTCTCCAGTGGCTTTTTCCAAAAATCACATTCAAAACCCTCTACGTGAAAACAAAACTATTTGGGGGCATCCATTCATGAGCATAATATTTGCAAAACTGCAATATCTTGGGAGGCTCCTGCTGTGCCAAATTCATTTTTTTGCATTGAGACCCAGTGCCTTTCTCATAACAGGTGTTCAAGGAACATTTGTTGAGCCAACCAAAGAACAAGTATTTTTTTTCAAGAAATATTTATTGAGCACTTAGGAGATATATTGCCCTAAAATCCATTTGCAGTATAGAGTTATTATCACTATGGTCATTAATAAATAATGATTTCACCACAACATTGTTTATAATGCCGCCATCCAGCAAGTCAGTAACATCAACTCTGGGAGTCTGGGTGATATAGTTCTTAGCTTTTGATTGTTTAGACTTAACGACAATTGACCTCGTTATTGCCATTGTTACCCACAGAGAACAACATGTTCCCAAGTCCCCACCAATCTTGTTTCTATTGATTAATAAAGTCATCCAAGCCCATCAAGACTCAGAGGCAGTCTGAAGCCTTTCCTTCTCTAGTGGTCGAGTCGGTTTTGTGAGCAAAGTGCCCATCCTGCAACCTTCAGTGGGACCCGTCTGTTCTGTGTCCCCTGCCATTTTGGGAGCAGTTCAACACTGCAGGGGCCAGGCTGACCCCGAGGTTAGAGACCCCACCTCTAAAACGATTAGTCTGGGAAAAGCGGGAAATACTGTTTCAATTATAAGGCTAACACTGGACAGCCATGAACCACTTAAGAAGTTGCATAGTAGTTGACTTTAACCACAAAACCAAAATCACCATTTAGCAGTTCGCTTCTGCACAGTACAGGGAAGATGGAGCGGCAGCTCAGTCAAGCTAGCCATTTCTTTCTTTCTTTTGACTGTTCTCTGGTCCTGATTTTGCTATTAAAGATTTCCAAAGCCTCAGTGTACTTCAGCATTAATAGAAAACAGCTCAATGTGCCCTGTTTGCAGATGCGAATAGAGAGCAAGGTCAATACACTTAGGAGCAGGTCCCTTGTACACAAGGAGTGAGCGGAGTTTCCAGAGCAGCTCTTCAGGTGTCTCCATTCTCGACTGGTTTTCATTCCCCCTTCCAATACATCACTCCCTCGTGTTTCACCTCATTTCCTCCCTGTTTCCGTCTCTACTTTGTCACCTATTCACTGAGACCCTTGTAATCTTTCATTTTCTCCGGGTAGGATCTGGCGGCTTTATTAAAACCAGACTATTTCACAAGGGGAAAAAGTTCACAGGTAAAGTCTTCACGCGGGCAGCCTCTACCCCCCACACCCCC
Organism: Bos indicus; assembly: GCF_029378745.1. Lineage (NCBI taxonomy): Eukaryota > Metazoa > Chordata > Mammalia > Artiodactyla > Bovidae > Bos > Bos indicus. The sequence continues at coordinate 14,396,370 of NC_091774.1, read as the reverse complement.
CCCACCCCACCCACTCCACCCCACAAGCCATCCAGCTGTCACAAACCAAAGGGCGCTGAATCTCTTACAGGTGATCCTCGGGATCAGTCCCAGCCTTGCAGCCTGAGCCTTGTGCTTTGGAGAGCCACGGGGATCAAAAACACACACAAAAGAAATGCACTAGCAGACAGGTGGTCACTTGGAATTTGACACTCAGGGCTGCCCAATGCCACTAGTCACCGTAAACATCCACTCTTACTGAGGAGCAGTGTTCCAGCTCCAGGGGTGTGCTTCTCTGGATCTCTGGCTTTGCATCTTGGAAGCCCAAAGTGGCTTCTGAGGGTGGGAAGGGTCCTTCTGGCTTCTGATGCTGCCGAAGTCAGGGGACACTTTGGAGGTGGGGAGAGATTTGGGCAGTGAAAGCACTTAGGTATGAAAAAGAAAAATTAATTAACTTGTCAAGTCTTTCCTCTTGGCATGAATGCAAAAGGATAATGAGGGACCATTTCCCAGTAATGCTGACCTTCCACTTTGCTGTTTCTGTTTGTGTTCTGATTCCTGGTTCCAGCAGTACCCCCTATTAGCAGGATATTCCCCACAGATCCACACGTGGCAGAAGAATATCTTATAATATTAAACAAGTCTTACTATTCTTAAAGTTAAACAAAGGGCTAGAAGTGACCTGTTTGATAGTCTTTTGCAATTATCGTAATACCGATCATTAGAATTGCTCATAGTTTTATCTTTATAAAAGTATTTAATAAGATTTAAATTTCCCCCCAAATAAAATTTTCATTTAAACCATTTTAATTTAAAATCTACGTTCATTATACTCCAAATTTTACCTTTTGTTTTACAGAAAAGTAAAGATTTTAGAGGAAAAATAACTTTTGAGAACACGAAAAAATTTTACTTTGTCAGATTTATGTTTAAGCTACCCTTGTGATGAAACTTGTATCCACCTTGAATAAAATTACATTTTACTTTTAATACTTTAGAATTTAAAGTTTAGATCATGACAGTCAGCAGAAAAAATTGCATAAAAATCTTTGCTGTGACAACAAGATTAGGATTTTGGTGTAATAAAGGCAATAAATGAATGTTATAGATTAATAAATACTTTGTTAATTGTGAATAACTTAGTTTTCATGGAAACATCGCCAACCCAAGAACAGAATATCCAAACATCCACAACAATAACTAAATTCAGTCATTAGATATTTTGCTGACTTGCAGTCATACAAGAACCCTGCTGCTGCTAAGTCACTTCAGTCATGTCTGACTCTGTGCGACCCCATAGACGGCAGCCCACCAGGCTCCCCCATCCCTGGAATTCTCCAGGCAAGAACACTGGAGTGGGTTGCCATTTCCTTCTCCAATGCATGAAAATGAAAAGTGACAGTGAAGTCGCTCAGTCGTGTCCGACCCTCAGTGACCCCATGGACTGCAGCTCGCCAGGCTCCTCCATCCATGGAATTTTCCAGGCAAGAGTCCTGGAGTGGGGTGCCATTATATTTTTTCCCTTTGTCACTATAAACATATATGTCAAAGTAGAAAGACAGAATATCTAACTGTTAACCCAATTTATAACTTTTTAATATTTAGACATATGGTATGGAGGCCACCATTTGTCTTGTCTTGAGCCCTGCAAATGTAAGAGGCCAGGTCTGCGCAGTATTTTCTTTCTGAAGCTATTCTCAATAATATTGGTCTTTTGAACCATCTCTTTATGGTCACTGGTGTAGGTGCAATAGGATTGGATTTTTCTCCCCAGGAACTTAATTAATGTGTTCTCAATAGGTAATTTGTCTTACAGATAGGGACAAAAGAGGAAAAGATAAGAATACTAAGTTCTTTGGTCTCATAATCAGTTTATTAAAGTATTTTTTGACAGTCTATGTGTACTCTTCAATATGCTTCCATATTTCATGTATAATATAGGAAAGAGTTATGTATGCATGTTAGAAACATGGTTCTGTGAAGTCAGACAATCCTGGATTTGCACCGTAACTCTGCCACTCACTTGCAGAGAAATTTATTTCAACTATTTAAGCCTTACTGTCTTGATAAGTAAAACAGTGATGGAAATACACTTGTAAGGTTGCACTGAAGACTAAGGGATAATACACATAAAGTGCTTAGCAGATAGTAAACATAAAATAAACAGTTATTACAATTGCCACATGTTTTAATTCTTAAAGTATCAGTATGTTCATTCATTTATTAATCTTCCTGTTCAAAATCCTTTGGGTGGTTACCAGGGTGAATGGGGTTTGGAGGTGGGCAAAATGGATGAAGGAGGTCAACTTTATGGTGATGGTTGGTAATCAGACTTGTGATTGTGATCACTTTGTATTGTATAAAGATGCCAAATATACTGCTGTGCACAGTGGTAAAGAACCTGCCTGCCTATGCAGAAGACGTAAGAGACGCGGGTTTGATCCCTAGGTCAGGAAGATTCCCTTGGAGGAGGGCGTGGCAACCCATTCCAGTATTCTTGCCTGGAATCCCATGGACACAGGAGCCTGGCAGGATACAGTCCATAGGATCGAAAAGAATCAGACATGACTGAAGTGACTCAGCATGCACACATGCACACCTGAAACTTACATGATTCAAAAAAAAAAAACCCCAGGCCCAATCAACCTTTTCATAGCTTTCCACTGCCCAGAGTATTCCTTCTCATGGCATTCGACTGCTCTAATTTGTCCTTCCATCCTTAAATTCCAGTCTTCCTCCCATCCCACGACAACTCCCCCAGGAGAGCTATTCCTTCCCGCCTCTATGTTTTTGCTACCATGATTCCATCTACTTGGATGGCCCTTTATCTTCCAAGGCTCAGTTCAAGTGGCACTGCTTGCAAGAAGTCTTCCCATTTTCCAATTTCAATTAAATTTCTTCTCTTTGTGTTCTTATAGCAGGAGAAGGCAATGGCACCCCACTCCAATACTCTTGCCTGGAAAATCCCATGGATGGAGGAGCCTGGTAGGCTACAGTCCATGCTGTTGAGGAGAGTCAGACATGACTGAGTGACTTCACTTTCACTTTTCATTTTGATGCACTGGAGAAGGAAATGGCAACCCACTGCAGTGTTCTTGCCTGGAGAATCCCAGGGACAGGGGAGCTTGGTGGGCTGCCGTCTATGGGGTCGCACAGAGTCGAACACGACTGACGTGACTTAGCAGCAGCATTATCTCTGTAGCTCTATTAGAAAACTCATTTCAGTGAGCTTGGAATTATATCAAGTTTTGTGTATGCATCCATCATCTCTACCCCACTATCCACTTCTTCAGGTTAGATTATATCTTTTTACCTCTGCACCCATGCCTGTTCTCTTTCCATTGCATGTAAGTAACACAGTACTTGGTACAAAGTAGGTGCTCTTAATTTTTTTTAATTTGAATTTATTGACATCTGCTGCTGCTGCTAAGTCGCTTCAGTTGTGTCCGACTCTGTGTGACCCCATTTATTGACATCAACTTCAGAGAAATAGAAAACAACAGAATAAAAAATAAAAATAAAGGTTATTATTCAGATTCTTCAAGTACTGGTTGTTCTTGGTCCCATGGTTAATAGTTTTCTTGTTGTTTGCTTTTCAAATGGCATTACTTATACTTTAAAACAGTTTGCTGATTTCCAGGAAAAGCACTTAGTCTAAAAGCACTGCTTCTTGACAAAGGGAACATTGTGAAGTACTGTACCACTTAAAAAACATGTAATTTATGTAAATATATTGGAAAGATTTCAATATTTGGATATTTCAGTGGTTTCCAATGTCCACAAATTCTTTGATATTCCTCCCTTCCAAGGCAGGACCTAAATGTAGGTTTGACTTAGTGACTTCGGTTCAGTTCAGTTCAGTCACTCAGTCGTGTCCGACTCTTTGCAACCCCATGAATCGCAGCACGCCAGGCCTCCCTGTCCATCACCAACTCCCGGAGTTCACTCAGACTCACGTCCATCGAGTCAGTGATGCCATCCAGCCATCTCATCCTCTGTCGTCCCCTTCTCCTCCTGCCCCCAATCCCTCCCAGCATCAGAGTCTTTTCCAATGAGTCAACTCTTCGCATGAGGTGGCCAAAGTAGTGACTTACTTCTCTTCTAAGAAATAGAATAAAGTGGAAGTGATAGTATGCGACTTGGGAAATTAGATCATAAAAATGATCTCTCATGGATCACTCCCTCTGGGGGAAGCCAGCTGCCATGTCATGAGGACAATCTAGCTGTTCTATGGAAAGGCCCACGTGGTAGGGTCTCCTGCCAACAGCCACACAAGTGGGCTTAGATCCTCCAGCCTATTCGAGCTTTCAGATGACTGCAGCCCCAGCAGCTGGCCTTGCTGCTACCTTATGAGAGACGCCGAGGCAGAACCACCCAGCTAAGTTGCTCTCAGATTCCCGACTCTCAGAAACTGTGAGATAATAAACGTCGGTTGCTTTAAGGTGCTAAGTTTTGAGAAAACTCATTATTCATGATAGATAACTGATACAGATAGTATAGAAATATTACGCGCATGCTCACTGTAGATATTCATAGTTTAACATCTATGGTCATTAACTTATGGAAGTGGTGGAAAAATTCGTAGCAGTTGCCTAAAGTCATGGTCTGGAACCTACTTTGTACTACCTGCAGTGCATTCAGTCAACGAATTACATTATAAATATGTATGAAAGTGTCTGCTATCGGGCAGTCACTATTCTAAGTCTTGGAAACACAAAGACAAATCAGGTAAGGTGAGTGTTTTTAAAGGCTCTAAATTCCAGTGTTCTCCACGATCTTATCCACCACAAACAGTAAGAGGAGCCCCACCTAATTGAATGGAAAATTATTTAAGAATTATTTTGTGTATCAGAGAAAGAATACAGGTGGAATTCAAGAAAAGGCTCTGGGCCAATTATGATTTTAGCAGGTAGGGCCCCACACAATGCCAGGCCTGACAAACAGCTTCAGGCTTTTAAATCAAGGCCAGTTGTCTCAGGGTGTATGACAAATGGAAGTTTGATAAGTGGTCTGTCTATCACACAGAAGAACAACCACTGTCAATTACGCCATCCTCAGGGATGAAGGACAGTGACATCAATGGCAGGGAAAATATTCCATTAGTAAAACAGTCCCTAATTAATACTAATCTGTTCCTTGGAAAAGCTGCTTTAGTGAAAAGATTCCCCACCCCCACCCCCCTGCCCCACCCTATGCCAAACTGCTGAGCATTAATTTGGAAAATTTCCCATTTACTTTCAGGAAATTTTAAAAAGCTTCACTTAGCAAAAATTAAAAATGAATCTATTTCTTAGCTCATATAATATATAAAGATGAGATTTTTTTTTTACACTCAGCGTCAATTCCTAATTGAGCATATCAGTTAAAAGTAACTACGTTCTATTATTCTCTGAATTGACCTTTACTATCCCTTCTTCTTCTTTATCATAAAAATGCATGTATTAAGTACCCAACTGCATGTAATCTTAGGAACTGTAATACAACAATGACAGATGTAGCTCTTGCTTCCCTAAAACCTTGAGCAGCCCATCAGATAAAATTAGCAGAAAGCAAATAAAAAATGCATAAAGGACAGTGAGAGTATTTTCATATCAATTCATTTGGGGAAACACTAAGAAATCTTAGGTTCCGCTGAAGAATATGAAGCACCTTGAAGGTGACATTCTCACTGTAATTCACATTACCTGTGGACAAGCATTCACAGACTGAGTCAAGCTCTCTGCAGCCTCAGGGCTCTAGTACTTCCTACTTTGCATGTTCTCCTCTCTGCCTGGTTTTCAGCCTTTAATCTTGCAGATTTGAAAGCATGTTAACAGACATGGATACCAAGGGCAAAAGGGGGGGATGAGATGAATTGGGAGATTGAGGCTGACACACATAGACTATTATTGATATTATGTATAAAATAGACAACTAATCAACCCTGAATATTCATTGGAAGGACTGAGGCTGAAGCTGAAGCTCTAGTACTTTGGCCACCTTGATGCAAAGAACTGACTCATTGGAAAAGACCCTGATGCTGGGAAAGACTGAAGGTGGAAGGAGACGGGGACGACAGAGGATGAGATGGTTGGATGGCATCACTGACTCAATGGACATGAGTTTGAATAAACTCAGGGAGATAGTGAAGGACAGGGAAGCCTGGTGTGCTGTAGTCAATGGGTCGTAAAAGAGTCAGACACGACTTAGCAACTGAACACCACCACCATCAATGAGAACCTACTGTATATCACAGGGAACTCTCCTCAGCGTTCTGTGGTGACCTCAGTGGGAAGGAAATCCAAAAAAGAGGGGATATATGTATATGTATAGCTGATTCACTTTGCTGTACAGTAAAAACTAACACAAAATTATAAAGCAACTATATTCCAATAAAAATGTAAACAAAAAAAAAGAGAGAGAGAGAGAAAGCATGTGTCTCCTTCTCTGGGAAATGCTCCTTAACTTCCCCTAAATAATACCACATATTCTTAGTATGCATCCCTCTCTTTAACCTTATTTATTATGGTTCAAGGCTCCCTTAATAACAAAGATACACTCATCTTAGTACCTAGGCATTCTGTGTCCCCATCAACTTTCTTTAGTATTACTTGTCACAGATTACAGTTATATATTTATATCATTACTTCATGAACACATGAAATAAGTTTCAGGCAGTACGGGGAGGAGGGCTGTCTCTTTTCTTCTCTTCTAGTGCCTCGCACATTGTAGGTACGTAAAACAGATGTGAATATGTGAATAAATGAGCAGTGCAGTGTGTGTTCAGAGCCTGAGCTCTCAAGTTAAACATACTTGGGTACAGCCCAAGTTCTTACTATCCAGTTATGTGACCTTTGGCATGCGTTTTTCCTCTCTAAGATTCAGTTTCCTCATGGGTAAAATGGAGACAATAATAGTTTCCTCACACGGCTGTCATGAGCTTGAGAAAATGCATACAGTGAATGTATTTAGCTGGAAGCCTGGCACAGAATAAGCGCTTAGGAGATTACTGTTGTTGTTGCTGTTATTGTCGTAACTGCTTCTGGTTATACCTCCAGCCGTGGAATGAAATCACGATGAACTTAATTCTCCAGTTTTCCCCTCTTGGTCAGCAGGGTAGGGGAGAACAGACTCCTTGCTGAGCTTCTGATCAGCCTAGTCTTGGTCATTCGTGGCTTCCTGTCACCTCAGCCGCCTGGCTCCCTCCTGGTGGCCTCAGCTAACTTCACCCACCCCTCCCTGTAATCGCTGGGCTGCATTTTTATTTTCCTATGAGTCTTTCTAGACCCACTTTTTAATGTACTTGCTTTTATCTCCTGTGACAGCACCCAGTTCCTAGGACTTGGCATAATTTCTCTAAAGGGAAATGAATTCACACTCGAAAATGGTTGCACTTTCCTGACTTCCAAACACTGTCCCCAGACCAACCGCGTACCCCCTGACTTTCAGGATGACTTCCTGCCCTGCTTAGGAGAGTGTCTGGCAAGAAAATGGATGGCTACTATCCCCCTGTCCCTTGGGACATTTTAGCTTTGGGGACAAACAAGTTTAGTCACCGATGCTGAGGAAGGCCTCGTGCAAAGAGAGCTCGCTTGCTCAGTCAGCCGGACCAGACCAGACCAGACAAGCCTGATTTGCCTCAAGGTCCTGGCTCTCGGACCCTCACTGTATTTATAAGTCTTAACAGTGTAACTGTGAATTCCATTCGGGTGATGCTGCTTCTGGCTGGCACAAGGCCACGGTTTCCCGTCGTTCACAAGCAATTTTGAGGCCTGCTGATATGGGCATGGAAACCGCTGGGGCTCTTTTATGTAACCGTGTGCATGCATTCTCTTGTTAAGGTTGTTTGGGATATCTTTTAAATGTATTAAATACTTTCTGAAAATATGGCTACTTCCAGTTGGAAAAAGAGAAAAAAAGTGTTTTCTCTTCTTTCACCTCCCAAGATACTGCTTTGCAGTACACCCTATAAAAATAAAGAGCTTTTTACTGAGTTCAAGATTTAAACAAAGACAAAGAAAAAGCAGTTTCTAAGCAGAAAAATGCAACAAAGACTTTACTTCTTACCAAATAACTTAAGAATGTCTGAACAAAAACATCCCAAAACCTGGCTAGTGCCAGAATTTCTCAGATAAGTAAAGAGAGGAGAAAAACACAAATCCAACCCTAAAGCACCAAGAAATATATTAATGGCAAAAAGAAAGCAACATGCGGTTTAAAAAGCTGTTAAATACTTAAAGAATCGAATTCTATTTCCTAGAAAGAGCAGTTATACCTCAGAGAGGTATAACTCTACATGCTCTTTTGGAAGCAGTTGGGAAAATCCTTCAGGGGTCTACCTCTTCCTCCAGGAAGCTTTCTGCGACCCCAAGAGCTGCAGACCTTCCTTCCTCTGGATCACCGCTCTCTTCTTAGAGGCTCCCTTACCCCATAATGCTTGTGCATCACATTGTAAAGCATTTCGCATTGTTTAGTCCCTTTTTTGTGACCCCACAGACTGTAGCCCACCAGGATCCTCTGTCCATAGGATTTCCTGGGCAAGAATACTGGCGTGTGTAGCCATTCCCTTCTTCAGGGGATCTCCAGACTCAGGGAGTGAACCTGAATCTCCTGCACTGCAGGTGGATTTTTAAATTCTGAGCCACCTGGGAAGACCAAAGCATTTCCCACCGTGTATCTACAGTCTTTCCATCTAGTCTGTCAGCAGCCTGGGTGTAGAATATAGACTTCTACTTGCATTACCCCTACAGCACCTACCAAGATGCCTTGAACACAAGAGATCAATAAATATGAACTGATGAACTCACTTAAGAATTCACAAAAAAAAAAAAAAAAATTCACAAATATTTTCTTTAAACCCATAAAGAATACAAATAGGAAAGAGTGCTTCACTTTATTATACCAGGAAAAAAAAAGTACAATCTGCTATTCCAGACATTTTAAATTATTTGGGGTATTTATTTAACTATTGGAGAAACTGTGGAATCTTTGGGCCAGAAAGAAATAGAGCCACTTGGTGTCTACTTTCACATAATATTCCACCTTGCAAAATCAAAGCTAGATATAAAAGGCAGAAAAGTGGATGTGGATATGGAAAATACAAATTTATTTGCTGTATTTTGGTATCCTAGAATCAGAGAAATCTTCTCTTAAAAAGGAAAATGTTATCTTAGGATACAAACATTATTCTTATCAGCAGTTGGCAAGTTTTCAAAATTGTTATCCTCAATAGGATTATGTGAAAATTGAAACAGCTTTAAAAAACACTTTTAATGAAATCTGGTCTGATTAATGAAAGATGTTCTACCATATGATCGTCCTTTGGTCCATTTTTAGAAAGTAAATCTTGTGCTCTTTAGAATATGGATATGATAACATTTGTGCAAAAATTTCCAGTTTATAAAAATACATCAAAATGCATTAAAATATTCTTTCAAACATTTATACATTTTATCTTACAAATATATATATTTATATATATTAGTACATATTGATTCTCAGTTTAAAAGCATTATTTCACTTAATGCTCTTTTAATGATTTATACATATGTTCTTTTGATGATTTATGCATATTTTTTTTAAATTTAGGAAACTGAAGTAGCTAACATGTTGGAAGAACAGCACTGCATCTCATTTATTTTATGGCATCCTATCTGTTGAGATTAAGACCAGATTATACTAGCTGTCTTTCTTCATATGAGTAAGAGAATACACCAAGATTTAATTATTTACTAAAGAGTATAAATGGACAACTGACTCTAGGATTTTCTGATTTTCAAGACTGCTAGCATCAGATACAATGATTCTGTCTTGGCCAATGTGAAATTTACAGAGTCACCGGGTTCTCTGATTTCATTCCTGTGTATTTTTGAGGATGGCTGACAGGAAATGAGTTGATACTAAGCCTAATATGTTGTGATGTCTATAGAATAGATGTGACACTTGCCTGGCTAATTAATGCCTACCTCTCTACCCAGATGGAGGCTTTGTAAGAGATCATCATATTCACTCCTGCACTTCCTTCCTAATTTAATGTTCTCATGGTCACATGAGATCACCAAATGCTCAGGTCCTGAGCTACATTTCCATGTTTAGTAAATCAGGAAATAGTGAAAGATGTGTTTTGTGATTTTCATTCCAAACTTAGATTAGGCATGAGTATTTAATGGCAAGTGAATGGAATGAATGAGAAAAAGATGTCAAGATTTTAAAATCTGAATTGATATCTAAGACAATTTACAATTAAAATTGCATGTGTAAGGAATTTTAATCAATATAGTTTTCCTCTCAATGGAAACTCTCCTGATTCTCACAAGTAAAATCAATTATTTGCTCTTTTATGTCCCACCATTATTCTCATCATGGCACCCAAAACATGTGATTGTACTTGTTTTACACACTTGTCTTTTAAATATGAAGTTACTAAGGAAAGGCATTGTGTTTTACTCATCTCTGAATCCCTATTAACTTCAAAAATGCTGGAACATAGTGGATACTAAATATGTTTGCTTCCTAAACACTGAATAAATAAATGTTTATGCAGTCAGTGCCATGAAGGATTCTGTACTGGAGCTGGGAGATGATCAATCACTCAATATTTAGTGGTACCTACTATAGGAGGTAGAAGAAGGCAACAATGAGATGTACACCCGAGGAATCAGAAATGACGGATATGAGATTTCCCTACATATAATGGGAAATCTCTGCTCTGCTCAGAGCAGAGATGGAAAAAAAAAAAAAATCAAATTCAAGAGACTAAGACTTGACTGGAAACTAACCAAGTCTATTTAAAGTCTATAGAAAAAAAATTGCTAGTAGGAAAGAAGGTTGGTTGCTCATACATAGGGTCATTGAGAAAGTCACAGAGTAACCATTCATACAAGCACTGTCTAGAGTTCAACCTTATCCCACCAAAGGTCACTACCTTTCCAATTCTGTGTGCAGGCTTATCCTTATGGCAAAAACACGTCACCAGTCTTAGAACCAGTCATTAGTCCTTTGTTCTAATCCCTTGAACACTCAAATAATTTGACTAACCACGTTTGCCTTGATTCCACGTTCACCAGGAGTTCTGATGGTGATAATGGAACTCACATAGCCTGCTCAGAGGTAGATGATGCATTCACCTGAGGACCCGAGTGTCTGGTTATCCGAGTTTTCATGTTGAAAACGAATAAACCAGCATTCTAATCAGCTTCTGACCATCAGGTGAAGGTGAGTTTGCCTTAGTTGATGCAGCAACACATGGTATACTGACATTCAAGTCATTGTGCTTGTGGGTCTGAGGGCCAGAGTTTAATTTTAACCAACCCTCCAGAGTGATTCCTCGCTGTGGGTACGTGTGGCCCTCCCTAAGCATCACATCTCAGTGATGTGACTCTCATGAGTCCCCATGAGCCATTTGCCTTTTCTAGAAATGGCTGCACAGATGATGTGCTTCTTACTATGCTTTAAACCATCAGAGAGTGATCCAAATTAACATATAATTAAGTGAGAAATTGTTTGGCACAAACTGAAAGTGCCATACAGATTCCAAAAGAGTAAAGGTCCTTGTGGTGGGCAGTTATCCAAATAAAGATCTCTAAAGACCTGTAGTCCTCAGAGAGGGACTTGAGGTCTGGGTAGGATGTGAGTGGGTGGAAAGGAGGAGAAGGGAATTTCTACCAGGAGGACATGGGTCCACAGATGTAGGGGGGCCAGAAAGCTTGGGTTACATTATTGGAGTATTAGGATCAGAGATTGGTCAAGATGCCCTCTCTTTACCCCTTTTTAATAAGTCCTGGAGACTGATGAGAAAAGAAAGAAATGTCTTATTTAAGCTTTGAACTGTAGACATTAATAAAACAAAATAAAATGAAACCCAACGTCTTAGTATGTGCCTAGTTTCTGAAGAAGGATGAAAAAGAAGTGAAAAGTGTTAGTGGTTCAGTTGTGTCTAACTCTTCCCAATCCCATGGACTAGAGCCCACCAGGCTCCTCTATCCATGGAAGTCTCCAGGCAAGAATACTGGAGTGGGTAAGCCATTCCCTTCTTTAGGGGTCTTCCCAACAAGGGATCAAACCTGGGTCTCCTACATTGCAGGCAGATTCTTACTGCCTGTGTCACCAGGGAAGCCTCCTCAGAAGGATATTAACCTCTTAGTAATTTGCTCGTATAGACCAATTTTTAAAATACCATCAATTATGCAATGAGAACATTTACATGAACTTTTAAAGCAAACTAAAGAGAAAAAAAAAGTAATATCCACTACCAAAAGAAAAGCAAGTTTGAATAGTCGGGTTATTTATCATGCCAAATTTATTTTAGAGACCAACACAACCACAGGAAATGAGTGAGGCATTATGGTAATTAATTCCTAATAAAAGGAACATTAAAATAGATAACTTTCCTTTTAATTACCCTTCAAATAATTGTTACACATAGATAAAACTATTATCTTTGAAAATGAAACATTTATAGTGGGTGAAAGTTAGATATGTAAATGCTTTCCTCCATTCTTTATAAAATAATACAAAGAAGAAAATGAAAAAGAACTAAAATTACATTCTCCCAGATCAACCTTGACTCACAGCTTTTAAAGGTTATACCCCATTTATGGTTATTATAAAATATTGGCCATATTTCTCATGTTATACTCTATATCTTGTATCTTAGTTTATACCTAGCAGTTTGTACCTCTTAAACTTCTTCCCTATACTGCCCCTCCCCCTCCCCTCTTTCCACTGGTAACCACTAGTTTATTCTATATCTGTGAGTCTGCTTCTTTTTTGTTATATTCAATAGCTGGTTGTATTTTGTGCAGATTCCACATATAAGTGATATAGTACTTAAATTCATCTGTCATACTTATTTCACTTAGCATCATCAGACCAGCTATTGTTAGAGATGTAGGTAATCCCTCTGATTTGCCTCCTAAAGATCTCTATTTCTGTCTCTCCTTCTCTCCCTTTCTCTCTCTCTTTCTCTCTCTCACACACACACACATGCAAACTTAAGCAACTTCAACATTTCTCTGTTCCGAGAGAAATACTACATACAAATATAAGGATATTTTAGAAAAACTTGATTTTCATTTCTTAACTGCTAATAAACTGGAAAACTCTTTGGAATCCTGTTTCTGAAAAATATATTTTTAAAAATTTATTTACTTTTAGTTGAAAAAGATTTTTAAAGAGATTACTCAAGTTAACAAAATCTAACAGTGACAATAGAAGACCTCTCTGGTGAGTGGATTTAAATTCTGAAAGGCACATAAAAACATAAATTTTCCACATTTAAGTGGAACAGTAGGGACATAAGGACAATCCTGAAGAATGACTCTTCAACACTGAAATTCTCACAACCTTTTCTCAGGAAAGCTATAAAAAGAGTCAGTTTTGCCCAAGTCAGAGCAATTTTAACTAACTAATTGCACCCTCTGGACCTTTGAAAAACTGACATTCTCCATGACAGATCAAATTTGGATGTGGCTCATAAAGAAGCTCCCAAGGAGACTTTCATGCTTATTTTCTTCCTTAAGATCTAGAGCAAAGGTTGGCGAACCATGGCCTGAGGACCAAATGTGGCCCACTGACTGATTTGGTAAATAAAGTTTTATTAGAACACGGACACACTCTTGTTTACATATTGTCTCTGGGGCTACTTTCAGGTACTTGGACAGAGCTGAGTGGTTCTGACAGTAACCATGTGACTCACAATGCCTAAACTATTCGCTGTCTGGTCCTTCACAGAGCAAAGTTTTCTGTCTCCTGACCTGGAGGAATCTGCATGCATTCTATAGACCGAAAGTCAAGATACTTGGATTTTAAACTTCCTTCTGCCAGTAAACCTCTATCCGACTTTGGGCAAGTAGTCACTTCCCTGAAGGTTGACTTTTTATCTATAAACGATGGAGAGTTAGCCCACGTGATCATCTATTCCTTATTAATTCCCTCTAAATTTCTCTTTGCCTAGGGTTAAGACCTTTCCTCATTGTATGCTATTTTAAAGAAATCCAAATCAGTTTAAAAAGAAGCCTTTCTTCAAAACCCCAGTTTACAGTGAAATGTTTCACATCATTTCAAGCATTTAACAACCAAGTGATGATACCCCCTCGCTACCGTATCATGGACATGCCAGAAAGCTGCAGATTAGAGCTGGAAAGAGAATGTAAACAGCAATAAAATCTGTTTCAGACAAGGCAGCACATCTGGCTCGCACTTTCCTAGAACAGATGCACCGTACTGCTTGTGCCAGAGATGAATGCTCTTTTCTGTCGTGTTTTTGGTAAGCGAGCGTCCTGTCTCTGCTGCCGCTTTGGAATCCTGAGGGAAATGGCAGGAGGCCGCACACCAAAAAAGCACTTTGCACTTATTATCAAAGCAAAATGTCTTTGTTTCAGTAGGAAGGAGGCTGTGCACTATCCGAACTTGAATGCTATGGGCATATTCTACATGACACAATTTCTCTCTAGACACACAACAGAAGGCTACATAATTAACAAAATGATGCTAGAGCAGGAATAGTCTCCTCCCTTCCCAACAACTAAAAGAACTTTTGTGTCTGCTGTCTTTACAGAATAAAATACTTGAGATATTATCCTAAAACCCAAAACACCTCAAGTGCTTGAAATAGAGAGCAGAAAAGGCACTAGATCTCAATGCTAATGACTATGATTTTAAAACCAGCAAGCCTGTTATCTTCAAAATAAACATTTTTCTACCATTTCTTTTCTGCCTGGAAAATAAAGGTGTTGGCAGGTATCATTGCATCTCTGAACCAGAAATGACTAGTTCTTGGTCTCCATAGCAGGGGATTTTGAATAAGAACGAGCATATATGGAATTTAGAAAGCATAATGAATGCTCACTCTGAAACACCGTATCTTGAAACATGAAGAAGTACTTAACAAATGAGAGCGCTTTCCCAAACCCAAATAACCCTGAATAATAAAGCTTGGTTACCAACATCTCATTCATATCTTCTCAGGGATACTGCCCCAGGTGGCACTGGTGGTAAAGAATCTGCCTGTCAATGCAGGACACACAAGAGATATAGCTTGGATCCCTGGGTCGGGATGATCCCCTGGAGCAGGAAGTGGCAACCCACTCCAGTATTCTTGGCTGGGAAATCCCATGGACAGAGGAGCCTGGTGGGCTATAGTCCACAGGGTCGAAAAGAGTCAGACATGACTGAGCACACACACACACACACACACACACACACACACACACACACACGATCCTGAGTTCTCTGCATTTACCACACAGGATAGACTTTCAGCTGGCATCTTTGTTTTCTGTAGTGCCTTTCTTTGCAAGAAAAAGACACTAGTGCACCATCCATCATTTCTGCTAGATCATCTTCCCAAATCCCCGAGAACAGCACTATCTGCTTTTCTCTCTCTCTCTTACAGAGAAACCTCTGAACTGGATGCTAATATTTTGCAGACCAAGCATGAGCCAAAATGGATTAAAAAATCTAAGCTGGCATATCTGCATCAGTCTAAGGAGTTTTCAAAGGAAGAACTGCAGCGTTAAGCTGATTAGCGGAGCTGCTTCTCTCCCCTGCCCCCGCCCCTCCCCTAGCCCTGTATTTCACTTTACCTTCACTTCTTGGCCAGTCAGTAATTTTCTCATCCGCTGGGATCCTGCTTAAGTCCCATCTCTGTGATCACACTTCTCTCCAGCCCTCACGAAGCTTTGAACATAGAAGGGGCCTATAAATACTGTTGGTTTGTTTTGAGAGTCTTCCTAGATGGCCTCAGCCCATGTTAATCTCTACCTTCCTTAATGCCTTTGAGGTTTACTGTGTCTCCCACACAATTAACACTTTATTATTCTCAGCACTAAGAGTCCAGCCAGCATAACACATTTCATTTCTTCTTTATAACTGGTTCATGTGAGTTGGTTTTCTTTCTCAAATGAGATTGTCAGCTTCCGATGGATGAAGCTGTTTTCCATAATTTCTAGTGAACTGTTACACAGAAAACATCCCATAAATACTTTTTTCCCAATCCATAACAGCAGTTTTCATATAGCTTGAAAGTTTACGTAGCTTGCCAGTTGTATTATGGGTGACTACAGGTCAAACTTTTATATCAGAAACAGCAGTAAGGTCATCCAGTGGAAACCCCCAAATGGGATAATTTTAACAAATATATATGGAATGCCACGGCCAAATGAAAGGGACCGTTTCAGTCATTACTTGCAGGGTGGAATATCTAAATTCATAAAAAAAGAGCTAAGTAAATGAAGGAGGAGATGTAGGGAGAACACATAGTAAGAGGATGAAATTTGACTAACTGATCAAGTACAGGCCAAAATGGTTACAAAACTTAACAGTTCATTCCTTCATTCTTTAATAAAATAATCATTCATTGAGTCTGGCTATGGGTATAACCCATTTGGAAAATGATACAATCTTCTACAGTTTGTCCACTTTCTTCAAGGCTCACAGATTTGCACAGTTCACACCTGCCCATTGTTCAGAATGCTTGTGCAATGAGAGGAAACTGCTAAGCTGTTTATTTCAACCAACACTTTGGGTGCACCCTGACAACTCAAACATCTGTTTTAAGTAGAAACATCAACTGAGCCGAATTACTACATTGATAAAATTGCTCAATATTCTGCTTTGTTCTGCTTGTATGAACACAGCCTAATGTTTTCCATGCCACCAAATTAGTACTTAAGTGGCTAAAGGAACCAGAAGAGCTTTTGCATACTCCATGCCAGCTGTGCTCTAAAGAGAATTAGGCCTGAAATACCCTGCTCAGAGGACAAGCCATTAGTATAGGCTTTACTTGTTTCATTAATATTGAGGAGACAGGAAAACTGTTACTCACACTATTACAAAGTCTGATCTAAGCATTTCATGCTTGGACACCTCACCTAAGAAACCAGTGACGGGTTTGTATAAAGGGGAAGAGAAGCATTAGGCTCATCAGACACAAAACAAAACTGAGCCAAGGAACATTTGTGTTATGTTTCAAGTCAAACAGCACATTCTTTACTTCCTAGTGAGAGAAGATCTATTTTTTTCTCTGAGTGGCTAACCTCGAAGTCATTTGAGAGACCAGGGAAAGAGAACCCAATTTTGAACGTAATCTCCATGGTGAATCCAAGCCTGGTTGTCTCTGCAGTGGTATTTCTATGACAGCCATGGTTGTCACTGTTCTGAACTATCCCCCTGCCCCCACCCCAGAGAAGTTCAAGTTCAGCTCCTGGATCAATAACTCCTTTTCCAACAGTAGGTGTCATTGTAGCTACTACGGCTGCAGACGAAACTTCCATTTTAGATATGATATGTCAAGGCGTGCTTACTAATGCTTTTTTTTGTCCTAGCTTTATTGAGATGTAACTGACACAACATTGTGAGTGTTTAAGGTAGACAGCAGGATGATCTGATAAACATTTATGCAAAATGATTACCACAATAAAGTTAGCTAATACATCCTAACCTCACAGATACCATTTTTTGGTGTGTGTGTATGTGTCTGTGATGGGAACATTTAGGACTTACTCTTAACGACTTCCTTTTTTTATGTTTATTTTATTGAAGTATAATTGATTTACAATTTCATATAAAGTGCAACTTTCAATATGCATTTCACTGTTGTTAGCTACAGACACCATGCTGTACAGTTGATCCCCATTCATTCATCTTATAAGTGGAAGTGTGGACCTTTTGACCACCGTCACTCATTTCTCTCACCTTCTTAGGCCCTGGTAACCCCCAGTCTAGCCTCTGTTTCTATAAGTGTGGTAGTTTAGACGCCACATATAAGTGAGGTCATACAGTATTTGTCTGCTGATGAGCCAGAACCTACTAGAAGAGGTAAGACAAGAAATGTGACTTATTCAAGTGTCTGGAATGTACAGAGTCAGTCAGATAAAGAACTTGCTCACAAAATGGCGTAGAATATTATTGAGTCACTGGTGGAAGCTTCTTGGAGAAACCAAACTAAGCAGAAAGGAATTTAACCAGGGGTCTGTTGAAGGGTCATTGTCCAAAGGAGTAAGTAGCAACTCTGGGCTTCAGGAGCCTGTGGAAAAAACAGAACGAAAAGGTGCATGCGTGCCTGCATGCTACGTTGCTTCAGTTGTGGCCAACTCTGGGACCCTGTGGATCACAGCCTGCCAGGCTGCTCTGAGCATGTGATTTCCCAGGCAAGAAAACTGAGTGGGTTGCCATGCCCGCCTCCAGTGGCTTTTCCCAACCCAGGGATGGAACCCACGTCTCTTACATCTACTGTGATGGCAGGCAGGTTCTTTACCACTTGCAGCACCTGGGAAGCCCAGATGAAGAGGCGCTGTGGCCCAAGTCCAAGCTGGAAGCAGCATGTGACACCAGGACTAGACCTAAGAGGCCCGGACTGGCCCACCAGGGCTGAGGTGGGTTGACACAGTACAACTGCAATCACAGATGTAAACCATACTAACATCTTTAAGAATGTAGTGTGTGCTGCTGAGTCGCTCACTCATGTCTGACTGTTTGTGACCCCATGGATGTAGCCCACTAGGCTCCTCTGTCCATGGGATTCTCCAGGCAAGAACACTGGAGCGGGTTGCCATTAAACACTGGAGCGGGTTGCCATTTCCTCCCTCAGGGAATCTTTCCAGCCCAGGGATGGAACCCTCATCTCCTGCGTTTCCTGCACTGGCAGGCAGATTCCTTACCACTGAGCCACCTGGGGAGCCCACTTAAGAATGTCAAAACTGTTTTATTAAATACTCAAGCTCCCACACTTGAACACACTGATATGGCCTGGCCCAATCCTGATTTTCCGTAACATAAATGCTGTGCTATTCTTCCAGTGGCTGGCAGGTAATGTCAGATTTGGATGATTCAACACATTAGAAGGAGGGTCTCTAGACAGCAGATCACTGCGGTAAATTTTCTTCCTTCTCCTGGGTGATGACAGTGGAGGAGATGAAAGTGAATAGCTTCTGACTCTTTCTGGAGTCATCGCCAGTGCCACCATTTCTCTAGGGCAGCGCTCTTCAGAAAGCCAGGCACAGAATGCTGCAAACACTTTGGATATTGTGGGCAATTTCAGAGTAAAGGCAAATCCCTGGGACAGAATCAAGAACTTTGAAAGTTTTGGTTTTCCTAAAAACTGAGGCCATACATAATGTGATTGTACTTTTTCATGTTTAAGAGTTTACACGTGAAGTGTGAATTAATGCACTTTGAGTTTCTTTTATGTTTTTCACTTCAAGGTACCAGGGAATCAATAATAAAAAAAAAAAAAAGTCACAGGTTCTGGTTTCAAAATTCCAGGGCTATCATTTACAAGCTGTCCACATAGAGTTTCCACTTAGAGTCTGTTTTTTTATCTTAAGAAAATGGAATAATGGCACCTACATCTTAGAGCACAGTGGTGGCCACATAACAGCAGAATGATGGTCAAAGAGGCAGATAGATCAGTAAGTTCTGGAATATTTGTATCCCTCTCTCCCTGATCCCTCCCACAATTATGTTGACCTGCTCATGTCTTCATCACATTTCCAAGCTTCAGTTTTCTCATTGGTAAAATAAGAAAATCATTGATTCTGAACAGAGTGGTTGTAGGGATCAATGGAGATTAAGGGAATATTTTCTTGTTATTAAAAGCTTCACAGGCACTGTCATCAGGTACATTGTATGAGGACATATTAACCAATAACTTTTTTCTTTGTTGCTATATAGTGGTTAGATTTATAATCTACATTAAAGACCAAAGCTAAACAAAAGCTAAGAGTCTGTGCCTTAGAATGCTAAATCACCATTAAAGTAAACCATTTGGAAAACTCGATTAGCTGTTCAATTTTATACGGTGATGATTCTTTCCCCATGTTTTCCTCACAGACCAAAAAAAAAAAAGAAAAGAAAATTTGGTTTGTTTTTCACAATATAAAGAAAAGTTGATGAACTGTCTGTGTCAGTGTTATATATTTAGTGGATTTATTATTACTTTTGCAGTGTTTTGGCACAGCTCAATTTTAGATGCAATTACCACATTATAATCTTGGCAAAACCCACTGTTCCAAATAATGCTCTGATGTACAAATGAGTCTTCCTCACAAATGAAAATTGCCAAGGGAAAGGTACCGTTACAATATGTAAAAATGAAAAGTCTCATTGAAGCACAGAATAACTGTAAGTTTTACTTCAAAGGCACACACTATATACACACAAACAACAACAACAAAATGTTATAATTAAGATGTCTCTCCCGAAATAACACTCTGATATATAATAATTCATTGTAGGGTATGTAGGCAGGCTGGATCAAACAGCATCTCCCTACACTGTGAACTAGAAATATTAGACTCAAATGTGTTGAAATATTTCTGCCACTTTTTTTCAGAGTATGAAGATAAACACTGTGTGGTCAGAAGATTCTAGAATCATTTTATTATTGACACCATAAATTGGTGTGAGGGCAAGTTTTTATAAAAATGTGTGCTTATAAATAACTTTTAACTTCTATAACTTACAGTATTTTCCTTAGCTTCTAACATAAAGGGCTTCTTGCTGTAGTAGAGAAACCGGCTCTGAACGAAGGACAAACATCTATTAGATGATCCTTCTGGGCAGATAAATATGTACAGCTTTTCTTTCCAATATCTCCTGGATATTAATACAGTCAATACAACTGATACAACAGCATTTTGGAAACAACGTTGATGACTACTGCAGTGGTTCCCAGCAGGTGGCAATTCACTGCCCACCCCAGATATTTGACAATGCCAAACTCGAATCTAGTCCATCTAGTTGGTAGAGTTCAGAGATGGTGCTAAACATCTTACAATGCACAGGACAGCCCTCCCTGCCGCCCCTCCCGCCCCCAAACCAAAGGAAATTATCCAGTCCAAACTCTCAGTTGCGCCAAGGGTGAGAAACATTGTCCTTTGGGGTTTGTATCTCAGGGCCTCCCTTGTGGCTCAGCTGGTAAAGAATCTGCCTGCAATGTGGGAAACCTGGGTTTGATCCCTGGGTTGGGAAAGATCCCCTGGAGAAGGGAAAGGCTACCCATTCCAGTATTCTAGCCTGGAGAATTCCATGGACTGTGTAGTCCATGGGGTCGCAGAGTCAGACACAACTGAGTGATTTTTCTGTTTCACTGACAACATACCAGGTATTGCCCCTTAACACTTCTTTCCTGAGTTGGTAGCCTCGGATCAGTCATTATCGTGAGGGTCGATATCAGAGCAGGATCCAAACCCTTCATTTCTAGCTGGGATCCCGTAAACAACACAGGAACACAGATCCAGACCAATGAGCTCTTGGTTTGTTTCAAGCTAAGTCTGTGGAATTTTTTTGAAGTTCTAGTTTGGCTTTGTTCAGTCATGTTAGAAAGTACGTAAGTATCATGCTGGTTTAAACTAGTTCATCAGGCCTTCTTATGGACATGTTTTGGTTCAGTTACAGTTTGACATTTGGGTCTGTTCAGTTCAAGGTGCAGCCCATTCTGTGCTTCTGGATTTTGGCTATGGCCATTTGGTTTATGGCCTGCCCATATGAGTGTGCCTGAGTACAGAGCTGTGGCTTATCACCAGTGAGGGCCACAGAACCTTCTGTATTCCAGAGGAGTTAATTTGCTCTTGACTTTGTTTTGTGGGAGGACTCATTAATGCAAGCACCAAACCTAGAGTTTTTAGGATGCATGGACTCCCTACTTTCTGCACTTGGTATAAGACTCTAAGACTTCACTAAGAAAACTGGCTTATTTAATATTATATTTACGAAAAGGTACAGAAGTCTCAAATGCTTCCAAGTTTTCCTGAAACTGTTTACTGTGAAGAAAAAAGAAAGGAAAAAAAAGTTCTTAAAAATCTCCAGGGATTAAAAAAAAAAAAAAACCCATTTACTCTTATTTTGCAATGGCCCTGGTTGTGAAATCATCAGACCGAAAAATACTGCAGGCATGTTGAGGGTGGCTTTTAGTGACAAGATTTCCTTAAGGCTGTAAACAAACCAAATTCATTAAGAGAAGAAACAGAAGTGGCAGATTTCATCATAAAATGGAGAACACATTTTCCAGCTGAATTATAGATACAGCACAAAACGCGGTTGTTTCATTTTTTTAAAACCTCAGTTTCTGCAGGCTGAAACAGAACATTTCAATTGGCTCAGATCATGAAAGCCATCTGCACCTGCTCACAAAACAGCTTAAAGAAAAAAAAAAAAAGTCTGCACAAAGGATTTTAACTTACACAGACTGTAAGGATAGCCTCTGGTCCACAGGCACCCATAAAAGGAGGAGCAGTATGAAGCAAAGGAGATCATAATTTTTTAAAAACTGCCAATAAATAATCATCTACGATCAGTTTACAGCGTTATTTCTGTTTTACCTGTGGCAGCTCTACTTGACTGTTCTGGTTGTATGTTAAAAAGTTGGGCGATTAAAATTCAATTATGAGGGTTTTTCTTTTATGTAGCCTAGGGTTGAATGAATTACTGGCAGGAAACTTTAGCTCATGAACTCAATCAAAAATCCTTTCATTTGTCAGAGCTGCTTCCTGCCCCTCTCCTTTAAACATCTGCTTCTCCAGTTCAGGGACAAAACCAACTCTCTCTGTCCCTCCTTCCCTCCCTCTTTGTTAAAATAATAAGCAATCACCAAAAGTTCCCTTGCAAAAGTTACAGATTTTCTCTTAAACACACGCTTGCTCCCAGTAGAGTTTATTTAATATATCTTTAATAGCTTCCTTGTATTCCTCGCTTCCTTTCCGCTTTTAAATGCTGGAAAATCTCAAGCTGACAAAAGAAGACATTTTTAAAATGCGAACCTTCGCAGGGCTAAGCCCGGTCGGTCTCCAGGCCAATTAGCTGGGAGCAAGGCGGCCCGGCGGGGGAGGGGGCCGGCTGTCGGGAATCGCCTGCACTCCTTAAATGGCTGGCACTTCCTGCCAGAAAAGGCCAGCTCTGCACAAACAGAAATAGGGTGGAAAGAAAACAGGAGGCGTTGCTCAAGTTCCAAACAAGCTGCGCGTGTGTACGCGCGCGCCGGGAGGCAGCCCAGCCGCGGCGCGCGGGCCTAGCAGAGCTTCGGCCGAGGAGCCTACCGCCCGTTGGCATCAGCCTGGGGCTGGGGGGCCCCCAGGCCGCCGAGAAGGGGTGCCCGGCCGTGCAAGTCAGGGGGAAGGCGGACAGTGCCCTTGGAACAGCCAGCCTGCGCTGAGCGCGACCTAACCCCTCCGGTTGCCTGCGCGCCCTCCTTCTGCGCAGGCTTCTCTTTGGGAAAACGGAATTAGAGCAGACCTCAGTGACTAACTCTTTTGCCTAAAAAAATCAGGCTGGTTCTTCCTCTAGAGAAGGCTAGGTGAAAGTTTGTACAATCTGAGGGCAATGCTGCCTAATGATCGCAACCCCATTAAAGATCTTTTATTAATAAAATATTATCACCCTTTTTGGGAATCTCGGTGTCACCCTAGAGGGAAAGACCTATTTTAAGAATGCTTACCTAGAATTTATAAACATTTTAAACTGCACGAAATGATGCTGCTTTAATAAGGCATGGTACATAATACAACCAGCTGTTGTATCATAGTAAAGCTTTTGAATGTTTTCATATCTAAGCTATGCTTGTAATTCTAAAATTAGATAAAGAAGCTTCCGGTTCTTTTACCCTTCCCTGTTCCTATGGATGGAAGAATTTGAGCAATAGTGATTAGAAAATTACTGGTATCAAATCTGCTACAGTCAATACATTCATAATTCTTACATGTTGTAACAATTTACTCTTAAAAAAAAATGGGTTATGTGGTTAAAGCCATGTATTCTTATGTTAATATGAGTAATAACAACAGCTAATATTTCTGAGCCCTCACCATGTGCCAACTGTGATACAAAGTTCTTTACATGCATAATTTATTTTAATCTCCACAACCCCGTCTAGAACTATGAGTATGCACATTTGAAGAAACAGAGGTTTATATCTTTAATTTGCTGTAGTCCACAGAGTTAGTATGTAGCAAAGCTGTGACTTGTACCTATCCACCTGCACTCAAAGCAACCACCCATCCATCCATCCAATATGAAATGTCTATTATCTGGAAGACGCATTCAATCAAATAGATAAGACATACACAAAACATTTTTTTAAACTTATACATCTATTTTATCAAATTGAAACATAAGAAACACAGTATATTTTAAAAGTTCAGACATCAGAATAAAATACATACCTACTAAATAGTAGAAACAATAAATAGTACAAGAAAAAAAAAGCAAAAGGTCAAAAAAAAAAACAAAAAAACAAAAACCTGCTAACAAGAAATCCAATACTCCTTTGACATACAAAATCTAACATTCAAGGTATTTCTCAAAAGACCAATTTTTTCCCTTGAATTTCCCAAAGAATTTTCAAAAATAAATTCAGGGAACATTTGGGAATAGCAAGTTTCCAAAACAAAACGTGCATAGCTAGATTAGTTTGTCAGTTTTGCCATTTTCTTTTTCAGTGGAAAGTTCATCGGACAAATTACAATCTCACCCCAGACAGGATGTGAGAATGTTTTTGTAAATCACAATTTACGGCATATTAATGTCATGTGAAAGTTTTCCCAAACAAGAACCCACATGAAATTTGGTTATTAAACTTTAAATAAATCTGTTTTCATACCTATAAGCTTCAAGTAGAAATTACCTATAAATGGATTTTTAGATTTCTTTTTAGTTTAATTCCTGGGTGTGGTGGGCAAAAGGTTACATCCTTTATATAAACTTCTGCTTTGGGCTAAAGCCAATACATCTTTGTTTTGATATTTCATCTGAAATGCATCAAGTTGGTTGATTTACTTTCAATACGACCTTGCATGGGCTATAAAAGTGTGGTCCAATTCAACTATTTCTATATGCACGTCAATCACACTATCATGCTTAATTCTTTGCATGTCACATTCAACAAAAATGTGAGGGCTCATCACATCACCATGTACTAACTATGCTAAGCACTAAAAACACAAAAGTACATAAAACAGCCCTATACTGGAGAGAGTTCCTGAGAGACCCAGAAGTAAATTCATCTTAAGAACCGGATAAGTGCCCCAAATGAAGCATAACCCAAGTGTGTGGGACTCATAAGAAAAAGTGACTAATTCAGGGATGGCCTTCTCCTCTACAAAGCATCTCATTTATCCATTCCGCAAATATTTATTGGATTTTGAGGGATAAGCAGATATTTACAGGTGGGGAAGGTCAAAGAAGCATCAGATGCAAAATCGTGAAGTTCCGAAAGGGACTTCGAGTTCAGGGACGCGGGGGAAATACGTGCAAAATACAACGAGAGCACCAGGGCTCAAGCGATCCATCCTGTCCGGGTGTCAAGGAAGGCATCAAGACAGCAGAGGACTTGTGAACTCCACTCCTGTTGTCCACAAACTCCCCTTGTAAACCACTAATTCCAAAAGCAGTCGAAGGCACAGTACAGATTAAGCACTCAATCCCTTTAATATCAAACCAGTGAGAAAATTCCTGAGACATTTCATTAAGAGTCCGAATGCAGTCCAGTGGCCCTAACTTATTTGCTGAGGAACAAGGAAGCACTCCCACATGCACAGTAGAGAAAGTTCGGACCATACTCCCTTCAGCATCACACCCAGGAATGGAGCTACGCAAGATGGCTGAGAGATGGGGGTTCAAGGGGGTAAGTCTGCTCTGAGGACACCGTGCAGGAAGGACATGCACCCAGTTTGTCGATTAAGAACGGAGAACCACCTCCCTCAGACCAGCAATTCTCAGACTCTTCACCCTGTCTCAGTTCTGAATTCCAAGTAAAACAAGGACATGATTCATACCCCCAGTTGCTTTTCTTTTCATGTGTAGCATGATCAAAAGAATAATTATACAGAAAGAAATTCTGCAAAGACAAAAATTGCGTGTGATTTGCCTTACATAAGGACCTCAATGTGCTGCTGGAAACCTCTGATTTGTTCTGTTGACTGGCAGCTTCAGGTTACAAGC
This sequence comes from Bos indicus, assembly GCF_029378745.1. NCBI lineage: Eukaryota > Metazoa > Chordata > Mammalia > Artiodactyla > Bovidae > Bos > Bos indicus. The sequence goes on along the minus strand of NC_091774.1, from coordinate 14,370,480 downwards.
AGAGAACAGAGAGCCCTCATTAACATCTTCCTGGGCTCCAACCAACACAGAGTCAGCTCAACACACCACTGTGTCCTGACAAGTATATATCAGATTCAGACCGTGCAAAAAGAATAAACCTCAGTAAACAGTCTGATGACTTCTAAGTAAAGAGAGAGATGGGTCACCCACAGCTCAGTGAAGCAACCCTGGAGAAAGAACTTGGAGAGCTTGCTAAGAATTCTAAGATAGGAGTTCAGTGGCCGAAAAGAAAAATGTCACTATGCTTTTAAACCCTCCCACATGCTCTTGCCTAATGTCTCATCCTCCTCCTCACCCGCCAACCCACACATAGAAAGCCTAGATCAGACAAAATAAAGGGCAGATTTCCTATGGGCAAAGTTTAGCATTTTCTACTGGATGGACTGCCTGGCATCTGCTTTCCAGTTCATTTCAACCCGGTTCACTCCAACTCTTGTACACGCTGCAGATGCTCCTGCCCCACCTCTGCAGGACAGAAAGTGGCTGAAGAAAACCATTCGCTCAGGATTGCATGTCTCACGTTAAATTCTGCATCACTGATCTCAGGTGGCTCAGTGGTAAAAGAATCCACCTGCCAATGCAGGAGACATGGGTTCTCTCCCTGGGTCGGGAAGATCCCCTGGAGAAGGAAATGGCAACCCACTCCAGTGCTCTTGCTTGGGAAGCCCCATGGACAGAGGAGCCTGGCAGGCTACAGTCCAAGAGTTTGCAAAAAGTCAGACACGACTGAGCAACTAAACAACAGCCTCAAGTGCGCCATCAGTTCCGCCCTATTCCTAGTGCGTTTCTCCGGTTCCATTCACTCTGTTGTTCTCCTCTATGACTGTTCCACATCTTTTTCTCTCTCCTCAAACCTCTAGCACTTTCTGCCCAATTCTCAGTCCCAGTTGCTGGATTACCTTGAATTCTATTTCACTGAGAAAATAGAAGCAAACAGAACTTCTACGATCCCCCCCGACCCACCCCGCAAGACGTAATAAGCCCTTCACTCATTTTTATACCTGCCTTCTCCAGTCTGGCCACCTGTGGCTACTGATCGCTTGAACTGTGACTAGTCCACATTGAGATGTGCTTTTGTATGTCATATACACAGGATTTTGTAATTTTATCAATCATGAATGTAAAATGTCTCATAAACAATTGCTTTCTATTCAGTACATGTCTTAATAATTTGTATATATCAGGTTAAATCAAAGAACTAAAATTAATGTTTCCCTGTTTGTGTTTTCAACATAGCAACTACAATTTTAAGATTACAGCTGTGGCCCACACTGTTCTATCGGGCAGTGCTGCCCTGTTCTCTGCTGGGACTCCGAGGGAATTGTCAGGCTCTCAGCTGAAACCAAGCCACCCCTCACCTCTCCCTGTGCATTCAACCCTTCCCTTTCTCCCAAGCAGGGCCTTCTCTCCAGCAATTCTCTCTGCTTTCTTCAACAATTTATAATTGAATCGTTCCCATCACATATAAATATGCTGCTTTACCTCCTATTATTATAAAGACCCCCCCTCCCAAAAAAAACCCCAAAAACAAAGAAACAAAAACTCTTGACCACACATCTTGATCTGGTTATCACCTTATCTCTATATAGCAGAACGCCTCAAAAAATGTTGTCTATACTCACTGTCTCCAATTCTTCTAGTTCATCTCCTATGAATCCACTTCCCTCCCCATCCATCCACCAAAACGGCTCCTGTCAAGCAGAGTACACAGGAGCTAGCTGGAGCCAGCGGTTAAATTCAACAATTTTACAAGCTTCCTCTCAAACTATAGGTAGCTTGATGGAAGTATTTACAGCATGGAAATTGGTACATACTACAGACCAGAAGAGCTGGTTTATTCAGAGCAGCTCTGAATGAAAATCATGACTTTCACCAAGTTTTATAATCAATTATCAGTCCTCAAATTATCTAATTTATTGGTAGCATTTGACAGGGACAAACACTCTCTCCTTAACTTCTTTCTCTACTTGTGTTATGGGGCACTGTCTTCTCTCACGTCTTCTTCACTGACACAGTTCTTCTGTCTCCTTTGCTAGTTCCAGTTCATCTCTCTGACCTCTAAGTACTGGAGAGTCTTAGCACTCAGTCCAAACATCTCTCTTTTTTTTTCCTTAGTATCACTGGATATACGTCATTTATTTCTCCTATTGCTTTTATCACTATAGTATAATATAAAGCTTCTAATCAAGCATGTTATGGTTGTGTTTTTGAGCTCAAAACAGTTCTAGATATCAGGTTGGTTTAGTAAACAGTAACCAAACAAACATCTTACAACAGGCTTTTCCTCATAAAGAGAATAAGATAGTCAAAGGATTTTTACTTTTGTAAGCTTGCTTTAATATTTTGTCTAATTTTTTTTCTAAAAAAATCCCCAAAAGATATAAGGATGGTGAATGGCCTCCAGTTACCATTATAGGTTTGTTTGTTTTTGTTTAAGCCAAAAAACTATCTACACTTCTTCTCTGGTGTTTTTAGTCTTGTGGTCCTAAATACCCAAATGTACACCTTGAACAGATCTCACCCATGAATTGCATCCAACCTATCCCCTGCCTACTTGACATCTTCTAAGTTGTCTAATTGGCATATCAAACTAAACATGTCCAAGATAAAAATTCTAATTCTCCCTCCTCCTTCTTCCCCTGTTGGCAGACATGATGTTTCAATAATATTCCTCAGCTCAGTAAATGACAGTTCAGGCACACAGCCACACAGGTTGAGTTATCCTTGCTTCTGCACTTCCTTTGACACCTGACATCCAACACATTGCACTCCTAAAGTTCTGTTTTCAAAACACATCCTCTCTTACTTAGAATAAGAGCAAATCTTCCCAGTGGTCTACAAAGCCCTACAAAGTACCCCTGCTACCCCTCTGACCTTATCTCCCACCCATCTCCTTTAGCTTCCTCTGATCCAGCTGGAACATCTGTGTCAACAAAGATGCTCCTGGCTCAGAGGCTTTGTCCTTGCTGTTCTGCCTGAAAGCTCCTCTCCCAGATGGTCACATGGCCTGCTCCCTGACTTCCTCCTGCAGAACCAACCAAAGTTAATCCCCTCCATGGCAATTAATCCCCACCAGGCTTCCCTGGTGGCTCAGAGGTTAAAGCGTCTGCCTGCAATGTGGGAGACCTGGGTTTGATCCCTGGGTCGGGAAGATCCCCTGGAGAAGAAAATGGCAACCCACTCCAATATTCTTGCCTGGAGAATCCCATGGACAGAGGAGTCTGGTGGGCTATAGTCTGTGGGGTCACAAAGAGTGACACACGACTGAGCGAGTTCACTTCACTTCATGGCAATTATCACCTTATGCTACACTATCTTCACCTGTTAGTGTATTTTATCATCAGCCTAGCCTTAGCAGGCATATTATTTGTTTTTCACTGCTGTACACCTAGCATCCATCAGAATGCTTGGCATATATTAAAAGTTCAGTCAGTGTTCGTTGAATGAATGAAAAACTGATGTCATATTACCAGCTTTGGATCCTCAAGAAAGCTCCTGTCACTTTCTGTTCTGTGTGAAGTACCACCTGATGGACACATCTAGAATGGCATAGTATTTGGCTTCTCCGCCAGGCTGCCCTTGCATACAAACTCAGTAGTGAGGGTGAAACAGTGAAATCTGACTCAATTTGGAATTAACAGTGATAATGACATTGCAAACTGTTTTCTTCTAACATTGCCTTTTTAAACGAGGGATTTCAGGGATGTCTTAGTCTGAAAGCCTTTCAATATCATATCAGGAGTACATGGAGGAAAAACTCTGATAGCAACAAGTGGAGTTATCCCTAGGACCATGGCCTTGGGTAATTTGTGGAGAGGTGGAGTGGGGGGTGAAAGGAACATAGGGGACAATGAAACGTGCCAAAGGTCTTAATAAGAAAATAATCTTTACAGACGACACATACTTACCAATGGTGATTTTTAATAATGTTTATGTTTTTGTTTTTTTTCGGCTGTGCTGTGCAGCATGCAGAATCTTATTTCCCTGAGCAGGTATTGAACCTGTGCCCCTGCAGGAGCAGCTTAGAGTCCTTTTTTAAAAAAAAATTTTTTTATTTCATGTTGTGATAGTTTTGGGTGAACACCGGAGGGACTTGGCCATACATATATGTGTATCCATACTCCCCCAAACTCCCCGCCCATCCATGCTGCCACATAACATTGTAAGCTTGGAGTCTTAATCACTGGACTGCCAGAGAAGTCCCAGCAATGGTGATTTTTACCCTGTAACCCCTCTTTCTTTTCTGCCATTGATTTGCACAGAAAACCAAGGTTGAAGTTGCATAATGAAAACCATATCTCCCGAACCCCTATCTCTCAAGTAAACTAAAGATGATGGGGACAGACAAGAGGTGATTCTCATCCCCATCGCCTCTGGGATTTTCACAGGGGGGAGGTCTCTACGTCTCGACCTAGAAGTCAGACTACATGCCGCGACTCATACATGGTTAGCAGAAATGTGCAGTACCATTTTTTTCTTCAATATACTGGGATAATTATATAGGTAGGCCTGAATGTTAATGATCATTGTAACATTATTTTTATGAGGTATTATACGATCTAAATTCTTGTTTTATAACTGAATTTTGGGACTGTATTTATAAATGGGAACATGCCTGCATTGTGATTACTATTAATTAGGTTTCTAGTCAAGCCCAAAAGCCAAGTTGATTTTAACTTTCTATGGTGGGAGGAACAATCAGTTGTGATTATTCCTTTGATTTATGAAATATTAGGGGTTCCTTCTGGGGAAGGAAATGGCAACCCACTCCAGTACTCTTGCCTGGAGAATCCCATGGACAGAGGAGCCTGGTAGGCTACAGTCCACGGGGTCGCAAAGAATTGGACATGACTGAGCGACTTCACTCACTCACTCAGGGGTTCCACCACAGTTGAAAATGTTTGAGAAGCATCAGTGGAAAAAATAGGCTTCTAAATAAGGACAAAACAGGTGCCCGGTAGTATAGGAAGAACTCTCCTAGATGTGTGGCTTGGCTGATATCCATTCTGTCTTATAGACTTTAACCCATAAGTTATGTTTTTTGTGTTGTTAGGGAATATGTGCTTTTCTCCCTTATTATACACACACACACACACACACACACACACACACAAAGACATATGCACTAGATAATGATGTTAACAAACATTTACTGAGTCCTGAAAACATACTACACGCTGTGTTGAGCTCTCTGCATAATGTAATAGTTACTAGTTACCTCCTCCATGTGAACCAAGCATTTTACATGTGTTCTATTGAATCCCCACAAAAATGAAAGCAAACCCTCAGGTAACGCTGCTTGCAGGGCACTGTTCTCAGCCGTTTCCCTTTCCTCTCTCCCCTTAGATGCTCAGCACCGCTGTGAAGTGGGTACCGGCATCGTCTTCATCTTCAGATGAGGCAGCTGAGGTACACAGCCAGGATGAGATTTGCCCAAGGCTATATCAGCTACAAACAGTACAGCTGGGATTTAAACACAAGCAGTCTGGTTTAGGTCATGTTCTTAGTCAAGTGGACCTTGCTGCCCTTTCATAGCGACCTCGAGGCAAGAGTCTTTATTACCTCCATCTTCCAGATGAGGACCCACATGAAATCCTCTGCACAGGTTGCTCAAGTAGTAGGCAGAGGCCGGATCCAAGATGAGGCATAATGTGAAAGCCTGGGTTCTCACAACACTGCACGCCCACTCTCACAACTCCCACTATAATATCTTATCTCTTTAAATGAGTACTTAGTTCCTCAAAGTCTGCTGGTGTGCCTTCAAATTATTTTGCATAATCCCCCAACCACAGAAATACCCAAGGCTCTGCCTATAACAGATATTCAGTATGGGAAAGAAACTCATATAAAGAGTGATTTTGCATGGAAGGCAAAGATGAGAGGTAAAAAAAAAAAAACCCATCAACACCACAGCTTCCCTTTGTTTCTGAGAAAAGGCCTACGAAAACTGACTTTGATTTTCTGGATCTTCCTTTGCTTTGCACCACTAGAGGTAAATCAATGCTAAAATAACTATAGCCACCCTCCAGAGATGTGCTGATTTAACATGACAAATGCCAAGGAATTTAGACATTAAATTGATCTTGGAAGCTAAGCTCCACTTCTTTAACTCCAACAGAAAAGGAATCACAAAATTCACAAGGAGTAGAAATCTTCCTATCTGGATTATAGGTGGGGCTTGTCATTTACTAAAGGCAGATACTTATCTCCAGTGCAATCTTGTTTACCAACCAAGCAGCTAAGGCCATTGTTCCTGTAATCAATGGAATGCTGCCTCTTTATAATGTCATTGGCGGGATTACTGCTGGCAGCACAGGATAGATTGGCCACCAAAATGTGTCTAAAAGGTTTGGAGGCTCTTTTAATATCTTTCTCTTGGTTGAGAAGTAAAACCTGGAATGTAAACCCTATTTCCCCTCGAGAAAATGGGCAGCTCTTCCAGCACATGTTTTAAATGATTTATATCATCTGACAATGGAAAGGTAAATTCTCTCACAGGATTTATGGCACGATTCTCGGCCATCTGAGTTTTGTTGATTTCACCTTGTCTCATTGCTCAGAGAATTACAATTAGATAAAAACACCTCATGTCAAGACATCCAATAGCCCCAGCACAGGGCATGGTGACTGTTACAAGCATGTTTCTCTGTGAAAATCACCAAAGATTATACATAGCTACCATGCCATCCAGCTACACACATTTTGACACTTTCAGACATATTTAAGGAAGAGATGATAAACTCTTTAACAAGGTAACAGGAATAAATACAATATGCTGAAAGAATCATCCAAACAAAAATTTTTTTTTTTTTTTGAGATTAAAACTCATGTAGGAGTTGTGAAGGAATTTTGACAGGTCCTCTTAAGATTATTTTAAACACATCAGTAAATTTATTTGAGGTTAAATAACAGCAAAAATCCATTTACAAAAACAAAAATAGTCTTTTGAGACTGTCACTCAAGATAAAGTTTGACTTAATCTATGCAAATAGAGATAGCACTTTCTAGAAAGAGTTATAAAGTCAGTCACACACAAACCTCAGTGGTGGCTCAAAAACATCCTTTGTTGCCGGACGTGAGAAAAACACACTCGCTTCTAAAAAAAGCCATAGGAAGGAAGTGGAAGAACCTCGGGGGCGAGTGGGAGTGTGAAAGGAATGCTGGAGCTCTTCCTTTTTTTTTTTTTTTTTAAACATGTAAGCTTGCTGTGGTCCTTAATAGTAGGGCAGTAGCTCAAGGGAGCAAAGTAAAATCTTTGTGATTTTTTTTTTTTTTTCCTATTCTGTAGGTGTACTATCAGCCAAATAGATTTGAAAATCCTGATCAAAGTAAGTTGATACTCTGGCATTAAATTGCCCCAGGGTTAAGATGTTTTTCTAAAAAATCAAAGGAAGTCAAACACCTGCATTTGATTCTCATTTCACACATCTCAAAACAACTTAGATTGCCAAAAAAGTATTAAAAGTCATCCAGGAGGGAACACAGGTAAGCAAAGCCTTGTGCTGACAATTTGCTATGTCACACAACCAGCTGTATCTGTTAGGGGAGAAACTGAAGGCTCTTTTGAAAACACAAATGTGGTCATGCCCCTCCTTGCTTAAAATCCTTTGATACCTTCTCATTGTGCTAAGGATCAACACAAAATGATCAATACGACTTACAGAGCTCTTCAGGACCTGACTGCAGCATAGCTGTCAAGCATGTCACCCGAGCTCATATGGGTTGAACGCGTCTTATGTTCTCAGCACAAAAATTCTTTCAGTTAACCCCACAACAATTGAGGTGGAGAGTCTCATTGCTCCCATTTTTCCGAAGAGGGATTAGAGAAGTTGAGTTACTTGCCGAAGATCATGAAGCTGGAGAATGCTGACATCAGACACTGTTTACTGAGGAAACCAATATCCATTCCCGATCCCTTCTCACTGGGCTGCCTCCAGGGTCACAGCTGGTAAATCTACATTCTCACTTTTCCAGCTTTCCTTACTATTTGGGTTGTGTTCTGGCCAATGACACACAGGCAGAAGTTCACAAGAGGGTTTCAGAGAAGCTTCTAACTTTTCTGATAAAGAACTTGGCATTGTACACCTTTCCCTGCCCTCTCCCTTCCAATGGCACCGTCATGCCTAGGACCACTTGAGACTCAGACAAGACGAAGTGATACCTAAAAAAGCCTGTGATGAACTCCTGAGTCTTGCACCAATCCTGAACTGTTTATTTTCAGTCTTTTTGTTTTGTGGGGACAATACATTTAGATTATAATTTATATCCTCCCCGTTTTCCTGGCTCAAATGGTAAAGAATCTGCCTGCAATGCAGGAGACCGGGGTTTGATCCCTGGGTTGGGAAGACCCCCTGGAGGAGGGCATGGCAACCCACTCTAGCCTCCTTGCCTGGAGAATCTCCATGGACAGAGGAGCCTGGCGGGCTACAGTTCATGGGGTTGCAAAGAATCGGACACGACTGAGCAACTGACACACACACAGTGTACTTGCCTGGAGAATCCCATGGACAGAGGAGCCTGGCAGGCTATAGTCCATAGGGTCCCAAAGAGTCAGACATGACTGAAGCGACTTGGCATGCACGCACACACAGCCTCGCCAACCTCTAAGTTCCTCAAAACTACCATGTTCTTCCTGCCCTCAAACCTGTACTCTTTCCTCTGCCTGGAGGAATTTCCTACTTATCCTTCAGATCTCAGTTTAAATATCATCTCCTCAGGGAAGCCTTTCTTGATCTTCTTACATCTTCTAGACAAACTCTGTTTCACTTCAATTTATTCACAAAAACCTATACTTGCCCTCTACAGCCATAATCACAATTACAAACAAATGAGTATTTAATGCTCATCTTCCCATGCTACTTGGTAAGCTCAGGAGGTGAAAAATTGTGTTCTGATTGGACAGAGTAGGCCGTCAATATGTATTTATTCAATTAATCAATAAATATCAGCTAGATATTTATTCTTGAGCTAGACATAAGAGGTCATTCATCTTCCACAGCTGAAACCACACAACATGCCAGGCTGGAATATGTCTTGTTAGACTCTATGAGCTGCCATAAATCTCTCAACAGAAAGGAAGGAGGAAAACTGAGCTGCTGAGGCTGAGTGTGAAGACAGAGGCAATCCCAGTAAGAAAGAAAAGAATGCTTCCGGTCCCAAGACAGTGGTAGTCCCAGAAATAGAGAAATACACCCAGAAGAAAACAGTAAGAGCAGGATGGGAGCTGTGAATGAAAGCAGGGAGGGCCTTGTAAAGACAATTTTCAGGAGGCCAAATATAGGCACAACAGAGTATTTTCTGCAATCTCAAATTTTGCATTAGGCATTTTGGAGATTTTCCTGGGAAAACATATCCAACTTTACAGTGGAGTTGTAGGAAAATGTTTCAGTTTATATAAACTTGTCTTATTACCAGATTTCTGTAGCCCATCTATTCCGTAAGCAAGAGGTAACTGGTTTGCATCATCGTTTTAAAATCACAGCTCTTTGTGTCATCGTAACACTCTCTCATCACCCTGAACTTGATCTTTTTATACTCCTTTCTCCTCCATTAGGGGCTTCCCCGGTGGCTCAGTGGTAAAGAATCCGCCTGCCAAGTAGAAGAACAGCCTTGATACTCTACTTGGGTGGGGAAGATTCCCTGGTGAAGGAAATGGCAACCCACTCCAGTATTCTTGCCTGGGAAATCGCATGGATAGAGGAGCCTGGCGGGCTACACTCCATGGCATTGCAAAAATGTCGGACACACCTTAGCGTCTAAAATAACAACAACTCTTCCATTAGACTATAAACTTGAAGGTAGGAATCTTGTGACTTGTTTAATTTTGGATTTTCATCACAGAGCAAGTGCCAGCACAGAACATGAATTCACTCTATTGTATTATAACGAATCAACAAAATGCATAGGGATGTCAGGCATTTGGTAAATATACATCAAATCGAATCTTTGATACATGACTTGGAATTGTGTCCCTTTCAAGGTATTTTGTTCGGTGAACATAGTTAAAAGAGCCTACAATCCACCAATGTCTTCGTTATATATAGAAAAACTAGAAAGGAGTCTGAGTTTTCGAGACAATATGAATTGAAATGGCAATCTTTGTAGCATGTGCATACCTCAAGTACAAAAACAACTCAAAACTTGCAATTAAAAAAAAAAAAAAACCTACAAAATTTCTCTTCTTACCAATTGTGACCATCGTCTATTCTCTCTTGATTCTGTGTCCTGAGGGTGATGGGAAAAGAAAAATGTAAGAAAGAGAAGATCGAGATGAAGAACAAAGACCATGAAAGGGAGGGTGAGAATTGGAGAAACAACAGAAAATATAAATAATGGGTAGTCAATTCTGCCTTATATTCTCTGGTCTGATAAAAATGCATGCAGATTCTAATTTTATGGCCTACTCAAACTTCAGAAGTTATTTAAAAAGAAATTAATTTAAAGCTAAATGCCTTTGATTTTTACAACCAACATGCTTGCGACTTTTGCATCTTTTAGTCCTGTTCATTAAAACCATCAACCAAGTTCTAGAGGTACAGAATACCCTTAGTTGATGATGAATACAATCTATTTCCTCATTTACAGAAAGTGAAACTTTTTTTAGTGTACATCATAATCTACCTGTGTCATAAATATGCTGTTTCATTTGCATAATGTCCTAATTAAATACATGTTGATATGAATTCAGTTACCTGAGTGGCTTGTAGAAATGTGAATGGAATCAAGTCCTGATATGGGATATGACAATGACAAAAAAAATACTGGTAGTGAGAAAAAAAAGGTTTTTTTTTTAAATAGCTGAATTATTATTTTCTAGTTTAAAAAAGAGTGAAACTGAAAGAGGCAGCTTGAAGAAGTTTACACGTGTTTGAAACCCACATCCTGTTGTTATCCACTGTGCTGGCACAGAGGAGCTGGGAGGTGAACGTTCTCAATAGGGTCCCGTTAGCTCTTATTTGCAGAAGGCTCCCCCCAAAAAGTCACATCCACGCTCACGCCCCCTCCACATGGCTGGGCAATGGTCCAGGCATTACCACCGAGGAGCCTCATTTACTGAGTAAACATCTAAGCCCAAGAATACAGTGGTCTAACTCAGTGAGCTTAGACCTTAAGTTTAAAAGATTCTCCATGCTTCATTCCAGCCACTATCAGCAAATTCCAAATCACCCATGAGCTCAGGCCCATCGGCCTAAGGCTTAAAAGACCTTATAATTATAACCAGAGAGGGCTAATGGCAGTCAGCCGCTGAGAATAAGAGCAACATTAGTGTACCCAGACTTTTGTTCCTTTTTATTTATTTATTTGGTTGAAATGCATGTGTGGTTGCTTCAGGCAGATGTTGGTATCCTAGCCTTTTGTACAGGAAGCTGTAGAAGGAGGACGGGATGACTGGTAGGAAGCAGGAGGAAGGCTTGCTGGGTGGGAGCAGAGAATATTTTATAGGCCAAATTACATTTTTTATTGTTTTTGGCCCAACAATTTAAAAACAAAAACACTATTTGTAACTCTGTTCAGCACCGCTTCAAAAGGGTGAAAACAATCCTAACAACCTGAGAATCCAAAGAATTGCAGATTGTTGTTTTAAACTTTAAAATGGCTGTATCTTGAATTTCCTCCTTTATGTTATTCTATTTAACAAGCACTGACGCTCCTAGGCTACCGCATGTCTTTTTAATTTTCTAAGAGGGGACTAGCCCTCTTCAAGATGTTCCACCAACTCAGTCCTATTTTCCTCAGATGTTTCTTCGTTTGCTTCTTTTGAAAAGCATGTGTTGATAGACTACAGGGACTTGATTAAGATTTATTTTTTAGACAGTGTTTTCCCCTTGCAACTGTGAGCCGGCCTCACTCGGATGGGAAACCAGGGCAAATGATTCTAATGCACTTTCCTCCAAGCTTCCATCTCAATAACCCTTTAAAATGAAAACTGTAGAGAGTGAAATGAAAAATTTGTTTGCATCTGGAAGCGTTTACACATGGAGGTGTCCTTTAGCTTCAGTTGTTTGTCTAGAATTTCCATTTCTGAACCGACTTTCTCCAGTGGGGGTGCCGAAGACAACTGTTGGCAAACTCCTTTTTTTTTTTGCAAAAATCCAGAGGCTCCTTCAAACTTAATCAGGCTGGAAAGGCTAACCATGACTCATAAGATTCCCCCGACACACACACAAAGTCAGAAGTCAGAACGAGAGCCAATCTGTGATTGCCCAGAGCGGCCACCGGCTTAACTGACAAGTCAGCGTATTGTCATCAAGCCAGTTTCCTGCTTGGAAGACCTTGACTCCTCTTAGCAAAGGTGTCAGCACCTCTTTTACCGAACAATCTCAGCATGAATGACAGGGCCTGAGTCCAGCAGAAGATGTCTTTAATCTTTTTATGGTTCAGTATAAAGGTTACCTGAAAAAAAGCCTTAGGATACGCTTTCAAGGTACTGACTTCTGATTTTTTTTTTTTAAAACATCAGTGTGTCATGTTTGGATTTGATCATTCTTTTAAAGAAGCAGGGAAGAAGAGCTGCTGGACATCCACAGAGAGAGTGTATTCAGCAAAACTTCCTATATGTTGATGTTTGGTAGAAACCAATGCAATACTGTAAAGCAATTATCCTTCAATTAAAAATAAATAATAATTAAAAAAAAAACAAACTTCCTATAGCCCTAGGGACACCCGTACACATTCCTAAAGGCTTGTCAATCAAAGGACTCTTCTGAAATGCAGGTTCTGACTTGGCTTGGGTATGTGGTCACTCTGTGTGGTGTGTTTGTGTTGGGGGCCACGTAGAACAGTCTAGAAGGATGGAGGTAGGAAGAAGAAGGAACAAGAAGAGAGGACATCTCAAACTGGAGGTGCCCCATGAGACCCAGATGATGCTCGAAAAACAAAAGTTTCTTCACGAACGAAGAGAGTGGCAGACACTCTGCCACCCCACACCCCATTTCCAACGCTCTTCTCCGTTGCCCAGCTCTTCGTCCTACTTTGAGTGACAATATGGCACCTGGAGTTTGAGACTATGAGAGAAAGGAGAGGAGCATCACAGAGATACTGATACTGAGCCTTGATATTATTGAGCTACTCAACCAAATACCAACAATGACCTATCTCCAGAAATACGGTAAATGTGAGAAGAAACATCCCTGTTTGTTTTAAGCACCACCAATCAGTGTTCAGTTATTTGCAGCCTCCCATTTGAGCACGCTCCGGGAGATGGTGAAGGACAGGGAAGCCTGGCATGCCGCCAGTCCATGGGGTCACGACTGACCAACGGAACAACAACAAACCCTCCCCCCTCGAAAAAAAATGGATTTGGTAGGGGCAGCAGACCAAAGAAGTTTTGGGGGGACTTCCCTGGTGGTCTAGTAGTTAAGACTTCACCTTCCACATGAAGAAAAAAAAGTCTTAAAAAAAATTTATTCTCAGAAAACTTTGTGGGGAAAGGACAGCTTTGAAAAATTCAAGTGAAGCCTAATATTCTTTAGAAGGTAAAACCAATTTATCATATCCTGCATGTGCGAGCTTATTCCCTCAGTCATATCCGACTCTTTGCGACCCCATGGGTTGTAGCCCGCCAGGCTCCTCTGTCCATAGGATTCTCCAGGCAAGGATACTGGAATAGATTTCCATTTCCTTCTCCAGGGGATCTTCCCAACCCAGAGATCAAACCTGGGTCTCCTGCACTGCAAGCGGACACTTTCCTGGAGCCTCATAATTTGTTTCAAACTTTTATGTCTGCAACAACTTAGCATAATTACACCATTCCCTAGTTCATGACATTTATTTAGAGGAAGGACAAGACATATCATATAATTGTTACTATGCAATTGCTTTTCTTGACTGCATATATTTTTACCCAAGGTTCTAAACTTATTTTTCTGTATAAGGCAAAGATATCAGCTAATGGGATGCTTGGCTTATCCTCCGTCCTTTTTATAATACTGGACCACTATCAGAGAATTTTAAGAGAAATGTAACATAAGGAATGGAAAGGGCAAAACAGTCTTATGTGGTCACTAGCAACGTACATGATACTGCAAGCTACTTCAACTCTGTGAACCTCATATGGCTCATTTATAAAATCAAGAGTTGAATTAGGTCATTCTTTCAGTTTTATGTTCTAAAAAGTTTGATTATAAGCAACCAAGTTGTATAATCACAGACAACTGTATAATCCTTTTTTTGACTAACAAGCAAGATGTCATATTTCCAATCCACCACCATGAACAAAAATTTAAATTTTAAAACTTATATTCGATAGAGTCAGAGTTCATAAAAATGAATGACATTCTCTGGCTCAAAGAGCCACTTCCCTCCTGATTGATGATTCTCTGATAGTGTTTTCAAAAGGTGGTCTATAGTCCTTGCATCTGGCTGGGTCCCACTCAAGAGGTAGTACTGGCCAGAATTTCTGGGATGTCACTCAGAAATCTGCCCTGTTCACCAGCATCCTGCGACATGCTGACCTACACCAAAGTCTGAGCACCACTAATTGGACCTAAGTGTCACTAAAAGTGAAATTGAGATGTAAGTAGACTAAAATTATACAGAGGGTGTGATCGTCAAGGGCTCTGCCTGCCAATGCAGGAGACGTGGATTCGATCCCTGGGTCAGGAAGATTACTCTGGAGAAGGAAATGGCAATCCACTCCAGTACTGCCTGGAGAATCCCATGGACAGAGGAGCCTGGCAGGCTACAGCCCATGGGGCTGCAAAGAGTCAGACACGACTCTACATATGATGATAAAACAAAAAGCTGTCACACATTCAGCTCTTTATTTTTCTAAATGTGCTGACTTAAAGTAATTTATAATGTTCTCATAGATAAGATTAAACTTGACCCTCAATGCATTCTCGATTGCATACTTAGAATTCATAGAAATCCAAGTAAAAAAACTTCCCCCAGTATTCTGATTCCTGCTCATTTTGTTTCCTCTTGTTTTTCTCTTCCTGTTATCATTTGTTTTCATTTAAAAAATTCAATCCATGTTTTAAAAACCCTTGTTTTAATGCTCTGTTTCATCTGCCACCCCAGAAATGGCAAGTTTTTGGTTGCAAGTGCCATATTCTTATGGTTTACTATAATCTCATCTGCCTGCACTTTCTGGCTTGTTTTCAATCCTGTTATCCATTAATAAACCAAAGACTTTGCATTTACTTTGCATCTAGTGTTTATAGATCTTTACATGGCTAAGTATGACAGTAATCACTATACTGCTCCTCCAGGAGTTCAACGTTTGAAAATTCCTATTCTAGTTTGTGTATTTTATTGGATTGAGTATACTATGGTATTATTATGTCTACATAAACAATTTACTTCTCCAGAGTACTTTATTCACCCTAAGATTAGTTGTACTATCACAACTTTAACCAATTGTGGTTTATTCAGTTTTATCACAAATCAGTAAAAATAAAATGTTCTGTAAAATCCCATGTCTAATTCAGGTATGTTTTGAATCTACTTCCTATGGCTGCTAAAAGTTGGAGCTAGAACTGTAAGAGAACAACACTGCTTGCTAACGTTTCAAAGCCAATAAGACCATTTGAAAGGCAAGATAAAACAAACCAAAACAAACACATTGAGTAAAAAAAAGGCTGAAGCCCTTATAATTCCAACAATTTAAGAGCGATATTAGTCATTGTTATTTCATCACAGTAATATGTTCGGCATTTCTAAAGTGTTTCTCAATCAAAAAATCAAACTATTAATGACTCATCCAGAATGCCATAAAAGGAAGTCGGATGTCCACTGTGAAGGATGAAGACCACAGAGGCAGATGAGCCCACTGTGACCTGCATTCCCCCCAAGGGAGAGCAAAGATGGTGCTGAAAGAAGCGGAAAGTGGAGTGGGGTTCTGAGAGTTCACACACCTGTAAGCACAGCAGAAATGCCTTCAGTCTGTACTTTGTCTCTGCAGGTGTGGAGGGAGGCTGAGGTGGCACAAGAACACTTGGAGTAGGCAAAGTTGTTGGTCTCATTAAAGTGAAAGCGAAGTTGTTCAGTCATGTCCAACTCTTTGTGACCCCATGGACTGTAGCCTACCAGGCTCCTCTGTCCATGGGATTTTCCATTCAAGAGTACTGGAGTGGATTGCCATTTCCTTCCCCAGGGGATCTTCCCGACCCAGGGATCGAACCCGGGTCTCCCGCATTGTAGACAGACGCTTCTACTGTCTGAGCCACCAGGGAAGTGGGACCTCAAAAGGCAGATTAATTAGGAGTTTGGGATTAACAGAAGCACAATACTACATATAAAACAGATAACCAACAAGGACCTACTACATAGCTCAGGGAAACATACTCAGTATTTTGTAATAACCTCTAAGAGAAAAGAATCTGAGATACACACACACACACATATATAATTGAATCATTTTGTTGGACACCTAAAACTTACACAACATTGCAGATCAACTATACGTCAATAAAAAAATAAACACAAATACAAAAGTAAAAATGAAAGGGCACCCAATTTGGAATCAAGAGACCTGACTGTGTGTATCCTTATTTCTTAGTTGTATAACCTTGAGCCTGTTGAAATCTCCCGGATAGAGACTATGTTTGCCCTCATAAAAGATCTGTAACAGTGTGCTAACATACTTCCTTCTTGGGGCCTTTGTGAGGGAAAATTGAGATAATGTATGAAAGAAAATCCCTGTGAAGTAAATGTTGGTTCTGACTGTAATTCACATAAGAGCCGGATCACTTCCCTGAATCCTGTAACCTGAGTTGTGGCCACGTGTACCCGAGTGTCTCCTGCCTGGGCTGTCTTTCCTACATTTGCCCACATTTGCCTCAGCAACTCTGCATCCCCATGGAAACTGACCGGGTTTGTAAAGCCTCCTCGTACACCAAGGTGTTGCCAGCTGTTGCTGAATTGGTTACAAAGCACAGACCCCACCAGTTCATGTCTTGTATGACCCAGACCCCCTACTCAGTTTCGTATCTGGAAACTCTGACTCTTGTGTGCTGCAGGAGAAAAAATGATCTCCAAACCAATACCTACCTCTGGCAGGAATGTGCACTGGAACAGACTGAGGCAAAAATAAGTCATTTGAACACAATATGCAACAGTGTGTACAAATATGCTTTATGGCTGAACTTGAGCTTTTTCTGATTGTTAACATGTCCTGTTCTTTTGTGCCACCCACACAAAAATGTGTTCTATTAGGAGTCAGGTTCTATTCCTGACCCTCTTAGTCAGACTGGGCAAGCTGTTTTAATTTCCCTCAGCTTTATTTTATCCATTTTGGAATCTCTCCTCATGGACTCTACCTTATTGAAGTTTCAAGTTATATCTTTCAAGCTAATAAAGGAGGGTCTGCAAATGAAGCATTAGAAATCGTACCCGATGTTGTAATAAAGAGATGTGAGACTGGATCACTTCTCAAGATGCTTCTGAAACGAAAAGGCTGAAAGGAGTGCAAGTCCCTGACATATTTGCTACACTAAATACACGTTTCTTCAGCCGTACACATAAATCCTTTCATCAGAAGAGGAGTTCTGAACAGCAAGACCCTCTGACTTTAGCAAAAAGTTAGCAGATGGCAGAGACTTAGCCATACCAGGGCTATAACATTAACATAAGGAATTCAAATTGCTATGGAAACAAAACATACTATTTACTCCTTAGGACACAAAACAAGAGCTTTCCCGGTGGCTCAGTGGTAAAGAATCCTCCTGCCAGTGCAGGAGACACAGGAGATGTGGGTTCGATCCCAGGCTCAGGAAGATCCCCTGGAGAAGGGCATGACAACCCACTGCAGTATTCGTGCCTGGAGAATCCCAAGGACAGAGGAGCCTGGTGGGCTGCAGTCCATGGAGTCACAAAGAGTTGGACACGACTGAAGCGACTGGGCATAGCACAGGGCACGAAACAGTGTCAGCTGACTTTTCGTTGGATCTTGGTAGAAACTGCCACAGAGGTGGACAGACTCTAGAAGTTGGCAGACCAATACGCTCAGTGCAAAGCATCTTAGTCCATGCAAACGGACAGAAAAGTAAGTGCCCTTTCCTGACCCCAGTGCTTGGAAGAGGAGGCAAGAGTTGGCAGGGGCAGAAAATGCGAC
Source organism: Bos indicus (assembly GCF_029378745.1). Taxonomy (NCBI): domain Eukaryota; kingdom Metazoa; phylum Chordata; class Mammalia; order Artiodactyla; family Bovidae; genus Bos; species Bos indicus. The sequence goes on along the minus strand of NC_091774.1, from coordinate 14,352,404 downwards.
AGGAAAATGACAGTGATACCTTGCTCATGAATTACTGCTGCAAGCAGTGTAATCCTTTGAGGGAACAACTGAAATACGGCTTCTGAGGTAGCTGCAGTGCACTGAAGCCTGCAGCGTGGAAACTGAGCTCAGAAGAAAAAGGAACAGGCAACTCATCAGTGACGACTGTGGCCCTCCTACGTCAGTCCTGGGCTGGACTTTTAAGAGGATGACAGCCTTTCAAAACCCAGATTCTGGTGCCATTCTGAGTGTCACTGATAAGGTGAAATTGACCACATCTCTTGAGAAAAATGAATTCTCTCTCAAAGCAGTCAACCAGTTTCAAATGCAGGCTTCACTTCCAGGAGAGAAGCTGGAAACTGATTGATATGTTATTTCCTAGGTGCTGAGTGGCAGGATGCGCTTCTAGGTTTCCTGTTCTGCGACACCCTTGCCCCCTTCTGGGGCTGGATGTGTTCCAAGGACACACCTCAATAATCATCATACTCGGGGAGGTATGTCATAGTGGGGCCCCTCTGTGACGGAATATTCAAGGCATATAAATTTAGAAATACTGGAGACTAACTAAACCATAACCTTATGGAAAAGTAACTCTTCCATTTAGCACATCACATATTTTTTCACATAGTAGGTCCACAGGTAATTTTTAAGAGAATGAAAGAATGGCCACACAGCCTTCCGAGGAAGGGTATAGCATTCCTAGTGCCTAAATTGTATATTTAGGGATATATACACACTTTTATATAGTATAGTATACTTTCCTATAGTATATATACACACTATAGGAATTTATATATTCTTATATATATATATAGGAATTTATATGAGGAATATAAATTGTATATTAGGAATATGTGCACAATGTAGGAAAAAAAGGAAAAAGATTTCCTTGCAAGTATAGAAAATTTATCAGCTCATTGGACTTCGATAGAAAATACACAGTCTTTAAAGAAAAGGGTGAAAAACAATAACGGAGTCAGTGCTGAGCCGATGGCTGAAGTACAGAAAAACATTCTAATAGAGAATGAGCTGGTTTCAATAAGCCCTAAGACAATAGAAAAATTATGTCTTCATTGAATGAAATTCCTACCCCACATATTAAGACAGTGGCACACACAGAGACCAAAGAGAGGAAATATATGATTATAAGTGCTGGACTCAGCCAACACAAATGCAGCATGCGTATCTATTTCAACAACACTGTGGAACTGCTCAGTTTCTAGCCAGGCGACAAAAGAAAAGGAGGCATCAGGGGAAAACAACAACAACAAAAATCCTTCCCTACAGTTTCCCCAAGGCAGCCAGAAAGTGAAACTTAATTAAACAACTGAAATGTAATTACCTACCGCTTACCACACGTGGTGCTGCTGTGTGCTTCCCATTCTCCGTGCCTTATTAACTGCCCTGTGCTGCCTGGAGGTGGAAGAGAAGCTTTGGATCGGGGTAGCCTTGGCAGGCGGGGGAATAAGGAAAGCACTGCTGACTCTGCTTCCCCTTCAGGGGTTTGATTCCTCCAGGAGCTGGTTTCAGCTGGCCGCACTCCAGGCTGAGACTGTGAGTTGCGTCTGTTTACAAAAAGAGCTGGAGTATATGGTGTATAGACTTACTCCCCCACCAATGGATCAGCAAAACCAAAAAGGGGGCTTCTTACACTTCCTAGGCCCTGACTGTGCCTGCTCATTCAGCCCGTTTGTTATTTTTACACTCTGTTTCGAACGACTCAGCGATTCCTCCTATAGGAAGAGGCATCAACATATGGCCCCTGTGAAGCCGTATGACATTTGATTTCATCTTGACTCTGCAAACATGGAGTTGGCTTTCTCTTCCTGACAGGCACATACCTCTATAACCAGGAGGATGTCACCTCTGCTCTCTAGGATTTTAGTTTATTATGAAGGTTCTGCTATGATGGTATTTGGCTAGCTTTATTTAATCGTCTGAAACTTCCTCTTCAACCAGAACATAATCAAGCATACATCTTAAAAAGGGTTTCCCTGGTGGCTGAGCTGGAAAGAATCTGCCTGCAATACGGGAGATCTGGGTCCAATCCCTAGATTGGGAAGATCCCCTGGAAGAGAAAATGACAACCCCCTCCAGTATTCTTGCCTGAAGAATCTCATGGACAGAGAAGTCTGGCGGGCTAGAGTCCACAGGGTCGCAAAGAGTCGGACATGACTGAGCGATTGAACATACACACACATGCATCTTAAAGGTAAATATATTTTCTTCCTTGTTTGCCCAGAAACAAACATTTGAAAAGTCAAAAATATGACTTTGGAGGAAAATAAATGAAGCAAACGCTGGACTGCTTGAATGAAGGCATACATGGATTAAGTTAAATCTCTGAAAACTCAGAAACATCCTCAAAAAGTTATAAATCAATGTAATGTCAGCATTATAAGTTCACTTCATTCATGTACCATGTTAAGGACTTGGCCATTTTTAACTGCAGCTGCTGCTAGTTAGAGGAATTCAAAGAAGCACCACTGTTCTCGAAAATGTGAAGTCACCTGTTACTGAAGATGATTAAGAATAATGGCAGGATGAATTCACAGTGGGAATTTTATATCAGGTAGATTAAAATGGGTTTCCCTTCAGGACTTGTCGGAAGTCAGCATCTATGATTCTGTGGCTATGGTGAGATTTCTGGGACAGCTGGTCACAGGAATCATGATTGCACCACGCATTTGCTTCAGCTCTCTGGTCGGCCTAAATGACTGTTGGGTGACATACTCCTGAGAAAGTATTTAGATGGGTGATTCTAAAGGGACCAAGGTTAAACAGCTCCTTTTTCCTTCTACTCACTTTGGCATATCCTGGTAAATATATGCAGCCCATCAAAAAAGGGCCTTTTGCTCTATGTTTCTCTGAAATGGGTTCATTTGGCTCCCAATCTGTCCTCCCCTTCATTCGCCCCTCCTTCACATCTCCCTTGGGTGTCTCTCCCTATCTCTTTGACATCTAAATGTTGGGAGACCCAGAGCTCAGCCCACAGGCCTCTTATCGAGCCTCTTATCGAGCTTTAAATAATGTCTATGATTCTAGTCATTGATAACTGTCAAATTTATATCTCTAACCCAGGTATCTTTTCTGAAATCCAGACTCATATGTCCAAATGATATCTCCTCTTAGATATCTAAGCTTTAACATGTCTAAAATAAGCTCCTAATGGTTTTCCCCAAAGCTTGATCTGTGAAGAAGACAGTCTCCTCCTTCTTAGCCTGGAGCAACCCCATCCTTCTACTTGCTCCAGGAGAACACTTAAGTGTCGTTGTTGGTTCCTCCTCCTCCCCTAACAGCCAAGCCATTAAGAGCGCAGTCATCATGAAGAGATATCCAGAAGCCAGCAAATCGTAACACTTCTGCCAATATTGGTCTGTTCTGAGACACCATCATCTCTTATTTGGATTAATACAACAGGCTCCTATACAATCTTTAAATTTATTGGCCTTTCTCCCTCCAGTCTTTTTATTTTTTTTTAAACACAACAGCCAAATCGATCCATTTAAAACCCAAGTCAGATTATGCCACTTCTTTGCTTAAATCTCTCCAAGGAGTTCCCACCTCATTTAGAACAAAAGCTAAAGTTCTCAACGATGGTCTACAAGGTCCTTCACAATCCGCCTCCCACGTCCTCTTCCAGAATCCAACACCTCTTTGACATCAATCCCCTCTCTCCCTCCCTGGCTTACTGCTCCAGCCACGCTGGCCACTTTGCTGTTCCTAGAACATGCCAGGGATGCCCCTGTCTCAGACCCTTTGCTCTTTTAGATCAGGCTGCTGACGATCTTCTATCTGCTATGTGCACAGCACTCTCCTGTACCTCACTCAGGTCCCTGCTCAAAGGCCACCCTCATAGTGAAGCTTGCACGATCATTCTATTTAAAGCTGGCCCCTTTCTTTGCCTCATATTATTCCACAGCATTGCCACCATCTAACATTTATTTATTTTGCTTTTATTTTGGTTTCCCCACTAGAATGTAAGCTTCATGAGAGCTGAACTTCTGTTTACTGTATGCCTACTACGGTATCTGGCACATGGCAGGAACTCTGTAAATATTTGTTGCGTTAATTGATAATGTGTTTAAAAAAAAAAAAAAACCTTGGTCCACATACCCACATACTACTTTACTCTTCCATGTTAAAAGGTTTCCATGATCTCACAAAAGATACCCACCTTACCTGGATGATAATTTTCATACATCTTTTAAAATGTAAATGGTCAACTGCCAGAAACTTAGTGCTTCCAAAGTAGTTTGGTGGGTAAAGAATCCGCCTGTGACGCAGGAGACACAGGTTTGATCCCTGGGTCAGGAAGATCTCCTGGAGCAGGAGATGGCAACCCACTCCAGTATTCTTGCCTGGAGAATCCCATGGACAGAGGATCCTGGTGGGCTTCAGTCCATGGGATAGCAAAGAGTTGGACACAACTGAAGCAACTCAGCACGCATGTATGCCAGAAACTTAAAAGTTTTAAAAAAACAGACCAAATTATGAGCTAAAGGCAAAACAAAACCCAAAAAACAACATGTATTTAAATACCTTCCAAGCAAAATCTCAGAAGCAGCCCACCACATATCGTGCGCTTGGCTATGTTGCTTTGCAAAGAGTGGAAACATAAGGAAGCTCTGGAAGTCAGCAAACACCAGTATTTGGCCTTAAACTGATTTAACACACACAAAAATGGCACTGTGCCTTTGGAGACCTGGAATGTAGCATTACAGGTTTTCTCCAAAACAGCTTCATTTACTTAACATTACTCTGACCCTTTAACTTCTAACTTGCTGCACAATTAAGCCATTTAAACCTTCAACTTAGCTCTCTTTGTGCTACAATCTGGGTCTAAAGTGAAGCAAAAACAACCCTACACCTTACCGTTTTGCTAAAGTTTGTTCTGTCCCATGAAGATGTTTGCATATGCAAATTTTAGCACCACATCTGATTAGCACGCAATTGTATGGCTGAGACTTTTTTTTTACTCTTTCATCCAGTAAATGTTTATTCAGCCCCTACTATGTATATCAGGCACACAGAGTCAGGTTTTCCTAGCCTGTTTCAACGCAAAAAGTTTTTATATAGTGCTGATCCAGTAAAGTTTGTTACCATAGAAACAAGGAGGAAAGTCACAATCAGAACTGGCATCAAGTTGCATTGAAAGTATGGTACTGTTTTCGATAGCAATGAAAAACAATCTGAATTCTGCACTGTTTATAAATTAAGGCAATAATCTTGTCTCTCTTGCATGGTCTGTCTTACTTTCCCATAAAATTGCAAAGGTTTTGGAAGAATCATTTATTTACCTCTTGAGAAGTTAAAAAAAAAGTTCAACTTAGATTAAAAGGGACAGAATTTACTAGGTTTCATCAATATTTGGCTTGGGAAAAATTACGCTAGCCCAAAATAGTAATTTCATGCAAATGAAAGTAATTTACTTTCACATGTTTATACAAATGGTTGTTAATTTTGGAAAGCTTTTTGGTAGCTTTCATCTCTATCCCTTTGTTTACTTTATTTACATTTTTCCTTTCTATTACAAGCTATTCTCCACAATGCTAAAAGAAAAAAGAAAAACAAACAAGCAAACACTGAATTTAGGGTTAAGGTATCTAAGTTTGAGTCTGGATTATTTTATGACATAGCTATGTGGGTTAAGACAAACAACTCTGTGACCACGAGACTCAGTTTTCTCATCTGTAAAATGGAGAGATACTTAACCAGAATTATTCTGAGGTTTAAATAAAATAACCTTTAGGATGCCTGGTAAAAAGCAAAGAGATACCATATTTGTGACTTAAGGCAAGATGCTTGCCTCTCCCAGGCCTTCATTTCTCATATAAAAAATGAAGATTAAAAACTACAAAATTTTTAGGACTGTTGTGGGATTCAAATCCTTAGTTTAAATTATTATAACACATAATTCATGCTCATTATAAGGTTCAGTTCAGTTCAGTTGCTCAGTTGTATCAGACTCTTTGCAACCCCATGGCCTGCAGTGCGTCAGGCCTCCCTGTCCATCAGCAACTCCTGGAGTTTACTCAAATTCACGTCCATTCAGTCAGTGATGCCATCCAACCATCTCATCCTCTGTTGTCCCCTTCTCCTCCTGCCTTCAATCTTTCCCAGCATCAGGATCTTTTCCAGTGAGTCAGTTCTTCCCATCAGGTGGCCAAACGATTGGAGTTTCAGCTTCAGCATCAATCCTTCCAATGAATATTCAGGACTAATTTCCTTTAGGATGGACTGGTTGGATCTCCTTGCAGTCCAAGGGACCCTCAAGAGTCTTCTCCAACACCACAGTTCAAAAGCATCAATTCTTCTGCGCTCAGTTTTCTTTACAGTCCAACTCTCACATCCATATGTGAGTACTGGAAAAACCATAGCTTTGACTAGACAGACCTTTGTTGGCAAAGTAACGTCTTTGCTTTTTAATATGCTGTCTAGGTTGGTCATAGCTTTTCTTCCAAGGAACAAGCGTCTTTTAATTTCATGGCTGCAGTCACCATTATAAGATAGTATCATTCAATTGTCCTGTCTCTGGAGTTTTGCAAATTTGCTTGGTAGTTTCATTTATTCTTAGTTCTCTTTCAAAGTATTTCTCATCTTTCTCTTTATGGACATCTTTACTCATACCTCTCTATTTCTACTACAATTTTCCTATTATTATATTTTTATTTCTCTGATCCTAATAAAAATTTTTTTAGTGCATTTATGCAATTTTTTCTTTATCCTTTATGAATCTCATAGTTATATCTATTGTGAGTTTTTTTAAAAATCAGAAATATTAAATTAGGTCACCTATCCATTACATATATTTCTAAATGAAAAGGGTAGCAATGGTGAATTGCACTGGAAAACTAAAACATTATTTGAAACAGAATCCGCATAGAGTGATGTAGTTCATATAGCTATATGCTCATACAACCTATTCTTTTTTTACATTTTTAATTTATTTTAAAAAGATAATCTTTTGTAAATATTCAAACAATACAGAAAGCTCTAAAGAGAAACAAGTATCATCTGCATCCAGCCACCTAGAGGTCATTACGATGACTGTTTTGTTGAACTGCTGTCATTCATCCCATTGCATATATGTAAATACACATTAGACATGTATGTGTGTGCGTACTCAGTCGTGTCCAACTCTTTGAACCCCATGGACTGTAGCCTGCCGGGCTCCTCTGTCCATGGGATTTTCCAGGCAAGAACACTGGAGTGGGTTGCCATGCCCTCCTCCAGGGGATCTTCCTGACTAAGGGATGGAACCTGTGACTCTTATCATACTGCATTGGCAGGTGGGTTCTTTACCACTAGCACCACCTGGGAAGCCCTAGATATGTATTGTTATTGCTGCTGCTAAGTCACTTCAGTCGTGTCCGACTCTGTGCAACCCCGTAGACGGCAGCCCACCAGGCTTCCCCGTCCCTGGGATTCTCCAGGCAAGAACACTGGAGTGGGTTGCCATTTCCTTCTCCAATGCATGAAAGTGAAAAGTGAAAGTGAAGTCGCTCAGTCGTGTCCGACCCTCAGCGACCCCATGGATTGTAGCCTTCCAGGCCCTCCATCCATGGGATTTTCCAGGCAAGAGTACTGGAGTGGGGTGCCATTGCCTTCTCGGCCTAGATATGTGAGATAGATAAATGAGTTCATGTACAAATGATATTTTGGTGCCTCCTTTTTCATTTAATACCTTGCCAAGTTAATTCCATGTTATTGTAATATATATATGTCCTAAATTTTAATGGTTGCATAATATTCCATCATATACAGCTATCAGGGAAGCCCGATCTTTGCAACCCCATGGACTATACAGTCCATGGAATTCTCCAGGCTAGAATACTGGAGTGGGTAGCCTTTCCCTTCTCCAGGGGATCTTCCTGACCCAGGAATTGAACTGGGGTCTCCTGCATTGCAGGCAGATTCTTTACCATTTGAGCCATCGGGGAAGCCCTAATATATATAAATGTCCTGAATTTTAATGGTTGCATAATATTCCATTAAATAAATGTATCTTAATATAGTCAGTTCCTTATGGGTGGACATTAAGGTTACTTCCCCCTTCCAACTATTAAAAACAATACTGCAGGGAATAACATTTATGACAGATCCCTTCAGAATAATGGCTCAGAACATATTTGATGAACTAGTTCTTAAGCACATCCTAACTTACATATTTTCCTTTGTCCACAAACCAAGGAATTTTTTTTTCCTTGTTATAGAATTCAAACCTTGCAACACCTTCAAGTGAAGTTCACTATCAGTGCTGTTGTAAGTACAGCTCTCCGTATGGGACAGTGGAAAGGGTAGAAAAACTGTTGCCTGACCTATGACTTTTCAGTAATTCAAACATTCATGCAATATAAATAGTAGCGCTTAGGCCAAAATGCTTCCTTATGCTACAAATCAATAAAAATATTTCATTTCCGTTTTTACTCATTTCTATGTCTACTTTAACTGAACATTTTTAGTCCATAGAAGACCCTATTCACAACCTCCAGAAACATACATTTCTTCAGAAAGAGGATTTTACAATGACTGGGAAAAGTCTAGCCTGGCGGATGTATTAAGAATTCATAAAGTTCAAGGCAAGAAGGAGAGCAGGGAAATCACAATTTTCAAATCTTCTGTCCATAGCAATTAGCGCAGAATCTCAAGGAAAAAATATGGAATATAAATAACAAGTCTTCTGGCTCATTCTCCATTTCTAGAGAAAGCAACAATGGGGGGTGAATATAGTGTAAGAGACTTGTGTTTCGTTTTCTTCCTTTAGCCTGATTAATTCTACTTTGCGGAAGACTATGCACATTCACTCTGGATCCCTGATAACTCTGCAGTGTCGTGTTGTACGCTGGCCATTCCTCATCCTGAGACGATGGTCTCTTTGCTGGTGGGGGAGGATAGCAAGAACAGTTTCTTTCCCTTCTCAGTGCCCCCCCCCCTTTTTTTAAGCTTAGTCCTAAAATCCAAAACAGGCTTCCCCGAGGGGTCAGTAGTAAAGAATCCATCGGTCAATGCAGGAGCCACAGGAGACACAAGTTCAATCTCTGGGTTGGGAAGATCCTCTGGAGGAGAAAATGGCAACCCACTCCAGTATTCTTCCCTGGAGAATCCCACAGACAGAGGAACCTGGTGGGCTACAGCCCACGTTTAGTGACTAAACAACAACAACAAAAATCCAAAACAGAGGGCCACTTTTAAGGAAAGAGACATGCTTGTCTGTCCTTGAACAGAGCACCTCCAAAGCCAAGAGTGATGTGTTAAAGTCACGCCAACTTGTATTGATGTCCACGGTACCGAACAAACAGGACTATATACTTGGGACAGTTTATTCAATTCTGGTAGCTTCTGAGATTCATGGAGTTACATTAATCCACACTTTAAAATATCTATGCCTTTAAAACAACAATCAGGCAGATGCGGCTTGAGAAACAGCTACCAAAAAAAAAAAAAAAAAAGAGGGGAAAATATGGTTATTTCTCCATTTCCATAATTATTTCTCCCCTTCTCTTCCATATAAACAGCTTCTTAGATGAAAAAAAAAAAAAGAAAGCTTTTAATCCCTGTACTGTGTAGTGCAACAAACTAAATGGTACAAACCTAAATCTGGACAGTACTGTGATAAATGTACGAGTCATTCACTCATCCAACTGATATTTATCTCGTGTTTAGCTCATATGTGGAAGTGAAGTGAAAGTCGCTCAGTCGTGTCCAACTCTTTGTGATCCCACTATACAGTCCACGGAATTCTCTAGGCCAGAATGCTGGAGTGGGTAGCCTATCCTCTCTCCAGCGGATCCTCCCAACTCAGGAATTGAACCGGGGTCTCCTGCATTGCAGATGGGTTCTTTACCAGCTGAGCCATCAGGGAAGCCCCATATGTGGAAAGTACTATCTAAAGTAGAGTGCAGGGTAGAGACACAAAACAGGGTCTATACTTTGTAAAAGCTCACAGTTCGAGAGATAAGCAAGCTGTGTAGGTATCTATGATTCAAGGCAATATATTTGGAGTGTCACTTCAGTGCCACAAACCAGTGTAAAAAAGTGAAGAATCACTCCTGGAGAGCAGTGGAAAATTGCTTTGTGGAGGATGCACCATTTTTACCTGGCCAGCAACTATTGCAAACTCAAGACAGTTGTATCTAAAATACTTTTAGATACAGAATAAACAGAATAAAAGGTATCTTAGCAGATTTAAATCTTTAAGTGCTAATCTGGCATCATGAAAAAGTTAATAACAAAGTTAATATGGCCTGGCACATAACAGGTGCTCTATAAATGCTAATATCCTTTGGTAGATTTTTTTTTTTTTTTAACCCCAGGAAGTAGTTGTCAAACTAGGGTAACCTCTAGGGTCACCCGGAGGATTTGTGTAAAACAGAGGGCTAAACACTATTCGTAAAGAGCTGACCTGCCAATGCAGGAGACACAAGAGATGTGGGTTCAATTCCTGAGTCAGGAAGATCCCTTGGAGGAGGGCATGGCAACCTACTCCAGTAGTCTTGCCTGGAGAATCCCATGGACAGAGGAGCCTGGTGGGCTAGAGTCCATGGGGTTGCAAGGAGTTGGACACAACTGAAGCGACTGAGCATGCACAGACTCCATCCCCAGGGTCTCCAGTTCATACAGTCTGGGATGGGGTCCAGAAATCTGCACATGTAACAAGTTCCCAGGTGATGTTGCTGCTGCTGTTCTGGGGACCACACTTGGAGAAGCACGGCCCTAGGGAATAGTTTAGGTGCTGTGGGAATATGCATCTGTAATTTTTCACATCAGAAATAAGTTACATAGGTCCCAGCTTTTAAACTGTGATTTTCTTTTTAGTATTTTAATAAAGAAAAGGGGGGGAAAAAGTAACACCACTTTATATAGCCCTGATCTTTTGGTAAGTCTGGGCAACGACTTCCCATGTGGAGTAAATTAATCTTTCATGCATGCTTTGTGCTCTGGAAAAAATAAACAGATTCTGTTCAACATTTACCAAATGCTTCATCTGTTGCTGGTCACTGTGCTAATAAGCCCCTCAGAACCAGTCTCTGCCTTGAGGAGCTCACAGTGAAGTGAGGTGGACAGCCCAGCAAAACAGAGTTCAATGCGTGAAGTGCAGCGATGGGACGTAATACCATACGGTGGACTGAGTATTAGGAGAGGGTGAAAGAGGAGCAAACTCAGGCTAGCAAGCTGCGGAGGTGGTGGATCTTTCCTAATAAGATGACCCATGATTCCCTAAGCACTAAAGCGTCCACAGGAGTTTTCTAAACAGACTGCAAGAACATTCCAGGTGGGGGGACCAGCACAGCGACATTAAGGGAGTTTTGTGTTTCTTTTTCTGTTCAGTCACTTAGTCATGTCTGACTCTTTGTGACCCTGTGGACCATAGCACGCCAGGCTTCCCTGTCCTTCACCATGTCCTGGAGTTTGCTCAAACTCATGTCTACTGAGTCGGTAATGCCATCCAACCATCTCATCCTCTGTCGCCCCCTTCTCCTCCTGCCCTCAATCTTTCCCAGCATCAGGGTCTTTTCCAATGAGTTGGCTCTTCACATTAGGTGCCAAAATATTGGAGCGTCAGCATCAGTCCTTCCAATATAGTTCTTGTGTTTCTAGGGCTGCCAGTATTTTGTTCAGCAACATCGTATTACAGAGGTTTTTGTGGACTTTGCTGATGATTTTGAATTAATGATAAACATTTTAAGAAACCTACCCTGGCAGCTTCATATTGGAAGGGATTAGCCTGAAATCAGGGTAACTGCTTGGGATATTTTTGTTGCAGTAAAAGTGAGTAAATGTGAGATCGGGAGCAGCTAACATTGTGGCAGTGGGGATAATCCAGAAGAGAGGATGAGATGAGAGAGTAAAGCAGCAGAAAAGAGAGGAACTGGGTGGAACTGGGTCATTTATAGAAACTGAAAGGTTAGTGAGAGGGTGGAATTTACAAGAACCCTCATATTTCTGCAGGAGGATTCTTTACTGTCTGAGCCACTAGGGTTCTGTCTGGGATGAAAGACCATCATTGACCATCATAAAGAATATGAGAGAAAGAACAAATGTGAGTTTAGGACATTGAAGAGGGCATGACCCCCAGGTGTCATCCAAGTAGACATGGCAATCACACAGCTGACTTGTGTGGGCTTGGGCACAGGATCAAGGTTTTAAAACCCTTGACTTATCCACCATCACCCAGGAGAGAGCAGAGAGTGAGGGACTCTAAGATCAAGTTGATTATAGATTATATTTTGATTATAGGGAGAGAGGCAATATCAAGAAAGTCTCCCCATTGCTGGGATGGACTTTGCAGTGTTCAGGGCATAAACTCACAATCTGTCCTTAATGATGACCTTTTGTTCATTCCTACACTCAGAACATAGAAGCAGCAAAGGAGATGGTGTATATCGAAGTCCTCTGCAAACTACCAAGTTCTGTACAAAATTTAAGGGAAGACACACAAGGAGAGGAGGAAGAGGAAGACCACTGACCAACTTCTCAGGGCTTAGCCAAGAACTAGGGTATTGAATCTAGTTCTCACTGTCCTTAGTCCCCTGGACTTCCTCCAGTCCCCTAACCTGCTTTTCATGAAAGCACTTTCTCCTTTTATGAATGAGCCATACCTATGGCTCACCTGTGTCTTTGCTGACCCATAGGTTTGAACAACCTGGAACTGGCAGCAGGAACTATTGTGGGGCTGCTATAGGAGCGGCTGTAAACCCCTACACAGATGAGGATGTATCGTAACCCACAGCGTGTCTGTGTCCTTAGGGGAACTAAGCACTTTATAAAAGGATTTTTCTTCATCTCAAAAAAAGTTATAGAGGAAATGGTAACTACAAGAGCTCATTTCTCTTATTTGAGTGAGGGCATTATTGGAAATAATACTTTATTCATGCCATTTTACGCTGGGATCAGTTCTACTCTAAATGCATCTGTCATGTAGAAAATGTATTTATAAATAGGTTCATATAGAGATAGAGCTCTACACAGCCATTAACAGACTCACATACAATTATTCTTTCATTCCAGGTGTCAACTGTTGTGCTGTTTTGCCCAGTTCAGACACAGGTTGTGGGCTTTCAAACTAATTTTGGAAAGCAGACACTGTAGAGTTGGTAGGTGGAGTAAAAAGAAAACAGAAAAATTAGTATTCATGCCCCTCTGGTCTTATATTTCTCACAGAAAGGGGAAATAGTCTAAAATTATTTAATTAAAAAAAACTTTAAAGGAAGGCAATGAACTGCAGTAATTTCTCTGTGTCACCTTCTAGAAATGTGTTTTCTGGCACGTGAAAAGCTACAGATTTTGAAACTGTTATTGAACCCCTTCTTTCTCCTGCACAATGCCCAGACTCATTTCTTTTCTTCAGATTTTTACTATTCTGGTTGGTTTGTTCTGTTTTATATCCTCTATTTTTTAAAAATTTCCTTCTTAGGAGGTCAGAGATGATTTCATGGAATCATGGAAATTGGTAATTGAAAGGGATCTTAGTACATCAGCAATTAGCCTGACAGATAGTCAAGTGGGTTGGGGCTTGAACCCGCCTTATAACGAAGGCTTCAATTGCCTCACACCAAGCTATTTCCATTACTTAAAGACAACCACACCATGCCCTATTTGCAACGTGAACTGGAGTCATATTGAGTTATATTGAGTCATAACGATGAGTAGTGGCTAGAAGTCCTTTCCCCCGGTATAATTTAATTTTTAACTCAGTTTAATTTACCTTCATAACACCATTTTGCAGACTTTACCCTTTTCATACAGCACATACATCTCTTACTTTCAACTGTGAGCTCCCAGGGTAGGTACCATATCTTCACTTCTGTATCCCCAACACCTAACCGGATACACTATTGGAACACAGGACATCAGTTTAACTCTCAGATGAAGGAGCTGCAGTTTGCAATGGTGGTTTCAAATGTAGCACATGGGAACATTATTTAAGAAGCAGTGATATTAAAAGGGAAATTAGTGTACTTACTCTTTGCAGCTTTTCAAATCACACGCTTACAAGTTTTGCTTTTAAATCGACCACAAAACTGAACATTCAACATGGTTGTCACTGGGAGTAATATTAAAAATATTGAACAATCTAACTGAATATGGGGGGAGCCACAGGTGGCCGGTGGCGCTAGCAGTAAAGAACCCACTTGCTGATGCAAGAGACCTAAGAGATGCAGGTTCGGTCCCTGGGTCGGGAAGATCCCTTGGAAGAGGGTATGGCAACCCATTCTAGTATGCTTGCCTGGAGAATGCCATGGACAGAGGAGCCTGGTGGGCTACCATCCATAGGGGTCACACAGAGTTGGACACCACTGAAGCGACTAAGCACAGGCCCGGCACACAGTTCCCACAAGCAGCCACGTGAGGGTAATTCCCGCGGAGGACAGCCACGGCTGGGGAGGACGGGGGATGGGACACTGAGCACTTGTCCAAGACGCTGCTAGTGTTGCTGCCAAGGGTGCACACTCCCTGGGGTTGCATGGCTATGGCCGGGGAGGAGGAGCAAGCAGCCCTGGGGCGCTCACACAGGGACCCCAGAGCCTCACTAGGGCAGCCATCCCCGTGGATTCCACTCAGGGGTCCCTCCCGCCTGGGCTCACAGGATGGCGGGAGGCTCTGGTTGTAGGGAAAGGAACAGTGGCTTCTACCTACAGTTATCAGCTGAATTAGCTGGTCGTCAAAAATATAAAATCTGCCTCTGATTTGTAAGGGGGAATTATTACATTTTGCAGTGAAAGTTGGATGGATTCCCCTCTTTAAGACCCTCTGATATACTGAACAAACTACCATAACAACCACAGAAACAAGAATTGAAAAGAAAGAAACGTCTGTGTGTCTGTATTTGGGGTGTGAATGCCCCTCATGGAGGCATTCTCCACTGCACAAGAGACTCACAAAATTCACAACAGAATTTTTTTTACTTCAAGCCACTTGAGTGATTTATTTTTTAATCCCAAAATTGGTTTCCAACACAACTTTTCAAGGACACATCTACTGCCTAAGACAAGGTATACTGATGTCCACCCTCATACAGTAGGCCAGGCTAGGTCAGTGTTCAAAACTGAAACAGAAGTTTGTAGCAATTTTCCTGATTTAAAAAAATATTTTTCTTAAAGCTCATTCTGTTTAAAGTAGTCTTTCCTTCTTAATGTCAGAAGATATACTTTTTGCTGGAAATATTCAATTGGAGAGGAAATAGTAAGATTTCTTGGTTCAAATAAGGCAGAAAATCCTGCTTAGACAACGTAACTAAGGTCAGATATCATCTTCCTACAACAGTAATCACGTTGAACTTTTATCATTCAAATCTAAATAAATTAAAAAAATTTTATACTACATTTCAGAGGTAACTTCCTTCATCAATTAGTAAATTACCTTCAAAAACTGGAATGTGAACTCAGTCATCCCCCCTAAACCCCCCTCCCCTTTTCAATTCAACCTTAAAATATACACTTGCAAAATTTCTTCCTCTTATATTCTCCTTTAAAGGCCAGTTTCTAGCAGACAATTCAACCAACTGCTGTATTTTTCCATATATGATGCCAGGGAATAGAAACAAGTGAGATAGTTTCTTATATGATATAATTGTTTCCACTAAAAACTCAGGAAAGCAGGAACCAATCCATCAACAAGGGCAAACAAAAGATTGTGTAATCCACAAACTTTAACTTTTGATCACTTATAAAACTGAAACCTAAATAAGCCATAAACTAAAGAGATGGTAACTGTCAAGGTGTAGGGTTTCTTCTTCATTCCCTGCAGAATTATTAAACTTTATACTCTCTGTGGCCTTAACGTCTAACACCAAAATTATAATTGCAGCCTCTTTATCTATTTTAATGTCACATCCATTTTTTTTTTTTTTAACCAGAAATTAAGCAAGGGCAACTCCATTTTAAAGTGCTTTTTTTGGGGAAGATGTGTGAGGTTAGTACTACTTTCTTTGATGTCTACTTACAGGGTTAATAGAAAGAGAACATCAAGATGCCCTTATACCAATAAAAATGAAATGTGCTATAATCTTCCTGCAAATGAAAACTGACACTAAAGAAACAATCCCATAGCCCTCAAAGAACTAAGTTTGAGTCTCCAGCTGGAGAAGTCATTAAGAAGGTGAGAAATGTGATTGAAGCCAGCATTTAAGAAGCTAGAAGAGGTACATGATGACTCATGAACCTACTGGACCAACCAACAGCCTTCCTCTACATTCCAAAGCCCAACTGTTTTCACAAGTCGCCAGTCATTCTCAGTGGAGCTATTATGCGCTAGCGATTTACCCCTGCTTTCTTTTACTTTTCAATCTCTTCTTCACTTATTTATGTACTTTGGCCACCTGATGCGAAGACCTGACTCATTAGAAAAGACCTTGATGATGGGAAAGATTGAAGGCAGGAGGAGAAAGGGACGACAGAGGATGAGATGGCTGGATGGCATCACCGACTCAATGGACATGAGTTTGAGAAAGCTCTTGGAGATGGTGAAAATCAGGGAAGTCTGGCGTTCATGGGGTCACAAAGAGTTGGATATGACTGAGCGACTCAACAACAGCAACAACAGCTAAATGTATTCATTGTGCTCATCTAAAAATAATGCTATTCTGATCTCTAATTCCTTTCCTAGGAACTATTTCTTTTTTACACTATTAACATTTTTGAAAGAATTTTTCACAAATGCTATGTCCACAATCTCTACTGCCCCATCTATAACTTCTATTCTCCAAGTTCACTGAAAATACGTGTCCTTCTGTTCTCTAGATGTTCATGTATAACCTTTTGATTATTACACTTTTCTTTCCATCCTCATCCTCTTACATACTTCTGTAAGCATTTGATTCTATAGAATATTACTTTTGTTCTTAAGACTCCTTTCTCCCTTGCCTACTAGTCAAATAAAAAAAAATCACTTTTCCACGCACAGCCTTGGAATGTAGGCAATTCTTGATTTAATAATAAACTTGCAGTTTATCTACTTGGAAAGATCTTCCACCTCTACAAATTTCATCTTCAAAGACATGCATGTAGCTTTTCAATTACTGTCCTTGGACTTAAGTCCTCTCCAGAGGCCTGGACCCATAGTTCAACTATCCAATAAACATTTCCATCTGCTATTTCACCTGCTAATACTCCTAACTGCACACGTTCCATATCAAACATCACCATCTCTAGCCCATTTTTCCTCCTGTTCTTGTTTCTACTATTTTTTTCAATGGTTTCATCTTTCTAAGTGAATAATGGTTTCTTCTCTTTCAGTTTCTTCTCTTTTAGTCCTCAATACTGAATTGATAAGCCATTCTCCAAAGGAGAGATGTGGAAATATAGCAGTAAATCAAGCAATGACACTGAATGCGTCTTTAGGATAGAACTAGCTGTTTGGGGCTTTGAGAGTCAACACCAGTCTGATGGCACCAAAGTACCTATGATAGCATTTAGTTCAGCTCGAAATAAGTCACACTT
Source organism: Bos indicus (assembly GCF_029378745.1). NCBI lineage: Eukaryota > Metazoa > Chordata > Mammalia > Artiodactyla > Bovidae > Bos > Bos indicus. The sequence goes on along the minus strand of NC_091774.1, from coordinate 14,334,963 downwards.
TTTGAGTGTGACTTATGCAGGACTAGAACTCTGCTAGCAACGCAGACTTCCTTCCCCAGGAATACGAATCCCCACAGTAGTGGAATTAATGAAAGAATGGTATGAGCTTGAATCAATGTCTTAACTTTCTTGAACAATCTCCATGAATATTTGTTCCTAATGAAGAGTCAGTCTCTTGGGAGTTCCCTATCGTTCCAGTGGTTAGGACTCTGCGCTTTCACTGCTGAGGACCCAGGTTCAATCTTTGGCCTGGGAACTAAGATTTCATGGCACAGTCAGAAAAAAAAAGAAAGAGAGAATGTCTTCACTTTTTCTAATTCAGCATTTTACAGTGATAATATGGAGAAGGAAATGGCAACTGACTTCAGTATTCTTGCCTGGGAAACCCTATGGACAGAGGAGCCTGGAGGGTAGCCCCAAACAAAAACAATAACAGAACCTGTAAGGTGCTAGGCATTGTTTAAGCACTTTAAAAATATTTTCTCTGTTAACTCTCATCATTAGCCTGTGCGGCACCCATCATTAACTATTGAATGATGCCACGTAAGACTTCATGGAGTTGTGCAGGGCACAATCTGTGCAACTGTATCTCTTGGTCCTGATTTTTCTTCTTTTTACAAATGAAGATATTGAACCACAGAGAGAGGTTAAGGAACTTGTCCAAAGTCATGCAGCTACTAAGCTAGTATTAAGCAAGGATTCAAACCATGTAAACGGATATTCTGACATTTAATTCTCTGCTTAATCATTATACCAAACCACCTCTTCTCTTGAAGCACGTATTGCAAATACTTGCTTTTATGCTTGTCTCCTCACTTAGAATGTGAATCCCACTAAAGGAAGAAGAGATTTAATTTCTTAAATTGTTATTCTTAGTATTTATAAAAAGAGCCTGCTAAGTCGCTTCAGTCGTGTCCGACTCTGTGTGACCCCATAGATGGCAGCCCACCAGGCTCCCTCGTCCCTGGGATTCTCCAGGCAAGAACACTGGAGTGGGTTGCCATTTCCTTCTCCAATGCATGAAAGTGAAAAGTGAAAGTGAAGTCGCTCAGTTGTGTCAGACTCTTAGCGACCCCATGGACTGCGGCCCACCAGGCTCCTCCGCCCATGGGATTTTCCAGGCAAGAGTGCTGGAGTAGGGTGCCATTGCCTTCTCCAATAAAAGAGCCTAGAATCTGGCATATAGCAGACACTCAATAAATTGTGGCTTATATCATTCATTTTTATCATTCTTATTACAAAATCAGCTATCAATTAATGTTTGTTGAATAAGTGACTATGCTAATTCTCTAGTGTGTCAAAATAAATATATGAGAAAAACAAGTATGTGGTAAGGATGGTAAATAACTTTTGCTTCATATAAGCTTTCTGATTAATCTCTGAGACAGAAACCTATTCAACCATTTCAATGGGGAACTACGCAGTTTAAACAAATCTTTACACTGTCATGGTATTGACCAGTGATCTTAACATGGCCTCCAAATTATGCAGTCATGGATAGTTGTATATTTTAGAGCTCAAAAAAAAGGTAAGAATGTATTCACAAGAGAGGGCAGTCTGATGGAATGTTTCAGGGATGAAATTGAATGGATGGAGATATTGTGGAAAGAAATCAGCAGCCAGCACTTAACAGATCCGAAGAAGAAAAGATGTAAACTGAGCTTACATGAATAAAGATGATTGTCACCAGAGAGTTTCATGAAGGGGACCACAGACAACCTGTTATTATATGTGTGTTACACCATGGGAGAAAGTGAAAAGCAATAGCTCTCTTAAATTTATTTGATTAATAACATCTGCTAAAATTCTCTTTAACAAATGACCACAGTCAGAAGTATATATGTCCTAAAGAGAAGCTGTTGGTAGCTAAAAGGCCCTTTGAGGGAAATTCATCTGATGAAAACCCTCAGGAGGATGCAGGGGGATTATGTGAATACATATGTCTATTTCTATCCTTGGATGGGATACATTTTTAAAAGCAAAACAAAATTCAATGTTCAGTGGGCAGGGCCTTACCAGTGGTTTTAGACTGGCAACCTAAGCAGAATACGCTAAGAAAATTTAATTTCACAAAATTATAGAAACATAAACTTTGATTTTTGTCCTTTTTCCTAGTTTGAAAATTTCTATGAGAGGGCAGAAATTTTAAATATAATATTTATTTTAGAATCAAAACACAGGGAGCTGGAACAGTCCTAATAGACAATCTAGTGCAAGTAGATTACTTTACAGTAAGTGAACTTACAAAGTAAAGTCATTAAATACTCAGTCACCTTAGTAAGGAAAGAATCAAGCACTGATGTTATCTTTTCATGTTCTCACCATCATAATACTCTCCTTTTGATACATTTTATTGTTTAATTCCATGTTAGGAGATTAAATAGCTAAAAGGCTAAGGAAAAACTAGTCCTTTATTTTCATACTAACTCACAAAGACTGCATGAAAGGAGGGGCTTATCAACTGGATCATTAAATACACTTTGCTTGCAAATTTGTGGAACTGAGACACTGAATCCCAAAAGGGCCCCATGTGAACTCTGAGACAAAGTGGAATGGTATCCTGACACATTTATCACTGTCACTGAAATATTTACATCGGGTGCTATAAATCTGAATGACAAATCTTGGAAAGCACCTGAAAACCACAGGAAATATTCTATTCTTGCTTAATATATGGAAATAGTTAATGGCAGAAAAAGAACTCAGAGTTTAGAGCAAACAGGCAGTATCTTTTAACACGAGCTGGATCCTGTTACTTGAGGCTGGATATCTACTGTTCTGCAGATTATGTGAATTGGCTACCATCTAGAACAAGGAATAAAAGAGACAAGTACATTTTCCACCTGGCCTGTACAATGATAATCAAACTGCTAAGCAGTAAAGGGTAATACCATGATTCTTCATGTAATACCAAGTCTGACTGCTCACTAGCCTCCAATGTGAATTTAAATTAAGCTATTGAGGGTAATAAATATGTGGCATACAAATACTCAGACATTATGAATTTAAATGCATTTTCATGATTTTCAGAAAGTTTAGCAAAACTTTAAACGTTTTTATATTATACAGTGAAGGTCGCCCTGGAATGATAAGGTCACATTTAAGTTAAAAATGTAACTTTCCTATCATCCTAAGTGAAGGAATTCAGACAGAGAAAGACAAATATCATATAATGTCAGTTACATGTGGGATCTAATGAAAAACTATACAAGTGAACTTAATATAAAACAGAAACAAACTCACAGATCTCAAATTTATGGTTACCAAAGGGGAAACATGGCGGGGGGAGGGGCGAGTGATAAATTGGGAGATTGGGATTATCATATATACACTGCAATATATAAAATAGAAAACTAATAAGGATCTCCTGTATATGTATAGCACAGGGAACTCTACTCAATATTCTGCAATAACATGGATAATGCAATAATATGGAAAAAGCATCTAACAAGAATGGAGATAGATATACATATATATATATATATATATATCTGATTCATTTTGCTGTACACCTAAAACTAACACCGCATTATAAGTCACCTATACTTCAATAAAACATTTTTTAGAAGATGAAAAAAAATGTAACTTTCCTACTAATAAGTGAAGCCAGCAGGTTGAATTCTTAATATGTTTTTTCATACTTTGTGTTTTTCTGACTATATGGCTGTGGCATGCATGCACTTAAGTAGGGTTAGAGTTGTGAGGAAAGGCAGCATGATATGGGTAAAGCCTGCTTCCTTTCCTAACCTTCTTTGAAGCCTATGTTCAGTTTTAGTATTTTAGTCATGAAATGGCACAAGGATAGAAAATGACTTGGACTGATATCGAAGCCTTTAGTTCTACCTGACATTTGGCTTTCAAAAACCATGACTGGGAATGAGACAGCTGTGTTCAGCCTGTATGCTTTTTTTTTTTTTTTTTCTGGTTCATCCTTTTAACTCTATGCAGAATCTAATCTCACCTAAGTAATGTTACTTTGATTTATGCATGAGTCAATTAAGCTTCAGGAATAACTCAACTTTTATATGATTAGACAGACTATAAAATTACCTGGAATATACTGACTCTTAATGTCAAGGAACAGAGCCTGATAGCTACACTGCCTGGAGCCTTAGTAGGCACTTCGTAAATTTTGTGCAATTCCATATAACTCGTGTGGATGAAGAATTAATAAAATGATTTTTTAGTTGCTGACAGATTTGAAATATGGAGTCCAGAGTTTTAATATATCCATAAATGTTAACCTTCTTGGTTTCTTTTGATGCCTAAAACCATCAGACTTTAGTTAAGAGCAGACTATGCTTATCGTCACTAAACATATTACATTGGGTATTTATTTAAATTAAAAAAAATTCATAAACCTAGCTCACCTGAGTCCTTTGGAGAGAATTCATGGAATATGGAGTGTAGGTAGGACAGGGTAATGTGGCTAGATTTGTTTTTAAGAGCATGTTTTTTACTTGGCATCATGTATTTATTTGATGTGTCTAACTTTCTCAGTGAACTGGGCACACACATCACATATTCAGAGGAACAGAATTTCCTTTCTTTGGTCATCCTGAATTTTTTTTTTTATTACTTAATGTCCTTTTTATTACATAAAACTACTTAAAATGTTTGAAGGGAGATTGAGTATAAATATCAACTAAATTAATACTTGGAATCAGGGGGAAAGGTCTCTAACCTCCCTCACTTTTCTGAAACTTAATAGTAGTATATTTTATTCCTTCATTAGCTTTTCGGAGAGAATGAACACCAAGTACCATTGGACAAACTCCTCTTGATGGCTGATAACCATTTGGCCCCATAGAATAATGGGGAAATGTTGGTACTTTGGGCAATATCTTACACCCTGGGGGCACTTAATGGCCTTTATTCTCCCCAAAGCTTTTCTCACATTCAGGTAATATGTTGAACTCTAAAAGTGATGCAGTTACTCTTTCAACCCAGTAGAGTACCGTTTGATTTACCACTCTGCTGCACAAAATGGTACCCTGGTGGCTTGAAAAAGACAGTGGGGAGAACGTGGCTCATTAAATAGTAATTGATGCTGCTACTTCTAAAGCTAGTGCTACTGCCAAAATAACTGTGGTGCTTCCATTCTGCTTCTTCCACGAGCCTGCAAATAGGCACCGTTCATCCCCATGGACAGTCAATTGCCAGGCAAGCCTGGTGGAAGCACAGAGGCCAAGCTGACTGATGAGGCAATCAAGATCTCAAGATTCTAATGTGCTCCATGTTGCCTGAATCACATTCTACCTCCACAATCCACAAATGCATTACAAATCCTCACAAATCCTGATGAGATATTGTTTCATGTAAGTAAAATTTCAGATATTTGATATTTACCCTTGAAGTGCCAAATTTACCTACTTTCACAAATGAGCCTTGGAATTTTTCAGAAATTGTCTTACACACTGTCTGCTTGTTTAAAGAATATTTTGACCATAATCCAATCTGTCTAAATAACTGAGAACCACCATTATTAACAATCATTATTACACTGTACTGAAAAGTGGAAAAGCCCTCAAAACACTCCACATGTACTGCAATGTGCCATAGTCTCTGGCTACTGGGCTTTTCTGTTGTGTTTCATTTTGCTTTTTATAATTTTTCTGACCCCTTCCATCTTATTAGAATTGTCATTTTTTGCTGAGATCATGATATCAGAGAAATTTTTTTTGTAGATGAATTAATCTAATTTCTGAAGGCATAAAAACTTGAAAAAAATGTTTGATAATTAAAGGCTTGAAAAATAGAAAATTTTAAAAGAACTATGTGATAGTTACTTTTTTAAAAAAAGATTTTTAAAATTTTTAATGGAGGATAATTACTTTACAATATTGTGTTAGTTTCTGCCATATATCAACATGAATCAGCCACAGGTATACATATGTCCCCTCCTTCTTGGACCTCCCTCCCACCTCCCACCCCATCCCACCCCTCGAGTGCCTCAGTGAACACTGGGGTACACGTGTCTTTTTCAATTATGGCTTCCTCAGGGTATACCCTCAGTAGTGGGATTGCTGGGTCATATGGTAGTTTTTTTAAGGAACCTACATACTGTTATCCACAGTGATTGTATTAATTTACATTTCCACCAACAATGCAGGAGGGTTCCCTTTTCTCCACACCTTCTCCAGCATTTATTGTTTGTAGATTTTTTGATGATGGCCAGTCCACCCAGTGTGAGGTGATACCTCATTGTAGTTTTGACTGCATTTCTCTAATAGTGAGCAGTGTTGAGCATCTTTTCATGTGTTTATTAGCCATCTGTATGTCTCCTTTGGAGAAATGTCTATTTAGGTCTTCTGGCCACTTTTTGATTGGGTTGTTTTTCTGGTATTGAGCTGCATGAGCTGCTTGTATATTTTGGAGGCTAATCTTTTGTCAGTTGTCTCATTTGCTCTATCATACATATATATAATGGAATATCACTCAGTCAGAGAAAGGAACACATTTGAGTCAGTTCTAATGAGGTGGATGAACCCAAAGCCTATTATACAGTGTGAAGTAAGTCAGAAAGAGAAAAACAAATGTCATATATTAATGCATATATGTGGAATCTAGAAAAGATGGTACTGACGAACCCATTTGCAGGGCAGCAGTGGAGACGCGGAGAAAACAGACTGTGGACACAGAGCAGGAATGAAAGCGAGCGGCAAATTGAAAGACTAACATTTAAACATATACATTACCATATGGAAAATAGATAACCAGTGGGAATTTGATTAACTCAAACCCGGCGCTCTGTGATTCTATGATATTTATATTAGTTCTTCATAAGCATTGTGTTATTTACTGCCTGGTCCTTGGATATATTCTACATTGCTGAGATTTCAGAAAGATAACTTCCAGATAAGTGAAATCTTAGGTGAGATGACTCAAAACACTGTTTTAGAACATTATTTTTCCCTTTAATTTTGTAGTCTTGTTTTCCCTTTTGTTGGTAGTACTTTACTTAAGGCCTCCTCGGACCTTTTTGGAAACTTTCATCTTTTGTGCATGTACATGTATAATATTCGTACATGCACATAAAAGGGTGTGTGTGTGTGTGTGCCCATATCACATTTTTATTCAGAAAATATTGCTGCTAATCACAATCACTTGGAAAGGTATAAGAACATCTGCCAATGTAAAAGATAACCACTTGCTATTACGGTTTTCATCTCCTGGATGTATATCACCTTTGGCCAGGACCTCCTGCAACACCACAAGATAGACTCTGAGAAGTCTAGCTCTCTCCTGACACAGTTCTGTGCGCCACTAGAACATCTTTTTGCAGCATATGTTAGGAATATCACGTATTAGGAAAAGCACTATTATTAGGAATTTTTAGGAATACTTGAATACTGAAATGCCACCATTCAGTGAACACATATAACAAATTACCTCCTATGTTACTGCCATGCACCATTCTACTTTGTAGCACAGAACCACTGCTGTCATCCTTGGATGGAACTCAGATAAGTCAGTTTCTTCTAGCTAAGCATATTTACTATTGAGTAAGGCAGCATATAATTGGTTTGATGTAAAAAAACCTTAATTTATCACAGAATCATAAAAGTCTAGTACTATATTTTAAGTGGCTTTAAAAATAACACTTTGGGTAGCAGAAATAGGCAGACTTCAAGAAAGGAAGAGAAGCCTGTGAAGGGAAGGAAATTAATTTTCAGCTATTGGATGGCCCTGTGCGCTGGGCACTGCACTAAATGCTAGAGACACTTTTTCTCATTTAATCCAAACAGCAATTCTATAGGGTGGATATTATTACCCATTTTGTAGAGGAGAAAACTAAAACCATAAACAGTGCATTTATTTTCCCCAAGCTTATGTTTATTAAATAGAACAGTCATTATGTACACCTAGGTCTACTTGACTCTGAAGACTGGGTTCTTTCCACTGTTGTACTCCATGATGCCTCTCTTCTGTAGAAATTTCCCTGGATATCTGTTGCCAGAATTCATTTAAATGCATTAGTCATTCCCAGAAACACTTAAAGACTAGACTGTTCTAACATCTATTCTTCTGAAACTATTTCAAAAAATTGCAGAGGAGAGAACACTTCCAAATTTATTCTGTAAGGCCATCATCACCTTGACACCAAAACCAGACAAAGATATCATAAAAAAAGAAAATGACAGGCCAATATCACTGATGAACATTTATCCCAGGAATGCAAGGACTTTTCAATTTGCAAATCAATCAATGTGATATAGCCCATTAGCAAATTGAAGAATAAAAACCATATGATCATCTCAATAGATACTGATAAAGGTTTTGATAAAACTCAACATGCATTTATGGAAAAAACTCTTCATAAAGTGGGCATAGAGGGAAACTATCTCAACATAATAAATGCCATATGTGACAAACCCACAGCTAACATCATAATCAATGGGGAAAAGCTGAAAGCATTTCCTCTAAGATCAAGTGCAAGACAAGGATACCCGTTCTTGCCACTTTGATTCAGCATAGTTTTGGAAGTTCTGGCCACAGTGATCAGAGAGGAAAAAAATAAGAGGAATCCAAATTGGAAAAGAAGGAGTAAAACTGTCAGTGTTTGCAGATGACATAATGCTATACAAAGTCAAAAGACTACCAGAAATCTACTGCTGCTGCTAAGTTACTTCAGTCGTGTCCAACTCTGTGCAACCCCATAGACAGCAGCCCAGCAGGCTCCGCCATCCCTGGGATTCTCCAGGCAAGAACACTGGAGTGGGTTGCCATTTCCTTCTCCAATGCATGAAAGTGAAAAGTGAAAGTGAGGTCGCTCAGTCGTGTCTGACTCCCAGCTACCCCATGGACTGCAGCCTACCAGGCTCCTCCGCCCATGGGATTTTCCAGACAAGAGTACTGGAGTGGGGGTGCCATCGCCTTCTCCAGAAATCTACTAGAGCTCATTAATGAATTCTATAAAGTTGCTGGATTAATTAATTGATGTACACAAATCTGTTGCATTTCTATACACTAACAATGACATATCAGAAAGAATAATTAAGGAAACAATCTCATTTACCACCACATGAAGAAGAATAAAATACCTAGGAATAAACCTATCTAAGGAGGAAAAGACCTCTACTTCAAAAACTGTAAGATGCTGAATGAAATTGAAGATGACACAAACAGATGAAAAGATATACCATGTTCCTGGATGGGAAGAATCATATTGTTAAAGTGACCATACTGCCCAAGGTAATCTACAGATTCAATGCACTCTCTATCAAATCATCAATGGCATTTTTCACAGAACTAAAAGAAAAAATTTTTTAATTTGTATGTTAATACAAAAGACCCCAAATAGTACAAACAATCTTGAGAAAGAAGAATGCAGCTGGAGGAATCTGACTCCCTGACTTCACTATACTACAAAGCTACAGTAATCAAAACAGTATGATACTTGCACGAAAATGGACTTATAGATCAAACAGAATAGAAAGTCCATAAATAAACCCATGCTTTTGCTTTTTACTTGCATGCATGCTCAATTGTGTCCAACTCTGTGAAACCCCATGGACTGTAGCCCACCAGGCTCCTCTATCCTTGGGATTTCCCAGGCAAGAATACCGGAGTGGGTTGCCATTTCCTCCTCCAAGGGATCTTCCTGATCCAGGGATCGAACCAAAGTCTCTTGCATCAGCAGGTTGATTCTTTACCACTAGCACCACCTGGGAATTAATCAATTAATGAGTAACAAAGGAGGCAAAATATACAATGAGAAAAGACAGTCTCTTCAGTACATGATGCTGGGAAAACTGGACAGCTGCATGTAAAAAATAATGAAATTAGAATATTCTTTAACACTATATACAAAAATAAACTTAAAATGGATTAAAGACCTAAATATAAGACCAGTTAGTATGAAACTCCTAAAGGAAAACATACACAGAACACTCTTTGACATGAATCACAGCAATATTTTTTTGGATCTGTCTCTTAGAGTTTTGGAAATAAAAACAAAAATAAATAAGTTGGACTTAATTAAACGTAAAAACTTTTGCATAGCAAAAGAAACCACACACAAAAGACTGGGAGAAAACATTTGCAAATGATGCCACCAACAAGGGATTAATTTCCAGAACATACAAACAGCTCAAACAGCTTAATTAAAAAAAAAAAAAAACTAATAAAAAAAAATGGACAGAAGATCTAAATACAGATTTTTCCAAATAAGACATATAGATGGCCAACATATACTTGGAAAGATGCTCAGTATAGCTAATTATTAGAGAAATGTTAATCAAAACTACAATGAAGTATCACCTCACACCAGTCAGAATGACCATCATTAAAAAGTATACAAACAATAAAAGCTAGACAGAGTGTGGAGAAAGAGAAATCCTCCTATATTGTTGGTGGGAATGTGAACTGGTGTAGCTACTATCAAGAACAGATGGAAGTTCCTTAAAAAACTAGAAAACTGTAATTTGAAAAGGTACGTGTACCCCACTGTTCTCAGCAGCACTGTTTACAATAACTAGGACATGGAAGCTCCCTAAGATCCCATCAACAGGTGAGTGGATAAAGAAGATGTGGTATATATGCACAATTAAATATTAATTAGCCATAAAAACGAACGAAATAATGCCATGTGCAGAAACATGGATGTACCTAGAGATTATCATATGAAGTGAAGTAAGTTAGAGAATGGCAAATATTATATGCTATCACTTATATGTGGAATATAAAAAAATTTAAATGGACCCATTTATGAAACAGAAATCAATTCATAGATAGACAAAAAAACTTATGATTAGCAGAGGGGATAGTGAGAATACAGGGAGAGAAATGAAGAGTTTGGGATTAATATATACACTATTATAAATAAAATAGATAAATAATACAAATCTACTGCTAACATAGGGAACTATATTCAACGTCTTGTATAACCTTTGCCCATGAATAGCATGAAAAGGCAAAAAGATATGATCCTGGTAGATGAGCCTCCCAGGTCAGAAGGTGTCCAGTATGCTACTGGGCAATCTAGAAAGAATGAAGCAGTTGGGCCAAAGCAGAAATGAGGCTTAGTTGTGGCTGTGTCTGGTGGTGAAAGTCTGATGCTGTTAAGGACAATACTGCATAGGAAACTGCAATGATAGGCACATGGATCAAAGTAAATTGGATGTATTCAAGCAGGAGACAGCCAGACTGAATATCAACATCTTAGGAATCAGTGGGTGAATGGGCGAATTGAATTCAAATGACCATTATATGTACCACCGTGGGCAAGAATCTCTTAGAAGAAATGGAGTAGCCCTCATAGTCAACAAAAGAGTCCGAAATGCAGTACTTGGGTGCAGTCTCAAAAATGATAGATGATCTCAGGTCATTTCCAAGGCAAACCATTCAACATCACAGTAATCCAAGTCTATGCCCCAACCACTGATACTGAAGAAGCTGAAGTTGACCAGTTACCTGAAGACCTACAATGTCTTCTAGAACTAACATCAAAGAAAGATGTTCTTTTTGTCATAGAGGACTGGAATGCAAAAGTAAAAAGTCAAGAGATATCCAGAATAACAAGTAAGTTTGGCCTTGGAGTACAAAATGAAGCAGGGCAAATGCTAACAGAGTCTTGCCAAGAGAATTCCCTAGTCATAGCAAACACCCTTTTCCAACAACTTGAGAGATGTCTCTACATATGGACATCACCAGATGGCAGTACTTAAATTAGACTGATATGTTCTTTGTAGCCAAAGATGGAGAAGCTCTATATAATCAGCAAAAACAAGACCTGGAGATGACTGCAACTCAGATCATGAGCTCCTTATTGCAAAATTCAGAATTAAATTGAGGGAAGTAGGGGAAAACTTCTAGGCCATTCAGATATGACCTAAATCAAATCCTTTATGATTATACAGTGGAGGTGATGCATAGATTCATGGGATTAGATCTCGTAGACAGAGTGCCTGAAGAACTAAGGACAGAGGTTTGTAACACTGTACCACAGACAGTGACCAAAACCATTCCAAAGTAAAACAAATGCAAGAAGGCAAAGTGGGTGCCTGAGGAGGCTTTACAAATAGCTGAGGAAAGAAGAGAAGCGAAAGGCAAGGGAGAAAGGGAAAGATACATCCAACTGAATGCAAAGTTTCAGAGAATAGTAAGGAGACATAAGAAGGTCTTCCCAAATGAACAATGCAAAGAAATAGAGGAAAACAATAGAATGGAAAAGACTAGAGATCTCTTTTAGAATATTGGAGATATCAAGGGAACATTTAATGCAAAGATGGGCATGATAAATGACAGATATGGTAAAGACCTAACAGAAGAGACAAGAAGAGGTGGCAAGAATACACAGAAGAATTATACAATAAAGGTCTTAATGACCCAGATAACCACAGTGGTGTGATCACTCACTTAGAGCTGGACATTCTGGAGTATGAAGTCAAGTGGGCCATGATTTTGAACAAAGCTAATGGAGGTGATGGAATTCCAGCTGAGCTATTTCAGATCCTAAAAGATGATGCTGTTAAGGTGCTGCACTCAATATATCAGCAAATTTGAAAACTCAGCAGCGGTCACAGGACTGGAAAAGGTCAGTTTTCATTCCAATCCCGAAAAAGGACAATGACATAATTTTCCAGCTACCATACAATTAAGCTCATTTCACATGCTAGCAGGGTTGGCTCAAAATCCTTCAAACTAGGCTTTGGCAGTATGTGAACCGAGAGCTTCCAAGATGTACAAGCTGTGTTTAGAAAAGGCAGTGGAACCAGAGATCAAATTGCCAACATTCACTGGATCATAGAGAAAGCAAAGGAGTTCCAGAAAAACATCTACTTCTGCTTTCACTGTATGAATCACAACAAACTGGAAAATTCTTAAAGAGATGGGAGTACCAGATCACTTACTTGTTTTCTGAGAAACCTGTGTGCAAGTCAAGAAGCAGCAGTTAGAACTGGACATGGAACAACTGACTGATTCAAAATTGGGAGAGGAGGATGACAAGGCTGTGTATCATCACCCTGCTTATCTAACTTGTATCATGTAAAATGTCGGGCTGGGTGAGTCACAAGCTGGAATCAAAACTGCCTGGAGGGGAAAAAAAAAAACTGCCTGGAGGAATATCAACCGCCTCAGATATGCATATACTACCACTCTAATGGCAGAAAGTAAAGAGGAACTAAAGAGCCTCTTGATGAAGGTGAAAGAGGAGGGTGAAAAAACTGGCTTCAAACTCAACATTTAAAAAATGAAGATCATGGCATCTGGTCCCATCACTTCATGGCAAATGGAAGAGGAAAATGTGGAAGCAGGACAGATTTTTGTTTTCTTGCACTTCAAAATCACTACGGATGATGACTACAGCCATGAAATTAAAAGACACTTGCTCCTTGGAAGGAAAGCTATGACAAACCTAGACAGCATATTAAAAAACAGAGACATCAGTTTGCCAACAAAGGCCCATATAGTCAAAGCTTGGTTTTTCCAGTAGTCATATACGGAAGCGAGAGCTGGACCATAAAGAAGGCTGAGTGACAAAAAACTGATGCTTTTGAATCATGGTGTTGGAGAAGACTCTTGAGAGTCTCTTGGACTGCAAGGAGATCAAACAAGTAAATCCAAAGGAAATCAGTCCTGAATATTCACTAGAAGGACGGATGCTGAAGCTGAAGCTCTAGTACTTTGGTCACCTGATGCAAAGAACTGACTCATTGGAAAAGACCCTGATGCTGGGAAAGATTGAAGGCAAAAAGAGATGGTGGCAGAAAATGAGATGGTTAGATAGTATTACTGACTCAATGAACATGAATTTGAGCAAACTCCAGGAGATAATGGAAGACAGAGGACCCTGGCATGCTGCACTCCATGGGGTTGCAAAGAGGCAGACATGATTTACTGACTCAACAACAACAACAAATAACCTATAACAGAAAAGAATCTGAGAAAGAAATATATATATAAAAAAATATATATATATTTATATGCTACTGGAGATCAGTGGAGAAATAACTCCAGAAAGAATGAAACTCCAGTACTTTGGCCACCTCATGAGAAGAGTTGACTCATTGGAAAAGACTCTGATGCTGGGAGGGATTGGGGGCAAGAGGAGAAGGGGATGACAGAGGATGAGATGGCTGGATGGCATCACTGACTCGATGGACGTGAGTCTGAGTGAACTCCGGGAGTTGGTGATGGACAGGGAGGCCTGGTGTGCTGCAATTCATGGGGTCGCAAAGAGTCGGACACGACTGAGCGACTGATCTGATCTGATATATATAAATATATATATTCTTATATATAAATATATATATATATTCTTATATATATACACATACATATATACATATATTCTTATATATATACACATACATACATACATATAACTGTATGTATATATTTTGCTATATACCTGAAGCTAACACAACATTGTAAATTAACTGAACTTCAATTAAAAAATACTATTCTAATTTTTTGCAGTAATAATTTAATCTTTTTCTATTTCTCTATTCCTTCCAGTGCATTGATATATGGCTATCGTGATGGCATGGAAATCTGTGAATAAGTCTGCTCTTTTAACAGCACAGTGTGAGTTTATAGGACTGGACTATAAAAACAAGTGAAGAAATAGGGATCAGAGTCTAGCAAAGTGTCACATAAGATGGCCCCAAAAATCCCTGAGTGCATTCAAGTTACTGAAAGTAGATCTGATATATGAGTTAATCATTACTTGTAAATTTTCTACTTTATGTTGCTTTTTTCAAATATCATACTGACTTTCAAATGGAAAGTAAACATATATCGCTTGGATTATGCTTGACAATGGTATCCATACCTTACAATATGGACATTTTTTTTGAAGCAACAGCTATGAAGCCGTGTGCAACTATGTGTTCTTGAAAAAGAATCACTCGCGAAAATGGACACGACGTTACCTTTGTCCTGTCTCATCTATCTACATTTTTACTGTGAAAGCATCCACAAACAAGGTTTCTGTCCAGTTCAGGAGGCGTGTTATACATACTACAAATCTGGAGCTTGATCATTTTAATCCACTTATTCAGTACTAACTGTGAGCCTGCGGCAGATTAGAATATATATTCAAAACCAAAACATAAATAGACATTTCTCCAAAGAAGACATACAGATGGCTAACAAACACATGAAAAGATGCTCAACATCACTCATTATCAGAGAAATGCAAATCAAAACCACTATGAGGTACCATTTCACACCAGTCAGAATGGCTGCAATCCAAAAGTCTACAAATAATAAATGCTGGAGAGGGTGTGGAGAAAAGGGAACCCTCTTACACTGTTGGTGGGAATGCAAACTAGTACAGCCACTATGGAGAACAGTGTGGAGATTCCTTAAAAAACTGGAAATAGAACTGCCTTATGATCCAGCAATCCCACTGCTGGGCATACATACTGAGGAAACCAGAAGGGAAAGAGACACGTGTACCCCAATGTTCATCGCAGCACTGTTTATAATAGCCAGGACATGGAAGCAACCTAGATGCCCATCAGCAGATGAATGGATAAGAAAGCTGTGGTACATATACACAATGGAGTATTACTCAGCCATTAAAAAGAATACATTTGAATCAGTTCTAATGAGGTGGATGAAACTGGAGCCTATTATACAGAGTGAAGTAAGCCAGAAGGAAAAACACCAATACAGTATACTAACGCATATATATGGAATTTAGAAAGATGGTAACGATAACCCTGTATACGAGACAGCAAAAGAGACACTGACGTATAGAACAGTCTTATGGACTTTGTGGGAGAGGGAGAGGGTGGGAAGATTTGGGAGAATGGCATTGAAACATGTAAAATATCATGTATGAAACGAGATGCCAGTCCAGGTTCAATGCACGATACTGGATTCTTGGGGCTAGTGCACTGGGACAACCCAGAGGGATGGTATGGGGAGGGAGGAGGGAGGAGGGTTCAGGATGGGGAACACATGTATACCTGTGGTGGATTCGTTTTGATATTTGGCAAAACTAATACAATTATGTAAAGTTTAAAAATAAAATAAAATTAATTAAAAAAAAATAAGACTATCAGAGACAAAAACCCAAATAAAATATTGATAAATCTGCATTAAAAAAAAAAAAAAAACCCAAAACAAGTAAATAAAAAAACCCACTGCAATCAGATGTAAAACTTTGTTACATCTTTGAAATCATTAGAAGAGTGAATAATTTTCCTCAGTCTCCCATATGCTGAAAGGGAGGAAGGGCATAGGGTTTGCATTTTTGGTTATCTGAAGCATGTTAAATCATACAGCTTTTTTGATGCACATGAAGATAATAACTCTAAATAAGTCAAATGCCTCTAAAAAGAGAAAGTTTGAAGCATTGCCAACTAAAAGGAAATAGCAATGGTAACAAGAGCAGGACTTCAACCTTGAAGACTCAAGCAGTAGGACCCTCAGAAATGTCAGGTTGAAAAAATTAGACACAGCTTCACAGCCCATGGAAAGTATACAGAAGAATAATCATTCTGATAGCATGCCATTCTCATGTGTCAGCCCAATCAGAGGAAGTGAAAGTGAAACAGTCACATCTGAACAGACTGGTCAAAGTTTCAAATAAAAATGAAAACACTGAAGGTTTTCTACATTTAGCAGAAGAGTAGAGAGGAAAACTATAAAATGACTTAAATGGTTCATACATCCAGAGTCTACAAAAGTGGATTGGATAAATACTTTCTTAGCCCTTTATTTAACCTCGGCTATTCAGGCAAGCACTGACTATCCAGTTGCAGCTAGAAAATAAATGCTGAATGCCCAAAGTTTAGAAAGTACTCTGGAGGGATACTAGTGAATTTTAAGTATTATTTTCAGCATTGGCTTAGCTTTCATTTTTTAAACATTCATTTTAAAAGTTCTTCAAAAGACTAATATCTTCTTTCTTAATTATTCTTGCCCCAAAGCAGTTCTGTCCCCTAGAAATAAGTACTTCTTAAAGGAAACCCCTACAAATGCCAAGCTCAAATATTTTCCTTTTGACAACAATGCCAGCTCCAGAAACGCTTTACAAAGAGCTGAGATGTGAATTTTCTCTCCTCTGGAACAAGGATGTTCTATCAAAGGTAACCCATTATACGAAAACATTTAATGTGTGTGTGTGTGTGTTTTTAACACATCAATTAATTCTAAAAATGTGGTTGCCCTAACTAAAACCACATGGTTAACTTAGGATGGAAGAAAAGGAAACAATCATTTTGTGAAATTTTCATCAGTTGTAGCTAAAATGATCAGCATCTTGTTATGAGCATCTTCTGCATGAATTTTTACAGGAAAAACTTTAAGGATTCTAAAGGAAAGAGATGGCAGAAACGACTATTTCTAAGAAGCTCACTGTTTATTCAGAGGTACAGTAATCAAATGTCCTACAAGAAAAAAATCTTGACTTCATATAATTCTCATATAATTTTGATAAGAAGAGAATCTCTTCTAGAATAAACAAAGAGATAGCATTTACTGAAAACTTACAATATGCTAGGGACCATGCTTTATCCTTTATATGCATTACCTTGATTCATTGACACTATAATGTAAACAGTATTATTACCTCCATTTAACACATGAGAAAAATAAGGCTCAGGGAGGCTATGAAAATTGCTCTCTGCCACAAAACTAATAAGTGGCATTTGGGAACCCAAGCTGTTGGATTTTAAGGTTCTGTGTCTCTAATACCTAAGAGAATTTACTAGGAAATGAGGCATTTGAATACAAGTTAATTTTGTTCCCTTTGGCCAAGAAGACTGAATTCAGAGCAATGACAGCAGCCTCAATATAAGGGCATATTTAGGAATTTCTCCCAGTTGTAGACATACAGTTTCAAATAATCTTGTCCAGCTAAAGTTTAGTCAGATGCTCCACCAAAACTGAGGTAACACCGGGTGAATGAAAGCCTTATTTAGTTTGGATTTAACTTTGAAATATGCAAATGTAATTTCTATTACAAATTCCCTTTTGCAATAGTCAGAATTTTTCTGAAAACACTGATATTTTAAGAGAGTTTTAAAGAGGCATAGAAAAACCACAGGTGAATAAACTTTCAACAAAAACAGAGACGGTCAGGATAAAATGTTCTACTATATATAGAAACATAAAAGTGAACTGGCATTTTTCAAACTAATTTATAAGGCCAGATTCACACCAATGCATTCAAAACTGCTTCCGGCATGCCCAAGTGAGATGAGCTACAGCTCATCTTCTGTTTACAAACAGAAGACAGTCCACACAGACACACTGCTGAAGACCCAAGAGTGACAACCAAATGTCCATCATCTGCAGTCAGTTTCATCCCAAGACCCTCAGAAGCCTACATTATGATTCAACCTGGCAGCACAACAGTGATTAAGTGTGCAGTCATGTTATTTGATAAAATCCCAACTGTATTAAACTACATTGTGGTTTCAATCAAATTACCACTGTTCTGCTGCTCATGTACACACACACACACACACATGAACATACATGTACCAAGAGGTGTCTGATGAGAGTGTTAAAAATAAACAATAAAGCAGTAGCTTCAATACTAATACTCAAGTGAATTGCTGATCACTCCTCTAACACAAATTCCTCTTTGTAGGCTTTGCACTGCTTCTTAGCGGTTTTCAAGCTATTTTGACTGTAACCCACATCAAGAAATGTATCTTAGATCATACCCAGGACATACACACACACAACTGGAACAAAATTTCAGAAAGTAATACTCACTCTTACCAGTGCAACTCATTAATTTCTGCCCCACTTCACTTTTTCTTGTGGTTACAACTCACTAATTTGGTTTCATGACCAGCTAATGGGTCATGGCCCGCAAGCTGAAAAGCAATACCCTCAAGTGCCTAACTGTCCGGTCAAAAGTTTAAGGATAAAGTACAGATGTGAATAAGAGAAAGAAGGGATTAGAATGTTAGAGTATTCGTTGTTAAACTCTAAAATGTTTAAAGAACACAGAATTATGAGCCTTGTTAATTGTACTGCATCTTAATGGACAAAAGGGAAAGGAACATTTTGGGTTGGTGGCCAAGAAATGATTCAAGATATTTGAAACAACCCTTGAATGACAAAGAAAAAATAGTATAATAGCCACTGAACAAACAGGAAAACTGAAAGAAAAGAGGACAAATGCTTCATTTGTTTACTCAGTCCACAGTAGAATCCTCACATGAATTGAATCCTTATTGTGGTACCCAGTCAACTTTTAACAGAAAGAACATCTTCCCTTCCATAAAACTGCAGAGTCTATATTAACAATAAAATTATGGCAATTATAGGTCTGGTCAAAGCAGGAGCCCAAATTATCAGAAAAAGTTTCATTAATTCCCATTAAATAAGAAACAGTGATATGACCTTGGCTGTAGCATCCAGAATATCAAAAGAACAGGTTCAAACTGACCAGTGACTCACTCAGTACATGGCATAGACTAAGATGAACTTCCCCTTTCTGCTCTTGTCTTTTCACAGAGCACAGCAGCGCATCAACGACAAAGTCCGCAGAGTAGGCACTCTGTAAACGTTTGCAAAATAACAGAACAATACTAACGGTAAATTGACAGCTATAACAGAAACAGATTTTTTTCTTTTTTGGATATGTTTACTTGCTATAGAAAGCAACACCGAGGGGCTTTATTTGCAGTCTGTTAACCTGTTTTTGTCTTCACAATCTTAAAGTCTAAAAACTTTATAAAAGTATTTTTGGTACGCCAATGATGCTTTATATAAGGGGAGAAATATAGAAATACCCATATGTTAACATTTCTTTTTAAACACAGTTATAAAGATTTCCATTTCCTTGATTTTTATAGACTATAAATCCTATTCCGTGCCCTAACTCCTGCCTTTCACCTATACCCCATCTTCACCTTCTCATTGCTTCCCCCAATTTCCCAGAAACCTACTATGCCCAGGAAACAGGACCATTTTAGGATATCCCCCACACGTCTGTATGATCATGTCGAAAGCTGCAAGCCTTTCTGCAGCACTGATACTTTCAGCTATGTGATATAAGGACATCTTCTAAGTGCTTCAATTAGTAACAGCATGCTACATGCTTCAACTGGGGTCAAGTAAAAATGAAGTGTGTAGAAGAGTCAAATGATTATAACTATTTAAAGTTTTCTGTAGAAAAAGCGTGAGGATGGAAAGGCTAAGGGATCGGGAGAAGAATGCTAGTAACTGATGGTATGAAGTTCTGGATGAATAGAAATGGGCTGAGTTAAAGGTTAGCTTTGAACAGGAAGAGGAACCCTCTCTTTGAGACTCAAGGAATGTATAAACACAGGGTAGGTATTCTCTGCTGAGAGGGCACTGAAAAGTTGTGGAGTCAAGAGCTGATGGTCTGCTTTCTCTGCGAGATACACAAGGCAAGGCCATTTGCTACAAACACTGGGATTATATATGAGGAGGTAACTAAGCAGGTGAAGAGCTAATGAGTTCCTGTTATGTGTTAGTCACTATGCTAGGTCATATATCCATATATTTATATCTATGTTATATAAAATACATGTTATATATGTTAATATATGTATGTGTTATTATAAACATTATATGTATATATTATAATAAATATAATAATATTTATTATTGCGTCAAACAATCTATAACAACAACAAAAAAAATCAAGTCAGCACTAATATTCCGATTTTACAGAACAAGAAAGCGTGGCTTGGAAAGGTTTGTTATCTGCCCAGATTCAGAAAGTGGTAGAGCCAGAATGTGAACTCAATCTATCTGACTGTAATCATAAATCCCAAGGAACGTGAAAGCAAGGCAACGAGTTAAAAGATCATAGAATGTTATTTATGGGTTCTGCCAAGATCAGAAACTAGATATTCAGAATAGCACAAAGTACGGTTGGGATTCAGAAGGCAGCTTGTAGGATCAATCCCACACTGAGCGTTTTGCAGAGGAGATAAATACAAAAGATGCTGCCTGTGCACCCACCCATATATTCTTGGCACCCACCTTTCCTCTGCACACAACTTCTTAACATACAAGCAGCTCCGACCCTCTGCCTTGAGGCTTTCTCTAGCTGTGGAAGCAAGCTTGGCCTTTAGACAAGGAGAGGACAAGAAGTTCTAGGGAAGAAGTTCCCCTGGAAGCATCCCTTAGCCCACGACCCATGGATGTTGGTTGAGAACTACGCCTCTGGTGGGAAGGCAACCCGGAGACATGCTGCACACATTCGCCCAAGCTCCACAGTCAAGCTGAGCCCTGGTTACCCGCAGCAGCAACCTGCTCAACACACCTGTCACGGCTTCCTTCTCTCCATCTCACTTTCCCACGTCCTTACACGGACTTCCCAGAATCACCTCCCAAGGCCACTATCTCCACTCAGTTCCTCATGATCCAGCTTCTGGGAAAGCAAAACCAAAACAGTGAGAAAAGGTGCTACAGAAGTCACAGAATCGAAAGTGCTGGTGAGAGAGTTAGTTCCCCTGCCACCCTTGAGACTCAGGGTGGGTAAAACAAGAAAAAGAATCAAGAGGAAGTGGAGAGAGGAAGACACCGTGGAACAGTCAAGATTGCTGAGGTCTCCACAAGGAAGAACAGGAGGTGAGACACTGGTGACGTGGAAGCAGGGGAGATCGTGTGATAATCAGAGTTTGAGATTTCATTGACAGGACAGGCTGAGGTGTTGATAAAATCAAGGGTGAGACCATGGGAATCCAGTTCTCAGAGGAGCTGAGGTGAACGCTAATGAAATCAGAAGTCATGAAACTAAGAGCTGGCGTGTTTGAAGCATTTCCTTCAGGAATGTGAAATCTGCTGGGGTGATGACAGTAGATGGGAGGAAGAGAAACCTTGGCAGCTGTCAAAGCGTGGAAGTGACCTGAATAGCGGCAGACAGCTATGACAAAACGTATTAAAGGCAATAAAACTGAATGGTGTGAATTTCAGAGGAGGAGGGAGAAGCTGAAAGAGGCGGTGTGGAACTAAGATAACGCTGACACATAAGGTACACGAAGTGGTACATCGTGGTACATCAGGGCTTTGAGGTACATCAAGCTTATCCGTCTTTTACCTGAGAGGAAAAGAAGGAAGGAAAGGTTCTTAGGAGAGAACCAGGTTTCACTGAAGGGTTGGAGGCAAAGGCAGTGGCTTGCCACGTGGAAACAGGATGGGGAGAGGTTTTTTGTACAAAGGAAAACAGTTTTCAGCATGCACGGTGGAAAGAACTGGAAGGGAAGTCAGTGAAAGGACAATAAGCTGTTGGGAGAAAGGGAGGCTCCCTGGACCAGATGACATCATAAGGGAGGATTCATGACCCCAGAGCTTATGGAGGTGAGTAGGATGGAGGGAGGGACTAGAAATAACCCGGTAAAAGGCCAGGATGGTGGTGCCATAACAGCAGGGTCAAGAATGGGGACTTTGGAGTCAGACTCTGAAGTTAGGTCCTGAATCTGTTATTGACTCTGGGACCTTGGTGACTTTGGGATCCTGGTCACATTATCTAAATGGCTATGCCTCAGTGTGGGTGATCTCCACCATGGGAATAGGAATATGTGGAGGATAAAATGTAAAATGCTTAGCTCCACTTCTAGCTCCCAGTAAGCACTTGATAAATGTTAAATATTTTTTATTATAGCTAGCCACATGATTTTGAATGAGTCCTTTGGTACAAAGGATTTTAATACCAACTGACCAAGGGTCTCAGATATTGTTTGGACTCTATCACACAAAAATTAAACAGAGAGACTGACTGATTGGTAAAAACAGATTCCTTTTTCCTAGAAATTAGCAATTCTGAATCTGTGTAAATGTCAGCTTTCCTGTCAGTAGGACTGGGACTACAGTGAAGTGTAGAATTTATGAAGACACTCACACTGGGTAAATGTAGGACTTGAGAACGAGTTCACTCTTAAAGTTTATGCCCTATGTGTCTTGATTTCCTCATTCTAGTCTTGGCCCTGTCTGTGAGTAACTCTCTTTAGACTAGGTTGGTAGTAATCAAACTCCAGGGCAGAACCATTCCACTTTCAGACTGTGGGGCCAAACCAATCAATTTCAGTCCATAGACACGTATCAAAAGCAGAATGACTATCTCGCCACTCTGTGTATGATCCAAGGCTAACTGATATGAACAAATATATTTCTTAGAACTTTTCTCTAGAGTTTATATATGCTAACAAATTCCTAACTTATATGATGCATCTTTTCACAGTCGTAAATTAAAAGTATATGCCCCAGTGACCCAGATGGTAGAGAAACTGCCTGCAAAGTAGGAGACCTGGATTCGATCCCTGGGTCAGGAAGATCCCCTGGAGAAAGAAATGGCAGTCCACTCCAGCATTCTTGCTTGAAAAAGTCCATGGAGAGAGGAGCCTGGTGGGCTACAGTCCATGGGGTTGCAAAGACTCAGACACGACTGAATGACTAACACTTTGTTATCTGTGAATAGATCTGTTTTTTATACCGTCATCAAGGGCTTCCCAGGTGGGGCTAGTGGTAAAGAATCTGCCTGCCAATGCAGGAGACACAAGAGACTCGGGTTGGATCCCTAGGTCAGGAAGATCCCCCTGGAGTAGGAAATGGCAATCCACTCCAATATTCTTGCCTGGAAAATCCCATGGACAGAGGAGCCTGGTGGGCTACAGTCTATGGGGTCGCAAAGAGTTGGACACGACTGAGTGACTAAGCATACATGTACGCCATCATCAGAGATATTCTAGGAAACACAAAGCTGGGGAAATTATTCAGTCACTTTATGAACTGTGCTTCTTGGATTCATACTCAGGTAATACACTCATGTGCAACGTTGCTGTTGTTTAGTCACTAAGTCATGTCTGACTCTTTTTCGACCAGGTTCTATAGACTGCCAGGTTCTTTGGTGCTGACATTTTTACTTAAAAAAAAAAAAAAAAATTAATAGCACTGGCAAAGAAAATCTAACCATAACTCACACATTTTACAGTCATTATCACCTGCCATATATAACTTGGCAGTTGCTTTCTGCCTACTACATAAACGTTGAAGAGCTATTGCAACCTCATTCTTCACACCTAAAATCTCTATTTGGGTTTCATATACACTTTCTGTGTGTGTGCTAGTCATTGTTCAAAGAACTTTCTCATGTGTTACATCATTTATCCTCATCAAAGCCCCATCAAGTATTTCCATTTATTAAGATATTTCTACTTACTGTTAGAGACACAGATTTGTTTTCATGCTTCAGTTGCTTCATGCAGTCAATATTTTCAGTGTGTGTTAACTACTGCAACAATATAATGCGAGTTGTCTCTATTCATACTGACTTTCTAAGAGAGACGTGCTGTTGATTAAAATTACTTGATTTTAAAAATATAGGAAAGTTTGGATTACAAAGAGAAGAGAAAATAAATCTCACCATATCCTATACATGTGTTGTTTTGGCCTGCTCCATATCCACTCTTCCCTCTTCCCTGTGAATAGGATCCCCGATACTTCCCTAGCATTGCCACCCGCCCCTTCTGCATTTGATCTGGGTGGGACTGTTGATCATGGGCCTCCTTCCTCTGTGCACAAAGTGGACATATGAGCCAAGCCATATCCAAGGGACTCTGATTCTCTGGAGACTGCGGAGAATGACACCTGGACAGAAACCAGGTAGAGCTGACTCTCCCCTGAGGAGGCACCCTCGAGACAGGACTTTCCAGTTCCTGCTGCCTAGAGCCTCAGAGCTGTCTTCATTCCTGCCCTTCCCAAGGTTTGGTTATTCAGGCTTTTCTCGAATTCTGTGAGCAACCCCCTGACCCTCTAACAAATTACATCATTGATTAAATGAGCCAGAGTCATGTCTGTTGCTCGCAACCAAAGACTATACACAAAGACACACCATCTTAAGACTTCTGTTATAATTCATCTCTATTATTTTCCAGGGCTTTTCATAATCAGATTTTCATATAGGTAAAATTTACTTAATTATGTTCCTGTTGTACATGTGGATGTCTCTAAGCGTTTTTGTTATTATAATAAATAACCTTACAATGATTATTTTCACGCATATCACTTTTTCCATCTTTTGGATTCTTTCCTCTGAGAGGTTCCCAGAAATGACTTTACTGAGTCAGAGGGCACAGATATTATTGTGGCTCTTGAAAGATATTCCCAAAATGTTTTCTAAAAGGACTCTGCCAATTTATAATGAATTCAACCATTCATTTTTACTAGACTTCTGGTCAGCACAGACCATCCATGTAAATTTTGACATTGATGCTGTTTCCTTCACTCATCTTGCTAGAATTATAGTTATCTACAATATAGAATTATAGCAAGTTTTCCTTAACAAATGGGTCATAGAGTAATGAGCAAGTAGGAACCAGTTTTCATGAGTCCTGCTATAAGTACATACCAACACAAAAAACTGTGGAGACAGCCATCCTAATAATTCTTTATCTAAGAATTTTTAAATAAAGGAAAATAAAGGGACCTGTTTTCCTTTCCTCTTTTGAGCTGTTTCCTTTCCAAGAGCGTACATTAGTGGTAATGACTGTGTCATAGGCCTTTGGACAAGATAGTAAGTGTCCTGTAACAACAGATGCCCCCTCCCACACACACACCAAATGAGCCCCAGAGGGACACAGATGGGCAGCAGCTGCCCTTGGTACCCATACAAGGCCAGGGTAGTTCTTTGACTCCTGGGTTCACTTTAGACTCTAGAGATGACACCTTCCCCATCCTACCTGACCTCTGATCCAAGCATCTGACAAGGTGAAAGCAAACATTCATTAGAATGACAGCCGTAGGTCAGTGAGCCCTGTATGAGCAAATACTTAGTGTAAAATTACTATTTACAAGAAAATAAGGAGTAGAAAAATTTACAAGAAAGTAAATAGCCACTATGGCCCTCAATACACATCAACACGTGCCGCTTCTTCCTCAACTCAGCACGTTTTGATGCTCACAGGATCCACCCATTCCCGTCCTTTGAAGCTATGAAGGCTGCTTGGGTCCTACTTCTTACAAGTCAGCTTCAAGCCCTCCTTGACCCCAGGGTTACAATTCTGTGGGGGGAGACAGGCCGTCCTGTTGAGGCTGGGTTCACATTCTTACCTCTCAGAATAAGGAGTCAGGCTGGCTTCCACCACTGTTGTTTCCAGTAAAGTAACAAACTTAGAATTTGCCCGACACTGGGATTCACAAAACTCAGGGTCTGTAGAGTCGGACACAACTGAGCGACTTCACTTTCACTTTTCACTTTCATGCATTGGAGAAGGAAATGGCAACCCACTCCAGTGTTCTTGCTTGGAGAATCCCAGGGATGGGGGAGCCTGGTGGGCTGCCATCTATGGGGTCGCACAGAGTCGGACGCGACTGAAGCGACTTAGCAGCAGCAGCAGCAGCAGCAGCAAGGAAATTCAGATTTTTTTCTGTAGGCCAAGAGTGCCATTTAAAAGATTTAAAGCAGGGACTTGATACAACAAGAGATGTATTTAATCAGTTAACTGGCAAAAGGATGGGAGATATGTTGAAAGGATAAGAGGGCAGCTTGGAAGTATTGCAAGAGTTAAAATACAAAATGGGAAGTGGGCTGAAGTGAATTTAGAAGAGAAGAGAGAGATGCCCCAACCCTATCCATCCAATGCTGTTTCCTGAGAGTAAAACCAAGGTTTGTCTGACAACTAGAAGAACATCCTTTTACATTTTGTGGCATCTATTTCCAAAAGTTGTTCATGCTTCCCATTAGCCCTAATTTCCTTAACAACCTTTTATAGATCTACAAGTAATTAATGTATTCAAATAACTCTTCTTGGACCAGGCAGAGGAGCCATGGAGACCTGAGTAGATAACTGCAGTCCCAGATCACATTGAGCTACGCCAGGGTCAACCAGGAAGAAGGCTCATTGGAAAAGAAAAAGCTAAATGTGTCTGTGCCATGTTATGCTGTTATGTATTATGCTATTTATGCTTCTACTCAAGGAGCTACTGACTTAAACCACTTTTTGAAAATTCCAGAGCCCCAGAAGTCTGCAATTCCCTTGACTGAGAATGGCATTCTGAAATATATATAGGTCAAGGAATTCCCAAGTATGGTGGAGGAATTATTCCATTTGTAACAAGTTCTTAATGCAAAAATAAAGTTCTGAGATTAAAAAAAAAAATCACTTTTATTCATTTTAAGTGGCTTTCAAATTTTAAAGTAACTTTAAAAATATTTAAAAATTAAAGATAATGCATTTTAAAACAATAAAGAAAAAGTAAAACTGGAGACAGTAAAAATATCAATAGTTGCAAGGGGTCAGGGGGAGGGAGGGATGAACAGGTGGTACACAGATTTTTAGGGCAGTGAAACTCTTCTGTACGATACTATAATGGTGGACACATGTTATCGTACATTTGTCAAAACTCATAGAAGATACAACACCAAAAGTGAAGCCTAATGTAAACTAGGGACCTTGAGTATTAATGATGTGTCAATGAAGGTTCATCAATTGTAACATATGTACCACTGTGGCGGGAGGGTTGTTGAAGTGGGGGTGGCTATGTATGTGTGGGGTCAGAGAGTATATTTATGGAAAAAGCTCTGTACCCTCCTTTCAACGCTGCTGTGAACGTAAAATTTTTCTTTAAAATAAGGTCTATTTAAAAGACAATGATGACAACGATGATGATAATGAGACAATTTGTTTTATATTAAAATACATGTGAAACTGCACTAAACAGAAAATACTTGGGAGAAAAAAAAAAAAACTCATCAATTTCCTAACCCCCAAAACCTAGATATCTGTAATTTACTATCTGAGTCATCTAGTACACAAAGGAATTTTTTTCCTATATTATAAAAAACTATTGTTAACAGTTAACTGGAAATATAGTAACTGAAAATTAAAGCAGATTAAAATAATCTGTTTTTCCATAAAATATGTCCCTCTAAGGTCAAATTGGGTGGAAATAAATAGCTAATCTGGCAACAAACACAAGAATAACACTCAGAAAAGTGTTTCTAAAAGATAAACTGAAATACTCATAGAAAATGGACATATTAAAAAAGAAAAAAGACAGCTGGGAAGTAAATCATCTTCTGCTAGAAATCATACACTTTCTTTATTCACCCACCTATGAAAGCCTTTCAAATCTTAAAAAAAAATAAAGTAAAATGAATATTGAAAATCTATCATGTGAAACTTTTACTCCAGTATTTTAAGACATGAAAAATACCTTTATTCCTGTTATGCCACAAGACAGGTACTTCATTTATCTGCAACATATGTATTTCTTACAAGTCTCTGGATGAGAATATATTGAGAAAACATGGAGTACTTCAGTGGTATCTTTGTGATCGCTGTTCAGGCCCAGGCCTCCGACACCAAACGAAGAAGAGTTAACATGCTGACATCTGTTTTAGGCTAAAAATGGAAATCGTGAAGTTCTCTCCTCTTCCAAGAGTTCCCTGGAATGGATCAAAAGGCTTCAAAAGACTTGGCACCAAGGGAACTTCTAGGCAATGTCTACACAGCACAAAATGAAATGGAGACTTGGCATCTTCCTAAAGAATGAGGGCTGTGTTGACTACTGCAGAAAGGGGGACAGAGCCAGCATTTGGGGACCTGAAAAGCCGAAATAATTTACAAGGCTCCAGATTTTTCCTTTACGTGAATCTATATATCAACTTGCCATACAACCCCACCAAAAACTCCTTGCCTTTGGCGTGACTGGACAATGACTGAACATCTAGGCAGGACCACTTTCCAAGCTGGACCCTGTGGCACACATAGACGAATCTCCCAGGTAAGTGAGGCAAAGGCCTGTCTGAAGTCTGAATCGAGAAGTAACCTTCCCAAACTTCTACTTTTTTTTTTCACACCAAATCAACTCTGCCTGTGAAGTTTTGCTTTTCTTGAAGCTGAGTCAAGATGAACTAGCATTTGCGGGCGGAGTGGTTATTTGAGAGCACACCATTCTCCACAAGGGGTCTTTCTATGTAAAGCAGAAGCGTTTTATTTTGCCTTTGAGTTGGGGTGAGCGCAAAGAATTGACTTGTTTTTCCTCCAAAGGTAAAAGAGCCAACCCAGAGACTACCAAAATGTTGGCTTTGTTTATCATTTCCAAGTTGAAATAAAGCATACTGTGAATACTCAGCGCTCTATCTTTCCCTGATTAAAGCGATCCTGCCCTTTGAATTGCTACACAGGATACTGTTCCATGCGGCTCACTCACAGGGCTGTAATAAGTCACAACAGCTTGGCACCTCGCCCAACAAAACACAAACTCTCCTGAAGTCTTGAGCTTTCCCATGGCAACACCACAGTCACCAACACAGCAAACAATCGCTCCCATCCCTACTCCCGCTCCCCTTTTCTAACAGCAAAGGATATCATTGCAGCCAGCCTCCTAGAACCGTGCTCATTATTATCTATGAAAGGAGATAGCGACAGAGATCAAGTTGCCTTCAGTACAGAACTTAAAATGAGATCAAAGGCAGGATAGCTCCAGGAGCACACGGAAGTTTTACATATACTTTCACTTTAAAAGAAAAGTGAGAAGCCGTATGTAAAGTATATTCCCGAAGGATTAATGTGCTTTGCTGCCTTGATTATCAAGTGGCTCTGGCTGGCCCGCAACCTTCATACAAAACCCCCATTCACTTTAGCCCGGACTCTCTCCACAGCGGAGAGGGGGAAATGCCATCTTAAAGCTGCAGCTCTGACACATTCCTCAAACTGCAAAATTGGAACCGTTTTCAAACCTCAGCTGCTTTCTCCAACGGAATGCTCATTCTGCTCAGATGGGAAGGCCGCCTAGAGCAGGGTGGCAGCTTCCTATAGCAGATTAAAGTGGTGCCACTTCCTTTACGACCGCCTCTTTTCAGATTCAAATAACATCCTTGGGGGTGACAATCTCTTCTCATAAGAAGTGTCTGGGCTCCCACAAATACCCTACAATGATCATCTCTCCTTGTGTATTAATTTGATTTTTAGGCGACGGATGGCCCACGAGAGTTCAGGAGCAGAACTAAAACCAAACCCAAGTGAATGAAAGATCTGTGACTCATGGGTGGAGATCACTTTATTGGGGGGTGGGGAAGGCAAGTCTCAGCTTCGTGTGGTTTTGAATGCTGATTGCTCCATTCTGAATTATAGCGAAGCCCTGCACATACTCATGGAAGGTTTTATAATTCTACACTCAAACCTTAAACAGTGCTATAGATTACACTTGGGATCCCCTCAGCCTCAGAATTAGAATAAAAATTTCAGAGGAAATTTCATTTCAGCACAGCTACAATTTGGGGGGTTAGCCCATGTAATAAAGACTATAAAACACTAATGACAAAGTATGGAAGTAATTACACCTAGGTATTTCAATGATATCCTACACCAGGAGGGAAAAAAATCCTATGATTTGCTAAACAATAGCAGAATTCTGAAATGTAACTGAAGGCTTTTGAAGATACATATGGGTGACTGCTGTGTTATTTAAGATTCTACATGTATTCGAATACGAACCCACCAAGTCTATTCAAGTGATGATTTAAATAATTATGATATTACTCTAAACTCTGACATCACTTTTTCACTTACCACAGACTCCATTATGTTTTATTTTCTATTATCCAATCATTTCCAAAACCCTTCAATCTAATGATATAATTTTTATCAATAAGAAACTGATCACAGATATAAAGCACTGAGCTAAAAAAAAAAGAGGTATGGGACAGAGTTGCTCTAGCATCCCAGAATGCACTTTCCAAAATTATTTTCATAGCTAATTCCTACTCCTCTATGTTAAATTTAAAGAAAGCTGGACTCTGTGGTCAAAAATTACTTGCTATTACAGTTTTTTTTTTTTGTCGTGTTTGCTTGCTTTTAATCTATTTCTCTATTAGAATCTAAAGTCCTTGAAGTCGGGAATCATGTGCCTAAACTGGTGTCTTGAATACAATGGATATTGAACAAATATTGGTTGAATGAATGAATACAATAGATATTGAACAAATATTGGTTGAATGAATGAATCCTTCATTTATGCACAGTAAACAACACATGTGCTATATACTTTCTGCTCTGCATATTCCTGTCCAAATTTAAAAGTGCAACAAAAAGAAATAAAACAAAACAAAGACAATTCACTGCTTAAGTTCAGCAAAGTAAAGAGCTAAAGAGAGAAAATCAAGTGTCCTTGGTGGACTTAGCTGGTAATGTTTTCATCGGTATGTCTTGAAATTTCTGGATGAATGTTTTTGGGTTTTTGGAGAGAATAAACTCCGACTGAAATGAGTAATCCATTGTATCTGACATCATACTGAGATCTGGAATGCTATTGTATTTTACTGTGAAGGGCTTGACAATGCATTCACACTCAGAGGCCCAAGCCTCAAAACTGCCCTTCAGTTTAACCCTATAGATGTGGTTTTGTAGGAAGACTGTAGTAACTGCATAATTTAAGTTTATCGCACATTATTCTGCTCATAATTGTAAATGATTAATTCTCACCTACAACCACGAATCTGTATAGAGAGAGGCATACAACTCAGTACCAAGATTACTGAGACCATCATGGATGGTGATGATGGTGATGGTGGGGTGATGGGATGATGGTATCGAACCTACTACTGAGCACACCTTCTCACTTAGCCCTCACAGTAAGCCTGTTGCTGCTGCTGCTGCTAAGTCACTTCAGTCGTGTTCGACTCTGTGCGACCCCAAAGACGGCAGCTCACCAGGCTCCCCCATCCCTGGGATTCTCCAGGCAAGAGCACTGGAGTGGGTTGCCATTTCCTTCTGTTGGGCAGGTTCAATTACATCACCATTTGATAGAGGGGGGAATTAATGCCTTAGAATGAAATCATTTCTCTCAGTTTGCTCAGTTAATAAATGGTAGAGCTTGGGTTCTACTTGACTATTATTATATTACATCTCCCAAATGGATGACTTTTGAGACTCTTATTAATTTCCAACATTTGCATGATGACAGATAGGAAGAACACTTGCTACTTGCTCTTTTAAAAACTAATGTCACACTTGTAACCAAGAAATTATAAGTTTATATTGTGATTATGTCAAAAAGGAAATTTTACTATAGATACATAGAGAACTGATAGGCAAAGGAGACTACTCAAGAGAAAACAACCAAAGCTGTTATTGTTGTGTCAGAAGTGTAGAGTTTTTTTTTTTTTTTTAATTTTACAAATTTATTTATTGTTGGCTGTGCTGGGTCTTCCCTGCTGTGCAGGCTTTTCTCTAATTGTGACAGGTGAAGGCTACTTTCTAGTTGTGGTTGCGTAGGCTTCTCATTTGGAGAAGGCAATGGCACCCCACTCCAGTACTCTTGCCTGGAAAATCCCACGGATGGAGAAGCCTGGTAGGCTGCAGTCCATGGGGTCGCTAAGACTCGGACACGACTGAGCGACTTCACTTTCACTTTTCACTTTCATTCATTGGAGGAGGAAATGGCAACCCACTCCAGCGTTCTTGCCTGGAGAATCCGAGGGACGGCGGAGCCTGGTGGGCTGCCGTCTATGGGGTCGCACAGAGTCGGACACGACTGAAGAGGCTTAGCAGCAGTAGCAGCAGCAGGCTTCTCATTGTGGTGGCTTCTCTTGTGGAGCGCAGACTCCGGGGCACATGGCCTTCAGTAGCTGGGGCCTGTGGCTCAGCAGTCGTGGTTCCCGGGCTCTAGTGTGGGTTCAGTAGGTGTGGCACATGGGTGCAGCACGTGGGAACTTCCTGAATCTGGGATCTAACCCGTGTCTCCTGCATTGGCCGGAGGATTCTTTACCACCGAGCTACCAAGGAAGACTCTAAAGTTTGTTTTCTTTTTTAAATGAAGTAATCTAAAAATCAGTATTTGGAAAGTCAAAGTCACTTAAAAGGGCTAAAAATACTGAAACAACCTTTTGGAGATTCATTCTGCTTAAGAATTCATCATGGTTTCCACCATCTCAACAACATTATCACCTTAGGGGTGGCTAGAGTATGTAAGATTTCACCCCAGGGTGAGCTGAAACTGCCAGTAACATGAAATCCCTGGAATCATTTTTCAAGTTACCACATTGTTGCACACGAATCAAAAATTCTCAGTACATGGAAGAAAACTAAATATTGAAGCCCTATTCGGAAAGCGTGACTTCTTGGATATATTTTCTAAAAAACGAATTATTAAAGCAAGAAACACGTAAGCTTTTTTCCTCCTAGTTTTAGGTTGGCAATACTATGGTATCAGTGATTAGAAGACACTTCCTCATAGTCACAGAAAGCACTGGATCAAAGAGTCTGGACTCTGACTGACTCTTCACTCTGCCTAAATCAATCCAAACCAAGTCTCCTCTTGGGGCCTGTTTCCTTCTATGCAAAGACAGGAGAGATCATCACTTCCTCTGATTCCAAAAAAAAAAAAAGAAGAAATTCCTTTATAAGCTATAACCTGCTATGCAAATACAAAGGATGCTTATCACACATATTTTTAAAACACCATTTATGCAAATGCTGATGAGTGCATTAACCATATGCCAAAAAAGTGGCAATAGATAGCTCAAGAAAGCATGTAATAATACTAATGGCCAACACTTAATGGAGTTCCAACTATGTCTAGGCTCTAGGCTTAGCACTTTTTATGTTTTATCTCATTTAATTCTCACGATAACATTTTATGAGTTCTTATTCCATTTTATACATAAGAACACTGTAGCTCAAAGAGGTTAGGTAATTTGTCCACAGTAAAATCCAGGTCTGAATAGCTCTTCATCACTCTATTACATTTCACTATGTTTATTTACAATACATTGACTCAGAGTTTGAGAAATTATGTAAGCACATTCCTGGCATGCAGTAGAATCATATACGAAATACAAGAAGAGGCTGAAGAGTGGGAAGAAAGAAAGAGAGTTGGATAGTCACAAAATAGTTTAATTCCACTGTATGAAATCATTAGAAATCCTTATTACCTAAGATATTTCTGCAAAGCATCTTATAAAATCACACTGCGATTTCTGAAATAGCTCCAACCTTGAATGTTAGTCATTGCTGAGATATGAATGTACAACTTGCAACCTGCCTCCCATGGGGATGGCAGCAGCGGCTGGTGCTACAGATGGCTAGAGACTGTGCAACCTAGACTGGATTCTCATAGCTGAGGCCAGCAAAGACCTCTTTATGATTTTCCAAGATCCATGCTTAAGTTTAAACTACAGTCTTACATGTAGAAGGTGTTACAGGAAAATGTACGCCAAGTTATACACAGCGTGCTTACAAGCTTTGGGGATCTAACTTGCTTATAATAGGGGGACTACCTCTGTGATGTTGAGTTTCACTCTGAGTTGGGCAATTAAAAGTTGCCTATATTTGATTTTCTAAATGATTTTTCCCAAATCCTTCTTATGCTTTTTATCAGGAGGTCTTTTTTCTTTTTTCCTATTACTGTAGTATTTGATTTTAAGAACAAAGATATCTTTTCTTGCCAGGGTAGTATGTAAGCATAAAAAAAGAGGTTATAGACACCAGATAAAGGCCTATGTAACCAGAATGTATGAATGGCCCATATTTCTCCAAGTTCATCATCTTACAAAGGGAACGTTCAAAGCAAAAGATAGACTGTCTCAGGCCAAGTCCTTAAGGGCATTTTCTCTTTCAGTCATCCAGCGAGAATCCAGAAAGGTGGGCTTTTTGTGTATGAGAAGCGATTGCAATTCAATATTAGGGACCTTAAAACATCGCTGGATTCATCTTTAAAACTGATTTATCAGAGACTGCATTGACAATGGTATGCCTAGAGAGCTCTCCCAGAGGATGTACAATATGTGTTTCAAAATTTAGCCGCTCTTCAAACTAAGTAGGCTGATCTGGACAATAGTTGCTAACATATATTGTAAAATGAATTTCCCTATAGGAGATCATAAGGGATGGAGGGGAAAGTAATACTGAGGCCATCTATCTTATTTTCTTTAATTGTGGTAAAATACATGCAACTAAAATTTACTATTTTATTTATTTACTTTTTCTGATACACTAAATAAAAAATTTTTTCAATAATATACATATATATTTTTTGAAGTATAGTTGATTTACAATGTTTTGTTAGTTTCAAATATACAGTAAAATGATACAGTTATATACATATATACAGCATAATGGTAAAGAATCCGCCTCCCAGTGCAGGAGCTGCAGGAGACATGGGTTTGATCCCTGGGTCAGGAAGATCCCCTGGAGTAGGAAATGTCAACCCTTTCCAGTATTCTTGCCTGGAAAATTCCATGGACAGAGGAGCCTGGTGAGCTACATACAGTCCATGGGGTTGCAAAGAGTGGGACACGACTGAGCACACACACATATACATATATGTGTATATTTATTCTTTATAGATTCTTTTAACTTACCATTTAACTCTACTGTTTTAATCATTTTTAAGTGTATAGCTCTGTGGCATTAACTACATTCACACTGCTGAAATACCATTAGTGCCATCCATCTCTACTCAGTCCATTTATGTTTACCTGTTGTGAAAATTAGCCTTTGATGGCTTTCTTATCAGGAATTAATTCCAGCCAATTACATACTATATTGTGACAGAGAAACAAATAGCTAAGTTGGAATCTGATCAAGTCCATCCTGTTATTAAAGCTCTATGAGTCATATCGCCTCTTTCATTAGAATAACAACCATATTCGCTTTTCTCCAAAAATGTAGTGGCACCAGATAAAATAATAATTTTTAAGATAGTGGGTGCTTGGAAGTGTTAGACTTTGCTAAAAACTTCATGCACATCAGCTCAGTAAGCCTTGCCATGTTTAACTATCTTTATTATCCATATTACACGTGAAGGAAACCGAGATACAGAGGTTAGGGAAACTGTCAGGGTCCCACAAGTAGCAAGGTGTAGAGCTGGGGTGCATACCCCAAACCATCTGACTCCTGAGACTAAGAGTCCAACTAAATGGTTCAGAGTTCACTGTAGCAGCTGCATCACCTGGGAAGCTGTCAGAAATGCAAATCCTCAGACCCCGCCCCTGAGCTGCTGAATCAGAAACTCAAGGTAGGGGGAGGAGCATCAGAGGTCTAACAAACCCTCTGGGAGGCTCACTGAGGTTTTTAAGAACCACTGCATGTACACCCATGGCTGATTCATGTCAATGTATGGCAAAAAGCACTACAATACTGTAAAGTAATTAGCCTCCAATTAAAATAAAATAAAATTAAAAAAAAACCATTGCCGTAACCACGGTCTCATTGCATTTCCCTTTTCTCAAGTTTCTTTCTTCATTTGCCAAGATCCACTAAGAGTTCCAGTCAGTCTCCATTTTCGCGCCCCACCTAAGCCTAGCCTCCCAGAAATTGCCCCATTCTTCAAACTGACTTCCCCCTTCCTCTCTTCTAGTCTATCTTCCTCCCATTAAGGATGCCTCTCTCCTGCCACTGGTTCCTGCTATTATTTAGTAGAAGAGCAAACCTAATGAACAAATTCTATGAGGCTTTGTCTCATTTATTCATTCAATAAGTATTTATAGTGCCCTTTTTCTGGGTTCCAAAATCACTGCAGATGGTGACTGCAGCCATGAAATTAAAAGACACTTACTCCTTGGAAGGAAAGTTATGACCAACCTAGATAGCATATTCAAAAGCAGAGACATTACTTTGCCAACAAAGGTTCGTCTAGTCAAGGCTATGGTTTTTCCAGTGGTCGTGTATGGATGTGAGAGTTGGACTGTGAAGAAAGCTGAGTGCCAAAGAATTGATGCTTTTGAACTGTGGTGTTGGAGAAGACTCTTGAGAGTCCCTTGGACTGCAAGGAGATCCAACCAGTCCATTCTGAAGGAGATCAGCCCTGGGATTTCTTTGGAAGGAATGATGCTAAAGCTGAAACTCCAGTACTTTGGCCACCTCATGCGAAGAGTTGACTCATTGGAAAAGACTCTGATGCTGGGAGGGATTGGGGGCAGGAGGAGAAGGGGACAACAGAGGATGAGATGGCTGGATGGCATCACTGACTCGATGGACGTGAGTCTGAGTGAACTCCGGGAGTTGGTGATGGACAGGGAGGCCTGGTGTGCTGCGATTCATGGGGTCGCAAAGAGTCGGACACAACTGAGCGACTGATCTGATCTGATCTGATCTGATCATATTTTCGGTATTTAGGAAGTGATCTAGGTATCCAGGAGACCTTTATGAATAAAAGACAAAGATCCGGGTCCTCACGTAAGTTCTCATATGTTATTGAAAATGTCCATAACGATCTAGAGGGGTGGGATGGGGAGGGAGGTGGGAGGGATGTTCAAGTGGGAGGGGATACAGGTAAACCTATGTCTGATTCACATTGATGTTTGGTAGAAACCAATACAATACTGGAAAGCAACTGTCCTTCAGTTAAAAAGAAATTAAACTTTTAAAAAAATTTTAAAAAAGAAAAGAAAATGCAGCTATTTGGGCACGGCTACACATTCGGATTCTCTAGCTGTGAGACAGAACCCCAGAATCCGCATTTTATCAAGCATTTCCAGGTGATTCTGATGCCTGAATCAAATGCCCTGTATATCCTGAAAACACGCCCTGGAGTAGTTTGGTTAGGAGCACCCAGTAATTTGCGTGTTTTTTTTCCTAGGTTTCTTTTGCTTGTTTTCTTCCCTCAGTGGGGTCTTCGGGTGGGAAATGAAAAGAAAAAACTTGAGGTACACTGAAGCAGAATGCTTTCAAGAAGGGAAACCTTCTAAGGTCTCCTGGGACTAGTTCTGCATAGGGGACCTCGCTCAGCTTGAACCCTGGCTGCTGAGATTTTTACAGATAACAACACAGACAGCCAAAGTGGGTCTGGTAGCCCCACCAGCCAGCCCACACAGCTTCTGGGAAGACATGAGCGGCCTGTAGGCCCTGGCATGGGCAACATTTCTGGATTTTTCCACAGTCCACACCTTTAACTCTTGCATGGTAGTTTGGAATCATTTTCAAGTCATCTTGGAAGCCCCCTCTTTCCTAATACAAATAAGACCAGTTTGTTTCCCATTTCCTCATACCACAGATTTTATTCACGAGGCCTCACCCACTCCCAGACAATCACTGCCTCCTCCCCCTTCTGGCGCCCCCCGCCGTATCTGAGAGGGATAATGAGCCTTCTGCCCCGTGGCACTGCCGCTGCCTTCTCTTTGTTTCAATTCCTTCTGCTGAGATAACCGAAAACACAAGGAAAATATTTCAACCTTTTCCTCCCTTTTCCAAGAGGCCTCCCAAATTCCTGCCTGGTGTACAACCCTGTTCCATTATTCTGTTTAGAAGATAATGGAGACTTACTTTGTACCCAGAATAAACACGAGGCACCAAACGGTTCACAGGGGAAGTTGCCATGGGAGTGGCAGGGGCAGGCAGGACTCCATACCCGCCCGCAGCCGTCCAGACTGTAGGCCAGGGGACAAATGCAGTCAGCAGTCTACAGCGGGAACGCGGCGACACAGAAGCCGGGAGGCAATGTGCTCTTACGAGACGTACAAGACCAAACACTGGTGCTACTCGAAACAGCAGGTAGCTTCTACCTATCAACTCTAGAGCTTCCATCCAGGTGCCCAGGAGACACTGGGAAGCTTCTGAGATACACAGTATCGGGTTCCTCATCTACTTCCAGCAACCTGGGCCATTTACCTCAGTTCTAAAGAATATGCTAAAAAAGAGCTTCTCAATCAGACAGGTTTTGCCCCCAAGGGACAACTGGCAACTTTTGACTGTGGTCATGATATAGTTCCATGTGTACAGAAAGTGCTGAATAAATATTTACTGAAAGGATAAGGGACTAAATAGTACCAAAGAATATTTTATGGGAGAATATGGTTATCCTTATTGTAAATCTCAAAGATTAGAAATAATACTCCCAAACAATCCCTAAATAACACATTCTGATCATCTATAAAATATATTTTGTTGTTGTTGTTCAGTAGCTAAGTTGTGTCTGATTCTTTGCAACCTCATGGACTGTAGCCTGCCAGGCTCCTCTGTTGATGGGATTTCCCAGACAAGAATACTGGAGTGGGTTGCCATTTCCTTCTCCAGGGGATCTTCCTGACTAGAGATCGAACCCAGGTCTGCTGCATTGGCAGGTGGGTTCTTTACCACTGAGCCACCAGGGGAGCCATATAAAATATATTTACGTTGATCTAATTTATTTCACACTTCTCTGTTCATTCAGCCTGCTACCTCTTGGGATTAGATTTCCCATAAACTTAGTATGTACTATATAAAATAGAACTGCTAAGTCACTTCAGTCGTGTCTGACTGCACGACCCCATAGATGGCAGGCGACTAGGCTCCTCTCTCTGTCCCTGGGATTCTCCAGGCAAGAATACTGGAGTGGGTTGCCATTTCCTTCTCCAATGGATGAAAGTGAAAAGTGAAAGTAAAGTCGCTCAGTCGTTCCCGACTCTTAGCGACCCCATGGACTGCAGCTCACCAGGCTCCCCCGTCCATGGGATTTTCCAGGCAAGAGTACTGGAGTGGGTTGCCATTTATTTATTCAAAGGCTAGCTCTTTTGAACTTTAACATTTAAACTAGCCCTTGAGTCCCAGGATGTTGAGAATGGCTTCCACATTTCTTTCATATGCCCCTTTAAAGATTTTTGTCTCTTTGAAATCAGAGTGTTTTCATGTTCTATTCGTCAATACTAGTGGTTTGTCCTCAGATAGCATTCACTCACCTATACTGACAGATCAGAATGACACACTCTCCTCCTTCATGGTACCCAGAAGATCCAACAGAGAAGGGAGCAGTCTGGCATGGCCCTGAGGACAGCTGGCCCAAAACCTCCTTATCACCCTGCACTGGGCTATGCAGCTCACCTTAAGTGTCTGCAGGCACAAAGGGGCTGGTTGCGAGGAAGTTGTGGAGATCCTGCTCCTGTCGACACATGCTTCAGTTTTCTATAACTGAACTTCAGAATGCATTTCTTTCCAATGGTCAGATCAACAGTCAGACCGAGCCAAGAAAGTTGCCAAAAGCACCAGTGAACTGTGATAACCACATGTTCTACCACATGGACCCAGCCTTGCTCTCACTTGGGCAATATGTCAGCCTGCGACTTCTCTGAAGAACAGAATCAGAGGATCTATGGTTTCTCGAATTTCAGTTTGGGTCAGTGAGTCACTTGTGGCACATTCCTACATTGCCTTCCATGGAATATTCTAGAAGGATGACTGCTTATAAAACAGAAGCAGTGATTCCCGCTAATAAATCCTTCTTCATACCCTCGTAAGTCAGAGTACCTCTGCTCATTCCACAAGCGACCAAATACTCACCACAGATACACTGGTGAAGAAGAGAATGTCCTCTGAAGAGGATGATGGACCAAAATGGGGGAAAAAAAATGTCAATTTTAAAGTGTGTGTGTTAGTCGCTCAGTTGTGTCCGACTCTTTGCGACCACATGGACTGTAGCCCACCAGGTTCCTCTGTCCATGGGATTCTCCAGGCAAGAATACTGGAGAGGGTTGCCATTTCCTTCTCCAAATTTTAAAAAGACAATGCAAATTGTAATGACTGTTGTATAGAAGACAAAGAAATGGCAAAAATACAGAATATCAGGAGAGAAACCTCTTTAGAAGGGATGTTTAGCAAGACCATGATTTAAGTAGGAATCTAAAAATTAAGTGGGAGCCAGTTAGGTGGCAAGTTAGAGAAATCACCCAAGAAAGGGCTCTAGGAAGGAAAGACCTTGTCTCACTTGGATAGATAAGTGCTCCACACGTGGCTGGAGCATGGTAAGCAGGGCAAGGGTGGCTTGAGAAATACAGCAGGGAACAGACTGTGCAGGACTCATAAGGTTGGGCAAAGGGTTTGGACTTTATTTTAAATGCAACAGGCGGCCACTGAAGACTTTTAAGCAGAGGGTATGGGCTTCCCTGGTGGCACAGATGGTAAAGAATCTGCCTGTCAATTCAGAAGACCTAAGAAATGCAGGTTTGATCCTTTGGTGGGGAAGGTCCCCTGGAGGAGGGCATGGCAACCCACTCCAGTATTCTTGCCTGGAAGATTCCAGGGACAGAGGAGCCTGATGGGCTATGGTCCATGGGGTCTCAAAGAGATGGACATGACTGAAGCGACTTAGCACGCACGCACACACACGACGTGTATGCTCTCATGTAGCAAGGTCACTTGTGTGGCTGCATGTGTACCAACAGGGACATGGGTTCATTGGCTATTGCAGCAGCTGAGGTACTGGCTGTTGCAGTAGCTGAGGTACAGAGAAGGTACTGACCTGGGCCAAGATGGTGACCAGACAGGGGATTCAAGCTGTGTCTTGGAGGAATCGAGAAAACGATCCAGTAGACAGAGATAAGAGAATCAGATGATTCCTCTGCTGTTGGGGCTCCAAGTGTCCTTCCTACCATGGTGGGCAGTCACATTTCAAGGTTAAGCACTCAGCCTCTTGGCCTTCCTTATCTTTCCAAACCCTCTGGTTTTACTTGTCATTCAGCTTCAGGCCTACATTCCACAGATATTCCTGGGTGTCCTGTTCATGTTTGCATTTTTAAATGGTGCCCAGGGAAAGAAGTAAATGGTTCCATCCCGGTCACAGAGTAAGCTGACAGATTATCCACAGACTGGAAGGTGCACTTTCACAAATCTCTGCTTTGGTGCCTTCCAAAGCACCCAGAAGGCACAGGGAATCACTGACAGCTCTAAAATACCTGTGGTTCAAAAGCTACAAGAATGTGTTTCCCATCTGATCTCCACAAATGCCTGAAATGTTTACGCTGAGGTAATTTCAAAACTTTACAAGACTTGGAGTTATTCCGAAGCCTGTGCCTCCAAATGTGGCTTGAGACCCTTCTAGAAAGATCCCACTTCAGAGCTTTTGAATTTCTGCTGGGGGAGCTCAGCAATTTAACACACTCCCCAGTGCTGAGTAGTGCTGAGAACTGAAGTCCTGGAAGCTGTAAATATCTTTTCCTGAGAAAAACAATGTGACGATCTACATTGATTAACTTAGAAAACTGATAGAGCGTAGGGAGAAAAAAAATGCTTTCTGGGATCTTCTTTTTCTGCTTGTTTATTTTTTTATTGTTCAAGTTGCTAGGTGATTTACATACTCTCACAGGTTGGTATTATTTTAATTTTCTATATGAATGGGCTTGGATAGGTTAAAAAATACCATTCCTCAAGGTCACAGTATCAGAGTCAGGATTCAAACTCAAGACTGACTTCAAGCTTCTGTTCCTTGCTCCCCAGTCCTCTCCACCCTCCTGGTGTCTTTAGAATTCCTTTCTTCTTAAGCTAATCCAGAGTCCAGAGCCCACAACTGCCTGGAAATTGGTCACATTTGTTCATGTCTTTCAACGGTTGAGGGGATTATGTATCACCCATGTATAGATTTCTTGCCCAGTGAAACGGGGTGGGGCGTGTAAAATGCACAGAGTTCCAGATTACCAGATATCTCCAAGAATTATACTGCACCTCCCAAGCTTCCCTGGTGGCCCAGATGGTAAAGAATCTGCCTGCAATGCAAGAGACCCAGGTTTGATTGCAGGGTTGGGAAGATCCCCTGGAGAAGGAAATGGCTACCCATTCCAGTATTCTTGCCCGGAGAACGCCATGGACAGAATCCCTGGTGGGTTGCAGTTTATGGGGTCTCAATGAGTCATACTCATGAGTGACTAACACTTTTCCCTCCACTAAAATATACCTAGCTGCTCAATCTGTATATTCTTTCCGACGCTGGCGGTCACAAGGGTCCCTTCCTCTTCACTGCCAGTTTCTCTAATGATATTACTCCAGGAAGGAAAGTGAGAGAGGAACCCAGAGTGAGGCCACAGGCTTCCCAGCCTTGGGAAGGCAGGCATCTCTCTGACAGGAAGCAGCTGCCCGCTCAGTGAAAAATCAGGGGTTTCCTAGCTCAGGGGCCCAAGACTAATATGAGAGAGAAACCCCTGAGCACATGAGTCTGTCTTCTCCAGGTTTCTTTGTTGACAGATGACTTATCAGTAAAGTATATTCAACAGAAACAGCATCAGTAGGAAACCAGCAGGTGGATATTGAAAATATTTTTACATTTCTAAATGGTAAAGTCCTGATGATCAACCAAAGGCTTCAGCACAAATTATGAAGCCCAGATTGAGCTATTCTTTCCACTTACACACTAGCAGCAACCATACTTCTGGAACTAACAACACAATGCTTCTTAATGTCTTGAATGGTTTAGTGTGGGTTGAACTAGGGGTCACTTCTGACAGCACCTTTGGTAATGAGTCTGTGTGCAGTACACAGATGCAGTCAGAATGAAGAAAAGGCAGATAAAACTGAGTGATATCTATGTAACAAATCTTCAGATGAGTGCTTTCAGTCATTTATGGCTTACAGCTCCAAGAAGGATGACATTGTTTGCACCATTTTATAGACGACAAAACTGAGACTCAGATGAGTTAAACAACACACCCAAGGGAGAACAGTAAGAAAGTAGAAGAGTGTGACTCAAATCTGGGAGGGTATGACCCTCAAACCTTTATTCTTATGTAATGCATGCTACTTCCCTTAATTCTTAAGTAATGTACTCTACTTCCTCACTTACTGATCAAAGACAAAGAAGTCATCATTTGAGACATCGAGTTAATAAAAGAATGCAATCACTAGAGAGATTATATTGTTATGACATATTTCAAGAAGTCTACCTTTATTCTGGCTGATAAAATAGTTACCCCTGTTCCAGTTGAAGCTGGTCAAATGCAAGCCCTCCTGCAACAATGGTGTGAAGTCCAGGTACTAACTGTAATCACCAGGACCCACAGATCCATGGAATCTGCTGCATGCAAAGCAGAATATAAAACATGAGTGTTAAGATTCATGAGGCTGAGGACCTTTGTTTTATTCCCTCATGTATCCCAAGTGCCCATAGCTGGCTCTCAATAAACACAAGTGAAATGAATGAAAGCTCTAGTTTTAGAACAGTCAGTAGTATAATCTTCCTTAACATCATAGTAGGGGACATGGCAACCTGGCTTATGGGCCAGTGTTTACTCATTTAAGATATTAACTAGCCTCCCAGATGGTTCCCTACAACACCTATTCCTGGTGCTCCTGTCTCATGCTCTCTCCTCCCACCCTGTACCAGGGTGGGTCCATGTGGCCAACAGAATACGGTGCAAGCAAATGTGTGTCCCTTTTGAGATTAGGTTGTAAAAAACGGTGATCCCCGAGCTGGTTTTCTCCCTCTTGGCCCACTCTGTCTAC
This sequence comes from Bos indicus, assembly GCF_029378745.1. Taxonomy (NCBI): domain Eukaryota; kingdom Metazoa; phylum Chordata; class Mammalia; order Artiodactyla; family Bovidae; genus Bos; species Bos indicus. The sequence goes on along the minus strand of NC_091774.1, from coordinate 14,290,888 downwards.
GGGAAGTGAGCTGCTGTGACCTGAGAATGCACATGCAGCCTATGGAGAGGTCAAGGAGGCAAGGCACCAAGAGCCAGCAAGGAACTGGGTCCTGCCAACCACCACGTGAGTGAATTTATTTATTTTTTTTAACTTTTTATTCTACATTAGAGTGCAGCCGATTAACAATGCTTGTAAGAGTTTCAGGAGGACAGCAAAGGGACTCAGCCATACATATACATGTATCCATTCTCCCCCAAACTCCCCTCCCATCCAGGCTACCGCATAGCACTGAGCAGAGTTTCCTGTGCTATACAGCAGGCCACTGCTGGTTAGCCATTTTAAACTTAACTGTGTTACCTGTCAATCCCAATACGTGAGTGAATTTAGAAGTAGATTCCCCATCTTCAGTCAATCCTCGAGGTGACTACAACCTCAAGAGACACCTTGAACTAGCAATCCCCAAGCCCTGACCCTTAAAACTACATGAGACAGGAAGTGTTTACTCCTTTCAGCAGCTAAGTTTTGGGGTAATTTGTTATGCATCAATAGATAACTGATTCAAGCAACTCATCTTTTTATTCATTAACAAGAAATCCAACTTTTGAACAAAAATCCATGCTAAAAATTTTTTATAGAGAATTCTAAGAATTTAATTCTGCAAATTCTTCTCCCACCCGAAAGTTTTAAAAACATAAATACGTGTTCTTCTTATTCGTGATGGCCACTTTTTCTTTGCTACTCACTGAACATTAATGTGCATACATTTGTAGCTACAGGAGGGCACAGATGTGGTCTTATGGTTCTGTTTATTCTGAAAGAGTTTCAGATCAGGGGCAAGTACCCTCCTCTCCCATGGGAGGGAAGAGATATTCTTACTGATCTTTAGGAAAAATTTTCCTGCTGATATTAAATTAATTTTAATTCTAAGTTTTTATAAACTCACATTCAATAGTGGAGGAAGTACAACCCGTTAAACAAAATGATTAGATCCCTTTCAGGTTGTAATAAGTACCACAAACTCAATGAACATATCACAGCTCATACAGAGAAGACTTGTCCTGAGAGAGAATTGGTTGTGATTTTTCTGAATTCGGTAAATTACCTAAAGTGATACTGTGCTCAAAAGATTATGCAAAACTACTTAGTGAAAACCATCAGATCATGCTGCAGAAGCTACAGAGAACCCTCCAGGGTAGTTCAAGGAGATAAGAGATGGAGACCTAATAACGAAGTACAATCAAAGGTCTGATGACGCACCAGGAGTCTAGTGGAAAAGGGTCATTATGAAACGTACCACTTACAGCATCACTGCAGCCCTAAAGCAACTCTGGTCAGTTGCCTAAAGAACACAATTTTTAGCTCATTCCCTAACTCTCTGGTATACTCAGGTTCATGGCAACTCTAGACGGAAGCTCAGGGACTTCCCTGGCGGCTCAGTGGTTAAGACTTCACATTCTAATGCAGAGGTGCGGGTTCGATCCCTGGTCAGGGAACTAAGATCCCATGTGCCTCGCGGCTGGAAAACCAAATAAGACAAACGAACATAAAACAGAAACAATATTGTAACAAATTCCACAAAGACTAAAAATGGTCCACATCAAAGTGAAGTGCAGGTCACTCGGTTGTGTCTGACTCTTTGCAACCCCGTGGACTGTAGCCCGCCAGGAGCTCCTGTGTCCATGAGATTCTCCAGGCAAGAATACTGGAGTGGGTTGCCATGCCCTCCTCCAGGGGATCTTCCCGACCCCAGGGTTGGAATTTGGCTCTCCTGCACTGCAGGTAGATGCTTTGCTGTCTGAGTGAGTCTAAGACAGTCTACATTAAAAAAAGAGAGAAGGAAGTCCATTTCATTGACTCTGGAGATGCCCCTAGCAGAACGGCATGGCCTGTCCCTGAACAGCGGGCACAAGGCCACTGTGGGGCCGTCTGTCTTCCTCTCCTCTCGCTCTGTTCACGTTCTTCTCGCATGGAGACATGCTCTTGTGAATTTCTGGATTTACATACATGAGAGTCTTCCATTTGTTAATCACTTTAAGAAGAGGGAGACAAGAAGAGCTTGTGAGGGTCATGCGCATGTTTAACCGAAGGAATGTCCACCAGGACCAGAAGGTTCTTGTCTTTGAAAACAGGAGAAAAGGTGAGTGACTTAAAAGTTGGAGCAGGAAGAGTGGCAGTGAGACGACACACCATGGGACAAGGACCAAGGAGGCCAGTGTCCTCAGACATCGTGGAATCCACGTGCTGCAGGGGTAGGTGCTCACCTGTGTGGGATGTGGGGAGGACACAACAGCTAGAGGCAGCCTGAGGGGTGAGAATAACACTGAGGAAAGATGCCTTCCGGCAGGATCTGCACACAAAAGATGCCCTCCTCAACTGGCCAGATTACCAAGCCAGACATCTCCCATGGCATATGGCTGCCCACTGGGCTCATGACCCCTGAAACACAAACACTCCTGTGTGTGTTTATTCTCTCCGCCTCCTAAATGCAGCCAACCTTGGAAACACAGTTGCTTTCTTTTGTTGCAAATGATTTCTAGAAAGGCTCAACTCTCAAGGAAAGCTGGTGTTTCTCTTATGATGGAGCACAAGAATTTGCCTAACGTTACTTTTAGAATCTTAAATCACAAGTGGAAGATGTCAAAGTTGAACCCCTCCTTTTGAACATTTGAATTCCTTAAGCTTTAGGGCTATAAGTCACATTCTCTTCAAAAGATTAAAATGTGTTTTGTTATACTTGCTGAAATTCCTCCCAGAGATAAAAGAAATAAACATATTTGTGATTCCTTCACCAAATTTCTCAATACGACTTTAAGGCCCCCAGGCATCAATGATCCATGTATATAGGTGCACGCTGACGAGTTTGGGGTATTATTTATATTCTCTTAATGGGACCAGTATAGTCTGCAGAATTAAGAGTGTGCAGGAAATATGTCCATAGAAAGCTTTTATTCTAAATATAGAAGACTGTAAGGACATAAGCAATTTACTCTGTGTACTGGACTGCTTTTCTTTGAGCTGTTCTGGTGAACCATGTAAACAAGTATAGCAACCATTATTCCCTCCATGCAAGTCTGATGGGCATATGTCAAAGTAAAATGACCCAGCAGTTCCATTCCTTCCTCCCCTCAAATTACCAATATGACTGGACCATCAAATTAAGCAACTAAATGCCAAATTTTCTTTTTTTAGATCGCACAGAGTTTTGAGTTAGACGAGTGGAAAAACAGTTCCAAAGTCTGAGCTTTTTTTTTTTTTTTATAACAACTTTTCAACAGTTAAACCACTTTTGGTAAATATGAGTAAAGAAAGCGAGTTCCCAGTCACAGCACATGTTTACAACTAAGTTAAAGGCTCTTAAAAATAGGGTGTTTGATGGTCTACTGCCAAAATATGAACTCCAGCAGCCTGGAGTGCACAGCTAATAATAAAGAGTCAGTGTTACTATGAAAAATCCCCGAGACGAAGCTCCAATTCAGCTTTTCCCTTTCCATCGCAAAGTTCCCCATGATGACACTGAGACATAAATTTGGAGTTAAGAGGTCAAGGTGGGAGGGAAGGAAGGCTCAAAATGGTGGGCAGTCACTTAAAAACAAAGGAAAACATTGCAGGTTGGGGCTCATAACAACACAGCAAAACAGAATGGAGAGTCCAGCCACTACCTGAGGATTGCTTGCCTTTTGGAAAGAAGAAAATGTTTGGATAGATAACAAAATAGATAACAAAAGTCCAAGTTAAAGGAACTACGTTAGGCATGAAGAAACCTTGCTTGTTATTCAGATTACTGAAGCCAGAATGAACAATATGCAAAAGAAATGAAACATCCAGATCTCTGAGAACTGGCTGCCCTGTGCAGACTGAAGAATCATACCACCCTAGTTTCCCTAGACTCTTCTTCCCAAAACCACAAGCCTCAGCTCCAGGTTCTTTAACCCTTGGAATTTTTGGAGAATCTGACAAAGCTATGGACCAGGTTCGCATGGAAAATGTGTGTATGCCATCACACAAAATTCTGCATTCAATTCAGGGAGTGCCAGAACTCAAGATGCTACATCTCTTATGTTCTAGGGCAGGAATCTCCAACCCCAGCTCACCTCCCCTGTCCACAAGGCTGCAACCTATTAGGGACTGGGCTGCACAGCAGGAGGTGAGCAGGGTGCAAGCAAGCAAAGCTTCATCTGCAGTTTCCCATCACTTCCCATCACTCACATTACCTCCTGAACCATCTCCTCTCCCCACTTCTCGGGTGCGTGGAAAAACTGTCTTCCACAAAACTAGTCCCTGGTGCCAAAAAGGTTGGGGACTGCTGTTCCAGGGTGAAAGCAGATTCTTGATAATATGCAAATACTTTCCAAGAGACACAGAACCACTCCATTCCTGGTGCCTACTGTGGGCTGAATACAATTGCTCAATACAAATTTGCTAAAAATGTTTTAAAAGCAATTATAGCAGGATTTGATTCCCTAAAGAAAGTTCCAGTGACCTCACTTATGCTTAGGGCATGATTTGCCCATTTCTACATTGTTTCTGTCTCTGCTTCTACCAAAAATGGATTTCCTTCAGAATATTGATCATGAGTAATGGCATCTCCCGAATTTCCATGTCAAAAGGGGTTGGGGGCGTGGTAATCTTATTGCAAGTCAGGGAGGAAGTGCAACTGAGTTTGCACTGCACCTTACAAAATCCTGAAGAAAGCCTCAGTGACCTTATCTGAGCTCTCAAGAGAGAGAAAGCAGATGTTATAATGTCTTCATGGGACTTACTTGTCTTAAGACACCACCAATGAACTTCAGTCAGTTCAGTCGCTCAGTCGTGTCCGACTTTGTGACCCCATGAATCGCAGCACTCCAGGCCTCCCTGTCCATCACCAACTCCCGGAGTTCACTCAAACTCATGTCCATTGAGTCGGTGATGCCATCCAGCAATCTCATCCTCTGTCATTCCCTTCTCCTCCTGCCCCCAATCCCTCCCAGCATCAGGGTCTTTTCCAATGAGTCAACTCTTTGCATCAGGTGGCCAAACTATTGGAGTTTCAGCTTCAGCATCAGTCCTTCCAATGAACACCCAGGAGTGATCTCCTTTAGGATGGACTGGTTGGATCTCCTTGCAGTCCAAGGGACTCTCAAGAGTCTTCTCCAACACCACAGTTCAAAAGCATCAATTCTTCAGCGCTCAGCTTTCTTCACAGTCCAACTCTCACAGCCATACATGACCACTGGATAAACCATAGCCTTGACTAGACGAACCTTTGTTGGCAAAGTAATGTCTCTACTTTTCAATATGCTATCTAGGTTGGTCATAACTTTCCTTCCAAGGAGTAAGTGTCTTTTAATTTCATGGCTGCAGTCACCATCTGCAGTGATTTTGGAGCCCCCCAAAATAAAGTCTGACACTGTTTCCACTGTTTCCCCATCTATTTCCCATGAAGTGATGGGACCAGATGCCATGATCTTAGTTTTCTGAATGTTGAGCTTTAAGCCAACTTTTTCACTCACCTCTTTCACTTTCATCAAGAGGCTTTTAAGTTCCAATGAACTTATGTAAACCTAAATTTCTTCTATAAAGGGCCCACTCACAGTGTAATCAGTTCTTGATACATTTTCCATGGGAAAAGTCAACATTTCACCAGGAATCTATATTCCAGATCCTCCAGGTTTGGATTCCTTAATTTTAAGGATATCAGTAATGAACCACCATGGCCCTCTTTCCCACCCAGTTTGAATATTGCCTTAGAATCCTTTAGGCAGTCCTCTGGGTAACTACTATCAATCTCCCCTGGCATGCAAGTTGAAACATATTTGTTACTCACAGATCCTATATGTTCAAGCACTTTCTATCTTTAAAAAAATGGGAAAATGGCAACTGTCTCAAAGAATAACCTGTGGCCCGTAGGCATTCATTCTGAATTCTATCTGCACTTCAGACGATGATCCTAATCATTATTGACTTTCAAATGTCTCATTGAACGTGGCTTCCAAACTCAAGCCTGGGTCATGTGTGAGCTGGAGTCTGACATTGTATAATTACCTTCTCCTAGATGTAGTCATTTACCATGACTATATACATGGGCGGTGGCTTCATTCACTCTGTTCATACCCGGACTCCACATGCATGACTGAATGACCTGGCCAATATCTCCATCTTATGCCTCAACTTCCTCATCTGTCCAATCTAGATAAGGTCATACCTATCTACTTCATCATGGATTATGAGGAAACATGAGTTATTACTCAAAAAAACACTTAGAAGAGTGCCTGACATGTTAAACACTTAGTAAGTGTAATTTTAAAATGTTGAACCAAAAGAATATCTTAAAGACCAATGTTTCACAGTTGGTGCACTGTACATTTAATCACAGAAATATAAAGGATTGGGTCCCTTCAATAATGCATGCTCACCACAGTTTAGTTCAACAACATTTACCAAACGCTTGTTTACAAGAGGTTTGACACTACTGTAATAGTGGAACTACATAGAAAATTAGGCACTTTGCCATCTTGAAACAAAAATTCTAACAATTATGAACACCTATATTTTCTCCAGGTACTAAGAAGACACCCATCAGCCTGGAAAACACCTTCAACCTGGATCTGAGTACATTCAAAATCACTTTTCGGCAGAGAGCTGCTGGTCTTTCCTTTAAGCTCCATCTAAGATCTGAATCCAAAATAAGCAACAGCAAGGAGAAAAATTTAGACCAATCTTGGTTTTAGACATGAATCTGCTTCTTTGATTCAAGATCAAGTTTCTCTTCATAGCAACCTTGGAGTTCTTTTTCCCCAGACCTGCGGGTTGACTTACCAGACTCACAAGAAATAAAATCTAGGCTTTCATGAATTAAAACAGTTTTCTCACTTCAACTTGTATTCTGACAAATTAATGAATTAAAAAATAAAACAAAGCAAGACTCTCTTTTTCCAGTTTCTCTTATTCTAGATTGGATGTGCCCAGGGTGTCTGACATCCTCATGCCATTCATGACTGCCATTCTTTCTAGGCGAGTCATTGCTTCGAAAATATGTGTGGGTGTGCTTCTGGGAGCTTAAGACACTCAATGTCCTCATCGTAGATGCAAATTCAGTGGTGCATTTGGGGCCCAGCTACTGCACTCTGCCAGCTGGGCGCCCTGCAGAACCCAGGGGTCAGGACGGCTCTGGTCACTAGCGGAGTTAGCACAGGCAGGGAGCCACTTAGCTGTCTCTAAAATGGGTATAATAATACCCCAGGGGATAAACAGAGATAGCTTGTGTATACACATGTGACAAACTGCAGATTTGCTATTCAAAAGTAAGATATTATTAGCATTCCTCAGCTGCTCTGACTTTGTTTCCCACAATTAGAATAAAAAAGCTACACTCATGGTATTCGCAAAACAGGGTTTCTGTGAGAACTGCATGGCTTGTGCACATGTAGGGAAACACAACGGTGACTGTTGCAAATGCCAGGCCCCGCTTCTGCCTGCTGTCTGACATCCTGCTGTGCTTCCATCTCCTTTCGGTCCCGGTGCTAACTTCCTGATCGTCGCTTCTCTGTTTCTATAGCTAAAGACGGATAATATTCTTCTTTTCCTCCAAAGGAGCCTTTCAGTCATTTCTCCTTAATTCTCAAATTTCAGTGACAGCCAACAAAATGATCACAACTGCTTCAGGGAACAGAAGGTGGCTGACACGGCTTCCCTCACTAGTGGCATCAGAACCGGCATCTTGCACAGCCTGGCCAAAGCAGCACCCAGCCTGGACCGGCAGGAACCCTGTGCGGGCAGCTGTCCTGGCTCAGAGCAGGCACCAGCCAAAGAGCCCATCTCCCAGCTCTGAGGGTAACCGTTTAGGGTCATCACTTTCCACCTCCCAGGGTGCTTGCTTCCTTTTAATCAACACAGATCCATCTCCAGTCAGCCACTTAAGGACCAATAAGCTGTGCATTATTGTATTACTAGTTAAACGGATCATTCCTTTGCTTCCTCTCTGTCCCTACACCCTTTCCCATTAAAATATAAACTCCATCCAACAGGAACTCTGTCTCTTCTGTGTGGTCCAAGGGCCTGACACAGGACCCAGCATACAGTAGGTGCTCAATACGTGTCACTTCTATTCCATAATCCTTTCCTTTGCACCAATATTTTCTACTCATGAGATAGTGGGCTACAAAATTACAATCTGGGAGCAATCTTAGATCATCATGTCCCTTTATCCTTCAAATAACTGTGTCACTGGAGCCATGTTTTTAATCACATTAAGGCATATAAATATATGCCTGACTTTATATATATATATACACACATATATATAAAGACATAAAGATGTTTATATATATTATATTTAATATAGATATACACATGTGCCTTAGTGTTTATATATATGTTATATATGCTTTATATATATATATATATTACTAAGTTTTTACTCATATGTCTATATTATTTACATATGTGTATATATTATATGGGCTTCCCTGGTGGCTCAGAGGCTAAAGCGTCTGCCTCCAATGTGGGAGACCCACGTTCAATCCCTGGGTTGGGAAGATCCCCTGGAGAAGGAAATGGTAACCCACTCCAGTATTCTTGCCTGGAGAATCCCATGGACGGAGAAGCCTGGTAGGCTACAGTCCATGGGGTCGCATATATAATTACATACGTTGTTGTTTAGTCGCTAAGTCATGTCTGACTCTTTTGCGAGCCCATGGCCGGTAGCCCACCAGGCTCCTCTGTCCATAGGATTTCCCAAGCAAGAATACTGGAGTGGGCTGCCATTTCCTTCTCCAGGGGATCTTACCGACCCAGAGATCAAACCCACACCTCCTGATTGGCAGGGAGATTCTTTACCATTGAGTCACCTGGGAAGCCCCCACATAACTTTGTATATGTACATATATACTATACATATTATATAAATAATATATACACAGATATATAATATACCCGTAATTAAACAGGAAGTGGAGACTCTGGAGGCCCATCACATATCCCTGAAGGATTCCTAAGACATTTCTAGTTTAAAAGTCACTAATCCTAGTCTTCACACAATGAATATTTACTGTGAATCCAAAACATTCCAGGAACTGCTCAGGGCTGGGAATACATGGGGTGAACAAGACTGAGAAGATCCCTGGTCTCATACAGCTTATACCCCATGGAGAAAGACAGGAGGTGCACGATAAATAAGGAATCAACATGAACTCAGACAGTGATAAAAGTTATGAAGACAACAAAACCTCTATGAAGGGGATAGGGGAAGTCGAGTGAGAAGAGATCAATGCTGTATGTCTACATGAGTTAGAGCAGCCACGGAGGTCTCTCCAAGAAGGTGGTACATAGGCCAAAAAGTGTATTTCAAGAATAATCCAACCAAGCAAAGCGCTGATGAATGCAAATTTTTGGTGTTGCAGACGGGGATACTAAGAAAGAAAAGAGGACTGGTCCCAAGGTCATGCTGTTAGTTAGCAGTGAAATTTGGACCAAATGGAGATCTGTCACTCCATACTTACCACTGGGATATAATATTCTCTCTCCTACTCTCTGCAATTTGGCATACTCATGTCTTCTGGAGCAATTTCCTTTTAAAAGAATTTTCCCTATACTCTTTCATACATTTCCTCACTTCTATTTTCTCTGTAAAGTCACCCATATAATCAACTTGTGTCTCTACATACTAATAATACTATATTATATAGATGAAAAATAACCATGATAAACAAAGGGTGTGTGTGTGTAATGAGAATTTGGGGCACATTTTCTAAGCAAAAGTGATACCCAATCTACTGGGTAAAAAAGGGAACACAACTTCCTTTATCTTAGAATTTTTAAAAAGAAAAGCTACGTTGCAAAACATAATATGAAGCATTTTCAACTTAAAAAAAAAATCTTAGAAGTAAAGCTGACGAATTTAGAAGTTCCTAGGAAAAATATCAGCATCCCAGGTGGTGCTAATGGTAAAGAACCCTCCTGCGAATCCAGGAGATTAAAGAGATTTGGGTTCAATCCTGGGTCAGGAAGATCCCCTGGAGGAGGGCATGGCAACCCACTCCAGTATTCTTGCCTGGAGAATCCCACGGACAGAGGAGCCTGGTGGGCTACAGTCCACGGGGTTGCCAAGAGTCAGACACACCTGAAGCGACTTAGCAGGCATGCACAGGAAAAAGATCACCATGTTTCTGGCTCTACTCTAACAGAGAAGCCGAGTGTGTCAACCATTTGAAACAAAATAAACAACAACCACAACTCATGCCCCATCTTGCTTTGTGAAAGAAAATGCACTGGACTCACAGGGAGCCAAAGATGTGACCCACAGGCCCGCAAGATTCTAGGAGTTGTAAAGATTCAATTTGTAGAGCTGTGCTCTAACTAAATCAAGAGATAGGGAAGAAAAGAGTACTATTAAAGAAATTCTCAAGATTGAATATTTGGTTGGGTAAATTTTCCTTTCTTTGGAGCAGATTCTGTGTCCATTAATCCGCATTTTTCAATTGTTGTGTATATGAAAGAGAGACAAACAGATGGAGAGACTGATGCATACAGAAAAAAGATTACTTAATTTTTGAGGAAGGAAGGCTCTACAAGAATATTTTTCTTTTCAGTTTACGTTTTATATTTCTTGTAATTACTTCACAGGGGTACTAGATTGGAAAACTTCTTTACACACAGAAATGTTCCAAGTGTAGTTGGGAGGATCTGGGTGAAGAAAATTAGTGTTTTTCCCCCAAAGTCAATTTAATAAAGCAAACTCTAGTCCTACAACTGTGTTGCTCATACTGGAATCCTAAATCCCATTAAATAGGGTCAGATATAGAGTGACATACAGTAGACTTTTGAGCCCTTTGGACAGCAAGGAGATCAAATGCTCAGTTAGTAAAGAATCCTCCTGCAATGCAGGAGACCCCAGTTCGATTCCTGGGTTGGGAAGATCCACTGGAGAAGGGATAGGCTACCCATTCCAGTATTCTTGAGCTTCCTTTATGGCTTAGCTGGTAAAGAATCTGCCTGCAATGTGGGAGACCTGGGTTTGATCCCTGGGTTGGGAAGATCCCCTGGAGAAGGGAAAGGCTACCCACTCTGGCATTCTGGCCTGGAGAATTCCATGGACTGTATAGTCCAAGGGGTCGCAAAGAGTCAGACACGACTGAGCGAATTTCACTTTCACTTTCACTTTCATAGTGTGATATAGTCCTTTGGACAGCAAGGAGATCAAATCACTCAATCCTAAAGGAAATCAACCTGAATATTCATTGGAAGGACTGATGCTGCAGTTGAAGCTCCAATACTTTGGCCACCTGATGTGAAGAGCTGACTCACTGGAAAAGACCCTGATGCTGGAAAAAACTGGAGGCAAAAGCAGAAGATGAGATGGTTAGATAGCATCACTGATTCAAAGGACATGAATCTGAGCAAACACCTGGAGAAAGTAGAGGACAGAGGAGCCTGGCGTGCTAGAGTCCATGACATTGAAAAGAGTCGGACAGGACTTAGCTGCTGAACAACAATGTAGAGTTACATGTTCATGACTTCCAGGAACGGTGCTGAGCAGTTAACACGGCTGTACCCTTGCCCTCTGCCACAGTTGGCTGGACCTTGCTTCCAAGATTACTTCAGACCCTCCTCATGAACACTTCCTCTAAAAACCAAAACATTTTCATCCTTGACACCTCTTCTTTCCCTTCCTCCTGTTCATGCTCAGTCACTCAGTTGTGTCCGACTCTTTTCAGCGCTATGGACTATAGCCTGCCAGTTTCCTCTGTCCATGGGATTTCCCAGGCAAAAATATTGGAGTGAATTGCCATTTCTGCCCCAGGGGTTCTTCCCCACCCAGGGATCAAAGCAGCATCTCCTGCTTGGCAGTTCAGTTTCTCAGTTGTGTCCGACTCTTTGCGACCCCATGGACGGCAGCACACCAGGCTTCCCTGTTCATCACCAACTCCACAGTTCAAAAGCATCAATTCTTTGGCGCTCAGTGCTTGGCAGGCAGATTCTTTACCACTGAGCCACCTGGGAGCCCCTCCATTCTTCCTAGCAGATACATTTAAGGAGAAATTGAAGGTTGAAAAAGAGAAGCAAAATATCAGGGAAGTATTCAAAGTGTATCAACTGAAAAGGGTCCTCAGAGGCAGACCAAGACACTTACCAAGTGCCCCTCATTGTTTTTCCAGGAAGGAAAGTTAGCACTTTCCAGGGATGTAAAAGGGCTTGACTAAGTTGCTACTAGCTGGTATCAGTCAGAGCACGGGGACCTTCAACATTCAATTCCCAGGCCAGTCCTCTCAATTATCACTAATAAGTATAAGAAGGAAAATATAGTATTACTGTATCACTCCCTCTTTATTTATTTGTTCATTTATTGTGATGCATAAGAGGGAAAAAATGAGGCACTCAGAATAATTTGTTACCAAAAAAAAAAAAAAAACAAAAACAACAACAAGGGGAGACATTAGACACTCTGCTCTTCAAGACAGAATGTTTACTTTCCCCCAGGCGCCATACTCACTGGCAAAGTCTTCTGTGACCTAGAAGACCGAAGGCAATTACATTGCCGATATATATCTGCTATGCTGCTTGACTCTCCCAGGGGCAGCATAAGAGTGCAAGGGGAGTGACGTCTTTATGAGGTTAACCCTTTTCTGTTTCAAGAGGAGACAACCGAAGGCAGATGTGTTCTGTGAAGCGTAACAAGAATCGCTGGAAATTTGGTACTTAGGAGGAACGACAGCACCAAGCCGTCATCCGGAAGGGAAAAAATAAACTGTGCAGAGGAGCGGTGAGCTGGTGGAGCCTATGAGAACACTGATGTCCATGAAGTGAAAGTGAGATGGTAAAATAGCAGGGTGGGGAGCTGAATTATAATACAGGGTGAAGAGACTAAGGAGGAAGCAAGGAAACTAATGTCTGTTAAGCTCTACCACGTGCCAGACAACATGGTGGGTTCTTTTATGGATTATTATCATTATACAATCCTCACAACCTTTGGAGATAATTTCTATTATCCCAAAAAGCAGAAAGTGAGTCTTCAAAGATGTTAAGTAACCAGTCCTGGGGTAATACACCTAAGAGACCAGACTGTCTTCCATGCTAAGGTTTTCTGGTTCTGATTCAGTCAACTGCTACTAAGTTGCAAACCACCCTCAAAACTTAGTGGCTTGAAGCAATTACGCAATATTTCCCATGATCCTCTAAGCTGTCTGGGCAGGTCCTCTGCTGACCCCACGGGGGCCCATTCACTCACCTGGCTGCACTGAGCTGGAGAATTGGCTGATCTAAGATGGCCTCACTCCTGTGTTGGCAGTGGGTGCTGGTGGGAGGCTGGGGCACCTCGGTTCTCAGCATGTGGATGCTCATCCTCCAGCTGGCACGCCCAGCTTCATGATACAGTGGTCTCAGTGTCCCAAGCAGGTTGTTTTATTTTTCTGTTGGTTTGTTTGCCATTTTACTAAAGTATGATTGACAATAAAGAGCTGTATCTATTTAACATATACAACTCAATGAGCTGGGGATAAGTAAACACCCAGAAAACAATCATCACCATCAAGGTCAAAAACATATCCATCACTTCCCAAAGTTTTCTCCTGTCCTCTATTTTTATTTACTTATTTGTTTATCCATGGTAAGAACACTTAAGACTAACCCTTAACAAATTTTAAATCCAGAAGGACTTCTTAAAGCCCATCCTCAGAAGTAGCGCAATGCCATTTTCTGTCACATACTTTTGGTTAAAACAAGTCACAAGGCTATTCAAGTTTCAAGGGAAGAAAGAGCATCCACTTCCCAATGGAAGGAGAGTTAAAGTCACATTACGAAGGGCATGTGGCACGGAAGGAATCATGGGATCACTTAAAAAACAACTCACCATAATCTCTGAATTCTGTGTTCCTTCTACTACCAAAGTGAAGTGAAAGTCGTTCAGTAGCGTCTGACTCTTTGCGACCCCATGGACTACAGAGCCTATGGAATTCTCCAGGCCAGAATACTTTAGTGGGTAGCCCTTCCCTTTCCAGGGGATCTTCCCAACCCAGGAATCAAACCCAGGTCTCCTGCATTGCAGGCAGATTCTTTACCAGCTGAGCCACAAGGGAAACCTAAGAACACTGGAGTGGGTATCTGATCCCTTCTCCAGCAGATGTTCCGGACCCAGGAATTGAACTGGAGTCTCCTGCACTGCAAACCTTGAATATAAATCCCACACTACCCCTCAGTGTTCTTTTTATAGATTTATTAATGGGACTACTTTTTATAAGCGGGAATAGATGTCAGAAATTTCTAGCTCTATCTCGACTGCTACTGGAACCTGGAGTGTTTGCTTTTAAATGGGTCTTAATTTTTTAAATGGGTCTTAATTAATTTCTTAATTGTGAGAAAAGGGTTTGATCCGTTATCTCTTAAAGGGCTTATAGACTGTATACGTTGATAGAATAGTGTCTATTTTTACATCAATAGCCCTCTTGGGGGAGGGGCAAGATGGAGATGAGAGAAGGTTGGAAATGAGATGGCTTCTATTTTGCCACGTACTGCCTGTCTCATTGCTGTAGGTTAGGAATTGGGGGAGGGGGCTGGTAGTGAGCCAAGAAATGTCCTTCCCATGGGTGGTTGAAATCTTCCACGATCTGGGTGCTGTTCGGATCATCTCCATTTATTATATTCTAAGGCGGCGTGGGTCCTCCAGCATTATACCAAGAATAAGAGTACAGGCCCTTGCTCTAAGCGCGTCTAGACCAGGTTAGACAAAACATTTCCCATACAACACACACTCACAGCAGCGAAGCCGACAGTGGAGGCAAGAAGGCTCTTGAGCTGGTCTCTTCCTGAGGGAGCCGGGAGCGTTCTCTGAAAGATATTGTTGCCTAGTCTTTGCAAGATCAGGTTCCCAAGGAGAACACTGATGTTTAATTTAGCACAAAGACAGCTCAGAATCTCTCTCTGGGGGACTGAGCCTGCAAAAAGACCCACATGCAAAGAATCTAAGCGAGAAAAAGAAGCTCTTGTCGGTGCGATGGCTACAGGACTTGGGCGCAACTCTCCTAAACGCGCGCTTGTGCCTGGTGTTTCCGTCAGGAGGACCGCTGCTCTTTCTCGTTTACCCTTGTGTCTGTACTTTGCTCTTTTTCAACACCTCTGTGAAACAACCAAAGAGGATAATACCACCAGCACACAGGTTTTGCTGTCTGAAATTACACGGTGCAGTGTGGCAATCACATGTGCAAGCCTTAGCCGGTTTAGCAAGTATGGGCCTACTGAGGTGAACAACAATGAAAAATTAGCTTCTCAGCTGCTCGGCCAGAGGATGTTTTTATTTTTACATAATTTAGACTCCAGAGACCTCCAGAAATGAGCAGTGTACACTGAAGTACGGCAATCGTCATTCCAAAGACACAGCACAGTACACACTGTATTCAATTAAGCCACTTCTTTGCACCCTGGTTACCATGACTCTAAGAGATTATACTATGTATCCAACAAAGCCCTGGTAAGTTATTAGCAGCTGAAGCAAACTTTGGCCTTAAGTAAATTTTCTGGGGAAAAAAAAAGAAAAGACATGTAATTAACTTTCTGTTCAAATTCTTCAGAGCTACCTGAAAAGAAGCCTGTTGTGCAGTGAGGAATTCAAGATGCTGGGCTTCATGTGGGTGAGAGTTATTAGAGTGCTGGAAAACTCAACCACATTTCTGACAAAAGAGAACTTTTAAAACGACAATGTTAATGATTCCACGCTAACATAGGAACCGGCTATGACTCAGGAAGCAAGAACACTGTTAAAAACAAATATCAAGCACAACGAACCCAACACGAGTTTGATTGTACCTTGCCACAGAATATTATCCTTCAAGAGGAGGAGGAGGGTCTGAGTTTAAATGATGGTGAATAAAGAGACTAAAAGAAAAGTTTTAACTACAGTCTGTGCTGAGTTAGAACCAGCAAATCTGTCCTTGTTCAAACATCATCCACCGAGAACAAGACTATTCTCATTCTAATCCTGTCACTTCACAGAAACACTGTGCTTTTGATTAAGAATCATCCTCACAGAAACTTGCTTTGAAACCTTGGCAACATTCTCCTCGCATTTCTTATGGAAAGTCACACTTGAGGAGGTACTGAGCAAAGAAGAGATTCCAGGCGAAGAACCACATCAAGGCTTGACGTTTTCAGCATGCTCCAGGTCGGGGTTGGGAAGAGGGCAGATTCGGGCTGCGTGTTTGTGTGCGGCTGCTGTGAGAGGACCGATTCCCTAGCAACTCGAGAGAGGGACCTGGCTCTCAAAAGCGCACATTTAAATCTCCACAGCAGGGAACTGCTACCTCTTTGTGACTCTCTGACCAGATTCCCTTAAGAATTATTCATCAGTCTGAATGAATAATTCAGTTAAATGGGTAAATTTGGACTCTTCCATTCTAATCATTCCAAATTCTCAACAGATAGTCCCAATTTCTCATTGACTCACACAACCCACCCACCATACTCCCTGGGCAACTGAATGGAAACCGAGCCTTTATTCTTGAAGAGGCAAGGAGTCAATCTCTGACTCTAGTCAAGTTCTAGATGAGGCATCCTGGAGTCCCAGGAGTGGAAGAGATATTAATTGATCTTGTTCTGAAGAAGGGTACTAGTCAACCCATTTCAGAGAAATGTAAACCCGTCCCAGACAGCATCTCCATAGTAAACTCCTTAAGGAAACTGGATAATGTGGTATACTTCACTATCCATTTAAAATAAACAAAAAGAGAAAAGCCGTATCCTTCCACAAAATATCCCTGACATCCTCTTGGAGGTAGAATCCTGAGCGGGAAAACCGTGACTCTGACTTGCGTATATCACTTCTCACATTAATAAGAACAACAGTTAAAAGTTACTGAGCCTCCTCTAGGTGCTAGGAAGTTACCTCCCTCACTCACCAACCCTATGTAGTTAGTTTTAGGACTATCATTCCATTTTACAGGTGAGAAAACTGAGACTGGAGAGTTTAATTAACCAAGAAGTGGTGAGCCACTGAGAGAGGAGCTGTGATTTGAAACTAGATCGTCTCTCCCCCACCCCAGATTCTTAAGTGCTATGCTTATCTTGCCTCTGTCAGCTGATGTTAAAACATCCCCACCCATTTCAGACTGTAAATTCTAAAAAGACAAAGGCTATATCAAATTGCTCATCGTGGATATATTCATTGTCTTTGTATAGAATAAATTATTTATTGAATTAATGGATAAGTTCCCCAAACTCTAAAGAGCACCCATGTTCACAATCGTGATAAGAAATTTCAGGACTTTTGCTAAAACCATTAAGACCCACGGGGACCACAATGCATGTCAAATACTGTTATAGCCATTCCTTCGACCCTACTCTCTAGCTTTATTCAAGCCTCATTGAGAATGTGTAAACCTCTCTCTACATCCTCTCTCCAAGGAAACAGAACAGCTTTCATTCTTTCCACCCAACCCTTGGATATGCGTAGGAAAGGGCCAGAGCTGAGCGGTGGAGAGAGAGCCCACAGGAGCTGTGCTTGGTATCTCAGCATCCTGCCTCCAGTCAAGGCCGGAAGGAGTTGCTAGTTCTTCCCCTTGGCCATCCACTCCACCGGGAGCCATCCCTGTGCTCTGTGAACATGGACCAAATAGGGGAAACTGCTACCGACCGACCTCAGGGCAAGTAAGATGTCTGTAACACACCGGCAATTAAAAAGCAAGGAAGAAAGCCAGCGCATCTCAAAGACCATCTGGACTCACAGCTTCTTATAAATTTCTGCGCACGATTTTTTGTTTGTTTGTTTTAATGAAAAGACCTTTTCCAAGTTAGTAAACTCATTTGTTGGAAAGGTCAGTTTACACATCCAGAGAACCCACGAGGGCAATCCTGATTTGAGCTGGAAGGCCTAGCCAGCCTATCAAAAGAGGTGTAGCTGGTTCTGCTTCTTTTAGCTTCTCTTCTGCGTCTAGCAACTGTGCTTTTAAAACCATCTCCTTTCGATGCCAAAGGCCATGTCACACTGTATATAACTCACAGTGAATGGGAGAAGTGTGTAAATAGCAAGGCATTAAGCAGCTCAAGGGACTTGAAGATAGGTAATAGAGAACACTTAGGCAGTGCGCGATGAGAAGAGGCTGCTGGAGGGGAAATGTAATACTTGTCTTCAAGTATATGAAGGATTGTTATTGCTTCAGAGACACTGACTCCTCTGAGCCTTCCTTGCCAGACCATTTCCCAGGGCCTCCGATACACTCTTCCCTGGTGGCTCAGATGGTAAAGAATCTGCCTGCAATGCAGGGGACTCGGGTTTGATCCCTGAGTCCGGAAGATCCCCTGGAGAAGGAAATGGTTACCCACTCCAGTATCCTTGCCTGGAGAATCCCATGGACAGAGGCGCCTGGTGAGCTACAGTCCATGGGGTCACAAAGAGTCGGAGGCAACGGAGTGACTTTCACTTCACTGATACACTCTTGCTGGAGCTCGAGACCCTCCGGGGTGGGAGGATCGACTTTGCATGGGCCCCTCACTGCTCACATCCAACCACAGGGTCAGCCAGGCTCCACTCTCTGTCCCCAAACAACCAAGGTTTACCCAGATCTGCACTCACTGGCCCCGGCACTCACTTCCATCTTCTCTCTTGCTCTTCCCAGGCCTGCTGGGAACCTACATTCTCCTTACAGCACTGCCTGACCTGGGTTTGACTCTCTCTGCTGCTGGACGACTAACAGCACTCTTGTTTTGAGCACCCACTATGTGTCAGGCACTACATTAATTGTTTTGCTAAAGAATATTAGCTTTATTTTACAGATGAAGATTTCCCAGGTGGTGCAGTGGTAAACAATCCACCTGCCAGTGCTGAAGTAGGCTAGAGATGTGGGTTCGATCCCTGGGTCAGGAAGATCTCCTGGAGAAGGTAATGGCAAGCCACTCCCGTATTCTTTCTTGGAGGACCCCATGGACAGAGGAGCCTGGCTGGCTGCAGTCCATGGGGCTCCAAAGAGTCGGACATGACTTAGTGACTAAACTGCAACAAAAATCCAAAACAGCAATATCACATAGGGCCACTTTTAAGGAAAGAAACATCCTTGTCCATCCTTGAACAGAGCACCTCCAAAGACACTAGTGCTGTGTTAAGATCATGTCTGCTTATATTGATGCCCACAGTTCCAACCAAATGAGATTTTATACTTGAGACAGATTATAACAACTATCCAATTTGGGTTGCTACTGAGCAACAGATGAAGATACTCACACCCCAAAAGAAGAAAATTATTTCCCCAAGCTCACACAGGTAGAAGATGTGAAGTAGGGATCATACAAGATTCAACTAGAAAATCTGTGCATGAAATTCTTCTACTTATCAAATCTCTAAGCCTCAGTTTCCTTATTTGTAAACTAGTCTAATGTTGCCTAGTCACCTCTCTCTTTTTTTGAGCATTACATAAACACATAATAACAGTGTCTGGATATTCTAGGGCTCAATACATATTTATTCTTTTCTCTCTGAATTTCTTTATCAGTTTTGGTCCATTCTACCCAGTTAAGCATTTCACTGTTACCGTGTAAACATGGTGTTGATTTGCCAACTAGCCTGTAAGTAAGAAGGGACTAGGTATTTAGCTGTATTTTCCCATTCTCCCACAGAACCTGTTAAAGTGTGAGGGAAATCATCATGAAAATGCAGAAGAAAGAATTTAGAATTGTTTTCATTAAACATGATCCTACCTATGAATGTATAAAAGAGACAGGATTAAAGCACAAGGAAGTCGTGGAGTCCACTTGGAATGGTTTAGCTGCCACGCATAGCAGAACTGGATTTTTTTTTTTTCCCAAATTTCCCTAATAAGCTTTTGGAGATTAAATAGCAGGGCTAAACACAAACACACACAACAACAACAATGAAAACAAAAACAGCTACTCAAGCTACTTCATTTGAAAACCCATGTTTGTCTTGTAACTTAACAAAAGGTTTACCGGCATAGGGGAGTCATACAGCGTCAAACTTTAAGGTTTAGAAAAACTTGATAAACATTACCTAGCAATGATATTATTTCAAAGAAAACAGAGGCCTTCTATAAACAAACATTGACCTAAACAAGCAAGATGTCTTGGTGACATAATTGCATTACTCTGCTGGCAAAACAAGCTTTCCATCCATTTTTGATAAAGGATTGTACCAACTTCTCTCTCCACTTGAACTCTTTTGCCTTTGTGAGATCTTATATTTACTGGAAAGAAGTCATAGGAAGGTCCTGGATAAATAAGAACTCTCTCTTTATTATTTGTTCTGGAAAACAGAACAAAAATAGGTCAGTTCTTAAGGAAATGATGGCTGCATATATAAATAATGTAAACACTCCTATCACTGTCCCAGGGAGGATATTCATCACATGGACAGCTACAGACTCGCAGATCTGGCCAATGAAGTGTTTCTATTCTCAGCCCCCATCCCACGCACAGCCCTCCAATTCTGAATTGTCAATTGGAAACTTGATTATTATCAGTTAAAAATAACTGGGGAACTCTGGCAATGATTTAACTTGTTTGACTTTCTTAAGCTAACAATTAACATTTTAGACTATTGTTGACAAAATATTTAACTTTCCTGTACCATTTGTGCAAACAACTTTTCTAATATTCCTGACACACTCTGACAGACACACCTTTCCGAAGCTGCTTAGGTCTGTGCAAGGGCCGTAGAAGACCCTAAACACTTTCACACTGTTGCACATTTTAACTAGGATTTCCTGGGACCTCTGAGAACGCTTAAGTACACTGATAACTCAGTTTTATCTTGACAGCACTGAATTTGAAATATAATCCCTCTATTTACAATAAAAGCTATTTCACTATTTAAAACAGACACTGAAAGCTTAAGTACACTTTTAATCCCTGGAAAAACTGGTATTATGATTCCTTGTTTAGCATTTATTATTAGTAATACTAGTAATAATGCCTTGCATTTCTGCAGTGCTTAATTTTTTCCAAAGACTATCCAGAAACACACACATTCATTTCTTTTCTCAACAAGCCAGGGCAGCATTATTGTTCTGTCTTGCAGATGACTGCTAAGTAACTTGTCCTGGGTCACCCAGCTGGTTAGTGATCAAGCAGGCCCAGAACCGAGGATACAGATTCCTTGTCCGATCTGTTTTCTTTCCTCCACACTATGTTAGGGAGAAGATAATCTCTGAAGCCAAAGATGACTTGGAACCACTTATCTATCTATCCTAGCAACACAGTCTAAGCAACAACAACAACAAAAAGGAGCCTGTCTCAGGCAAAAGGGAAAGATTAATAATGCACCACGGAAGCTCTAAACCTTTCTGTCCCATGGACCAGCAATTATTCAGTTTCACAGTTCATTCAAAGACTCAAACATACTTCACCGGGAAATGATTTAGTGCCGAAAGCCTGCTCCAAGTGGTTAGAAAGGCAGACCTGCTTAAACCCTTACAATCCAGGCCCTCCGAAAGGCCCTGTTCCTGCCGTCTCTGCAGTAAAGGGGCTTCCTCTGAACTTGAACTTGAGCTAAATGAAGAAATTGGCTGAGTAAGGGCTACAGAATTAGGCTATGTGGACAGAATTAGAACCGGCTTGGAGGTTATTCTGACATTGTTCTGGAAACTTAGGCTATTGAAAATCTCAGACATTGTACATGTCTTGCGGTATCACGCCCCTCAAAGTCAACAATCACCCAAAGAATGGAGGTTCTCTTTCCACTCTCACTGAAAAATTACTGACTTTATACACGGCATTGTACTAGCAGGTATGCAGGATACAGACCTCTCGTCTGAGGGCACTGTGCATATTCGATTTTAGATGATCAATATTTTCTCCCTTTCTTCAAAGGACATTTATGGCCACTTAGGGCATACGAATAAACTATTAAAGGGATACCTTCCACACACCGAGACAGAAATCAATCTGGTTATGGACAGAGCAGTAAGAAGGGACACCCATTCTGTGCAAAGGCCCCTTTAAATGGATGGTGTTTCTGAAAAGAAGAGCCTGAGTGAAGTGAGACCAGCAGATTTAACTGGCTTAGTGAATCACTCCCAAACGCCCAGGCCTCCCCTTTGGACACAATGTTATCAGGTTAATACAGTACTTGCATCACCATCTCTGAGTACTATGCTGAGTAACAAAGAGCCAAATTTAGAAGCTAAAATGGAGAAGGGAATTTCCAATAACCAAAAGGGGGGTGGTGGATCACCCCTTGTCATGGCACAGGTCTGCAGTGAAAAGCCACCATCAGAAATACACTGGTCTTTTCACTCCTTACATGCACAGCACATCTCATCAATCCTCGCGGCGCTTGCAGAGGGAGCCCCTCTAAGGGGGTGTTTCAGGAGATGACTGATAGTGAGGAGAGAGAGAGAAAGTAGATTCCCCTTTAGAAAAGGAGGGACAGAGCAGCTACCTCTGGCTTCTTAGGGCACTAAGCCTCCAGCCGGGAGAGGCCAGACACCTCCCAGCACGGACACTGTTGACATAAAGTTACAATCACCACTGAAGTTGGTTTCATTTCGCATCCCCAAAACCCCAAGAAAAAGAGGCAGCCTCAGCTTCCTTCCAAGTAGGAGGAGAGCAAAAAAAAAAAAAAAATGAAAGAACAAGGCCATAAGCAGACACCTTCCTTGCAGCCGCTGGGATGTGAAGGCCACATCCAGTCTTGGCACTCAGGACAGAGATCTGTCTTCTCTGGGGCTGGGCGCCTAGTTCCCTGTATCACCCCCAGAAACACTTACCAGGAGACTGTGAAGCATACAAGGCTGTATTATTGGGAGACTTGCAGACAGATTATAAATTTACTGAGGACAATCAAGGCATTTAGATGCTTTTGGCCGCAAATGCCAGTGACACACACACATACAAACCTCATTCTTCTTTCCATTCGAGTGATTCTTTACCCACTACTCCCCACCCCCAGCATCTTTCTTTCATGAAACAAACTCCCATTGCTGTCCTAGGGAATTCCAGAGAGAGGTGAGGATATAGCAGGTGGAAAGGAATGGAAATTAGGCCTGAAAGCATGAAATAACCCCACAGGCTAACTGTATCCAAGGATAAAACAACAAACATTGAGCAGTTTAACTGTTAGCTGTTATCTCTCATCTGGAATTGGCACCAGGAAGTTGCAGTTCTAGGCATCCCAGGCAAAATGTGTGTGTGTGGTGGAACAGAACAGAACCAATTCAGCCCCCAGACTTTCTAGAAACTTCACCACCAGAGACCCAGGCCAGGGATACGGAGGAACCACAGAGAAGCTTCCAGGGGCCTGGCTAGAGGATGCTCTCTCCCCAGAGCTCCTTCTCAAGCTCCCTCCAAGAAAGAGTTCGACCCAGTGCCTTCCTCTCCTTTGGGCTTTTTGAGGACATTTCAGCTTGGATGGCCATTTCCTGTTGCTGACTTTCATTAGGGCTGGCTTGGGCACATGGAAGCTGTTCCGCGAGTGGACACGGGACTTCTGAAGCCCCAAGGAACTCAGAAACGGAGGAAGCTTGCAGGGCCACAGGGCTGCGGGGCTCCACCTTCTACCCAGAGGCCATGGCCCCAGCAGCTTTGGGGGGAAAGCCCGCACAGGCCAGGCGATCACCTGACCAGGACTGGCATCAGAAACCAATGAGTCAAGGACTACTCCCTTTGGGGTGGGGTGTGTCTGCGCCTCTGAGGAAGAACTTCCAGCCAGAAGCCTAATCACAACTCTCAGGTCGGGTACTCTGTCGCCAGGAGTGGCAGAGGACAAGGCACTTTCTAGGACGAAAAACTGGAAACAGCCCCTTGGTGCCTGCACACTTTACTGAAGGCTGCAAGTCAGCACTCTCTGATTGCAGTGCCTGCGGAAAGAAGCTAGGTGGGGACAGTGGGGGAGTCTGTAGGGAAACCAGGGAGCAGGCCTCTCAAAAACATTCCCTCACCCGTCTTGGGGAGAATTCCCCAAGTTTTTGAGTGAGGGGGCGCTCAGGGAACTTGCTCTGTTAGGGATGACCACTTGTGTTCTCTTGACCCAAGGAGAAGGGGCCACTTCAAAGAAGGAAAGGGAAATGGGACAAGAAGGAAAAGGCTTGGCTAAAGGTCAGCTGGACTGGCTGCTAAACACACGCTTTCAGGCTAAGCATGGCTTGTTGGGCCTAATCAGCGCTGGCCTGCCAAAGCGAGAGGTTCCTTGAGGCAAGGCCTTCTTCAGTGGCTCAGATCTTGCAGCTTGGAGCCAACCTTTCTGCAGTCTGCCGACCCCAGAGAAAACTCTGGGAAACTCAAGTTTCTTACCCTTTAAGAAATACTCTACAGGTGGAGGAAAACCAATGCACAAGCAACCGCAGAACTTGAGGAGGAAGGGTTTAACAACACAGCACCAACCAGACGCCCAACGGCCTTTGGGGTGGTCAGGTGGCACCGCAGCCCTCCGCACTGTCTTCCACTCGGCATCAGGCCGAGACCAGCGTCCGCCCTGACCGAAGGCCACAAGACCACCGACAGAATGAGGAGAAAACCAGGTGTCTTACCGCAATGAGGGCCGAGTTCCTCTGGTCCCCTGGGGTGGAAGCCGGTGGCTGTTGCTGCTGCTCGCCATCGATCCCACCACTGCCACCACTGCTGCTACTGCTCCGCAGGTGCTGCTGGTGGTGATGATGATAGTCCGGCGGGGGCGCTGGGGCCGCGGGCGCTGCCGTCTGGGAAGCCGTCGGAGGGGCGGCGGGCGCCGGCGGAGGGGCTGTCGCGGTGGCAGTGGAGGCAGTGGCCTTGGTGTGCTTGCCGGCCTTCCTGGCCCCCTGGCCGTGCTGGACGAGGCTCAGGAGCTGCAAGGTACTCTCTCTTTCCCGGTCCGAGCTCTCGGCCCTACCCCGTTCGTAGCGTCCTTCACAGCTCAGGTGGTGCTGGCGGCAGACGGCGATGCGAGCTCGAAGGCGCTCCACGATGGCACTGTGCACTCTCGGGGTGACCGAGCCCCCTCCAAGGAGCCCCGCCCCGGGGGCCCCCCCTAGCCCTCCCGTGGGGGCCTGCGGGGGCGCTGTGTCCCCCATCTTACTGGACACAATGATTGCTGCCCGTGGGATGGTGAGGTGGTGGGAGGCTATAGCCGGTTAGCACAGGCAAATCTGCTTTTGACAATGTGCGCTCAGAGCTCAGGACCACATGAATAGAGGTCTTCAGAGGCTGGGGGCGGTGTGGGGGGGTGCGTAGTGGAGAAGGTATGGGGGAGGGGAGTGAGTAAAAAGAGGGTGAGGAGGAAGAACAGAAACCAATGGCAGAGGATAAGTTGGAAACAAACCCTGATCAACTTGCTCTAATTGTATTTGACAGCTCTGGAGAAGTTGGAGCGAGTTAGTGGGGATTCCCCCCGCCCCCCCCACCCACCAAGCTGACAAGAGCCACTAGGTACTTTGTAAACACACGATCTGGGGGTTAGAGCAAGAATTCAGGGATTGTCAAGCAAGAGACAGGAACAGACAGCAAAGGGAATTGTGAGAGGTATTAATAGAGAGCTGGACTCCCCCCCCTCACCTAGTTGTTTCCGAAGATTCTTTTATGGGGATGTTTCTGCAGAGGAACCCATATCTACCATGCTCTCTGTAACCCACGGCCTTTACTTTTCCTCAATTTTTTTTTTTTTTTTAAAGTGCTGTTTCAGAAGCTTTTTGAAGTCAATGTTCAAAACGTACAAAAATCAAACAGAGACTGTCTTTTGGCTTTTAATTTTTCCTCCCTTTCCCTTTGCTCCGGTGTTTTCTCCTCTTTGGGGGGTGC
Source organism: Bos indicus (assembly GCF_029378745.1). Classification (NCBI taxonomy): domain Eukaryota; kingdom Metazoa; phylum Chordata; class Mammalia; order Artiodactyla; family Bovidae; genus Bos; species Bos indicus. Next base: position 14,265,226 of record NC_091774.1, on the reverse strand, counting down.
TGTAGGATGTGGTCTTCTCCCCAAAGAGGGAGACAGCTTTTCAATTGTTAATGTCAGTAATTGGACTTCTGGACCATGCTTTTTTCTTCAGCTAATCCAATCACCGGTAAAATCCTCATTCCCTCTAAGGTTTCCCAGCCTTAAATGAAAGCAGTCTGAAGTCACTAGCCACTGAGAGAGAGATCCTTCAACATATTTTTTTTTTCCTTCTTCTTTCCCGCTTACGTTTCTAGTCCTCACCCCCGGCTCGATTCTAATACAGTATCAAGAGAGACAAACTCTTCCGAGAGTAATTTACAAACGATGGTCAAACTTACAAACTTCCAGCAAATTGCACCGAGTCATGTCCAGCCACTTTTCTGTCCACTTTTGTACATTCCATCCCCGGCCAGTGGATCTGAGGGTCTGGACTCGCAATAAGCAATGTGGTTCTATCTCTTGGATTGCTCCGCTTTTAGAGATGGAAAAGAAAGTAGCCGGTCTTTTCCTTTCTCTTTTTCCCGTCTGTTGTTCGCCGCTGGGCTGACACTGGCTCCGCCGCCCGGAGTCACGGCGATACACAGGCTTTCATTGTGCTCCGATAGGAGAGGGAGAGAAAGAGAGAGAGTGAGACAGAGGGAGAAAGAGAGAGCCAGCGAGCTGCAGGGGGGTGGGGGGCGGAGGGCGGGGGAGCGCTCGCCCGAGGCTCCCTGGTGGAAGGCGGGTGCCACTGCACGGGCGAGCAAGGCGGCCGGCGCGGGGAAAGGGGAACGCAGAGGGCCTCCCAGCGGCAAGAAGTGGAGGATCCCGAAGCCTGTGCATCTCGGCGTCGGCGCGCGCAGCTCGCACTCCGGCTCGGCTCGGGCAGGAGGGCGGGACGTTGGGGAAATTCCCCAACCTCTACCCGACTACTTCACCAGCCCGAAATGGTGCAGAAATTCCCGGCCAGGGGATGTATTTTCCCTGCCAGATCTCCGTTACGCTTTCCCCTCTCCACCCCCCGAGGATATCACTTTCATTTTTCAGTATGTTGTCAATGACACCCCTGAGCACTCTAGCGAGAGTTAGGTGAACACGGAGGAAATGTTCCTGGGTGTCAGAAAGGGAGGCGTAGGGTGTGTGCGTATTGGGAGAAACGGAGGAGTGGGTGCAGAGAAGAAATTAACATCGTTAGCTCCTAAAGGGCAGGCGAGTCTGTCTACCTGCTAGCCTGTTTTGTCTGTCTCTGGTTAAGTCAATCTGGGATCACAAGCATATCAGTAAAAATAACTAAAATATTCTACCACGATGAAATTACAAATACCAGTTCTCAGAAAGAAAAAAAACACAACAGATTTTTCTGAAAATACAAGATTCCCTATGACAAACCTAATGCAAGATCTGGGGCCTTCTCGGTAGTCTGTTTACATATACAACGAGGAAAATCATTATACAGAAGTCCAGTTTCAAGTTCACTAACACAAAACAAATAGATCTCTGACACACATTGTTGTCTCCTCATCTTCAGATAATCCTACCTTTAAGCTCTCAAAATGCATGTTGGATTCTGCCGATTACCAATTATGGAGGATAAACTAAAGTGAGCACAATATTGTTCTAGTCAGGACCATATAGTCTGTTATGCTCATTTGGAAGTCATTTGGATTTGAGGTGTCAAGCAATGGGGCTTTGTTAATTTAAACCACCTCTGGCATCTCAGTGACAAGGTCCTGCTTCAAACTGAGCTGTGGACAGAAATGAGTAAGATCAGTGCAAACACTTTAAGACTGGATTTATCTACAGTTTAGTTCTCGATAGGCTGGCCTACATTAGTTCATTTTATTTTCACGAATTCTAGAATGTTATTTTGGAATTTGGGACAAGTGCATTCTGATGGAATGTAACTTTTAACTTTTCATTGGAACATACTGCTGTCTGTCCCTTCCAAGGCTAAGTTCGTCATCACTCATGGAGAAAGGCAGAAATATCTTTTTTAGGTATGCAAATCTGAAAGGAGAACTCTCTCATGAAGTGTCATTAAAAAGTGAAGGAGTTCTGATCATTTCAGACTTGGTTTTTAAAAGGTGTATTCATTATACATTATCTTCTGTTACTATCAGCACTTTATATTCAGCAATCATACTTGATAAAAGAGAAAAACTTTAATAAATGTAAACACTGTTCACGCTACACTTCTGCAGTAGCATGGATTTTGACAAGTAACACAGTTTTTGGTCAAAGCTGCTATTTCTAAATGATATAAACTTTTATTTCTAAGCTAGACAAGAACACACCTTAAAAACTTGTCCAGCAACAATTTAATGAATTTTCCTACTATATTCTAGTGATGTAGGACACTCCTTTACAGTCTTTTGTACACATTTGCCCTTTACAGCCATTTAAATTCAAGCCGACATCATTATCATCCACCACCTCATTTCCATTCACATCATTACTACTTATTTAGTCACTGTTTCAGGCACAGTACTTTGCATATCTCCCTCCAATCCACCAACAATCCTGAGGGACAGGAATTATTAACCCTTTATAAATGAGGAAACTGAGGCTTATTGAAAATAAACTATTTAAACTAACTAGGAAGTAACAGATCAGGACTTGAACTCAAGCCTGATTTCAAACCTAACCTTTCTTAACCACTGGACTTGCTGCTTCAGTATCAAGGGTGCAAAGAGTTACAGGGAAACCAGACTATACCCAGAATAGCTCCAGGGCTGCAATTACACCTCAATCAACATGCTGGAGTCTAAGCAAGTCCTATAATACCTCCAAGAAATGAGTAGTGAATAGAACTACTCATTTGAGTATGAGAGCAGACAAGTGAGAAAATATGCTCAATTATATCCAGCTGCCAATAAAATAAACATTTCTTTTTTCCTTGTCTTCCCCTTTTATGGAACTGTTCCCTGTTATATCTCTAAAGCTTCTGTAAGGGCCCTATGAGTTTTTTTTAAAGCATTAGTTCCTTTTTATTTGTCCATCTGTCTTCCTCATCATCTTTACTGTTCATAGCTACCTAACATAAAGCATTTAATGCTATAGTGATAAATGTCAAGATCTCAAAACTTCATAGGTATGTGAGACTTGTAAGCTTACAAACTATTTTTTGTTATATAGAATCAGTGATATTATCAATGATGATAATAAAATAATACAGTATGTCATGATACCTACTAAAGTTAACTGTAATTTTTCAACATTGTGTTTTCTTCTAGACTACTTGCTTTTGGCCCCCTGATCCATGCTAATTTTCATTTCCTGACAGCCTGTCTCTTTGCAGTTCTTTTGGTGTAATCACGTACAAAAGTCTCTTGTACTCTCCAAACACCTACTGAAGAAGCTTGCTTGGTTGCAATGACCTCAGACATCAGCAAAACTACTTATCAGCATTTCCTGAGCAACAGTCAGAATACTGTTCTAACAAGAAAAATGTTTCAAGTCAACAAGAAGCATGACCTAGGAACTGAGTCAGCTGCCATTAAAAGTCCTTAAAGTCATTAGTGCTTTCATTTTTATAAATTAAGTGAATGCTATTTATAAGAATAGATAAAATATTTTTAACTTTCAGTTGGTACGTTCACTCTTCAGTTGGTTCAAACTTGTCTGTAGTGTCACATACAAGAAATGATGCTCCCAAAGTCTTTACAGATACTTTAGAGATCATTCTTTTGTTTTCCTTGGACTTCTTTTTTGACAAATCATTCACGATCTTCACCCTTCCCAATTGGCCATCATTTTTCCTATACTCTGCCCTATATCTTTTTGGACACCATATCTTCAACTTTCAACTGCAACTTCATATAGCTAAGGATTATTTCCATATAACAGACAAATAAGAATAGAGATGCATGATTAAAAATTTCCATTTCATACTTTTTAAAAAGGTATGCACTCTTCACATGAAAAGTCAGCATCAGCATTCTCACAACTTTGATATAAAGGCACTGTTATACAACTTTCAAATACACTTAAAGTTAGGCTTGTGTTTTCTATGTACAGTAGATAAAAGTTTTATTAGACTGCAGAGTGTTGTTTCATGGAAATTAAGATGAACATGTTTCACACAAGATATTTTGCATGAAGCTATACATAAAATATATGAATAGGTCACATGATACAGAGAAACAAGACTTGTGATCTTCACATTTACAGGAATTTACAAAATCTTCTCTGAAGGAAATGTGTTAAAATTCAAACTTCTCCTCTTTAAAGTAATCCGCCAAATTGAGATATTCTTGAAGTTGACCATATTTCTGTGTATACAATAAAAAAGCTAGTTATTTTCCTCAAAGCAGTGAAGATAAACTAGGCCTTTTCAATCTACAGACACAAATAGGAACAAGTCTATCTCATGGCAATCATGAACAAATATCTTTTTATTATAAACAGGGACTCAATTTCAAATAAGCATTTCTAATTCATAGAAAGCATTGGTAAGAGATCAAAATGAACATTATTATTAACTTCATAACTGTCTGGTAAATTGTAAGTTTTCTATTATCATATTTATAGTAGAAGTGTAACAACTTCAATAACTTATTCAACAAAAATTTGTTAAACATGTAACATATATCATATACTTTGCTAATCCGCACGCATGCTAAATTGCTTCAGTCATGTCTGACTCTTTGCGGCCCTATGGACTGTAGTCCGCCAGGCTCCTCCATCCATGGGATTCTCCAGGGAAGAATACTGGAGTGGGTTGCCATGCCCTTTCCATTGCTTTCCCTGCCTCTAAGAACAGAGTTCACCAATGACAACCAATAACAAGGGGCATAAAGAACATGGACACTGCTATGAGGGTTCAGAAGAAAGGTTATGGTTAGCTGAGGTGACCAGGAAGAGTGGCATTTGAGCTGTCCTAGAGGAAAAGACTTGGTAGGCAACGGTCTGGTGGAGAGTTTTCTCTAGGAGACAGAAATCCACAAAACAGTGACAAGACAGAAAAGTACAGGGTTTGACTGCAGTCTGAGGTTTTCCAGGGGAACTGAGAGAGAAGACTGAACCAAAGAGGTGGTCAGAGAATAAAAAGTATGAAAGATGAGGTTACAGAGTTTAGCAATAATGTGACAGGCAATGGAAAGCTGACAAAGGTGTTCAGTTCAGTCGCTCAGTCGTGTCTGACTCTTTGTGACCCCATGAAAGTGTTAGGGCAGGAAACTGACACAATCTGAGATGTATATATATATATATATATATATATTTTTTTTTTTTTTTTTTAAGGGTAAAACATCCAGTCTAGAATGGTTTGGCAGCTAGTTATGAGTCTACTATAATAATTTAGGTAATGAAGGCCTAAATCTGAGTGACAGCAATGAAGATGGGAGAGTAAAGACCAGGGCCGGACAAGAGGAGAGAGGAGCTGGGACGGTTTGGAGATTTCAAGGTTGACAGAGTTCAAGTGCTTCCTTCTGCTGGGGAGATGAACTGACCTAACGGTTTCTTAGCTCTCCTTATGAGCTCTGCTTCTGCTTCCAATAAAACGAGAGATGGTGTTGATAGCTCTGACGTTTATGGTGATAGGGACTGAAACCTGATGTCCCTATTGACATACTTTTTTCACTTCCTGGTCTTCTGTGTTCACTACCTCATACCAACAATCCTGTCTTCAACTTCCCTGGAAATCCCACCATCAAAGGTACTCTCAAAGAAAAATCGTTTGTCAGCATTTGCCAGTGGCATATGACATTCTGTTCTTCACTTCTAATTTAGAACGAGGCATGTTTTACTATTATAGTTATTATATATTTTATCATAATTTTCTTATCATTCTTTCTTTTCTTACACTTGAGTTGCTCCTATCCTTTTACTATCGTTAGGTTAAAATCAGATCTCCTAGTTAAACTGTTAGGAGGAAGAAGAAGAAGAATGAAGTCAGTCTAGTTGGCAGGTCTTTGGGAAGAAATCCTGAGAGATTCCAAGATAATGGAAGAAAAATGCTTGGAGGAAGAAGAGGCAGGTAAGGGAAAAAGCAAGGTGTGAAACACAAGCTGGGGGAGGAAAGACAGGAACAGAGTTTGTACAAGGTGAGAGAAGAGGCTCACACTGATAACTGATAGCTAAGAGCAGAAAGTGCCATGTACGTGCCACTTAAGGAGCACAGAGCCCAGGTTCTAAAGATTTAGGGTAGCTGTGGCCAAGAAGAAGGCATGCAGCACAGGAACACAGGCAGTGCTACTACTCGAAGGCAAACACATTCTGATGGGGAGGCGGAGTGATGTGGAGCAATGTCAGGGCACCTGATAAATTCTGCACTTCAATCATAGCACAGAAAGTTGCCTATGGGTTTACACTGGCTAATAAACTTCTTTGGTTTCTAGGAAATCTTTTGAGAATATCTACTGACAAATATTTTTAAAGTAGGAGGGCTCTCAAAAAGAGAACGAAGTTGTTTGGTATTTTATGTGAAAAAATATGCATGTTGTCCTAAATATGCACCATCCTGAAATACTTTCAATGCCCAATGCTGTGTTATTTTTTTAAGCATAATGTGATGCTTGGCTTTCTTAAGAATCTTTTTCTTCTTGCAGGTCCCTTCTGTTTTCACAAACTTTGTTAAGCTTTCTCTAAGGTACATGATTTGGAAATGCTTTTACTTCTTTCTGTAAGAAGTTAAATGTTCTTTCCCATATATAAAATTATTATATAGTATGTACAATACAACAGTAATTTTGCTACACCTAGTACATAATTCTTTTAATTGGTATCCCAAAAGGTCTTTCAAGTCCACTAGAGGGTTGGTAACACTTCGATGCATCAATAAAAGCACTTAAGAATTTCATGTCACTGAGGAAAACGAAGTTGGGACTTACTGGATAAGTGATGGCTCTTCCCCATGGCAAATGAGGAAGCACAGAGAAGGATAGGGAGGAAAGAACTGTGAGTGAGTGAGAGAAGTGGAAGCAAAGTAAAAGAAACAAAGCTGAAGAGAGTAAAATGAAACTAGACAACTGAAGGGTCAAGATGTGGGGAGCAGGCAAGGAGACCCCTGGCTGATGGTTTGTGGTGGGTGGGTAACTGTCAAAAGGGAATCCGACCTTGATGTCCTCCTCTGGCTCAGGACACCCCTGTGGGACATGCCATGTCCTAAGAAGTTCTGTTTTGTCTGTTCTCGTGTTCTTTCCCTTGGCTCGTGCATTTATTCTCCAAGCTCTCTTTTTATTTTCCTGTTTTACAAATTTCCCTATGATATAAATAACTCAGGCTTTTTTTTTTTTTAAGATTAAATATATGGTTGATCTGAGTATCAACTCCTATCTGAGTTGATACCTGAAAATCTCCTATCTGTTCTCTCTTACACAGTCATGTAACTGGACTTGCTTTAGAAGACTGCGATGTTAGCATCCTTGCATTCTTTCCATGTACCGTAACAATTCTAAAAGCTCTGTGAGCAGACCAGAGCTTATGAGCTGCCAGCAGATCTTCGGGAATCCAGTGCACTCTTCAAAATCCCCACTTTATCCTTGATATCAAATTTAGTGATCAACAGGATATGGAGGAATCAAAATCAGTGCCGTGGCCTGAAACCTCTGCATTCCCCTTCATCTTCAGTTACAGTGCTCACTGCTCAGTCCCACGTCCTCAGGAAGAGGATGTGGGTGTATTAGAACTGGCAGCCGAGGTCCTTTCCTCAGATTGGCACCAGGGCTTCTTCACTCTCAGGTCTCAAGAACTATTCTAAAGATAGGAAGCAGACAAGCAGAGGTGAGTCCTAAACTTTGTCGAAGAAAATAAGGGGACTTAATATATATGTAAGGAAAACCACACATACATAAAAGTGAAAGGACAGAGTCCTTCATTAAAGGACTGTATTACTGCTGATTAAAATGTATCTGATGAGCTAAGTGAACACTTAGAACATCAGGGCACTTCTTCAGGGTACGACAATGATGAGCATGAAAGGAATGGGTGGAAGAAGAGAAAATACAAAGACAGGGAGAGAAGGAGAGGTTCTCTTTTAAAAGTCACTGTCTTCTATTCTCATAATTCATATCCTTTTGCTGATCAGTAGTAGGCCGCAGAACCTACTGAATGAAATTGTTCTTCTTTATTCACCTTACCTCCTTAATCCAGCCACTGTTTTCTGACTGACTGAAAATTCTTTCCACTGTTTCTTTAACCTCTTCATCCTCAACCTCTTCTGTCTTTGCAATGGAGCAACACTCTTGGTACAGCTCGAATTTAAAATGTTTCAGTTTATGGTAAATTCTGGTTCGCTCAGCACAAATTCTGCCAACAGTAAACACCTAAATCAAGAAATAAACATCATCTGGTATATGAAATGAATATATAGTAGTGAAAGTACAGCCTTTCTGGTTTTCAGATTTTCTTTAAAATAGAATCCATGCATTATTTTTCAAAATTTTTATACAATAATTCCTTTACCTTCTTTTATTTATACAACCAAGTTAACAAAAAACCGAGCAACTGCTATGTTTCAAGTACTGAGTTAAGCACTGGAGATACAGAAATAAAATATGTGCCTTCTATACCAGGGGAATTTACACTGCTGGGAGAAAACAACAACGTGCCAAATGCAATGCACAAGAGGCAATCAAGGTACCGAGAAGGGACAATTAACACAATCCAGAAAAAAGAACAGTTCTAAATTAGGTGATGTGTGAACTAAGTCTTTAGAAAACAGTTAGTCAAGTTTGGGAAAGAGGATAAAGATGGCTTGTAAGGCAAAAGGATAGCCATACCCCAAAGCAAGAAAAGCATGCAAGCTACTATACACACAGTTACTGAGGTAAAAATGCCTGAATTATGATAATTTTCTATCTTATAAACCAGCAATCCCTAACATTTTTGGCACTGGGAACCAGGTTCATGAAAAACATCCCCCCCCCGCCCCCCAGACCTGGACAGGGGAATGATTTTGGGATAGAACTTTATTTCTATCATTATAACATCAGCTCCACCTCAGATTATCAGGCATTAGATTCCGGAGGTTGGGAACTCCTGTTACAAACATGTAAACTCAAACAGGCTCTCATACCAATATTAAAAATAGAGCACTTTTAACCAAATATTTTTTTTCCAAAACATTCTGCAAAGCAAAAAATAACTTTGTGTTTAGTTATATTTTTTATCTTAATTAATGTGTGCTAAGTCACTTCAGTTGTTTCTGACCTTTTGTGACCCCATGGACTGTAACCCTCCAGGCTCCTGTCCATGGGATTAAGAATACTGGAGTGGGCTGCCATTGCCTTCTCCAGGGATCTTGCCCACCCAGGGACTGAACCTGCATCTCTTACCTCTCCTGCACTGGCAGGCGGGTTCTTTAGTGCCCCCTGCATAGCCCTAATACTGGAGTGGGTTGCCATGTCCTCCTCGAGGGAATCTTCCCAACACAGGGATCGAACCCAGGTCTCCCACATTACAGGCAGATTCTTTACTGTCTGAGCCACCAGCGAAGCCCAAGAATACTGGAGTGGGTAGCCTACCCCTTCTCCAGGGGATCTTTCCAACTAAGGAATCAAACTGGGGTCTCCTGCATTGGAGGTGGATTCTTTACCAGGTGAACCACCAGGGAAGCCCCTTAATTAATGAGTCTGATGTAATTATAAACATTAATATTTTATTATTAGCAAACTGTAAAAATTTTTATTTGTATGTTTATGTGGACTTCTAGGATCTTATGATTAAGAATACTCTTCTTGTGAACTCAACCATCCATTCTCTTTTAGAATGTTTTCAATGTGTACTTTGTTACACACATCTATAGCTAAAATTGGAAAACAGTGTCACCGCACTGACCTCATTAAATGTAACTGTACCTACATTATTTCACTCACTGTAGAAAATGCATCAGAAAGGACTTCAAATTTTATAACATGACCAATCTTATTCTCATGGAGTAACCTCAGGAAATAGACTAAGTTCCTCCTAATTTACGTTATTTGTCTTTGTGTCTACATACATGATGGGTTATGCTTTCGTGAATTCAGTAAGAGTGATACAGTTACGTTATTGACCTATGCAACTTGTAGTCTATCTGGCAAAGAACTGTGCTGTTTTTCTGAAGTCACACTGTAGGGATCACACAGGTGATGAGTTAAATAAACAATACAAAAGTATATTGGCAAAAATGAATAAAAGTTAAATATGATGGTCAGTAACAGCTTTGATGCATTGTTTTGTAAAGATGGCATTTGGGATATTTTCTAACGTTTCTTAAAATTTCAAAATGCTGATGAAAAGCACATCCGTATTTCTGTATGATTTGGGAAAATCTGCTTTTCAGATCATCAGAAACAATCAGGTATTACTGTTCATGGCTTGCTTACTGTAAGCACTGTTCCCATTGAAACATTATCATCAAACCAGTCATATAAATTACAGTTCAGCTGCCAATACCTCCCACTTTAAATACAAAGATAATACAACAGTCGCAGTGAACTCTACGGGGAAGTCCATTTCTGCCATTCAAGTAGATGATGCAGGAGAACTCTCTTATGGCTGGTCTAGGTAAGATATGGTAGAAGAATAATACAATTTTTTGTTTTTATTACATTGTATTCTGTATTTCCACAAAACAAGAATTTATTTGTATAAAGATTTTGAGTTGGAACAAAAGGAAAGGAGAAGTGTTTAAGATTTTCTATTTTAATTTCTTTTTCCAGTATGAAACAAAACTATCTACTGAGAATCCTTTTCATTTCTAATTCCTACCCTCTTGGTGTCTACCTTACACTTAGTTTAGTGACACTGGAGGTCAATAAACCCAAAATTACCTTTAGAATATTCTCATACTATTTTTTTCCCCCAAATGTGAGCACATTTTATATGGAAGAGCCTAAATCAGTGTTAGTAAGGCTTCATAAAAAGCAGTAAATATACACAGTAAATGTACATAGTTGTTGCATACACTGCAAGTGGACCTCTCCTTTCACCCCTTCCCTGTTTTAGTGTATTGTCACAGACAACTATACCTTATGAATTAATGTTTATACAACACAGCAAGTTCTAAAAGCAAGTAAATCAAATCTATACTGCTAGAATAGTGTCCTTAAATGTCCAGAAATGTATTTAGACAGTACTTTTAATTAACTAATTGCATTTCTAAACATTAAGGACACTACTTGGGGGAAGTTATCTGGGGGCTCTGTGGTTAGGACTCAGTGCTTTCACTGCTAAGGGCCCAAGTTCAGTATCTGGTTGGGGAACTAAGATCCCACAAGCCACACAGTGTAGCCAAAAGAAAAAGAAAAAAAAAAAAAATAGAGACGCTATTCTAACAAGATAAGACAATATTTTTAAAAATTGCCAGAGAGAAAGAGAAATGGTAAGTTTTGTGATTATTATCTCAAAGCAGATAAGTGATACAGAAATGATCCTTAATCCACTGTGTAGGGTTAGTATAGTTCTATGAACTGATAAATCTGAAGATAACTGAGTCATCTCAGTTATCAGTGTGAACTAGGGGCCTGACATAGCCAAAGATTAATCAGAAACAAAGCTAAAAATTGTCATCCAATTTTCCTAAAGCAGAAGATGGTGACTGCAAAGCAACAGAAATATCTGATCTGTAATTTATTAGACATAACACGTAGGAATGTGAATCGACACTGTTTAACAAACTGAAGCAAGGAAATACAATGAACATGCATTATGCACATTTTAAACACGTTTTTAACACTGTGGGTAGCTTTTTGAGGTATTTCTTTAGGCCCTCATATACAGAGAAGCAACCAGTTCCTTAAGGAAATTAAAGTATGGAGAAGAAAGAGAAAAGATCTTCAAGGAAAGAGGGATGGGAAGAAGTCTATTGTCTATTTCCAGGTCTCTAAGAACACTGGGCTTCCCTGGTGGCACAGACGTGAAGAATCCGCCCGCAATGCAGGAGACCTGGGTTCGATCTCTGGGTTGGGAAGATCCCCTGGAGGAGAGCATGGCAACCCGCTCCAGCATTCTTGCCTGCAGAATCCCATGGACAGAGGTGCCTGGCGGGCTACAGTCCACGGGGTCACAAAGAGTCGGACACGACTGAGTAACAAAGCACAGCTAAAAACGTTAAGTGCAACAAGCTGAGTTAAGGGATTCTATTCCCTCTCAGCCTGTTCTTTGCATGGATGCATTACACGTGGTTAGGCTTCCTTGGTGGCTCGGATGGTAAGAACCTGCCTGAGTGCAGGAGAACTGGGTTCAATCCATGGGTTGGGAAGATCCTCTGAAGAAGGGAATGGCTAACCCATTCCAGTATTCTTGCCTGGAGGATTCCATGGACAGAGAAGCCATACAGTCCACGGGGTGGCAAAGAGTCGGAGGCAGTTGAATGACTAACACTTTCACTTTTCACCTTTTTTATTACACATGGCCATCTGCCTCTTCTCACTGGATCTTAAGTGTCTTGAGGAGTCTGGACAGACTCTGGGCAAAACTGAAAAACTTGTTAGTCCTCCTAACTGCCTTTCAGATCTCAAGTCTCTTTCCTCCAGGTGATTTCCTTCTCCTGTAATGCCCTCAGATATCACCACAAGCTGGTGGTCCAGAGCTCTGATCTCAGTACTCTATCCAAGACTGTTGTAGCTAAAACTATAGCCACTCCTCAGTATCCTCAGGGGTTGGTTCCAGGACCCTCCCTGATAGCAAAATCTGCAGATGCCAGAGTTTTACATTTGGGCTTCTCTATCTGCAGATTAAACCAACCACAGGTGTAAAAATAGTATAGTTAAACCGTGAACAACATAGGTTTGAACTGCATGGACCCATGTAGACATGGAGTTTTTAAAAATAAATATACAGTTGGTCCTCTGTATCAGTGGATGAGGAATCTACAGAGGGAAGTCTAGAGGAAGCTCTCAATTTTAATATTTTTTGTACTTGTAAGTGTAATCATTTTACAAAGAGTAAAAAATAAAGAGAAGTAGTCTGCATCTGCATCTTTTTTTTTTTCTGTCTTCACACTGTACTGTTCTGCTCTTGTCTATCAGATACTTCATGTATTTAAAATATTTTCTTCTGTTTTGTCTATTCATTCAAAATTAATAGTACCTTAAATATACAGTGATGGTTCTAGGCTCTGAAACACCGCTGATGTAGTCTAAGTTGAAGCACAGTTTTCCTTCAAACCTCATTACTGGGGTGAATTTGAAAGTGTTAGTCACTCATTTGCGTCTGACTCTGTGCGACCCTATGGACCGTAGCCCGCCAGGCTCCTCTGTCTATGGGATTCTCCAGGCAAGAATACTGGAGTGAGTTGCCATGCCCTCCTCCAGGGGATTGCCCAACCCAGGGATCAAACCCTGGTCTCCCACACTGCAGGCAGACCCTTTACCATCTGTAGTGAAGTGAAGTCACTCAGTCGTGTCCTACTCTTTGCAACCCCATGGACTGTAGCCTACAACATTCCTCCATCCATGGGATTTTCCAGGCAAGAGTACTGGAGTGGGTTGCCATCTTTAATTATTTGTTTGTAGATTGTCAATTTGGTAGACGATCTGGCCTAAAATTTCCATTGGGGTCAAATTCTCCTTGGGACTCAAAAGGGATTTCTTCTTCCTCTGGCTCAGTTACCTCCCTTTTCATCCTTATCCCCTCTCGCTCATGCCCCTCACCCTCTCCTAGTTTGGGTGATGTACACTTAGACAACATGCACTGATTTTAGTACCTGACTGAATTTGGAGTGAATCTGATGTATAACACACATTTTTACATTAAAAAATGGCACACTCTTTCCCCGTGCTCTTTTTTCTTCTCCTGGTGCTTTCTCCATTTGTGAAAAGAAGTTAGGGTTAACCATACAGGCTTATTTAGTGAAAATTTCTGATTTTTAAGAACTAAAATGAGAGGGGGAAAAATACCTGTTTATCGTGTGACATGAAATCATCTGTTTCCATGGTCCTGGTGTCATACAACTTTCCTGATAAATGCACTGAGTATTCACAGTGGCGATACAACCCACAAGCCTGGCACAAACAGTTCTCAGATGTCTTCAATTGGATATCTACACTAGAATAATTTTCTACTCGCTCCTGAAAATAATTTCAAAATGTAATGAAAGTTTAAAGGATAAGAAATACAACAACAAAATCAAATATAAGAGCCCAACCAAATTAAAATTAAGAATAGGAATCATAATAATATAATAAGATATAAGAGCAAAACACACTGGTATGTCTCAGTTTAGTATTGAGCACACAGTAGGTGTTTGACAAGATATATTTAAATTTTAAAAATGGATTATAATTTAGGCTGTTAAAAGAAACCAGATGAAGAAAGAAACTAGCTTCATTTCTCTCAAACTTGTAAGTTACTACTAAGGTTTTAATTTACTTCATCTCTCTCTTATCTCCAGATGTTGTAATTAGTTAAAATAGGAAAGAATGAGCAGAAAAAAAATTCAGGATAATATAATTAAAAGATCAATTCATTTAGGTTAATAAAAATCAAGAAAAAAAAAAGATCACATTTAGTCTCCATTGCATGAATTATATTTTCCACAAAATATCCCAGAAATAATTTAATTCTCCTGTAGTTGCTTACTAAAGTACTATGAAAACAAACAAGTTTGAACCAGGATTGCTAGATTGCCAGTATTGCTATGGCCAGTCTAATAGCTGAGTTAGCAATGAATAAACAGAGAAAATATTTGGCATTCATAAATAAGCTTTATTAAGCTGTGAAATTACTTGTGCTTGAGCAGTTCTGCTTAGGCTCTAGGCCTGTGCTAGACACTCCTATTCTCATTAGTAGTGTGGATTAGTTTACCACAATATTTGAGCTGCACACAATGAGCATATTAACAGGGTCACTAATCTGCATTCTCTATCAGCCTGACAGTAATTAAGTATCCAGTAGAGTTTCCTTTTTACATTTATAATTCACAGCAACATTGTCTTGTACTTTTTATTGTTTCTCTTATTTCATGGTACTTCATGACATGTGTCACTATAGGCTGACATTCAGAGTAAATAGGTGACTAACCATCTTCCCTTCCTGCTTCTCTGGAATTCAAAGCACATACTGAGATGCAAGTTCTATCAGCTTGGCTCCCTGAGTGACTACAATTAACAGAGCACCCCTATTGACTCACAGTGAACACACAAGTGAAAAATAAAATTTTGTTTAGTTAAGCTGTTGAGGTTTTCACTGTTGGTTTACTTTGTCACATTATTTATTTCTTGCAGCATAACCTATTTTGAACAAGATCGTACTGAATTGATTATCTATGTGTCTAAATTTTTAAGCTAATATTATCTTGTAACTTACAGTTATCATTTCAACATTGGGTTATCCAAATTCTGCATAACCTATCATAGTATGCAAAACATATTACAGCAGAATTGATGGGCTTTGAAGTCTGAGAAACCCTAAACCTAAGGTTTGTGCTTGGTTCAAACATTGGCCTGACTAATTACTAGCTGTGTAACCTTATGTTATTAAGTTTTTCTGGGTTACAATTTTCTCATTTGTAAAATAGAGGAACTAGTAGTACCTTTCTTTGGGGGTTACTCTGAAGATCAGATAAAATATTTTACTTTGCATATAAATTACTTGGCAAAATTAAATGATCAATATGCTACTTTTATTTCTATTAAAGACAATGATATATGTTATACCATATTCTAAGAGCTGTGCCATGTACTTTACCTTAAAAATCAGTAAATATTTCCCTTTAAAGTGGGTAAGTATTTTCTCTATCTGAGGAAGAACTGGAATGCATGGAAGTTAAAATCACTCAAAGTCAAAAAGAAATATATAAACTCAAGTGACTGAAAGTTACTTAGTCACGTCCAGCTCTTTGTGACCCCATGGACTATCCAGGCCATGGAATTCTCTAGGCCAGAATACTGGAGTGGGTACCATTTCCCTTCTCCAGGGGATCGTCTCAACCCAGGGATCGAACCCAGGTCTCCCACATTGCAAGCAGATTCTTTACCAGCTAAGCTACCAGGGAAGCCCCCTAAACTCAATCTATCCTCCAAATTGAAGTCTTCTAACTCTTTTTTTCTTTTGTAATCCCATAATTGTTCCTTAAACCTAAACCATTTGTAGCTAATTTATCTTCAAGTAATACAAGGCTGAACAGGCATTGCTGCTGCTGCTGCTAAGTCACTTCAGTCGTGTCCGACTCTGTGCAACCCCACAGACAGCAGCCCACCCAGGCTCCCCTGTCCCTGGGATTCTCCAGGCAAGAACACTGGAGTGGGTTGCCATTTCCTTCTCCAATGTATAGCAGCAGCAGGCACTGGATGAAGCCAAATCTCCTGACACAAAATGAGGGAGAGTAGCTAATGATTTAGGTGCTAGAAAGACTGACTATATAGAACTTGAACTTCTACTATCTTGCCTTTTTCTTCTTGCTAATTATTAAAAGATAAAAAGTTAGAAGTAGGGAGGAAAAAAAATCTTGTAAATCATATAGGACAGCCTCTACTATTAGAGATCATAAAATAGAAATCTAGGGGGATAACATGGACTCCATTAGATCTTATAAATTAAAAAGAATCTTCTCCCAAATTGGTAGAATTACAAAATCTTAAGGTGGAGAAGGATGTCAAAGACCACATAGGTCAGGGTTTCTCTATTATGGGAACCAATATCCTAGAAGGTAATAATAGGTATTTTACGAAAAGAAGCCTCATAGTATAACACAAATTTGGAAATTATTATATTCTATATTGTGTTCTTGATGATTTACAATATAAATTCACACATAATGCTTCTTGAAAAGCCCTCTAGCAGTTAAGTTAAACCTACTGTTTCTCAACCTTCTTTAATAACGGAGCTCTTTTTTACTGCAACAGTTAACATCCTGTGAGACAATTTCCTCATTTTACCAGATGGGTTAAGCCCTAGAGATGTTTTAAAATTATCATTTATAACTACTTAATTATTGGATAGATATAACAAGTGGGAATGATTAAAACAATTATAGCCTTAGAAGAGACAAGAAACAAGCTGATTATCTAACAAAGAAAAATGCTAATAATTTAGAAGATTAATTAAAGAAGTGTGACTGGTTATTGAAATTCCAAGAAGACTGTCACTCCTATCCTACCCCACCCTCAACCAGAGATTCAAAAACAAATAAAACTGTATACCTTGTATTTCTCTTTCCAACGACTTCTAGAGACTAAATTCTCTAGACGAGGCTGAACAAAGCGGTTATCCAAATAATAAAGAGAAGTCAACATATCTTGTGCATATGATTTCTGCCTGGTGCCATCTGTTCAGGGGAACAATCACAACAACAACAAAAACAATCACTTTGCCCTTATAAAATATTTAAATAATGGAACAGTTAAAGATTTCTTCCCATAGCTTTAAGCAGATACTTGGTTGGTTGATTAGAAACAAACAAACAAACAAAAAACCAGTAAGGTTGAAGAAAATCATTCCATTACAGTATTAGGGAATGGAAGAAACCACGCAGGCCCTCTAATTGTTCCCTGAACACCTCAAACTTATTCTTTCCTAAGGGTCTTTACACTTGCTGTGCTCTCTGCTAGATTCATGCGTTGCTTCCTCCCTCACTTCATTCAGGTTTCTGTTCAGAAGATAACACTTGGGGGACCTTTTTGAGCAATCTAACACAGACTTTTCTGTCCTATATACTCTTGGTCTCCTTATCCTGTTTTATAATTTTTCAAGAACGAATCTCTAGCTGACATGATATTATATCTTTGTTTACTCATTGTCTGTCTCTCCCAGTAGACTTTAAGCAACACAAGGGCAAGATTCGTCTATGTCATATAGTTATTGCGATATTCTTGCAGTTTTCCTCAAATAATGCCTGGTCCTTAGTAGACACTCAATGGATATTTGTTCAGTACAGTTTGAATGAAATCTTTCTTTGGCATGTAGGTAGATATTCAGCATTATTTATAGTCTTTATTAAGAGGCAGATTCTGAGCTAGATGCAAGGGGTATGTATATAGCAAGTATGGTTCTTTCCACACTCTTAAAGAAGGGAGGAAGGCAAAAATACAGTTTCAATACATTTGAGAAGTGCATATGTATCAGTGCCACCACACTCAGGATAACAGCATAGATGAGGGAATGAGAAATATTACTTAAGTGGGTCACAGATAACTTTCATAGTGGAAATTACTTTACACTCACTTAGAAAATCTAGAGTAGAAAGGGATTATACTCTAATGAGAAACAACAAGGCACAAAAGCATAAAAAAGCATATAATGTTTGGTGAAATTAAAGGAGCTTAAAGCTTAGGCTGGGACAATGCATTGGTGTTGAGTTACCCTATTGCTTTATTAATATATGCCCTATATCCTCAAGTTCACTGTGAACTCTCAAAGGAGAGGTTGGTGAAATTAAAGGAGCTTAAAGCTTAGGCTGGGACAAGGCATTGGTGTTGAGTTACCCTATTGCTTTATTAATATATGCCCTATATCCTCAAGTTCACTGTGAACTCTCAAAGGAGAGGGAAAATATTCCTTTTGTACTTTCACATATCACAAATAATAAACACCAACAAGTGTGTGATGTGAATGGACTTTTGGTATAGTTGATTCTAGAGGGAACAACTGGAGGGCCTTAAGATTGGGTCTCCTTGGTTTTATTTAGTATACACATACACATGAACAATGAGATTGCTTAAAAATTGGGAAAAAAACCCGATTGCTCCATTTATATTATTAACTTACCATATAATGTTCCCAGAAAAGATTCATCTAGAGCATTGATCAGAAGAGCCTTCACAACTCTTTCAAAGTGAGTATAGTGGTCACCTAAAAAATATGAAATTAATTTAAAATAAATATTAGAATCTGGCAGACAAAAAAGTTATTTAAATACAATAAGTTTCTTTCTCCAAGGCTAAAAAATTAATGCTATAAACTGAAATTGCTTAATTATTCTAATTTTCTAGCTGGCTCAGTGACTTGTCCGGTCACCGAGAAAATCTCCATTTTCCAGATTTACTGACTTCTAACGCAGTTTCAAGTTCTTATTTCAAATCATTTTCACTTTCCAAACTTATTAAGGTAAAACTGTTTAGGAAATATTAAGATATTTTATGGAAAAAATCAAATTTATCCCCAATGCACTCAAATTTAATTATCAACTTGACAATTACAGCAAGGAAGAAAACCTCTAAAGGTAGATTGCTCAGTATGTGAATGAACTCCTCTCTTATTCCTTATCTCTAAAACATGTTACATATGAAATTATTCAGGAAATTGCTACCCTAGCCAGAACGACAATGGCTATAAAAACTCAATATCCTTTCTGATGCCACAGATTTAGGATTTTCCACATCAATTAAGAAAAGTTATGTCTCCTCTTTTTCGTGCCAAATATAAAAGCCTACTTTCCTACTAACTCAGTTTGGTCCATGGAATCATCTCTTGTGGTGGGTCAGGCGAAATGATAAGAGAAGGTTCCTACTGTTTCCCATTTCTCTTGGGTCAAGGTTTACTATGGCTGTGGAAATGTTCTCTGTCAAACACGACCCCTTCCTTGATCCAAGCTGTCATCAAAGACACCTGTCCCTGCTCTGGGCATTGTGAAGACATTAACAACTGCCTTAGTGTTTCCAGAAAAGTAGATGATCAACAAGGGTTAGAGCAAATAAAACCGATCAATAGTATTAACATCCATGAGTGATTCTGACTTTGATTTCAGTTGAAATAAAACAAAGATGAAATTTAACATGAAGAAATCTTTTAATTTACATTTTAGTTACTAAAAGCATTGTATAAATCTTAGACTCCAGGGAAACTTTTACTATGCAACCATCTTTAAGAAAACACCTGCTGATGGACATCTAGGTTGCTTCCATGTCCTGGCTATTACAAACAGTGCTGCGATGAACAGTGAGGTGCTAGAGTGCCCAAAATAAAGCAGTAATAAAACTACTGAACAACAGCATATATTTGCACGGGGGACCTTAGGCTTTAAAGACCTGATTAATTGAAAATTTCAAAAAAACCTAACAATAGCCATTTATGAATACAGTTGAAAAATGAAATAATAGCTTAATAGAATTCAATTTCAACTAGACTTTCATCCACCTTTGGATATAAAAGTATATTGTTGGTACATGCTTGATTTATGAATGTTAAAATGCATTTAAATTCTGTCTAGCACTTTCCACAGAGAAGGCAATGGCACTCCACTCCAGTACTCTTGCCTGGAAAATCCAATGGACGGAGGAGCCTGGGAGGCTGCAGTCCATGGGGTCGCTGAGGGTCTGACATGACTAAGCGACTTCACTTTCACTTTTCACTTTCATGCATTGGAGAAGGAAATGGCAACCCACTCCAGTGTTCTTGCCTGGAGAATCCCAAGGACGGGGGAGCCTGGTGGGCTGCCGTCTATGGGGTCGCACAGAGTCAGACATGACTGAAGTGACTTAGCAGCAGCAGCACTTCCCAAACTGAATTAGGTGAAAACTGTTCTGGAAATACTGTTGTGTTGAGAAAAAAAATCAAATGGACCCTCCTTCACATGCATTTAAGTATCAAAAAACTGAAACAGAATATATAATTTTTATTCCACTGAATTGACCAGTCTTAAATATGCTAATACCCAGTGTTACTCACCTGTTATAGAGTTTGAATAACTGATGCTCTATTTCAAAGATAGTGCTAATAGTGTTTAAGATTGGGAGTGAAACAAAAGGGCAGAGAATCAGAATCATCTGAAGAGTTCTTCTCCTAAACACAGCATGCCTTTCCTACTAATGTGTGTCAGAATCTCCTTCACAAGAGTCAGGAAGAGGGCCTTGATTTCATTGTGCTTGAATGGATGGGTAGGTGGTGTTGGAATTATGCTCTTGGCATAATTTTTTCTCAAGTTGAAATAAAAATATTACTGAGCAGGTAAAGGCCAGGCAACATTTTATGCACTTGCATACATTGCTTTATTTCTGACAACAAACCTACAAAGTACTATCAATACTCTCAGTTTATTTCTCATTGAGGAAACAGATACAGAGAGGAAGAAAAACTTCCCCAAGATGACAGAACCAGTAAATGTTGGAACCAAGGTTGGAACAGACAACCTGACTCTTGACTTCATGTTAGAATCCCGTACAAAGATGGTGTTTTGCATGGTAGTTAGATTTAATCTTTTCATACTTCAGAACATGTAATTTTAGTGTTGGATGGGGAAATTGAAGAAAATAAAATTCAAATCCTTTATTTTAGGATTAATCCTTTATCTTAGGACACTTATGATGATGAAATAACTTATCCGAGCTTACACAACTAGATAGAAGCAGAGCCAAATCCTGACCTCCTCAGAGCCTTTCTCATCATTTTAATCCCTGTATTGGATGGGCTTCTATAGGATACCCCAGAAATACTGTTTAAAACTTTCCTCCTTGATTATAAAAAAAGTCAAAAAGATGCAGGAGAAAACCAGTAATATTCATGTTTTGGCATCTTTATTTTTAGAAGGTAATCAACTCCCCTATATTCAATCATCAGTTTAATCATTCTGTTGATTTTCTGTGCATCCTTTATCATGCATTTCACATATATGCTAAGATTTTGTTTAGCATGTGACCTTCCCACTACTGATCTGGTTTTCTCACGTCAGTACTACATTCCTTTATTTATTGAAATTTTATAATTATTTTTATATCTGGTGGGGGCAAGTCCTTCTACTTCATTTTGTGCTTTGAAAATGTTATTCTCATACATTTGTTCTTCCAAGCAAACTTTAAGACTGTGTTCACAAAGCTGAATGCAGAATTTCAGAAGATATACCTTCTTGTATAACTTATTATTAATACCTCCCATAAACATTCTTATCTCTTTTACTCACATTTCTTTTTCTATTCCACAGTAAACTTGATTCCTGTACCTATAAAGCTATGCTTTTCTTCTTAAGATTAGGCCTAGTAACTATTTTGTTCACTAGTGTAAACGGAATTTTCCCACATTATATCTTCTAAATAATTATTGACAGTATGTAAGAAAACTATTGAGTTTTACCCATTTATTGTGCATTAGTCATTCTTAAGGCCTTTTTCTAAGGAACATGAGCTTCCTGGAAAATCGCAGAGCTGGAGAGATACTGTTTGCAAATTCCTGGGCACTGAACGCTTTCTCCCTTAACCCTGAGAAGGATGTGGTCTTGCTAGTGCTAAGTTTATTTCCAGAACCAAGAGAGGTTTTTAAGTATTCTGTTTGGTAGAGGCACATGCATTGTTGGTTACTTTCACGTCAAATGGAGATATGAGTCCAGTGTAAAAGGGCAGGCGCAGAGCAATAAAAGGAACCCTTTTTCTATTCTAACAGGTGTCCCTCTATTTCGGAAAATATGGAAATAGATGCTGTATCTACTCCTTCTCTCAATATATTCACATCCTTTCTCTTTTCCATCTTTGGTTAAGTCAGTCAGAAACTGATAGCCTGTATATATAGTCATATTATGTTCAGTAATAAATGTCTTTTCCTTTTCCATAGTTGTATTTCTTGTTTTACTTTGGTGTCTGTTGCATTGTTGAAAACATCTAGAACAAAGTAGGAAATATTGTCTTGTTCTTTAAAGAGAATATCTTTAGAGCTTCATTACAATGTTGGGTTTTTGGCTAAAATATTCTTCGTTATGTAAAGTACACATGTTCATACTATTTTTTAAGACTTAAAAAGTTAGGTGTGGGCACTGAATTTTATCAAGTACGTTTTTAGAATCTATTGAAATTATTTTTTTCTCTTTTGATATATGTAACACATTAATATGGCACCTAATATTATGCCATTTTTATAGCTCTAATGGTTAGAGAACTTTTTCTTTACTCTTGTAGATATTCCTTCATATGCCTATTTGAAAATCTTTTTCATCAGCTTAGGATGTGAGCCTCTTTAATCTGCCACAAACAGGTGCATTTGGCAACTCAAGTTATATTTTCTTCTATCATACCTTTGAATTCACATCTGCATGTCTTTATATATCCAAAAACAAGGTAAGCCTTTCAGAACATTCAAATTTCCTTTTACATATCTCACTAAGGTTATATAACTTTCTTTCTTCAGATTTCCATGTGTTATGTATTTTTCCCAGCTAAGAATTTGTGAAATAGTGTCTTCATTTCTATTCTTTTATCTTCTCTGCAGAAATATTTTTTCTCTTTACACTAGAAACTTCTTGGGTTTAACCTACATATTATTGATGAGATTTCTAAGCTGCTAACTTGCTCTCTATTGCTTCCAATATATACTTCATTTCTGATTTTATATTTTTCATTTTCTGGCAGCTTATCTTTAACTACTTCTCTTTCACCTCCAATTGTTCTCTCCTTATGATTTCCTATTTCTTTTCCTTAAGATTGCAAGGCAAATGCTTTGTACAATTTTCTTACGTTTCCTTTAATGAAACATTTTCTCATGAGCATCTTCTTCGCTTGGGTCTTCAGGGTAACATCACCTTTCCTTTGTGCCATATGATTTTACAGGTACTTTTTATTTATCTTAGAACAAGAGGAGTTCTCCAGAGGAGAGGATTTAATATTTAACATAAACTGTTGTGAGATTGTTCTTACTCCTACACAGTGTACTGATAGAACGATTCTGCTTAATTGCTAGGTGGACCAAGTTAATGTTCACTCACTCTAACTTCCAGTAATCTAGCAAGTATTTTTCTACCAAGGCACTAGTAGGCTGAGATGTACTCTGATAACTTACTACTTGGTTCTCTGTCACTGTGAACCTATGATAGAGTACCAGAAGAATAATGTAATTTTAATACCTACAAATCAGAAGGTATTCCCCTCTCTCTACCCGTGTATAAGATTACCATGTGAACCACATAGATCTGGAATTCATTGAGCCACTGCTAGTCCATCCCTCTACTTCCTTTGGTATCTTTTCTGGGAGTTGCAGTCTCAGAATAAATATGAATAAATAATAATAGGGATTGATGAGAAGAGGAAAATACTCTGATTATCTTTAAGTCCTTCAACCATACAGTAGGAAGGAAACTATTCTAAAGTGCTATAGGTAAACATACCTCTCAGAGCCAAATGGCAGACAGCAAGGAAGTGAGAAAATGTCCTCCTATAGTAGAACTGTTCTCTTCAAAAAGGTAAAATTGCATATGCCACTGATTGTCTCAATTGAGAACTGAATTTGGAGTTAAGAAATGTCTCTCCCTTTTCTAATGTAAGTATGAATTTACAGCAACTTTTAGAACATAATCCCTTGGCATATAAAAACTACATATACTTACTATATTCATAAATGGCAGTCACCAATAAGTATTAAAAACATTAACCAAGTCATTAATTATCATCTTAAAATATGTAGCTTGTTTTTCCTCTGATGTTTTAATAAATCTGGTAATACCTAACATTTTTCTGTCTTCAGGAAGCTTCAGTTGATATGTTTATTTTAATCATCCATCCATCCAACTAAATAAGTCCCTATAATGTGTCAGCAGGTCTAATGTGTATTAGGATTACAAAGAGAAGAGAAGTTGATTAACCACCTAGGTTATTTTTTGAAAGTGGGGATGGCCATTTGGATTTCTTTATTGAGTTTTACTTTTTCACATACCATAAAATTCACTCTTTTTGGTGCATAGTTCTATGACCAAAACACAAAGTTGTGTAACCACCATGACAATCAAAAACACAAGTTCTATCACCACCCCGAAACTTCCTTATGCTCCCTCTTAATCATTTAGATTTGTACATATTGAGTCTGAGGTGTCTGAAAGACACTGTGATGAAAATGTTCAGTAAGAAGATTAAAAAATTGGGCCTTACACTATGGAGAAGTCTGTGCTGGAAATAAAAGCTTGGGAACTTCCCCAGAGATTAGGCTGAAGTTATGGGGCAGAGACTGCCTGAAGCACAAGTAAAATGAAGGCAGTGTGAGGATGGAACCGTTAGAAACATCAATATTTACATGGCAAATGGAAAAACAAGAATGCAATATTATAAAGGGGAAGACAAGAAGCTAAAACAAAAAAACAAAAACCTGTGAAAATGAAAACTGTCAATGGCTAGTGGCAAAACACACAGCAACATCAGGCTAACATAAGGACCAAAGAGCATTTTGGCAACTTAAAAGTTGTCACTAATTTTAGTAAGAGCAATTTCACTGGATTGATGGGTATAACAGTCTAAGTACAGTGCTTTGCAGTTGCTGGGAAACTCTGAACAAAAAGATTAGTTTAGAATAGCAGCTAACAGAAGAACATGACAACTCAAGGGAGAAAAGGCATTAATACCGTTACAAGTTGAGAAAAGGGAGATTGTGAGGACAGAGTCAGAAGGAAAAGCTGCAATTAAGAACATAAAGGATAAAATGTATTGCATAAAAATGAGGTACATCTCCTTCTAAGGTGTAGAGGCTCAGTATTAAAAACAAGCACAGGGCTCCTTGATATTTAACCCAAATGAATTGAAAACTTATGTCCATAGATAAATTTTCACACAAATATTTATAGCAGCTTTATTCATAATTGCCAAAACTTGGAAGCAACCAAAATAATCCCTCAACAGGTGAACAGATAAAAAAACTGTGGTACATCCATACAATGGATTATTATTCAGTGATAAAGGGAAATGAGCTATCATGCACTTAAGACATGGAGGAAATTTAAATGCATTATTAAGTGAAATATGCCAATCTGAAAAGGCTTACATGCTGTATGATTCCCATGATAAAAACATTTTGGCAAAGGCAAAACTATGGAGACATTAAAAAGGTCAGTGGTTGCTAGGGGTTCAGGGGTAGGAGGGAGGGATGACTAGGTGGAGAACAGGATAATTTTAGGAGTGAAACTGTTCTGATATTGTAATGGTGGATACCTGTTGCATCAGTATACATTTCTCAAACCCACAGAATGTACAACACAAAGACTGAGCCTAGATGCAAACTACGAACTACAGTTAATAATGTATCAATTATCAATACTGGCTCATCAACTGCACCAGATATATCAAGATAATGCAAGATGTTAATAAGAGGACAACTGTGTGTGATGGGTTATCTAGAAACTCTCTGTACTTGTCCACTCAACTTTTCAGTAAATCTAAAACTTCCCTTAAAAAACCAAAGGTAAGCATAAAAGTGTAGGATAGAGAAGAGAGTTAAGATACTTTCCATGTGCTGGACTTTTATTTGGAGTGGCTATGAGTGGGTGGTTGTTGTTTAGTCACTAAGTCATGTCTGACTCTTTTGCAACCCCCATGGACTGTAGCCCGTCAGGCTCCTCTGTCCATGGGATTACCTAGGCAAGAATACTGGAGTGGGTTGCCATTCCCTTCTCCAAAGGATCTTCCAAACCCAGGGATTGACCTGCATCTCCTGCATTGCAGGCGGGTTCTTTACCACTGAGCCACCAGGTAAGCCCCTATGAGTAGGTATCTCTCAGTATATGTTCTATCACATCCTAGATACTAATATCCAGAATGATTGGACACATCCTAACTGACTTTCTCTGAGATTCAAATGTCCTGATGGCATGTGAACCAGTGCTTACTGATATAAGGAAAACAGTCATTAATTTTCAACATACAGATGCCTATGACTATCACTGGCATCTCTGTACCTGATTTATTTGATTTTCTTGAAATTTAATTCATACCTCAATCTACTATTTTATTTAAATCACAGTATCTAAATTGAATCATACTGTACTTAACTTTAGTAAACATGCCTTTTAAATGCCTTTTGGAAATGTGCATTTTTGAAGGGGAAAAAAAAAGTTTTCATCCAACATCCTGTTTCTACCACAGTTGTAAAACATCATAAAAACAGTCTTTAAATTTATGTACAATTATAGGGATCAGAACAATAATATACACATTTAAAGACACCCTAATATTTTAGGGTCCTATTGTTTATTATATGTAAATATAAAATGATTTTAATTTCCTGACAGGTTTCACTGCATAACACTTCAAAAGTCCAGATAACACCAGTGGTTCTCAAAGTGTGGTCTACAGACCCCTGTAAGTCTCCAAGTCTATTTAAGGGGATTGGTGAAGTCAAAGCTGTAATATTAAGATAATTATCTGTTGCTTTTGCCATTGTCACTGATGGTGCAAAAGTAACTACGGATAGGGTAGCTGGCCCCTTAACATGAATCACGGCTGTGGAATCAAACTACTAGTAATCACTATAGTCATCATTTCTATGCATTCAGTAAAAAAGCTACTTTCATTTAAAATGTCCTTGATGAAGCAGTAAAAATTACCATTTCTATTAAGTCATGAATCTGAGTATACCTCTTTTAAAACTAAGTTGGGAGCCTCATTTTTCAGGTTTATTTGAAATACCAAGTTTACCTGAAAGAACCGTTGACCAACTATGGTTATTCAGGCATCTGCCAAATATTTTATCAAAAATGAACAAAGAGAATCTGTCATTTCAAGAACTCACAGTGTTTGTTACTGAAGATAAAAACTGGTATTTGAGCAGAAATCAGAATTTTGAAAAACTTGTATTTGCTACTATGAGCTTGACAATTTCCCAATACCTAAAGAATTTTTTGATGATACTGGTGGTGATATTAATGAATGTGATTTTTAAAATATTATATAGTGAAATGTGTCAAAATATGGAAGATTCACTCATAGCTCAGACAGTAAAGAATTTGCCTGCCATGCAGGAGACCCAGGTTTGATTCCTGGGTTGGGAAGATCCCCTGGAGAAGGAAATGGCAACCCACTCCAGTATTCTTGCCTGGAGAATCCCATGGACAGAGGAGCCTGGTGGGCTAAAGTCCATGGGGTTGCAAGAGTCAGACACGACTGAGTGACTAAAGAGAGAAAGAGATATAATCAGTATATAGACTTCCCTGGTGGCTCAGACGGTAAAGCATCTGCCTATAATGCAGGAGACCCGGGTTTTATCCCTGCATCGGGAAGATCCTCTGGAGAAGGAAATGGCAACCCCTAGTACTCTTGGCTGGAAAATCCCATGGATGGAGGAACCTGGCGAGCTACAGTCCATGTAGCGCTTTGTCCAAGTCACAAACAGTTGGACAGGACTGAGCGACTTCACTTTCACATAACCAGCGAAGCAATATTTTCCAAACAACCAACGCATGATGTTACAAAATCATGAATAGGTAAAAGATCCATTCAAATTGAAAGACGTATTAATGGAGTGACATGTAAGTACTAAAAGTTCATTTATATGCTTTCAGACTCCAAACTGCAACTAATCTTTAAGAAACTTAAGAACAAGTTCTTTAAGAAACCTGTTGAATTTTGGTGCAGTGTCAGTGAGAATATTCACAATTTTGAAAATGCTTTAAAAACAACCCTCCTTTTTCCAGCTATCTACTTCTACGAAACAAAATTGCTTTCATCTAATTTAATGTCAATACAGACTGAATGCAAAAGCAGATACAAGAATCCAGCTGCCCTGTACTAGGCTAGATATTAAATATAAATGTAAAACAATGCCATTCTTCTCATTTTTTTGGAAAAGTTATTTTTTCATGAAAGTGTTATCTATATTAACACGTAATGAGCTTGTCACACAAGAATTTTAAGTCATTTAATTAATAAACATATTTTAAATTTCTATTATATTTCTACCATGGTAGATGTTGATAGATACAACCCACAAAAACAAAAGCTCTTTAGGGTTCTCTATTATTTCTAAGAGTTTAAAGGGTTTTCACAAACCACTGGAATAAACTATTATTAGACAGACAAAGTTACCTGAAAATGAAACCATAGTTCCTAATCAAAGATTTAGAATATGATAGTAAAAGGCTGATTCAATACTCGACATAATATAATAATTACAATAAGTGATAAAACATCTCTTGATATTTAACTTACAAAAAGAATTCTGTTTTATTGATTTCCGTTGTGATGTAGTCAACTGTTCTCCTTGTTGGCTTTTATTCTCTTCATCACCTTCCTCATCTTGTACTACAAAGCCATCAATAATATAATGATCTCCATCTTCATCAGTGATTTCATCTTCATCAAATTCATAATCATTGTCTTCTTCCTCTTCCTCCTCAACATCATTTTCATCACTGCTGGGGGAGGATTTCTTTTCAGAGTCCTAATTAAATTAAAACATATCTTTTAATAAAGTGTACCTTTAAAATTGTCACTATGGATGTGAAATTAAAAGATCAAATCTGAAACAAAAAATGATCTGGAGAAAATTTAATACTTTAAGGTTGAAAAAAATCTTGTCATGTTAGATGTTGAACTTTTGAAATTAGGAAAAAGATAACATACCCTGGTAAGTGATAAAATGTTTAAAATGGACATTAAGGTTATAAGTAGAAATAAAAAATGAGAAAAGTCAGACAAAATCTTTAAATTTTTAAAAAGAACAAAGGAATGAGGCTCATAATAATATATTATTAATGCAATACTGCAATCAAACATGCCCAAGGATACTTGACTAAAAAATAAATTCTAAAATTATTGCAAAAGAGAAGACTCAGCACTTTAATTCTTATAAAAGTTAAATAATTTAAATAAGTATTTAAAAACAGTAAGAAAACCAATAAAATATCACACACCTCAAAATCTCTACTACTATTATGTCTCTGACGAGATCTCTGTTTTGAGAGTTCTTCCAGTTTCTGCAGCTGTTCTCGCCTTCTTGTGGCTGAAGTTTTTTCAGGATTTTTTTGCTCCATCTCCACTGAAGAACATTCATCTTCGACCACTCTACGTGGACGTTTAACACCCACTTTCCTAACTAGGATATCACTGTCGTCACTCTCATCACTGTCACACATCACAGAGGAGATCCTTTTTCTCTTCCCTCGCTTGATGTGTTCTTCTTCTAAATCCTCCTCTGTTATTTGTCCAGTGTGTTTGTTGAGATCACCCTCCTCTTGACCTGGACCCTTTTCATGATCTGCTAAGTCAATACTACCATGTTTAGTTTTGTTCTGTTCTTCTTCATATGTTGAACTATTGTCAGTGTTAATGAGATGCTTACTACTGTTTCCTTCACCTTCAACGTTAATTAACTTAAGCTCTCTTTCATCTTCTGGCTTCTCAATGCAATCAGGCCCCTTGTTACTATCAGGATCTTCGTCACTGTCAACACTTTCATTACTGTCAACACCTTCATCACTCTCAAGCTCGTCACCACCTTCATCACTCTCAAGCTCGTCACCACTCTCACATAACTGCAAGAGACTATTTCTTTTAGTCCGCCTCCAATCGACTCGAGATTTCTGTTCATGCCCTTGTGTTTTAGAATTTTTCCTTGATTCATGTCTTCTAACATGTACCATTTTCACTTAAGCTTCTACAAAATAAAGTTATTAGGAATATCATAATGACAATCAGATTACAACAACGAATGCATTTATGGTACAAACTATATTTATTTGACGTTATTAAATGGTTCACAAAGGTAAAATCACATGAAATAACTGAGGGAAGATGGCAGAATACTTATTCAACAAATAATTTATTGAACATCTATGAAAGCATCATATGAACATCTGTTCTGAATTATGCTATATATATTTTAAGGAAAGAGGGTTATACAAAAATCATGGTTTTGTTCTTCAATTATTATCCATGTGTAGAACTAAAACACTGAAACATAATAATTAAGAAAAATACAAGGTAGAATTCATTTAGTACAAAATTAGTGATAAAAAGTAACTGCAATGAAAGTGTAAAGATGCAGGAAGATCTGAACAGCAAGTATTTCACTGAAGATTTTGTTGAACAGCTATGACTTGATACACCTCTGAAGAAATGATTAAATCTGAACAGAGAGAAGGAAAGAAAAAGGGATTTCAGTCAGGAAAAAATGATAAAGTCAAAATTTTGGCACTGAGAACAAACACGTTTAGTAAATAAGTATGACCAAGAAGACACGAAAAAAGGCTTTATGCTGGAAAAAAAGGGACTGATATAGAAAAGTAGGGTGGCATTACAGAAGGATTCCTCCCATAAGCAAAGAAGGATTCTGAACAGAGAAATGAATTATATCACAAAAGATTAATCATATTTATGAAGAAAGTTGTAGAGTAGTAATAGACATAAAAAAAGTTAATGATGCAAAACTAAGCAATAACTTATCTACTAAGATTTCAGCCTTTATATACTTCAGTAAAATGGTAATGGCTTAAAACGTTAAAAACTAAAGGTACAACATAATCCAATAGAAAACTTATTAACAATCCAATAGCATAGATGAAAAAACAGCTGAATGGCGAAACAGAGCACAGTATTTGGAAGGAAAACAAATGCTCTAAGTTCCTGATTCAGAAAAGGGTGAAACAAAGCGAAAGTGTTAGTAACTCAGTTGTGTCCGACTTTTTGTGACCCTATGGACTACCGCCCGCCAGGCTCCTCTGTCCATGGGCTTCTCCAGGCAAGAATACTGGAGTCGGATGCCATTCCCTTCTCCAGGGGAATCTTCCCAACCCAGGGATCGAACTTGGGTCTCCTGCGTTGCAGGCAGTCTTTAACACTGAGTCAGCAGGAGCACCATCAAAATCATCCACAAGTATAAAGGAACAATTAGAGACAAGATAACTAGAAAAACAGTAACATATATATATACATATACACTTATACTTCTATGACTGCTAAGGAAAAGAGAAATATGATCACAATGCAATGAGATGACCTCAAAATACTCATGTAAGAACATACGTATTTAACTGAGTGCTATCTCCTTTAAATAAATCACTTTTGAGGTTGTATTGTTTCAATATTTCTACCATGGCACAGAAGATTTTGGAGATTTTCTAAAAACCATAGTTTCAAAAAATATGAAAATACTACACTTTGTTTTTTATACTAAAGAGAGGTTTAAATATCCACTTTATTCACTTGTCCTAGTCAGAAGGGACTGTTACCAGCTTCCAGAAATAAAATCCAATTTGAAAAGATGAAGACTAACTACTATTAAAGATATTTTTTAAATGTGCTACAAACTGACAGTAATTCCAAAACTAGAATGTCACATCTTTTTTTAGCAATGGAAGTGTTACTGAACCAAGTAACACTCCCCAAGATGTTTATGGCTCCCCAAGATGATTACTTTTTTTTGGTGGGGGAGAGATATCACCTATTTGATTGTACAGATTCTGTTATGTTTATAAGACAATGTAACTGCTTCTATAATGGTAACAACTCGTACAAAATAAGAACAACAGTTGCTAAGACTATACAAAAGAAATTATAATGTAGGCAATCTTATGACAGTAACTGCTACAAAATACATTCGGCATTGTAACAGTAATCGAACAAATCCTAGTCCATAGACCAAATATTCTGCTATTTGAAATTACAGTCAGATTGCATCTTCCAGAAGATCTGTATTAATATCAGCAAAGAATAAAACTGTACTCTTTTTTTTAAAGATCTCTATATTGCTTTTCAAAGTATGGATTTTTGTACACTATAGTGCTTCAAAATATGTCCATCCAGTTTCTCTTTCAAGTTTTAAACAGATTACTGTTTCTTTTTATTAAGCACTAGGTAAATTATGTAGATTGTATTTTGAAGCCATGTAGTACAAAGAAGTTGGAGAAGGCAATGGCAACCCACTCCAGTACTCTT
The DNA here is from genome assembly GCF_029378745.1 of Bos indicus. NCBI lineage: Eukaryota > Metazoa > Chordata > Mammalia > Artiodactyla > Bovidae > Bos > Bos indicus. Next base: position 14,232,800 of record NC_091774.1, on the reverse strand, counting down.
GTCTAGAAAATCTCATGGGCAGAGGAGCCTGGTAAGCTATAGTCCATGGGATCAGGAAGAGTCACAGGATTGAGCAACTTCACTTTCACTTCTCCCTTTCATGCACTGGAGAAGGAAATGGCAACCCACTCCAGGGTTCTTGCCTGGAGAACCCCAGGGACAGGGGAGCCTGGTGGACTGCCGTCTATGGGGTCACACAGAGTCGGACACGACTGAAGTGACTTAGCAGCAGCAGCAGTACAAAGAAGTATTTTTAAAGCACATATAGTTATAAATTTGCACAAGCTAACTGTATATGTACTTTTCACTGTAACAAGAAGGTAAGGCTGTTTTATAAAAATCTCTCTGAATTGGGAGAAATAATGGAAAAAAAGTTTATGAAAACCAAAGACAAATATGGCCTCAGCAGATACACAAAGAATGGGCAGTAGGAACACTAAAGTAAAAGATCATTTTTATTAGTACTCAAAGCAGTTTCATACACGCTGGATGTTTATCTTACAAAACTGTACCATGTGCAAAACAGCTATTTATCATATCAAGAGGTGACTCCTGATGGCAGAAACAACTAAGAAAGTCACACTATACAAATACCTGTGACTGCCACAGAGTTAAGCTATTAAAACACCCTTTATGTATAGCAATTTTCAGTGCATTTTCAGATATATTTTAAAGTCCTGACAATGATCCTAGAAGGAAAATATTATCTATCTTCAATTATAAAAGTCAAAGCCAAGGACGTAGATTTTAAATGACTTACCAAAGATCACACAGCTCGTTAGTGACCGAACAGGGATTAGAAACCAGGTCTTCTGATTCCCAGTCCAGCGTTACACAATGACTGCTGCCAATATTATATGTGTACAAAGTAGGAAAAGTTATGCTTTCAAAAAGTCATTACTGTATCTCTCATTCATGCTAAATTTTAGTTTCAGGAAATAATCATTAAAATAGTCTTAGTAAGTTTACAAACATGCTTTTTAAATTATGTAACTGAGCACAGGAGTTAGGCCAGAAACTATAAATTATTTATCCAAAACGCAAAACAAGAATGTGCAACAGAGATGAAAATTTGAAGGCTTCCCTCTACCACCATACTGATGACACTGATCACAAAATTTAAGGGATTCCCCATTGAATCCAAATGTAAAGATTCCAAAGAAAGGTAGTCTCTGGTGAGAAAAAAATTGATTTTGGAAAACTTCAGTGTTGAATATTGAGGAGGCAAACTTTATATAAACAAATAAAATTTCATTTGGCCAAGTGCCAAATTTCCAGGGCCTCTTTCCTATTTCAAAACTGCTGTTTAATGTCAATAATGTCCCAAATTCTGTCATTGAAAAAGATAATTTGATTATGGCTGGCTCTTTTTTTAAATTGTGGATACTTTTACTTTGTGAGCTGGGGAGAGAAGAAGGATGACAGAGGGAAAAGGTGAGTGAACTGAACTTGAGGAGACAAATGAAAGGTTGATGGTAAAACATCTCTTGAGCATTAGAATTCACTCAGAAAACAGTCCAGGCAAATGGATGTAATTTCTACATAGGCTGAGTATACACTCAATTTCTTGAAATCATTGTTTAAGCAAAGTTTTAATAATACCTTACCTTTTAGGCAAAGAGAAAAACAGAGGCTCCAAACAGAAAGCATTAAATAAGTGAATGAAGATGATCAGTACTATCGCATCTTTGTGCTTCATGGTTAAAATCACTTAAGATGCACATACTATCTTTTCTGCCAAAGAGTGTCAGGGCGATAACCCATAAGCCTTATGCTCTTTCTCTAACACAGGGGTAACTAAAGGGGGTACTTTGATGCTACCTGAACTTCTCATCAGAAGAAATATCCTTTATTCTAGATTTTGAGATTAATTTATCAAAAAAAGATTCATTCTAAGAATCACCCACTTGCCCTATGAACAATGTAGGTGATAGTTTAAAAATTAAAAATTTGAAGGGCAGTGGAACTCCCACCATTACCTGAAATTCTACCAGAAGGGATGCGCCCTATCTGAAAAACATGACCCCTCCTTAAGGTTTCCTTTTGTATGACAGTTTGGACAGGAAACCGTAACAAACCAAAGCACTGAATGCATATACTATGTGCTAGCACCAATTCGGAGCTGTGGCGTTTCTCAAGAATTTAACGACACCGTCTCTGCTCCCACGGAGCTCACAATCTGATGAAAGGAGCATCTAAACAAGCCAGAGTAATACATGATTTAAGGACTACAGAATATGATTCCTTTTTTTTTTTTTTTTGCTTTTACCGTATTGCTGGGAACAAATGTATCATAGTTCTTCCACTAAAACAGGGCAGCGCTACACGACAGAAGTAGGAAAATAGCAAGAAATATATAGAAAAAGCCAATGTCCCCCACTGAGGCTCACAGTTCAGTATTCCACAATTTCGCATACAGTGAATCCTGCCAGCTAGCATCCCGGACTACTACAGCATTCACCGAAGTCTATAACCCTGAAGACGGTTCGCTAAATAGAGTGGGGCTGAGGGGCTGAGGAAGGAACAGAGCCTCTCGGAGTTAACACCAGAGCACAACACCAGATACTCTGGTTGTATCTCGTGATACAAACCTGGCTCCTCCGCGGGCCACAGACGCCTGGCGCAGCAAGCCCGCCCGCCCGCCACTCGCCACCTGATGGGAAGGGCGCCGCAACTGGGACGCGGGACCCTCCGACACGGCTTGGCGAGAACCCGCGCGGAACGTCACAGACACCCAGAGCTTACAGGAGCTCGACCCCCAGAAACGAGAACCTGGAAACACCAGAGAAGCGCGCGAAGTCACCCACTGCGTCCCGCCCATCCGGCCGGCCCACTTCCCCTTCGCGGAAGGAGCGGGCGACCAGCCCGCCGCAATCCCCGCGGCGCGCGCGAGGAGCGAAGCGCAGGGCGGGGAGCAGTCCCGCCCACCCCGAGAGCGCCCGCGGGAACGTTTCCCTCCTGCAGGCTGCGAGGCGCGGCTTCCCCCGCCCCTCGAACAAACCTTCAGCAGCAGAAGCGAAAGCGAGTCCCCGCCCCAAGGGAGCCCGCGCCGCCCCCGCGCTCTCACCTTTCAAACCTCCCCAACCTCCGCCTCCGCCTCCGCCTAGGTACCCAAGTCCGGACAGGCGACGTTCCTCCTCCTTCCGGGAGCCAAGGGAAGTCCCGCCTCTGGGCGGGGCGAGGGGCGGGGTCGCGTGGCGGGAGGGGGCGTCTTCCGGGAGCGTGCGCTAGTGGGAGGAGCGGCTGCCGCGCGTTAGGCAGGGCGCCGCCGAGGGGTCCTGGTTTCGACTGAGGTTGGGAGAGGGTCTCGGCGGGCTTGTGAGGGGCCGGGAGGACTGTGCAGACTAAGTAAGCCCGACGCGGGGAAGTGGGGCTTGCTGTGGAAAGGTCTGGTTGCTGGGGAAGGAATCCAGCGTCACGTCCCTCTGGGGAAGGGGGCCAGTCCCCGACTCCCTGACTCTTCCGCTCTCGGCGGTAACTTTGGGGTGTGGCAGGGGTTAGTGACGGCTGTTGACCCGCGATCTGGGCCTGAAGGAGGTTTGTGGTCGCGATGGGGAGATAGTCTTTCTCGAGGCCTCTGGGGGAATAAAACAAATGTTTGTAATCCGGATTATCCGCGGTGACTTGGGCCTCCTCTGCTGCCCAAGTAAAGTTAAAGGCCTGAGCCCTGAAACTTCCGCCGGCCAAGCCCAGCTAGGGACGGGGTCAGGGCCACGGGGTTCCCTGTGAGGTTGAAAGAGTGAGTGTGTAAGGCTGTGTTAAAGTGAGTCAGTGAGAGTAGGTAGAATTGTGTGGGTTGCTTCCGTGTGAGTGGGAACTGAGTCCCACAGCCTCACCATGTCAGGGAAACGGAAGCGTGTGGTGTTGACCATTAAAGATAAGCTTGATATAATAAAGAAACTTGAAGATGGAGGTTCTTCCAAACAACTGGCAGTGATTTATGGAATTGGTGAAACGACCGTTCGAGATATAAGGAAAAATAAGGAAAAGATCATAACTTACGCAAGCAGTTCAGACTCCACAAGTCTTCTGGCCAAGAGGAAATCTATGAAACCATCCATGTATGAGGAACTGGACAAAGCGATGCTAGAATGGTTCAACCAGCAAAGAGCAAAAGGGAATCCCGTGTCTGGACCAATTTGCGCAAAAAGGGCAGAATTCTTCTTTTATGCTTTGGGAATGGATGGTGATTTTAACCCCTCTGCTGGTTGGTTAACTCGTTTTAAGCAGCGGCACAGCATTAGAGAGATCAATATTAGAAACGAAAGATTAAGTGGAGATGAGACTGCTGTGGAGGATTTTTGCAGCAACTTTCGAGACTATATTGAACGAGAGAATTTGCAGCCGGAACAAATCTACAATGCAGATGAAACTGGACTGTTTTGGAAATGCCTGCCTTCCAGGACTTCGGTAATCAAAGGTAAATGCACAGTCCCTGGGCACAAGTCAATGGAAGAAAGAGTCACTATCATGTGTTGTGCCAATGCAACAGGTTTACACAAACTTAAGCTTTGTGTTGTGGGGAAAGCAAAGAAACCTCGCTCCTTCAAGTCAACTGACACCTCAAACCTGCCAGTCTCTTATTTCAGCCAAAAAGGCGCATGGATGGATCTTTCCATTTTCCGACAGTGGTTTGATAAGATCTTTGTGCCCCAAGTTCGAGAGCACTTAAGATCCAAAGGGTTGCAAGAAAAGGCTGTACTCTTGTTGGATAATTCACCAACACATCCAAATGAAAACGTCCTCAGGTCAGATGATGGCCAAATATTTGCTAAATATTTACCACCTAATGTAGCTTCGTTGATTCAGCCCTTGAATCAGGGAGTCATAGCTACAATGAAGAGGAACTACCGAGCACGTCTTCTCCAGAACAACTTGGAAGAAGGCAATGACCTGAGATCATTCTGGAAGAAGCTAACTCTACTAGATGCACTTTATGAAATAGCAATGGCATGGAATTTAGTAAGGCCAGTTACCATCAGCAGAGCATGGAAGAAGATTCTCCCTACCATAGAGGAGAAAGAAGGCCTGGACTTCGATGAAGAAGATATCTCAGTGGCTGCCATCGCTACCATTTTACAACACACCAAAGGATTGGAAAATGTGCCTACTGAGAACATTGAAAAATGGCTTGAAGTGGACAGTACTGAACCAGGCTATGAAGTCTTAACTGACAGCGAAATCATCAAAAGAGCACAAGGTCACACAGATGAATCCAGTGAAAATGAGGAGGAGGAAATAGAACTGATTCCAGAGAAACATATTAATCATGCAGCTGCTCTCCAATGGACTGAAAATTTATTGGATTATCTAGAACAACAAGGTGATATGATTCTGCCTGATAGACTGGTGATTCGTAAACTTCGAGCCACCATCAGAAATAAACAAAAGATGGCAAACTCAAGTCAGTAATGGCATATCAGTGTTAGTATTGTTTTGGTAATTGTGTAACTCTTGACTTCTTTGCAATATGGCTTTTCTTGGTGTTCTGAGTTCTCAGACACAGCCCTGTGAAATATAGATATCTGAAGCAGTTTAAGGATTATGTGTTTTGTAGCATCTGTCTCTTTATTTGTGTAATCAGAAGCTGATTCTGTATAGGTGTAAGTTATATACGCATATGTATTCACTTTCATAGATCTACAATTATCCCTTCCATTACAGTGGTATTCCATAAATTTTCTAGCAGAAGTTACAGGTAACAGTGAACAGGTAGAGCACTTTCCTGGAATCTTTTATTTGTTGTGTGAGGGCAGCCACAGTAATCTTTTATTGTGCTAACCATCTTAAGTGATTATTTGTATATTTGTATACAATGATGGAATGAGTGATCTATAATAATTCAAAATGAGAAAACTGATCTGTGAATTAATAACTTAGGAATCATGCTTTTCTTTGTTTTAGAGGGAAGATTTCTCTGGAAATGAAATAAATATAGGAAGTGGTTGCTAACTTCGAAAGCTAGAAAACTTAGCAAACTATTGGAAAGCTGATATTCTGACTTATTCATTTGTAGAAACAGGGAGGAGAAAATTTGGGGAACTTTAGGTTATTTATAAAAAGGGAATAAATAGACTTGTTTTAATTGGATCTTATTGTATTATTAATTGGATAACAGTATAGGTCTAGTATTTATTCATCTAATTATAGGACAGGTTTTGTAAAGTTACCTATGGTGATATGAGCACCCACCTATATGTGAGGGAATATTTTGGGTATTTGTAAGTTTTTTTTTCTTTTTTACTATATACTTGAAGTGTTATAATTTGAAAAGTTTGGTGATAATTTCTCCTTTATGTGAAAAGAATGAAAAAGAGTTTTTATTTTTAATAAGCCATAAATTATGATCTGTTATGAGGAAAGCTGAAATAATTATGGAAAGTGACAGATTCTAAGGAATTTCATCACAATTATTTTAACATTTGTAAAATGGTATTTCATTTGTCAGAATTTTGATACTTGTTTAACAATGTAGGTTTACTCAAGGCATTGAAAAGACTTTGCCTATATAAATATTAATTTCATTTGTAATTTAAAAGTTTTGGCCCTAAATTTTAAAAAAGTCATTTTTGAAATGTTTAAACTTTTTCACTGAAACACTTGCATTTTGTAGTGACTTTCTAAAGCTTTCTAAAGTGAATTCTAAAGTTTCAGAAATATTTGTAGCTTTCCATAATTTCTGTTCTCTTTATGATGTATGTTCAGATTTTTAAAAAAGACTTACCTGTGTCAACAACTGTTTAAAATTGTTTGTTTGATGAATTGCCTCGGAAGAGAAAGCGTCAGAAATTAGCATACATATTGAATCAGATAATTACATGTTCTGGTGTAAATTAAATTGTATATAAAAGTATTTTTCATTTTTCTAAAATGAAAATATGTACTAAAAATATTGGAATTTATGTATTTGCTCAGTTTTTAAATTAACCTTGTCAGTGAAATTCAGCTGTATCATTGCCACCTAGTGGTAAAGTCAACATGACTGTTAAGCTGTGTGGTTTTAAACTTTAATATCTAGTAAAAGATTCACTGTGTTGTGGCCTTGAGTGTGAATCTTGTGACTCTTTCTCTATCCTGTGAGAAACCACTCTTCATTCATAGGCTTATAGCTATTTGCTTGTTTCTGTAAACTGTCAACAATGGTAGATAAAAAGTTCTGTTTTAGACTCTTCTTAAACATAATTATAAAAGCTGCCAATTACTGAATACCATGTTATGTTCTAAGCAGTGTATTTCTATCACTACCCCAAATTATGAATTAGGTGGAAATACTGATGCTCAGTTTATACTTTTAATTGCTTAAGATCACTTGGCTACAGGTAAGAATTTAAATTATAAATTATCCATAGGGTCTCAATCTCACTAGTCTTATGAGGTTTTCCATTGGTGAGCCTTGATCAACTGCATTACAGAGTTTCTCTAATCCCACATTCATAATAGCCAAGGACTTTGTGAGAGTAGGATTACCTGCAGGGGATAATGCAGAAATTAAGAAACTTCCTTTATGAGAGATTTGGGCTTTTGTGGGGTAAATGGGAGAAGGGAGTGGAATTCCTTGCTGTATTTAAAGGGGAAGAGTGGTTCATGTCCTACAGATCTTGAAATCAAGGTAGAAAAATGATGTATTTGAAAAGAACAAAGCCATCTGGTCTAATTATAAGCATTTAAAACAACCAGTATAATGTGATAAGAATTATGTAAGGAAACCATTATGATTTAGTTTGCTTATTAATTCCTTCAGTGGCTTCTGCTCTTTATACCCTCTATATTTTAAGGTTTTGGTTTTTACTACTCCTGAGTGACTTCATCCTTTTCCATTACCTCCTTGCTTAAGATCCCAAATTTGCTTCCAGTCACCCAGTTGTCAGAAGTCTAAATTTGTGTCTTCAGTTGAGAAGCAGTATTCCAGTCTGGAAGGGAAATTTAAACTGTTGCACTGAGATTCTTTAGAGAGAGGAAAGAGTACACTCTGCTTATTAACTTCCTTGTATCAGAAATGATACACATTATTTCTGTTCACGTTCTAATGATAAGCACTCATCATCTGGCCCTACCTTGATGCAGGGGGTGCTCTAGAACAACTCCCTAAGAGGCAGGTGCTTCCTAATATATGCCTGGATTCTTGCATTAGGTCTCCTGGTTTGTTATATCCAGATTCCTGGTCCCAGCTCTCATAGCCTCATTATATAGAATACAATTTTCTCACACATAGTTTATGGTCCTCCAAAAGTTTACCTTCCTGTTTTGAGGATAGCTATGCCACTGCTGCTGCTAAGTGGCTTCAGTTGTGTCCGACTCTGTGCGATCCCATAGATGGCAGCCCAACAAGCTCCTCTGTCCCTGGGATCCTCCAGGTAAGAATACTGGAGTGGGTTGCCATTTCCTTCTCTGAGGATAGCTCTACTTGGTTCCTTTCAAGGTATATACATATTTATCTATTATTTATATATTTGATGTAAGATAAGAATGAAGCAGCTGCTGTCTCTGTTTATCTTGATATCAGAAGTCCTAGCCATGTGATATTGGAAAAGTCTCTAAATCTCTGAGTCCTATTTTTAAGATGGAATAATATTACAGATTGTTAAGATTAAATAAAATAATGTACAATACTGTGTGAACTAATATGTTAGTTTTTATATTATTAATAGGAAAGATTAAAGGACTAGTTCAGTCGATGAATCATGACCGACTCTGAGACCCCCATGGACTGTAGAACGCCAGACTCCTCTGTCCTCCACTATCTCCTGGAATTTGCTCAAACTCATGTTCATTGAGTCAGTGAAGCTATCTAACCTCATCCTCTGCTGCCATCCTCTCCTTTTGCCTTCAATCTTTCCCAGCATCAGGGCTTTTCCAATGAGTTGGCTCCGTGCATCAGGTGGCCAAAATATTGGAACTTCAGCTTCAGCATCAGTCCTTCCAATGACTATTCAGGGTTAATTGCCTTTAGGATTGACTGCTTTTATCTCCTTGCTGTCCAAGGGACTCTGCAGAGTGTTCTCCAGCCCACAGTTTGAAAGCATCAATTCTTTGGTCCTTGGCCTTCTTTATGGTCCAACTCACATCCATACATCTACTGGAGAAACCAGAGTTTGACTATGCAGACCTTTGTTGGCAAAGTGATGTCTCTGCTTTTTAATATGCTGTCTAGGTTTGTCATAGCTTTACTTCCAAGGAGCAAGCGTCTTTTAATTTTAGGTCTGCAGTCACTGTCCACAGTGGTTTTGGAAACCAAGAAAAAATTTGTCACTGTTTCCACTTTTTCCCAATATATTTGCCATGAAGTGATGGGACTGGACGCCATGATTTTTGTTTTTAGAATGCTGAGTTTTAAATGAGCTTTTTCACTCTTTTTTCACCCTCAGTTCAGTTCAGTTGCTCAGTCATGTCCAACTCTTTGTGACCCCATGGACTGCTGGGCACCAGGCTTCCCTGTCCATCACCAACTCCCAGACCTTGCTCAAACTCATGTCCATTGAGTTCGTGATGCCATCCAACCATTTCATCCTCTGTTAATCCCCTTCTCCTGCCTTCAATATTTCCTAGCATCAGGGTCTTTTCCAATGAGTCAGTCTTCACATCAGGTGGCCAAAGTATTGGAACTTCTGCTTTAGCATCAGTCCTTCCAATGAATGTTCCGGACTCATTTCCTTTAGAATTGACTAGTTTGATCTCCTTGCAGTCCAAGGGACTCTCAGGAGTCTTCTCCAACACCACAGTTCAAAAGCATCAGTTCTTCAGTGCTCAGCTTTCTTTATGGTCTGACACACACATCTATACATGACTACTGGAAAAACCATAGCTTTGACTATATGGATCTTTGTCAGCAAAGTAATGTCTCTGCTTTTTAATATGCTGTCTAGGTTGGTCACAGCTTTCCTTCCAAGGAGCAAGAGTCTTTTAATTTCATGTCTGCAATCACCATTTGCAGTGATTTTGGAGCCCAAGAAAATAAAGTCTGTCACTGTTTCCATTGCTTCCCCATCTATTTGCCATGAAGTGATAGGACCAGGTGCCATGATCTTAGTTTTTTAAACGTTGAGTTTTAAGCCAGCTTTTTCACTCTTCTCTTTCACTTTCATTAAGAGGGTTCTTCTTTGCTTCCTGCCATAAGAGTGGTGTCATCTGCGTATCTGAGGTTATTGATATTTCTCCTAGCAATCTGGATTCCAGCTTGTGCTTCATCAAGCCGGGTGTTTCACATGGTGTTGCTGCATATAAGTTAAATAAGCAGGGTGACAATATTCAGACTTTACGTACTCCTTTCCCAATTTGGAACCAGCACATTTTTCCATGTCTGCTTCTAACTGTTGCTTCTTGACCTGCATACAGGTTTCTCAGGAGGCATGTAAGGTCATCTGCTATTCCCATTTCTTCAAGAATTTTCCACAACTTGTTGTGATCCACACAAAGCCTTTGGTGTAGTCAATGAAATAGAAGTAGATTTTTTTTTCTGGAAATCTCTTGCTTTTTGTATAATCCAACAGATGTTGGCAATTTGATCTCTGGTTCCTCTGCCTTTTCTAAATCCAGCTTGAACATCTGGAAATTCTCAGTTCATGTACTGTTGAAGCCTAGCTTGGAGAACTTTGAGCATTACTTTGCTAGTGTGTGAGATGAGTGCAATTGTGTGGTAGTTTGAATATACTTTGGCATTGCCTTTCTTAGAGATTGGAATGAAAACTGACCTTTTTTAGTCCTGTGGCCATTGCTGAATTTTCCAAATTTGCTGGCATGTCCAGTGCAGCACTTTCACAGCATCATCTTTTAGGATTTGAAATAGCTCCATTGGAATTCTGTCATCCCCACTAGCTTTGTTCATGTTGATGCTTCCTAAGACCAATTTGACTTTGCACTGCAGGGTGTATGGCTGTAGGTGAGTGATCACACCATTGCAGTTATGGGTCATTAAGATCTTTTTTTATATAGTTCCTTGTATTCTTGCCACCTCTTCTTAATATCTTCTGCTTCTTTTACATTTCTATCCTTTATTGTACCCATCTTTTCATGAAATGTTTCCTTGGTATCTCTAATTTTCTTGAAGAGATCTCTAGTCTTTCCTATTCTATTGTTTTCCTCTATTTCTTTGTGTTGATCACTGAAGAAGGCTTTCTTATCTCTCCTTGCTATTCATTGAAACTCTGCATTCAGATGGGTATATCTTTCCTTTTCTCCTTTGTTTTTCGCTTTTCTTCTTTTCTCAGCTATTTGTAAGGCCTCCTCAGACAACCATTTTCCCTTTTTGCATTTCTTTTTCTTGGGGATGGTCTTGATCACTGGTTCCTATACAATGTCATGAACTTCCGTCCATAGTTCATCAGGCACTGTGTCCATCAGGTATAATCCCTTGAATTTATTTCTCACTTCCACTGTATAATCGTAAGGGATTTGATTTAGGTCATACCTGAATGGTCTAGTGGTTTTCCTTACTTTCTTCAATTTAAGTCTGAATTTTGCAATAAGGAGTTCATGATCTGAGCCACAGTCAGCTCCCTGTCTTGTTTTTGCTAACTGTATAGAGTTTCTTCATCTTCGGCTGCAAAGAATATAATCAGTCTGATTTCGGTGTTGGCCATCTGGTGATGTCCATGTGTAGAGTCTTCTCTTGTGTTGTTGGAAGAGGGTGTTGGCTATGATCTGTCCTGCTCTTGGCAAAACTCTGTTAGCGTTTGCCCTGCTTCATTCTGTATTCCAAGGTCAAACTTGCCTGTTACTCCAGGTATCTCTTGACTTCATGCTTTTGCATTCCAGTCCCGTATGATGAAAAGGACATCTTTTTTTTTGTTTTTTTTTTTTGTTTGTTTGTTTGTTTTAAAGAAGGTCTTGTAGGTCTTCATAGAACCGTTCAACTTAAGCTTCTTCAGCATTACTGTTTGGGGCATAGACTTGGATTACCGTGATATTGAATGGTTGGCCTTGGAAATGAACAGAGATCATTCTGTCATTTTTGAAATTGCATCTAAGTACTGCATTTCAGACTTTTGTTGACTATGATGGCTACTCCATTTCTTCTAAGGGATTCTTGCCCACAGTAGTAGATGTAATATTCATCTGAATTAAATTTGCCCATTCCAGTCCATTTCGTTCACTGATTCCTATCTCCTGTTTGACCACTTCCAATTTACCTTTATTCACTGACCTAACATTCCAGGTTCCTATGCAGTATTGTTCTTTACAGCATCAGAATTTACTTCCTTCACCATTCACATCCACAACTGGGCATTTGTTTTGCTTTGGCTCAGCATCTTCATTCCTTCTGGAGCTATTTCTCCACTCTTCTCCAATAGCACACAGGCACCTACCAACCTGGGGAGTTCATCTTTCTGTGTCATATCTTTTTGCCTTTTCATATTGTTCATAGCATTCTCAAGGCAAGACTGAAGTGGTTTTCCATTCCCTTCTCCAGTGGACTATGTTTTGTTAGAGCTGTCCACCATGACCCATCCATCTTGGGTGGTCCTACACAGTGTGGCTCATAGTTCCATTGAGTTAGACAAGGCTGTGATCTATGTGATCACTTTGGTTAGTTTCCTGTGATCACCCAGCAATCTTGAGTCCAGTTAAGTAGGCAAGGTGATGGTATACAGTTTCGATGTATTCGTTTCCCAATTTTGAACCAGTCTGTGGTTTCATGTCTGGTTCTAGCTGTTGCTTCTTAACTTGCATACAAGTTCTCAGGAGGCAGGTAAGGTGGTCTGGTATTCCCATCTCTTTAAGAATTTTCTACAATTTCTTGTGGTCCACATAGTCAAAGGCTTTAGTGTAGTCAATGAAGCAGAAGTAGATGTTCTTTTGGAATTCTGCTTTTTCTGGCTTCCCTGGTGGCTCAGATGGTCAAGAATCCTCCCACAGTACAGGAGACCTGGGTTCTATCCCTGGATCAGGAAGATCCCCTTGAGAAGGAAATGGCAACCCACTTCAATATTCTTGCCTGGAGAATTCCATGGCCAGAGGAGCCTTGGCGGGCTACAGCCTGTGGGGTTGCAAAGAGTCAGATGTGACTGAGCAACTAACACTTTCACTTAATGCTTTTTCAGTGATCCAGTGGGTATTGCCAAGTTGATCTCAAGTTCCTCTACCTTTTCTAAATCTAGCTTGTACATCTGGAATTTCTTGGTTCCTGTACTTCTAGAGGGCATGAAAGATGAAGAGTGGGAGTTTGAGATAATTGAAAGTATAGGGGTTTGTGGTTGAAGGGAAGAATTAAAGGTCAAGCTTGGCAACTTTAGGTGTTGATATTTGCCATGTGTTGAGCCAATATATACAATCAGGCTCTGGTGCTCTGTTTTCAATGCTCTAAGCTTCTTTCTCTTATTTTAGTGTGAATAAAAGGGTTAATCTCCACTTCACATGAGACAGAAGTCAAGACACTTATTTTTTCATATTATAATTATACAGTATTTGAACATTCTCAATTTGAAGACATCTCCATAAGGGGAGAGTGGCATTTCAGTAAATGCTAAAGGTATCAAACAAAAAGATCAAATTTGGCTGCAAATAACTTACAAGTATACAAATCTAATATTTTATAAAAAAAAAAAGTTCATCAAGTTTAAAGGAACAGATCAAGCTGAAAAGGAGTGATGTATAAGTAAAGGAATATATTAGTGACAGGCATTTATATAATTTATCTTTTTTAATAAGAAAAATAAAAATATGTTTATTAAATGATTCATCACAATGATGGCAGATTTATTTTTAATACAGTTTAGAAATATCATACTGGGATAATTTCAGGTTGACTGAGAACAGTTTGTGGTTTTAGTTTCTGTTGAAAAGAAACCAAATAGCAGGGAGCCTACTTTTTCACTAATCATATTTTTGACAAAATATGAGAGAGATGGTTGGTATTTGATGCCACTCTGATATTAAGGGAATAAATGGTATCAAGCAGCCAAGTATCTCTTCCATTCCCCCTTTTTATACATAATGCATTTTGTCTCTCCATCTAACAAAGCGTATGCCTTCATAGCAGCTGATTTTTGTCTATAGCCTGAGCCTCAGTTCTCTTCCTTCTACTGTTTGATCTCCACATCCTCACAGAATAATGATAAAGACCCTAAATGGATTTGTCTGGTACTATTATTGACACAAGTAATAGGGAATTGTCAGTACATATTATATGGGGGTACATATTATACACATTATATTATATGAAAATGTACATATTTCATTCTTTATAAAAAACTTACTTGATAAGGCTTTTTTTTTTGGTATGAGGCATGTAAAGACACATTTTTTTGTTGTAGAAAAGTATGAGAGCTCCTTGGCAACTGAAAACAAAGAGCTGTATTTAACCATTTAATTAAACTTAATTTTCTATTTTCACTTGAGTATTTACAGCTAGCTTATTTTTATTCTGTTTATTATAGATACTTTAACAAATGAAACAATTGAATGTGATGTAGAAAAATAAATTATCCATGAATTAATTTTTTAGCTATATTTTTACCCTAATAAGTAGAATCTCCTTTTTTTCTAATCTTAAAGGGAAATAATGTTTCATATGAGAAAAAATATGTCCCTTAGATAAACATTCACCTTCTTTTAATTCAAGTACTCTGTAAGTTCCTTTAATGTTTCTATGAAATTTTGTCATTTATTCATCATTTGTTCATTCATCCCAAATATTTAGCTACTCCATAACCAAAAATTTAAATAATCATTCCCCAGTTTCTTTTTTTTTTTCCCCCAGTTTCTTCTTGCAGGTTTGTGTGATCATGAGCTTTAGATTTAATCATACATTTTGCATGTTAGAAAAATGACTCGTACTTTAGTGATCAATGAGATGAAGATTTTTGATAATTTTTAGCATACAAATTGTTTTTTTTTAATATAAATTTATTTATTTTAATTGAAGGCTAATTATTTTACAATATTGTATTGGTTTTGCCATACATTGACATGAATCTGCCACGGGTGTACACGTGTTCCCCATCCTGAACCTCCCTCCCACCTCCCTCCCCATACCATCCCTCTGGGTCATCTCAATTGGTTCTTAAAACCAGAATTATTTTGAGGTTATCATTTAGAAGTGCTTATAATATGTAACGGAGAAGGCAATGGCACCCCACTCCAGTACTCTTGCCTGGAAAATCCCATGGACAAAGGAGCCTGGTAGGCTGCAGTCTCTGGGGTCGCAAAGAGTCGGACACGACTGAGCAACTTCACTTTCACTTTCCACTTTCATGCATTGGAGAAGGAAATGGCAACCCACTCCAGTGTTCTTGCCTGGAGAATCCCAGGGATGGGGGAGCCTGGGGGGCTGCCGTCTATGGGGTCGCACAGAGTTGGACACGACTGAAGCGACTTAGCAGCAGCAGCAGCAGCATAATATGTAGGGCTTCACTGTTGACTGAGACAGTAAAGAATCCACCTGCAATGCAGGAGACTCAGGTTTGATCCCTGGGTAGGGAAGATCCCCTGGAGAAGGGAATAGCAACCCACTTCAGTACTCTTGCCTGGGAAATCCCATGGACGGAGGAGCCTTGTGGGCTATATAGTCCATGGGGTCTCTAAGAGTCAGACACGACTGAGCCACTTCACTTTCACTTTTCACCTTCATGCACTGGAGAAGGAAATGGCAACCCATGCCAGTGTTCTTGCCTGGAGAATCCCAGGGACGGTGGGCTGCCGTCTGTGGGGTCCACAGAGTCGGACATGACTGACGCGACTTAGCAGCAGCCAGTACTCTTGCATGGAGAATCCCACGGACAGAGGAGCCTGGCAGGTTACAGTCCACGGGGTTGCAAAGAGTTGGACCCGACTGAGCGGCTAACTAAATATTTGGTTTCTGTAAACACTTGATACAAATAATATACTGTTTAACATATATTCCAGATATTTATACAAAATACCCATTCTATATTACCTAGAGATTAAATGCTGGCTTAAAAAAAGGAAAGATCCAAATACAAATAAAAGCAGAAAGCTTAAAGTATTCTATAATGGTTATATTCAAAAAGTATTAAAATATCTAAGATGGGAGCTTTGTCTTAAATGAATTTTCATGAAATCTCTCTTAAAGTAGTGAATGTTTTATTGAATTGCACAGATGCCTGGTCTTTAACGTGTCTTGTTTTTACAGTTATATGATAGTTGTTTTAATATGAATCATATATCCTAGAGCTAACAGAGTTGCCTTCTAATCAGACTGTTGTCACCTTTCTGGCTTAAATAGTTGGAATATATGAATTTAGTCTAATAATAGCTTAAAACTGATTTGGATTAACAAAGAGGCTGGCATATATTCTAAAGAGGAGATTTGCTTTCAGGGATTCAATATATTTCTTGTCAGTTCATGACAATATACAAAGTTACATAACATTTTTAAAATGGGTAATACACAAAAAGCTTCAAAATTAAAACAGACACATGGAACATTTCTGTTTACTAGATTAGGATACCCTTTTCTAATAGTTAAAACTGAGTAGCACTAAAAAAAATCCATACATGATTGACTATGATAAATTATATCATCTAATGAATTAAAATTTATCAAAGACAACTGGTGTTCTTTTGTCCAAATCTGCTCAACACTATATGTGTAAGAGAAGAATGTGGTTTGTGGGAGTTAGTATAAAAAGAAGGCTATGGATAGTTTAATATCAACTAATAATTAATGCAGTGTACATTAACAATATAATGCTTAATGAATATTTACAGAGAGCTTACATATTCCAGACACTGCTCTAGGTACTTGGAATTCAGCAGAGACAGTTATGTATTGCTCTTAGCCCATGGTAACACTCAACAAATTATTTTATTTCCCTGTTGATCTGCTAACAGCAGGAAATTAGTTTGTGGCTCAATAAAAGGATTAATCTGGTACTAGATGAACTATGGACTGAGGTTCGTGACATTGTACAGGAGACAGGGATCAAGACCATCCCCAAGAAAAAGAAATGCAAAAAAGCAAAATGGCTGTCTGGGGAGGCCTTGCAAATAGCTGTGAAAAGAAGAGAAGCAAAAAGCAAAGGAGAAAAGGAAATATATAAGCATCTGAATGCAGAGTTCCAAAGAATAACAAGAAGAGATAAGAAAGCCTTCCTCAGTGATCAATGCAAAGAAATAGAGGAAAACAACAGAATGGGAAAGACTAGATATCTTCAAGAAAATTAGAGATACCAAGGGAACATTTCATGCAAAGATGGGCTCGATAAAGGACAGAAATGATATGGACCTAACAGAAGCAGAAGATATTAAGAAGAGATGGCAAGAATACACAAAAGAACTGTACAAAAAAGATCTTCATGACCCAGATAATCACGATGGTGTGATCACTCATCTAGAGCCAGACATCCTGGAATATGAAGTCAAGTGGGCCCTAGAAAGCATCACTGTGAACAAAGCTAGTGGAATTGATGGAATTCCAGTTGAGCTATTTCAAATCCTGAAAGATGATGCTGTGAAAGTGCTGCACTCAATATGCCAGCAAATTTGGATAACTCAGCAGTGGCCACAGGACTGGAAAAGGTCAGTTTTCATTCCAATCCCAAAGAAAGGCAATGCCA
This sequence comes from Bos indicus, assembly GCF_029378745.1. Taxonomy (NCBI): domain Eukaryota; kingdom Metazoa; phylum Chordata; class Mammalia; order Artiodactyla; family Bovidae; genus Bos; species Bos indicus. Next base: position 14,215,287 of record NC_091774.1, on the reverse strand, counting down.
AAGAATGCTCAAACTACCACACAATTGCACTCATCTCACACGCTAGTAAAGTAATGCTCAAAATTCTCCAAGCTAGGCTTCAATAATACACGAACTGTGAACTTCCTGATGTTCAAGCTGGTTTTAGAAAAGGCAGAGGAACCAGAGATCAGATTGCCAACATCCGCTGGATCATGGAAAAAGCAAGAGAGTTCCAGAAAAGCATCTATTTCTGCTTTATTAACTATGCCAAAGCCTTTGACTGTGTGAATCACAATCAACTGTGGAAAATTCTTCAAGAGATGGGAATACAGGACCACTTGACCTGCCTCTTGAGAAATCTGTATGCAGGTCAGGAAGCAACAGTTAGAACTGAACATGGAACAACAGACTGGTTCCAAATAGGAAAAGGAGTACGTCAAGGCTGTATATTGTCACCCTGCTTATTTAACTTAAATGCAGAGTACATCATGAGAAACGCTGGACTGGAAGAAACACAAGCTGTAATCAAGATTGCCAGGAGAAATATCAATAACCTCAGATATGCAGATGACACTACCCTTATGGCAGAAAGTGAAGAGGAACTAAAAAGCCTCTTGAGGAGAGTGAAAAAGTTGGCTTAAAGCTCAACATTCAGAAAACGAAGATCATGGCATCCAGTCCCATCACTTCATGGGAAATAGATGGGGAAACAGTGGAAACAGTGTCAGACTTTATTTTTTGGGGCTCCAAAACCACTGCAGATGTTGACTGCAGCCATGAAATTAAAAGACACTTACTCCTTGGAAGGAAAGTTATGACCAACCTAGATAGCATATTCAAAAGCAGAGACATTACTTTGCCAACAAAGGTCCGTCTAGTCAAGGCTATGGTTTTTCCTGTGGTTATGTATGGATGTGAGAGTTGGACTGTGAAGAAGGCTGAGTGCCGAAGAATTGATGCTTTTGAACTGTGGTGTGGGAGAAGCCTCTTGAGAGTCCCTTGGACTGCAAGGAGATCCAACTAGTCCATTCTGAAGGAGATCAGCCCTGGGATTTCTTTGGAAGGAATGATGCTAAAGCTGAAACTTTGACCACCTCATGCGAAGAGTTGACTCATTGGAAAAGACTCTGATGCTGGGAGGGATTGGGGGCAGGAGAAGAAGGGGACAACAGAGGATGAGATGGCTGGATGGCATCACTGACTCGAAGGACGTGAGTCTGGGTGAACTCTGGGAGTTGGTGATGGACAGGGAGGCCTGGCATGCTGCGATTCATGGGGTCGCAAAGAGTCGGACATGACTGAGCGACTGAACTGAACTGAAGTTGCTACTAGTTGGTATCAGTCGGATCACAGGGAACTTCAACATTCGATTCCCAGGCCAGTCCTCTCGATTATCACTAATAAGTATAAGAAGGAAAATAGAGGCCTGGCGTGCTGTGATTCATGGGGTCGCAAAGAGTCAGACACGACTGAGCAACTGAACTGAACTGAACTGAGAGTTATCTGCCAGGAGCCACCATGGGAGATCCCACCCATGACAAAGGTCATGCGGAAGAGACCTGACAGGCAAAGGCGGATCAGGCCTCGAGGGACCCCCTGAATCTGCTCGAGCATCTACCCCAAAACCAAAATCTGTCTACTGTTTATTATATTATGCCTTTCACCAACTCTTCTGTCATTAACAGGGGGCTATCCCTGACCACCTTTCTCTGGAAAAAATCAACTTAGGGCTTTAGTTAATAAGTCTCTTGGGCATGATAGGAGTATTTCAATTCAAACCCCTCTGATGGCTTTCTATCTTGCCTGACAGGTTTATCTAGACTCTTGCAGCTACACATGTGACTGTTCACAGCCTCCCAACCATGAGAGACACGGGAAGTCTAAAACATTCTAAAAATATAGAGCCTTTCAAAGAGTTAAAAACTATTAGGATAGTGCTGGTGTAGGATTTCATTGTTAAACCAATGCTTGCTGCCAAGTTCCCATATCCCTTATCCATTGGGCACCCGGGAGTGCATTGGTTAACATAGTTGAAATGTAAGAAAAACGAGTAGCAGCCTTGGAATTAACCACATCAGACCTTTGAGTTAATTGGTTCCTTCTTTGTTGTAACTTACTGCACCTTTGCTCTGTGAGGATGTAACTTTGATTAGCACTTTCTGAGGCTGACATAGATTAGAAATATAAAGAAAAAACACTTCAAGGGAAAATAAGTTTTCTGAGTGAGCAGGCTTTATGGAATTCCAGTTGAGCTATTTCAAATCCTGAAAGATGATGCTGTGAAAGTGCTGCACTCAATATGCCAGCAAATTTGGAAAACTCAGCAGTGGCCACAGGACTGGAAAAGGTCAGTTTTCCACCAATACAGTATACTAACACATATATATGGAATTTAGAAAGATGGTAACAATAACCCTGTGTACGAGACAGCAAAAGAGACACTGATGTATAGATCAGTCTTATGGACTCTGTGGGAGAGGGAGAGGGTGGGGAGATTTGGGAGAATGGCATTGAAACATGTATAATATCATGTAAGAAACGAGTCGCCAGTCCAGGTTCGATGCACGATACCGGATGCTTGGAGCTGGTGCACTGGGACGACCTAGAGGGAGGGTATGGGGAGGGAGGAGGGAAGAGGGAGGAGGGTTCAGGATGGGGAACACAGATATACCTGTGGCGGATTCATTTCAATATTTGGCAAAACTAATACAATATTGTAAAGTTAAAAAAAAAAAAAAAAAGGTCAGTTTTCATTCCACTCCCAAAGAAAGGCAATGCCAAAGAATGCTCAGACTACTGCACAATTGCACTCATCTCACACGCTAGTAAAGTAATGCTCAAAATTCTCCAAGCTGGGCTTTAACAATATGTGAACTGTGAACTTCCTGATGTTCAAGCTGGTTTTAGAAAAGGCAGAGGAGCCAGAGATCAAATTGCCAATATCCTTCAGTTCAGTCGCTCAGTCGTGTCCGACTCTTGGTTTTGGAGAAGGAAATGGCAACCCACTCCAGTGTTCTTGCCTGGAGAATCCCAGGGACGGGCTGCCATCTCTGGGGTCACACAGAATCGGACATGACTGAAGTGATGCAGCAGCAGCAGCAGCCTTTATAAAAAAAAAAGGGTCATAAAATGTCCACAGGCCTCCAAGGCCAGAAGATATTGTACACAACATTGTTTATGGGAAAGGTATGCAGAAAAAATCCTGGTTTTGATAAAGACAAAACAGATGTAATGTTTGGGCTGACTCTGTATGACTTTGCATCTTTCATTTCCCTCTATGTACAAGTAAAGGTATAAAAGTTCCTTTTGAAAATAAAGTTATGGGCCTCGCTCACTGAAGCTTGGTCTCCCCGAGTTGTTCTTTTTTTCCTTTTCCCTCCTTTTCTCTCTCTGTTCTTCTTTCAGGATGAGTCCTTGGGGCACAGGGGCTCTCTGAGTTCACTTTTTTGCCTGGGCTTCTAAGACCCGATCAGAAATGCGCCCTGCGTCTTCACCAGGGAGGGGGGCATCCTGTATCTTCACCCCACCGAGAGGGCGCCTGCAGCCTCCGTGAGCAGAGCAAGTTCCATGCCAGGAGCTTTATTGGCTTTCTGTGTTTATCAAGGAAGATCAAGCCCTGCTCTCTGCTTTGCTATCCTTTGCCTAGGTCATCATCCTGAGGGTACCCCTTGATCCTGCTGGGGCTGGACCCCAGCAGTTATCTTCAGACATAATTGACTTCTTCAAAAGTATGGAGTTTTCCATCACTTGTAGAGCTAGAAGATCCATTAGACAGCCTATTCACTAGGCCTTTTTAAAGAAGGGGTTCAGTCACCATATTGTTTGTTGAATGAGATTACCTTTTTAACCATAAGGCTCCGTGATTCTTTCACACTGAATTGTCGTAGGGTGAGTGCTGATCATATTACCAAATAAAAATAAAAATACTTTAAGAAATTTTCATTTATGCATTCAATAAATATTTACTCAGTACTTCTGGGTCAGGCACTGTTCTAACCCTTAAGGAACTTTCTTTAACAGTAAGTATGATTTTTGGAATGAAGCCTTTTAGTTGATTTCTCTGATTTCAAAGAACCACTTTTTGCCATCAAAACACACCAGTTTAGAATCTTAAAAAGAACAATGCAAATCCAGAAAGAATTAGACAATAAATATGTGAAGCAGGTATTATGCCTATCTTTCAATGACATTTTATACTTAAATTCACAAGGATTTTTAGGGGCTTCTATGTTGAATGCATAGATATTTACAAGTATTATATCCTCTTGTTGGATTGATCCACTTATCATTATGTAATACTCTTCTTCTCTTGTAACGTTCTTTGTTTTAAAGTGTATTTTGTCTAACATAAATATGCAATCCCTGCTTTCTTTTCATTTCCATTTGCATGGAATATCTTTTTCCATCCGTTCACTTTCATTTTGTGTGTGTTTTTAGAAGTGAGTGTCTTGTAGGCATCTTGTATATAGGTCTTGTTTTATATCCATTTATTTACACTGTGTCTTTACTTAAGCATTTAGCCCATTTACATTCAAAATAATTATTAAGAAATATGTATTTCTTGCCATTTTATTGCTTTTTGGTTGTCTTTAAAATTCTTCTCTGTTCCTTTCTTCTCTTGTTCTATTCTCTTGTTATTTGATGACTTTCTTTGGTATTAATTTTTTATTCCTTTCTCCTTATTTTTTGAGTATCTGTTATTGGTTTTTTTGCTTTTGGTTACCTTGAGGTTACTATATAACAATCTATGTATATAGAAATTGATTTTTAGTTGATGGTCACTTAAGTTTGAACTCATTTAAAAAGAACTGCACTTTTACACCCTTGCTAATGTTTTAAAATTCTGTGTAGTACTTTATTTTGGATGCATTTGGTTTTTACTACTTTTGTCTTTTAACCTTCTTTCCAGTTTTATGGGTAGTTGATCCACTATCTTTTGTATATATTTGCCCTTACCAGTGAGTTTCTTTTTTTTCTTTCATAATTTTCTTTGTAGTTAGAACTTTTTTTTTTCCTTTAAAAGAAAACACTTTTTTTTTTTTTGGTAAGGACACTTCAGTGGTAATGAATTTCTTTAGCTCTGCTTATCAAGGAAATTCCTTATCTGTATTTCAATTCTGAATGATAACCTTGCTGGGTAGGGTAATTTTGTTTGTAAGTTTTTACCTTTGAGTACTTCCCTTGTTGGCTCAGATGGTGAAGAATCTGCCTGCAGTGCAGGAGACTCGAGTTTAATCCCTGGACCATGAAGATCCCCTGGAGAAGGGGATGGCAACCCACTCCAGTATTCTTGCCTGGAGAATTCCATGGACAGAGGAGCCTGGCAGGCTACAGTCTATAGAGTCTCAAAGAGTCAGACATAACTGAGCACTTTCACTTTGAATATGCCAGTCTCTTTTGGTCTATAACCTTTCTGCTGAAAAATCAGATGATAGTCTTATGGGGGCTCCTTTGTACATAACTGGTTTTTCTCTTGCTGCTTTTAAGCTTGTATTTATCTTTAACTTTTGACATTTTAATTATAGTGTGTCTTGGTGTGGGTTACTTTAGGTTATTCTTTTTGGGAATCTTTGCTTCCTGGAACTGGATACCTGTTTCCTTTGCCAGGTTAGGATAATTTTCAACCATTAATTCTTTGAATAGGTTTTCTGTCCTCTGTCTCTTCTCCTTCTGGGATCTTTACGATGCAAATGTTAGTATGCTTGATGTTGTCCCAGAGGTTGCTTAAACTGATCTTGTTTTGGGGAATTCTTTTTCCTTTTGCTTTTCTGATTGTGTTACTATCCTGCCTTTATTCTTCTGCATCCTCTCATCTGCTGTTGATTTCCTGTAGCATGTGTTTCATTTCAGTTATTGCCTTCAGTTCTGATTATTTTTAATATTTTCTCTTTGCTGACATTCTCAGTGAGTTCATCCATTCTTCTTCCATGTTTTGTGAGGATCTTTATAACTGGTTCTTTGAATTCTTTATCTCTGTTTTACTTTTTGTTGTTGTTGTTGTTTATCTCTGTTTTACTTATTTTTTCCCTTGAAGGGTTGTCTTCTTCTTTTGTTTGTAAGGTATTCCTTTGTCTATTCATTTTACCTAATTCTCTCTGTGTTTATTTCTATATAGTAGATATATCAACTACATTTCCCAGTTTTGAAAGAGTGCCTCATGTAGAATATGTCCTTTGGGGTGCAGTGGCACAACTCCCTATGGTCACTTTATCACATATTCCAGGTCTATCTCCTGTGTAGGCTGTGGCCCCCCTCTTGTGTTTGGGCTGTGACTGCTGCAGGCATGCTAGTGTGTTGGACTGGTCCCCTGCAGCAAGAGCCTTTTGGTGGGGCACTGATGCTGTTCAAGACCACTCACCAGGTGGGATAGGACTGGTTCCCTGGTGCAGGAACTACTTGGAGGAGTGCTGTGGCTGGCCAGTGCTGCCTCCCAAGTGGGATGAAGTACAGGGCACTTTGGAGGGGCAGCTGGTATAGTCAATTGAGAAGTGGTGGTACTCACGGGTATGCTTGGGCAAGGCACAGTGTTAGCTAGGTTGATGAAGGGTGACAGAAATGGTGCCTGCCAGTGCTGGGGCAGGTAGGATAACAAAATAATGCTGCCTGCCTTCATTTCCAGTCCAAGAGAAAATTCTTTCGGATCCCTGTCCCTCTGGCGCATACTATAAAATCAGTCAATGAATCGCCTTCTTATATGACCAAGTGCTTTTCAAGCTGCTGATTCAGGACTGGAACTTGGAGCAGGTATGTGCATAAGCTCTTCAAGAGTGGAATTTTGGTTTCCCATAACCGTTCAACTCTCCTGGATGTAAACCAGATGTTATGTGGGCTAGTCATCTTGATGAAGGTCTCCCATGCTGGGGAGCACACTGTGGGGTTCAGACCCCTCATTTCTCGAGAGAGACCTCTACAATTGTGATATCCATCCTGCTTGTGGGTTGCCAATTGGGAGTGTGTGTTCTGACTAGACGTCATCTCTTCTCCTCTTACTCTTCTTGATGTGGCCTTTAAAAAATATTCTTAGTTGTAGAATATCTCTTTTGGTCTTCAAGTCATTCTCAGAGATAGTTGCACTACATCAAGGTGTATTTTGGTGAGTCCATGAAGGACATGAGCTCAGGATCTTCTACTCTACCATTTTGATTCAAATCGTATGAGATTCATTTTCTTAAAACATTCATGATAACAGGTCTCCATTTGTTTGAGTTTATCTTTAAAATGCTAACTGAGATTTACACCTTCAAACTCTTAAAAATTTTTAGCCAAAGTGAATTAAAAATTTTGTAGATTGGGTTTATAATTATCTTTTTGCTCAGCAAAATCAAAAAGGAGGAGTGATGAATACCAAATACTTTTTTTATTGGTGTAATTCAAAACCAGAAGTTACAAGTAGGACTCAATTACAAGTTGTTATACAACCTACATATGCATTGATTTATTTCATTCAGCAATTTCTTTATTCAATCATTTATTTGACAAAAAGTTTTAAAGTTGATACAAAGGTTAGTTAAGGTAGAATATGTTAAGATAAATAAGACACAACCCCTGGTTTGGAATTTAGGGTCATAACTCCATCTTCAATATTAAGATCATTAGAGTTTCCCACATCCACAATAGAAGCTTGGACCGTGTATGAATGATTTTCATACAATGAAAAGATTTTCTGATAAAAATCCCTTAAAATGTCGAAAGTACCTTAGATGACTAGACTACCTAGATGTATGCACCTTATGCAGAGTTTTCTTTGAAACTGACAATGTTATACTAGAGCTCCAGTTAATTTCACAGAGCCACTCTGAATAATATCCATTATAAAGTATCATAAAATGTGATAAGGTTACCTGTTTTTTATTAATAGACTTATTTTTAGAAGATTTATGAGTATACAGAAAAATTATACAGAAGGTATAGAGAGTTCTCATTTGCTTCCTCTTCCCTACTGCTCCCATGCCCCCACAGATTGATGGTGGTGGGTTAGTCGCTAAGTCATGTTGGATCCTTGCCACCTCATGGACTGTAGCCTGCCAGGCCCCTCTGTCCATGGAATTTCCCAGGCAAAATTACTGGGGTGGGTTGCCATTTCCTTCTTCAGGGGATCTTCCTGTTCAGAAATCAAACATGTGTCTCCTTTGCTGCAGGCAGAGTCTTTACCACTGAGCCACCAGGGAAGTTCCCCACACAGTTTACCCAATTATTAATATCTTGCATTCAGTTCAGTTCAGTTTAGTTGCTCAGTCATGTCCGACCCTTTGCAACCCCATGAATCGCAGCATGCCAGGCCTCCCATACTGTTCATGGGGTTCTCAAGGCAAGAATACTGAAGTGGTTTGCCATTCCCTTCTCCAGTGGACCACATTCTGTCAGACCTCTCCACCATGACCCAGGCATCTTGGGTGGCCCCACATGGCATGGCTTAGTTTCATTGAGTTAGACAAGGCTGTGATCCGTGTGATTAGATTGACTAGTTTTCTGTGATTATGGTTTCAGTGTGTCTGCCCTCTGATGCCCTCTCGCAACGCCTACTGTCTTACTTGGGTTTCTCTTACCTTGGATGTGGGGTATTTCTTCACGGCTGCTCCAGCAAAGTGCAGCTGCTGCTCCTTACCTTGGATGAGAGATATCTCCTCACCGCCGCCCCTCCTGACCTTGAACGTAGAGTAGCTCCTCTCGGCCCTCCTGCGCCCGCGCAGCCACCGCTCCTTGGACGTGGGGTTGCTCCTCTCGGCTGCCGCCCCTGGCCTCGGGCGTGGGGTGGCTCCTCCTCCATGAGATTATAGTCTCTTATAATCCTTTGTATTTCTGCATTGTCTGTTGTAACCTCTCCTTTTTCATTTCTAATTTTGTTGATTTGATTCTTCTCTCTGTTTTTCTTGATGAGTCTGGCTAAAGGTTTGTCAGTTTTGTTTATCTTCTCAAAGAACTAGCTTTTCATTTATTAATCTTTACTATTTTTTCTTTCATTTCTTTTTCCTTAATTTCTGCTCGGATCTTTATGATTTCTTTCCTTCTACTAATTTTGTTTTTGTTTGTTTGTTTGTTCTACTTTTTCCAGTTGTTTTAGCTGTCTTGAGGTAGGATTGTATTGGTATAAACTTCCCTCTTAGAACTGCTTTTGCTGCGTCCCATAGGTTTTGATTTGTTGTGTTTTCATTGTCATTTGTTTCTAGAAATTTTTTGATTTCTCTTTTGATTTCTTCCATAACCTGTTGTTATTTAGAAATGTGTTGTTTAATCTCCATGTGTTTGTGTTTCTTAGAGTTTTTTTCTTGTAATTGATATCTAGTTTCATTGCACTGTGGTCAGAGAAGATGCTTGATATGATTTCAATCTTAAATTTACTGAGGTTTGATTTGTGACCCAAGATGTGGTCGGTCCTGGAGAATGTTCCACATGCACTTGAGAATAAAGTATATTCTGCATTTTGGATGGAATGTCCTGAAGATATCAGTGAGATCCATCTCACCTAGTGTATCATTTAAGACTTGTGTTTACTTATTAATTTTCTATTTGATGATCTGTCCATTGGTTTGAGTGCGGTGCTAAAGTCTCCTACTATTATTGTGTTACTGTCAATTTCTCCTTTTATATCTGTTAGTGTTTGTCTTATATATTGAGGTGCTCCTATGTTGGGTACATAGGTATTTACAACTGTTATGTCTTCATCTTGGATTGATCCCTTGATCATTATGTAGTGTCCTTCCTTACCTCTTGTAATCTTCTTTATTTTAAGGTCTATTTTGCCTGATATGAAGATTGCTACTCCAGCTTTCTTTTGCTTCCCATTTGCATGGAATATATTTTTCCATCCTCCCACTTTTAGTCTATATGTGTCTTTAGGTCTGAAGTGGGTTTCTTGTAGACAGCGTATATATGGATCTTGTTTTTGTATCCATTCAGCCAGAAGCATTTAAACCATTTACATTTAAAGTAATTATTGATATACATGTTCCTATTGCCATTTTCTTAACTGTTTGGGGTTGATTTTGTTGGTCTTTTTTCTTCTCTTGTATTTCTTGGCAATGTTAAGTCCCTTTAACATTTGTTGTAAAGCTGGTTTGGTGGCACTGAATTCTCTTAACTTTTGCTTGTCTGAAAAACTTTTTATTTCTCCATCAATTTTGAATGAGATCCTTGCCAGGTACAATAATCTTGGTTGTAGATTTTCCCCTTTCGGTTCTTTAAATATATCCTGCCATTCCCTCTAGCCTGCAGAGTTTCTGTTGAAAGATAAGCTGTTAAGTATAAGGGGTTTCCATTGTATTTTCCTTATTGCTTCTCCCTTGCTGCTTTTAATATTCTTTCTTTGTGTTTAGTATTTGTTAGTTTAATATGTGTCTTGATGGGTTTCTCCTTGAGTTTATCCAGTATGGGACTCTTTGTGCCTCTTTGACTTGATTGACTATATCCTTTTCCATGTTGGGGAAATTTTCCACTATAATCTCTTCAAAAATTTTCTCTTTCTTTGTTTTTCTCTTCTTTTTCCAGGACCCCTACAATTCGAAAGTTGGTGCATTTGATATTGTCCCAGAGGTCTCTGAGACTATCCTCAGTTCTTTTCATTCTTTTTACTTTATTCTGCTCTTCAGAAATTATTTCTATCATTTTATCTTCCAGCTCACTGATTCATTCTTCTGCTTCAGATATTCTGCTATTGATTCCTTCTAGAGTATTTTTAATTTTGGTAATTGTGTTGTTTGTTTCTGTATGTTTGTTCCTTAATTCTCCTAGGTCTTTGTTAATTGATTCTTGCATTTTCTCTATTTTGTTTTCAAGGTTTTGATAATCTTTACTATTATTATTCTGAATTCTTTTTCAGGTAGATTGCCTATTTCCTCCTCATTTATTTGTTTCTAGTTTGTTCCTTCATTTGTGTAGTATTTCTCTGCCTTTTCATTATTTTTCTTTTTTTAACATTGTGTTTGAGGTCTCCTTTTCCCAGGCTTCAAGGTTGAATTCTTTATTCCTTTTGGTTTCTCTCCTCCTAAGATTGGTCCAGTGGTTTGTATAAGCTTTGTATAGGGTGAGATTTGTGCTAATTTTTGTTTGTTTGTTTTTCCTCTGATGGACAAGGCTGAGTGAGGTGGTAATCCTGTCTGCTAATGATTGGGTTTGTATTTTAGTTTTGTTTGTTGTTTAGATGGGGCGGCCTGCACAGGGTGCTTCTGGGGGTCAGGTCATGCTGGGTCTTGTATTCAAGTGGTTTCCTTTGTGTGAGTTTTCACTATTTGATAGTCCCTAGGGTTATTTCTCTGCTAGTCTCGGGTCTTGGAGTCTGTGTTCCCACTCCAAAGGCTCAAAGCTTGATCTCTGCTCAGGAACAAAGATTCCACAAGTTATGGCTGCTGTTGCTGCTGCATTAAGTGAAATTAAAACAAATATCCATAAATAAGAAGCCAGAGATGAACCCCAGACAAATGGCAGTTACAAAATCAGGCAAATAATAATTAAAATAATGGAATATACACGTGTACATATACACCCATGAACAAAGTCAAAACAGTCCAACAAAAATAAAGTACAATAGCTTGACCTGGTGAACAAAGGAAATAAAAATTACACTTACCAGTTAAGAACAAAACTAACTAAAGCAGAAACTGTAAAACAAAACTAAATCAAGGTGACAGGTTGGGGAATAAAGCAATGAAAACTAAGCTAACAAATATGTTGAGAGGAAAGGAAAGGATATACATGCAAAGTTAAATAGAGGAAGATGAAGAAGATTTATATACATGAAAGATTTAACTGCAAGGGGAAAAGAACAGTAGGAAAGGCAAACAAAGGAATAAATGTAGAAAAAAATATTGTAGGCTTAAAAAAATTAAAATTATAAAAAGGAGAAAGGAAGAAAGAAACAGAAGGAGAAAGAGAAAAAACCCCCAAAAAACCCCAACTCCACAGAACTTCAAAAGTCCAACGTAGAGGGAGTGGTTTATAACAATAATAAGTGTGACTGAATATACACATATACATATACATATACACCCATAAACAAAATCAAATCAGTCCAACAAAAATAAAGTAGAATGATTGACCCAGCAAACAGAGGAAACCATAAATTATATCTACCAGAACAAAACTAACTAAAGCACGAACTGGAAAAGTAAAGAAGGTGCCAATTCGGGAATAAGGCAATGAAAATAAAACTAACAAATATGTTCAGAGAGAAGGAAAGAATAGAAAGGATGGAATGCAGAGTTGAATAGAGTTAGATAAAGAATATTTATATACATTAAAGATTAACTGCAAGGGAAAAGAACAGTAGGAAAAGCAAAGGAAAGAATAAATGTAGAGAAAATATTAATAGGCTTAAAGAACTAAAATTTAAAAAAGAGAAAAAAAAGGAAGGGGGGAACTTCTCAGAGCAGCAAAAGCCCAATGTAGAGGCAGAGATTTATAACAAGAATACAAAAATGTAACTTAGAAAAATAAAAAGCTCAAAATCTTAATTAGATATCATAGTGTCAATAAAATTGACAATTATAACAGAGGGGGAAAATAAAAAGAAAAAATCCAAAAGAATCTATAGAACAAGTCAAAACATCAGAATAATAAATGTTTTTCTTGAGTCACTACTGTCAGAGTCCTTCCCTGCTGGGAGTCACAGTCTATTCACCTCCCTAGGATGCCCTCCAACACTGCTGATCTCTGGACCTGCTGTGGGGGCAGCTCAGATTCTAATCTGGTCCTACTCCCGTGTGTTCTTGCCTCCAATGTCCACAGCCATCAGAACTAGTGTTTTCTTTTGTGGGAGCTCTCAGTGGCCTTTTATATTTTCCATAGACACAGTGTCTGCCTAGTTGATCGTGTGGATTTAATCTACAGCTTGTATAGCTGGTGGGAAGTTTTTGGGTCTTCTTCCTTAACCACACTGGCCCTGGGTTTCAGTTGTGGTTTTATTTCCATCTCTGCATGTGGGTTGTCCACTGGGGTTTGCTCCTGAGGCTGCCCTGGAGGACTTGGGTCACCCCCAGGGAGGACCAGGTGTGGAGGTGGTGCAGCTGCTTGGGTTGTAGGGGTTCTGGCAGCACCAGGTACTCAGGGGAGTTGGCGACTAGGGCAGCAGGAAATATAGTGCTCTAGAAGGGTGTGGCAACCAGTATTGGCCAATACTTTCCAGTATTCTTGCCTGGAGAAACCCCTGTCAGAGAAGCCTGGTAGGTCACAGTCCACAGGGTCACAAGGAGTTGGACACTACCAATATGACCCTGCACACATAGAAGCAAGAATTATTTTGTTTGTGGCAGCTCTACTCCAGTGAGTTGAGCATGAAGGTGGTGCAGCTGCTTGGTTTGCAGGGACCCTGGCATTGCCAAGTGTGCAGGGACACGGACTACCTCCGCTGCAGGAGTTATGGCCCTATCAGACTCTCTCTCTTTTTTTTTTTTTGAGCCTCCTGTAGCTGGCGATTAAAAGGCCTCCTTGGCCAGTCTTTCTCCATATCTCCTCCTGTCCAGACACTTAGAGGACTCCTTTGCCCGGAGTCCTTCTCTGTTTTTCGGCGCATCAGTCACAAAGAGGGGCCCTTGGCTGGAGTCCTACTCTGTAGTTCAGTTCATCAGGTGTTTGGTGGACCAGCCTATCTACTGTTCAGCTGAGGATGCTGACGTGTGGAGAGAGAAGCTATGGTGATGGCTCCACCCCCTACTCGTGACTCAGCAGTATCGCCTTGCTTCCATGGCCGCCTGGCTTACCTCCACAGGTATTTCCCACCACAGTCTCCTCCTTCACGTCCCTTAGGTCCATCTCTCCACAGTCAACAGCAGCCCTCATCCTGGGATTGCTCCACAATTCCCAAACTGCAGCTCCCAGCTGCTGTCCCTTCCAGGGGACCTGCGTCCCTGACCTGCATATCTGTCCAGGGTATGTATGGCTGTGGCAAGGACTACCTGATTCTCATTCTATTCAGGCTGCCACGGATCAGCTGTTTCACTCTCAGCCTTAAATGTTTCTCCTCTGGCTCAGATAATTGCCCCGATGTGGGGATCGGACCCCTGCTTCAGTTCCCCCGCCCACCAACGGCAGGTCCAGTCTTACTAACACTCCAGTTTTCCCCCCTACTTCCTTAGTCCTACCGAGTTTTGTGTGGTTCTACATATTCTCTTGCGCTGGTTAGATACTCCTGTCCACTCTTGGCTGGTGTTCTGCATGCACTTCTGTGTCTGAAGGTGTATTCCTGATGTATCTGTGGAGAGAGATGAACTCCACGTCCACCTACTCCCCCACCATCTTGTTCTCTCCATTGTAACTTAAATATATATATATTTTTTTATTTCATGAATTTGATAGTGAAATCAAGCAACTCAGTCTATGTTAGATAAAACACAAAATTTTGATCAATAGATAACTAAGTCAAATTCTCCCTGCAGACTGTGATTTCTGACTGGTATAGTAGATCAAAATGAGATTTACTTTTCTGCTTAAGTCAGTGTCCACAAATCATGTAACTCAATTGAATAGGAGACTCCTTTTGTATCAACTTCAAGGCATCCAGAGGAACAAAAAATATTTATAAACACACACTCTCTCTCACACACACACCTATACCTTACTCAGGGAACATATAAAACACATAAAGTGTTTTTCTATATCTTAATTTGGTTTAATAATAATGGCTACTTAAAAAATCAAACATTTAGTGAATGTAAGGGAGAGAAATAGGAGTAGTTAAATAGAGTTAAAGGGTAGGGAAAAGAAAGAAATATTTTTGAGACTGTGAACTACCTGGATCTTCTGCTATCTTAAGATTTTTTAAATGGGAAAAACAGAAGGGATAAGGAAGAATAGAAACAGAAGGGAGGGCATACACACATGTTCCCAAGACAAATGCAGACGTGACTGTTTGATCCTGGGATGGTAACATGAGCTGGACACAATTTAGAGAGATGATTATAGTGGTAGCAGAGTCACAGCATGGGAGCTATGCATACAGAACAATAGCGTAACAGGAAGAAAGGATGGCCAACTCCTAGAAGATAACACACACACAAATGTGCATAAAGAGAGAAGAGGCAACAGAACTCATACTTCCCGGACACATTTTAACTGGAAATCACTGTTACAATTTTGTTATTTAAATAGTTTTGATTCAAACTTTATTTGGAACTATAGAAGATCTTGAACTCTTGATTTTGAGGAAGTATTAATTAAGCCCTATGAAGAAAGTTTAAAGGGAGAAAAAAGGCCATTTTAAATGGAGTAACATCCCCATCTTGTGGTGTTTCAGAATATTGACTCTGCTTTTTAATGGCATTTCGAGTTTACATAATTAAACTATAGCTAACTTGATTATTCTTGGAAACAGGGGAGAGTAATTAAAGAGAAAGCGGAATCTGCAATTTCTGAACCTATTAAAATTTTAATGGAAGAGTTACATTAGTAAACAGTAGGTGCTAATTATTTAATAGTTCACTGTTCAGTGTTTGCCTTAACTTACCAAGGTCAGAGCAAGAGTCAAGAGGTAATCCACATTTGAATTTACCTTTTCTTAAATCTATTGTCTAGAGGTTTCATTTTTTAATATTACAAAATCTCATTTTCTTGCACGTTATGATATAATGAAAAGCTAGGACCACTGGTGCCGCCGACAGTTCTTACATTCAGTTCATTTCAGTCACTCATTCATGTCTGAATGTCTTTGAGATCCCATGGACGGCAGCACGCCAGGATTCCCTGTCCTTAACCAACTATTGGAGCTTGCTCAAACTCATGTGCATCGAGCCGGTGAGCCATCCAACCATCTCATCCTACTGCATCCCTTTTCCTCTTGCTGTCAGTCTTTTCCAGTATTAGGGTCTTTTCTAGTGAGTCAGCTCGCATCAGGTGGCCAAATTATTGGAGCTTCAGCTTCAGCATCAGTCCTTCCAATAAATATTCAGTATTGATTTCCTTTAGAACTGACTGGTTTGATGTCCTTGCAGTCCAAGGGACTCTCAAGAGTCTTCTCCAACACCACAGTTCAAAAGCCACAATTCTTCAGTTTTCAGCTTTCTTTATGGTCCAACTCTCACATCCATACATGACTACTGGAAAAACCATAGCTTTGACTAGATGGACCTTTGTAGGCAAAGTAATGTCTCTGCATTTTAATATCTAAGTTGGTCATAGCTTTTCTTCCAAGGAGCAAGTGTCTTTTAATTTCAAGGCTGCAATCACCATCTGCGGTGATTTTACAGCCGAAGAAAATAAAGCCTCTCACTGTTTCCATTGTTTCCCCATCTATTTGCCATGAAGTGATTGGACCAGATGCCATGATCTTTGTTTTTTGAATGTTGAGTTTTAAGCCAGCTTTTTCCCTCGCCTCTTTTTCTTACTTTACTACACTCCATTCCCTTAGCCTGGGACCCATCTGGTTACCTGTAATATGGAGTGGAGTCTCTGAAAATGCATGGTTAGGAATGTAAGTGTATTCTCTATTATCTTACTTTTTGTTGATTTGGTTCTTTAGCATAAGAGGTTTTATTTTTAATTAATCCATGATTTAAAGCATTCACTGAAATGCTGCTGATGTGCCAAAACTGTGTAACTAGGAATATAAAAGTAGGGAAGGTGAGATACAGCCCCTACCCATTAGATGCTTATAGTCTAATTAGGGACATAGACAAACACACGAATCGCATTGAAAAGTAAGGTGATGTGGATGGGGATTAAGATGGTAGAGGAAGAAGAGAGGATGCGTAGCTTGCCTCCTCCCATAAATATGTCAAAAATACATCTACATGTGGAACAATTCTCATGGAAAACTATCTGCAACCTGGCAGAACTCCTATGTAACCCAGGCTGCAAAAAATATTCCCACATAATCAAATAGCGAGGGGAAAAAAAAAAAAAAAAACCACCCAAAAACATTGAGTTGGGACCTGTGCCTCTGGGAAGGGACTAAGATGAAAAGAAGGCTGTACAGGGACAGACGCTTGTCCAGGGGGATGAGTGGGTTAAGGCAGGAGCTTAATGTCCCAGTTTTGGGGTCTTATGCAGGGAAGACAAGATATCCTTGGCTGCTTGGAGAATTGCTAAGACAAGTAGAAAGGCTGGAGAAGACTAGACATCACTTGTGGGCATGCATGGGTGTGCCTTGCCCCCTGAGAGGGTGGAGAGAGATCTATCCTTGTTGTGGCCGTATTGGTACACCCCCCAATCTAAGATAAGCAAATGTATCTTCCCTGCTCAATTCATGCCACAGCTTGGCAGCAGATCTAGCATTATCAGCAACTGGAAAAAAACTTGAACTAGGCATGCAGAGGCAGTCTGGGCATCTGGGATGTAGTCCAGGTAGGGCAGTGGTGGCCACTGTTAGCATTTAAGCAGTGCTCCAGAAGCAACCCCCTTCTGTTAGCAGCACAGCCACCTCAGTTCCTACAACCACCATGAACTCAAGTCCCAGCCAACTGAATGCTCCAGCACCATTCGCTCCCTACCACAGCACTGTTCTAATCTGGAATGACCACAATTGGGTAAAGGATGCAACCTTGGGGTGCATCTTATTAGAATCACAGATGTTGACACAGGCAGTACATTGGACCTCTGTAAGCACACAGGCCACAAATTACTTCAACACTCCCTTTCATTGGGGTAAAGGCCCCAGTTCAGGGAGAAGGAAAATTACACTTTTAACAGGGAACAAATCCTGCTTGAGTCCAACTTCAGGGCTCCTGCTCCAGCAACTTGGGAGATCACATCCCTGACAGGGCCACTGAGCAGAAAGGAAGTCCCACCTCATACCCTGTGCAGGCTTTAGCTCCCTCTATCAAGGTGATAGTGGCCAGTACACCACAAGGAAAGATACAGCTGGTGTCTAAATCAAATTTAGCCCTGGCACTGAAGACATTTAGCACATACAACCTATGTGGGGATGATCCCATATAAAAACACCTCTTCAAGATCATGATAGATACATGTTTCACCTAAGTTCATAGGAACAGAGAAAGGTAAATAAAATAAGGCAGAGCAACTACTCCCAATTGAAAAAGCAAGAGAAAACTCTCCACAAAAAACCCCTGAGAAACAGAGATAATCAGTTTATCATACATGGAGTTCAAAAAGTTGGTAGTAAAAGTTCTTACTGAACAGAGCAGACAGGAGAAGCAAAAAGAACTACAGTCTTACAGCCCATGGAACAGAAAACACAATCACAGAAAGTTAGACAAAATGAAATGGCAGAAGAATAAGTCCCACAAGAAGGATCAGGATAAACCCCCAGAAAAACAACTAAGTAAAGCAGAGATGGGCAATTAAAAAAAAAAAAAAGAATTCAGAATAATGATAGTGAAGATGATCCAGGATCTCAAAAAAAAATGGAGGCAATGATTGAGATGATACAATAAAAGTTTAACAAAGACCTAGAAGAACTAAAATACAAACAGAGTTGAACAATCCAGTAACTGAAATGAAAAACGCACTAGAAGAAATCAATAGCAGAATAACTAAGGCAGAAGAACATGTAAATGACCTGGAAGATAGAATGGTGTAAATCACTGCCATTGAAAAGAATGAAGAAAAAAATGTAAAAAGAAATGAAGACAGTTTAAGAGAACTCTGGGACAACATTAAAAACACCAGTATTTGCATTAAAGGGGTCCCAGAAGGAGAAGAAAGAGAGAAAGGGCCTGAGCAGATATTTTAAGAGATAGTTGCTGAATACTTCTGTAACAGGGGAAAGGAAACAGTGACCCAAGTCCAGGAAGCACAGAGAGTCCCAGGCAAGATAAACTCAAGGAAGAACATGCTGAGATTAATCAAGTTGGCAAAATTAAAGACAAATAAAAAGTATTTAAAAGCAACAAGGAAAAAACAACAAACATACAAGAGAACTCCTCATAAGGTTATTAGCTGACTTCTCAGCAGAAACTCTGCAAGCCAGAAGCGAGTGGCATGATATATTCAAAATGATGAAAGGGAAGAACCTATAAGTAAGAATACCCAGTAAGGCTCTCTTTCAGATTTGACATAGAAATCAAAAGCTTTACTGACAAGCAAAAGCTAAAGGAATTCAGCACCACCAGACCAGCTTTGCAATAAATGCTAAAGAAACTTCTCTAGGTGGAAAAGAGACCAGCAATGTAAAACAACTTTGTACATATATAGACTGCTGTATCAAAACCTAATGGGAACAGCAAACCCCAAAACTACAATAGATACAAAGAAAAAAGTAAAAGCTACCCAAACAGAACACTAAAGATGGTCATCAGACCCTAAGAGAAGAGACCAAGAGAGGAAGGGAAGAAAACTGACCTATAAGAGCAAACCCAAAAGAATTAACAAAATGGTAATAGGAACATACATATCAATAATTACCTTAAATGAAAGTGGGTTAAATGCTTCAACCAAAAGACATAGACTGGTTGAATAGATACAAAAACAAGACCTGCATATATGCTGTTTATAAGAGGTCCATTTCAGACCTACTGAAAGTGACAGGATGGAAAAAGTATTCCATAAAAATGGAAATTGAAAGAAAGCTGGAATAGCAATACTCATTATCAGACAAAACAGACTTTACAGAATGTATTAAGAGACAAAGAATGTTTACATAATGCTCAAGGGATCAATTCAGGAAGAAGATACAACAATTGTAAATATATATATATATATATATATATATATATATATATATATATAAAACTTAGGACCACCTTGATATATAAGGCAAGTCATAATAGGCATAAAGGGAGAAATTGAGAATCAGTAAGGAAACACTGGCCTTAAATGACACATTCAGTTCAGTTCAGTCGCTCAGTCGTGTCCGACTCTTTGCGACTCCATGAATTGCAGTACGTCAGGCCTCCCTGTCCATCACCAACTCCCGGGGTTCACCCAAACCCATGTCCATCGAGTCGGTGATGCCATCCAGCCATCTCATCCTCTGTCGTCCCCTTCTCCTGCCCCCAATCCCTCCTAGCATCAGAGTCTTTTCCAGTGAGTCAACTCTTCGCACGAGGTGGCCAAAGTATTGGAGTTTCAGCTTTAGCATCAGGCCTTCCGATGAACATTCAGGATTGATCTCCTTCAGAATGGACTGGTTGGATCTCCTTGCAGTCCAAGGGATTCTCAAGAGTCTTCTCCAACACCACAGTTCAAAAGCATCAATTCTTCAGTGCTCAGCTTTCTTCACAGTCCAACTCTCACATCCATACATGGCCACAAAATGAGCTTTGGTGAATTTAATAAAACTGAAATCTTATCACACATCTTTTCCTATTACAGTAATATGAGATTAGAAGTAAACTAGAAGAAAACAAATCGTAAAAGCCGTGAACATGTGCAGGATAAAAAAATACTAGAAAAAAAAAAGATCACTGAAGAAATCAAAGAGGGAATAAAAAAATACCTGGAGACAAATGAAAATGACAATACAATAATCCAAAATCTATGAGATACAACAGAAGCAGCTCTAAGAAGGAAGTTTATAGCAATACAAGTTTACCTCAGGAAACAAAAAAAATCTCAAACAACCTAACTTTTCCCTGAATGGATGAATTTAACTCAGATGACCATTATATCTACTACTGTGGGCAAGAATCCCTTAGAAGAAATGGAGTAGCCCTCATCATAAACAAAAGAGCCCAAAATGCAGTACTCAGATGCAATTTCAAAAACAACAGAACGATCTCTGTTTGTTTCCAAGCCAAACCATTCAATTTCACAGTAATCCAAGTCTATGCCCTAACCAGTAATGCTGAAGAAGCTGAAGTTGAATGGTTGTATGAAGACCTACAAGACCTTCTAGAACTAACACGCAAAAAATATGTCCTCTTCATTATAGGGGACTGGAATGCAAAAATAGGAAGTCAAGAAATACCTGGAGTAACAGGCAAATTTGGCCTTGGAGTACTGAATGAAGCAGGGCAGAGGCTAACGGAGTTTTGCCAAGAGAATGCGCTGGTCATAGAAACACCCTCTTCCAACAACGCAAGAGAAGACTCTATACATGGGCATCACCAGATGGTCAACACCAAAATCAGACTGATTATATTCTTTGCAGTCAAAGATGGAGAAGCTCTATACAGTCAGCAAAACAAGACTACTGGCTGACTGTGGCTTAGAAATGAACTCCTTATTGCAAAATCCAGACTTAAATTGAATTAAGTAAGGAAAACCACTAGACCATTCAGATATGACCTAAATCAAACCCCTTGTAATTACATAGTGGACATGATAAATAGATTCAAGGGATTAGATCTGATAGACAGAGTGCCTGATGAACTATGGACGGAGGTTCATGACACTGTACAGATCAGATCAGATCAGTCGTTCAGTCGTGTCCGACTCTTTGCGACCCCATGAACTGCAGCACGCCAGATCTCCCTGTCCATCACCAACTCCTGGAGTTCACTCAGACTCATGTCCATCGAGTCAGTGATGCCATCCAGCCATCTCATCCTCTGTTGTCCCCTTTTCCTCTTGTCCCCAAACCCTCCCAGCATCAGAGTCTTTTCCAATGAGTCAACTCTTCGCATGAGGTGGCCAAAGTACTGGAGTTTCAGCGTTAGCATCATTCCTTCCAGAGAAATCCCAGGGCCGATCTCCTTCTAATGGACTGGTTGGATCTCCTTGCAGTCCAAGGGACTCTCAAGAGTCTTTTCCCACACCACAGTTCAAAAGCATCAATTCTTCGGCACTCAGCCTTCTTCACAGTCCAACTCTCACATCCATACATGACCACAGGAAAAACCATAGCCTTGACTAGACGGACCTTTGTTGGCAAAGTAATGTCTCTGCTTTTGAATATGCTATCTAGGTTGGTCATAACTTTCCTTCCAAGGAGTAAGCGGTCTTTTAATTTCATGGCTGCAGTCACCATCTGAAGTGATTTTGGAGCCCAGAAAAAAAAGTCTGACACTGTTTCCACTGTTTCCCCATCTATTTGCCATGAAGTGATGGGACCAGATGCCATGATCTTTGTTTTCTGAATGTTGAGCTTTAAGCCAACTTTTTCACTCTCCACTTTCACTTTCATCAAGAGGCTTTTTAGTTCCTCTTCACTTTCTGCCATAGGGGTGGTGTCATCTGCATATCTGAGGTTATTGATATTTCTCCCGGCAATCTTGATTCCAGCTTGTGTTTCTTCCAGTCCAGCGTTTCTCATGATGTACTCTGCATATAAGTTAAATAAACAGGGTGACAATACATAGCCTTGATGTACTCCTTTTCCTATTTGGAACCAGTCTGTTGTTCCATGTCCAGTTCTAACTGTTGCTTCCTGACCTGCATACAAATTTTCTCAAGAGGCAGGTCAGGTGGTCTGGTATTCCCATCTCTTGAAGAATTTTCCACAGTTGATTGTGATCCACACAGTCAAAGGCTTTGGCATAGTCAATAAAGCAGAAATAGATTTTTGCTTTTTCCATGATCCAGAAGATGTTGACAATTTGATCTCTGGTTCCTCTGCCTTTTCTAAAACCAGCTTGAACATCAGGAAGTTCACGGTTCACGTATTGCTGAAGCCTGGCTTGGAGAATTTTGAGCATTACTTTACTAGTGTGTGAGATGAGTGCAATTGTGCAGTAGTTTGAGCATTCTTTGGCATTGCCTTTCTTTGGGATTGGAATGAAAACTGACCTTTTCCAGTCCTGTGGCCACTGCTGAGTTTTCCAAATTTGCTGGCATATTGAGTGCAGCACTTTCACAACATCATCTTTCAGGATTTGGAATAGCTCAACTGGAATTCTATCACCTGCACTAGCTTTGTTCGTAGTGATGCTTTATAAGGCCCACTTGACTTCACATTCCAGGATGTCTGGCTCTAGGTCAGTGATCACACCATCGTGATTTTCTGGGTTGTGAAGATCTTTTTTGTACAGTTCTTCTGTGTATTCTTGCCATTTCTTCTTAATATCTTCTGCTTCTGTTAGGTCCATACCATTTCTGTCCTTTATCGAGCTCATCTTTGCGTGAAATGTTCCTTTGGCATCTCTGATTTTTTTGAAAAGATCTCTAGTCTTTTCCATTCTGTTGTTTTTCTCTATTTCTTTGCATTGATCGCTGAAGAAGGCTTTCTTATCTCTTCTTGCTATTCTTTGGAACTCTGCATTCAGATGTTTATATCTTTCCTTTTCCCCTTTGCTTTTCGCTTCTCTTCTTTTCACAGCTATTTGTAAGGCCTCCCCAGACAGTCATTTTGCTTTTTTTGCATTTCTTTTCCATGGGGATGGTCTTGATCCCTGTCTCCTGTACAATGTCACGAACCTCATTCCATAGCTCATCAGGCACTCTATCAGATCTAGGCCCTTAAATCTATTTCTCACTTCCACTGTATAATCATCAGGGATTTGATTTAGGTCATACCTGAATGGTCTAGTGGTTTTCCCTACTTTTTTCAATTTAAGTCTGAATTTGGCAATAAGGAGTTCATGGTCTGAGCCACAGTCAGCTCCTGGTCTTGTTTTTGTTCACTGTATAGAGCTTCTCCATCTTTGGCTGCAAAGAATATAATCAATCTGATTTCGGTGTTGACCATCTGGTGATGTCCATGTATACAGTCTTCTCTTGTGTTGTTGGAAGAGGGTGTTTGTTATGACCAGTACATTTTCTTGGCAAAACTCTGTTAGTCTTTGCCCTGCTTCATTCCATATTCCAATGCCAAATTTGCCTGTTACTCCAGGTGTTTCTTGACTTCCTACTTTTGCATTCCAGTCCCCTATAATGAAAAGGACATCTCTTTTGGGTGTTAGTTCTAAAAGGTCTTGTAGGTCTTCATAGAACCATTAAACTTCAGCTTCTTCAGCGTTACTGGTTGGGGCATAGACTTAGATTACTGTGTTATCGAATAGTTTGCCTTGGAAACGAACAGAGATCATTTTGTCGTTTTTGAGATTGCATCCAAGTACTGCATTTTGGACTCTTTTGTTGACCATGATGACTACTCCATTTGTTCTGAGGGATTCCTGTCCGCAGTAGTAGATACAATGGTCATCTGAGTTAAATTCACCCATTCCAGTCCATTTGAGTTCGCTGATTCCTAGAATGTCGACATTCACTCTTGGCCATCTCTTGTTTGACCACTTCCAATTTGCCTTGATTCATGGACATGACATTCCAGGTTCCTATGCAATATTGCTCTTTACAGCATTGGACCTTGCTTCTATCACCAGTCACATCCACATCTGGGTATTGTTTTTGCTTTGGCTCCATCCCTTCATTCTTTCTGGAGTTATTTCTCCACTGATCTCCAGTAGCATATTGGGCACCTACTGACCTGGGGAGTTCCTCTTTCAGTATCCTATCATTTTGCCTTTTCACACTGTTCATGGGGTTCTCAAGGCAAGAATACTGAAGTGGCTTGCCATTCCCTTCTCCAGTGGACCACATTCTGTCAGATCTCTCCACCATGACATTGTACAGGAGGCACTAATCAAGACCATCCCCAAGAAAAAGAAATTCAAAAAGGCAAAATGATTGTCTGAGGAGGCATTACAGATAGCTGAGATGATTTGGGAGAATGGCATTGAAATATGTATAATATCATATATGAAATGAGTCACCAGTCCAGGTTCGATGCACGATACTGGATGCCTGGGGCTGGTGCACTGGGACGACCCAGAGGGATGGTATGGGGAGGGAGGAGGGAGGAGGGTTCAGGATGGGGAACACATGTATACCTGTGGCAGATTCATTTTGATATATGGCAAAACGAATACAATATTGTAAAGTTAAAATAAAAAAAAAAAATAAAGGCAAAGGAGAAAAGGAAAGATATAAGTGTCTGAATGCAGAGTTCCAAAGAATAGCAAGGAGAGATAAGAAAGCCTTCCTCAGTGATCAGTGTGGAGAAGGCAATGGCAACCCACTCCAGCACTCTTGCCTGCAGAATCCCATGGACGGAGGGGCCTGGTAGGCTGCAGTCCATGGGGTCGTGAAGAGCTGGACACAACTGCGTGACTTCACTTTCATTTCTCACTTTCATGCATTGGAGAAGGAAATGGCAACTAACTCCAGTGTTCTTGCCTGGAGAATCCCAGGGATGGTGGAGCCTGGTGGGCTGCCATCTATGGGGTCGCACAGAGCTGGACAGGACTGAAGCGACTTAGCAGCAGCAGCAGCAGTGATCAGTGCAAAGAAATAGAGGAAAACAATAGAATGGGAAAGACTAGAGGTTTCTTCAAGAAAATTAGAGATACCAAGGAAACATTTCATGCAAAGATGGGCACAATCAAGGACAGAAATAGTATGGACCTAACAGAAGCAGATGATATTAAGAAGAGGTGGCAAGAATACACAGAAGAACTGTACAAAAAAGATCTTCATGACCCTGATAACCGCATAGGTATGATCACTCACCTAGAGCCAGACATCCTGGAATGCGAAGTCAACTAGGCCTTATGAAGCATCACTACAAACAAAGCTGGTGGAAGTGATGGAATTCCAGTTGAGCTATTTCAAATCCTGAAAGATGATGCTGTGAAAGTGCTGCACTCAATATGCCAGCAAATTTGGATAACTCAGCAGTGGCCACAGGACTGGAAAAGGTCAGTTTTCATTCCAATCCCAAAGAAAGGCAATACCAAAGAATGTTCAAAGTACCGCACAACTGCATTCATCTCACGCTAGCAAAGTAATGCTTAAAATACTCCAAGCCAGGCTTCAACAGCACATGAACCGTGAACTTCCAGATGTTGAAGCTGGGTTTAGAAAAGGCAGAGGAACCAGAGATCAAATTGCGAACATCTGTGGATCATCATAAAAGCAAGAAAGTTCCAGAAAAGCATCTACTTCTGCTTCATGGACTATGCTAGAGTCCATGGTGACTCTGTAGATCACCACAAACTGTGGAAAATTCTGAAAGAGATGGGAATACCAGACCATCTACCTGCCTCCTGAGAAATCTGTATGCAGGTCAAGAAGCAACGGTTAGAACTAGACATGGAACAACAGACTGGTTCCAAATTGGAAAAGCAGTACATCAGGGCTTTGTATTGTCATTGTGCTTATTTCACTTATATGCAGAGTACATCATGGGAGATTCTGGGCAAATAAAGCACTAGCTGGAATCAAGATTCCTGGGAGTAATATCAATAACCTCAAGCTACACAGATGACACCACCCTTATGGCAGAGAGCAAAGAACTAAAGAGCTTCTTGATGAAAGTGAAAGAGGAGACTGATAAATTTGGCTTAAAACTAAACATTCAGAAAACTAAGATCATGGCATCCGGTCCCATCACTTCATGGCAAATTGATGAGGAAACAGTGGAAACAGTGATAGACTTTATTTTCTTGGGCTCCAAAGTCACTGCAGATGGTGACTGCAGCCATGAAATTAAAAGACTCTTGCTCCTTGGAAGAAAAGTTGTGACCAACCTTGATAGCATATTAAAAAGCAGAGACATTACTTTGCCAGCAAAGGTCTGTCTAGTCAAAGCTATGGTTTTTCCAGTAGTCATGTATGGATGTGAGAGCTGGGCTATAAAGAAAGCTGAGTGTCGAAATATTTTAGCTTTTGAACTGTGGTGTTGGAGAAGACTCTTGAGAGTCCCTTGGGCTGCAAGATCCAATCAGTCCATCCTAAAGTAAATAAGTGCTGAATATTCTTTGAAAGGACTGATGCTGAAGCTGAAACTCCAATATGTTGGCCACCTGATGTGAAGAACTGACTCATTGGAAAAGACCCTGATTCTGGAAAGATTGAAGGTGAGAGGAGAAGGGGACGACAGAGGATGAGATGGTTGGATGGCAATATCGACTCGATGGATAGGAGTTTGAGTAAGCTCCAGGGATGGACAGGGAATCTGGCATGCTGGAGTCCATGGGGTCTCAAAGAGTTGGACATGACTGAGCAACTGAACTGAACTGTACTGAACTTTCCCCATAAAGCAACTAGAGAAAGAAGAACAAACAAAACCTAAAGCTATTAGAAGAAAAAAAAAATCATGAAGATCAGAGCAGAAGTAAATGAAATAGAGACAAAGAAAACAATAGCAAAGAACAATGAAACTAAAAGCTGTTTCTTTGAGAAGATAAACTGAAGTAAGTCTTTTGCCAAACTCATCAAGAAAAGAAAGAAGACTCAATAAAATTAGGGCTGAAAAAGGAGAAGTTGCAACTGACACCACAGAAATACAAAGGATCATAAGAGATTACTACAAGCAACCATATGGCAATAAAATGGACAACCTGGAAGAAATGGACAAATTCTTATAAAGGTAAAATCTCCCAAGACTAAACCAGGAAGAAATAGAAATATGAACAGACCAATCAGAAGTACTGAAATCAAAACTTGGTTAAAAAACTGCCAACAAACAAAAGTCCAGGACCAGATGATTTCACAGGTAAATTCTATCAGACATTTAGAGAGGAAATAACACCTATCCTTCTGAAACTGTTCCAAAAGACTTCAGAGGAAGGAAAACTTCCAAATTTCATTGTATGAGGCCACCATCACCCTGATACCAAATCCAAAGGTACCACAAAAAATGAAAATTACAGGCTAAGATCATGGATGAGCATAGACACATAAATCCTCAACAAAATACTAGCAATCCAAATCCAACAGTACATTAAAAGGATCATGTACCATGACCAAGTGGGATTTGCCCCAAGGATGCAAGGATTTTTTGATATCTGCAAATCAATCAGTGTGATACACCACATCAACAAACTGAAGAATAAATACCATATGATCATCTCAATAGATGCAGAAAAACTTTTGACAAAATTCATTACCAATTTATGGTAAAACTCTCCAGAAAGTGGGCATAGGGGGAACATATCTCAACATAGTAAATGCCATATACTATAAACCTATAGCTAACATCATACTTAATGGTGAAATGCTGAAACCATTTCCTCTAAGATCAGGAACAAACAAAGATGTCTACTCTCACCACTTTTATTCAACATAGTTTTGGAAGTCTTAGCTATAGCAGTCAGAGAAGAAAAAGAAATGAATCCAAATTGGAAAAGAAGAAGTAAAACTGTCACTGTTTGTAAATGATACTATACATAGAAAATCCTAAAGATGCTACCAGAAAACTACTACAGCTCATCAATGACTTTGGTAAAATTGCAGGTTATAAAATTAATACACAGAAATCTGTTGCATTTCTATACACTAACAATGAAAGATCAGAAAGAGAAATTCAAGAAACAATCCCTTCACCATCATATCAAAAGCAATAAAATACCTAGGAATAAACCTATATAAGGAAACAAAAGCCCTGTACTCCAAAAACTGTAAAACACTTATGAAAGAAACCAAAGATGACACAAACAGAAGGAAAAATATACCATGTTCTAGGATTAGAAGAATTAATATTGCCAAAATGACTATACTACTCAAGGCAATCTATAGATTCAGTGCAATCCCTATCAAATTACCAATGGCATTTTTCAGAGAACTAGAACAAAAAAAAATCTTAAAAATTTATGGCGACAAAAAAGATCCTGAATAGCCAAAGCAATCTTGAGGAAAAAAAATGGAGCTGGAAGAATCAGACTTTCTGACTTCAAACTACACTACAAAGCTGTTGTCATCAAAACACTGTGATCCTGGCACAAAAATAGAAATATATATACCAATGGAACAGAATAGAAAGCCCAGAAATGAAGCCACACACCTATGGTCAATTAATCTACAACAAAGGTGGCAAGACTATATAATGGAGGGAAGACCATCTTTTCAAAAAATGGTTCTGAGAAAACTAGACAGATATGCAAAAAAATGAAATTAGAACATTAACACCATACACAAAAATAGTGGAGTAAGGACCTAAATATGAGACCAGACATGTAAAACTCTTAGAGGAAAACCTAGGCAGAACACTCTTTGACATGAATCTCAGGAGTATCTTTTTGTCTCCCAGAGTAACAGAAATAAAAAACCAAAAACAAATAGAAATTAATTAGACTCAAAACCTTTTGCATAACAAAGAAGACCATAAACAAAATGAAAAAACAGCCCTCAGAATGGGAGAAAATACTTCCAAATGATGTGACTGATAAGGGATTAGTCTCCAAAATTTACAAACAGCTCATGTGGCTTAATATCATGAAAACAAGCAAACTTATCAAAAAATGGGAAGAAGACCTAAATAGAAATTTCTCCAAAGAATACATACATAAGGCCAAGAGGCACATGAAAAGATGTGTTCACCATCACTAATTATTGGAGAAATGCAAATCAAAATTACACTGACACCAGTCAGCATGGCTATCATAAAATAATCCACAAACAATAAGTGCTGGCAAGGGTGTGGAGAGAAGCAGACTTTTCTTAAGTGGGACCTCAAAAATTGAAGACAGTAAGCAAAGTTTGGTTGATTTTCTTATATAATTATTAATATTGACTGAATAAATACATGTTAAATAACTGTGAACTTTTTGGAAAGAGAAATGAGTGGTAAAAAATTGAAACATTTAGAGAAGCCAACTTATTTTTAATGTCTTCCATATAAAGGAGAGCTTACAAATCTATAAGAAAGATATCATCAGGCAATTCATAAATTAAACTCATAAATTCATAAATTAAAAAAAGTTCAACTTTGCATGTAGTCAGAACATTATATTAAAATATGTAAAATGATGTAAGAAAGTGAGAGTCCATATTTTTAGGTATCAAATTATAAAAGATTAGAAATTAATTAGGGTCATTTATTGCCAAAGATGTTGAAATGAGGGTAAATTGGATGAAATTTTCTTGAAAGCATTTTAGCAATGGTTGTTTTCTTAAATTAGAGATTTGCACAACTTTCAATCCAGTAATTCTGCCTTCAGGGATTCATCCCAAGGAAAGAACTATGGATATGGACTAAGGTTGTGTTACAAAGATATTGTTCATAAAAAGAGAAAATAAAGAACAACCTGCTTAACAATTTGGGACTGGTTATGTAAATTATTTTGATATACTATAAAAACAAGTGATCTTGTAGAAGACTGTTCATTGGCATGGAAAAATAATTTTGTCATAAGAAATGAATCACAAAACTTTGTAATTCTTGTTTCCACTTCTGTATTTAAAATGCATATATCACATAAAACAGTAGAGGGAAAGTTTACAATAAGATGTCTATAGTAAAATTTAGGTGATGACCTTAATGATAATGCCTTTTCCCTTTGCATAGATACATTTTCCAAAAGTTTTTACAATGCACAGTTATTAATTTTGCAACAAAAAAAGAAAACCTATGCAATTATTTTTTAAAAGTTCTCTTGTAAGAAACATCAAATTATGTAAAGAATGATTCAGGGTTAATAAACCTGATGTATCTGTAATAGCATTTCTGAGTCAAATCCAAAAGAAGACTGAAAATGCTTGACAGAAAGACTTGGCAGTTACTGAGAGAAAAGTCATTTGTTTCTGGAGCAAGTTGAAGTTGGATATGCAGAAGTCAATTTCTCTGATCATCTCAGAGCTGAAACTTTGCTCTAGGCTTGGTACTTAGGAAAAGCTTTCTGTTTGCAGATACTGCTCTGGAAGAACACATCATGGCCTGAGCTTCAGCATAGGTGGAGTTTGTTCTACAATATTTAAAACATTGGACAGAATAACAGTAGCTTTTAAAGAGCTGTCATGTCAGAGTTGCAGACTATTTACCTCTTGCAAGAGGCTCTGGTTTGGATTCATATTTACGGCAGAATGTTCTTTCTTCTGGAAAAGCCACCGTGTGTGTGTACAAATAGAATGTAATGAGAAAATAGAAATGCTTGGAAAATGGCAAAATAAACTGTTCAAAGGATTAAATTACTCTTTCAGTTCAGTTCAGTTCAGTCGCTCAGTTGTGTCTGACTCTTTGTGACCCTATGGACCACAGCACGCCAGGCCTCCCTGTCCATCACCAGCCCCCGGAGTCTAGTCAAACTCATGTCCATTGAGTCGGTGATGCCATCCAACCACCTCATGCTCTGTCGTCCCCTTCTCCTCCTGCCTTCAATCTTCCCCAGCATCAGGGTGTTTTCAAATGAGTCAGCTCTTTGTATCAGGTGGCCAAAGTATTGGAGTTTCAGTTTCAACATCAGTTCTTCCAATGAGTATTCAGGACTAATCTCCTTTAGGATGGACTGCTTGGATCTCTTTGCAGTCCAAGGGATTCTCAAGAGTCTTTTCCAACACCACAGTTCAAAAGCATCAATTCTTCAGTGCTCAGCTTTCTTTATAGTCCAACTCTCACATCCACACATGACTACTGGAAAAACCGTAGCCTTGACGAGATGGACCTTTGTTGGCATAAGTAATGTCTCTGCTTTTTGATATGCTGTCTAGGTTGGTCATAACTTTCCTTCCAAGGAGTAAGTGTCTTTTAATATCATGGCTGCAGTCACCATCTGCAGTGATTTTGGAGCCCAAGAAAATAAAGTCAGCCACTGTTTCCACTGCTTCCCCATCTATTTGCCATGAAGTGATGGGACCAGATGCCATGATCTTAGTTTTCTGAATGTTGAGCTTTAAACCAGCTTTTTCACTCTCCTCTTTCACTTTCATCAAGAGGCTCTTTAGTTCTTCTTCACTTTCTGCCATAAGGATGGTGTTATTTGCGTATCTGAGGTTATTGATATTTCTCCCGGCAATCTTGATTCCAGCTCGTGAAACATTGTTTTTATATTGCAGGAAGAACTCTTGGTATTTTTTTTTGAGAGAGATAATTCTTGTGTAAATGAAAAATTTAATTTGCAATGTGCCTTCACTGTGTGTGAACATGTGGGCAAATGTGGGTGTACATGTGTTTATTTTTATGTATTCATTTGTTTATTTGTATGCTTGATATTTGTATGTTTGATTATGTTTGAGCAGTATTTTAGAAATTTAGGCCAAAAATACTGCAGGGATGAATGCTGGCAGGGAAAGACCATAAAACAGAACTAAACTAGTTTGTAGATGCTCAATCTAGTGAGACTGCCCATGGGGTCAAGGCTGGGTCCGCTACTATGGGTACCAAGCAGACTTTGTGTTGAAGGAGGTGGATTTTCCTATTACAAATTCTCTGGAATAGGAAATGAGGATGAGGAGGTAGTCTTCTGGATTGGTTACAGAAGGAGCTCCTTTTGTGACTGTTCTCTTGAATCTAGTCTAGATATTCTTGTAGACACTTCCAGTGGTGGTTGGAAGTTTTCTTTGCCACAAGGAATCAGCCTAGTAGCTACACCTGGAGGTTCCCTGCAAAAGCCTCATGAGAATGATATAGGATGCCTGGATTCATATAAAGTAGCCAAAGTTAAGGTGATTTTTAAATTTTACATGTTGTAAATTCCCTTTACTTACTCCATAAAGCTCAGATGCAGAAACTGGCTTAGGTTCTGATAAAGATAATTAATCATACCTGTATCCATGTTTAGAAAGGATTTGAGATAGCAATCATTCTACTTGAATCTCTCTTTTCCAGAAAAAATCTGATTTAATTAGCCTGGAGCACCAGAATTTTTAAGAGTAGCCCAGCTGATTCTAATGTGCCAATTTGAGAACTGGCAAGGGAAGCCTGGTGCCTCAGATGGTAAAGAGTTTGACTGTAATGCAGGAGACCCAGGTTCGATCCCTGGGTCAAGAAGATCCCCTGGAGAAGGGAATCCCATGGACAGAGAGGAGACCGGCAGGCTACAGTCCATGGAGTCACAAAGAGTCAGACATGACTTAGCAACTGACACTTTCACTTCAATTTGAGAACTGCTCTTTTAGAGACTAGTGTGGAAGACGGAGCAGCCCCAGTGTTACCAAACCATGTGCGTTTGCCAACATGCAGCAAACCAAACGCTGAGATCCTGAGGCCTAGAAAGAGTTTACTCATATGGCAGCCAGTCAAGGATATGGGAGTACAATTATCAAATCTGCTTCCCTGAAGTTAGGGTGGTTGGGATGGGGTAAGCAAGATGGTCTTAGGCTTGGGGAAAGGTTCTTGGAGGCAGGGAAGAGGTGAAGTAATTGGTATTTTGAGAAGGTGCTTCTGGACGACAAGTTTCTGTATATTCACAAAGCAGGTGAACTGAGGGCAGAGTTTTCCAGTCCTCTGATATCAACAGGCCATTCATCAGACATATGTGAGGCCCAGGTTTAGGGTTGGTGGTCCCAACTGGCTGTAGCTGGCTCACACTGGGCAGAAGTGAAAGTGTGAAAGTAGCTCACCAGGCTCCTCTGTCCATGGAATTCCAGGCAAGAATACTGGAGTGTGTTGCCATTTTCTTCTCCAGAGGATCTTCCTGATTTAGGGGTTGAATCTGGGTCTCCTGCATTGCAGGCAGATTCTTTACTGTCTGAGCCATCAGGGAAGCCCCCACACTGGACAGAAGCTGACTCCAAGTTCCTGTAAAACAACTGGTCTGTGTGAAACTGGGAAGGCAATTTACAAGCAAGGGAGTTTTAACAAGCTCTTCCCTTATCTCCTCACCTGTAAGACAAGTTCAAGAATGTCTGTTGCTTACTATCTCTTGTTAATTGTATGGAGTATAGTTTCAGCAGCAACTCAGAGATGATTTGGTTGTTACCTAATTGCTGGCAGCAGAGTCCTGAGTCCAGGGAGGCCATGGTTAGAAGGGTAATTGCAGTACAGAGTTATGCAAGAGCAAAAGTCAGGCATTGACAGGAGTCTGCAAATACTGTGCTTCCTAGTTATAGGGTATTTCAAGGAGAAGGAACCTGAGATCTTGCTACTATGCAAGTAAGGGCTATTATGATCTTAGCATTACAGGCTATGAAATAGAGAGGAACAAATCTGACTCCATATTGGATCTGTTTCTTTTACTTTAAGTTTTGTATTCTAACTGCTTTTACTACAAGTTAATCACTATAAAGAGATGTTGTCTATATAAGGTATACATAATGGTGCATCTCTGGGAACCCTACCTCCCATGCCTGATGTTAAGCTAAGATACCTTTGTTTAGCTCACAGGAACCATTCTGACTAGGTCCATCTGTGAATGGCTACAGGAAATAAGAAATTAACACATCCCTTCAGAAGTCTGGCTGGAACCAGGAAACTTGTACAACAACTTATTTCCTTTTTCACTTTATCTCCTCAGTTCCCTGTCTTTGCTCTATAAAAGAAACTAGCATCCAAAACCTGAGAAAGATGGTTCTTAAGGGCACCATATTCCACCATATTCTTGGTTTGCTGGCTTTCCAAATAAAGGTGCTGTATCCCATCCCAACAACTCAGTTCTTGACTTATTGGACTGTCATACAGTGAGGTGTACAAGCTTGGACTTGATAAACACTTATATAACAATTCCTATGAAGAACAGTCTTTAGAAGAAAATATTTAAGTTCAAGGAATCTGAAGTCACGTGATGTTACAAACATTTATGCCTATATTTGATAGGTATAAAAGATATTTCCCATATGTTTAATGTATGAATGAGTAAGAAAGATAAAGCCTGAGAACATTTCCAGATAAAAAGGAGTAAAGAGATGTGACATGAAGCATTTATATGAGATAGTGGGCTGAAAAGCAAAAATTGTGATACAGGCTATCATTGGGACAACTGATGAAATTTTAACACTCAAAGTGGATAAGATAATAGCTTTGTATTCCTGTTAAGTTTCTTGATTTTTGTTAATTACGTTCTAGTTCTGAAAGAGAATGTCCTTATTTTTGGTAAAGGCACATAAAAGTATTTAGGAGTAGGGGGCATAATGTCTCCAACGTAAGCTCTTATGGTTGAAATAAATGCCAAGACCATACAAAAATGTATAGGAAGAATAAAAAAGCAAATGGGGCAATTGAGGAATCTGGACAATTAGTATACAAGTATTGATTTTTCTATTCTTGTAACTTTTCCATAAGTTTAAAATTATAAGAATCAACACAAGAAGAATCTAAGGGAATGTGAGGCAAAGAAAACACCCTTGAGATGGGAAGGAACTTAACATGTTGTAGGAACTAAGAGATACCTCCTATGGCTGAAGAGTGTTGGCAAGATCATAGGATGGCAAGTGATGAAGAAATTGATAAGGAAATAGAAGTTAGATCATGAAGTTCTCATAGGCCATGGTAAGGGATATGACTTTAATTATAATGGGAAATCACTATAAATTTCTGAGCAGGGATGGATGTAGCAAGGTGTACTTTACAGTTGATTCCAGGGAATGATTCTGCCTGGGGCTATTTAGGCTACACATCAGCTTCTAAATAACTCAAACAATGTATCTACAGAAAGGAGGGAAATGAATAAGTAGGCTTCCGTGGGCCTCTTGCCAGGTGAAGAAGGATGAGGAAAAACCCACTGGGACCCCATGGGTTAGCCAAAAACAATAGCTGACATTGTTTACACCTTGCCATGCCTGGACTGCCTAGCAAACCATAGGTACTGACTCCTACACCAAGACTTCATTCCACTTTCCCAGTTCTAGAAACATTCCAAATCACATTATAAATTTTCCCACATTTAAGACCAAGAACAATAGCAAAATCCCACACCTAAACCCTCTCTAAAAGGAGATGACCCAACCAATTTCTCTATTCTGTTCCAAGTCCAGCATCTTTGGGTAGTGTTTATTACACCAGGTTAAGTTTGAATGGGCTCTTCTTGACCCTGCAGTTGTGGCTAAATGACAAACTTAATATGTATTGGAAGAGAAATGGGAAGTTGTCCAGCAGCTTAGGTACAGAGGCTCGCTCCTTCTCTTCTGGAAGGAGTGGCTGTGTCTGGACCCACAGTAACAGAGGGCTTTTTCCAGCAGTCACAGCAGTTACTACTTCCAAGTAATAAAGTGATAGCAGCTGGCATTCTTAGACAATTCCCAACTGTGCTGGCATTTCTACTCAGACTCGTTGGTGCCTAAATCCTTTCAATTTATAATGCTTATCCCAACCTTATCATGATTGCATTTTAAGAGAGTCAAAAGTCAGGATCCTGCAATAGGAAAGAATAAGTCTGACTCCGTATTACAGCTATTTCTTTTACTTTAACCTTTGTATTCTATTGCTTTTGCTTTAAGAATTGCCTGTAGCCTAAAATATACAGGGTAGCCCATTTCAAGCCTCTGATCTTTACGGTTGTAACACTTCTCCTTTCAAATAGAAATTAAAAAATGCAGAATAGAGAATAACATTTGTCTTGTTTGAAGTTTACAGGAACATTGTGACATGACCTATATGGAGAGCTTCAAGAACAAAGGATTCTGGCCCAAGAAGTGTGCACAGCCAAATACACCCCTTCTCTATTAAGTATAAAAGAAGTCTGAATTCTACTTTGATAAGATGATTCTCTAGGACATAGTCCACCATCTTCTCAGACTCCTGGCTTTCTGAATAAAGTTGTTATTCCTTGCCCCAACACCTCATCTCCTGATTGTGCATTGACCAGAATGAGTTGGACTCAGTAGCAATCCCTCTCCTGCAGACAAGGACCTTGTGGTGTCAAGGAGTATGATGTGCTTATTTTTTCAGACTCCTCTTGGTGATGATGAGAGAAAGCAGACTCTATGCCTCTGAATTCTAATTCTTGATATCTATGTTTTTCCAGTAAATCCAGCTCATTATATTTTTACCCATGACACTAGAATTTGTCCTCACCCACCTTTAATTATAATAAAAATTCCTATTTCATAGAAGGAAATGAATGCAGTGAAGTTGCTGTACTGTTATACATATGACATTTGCTAGATAGATATCTAAAGGGTCTCCCTGCTCTGCTAGCAGACTGATTTCCTCCAGGTGACAGACTAATTTTTTTTTACAGGTTCTCCTTGCCAGGAATATCTCCCTGGTCCACCATCATCAATGACTATCCTTGAGTCTGGTATAGATGAGTATTCCCCTTCTGAAGTGTAAAGACTCCTTCGGGTCTTTTATATTGTATCTTCTGGCATACAGTCCTCTTCTGATCACAGAACCTGACCTCTCTAAAGGAAATGAATGTATTTTGATTATAACTGCACACCTTGCAACCAAGCAGGACTCTATGGGGTTTTCTGGGACAGACATCCCCCACCTCCATGTCCTCTACCTGCCTCTTGTTTGTAGAAAGCTTTAGTCTCCCAGGCCTCCCCTGAGTCACAAAAGGCTGGCTCAAGAATGAACAATTGAAAGAATGTGAATGTGTAATAACAAAGAAAACAGCAGTTGGGCCAAGATACTCAGTAACCATTTAAACAGTAAATCAGCCACATGGCAGTCACAGAATCTTTAATTCCTTAGTGAAGGACATAGATAATGGTGTTTGATGCACATCCCTGAATTGTTCTGCAGATACTAAAATGTCCACCAGATGGAAGCAGGTAACTTCATGATGACCATGAGCATGTAAACCCTAGACTGGCTAGAGTCTAACAATTGATGATGTTAACCCCTGTGAAAGCAGCCTGTTACCTAACCCTCAACCAATCAGAGAATTGTGCACAAGCTGATCATGCACCTTGCAACTGTCTCTGTCAGCTTGCCTTTAAAAACATTTTCCTGAAATCCATCAAGGAGTTAAGGGTCTTTTAAATATTTGCCACCTGTACTCCTTGCTTGGTTCCTGCAATAAAGCCTGTGGTTTGCTTCACCACAACCTGCGATCAGTAGATTGACTTTATTGTATATGGGAGAGTGTCCCCAAGTTTGGCTTGGTAACAATCTTAGCCTACCATACACCTATTCCTTTCTTCTCCCAGCTACAGACATGGGCATATGCCCCCAAACCAGGGCTGTCAAGACTCCTCAGAACCTCTTCAGGGGATTTGCAGATGTTCTCATACAATAGGAGCTGTCAGACTGGTACTTTGCCAGTCTTGGGGTGCTGGGGATGCTCATGCCTGCTCCATGAGGAGAGTCTGAGGGACACAGTATTTGTGCACTTCATCTAGCTGTGCCTCGGGGCAGTGTAACTTCTGGACTTTGTAGCTGACGTGGCCCCCAAATACCTTTTTATTGCTTAAGTGAAATTCTGTCAGGTGTAGTCAATAGTCTGCCTAATTTCATTAGGGCTTTACTGCTTTAGCTGAATACTTTCCTGGCAAGTTTATAAAGACTGGGAATTGCTTTAGGAGTTGAGCCATCACAGGACCTTCTTGGTCAAGTTTGTGTTTTCCCTGGCAATTAAATTCCTTTAACATCCAGCAAGTGCCAGAAATCTTACTGAGTCACGATCCCAGAATCCAGATTCTGCCTCTGATGTTTCAGTCTCTTGGCAACAGCAGTTGCCTGTCCCTGAAGCGCTAGGTCACAGTTGAATACTTTTGTTTTTGCTGCTACCTGTGAAACAACAGGTATGAGGGAACATATAGGCTTTATTTATATGAGTATTATTATAATAATATTTTGTACTAAATATGAAAGCATAGGATTTTGGGGGGTATATTAAATAATATTTTTAGTATATATACATTGTTCTAGTTATTCTATGAAAATCAACATTTTAAAGTTGAAATGTTTTGAATTTTGAAAAGCCTGTATTCTGATTAAAATTCTCAAAATACAAATTAGAATTTCTTTACATTTAAAAACTATGATGTTATATTTTAATATAGCTTTTTTCCTTCGAGTTCTGCAGAGGCTTTAAAAATGTTTAAATATATATATGGATTATATGTAGAAAAGTAGATATTGTTGATAATATGATTTAATAATTACTTTTTAAAGTTTAAGTGGCATAAACTTCATTAGCAAGTAAGAAAAATGGGAGATATTTTGAATAATGAGATCTATCAGAAACTACTGAGGGGTAGACTAATTTATTCACAGATGGTTTCATATTAATTAATTTGTAACATATTTACTGAAATCATTTTTAGAATTGTTTTCTTTGCTAGTTGATTCTGACTAAGTTTCATAATAAAACTTAGCTCTTATGATTCGCACTTAGCAACCACATAGGTAAGACATAGCTTGCTTTAAGAAATGCCAAAATAGGAAATATTAACTTCTGATAGATGATGAAGATGAAGGAAAGTATCCTTGTGAAGAAAGGTTTTTTTCCAATGAATTAATCACATCTTAAATAGTTCTACTAGTGATTTATTTTCTAAAATGTACCTTTAGCAATTGTATTAGTTTTTTATCTCTGTAACAGATTACCATAAGCTCAGCAGAGGAAAGCAATCCCCGTTTAGCAATTCACAGTTCTGTGTGTAGAAAGTCTGGCATGGCATGGAGGTGGCCTGTGCTCTGGGTCTCACTGGTTGAAATCAGAGTTCCGGCCAGACTGGGTTACTTTTGGAGGACCTGGGGATGATCTCAGGTTGTTGGAAGACTTTGGTTCCTTGTGGTTATAGGACTTTTTTCCTGTTTTCTTACTGGCTGTCAGCTGAAGACTGCTCTCAGCTCCTAGAAACCACCCGCATTCCTTGCCATTTGGCTTCCCCCATCTTCAAAATGAGAAACAAAGAATTTCTGTTGCACCAAACCCCCACCCTACCCCGTCTTTGAACCTCTTTCACCAGGAGGAGACAAATTCCTTTTACAGCCTCAACTAATTAGGTCAGGCTTACTGAAGGCCCATTGAAGATATTTACCTGTCTTAAGGTCAGCTGATTTGGGACTTTTATTATCCCTGTATACTTCTCAACCGGAGAAGGCAATGGCACCCCACTCCAGTATCCTTGCCTGGAAAGTCCCATGGACGGAGAAGCCTGGTGGGCTGCAGTCCATCGGGTCGAGAAGAGTCAGACAGGACTCAGCGACTACCCTTTCACTTTTCACTTTCATGCATTGGAGTAGGAATTGGCAACCCACTCCAGTGTTCTTGCCTGGAGAATCCCAAGGACGGTGGAGCCTGGTGGGCTGCCGTCAATGGGGTCGCACAGAGTCGGACACGACTGAAGCGACTTAGCAGCAGCAGCAGCAGCAGCATACTTCTCAACAGCAGCACTAGATGAGTGTCTGATTGAGTCACTGGGAGAAAGTTTGCATACAAGGAGAGGGATGGGAATATTTTGGGAACTATCCCGAATTCTACCTATTACAGCAGTGAAGTGCACCATGATTATATTTTAAAAATTCACTTAAAAATATGATTTCTAGTTCAAAATAAGAGGTTACTTGGAAGACTTAAAAGCATTGAGGGCATGAAGAACTCTGGATGTTTATGAAAAGTGAGCTTGGGAATCTATAAGCATATGCCTTAGCTTGGAGCAGGGTAGGGTGCTCACTTGAGTTTTTCTGACCTCACATTTGGATTTGTTCCCTTACAGGAAAATGCCAGTCATAGGAGAGCAGCACCCATGTCAGCCTCTTCTCTTTCATCTTTGTTTCCTCCTTCTCAGAAGCAGAAATGCAGTCCCAAAAGCCTAACTATACTCTGAATCAATTCACTTTATCTCTCCTGAGGCTATGCTGCAAAAACACTGCTCATATTCTTCCAGCCACTTAGTCTCTTTTTCTCATTTCAAACTTCAAAATATTCTTTTAACAAAGAATCATACCCAAACCTTCCCCAAAGCCAGATGGCATAAGCAGTTCTGCTTTCTGGAACCCAGTGCTCTAGTAAAGTTTCATGTTGTCCCCAGCCATTACAGAAGTGTTAAATCACAATGTATATACTGTTGAAGAAGTAGGATAATATGTAAAACTGCCATATTTCTTGGAGAAGGAAATGGCAACCATTCCAGTACTTTGCCTGGAGAATCCCAGGGATGGAGGAGCCTGGTAGGTGGTGGTCCATGTGGTCTCCAAGAGTCAGACACGACTGAGCAACTTCACTTTCACGCATTGGAGAAGGAAATGGCAACCCACTCCAGTGTTCTTGCCTGGAGAATCCCAGGGACGGAGGAGCCTGGTGGGCTGCCGTCTATGGGGTCGCACAGAGTCGGACACGACTGAAGCGACTTAGCAGCAGCAGCAGCAGCAGCAGCCATATTTCTACTTAGCTGTCATCCCATACAGAATCACCTTGTGCCAAGAGATTCATTCATTTCAGAATCAAGTTCATTAGTTGTCACTGCTTTATTATGGATTTGCTGCCTTGGTGGTGAGTTAGGGACTGCTGCAGTTTAGAGGTTACTGTGATCCACCTTTGATGCATCAGCTCCAGGTATTTGTCCCTGAGTCATCAGATCTCAAGTCATTTAATGTTTCTGTGCTTTAGTTTTCTATCTTACTAGGTGGACTCTTAGTGTGACTGGTGAGTAATAAGTGCTTACTATGTTAGACTCTATGTTACATACCCCACCTCCTGCATGTGTGCTAGGTCCCTGCAGTCGTGTCTGACTCTTTGAGACCCTATGGACTATAGTCTGCCAGGCTCCTTTGTTCATGGGATTCTCCAGGCAAGAATACTGGAGTGTGTTACTGTGCTCTCTTCCAGGGAATCTTCCCCACCCAGGGATCGAACCCATGTTTCTTAACATCTCTTGCATTTGCAAGTGGGTTCTTTACAAACTAGCACCACCTGGGAAGTCCTGCATTGAGGTCAAAGTCTGTTGACATGCTTCTTGTCCTTTGCCTCAAGAACTGGCAGAACTGGATCCATGTGATGAGGCATCTCTTTCTTTTAAGATATGCCCAGAATCTAACCACTTCTCCCCCCATCACCACCACCACCACCATCATCAGCACCATCAGCACCATCACCACCATCACCACCATCATCACCACCATCACCACCATCACCACTATCACCACCATCATCACCATCATCACTACCATCACCACCACCACCACTATCACCACCATCATCACCACCACCACCACCGCTATCACCACCATCACCACCACCATCATCACCACCACCACCATCATCACCACCACCACCACCACCATCACCATGCCCCCCACAACCCGCCTGCCCGACAAAATTGCAAAGACCTCCTAACTGGCCTCCTTGCTTTTATTCTTGCTCCCCTAAAATCAGTCCTTTATATAAAAGCCAGGATAATGATTATCCTTTAAAAATATGAGTTTGGTCATGATTGTTGCTCCTTTCAGAATCCTGCAATCATTTTCTGATTTATTCAGTGTAAAAAATGAAAACCCTTACAATGGCCAGAGGCCCTTCATTATCTGGTGCCCCATTAACTCTCTGACTTTTCTCCTGCTCACTGGGCTCCTGCCATGCTGGTCTCTTTGCTCTTCCTCAGTCATTCCTAGACCTGTTTTCACTCAAAGTTTTTACTGTTTGCTGTGTCTGAAATGCTCTTCTTCAGATATGCGCCATCTCCTTATATCTTTGACCATGCCTCCTTCTCAGAGAGGTTTACCATGACCCTCTCCTCTCATGCTCTTGCTCTCCCCTACCTTGTGCTGCCCTTTCTTTTTCCATAGGCTGTGTTATAATTTCTACACATTATATATTTTGCTTATTTAGTGTGGCTACTAGTTTCTGTTCCCATATGCTAGCATATTAGCATGATGGCAGGGATACTATCTGTTGTGTTCTCTCATGTATCCCACATGCCTGACAGCTAGTAGGGGCTCAGTAAGTACAGGTGAGACTTGAACAACATGTGGGGGTTTGGGGGTTAGGGGTGCTGGTCCTCCATGCACTCAAAAATTCACATATAACTTACCTGTGTGTGTGTGCTAAGTCACTTCAGTCAGATCCAATTCTGTGACCCCCTGGGCTGTAGCCCACCAGGCTCCTCTGTCCATGGGATTCTCCAGGCAGGAATACTTGAGTGGGTTGCCATACCCTCCCTCCAGGGGATCTTCCTGACCCAGGGATCGAAGTCATATCTCTTACATCTCCCGCATTGGTAGGCACATTCTTTACCACTGGAGCCACCTGGGAAGGCCACATGTAACTTTCAGTTGGCCCTTTATATCTGTGGTTCCTCAGTATCCATGGTTCTGCAACCCAGATTTAACCAACCCCATTTCATGAAGTACTGTAGTATTCACTGTTGGATAAAGTCCTTGTATAAGTGGACCTGCACAGTTCAAACCTGTGTTGTTCAAGGTTCAATCATGTATTTTGAATTAAAGAATAAATGGATGCTGTGCTGGGAAGCCAAAGATAGAGGAAGATGGATGTGATGGCAGTTTAACAGCTGGTATATCATAAAGAGCAATGCAGAATTTTAAATAAGAAGAGCATGAATCAAAGAGGCAGATCGCTGCAAAATTTGATTACAGTAACCAAAGTACCATCTGAATCTGTTGGTTCTAAATTAGTCTTTTCAGCCATGTGTAGATATTTAAGAAGTAATCTAGTGCTCTACCGAGTGCCTGATCTTAGGTATTGAATAGACCTTTTGATTGACTTGCTATCATCTCCATAATTATCAAAACTCAGGTGTGTCTATGAGGCAAACTACTGATCACAGTTCAGGCAGGTGGGGAAAGGGAAGACACTGGGACTGAAGCTTGATCCGTGATCTGAATTATAGTTTCTACCTAAGAAGTCATGGTAGACACATTACATTGGGACTTTGAATTCCTACAGATATGGGTTTGAGTTCCAACTCTGTCCTTTTGTAGTGGTATGGCCTTGATTAGGGCTTTTACACCTCAAGCCTTCAACTCCCTCTGCTACAAAGTAGGGAAAAGTAATATTATTCTAAAAATTAGAAATAGTTTTGTGAAAGTAAGCCTTTAATAAATAGTAGACGTTGCTTTGTTATTGTTGTTGATTGTACTTAGATAACTAGGCTTAATTTAGATTTAGATTAGTGTTTATATCTTCTACAGGCTGAATTATGCCCTGCTGCTCCCAATTCATATACTACAGTCCTAATCCCCAATGTAACTGGGTTTGGGGAAAAGGCCTATGAGGAGGTAATTAAGGTTACCTTATGACTTACAAGGTCTTCCCTTGTTGCTCAGCTGGTAAAGAATCCGCTTACAATACGGGAGAACTGGGTTCAATCCCTGTGTTGGGAAGATCCTCTGGAGAAGGGAAAGGCTACCCACTTCAGTAATCTGGCCTGGAGAATTCCATGGGCTGTGTAAGTCCATGGGGTCACAGAGTCAGACATGATTGAGCAACTGAACTGAACTGATGACTTATACAATGAAGTCATAAGGATGGGGTAATGATCCAGAGGATCAGTGTCTTTGTTAGAGGAAACACCAAAGAGTCCGTTTTCACTCTTTCTCTCTTCCATGGAGGATGCACTGAGAAGGTGGCCGTCGACAAGTCAGGA
Organism: Bos indicus; assembly: GCF_029378745.1. Lineage (NCBI taxonomy): Eukaryota > Metazoa > Chordata > Mammalia > Artiodactyla > Bovidae > Bos > Bos indicus. The sequence goes on along the minus strand of NC_091774.1, from coordinate 14,171,412 downwards.
AGAGAGCTCTTACCGGAAACCTAAAAGGTTATTACCCTCATCTTGAGCTTTCCAGCCTCCACTGTGCGACATACATTTTTGTTGTTCAAGGAATCCAGTCTGTGGCATTCTGCTATAGCAGCCCAAGCTGCCTAAAACAGTATCCAATGATGTTTCATGGAGTGAAGTTTTAGGTGAACCTTCAGTGTGTAGATAGCATCCAAAAGAACATTCCTGGTGATCGAGTATTCTCAAGGCCTGTGAATTGTAACAACTCCTGCAAGTGGGCTGGGGTTCCAGGAAAGACTCTTGTTTCTACAGAACACACGGCTGCTACTCGGGATCTGAGGTGGACGATTGGCAATGGACTGGGCATGTGGCCAGTGAGGACAGAGCCTGATCTCCCACACCTGGACTCATGCCAGATTTCAGATGTTATTTCTTTCTCTGCTCATGTCTTCTTGCTGAATCAGACAAAAGTGAGCCTATGGATGAAGGGCACTAAGGCCCAGAGCTGACTAGGGCCGAGGAAAGTGAAGACAGGTAAGTTATCTGTGGCTATAAAGTATTCAACCTCATTAGACCTTACAGGGCATCCCAGGTGGCACTAGTGGTAAAGAATCCGCCTGCCAATGCAGGAGACACAGGAGATGTGGGTTCAATCCCTGGGTCAGGAAGATGCCCTGGAGTAGGAAATGCCAACCCACTCCAGTATTCTTGCCTGGAAAAATTCCACAGACAGAGGAGCCTGGCAGACTACAGTCAACGGGCTCATGAGGAGTTGGACATTACTGAGCACACACACACGGCACACAAAGAGACTTTACAGAGCTTTTAAAGATAAAACCTAACACCACTAAACCTGAGGATGTGAGTTGTTTCATAATTATAGGTGCATGTTTGTTGTCATTTAAAAATATTTCATATATTATTAATAGGACTGAAAGTGGCTGTCTAGCTATGTCTAATGGACTAAATTCTCTAAGATATTACTGGGAGGTTGGTACAAAATCTTTTATGATTACTTCCTGGGCAATCTTATCTAGCAATTGTCCTTTACTCGAGGTCTGGTTTGTGGTTCTCAGTGTGTCTTTATTTTTACTGTCAGTGTATTGATTGCTTAGCCTTGATAATATTTCCTGAAGCTCGAGAGACTTATCCTCCAAATTGGATATTGTCATTTCCCTTGCTTGGGTAGGCTGAATATCTGAATTTTCCCTAATTAGAATTGACTGTTCTGGATTGACAAAGAGCCCTGTGGGCTAAGGCATGATAGGCATAAGGAGTAAACTTCAGTATTCTCAAATCAATACTTTTCCATTTGGTTTATGACAATTCAGAAAGTTCCATAGTATCGTTTAAAGAAATAATTTGGAAAATTTTTCAAAATATAAAGCACACATGCAAAGCATATTTACTATAATATGAGGGTTCACTTAAACTCATTTTGGTCAATATCCTTTTATATAGGTTTAAACTCTCCAACTACATTCACTAGAAATAGTTTAATAAAAATAAGTGTAGTTTGAGATGGCCATGTACACACTGATATGTTTTAAATGGATAACTGACAAGGACCTACTGTATAGCACATGGAACTCTGCTCAACGTCGTGTGGTGGCCTGGATGGGAGGGAGTTAGGGGGAGAATGGATGCATGGATATGGATGGCTGAGTTCCACTGACGTTCATCTGGAACTGTCACAGCGTCGTTAACTGGCTATGCTGCTGCTGCTGCTAAGTCGCTTCAGTCCTGTCCGACTCTGTGCGACCCCTGAGACAGCAGCCCACCAGGCCTCCCCGTCCCTGGGATTCTCCAGGCAAGAACACTGGAGTGGGTTGCCATTTCCTTCTCCACGGCATGAAAGTGAAAAGTGAAAGTGAAGTCACTCAGTCATGTCCAACTCTAGCAACCCCATGGACTGTAGCCTACCAGGCTTCTCCGTCCATGGGATTTTCCAGGCAAGAGTACTGGAGTGGGGTGCCATATACCCCAATACAAAATAAAAGCTTAAAAAAGTAAGTGTAAGTCATATTGCGAAGCACAGAAGAATATCAGGATGAAGAAAGCATAGTCCTTAGCTCTTAGTAGATGTTAGAGGCAAGCTGAATAGCAAACATAACCCGGTGTGAAATCTGGTAGGGAGTCAGAAACTCATGGGTTACTTTAGGGTCAAAGGGGAGTACCACTGAACATAACCAGGCGGTGTCATGGCATTTTCTTAAATATGTGCCACTTACATTCATTGTTGAAAGATAAATGGAAATTATCCAGGTGGCTGGGGAAAGAAGAGTAAGACACTGCAGACAGAAGCAAGAGTGTGTTCAAAGGTCTAAAAAAGCAGGTATAGTTGAAAGAACTTTATGTATATTATAAGAGTAAAGTATTGTAGGTGATGAAGCTGAGGCCAGACAATAAAAATCATATTTTAGGACATTTGGATGAAGAAATATATGTTCATAGAAAGTGAAGTGTTATGATTATTTTTGTACTTCAGAGATTTCATTGGTGATTAGTGATATCTACCGATCTTTTTGCATTTATTCCTCATCACAATCTTGTGTCCAGATGAGTATTTGGAATATATTGGATTTTTTAAAAAGTTAGTACTTTTGTGCTCTCCCCTTATTTATACTTCTTAATTTTATCTGTATTTAATTTTTAATTATTCACTGTGGCTAACAATGGCAGGATAGATGTTGTATTAACTTGAATAATGGTCCTTCTAATCCATTTTTAGCCTGGGAATTTTACTTGTTAAATGGGAACATGTTTAAAAGAAATTATGTGACTACTAAGAACTGCAATCAAATTTTTCTTGTCTCTGTACTGTATAATACTGGGATTAGATGTTGTTTCTTGTTCTTATGTTAATCAGTGCTGGGACCAGGTAAAAATAACTTGGTTATCTGCTTTAAGAAATGCCTGCTCATGAAAAAAAGAAAAGTCAAAAAGAAAAGTTAATCATTGAAACAGCTTAACAGGACTAATAGCTTACCCATCAAGACACCCTACCTCAATGCATCTTGGTAGAGGCATTTGGATGATAATAACAATAATGATAAAACTCTGACCAATTTCAACCAGTTTCCATTTGCAAGACCACCATAAAACTACTCAACCAAGATCTTGAAGCCCTACCAATACTCTGCCTTAATTTCTCATTTTGAGCCATTTTAAAGATTCTATCAAAGTTACTGGTCCACAGATTTTATTGGGAGGAATTGACAGTCAATACTATTCTTCTGTAAATTATCTTTGGCAGCCTACTGTTAGAATATAATTTCCTCTATGGTATTCTGATAAAGTTTCTGCAGCAACATTGCTTATAGGATAGTACTTGAATACTTGATGAGAGATGCAGAATTAGATGAGAGCATAAATTAACTAAGTCATTTACTTTTTGCAAACACAATTCTATCAAATAAAATGGGGTAGCTGGTGGCAGAGAGAGAGATTTTGAGTGGTGGTGGGAGGGAAGTCTCATATATCTTGCCGAAGTACACAGTTCATTCTCTGAACTCTTAAGGACTCCTGTAGTTCTGAAAATGAACAGAAGAAATTGTTTATATAAGGTTGATCAATACTTCTTTATGTTCTATGATTTCCCTGGTGCTGCTGCTGCTACTGCTAAGTCACTTCAGTCATGTCCAACTCTGTGCAACCCCACAGATGGCAGCCCACCAGGCTCCCCTGTCCCTGGGATTCTCCAGGCAAGAACACTGGAGTGGGTTGCCATTTCCTTCTCCAAGGCATGAAAGTGAAAAGTGAAAATGAAGTCGCTCAGTCATGTCAGACTCTTAGCAACCCCATGGACTGCAGCCTACCAGGCTCCTCTGTCCAATGAGATTCTCCAGGCAAAAGTACTGGAGTGGGGTGCCATTGCCTTCTCCATGATTTCCCTACTATATTATAATTAGAGTTAACCTGTCAGTCTCTCATCCACTCCACATAGAGGCTCCTTGAGAGAGAGGCTATATATTATATATTTCTATGTATTTTCCATCTAGCATACTGCCGAACAGATACTTAATAAATTCTGTTGGAGTCTTCACTGGTGGTCCAGTGGTTAAGAACCCACCTTCCAATGCAGAGGACGTGGTTTTGATCCCTGGTTGGGGAACTAAGATCCCATGTTTCCTAGGGCATCTAAGTCCGTGCACCACAACTACTGAGCCTGTGTGCTCTGGAGTCCACATGGCACAGCTAGAGAAGCCTGTGCATCACACCAAGATGCAGCACGACCTCCCCCCAAAAGTTATTAAAAAGCAAATATGTTGAATAGATGAATGAACACTTGCTCTGCTGCCTTCACTCACCTCCTGAAATTCTACCTTCTGTCAATCACCAGTCTTTCCACTGAGTTGGTCTCAAGCCCATTTCCTCTTGGACACTATGCCTGACCCGAAACTTTTCAAAGATAATTTCACATGCTGATGTTGCTGTAGTGAAGAACAGAATTTTTTTCTTCCCTTCATTGATTTTATGTACCAGAGGGATGCTTGAATTCTGTTGGTCATAAGACTTGAACTTGGAGCTAAATAGCAGATTTTAAAGTTGCAGACATTGCTATCTATTGATTTCATGTGTCCCCCCCACCCCCCAACCATTTAACTTTTATTCCCTTGTTACAACACATTTCACTTTTACATACAGGAATCTCCTGAGTATGCAAGCTTCGCTTTTCCTTCCGTGGAACTTCATCCCACGAACCTTGCTTCGTGACATCAGCAGTAGTTCCTTTGCTCTCCCGTCTTGCGCTCCCTGCCCCTCCTCCCTCACCTTTCTCCCTTTCATCCAAGGAGTTACTTTCCATTGAATTATTGTGATGGCCTGAATTTCTCCAAGCCATCAGTGCCACTGAGGCATGTTGCTCTGTGTCTCTAGAGTATCAGTAAGCCCATGTTAAAGCCTAAAACGAGGCTCTGAAGGAAGGTGAACAGATCTGATACTATGGGGGCAGGATCAGTACCTAAGCTGCCAATCATCTTGTGATGCCTGCATGTAGTGGATGCCACTCTGATGAAGAAGTACACAAATGTGAGGTTTGAGGGGGACCAAGAAGTTCCCTCACCCCCAAATATCTTATTTACCAGCTGTTTGAATTCCTAATGATCAAAGTTCAAAGGCCATCATTTAGTTTAAAAAAATCTTTCAAAAAATGTAAAAGTCACAGAAAAAGATAACATAACTTCACATTTATGATGCCCACTGTAACTTTAGTGGAGTTACCTTTATAAAGGTGAAAGAGTCTAGGTGTCACATCCAGCTTTGAGGAACTGAAAGTGAAAGTGAAGTCACTCAGTCATGTCCGACTCTTTGCGACCCCATAGACTGTAGCCTTCCAGGCTCCTCTGTCCATGGGATTTTCCAGGCAATAGTGCTGGAGTGGATTGCCATTTCCTTCTCCAGGGGATCTTCCCAATCCAGGGCTCAAACCGGGTCTCCCACATTGTAGACAGATGCTTTACTGTCTGAGCCACCAGGGAAGTTTGAGGAACTGAACCATAGACCAAAAGTCTGAAGAGGAGACAGGTATTCATAGTAGAATTTCAGATACTTTGAGGCAAGTGTACTGAAGTTTATAATGACTGTCAGTCCCATTCCACATCAGGGCCTCACACCTCTCTTAGAGGTTCTCTTCTTTCTTCTAGTGTCTGTAGGAAATTATCTAGAAATTTCTGTATCAATTCTTTTTCTATCCGTTCTGTCATTTCTTTGTCTCCTTAGTTGCCTGGCTTTGAAATCCTCATCTCCACCCTGTCCAAGGCTACAGCTGATATGCCTGCGGATTGCTTCTTGCAGTCCTGGGAACTCTGACTTCTGTCATATCTATGCTCTCAGCACTGCACGGGACTGTGGTGCAGCACAGTGTAGGCAAGGGCTTAACTTTTGATGAGGCTTTAGAACAGCTGTGGGATAAAGAAGGAAATGGCAACTCATGGAGCAACTTGCTGTTGTTTAGTCGCTTAGTTGGGTCTGACCCTTTGTGACACCATGGACTGTATCCCACCAGTTTCCTCTGTTCATGGGATTCTCCAGGCATAAGAATACCTGAGTGGGTTGCCATTTCCTTCTCCAGGGGATCTTCCCAACCCAGGGATTGAACTCACGTCTTTTACATCTCCACCAGTGAGCCACCAGGGAAGCCCATAGGGAGCAACTTATAATTGCTAAAACGTGACCATTCTTTGAAAACCCAGGTCAGCTCTATCCTTGCCAGTTCCTGTGTCAACGATTACTACTGTCTATCGTATATGGTTCTCCTCTTATTTTGGGTTCTCAGGATATACTTTTATTCCCCTTGCAGTTGGGTAAGGCCACAAGATTAGTTCTGATCAATGGTTGTGAATGGAAGCAGGATCAACTCAGGGTGTGGGGTGATCCTGGGCAAAAATTATTTTCAAGACTCCTGCCTATTTAAACAATTCAATCTAAATATATATTACACAGTCATGGGGTCATGTAAGTATAGTTATTTATCAATGAAGAGTGAGACTAGTGGTTATAGAAGAAATAACTATGTATTTGATTATTGTTCAATCAGGGAAAATAAAGGTTTTTGTAGTGTCCAGCCACCATCTCTTTCCATTCAAGATCAAGAACCATCTTTTGGACTTCTTTATTATCAAATGCACCATTTCTGGCTAATTTCATATCTCCCACTGGGGCTAAAAGATGGCACCACCATTATTACAAGGCTGTGGCTATTTGGAAACTTTTTTGTCTTGAAATAATATAGGTCTTTCTGCTTCTGTGCTTCTCTAATTCCCTGTGTTTCATTCTGATTACACCATCTTTTCTGACAGTGCATTACCTATTCTGCTGCTTCTAAATACTGGCTTCTAATGATTCTGTCAAAGGTTGTTGCTAGGCTTTTCTGTTGATGACCACACATGTAAGTGTGGACCCTGTATGAAAGAAAATGTGAATGATAATTCAATTTTGGTCATGTTAAGTGTACTGTTTAAAATTTTACGGTGGAAGTAAATTGCATCACACCTACCAGCCATGTCTTCTTTTCAGCCTTCAAGGATGCACTCCTTGCATTTCTAGAATGTGATCTCTTTCAAAATATTTGCTGACAGCATCCCTGAATTCCACACACTGACACCAGCAGGGAGGATAGGCCCCTGGGCAGAGGAGAGGAGTGGTCTCATTCACACAGGGAATGTCTGGTTCCTTGTCTGGCACTGCTTCAGACAGACTCAGAAGAATATGGTATTGCTGCCATAATTGGAAGCAAAAGAAAACCTCAATTGAAAAAGTCCATTGAGATCAAGGAGTAGTGATCTAAAAGTTTACCCTTGAAAAAGACATATATCCCTTCCTCCTGACTCTCTGTCACGTGACACAGAGCCTTCAAAAGGGGTGGTATCTGTGCTGCAGGTCAGAGTGGGAGGTACAGAGTAAGAATGCCTGCTGTCACGCTTGGGTCCTATACACTGGAGATGGCATTGTGAACTGAACACAGACAGAGCTGACATTAAGGCTCAAACATGTTTAAGCCCAAGGGATGGTGGGGGGAACAGATGGTAGCCCAGAACACATTTTTGTCCAATGTGAGTGAGAATCACCACAAATGAACGTGCCATCACCATTTCGGCAGCCTGATCTGGTATAAGATCCTGCTGGCCAGCAGGAGTAGTGTCTGCTGCACCAGACTGGCCTCCCGGAACCAGAGCCAGACTCATGGTACCAGGATGCTTCCATGGGCACAGGTCTCAGGGCTCCTTGGGACATCTGGTTGATTCCGTGTATGTGATACAGGGTCAGAAAGTTCCCAGAGGAGCATTGAGGGCTAGGGCCCTTGCAGGTCCTGGTCTGGGTTGAGAACCTCCTGGACCACACTGCCAGTCCTAGCCAAGTCCCAGGCACTGACGTGGCACTCCAAATTTCAGAGATTCCTAAGGTGTGGCCCACGTCAAAGAAGCAGCAGTGCTGAGTAAACAGGACATGGTCACTCCTGGCCCGAAGCACAGAAAGCCCCATATGTACTTCCCCCCTTGCTGCTGCAGCAATAAGGAAGCTGCATGTTTCAAATTGTGCAGCTAATGGTAGGTGTGGGGAGCAGAGTTTCCTGCTGATCCCAAGGGACACATAATGTGAGTGAGAAATAAACTGGTTTTGTGTTAAGCCTATGAGGGTTTAAATCACAAGAAAACCGATCCTACCCTGACTAATACGGATCCTGTACATGGTGCTGGCTCTCCAGCCAGAGGGCAGCCTCCGCATGTAATCGTTCCTACTTTATAAGGTTGAATTGAAGTAAACATATATCCAGTTAGAAAGATGAATGTTAGTTATTATTTTTATTACTACTGGCTATTTGTTCTTGTGTTAGGGACTAACATAACAGTTAGCTGGGGACTTCCTCAGTGGTTAAGAACTACTGTTGAGTGGTTAAGACTGTGCTCGCAAGGCAGGGAGTGCAAGTTCTGTCCCTGGTTGGGAATTAAGATCCCACATGCAGTGTGACATGGTCAAAAAGAGAGAGAGAGAGAGAGAGAGAGCGCGAGCGCGAGCGAGCTTAAAAAAATATTGTTAAACAGTGAGCTATCCATTGTGACTGAATATTTCTTCAGTTGACTAGATCAAGACCTGCCCTTTGCGTTTTCTTTTCTTGTCCTGTAACTACTTTTTAAAACAATGACAGATGGGGAAAAATTTTATTCCTACTAATGAAAAAGTTCCATCCTTCACTCTCAAGGGGATAGCCTCTCTGCACAATAATTTAATGTACAAAACATTTATGAAACCCAATTAAGCTCAGTTGTGGGGTGCAGAGTGAGCTTCACACACTACAATATTTGTAAACTCTGGTTGACTACCTACAGTTTGCCAGGCAAAACTCTAAGTGTTTTACGTATAGTAACTTATGTAATTGTCCTTACACAGCCCTGTGTCATGCGCACTATCATTTTTACTGTGCCTATTATGAAGGGGAGAGGTGCAGAGAGGCTTTGTTCAAAGTCATGGAGCTACTAAGTGTTTGATTTAGTTTTAGCGTGAGCAGTCTGGTTTCAGAGTCTATGATCTTTTTTTAAAATATAATTTTAATTTTTTTTTGTTACCAGATCAGTCTGCTTCACCCTCCCTTGCCTTTCCTTCCGTCCTCCCTCCCTCCCTTCCTCCACCTTTCCTTTCTTTGTTCTTCCTTCCTTTCTTTCTCTCCTTCCTTTTTTTCTTCCTTCCTTCCTCCTTTCTTTCTTTCCTTCTTCCCTCCTTTCTTTCTTTCTGACTGTTCCTACAAGGAACTGAAGATCAGAGATCTTGAACCATCATCATGTAGTCTTCTGGATCTTACCTTCAGAATTCTCAAGAACATGTAGACACAAATTTCCTCAAAAGCTATATATGGGTGAATATAGTTATTTGAGGCTTAATGAACCCTTACTACAAGGCAGTGTTTGAGTCTTCATTCACTTATTCAGGAGATATTGACTGAGTGCCTACCATGTGCCAAGCAGCATGACAGGCACGAGTGGACAAGGTGGGCTCTGCCCTGAAAAAAAATCTCAGATGCACTTTACAGCCTCCTAACAAGTTTTGACAGCCCCTACCATCCAGGTTTAGGGTACCCTGCCACAGTTAGTAATTGTCTTGAATAATCCATATTCTCGAGTCTGCAACCTCATGGACTGCAGCATGGCAGGCAACTCGGTGGAAATCTCCAGGCAAGAATGCTGGAGTGGATTACCATTTCCTTTTCCAAGGGATCGTCCTGAGCCCAGGGATCAAACCTGCATCTCCTGCCTCTCCTGTATTGCTGGTGGACTCTATTGCTAAATAAAGAAGCCTATATTCTGGGGAAGCCCATATTCTTCCCATGCCTACTTATTTATAGTAAATTGTCCAGTGTAAAATATGCACTGCAAATAAAATTCTGCCTATAGAACCAGTAAGGGGAGATGTATGATCCAAAAGATGAGAAGAGGGATCTCTGGGTAGAAGAGTTTTGTGGAAAGTACTTCATGTGGTCTTTGCCAGCCTCTGTATAGGTGGCACTCATGGTAAATAACCCATCTGCCAGTGCAGGAGATATAAGATATGTGGGTTTGATCCCAGGATCAGGAAGATCCCCTGGAGGAGGGCATGGCAACCCACTCCAGTACTGTTCCCTGGAGAATCCCAAAGACAGAGGAGGCTGGTGGGCTACACTCCATAGAGTCACAGAGGCAGACAAGACTGAAGTGACTTAGGACACACACCCAAATGAAGTAAAGGAAGGGGGAAGGAGCGCCCTCTCTGGTTTGGCAGGGTGCCAGGGCAGGGGAGTAGGAAACAAATAACAAATAAACACAATCCCAAAGCAGCAGCTGAGAATTTTACTCATTGGAAAGTTGTCATCTCAGCCAGTGAATCTCAGAGCCTGACATCAAATGTATTGTTGACAAGACTGGTATAGAAACTTTTGGAAACAGTCCTGGCAACCCCTTTCACTTCAGCATTGGTAGGCAGGGACCTTTGTCCCCTGAGGGGGAGATTCTCTTGAAGTTTATTTGATGCTGTCTCAGTGGGTGGATTGGAGAAGGAAATGGTAACCCATTTAGTGTTCTTGCCTGGAGAATCCCAGGGACGGGGGAGCCTGGTAGGCTGCCATCTATGGGGTCGCACAGAGTTGGACACAACTGAAGTGACTTAGCAGCGGCAGCAGCAGCAGTGGGTGGAGGAGAAGTGCTCACAGAGGACGCTGAGGACTAGCCACCGTTTCTGTGCAGCATTTCCCCCTTCAAACCACAGACATGCACTAAGTGCTGCTTATTGGGCACTGTGCCAGGCATGGCTTGGAAAGCAATGAATAAGATGTAGGCTCTGCACTCCTGGAACACTCAGTCTACAGGGGTGGACACTTCCCAGCTGGCACTAGTGGTAAAGAACTGCCTGTCATTGCAGGAGATACAGGAGACATGGGTTCGATGGCTGGGTTGGGAAGATTCCCTGGGGAAGGGAATGGAAACCACTCGAATATTCTCACCTGAGAAATCCCACAGAAGAACCTGGGGGGCTACAGTACTTGGGGTCACAGAGTCAGACATGACTAAAAACCGAGCATGTTTACACACACACACGCACACACACACACACACACATACACACACACACTTCCATAAATGACAACAGTGATACGATGAGGTTTATGTACTGGGGTAAAGAAGCCTGGTAGGCTGCAGTCCATGGGGTCGCTAAGAGTCAGGAACGACTGAGCGATTTCACTTTCACTTTTCACTTTCCTGCATTGGAGAAGGAAATGGCAACCCACTCCAGTGTTCTTGCCTGGAGAATCCCAGGGACGGGGGAGCGTGGTGGGCTGCCGTCTCTGGGGTCGCACAGAGTCGGACACGACTGAAGCGACTTAGCAGCAGCAGCAGCAACAGAGTTATTAAGGATGTCAGAGGAAGAGCACTTCTCCTTAAGAAAGAAGTTGGGGGTGCAGATGAAGAATAGAAAGAACTCCTGCAAATCTTCAGATGAGGCTAAATTACATTTTAACATTTCATTTTCCAGATTATGCCTCCTAGCTGATGTGGCCTTGAGAGCAGCATCTGTCAAATATGATTGTATAGCCTCTTGATTTTCTATCTCTAAAGAAACAGGGTGCATATCTTTCGACTTTCTTTGTAATTGCACTCAGCGTCATACTCCCTCTGCTTGCCACTGATAATAACGAGCAAGCTTCTGATTTAAGCACAGAGGTGCTATTGACCTCACCGGACCTCTGCACTGAAAATAGATCTTTGGTGAAAAGAAGGCAATACAATATAAAACAGGGCCTCATTTTGATCCTTATCTAGTGGTAGAACTGCTGTCTATTTATTTTCAAGTGTTTTGCATCACCAGCATATTTTAAGGACTGACTCTTAACTATTTTTCAAGGAAAGTAAAACTGCATGATGAAAAAGAAAAAAATCAGAGAAGTTTAAAAAGATGGATAAGCTTGTAAAGGGCAAAGGTTGAGTGACTACATAGAATTCAAATGATTCTCCTTGCTGAATAAGGGAAGGTCTTTCTTTGCTAAAAGGAGAGTGACTGCGGAAGGTGGGACAAGTATTTATTTGTTAGCAATTAGCCTTTCAGTTGAAGAATAGAGGAGAGGCTTAATCCTAGCAAGCAGAGACTGGGTGACTGTGGGCAGAAGAGATGGCAGGGGAGGTTCTTGAAATGGAGAAAAAAGGCTACAGCTGTTCATGCTTTGTGAAAACAATATGGATTCAAGTGGAGCTAACTGGTGACGAAGACGAAGATTCTAGAGTTAGAAACTTTATGAAATCCCTGGCTCTGTTTTCTACCTCACCAATCTGTGCCAACTTACTTGACTAATTTAAGATTAGTTATTTAAAGATAAATAAATACTTGATAATATTTTTGAAGTCAGATAACATTTTTATTGCATTAAGTTGTGTGATGATTCAAGCTGATGATGAACCAAGCCTGGCACAAAGTATATGCTTAATAAAGAGGAGTTATTTACTCTTTAAAATGTTGATGGTCATCTCATTATTATGTGACCACAGACTTCTTAGCGCTTGGGTTATGATAACAGTGTGAAGTATTCTTCATAATCAGGCCAGGAGGATGAGCCAAAGGAAGAAGCATAGGTCTTCTTACCCATGGATGACAGGAGGTAGGAACTCTTTCTTGCTAGACAGATCTTGAAAAAATGTGAGGTGAGAGCTACAGTAGCCATCTTGTAGCCATGAGGAAAAAGCCTGGAATATCTATGAATATCTCTGAGAAGCAGGAGAGGAAAGGCAATACTGTAAAAGAAAAATCAAAAGAGAGTTTCAAATGTGTTCCTTTTTATGGCTGAGTAGTATTCCATTGTGTGTATGTACCACAACTTCTTTATCCATTCCTCTGTTAATGGACCTCTAGGTTGCTTCCATGTTCTAGCTATTGTAAACAGTGCTGCAATGAACAATGGGATACATGTATCTCTTTCAATTTTGGTTTCCTCAGGGTATATGCTTAGGAGTGGGATTGCTGGGTCATATGGTGGTTTTATTCCTAGTTTTTTTAAGGAATCTCCATACCGTCAGTTCTAATGAGGTGGATGAACCCAGAACCTATTAGACAGAGTGCAGTGAGTCTGAAAGAGAAAGATAAATATCATATTCTAACACATATATACAGAATCTAGAAAAATGGCACTGAAGAATTTATTTACAGGGCAGCAATGGAGAAACAGACATGGAGAATAGACTTATGGACAGGGGGAGAGGGGAGGAGAGGGTGAGATGTATGGAAAGAGTAACATGGAAACTTACATTACCATATGTAAATTAGACAGCCAATGGGAATTTGCTGTATGGCTCAGGAAACTCAAACAGGGGCTCTGTGTCAACCTAGAGGGGTGGTAAGGGGAGGGAGATGGGAGGGAGGTTCAAAAGGGTGGGGATATATGTATACCTATGGCTGATTCATGTTGAGATTTGACAGAAAACAACAAATTCTGTAAAGCAATTATCCTTCAATAAAAAATAAATAGATTAAAAAAGAGAGGGAGACTCACTCCAGATAACATCATTTGATCGGTGAATCTGGTCAGCCTAAAATTGGCATTATCCCTGAATTTTCTCATTCTTAAACCAGTGCTTTTTGGGTTTAACCTTCTTTGAGTTTTCTGATACTTGACATAATAGAGTCCAGGTAAAAAATAATAAGTCACATCTTTTAGTTTTTGATAGAAAGAGCATTTTCTTCCATCTTTTTCTCTCTTGGATGTAGACCTGAAGCTTGGAGCTGTATTGGCTGATTATCAACCATGAGGCAAAAAAACTCGAAGAAAATGCTAAAAGCAGCTTTGGAAGCCCTGTCCTGACCTTATAGAACCAGAAATACGCCAAGTTCACCTCTTGCATCAGTTTGCTAAGGCTGCCATAAAAGTAGCACAGAGTGGGAGGCTTCCACAATAGAAATTTATCTCCTCACAATTCTGGAGGTTAAGTCTGAGATCAATGTTTCAGCAAGACTGACTTCTTCCAAGGCTTCCTGCCTTGGCTTGTAGATGGCCATCCTCTCCACGTTTCTTCACGTGGTCTTTTGTGTGTTACTGTGTTGAAATCTCCTCTTTTTATAAGGACACCAGCCATGTGGTATTGGAATCCATCTTAGTGACCTTCTTTCAACTCAAAGATCTCATCTCCAAATACAGTCACATTCTGATGAACTGGGGAGAGGTTTAGGACTTCAACGTAGGAATTCTGGGGAGAAACCTGTGACATTTTTATGGCAGAAAAGTGACATCTACAATAGTAATCATATTTCAGATTATGTTATTCATACCTTACCACTATGAAATAGTTAAAAACTAATGGCAGTTGTATATTCATGGATATATGTGGAATCTAGAAAGATGGTGCAAGTGAACCCATTTGTAAAGCAGAAATAGAGATACAAATGTAGAGAACAAATGCATGGCCACCAAAGAAGGAAGCGGGGTGGAGGATGAATCAAGAGATTGGGACTGACATATGCACATTACTATGTATAAAATGGATGGCTAATGAGAATCTACTGTAATGCACAGGGAACTCTACTCGATGCTATATGGTGAGCCAAATGCAAAGGAAATCCCCCAAAGAGGGGATATGTGTATACATATGGCTGATTCAGTTTGCTCTATAGCAGAAACCAACACAACATTGTAAAGCGACTAAACTCAACAAAACAGCTGATGGAGGAAGTTCATTATACTTTCCATTTCTACTAGCTTATGATCTCATATTTTGGTACAACTCATAATACTCAAGAGAAAGGTATTTGCAGACAAAAGATGTTTTGCTTCTGAGTTCAGGGAACACAGATTCTGTTTTTTTAATTTTCTTTTTAAAGATTGATTTTTCTGGAATTCCAGGAAATAAGTTTAGGTCTTTCAGAGCTTAGAAAGACTAGGAGAAGGAGAAATTTTTTAAAAAATAATACAGACTAGGCTTTATAAGGGCAAGATCCCATTCCGACAGAAGTCTAACCAATGGGATTAATGAATTGCCCCTGCCAATACCAGAGCATTTTTTTTGACTACAGAATGTCCAAAAAAAAAAAAAAAATAGCACCCCCCACTTCACTCCAAGACCATATTGCTAACTTTCAACTCTAAAACTTGAGCTGGTAACTGTAAATGTTGACGTTTTCAGCTGTACAGTGGACACACTGCCTTGGTACCTTAGAGAGCCCTCGAGCAGACCAGCCCCAGCACTTGAACAGAGCATTCCTCTTCAGGGGACGAAAATCATGTAAGTTAGATTCTAGCTCTGTTAGTGGAAAGAAGAAATACATGTCTAAGTGCTGAAAAGTCAGCTTTTAGAATACTGACCATGACTTTTTTATTTCTGAAAAGAATATAGTTCACTCTATATTTACACTATTAAGTCGATACAAAGTATTAAGAATCTGACCATCATTTGTTTTCTAATAGTTTCTAATTTCTCAAGAGGCAGTCATATTTGAAATGAGATTTGAGTAATGAAGAAAAGTCCAGTGTTTGAACATTATTCGTGTAGATACAGTAAAGCCTTAATGACTTTTTCTTCCAGGATTTTAATATAAGGCCCTATCCCATATCTCTATATGAGTTGAATGCTTATATCTTTTTTTTTTTTTTTTTTTATTAATGGAGTTTTAGCTCGAATAGAAACTCAGCAGGGGACAGCTGAACCACAACTGAACAGAAGCGGCTTTTTCACCAACTATTTGTTTTGTCCAGCAGAGGGCACCCGGAGCTCACATATAAATGGCGGCAGCAGCAGCATTTAAAATATCTGTTTCATTGCCTCGGTGATTCTTAATTAACACAAAGCATCAGGGTTTCATTGACACCAATAAAATGAGGTGACTGCGACCTTGATTAATAAAATGTGTAATCATCTTGGAAATATCGGGAGTTAGAAACTTGTTAGATATTTCTTCTTGGTGATTACATTGGCCGGTAATCAATAAAAACAAAATCTAAATTGCAGATTGCTCCAGTTCAATCTCCGGGTTATTAAAAACTTTATTTCTTCTTAAAAATAAAATTGAATATACATTTGTGACAGCTAAAGGATTAGAGAGTAAGATTAAATAGCATCTTTTATTACTATGTGAGGAGTATTGAATTGTCTGATACTTCTCAATATCAAATAAACAAGTTTCAGGCACAGGGGAAAGGAACGTTAGAATGTTACTGATATGTTTCTAAAAATCTACTTTTTCAATTTCAGGGTCCAGATCAAGAAGCATAAACGAGGAAATTGAAAATCCCACATTGTTCTATTTCCGAGTGAAAAGCTTTGACTCACCACTAGAGGGCACTATTCACCCTCTCATCTTTCTGAAGGTTTCAGCCCAGCAGGGCTCGTTTTCAAATGAAAATAACTGCATTTACTAAGGTTTGTGATTTGTTTAGAAATAAAAAGAAGCACCCCCATGATTCTGGGCAGATTTACCCCCCTTAAAGCTCCCTTTGATTGTGATGCAAAGTCTTTAACTGCATCAAATGTAAACTGGAAAAATTCAGCAAATTAGGATTGCCTGTGCAACTATACATAAAATACACTTCATCACTAATTTTTTAGGTTTACAAAATAGACAAATTAAGTACAAAATTAAGAAACTTTATGCTTCTCCTTTCATGTTTTATAGAAACATGTTATATTGATCACTATGGTACCATATCTTTGTGGTGTTGCACACACAAATCCAAGTAATTCATTGGTTTCTTTTCCTTATTTTTCAGAATTATGAGTATATAATTGATCTCATAAAGATCCTGCTCATTGCACTAATTTTCTGGGGTTGGTCTTATATATCCACAAATCTGAGGTTTTACAACTCTGTTTATCAGTAATGTATGTGGAAGATGGTATTGTTATTTGAACATTTTACTCCACCTTCTTCCTGGGAGAAAATACTTCCCCATTCCATCATGCTGAACTTGGTCAACGGAATGTGAGAAGTAACTATGCTGCTGCTGCTGCTGCTAAGTCGCTTCAGTCATGTCCGACTCTGTGCGACCCCATAGACGGCAGCCCACCAGGCTCCCCCATTCCTGGGATTCTCCAGGCAAGAACACTGGAGCAGGTTGCCATTTCCTTCTCCGATGCATGAAAGTGAAAAGTGAAAGGGAAGTCGCTCAGTCGTGCCGGACTCTTAGCGAGCCGATGGACTGCAGCCTACCAGGCTCCTCCGTCCATGGGATTTTCCAGGCAAGAGTACTGGAGTGGGGTGCCATTGCCTTCTCCGGTAACTATGCTACTTTCAAGCAAAAGCTTTAAATGTGATTTAATACCTCTTGCTATTCCTTTCTGTCTCAAGAATGCATACTTTATGCATAGTGGCTGCCCCTTCAGCCTGGGTCCCTGAATGTGAAGATAGTACATGAAACAGAACCAAAGTATTCGGAACTGAGAGCTTCCCTGTTGGCTCAGATGGTAAAGAATCTGCCTGCAATGCGAGATACCTGGGTCCCTGGGTCGGGAAGAACCCACTGCAGTATTGTTGCCTGGAGAATTCCATGGACAGAAGAGCCTGGCGAGCTACAGTTCATGGGTTTACAAAAAGTTGGACATGATTGAGCGACTAACACTTTACTTTTTTTTCAGAGTTGAGTGGCACCTACTGACACATGAAGTCAGCAAGAATTGTGTTGTTGCTAGCCACTGGAGTTTGGGGGTTGTTTTTTGTGCAGCAAGCTGAGTAATATAAAAATGGGTATGAGGAGTGGGGTACTTTTGCAGGAAAATAAAAATAGGTGGCAACTGCTAGATAAAGCTGTAGGTGGTGTAAAAAAAACTATTGTTGGAAACTAAAAAGAGTGATCAGATCAATGTAATAGAATTTTTTTCTTCTGCAGCAGCAATAACTTGGGAGGCAGATAGCCTATGTGATGAACTTATTATAGCTTTAGGTGGAAAGGTGTTTAAACAGAACTGTCCTTGTGTGAGTTAGTTGTTATTTGCTGCATTTGACAGGCTATTTAACAAATGAAATGAATCCAGAAAATAACTGGTCTACTTGCAAGATGAAACTAAAGAGAAAATAGGCTCAAATTCTGGGATTTTAGGGTAGAAAAATGGGACTGTTTTTAATCTTCAACTGGTCAAAGGTCAAATGGAGAAATACTTTGAGCCAAAACCACTAATTAAGACAAAGGCTGAGATGAAATTACAGGAGTGGCTACAATTCCTAGAGACAGGATTCTGGAAGAGCTGATCAAGCCTGTAGCACCGTTTATTAAGGCTAGAGAAAACCTTACATCCATCAAATAAGTGTGGTGGAGATAGCTGCAGATGGAAATGGAGTCCAAGAGAGGAAAATTTGTTAAGATCATTGAAAGAGTTGTAGTGCCAAAAGCACTGTCCTACACCATTAAAAGAGACTGTGATATTTCGAGACTATTTGGGCAAGAAGCAGGCTGAGAAATCTGGGGTGGTAGAGTATCTAACGTCCTTCACGCATGCGTGCTAAGTTGCTTCAGTCGTGTCCAACTCTTTGTGATCCTATAGACCTGCCAAGCTTCTCTGGAGATTCTTCAGGCAAGAATGCTGGAGAGGGTTGCCATGCCCTCCTCCAGGGGATCTTCCCCACCCAGGGATCGAACCCAAGCCTCTTATGTCTCCTGCACTGGCAGGTGGGTTCTTTACCACTAGCCCCACCTAGGAAGCCCAGAATGCCCTCCATAGATTCATCCAATAGCATTAATGGAAGGTGTCCTGGAGGATGGGGTCCAGAGTCACAGAGAATGAGGGACCAGGGTGCTGCCCATGGGTAGCAGGACCCACGGAATATTCCCTCCCCTAAGGTGGGACTCATGATGTTTGCCCAGCAGACTCTCAAAGTTGCTGCATACCAGTGATGGCTAAATATTTCTCATCTTTCCTCTTTTTGAGTGGTGGTTTTTAATGCAGCTATTCTGTTCCCTTCCACCACTGTCTGTGGGTACGTATGGGTTGTTTCAAGCCTGGTTTAGAGACTACCATGAGATCTTCAACCTAGTACCTAAAGCCATTATGGGATGCAACTTTTTGGGTGTATTGCTTGCAAGCAGGTGAGTAATTTTGAGTAAGAAGGGAAAGAAAGTAAATATTCATGAAAGGTCCGTGATAGATTGTATTATTGTCTTCAAATATTTCTTCCCTTGTCCTGGACAGAGAGTATTTTCCTGTTTTATTGATGTTGGGCTAGACCATGCGACTTTTCTGGGGACTAATGGACTATGAGCCAATGACACATATGCTATATTTGAACAGAAGCTTCCGATGTGACTGCCTCTGCCCTAAAAATGAGCATTTCCCGGATAGGGCTGTGCCTTTATCTGAGGTGCTTGAAAAGAAGGACACAGGGAATGGGACTGCAGTCCTAGTCCATTCACAGGTGCAGACATGGGATGGGAAATAAATGCTGTCGCAAGCTACTGAGACTTGGGTTGTTTGTTTCTCAGTGAATTGCCTAATGCAGGGCTTGAGACCTTGTCCGAAACCCCCTTTGCAGTTTTGTTCAAAGGAGAGAGAGACATCCAAATAGGATTTTGCCTTTTCAAAAGGAATAATTTTAATGATAGCATTCCAAGAAATCTTAGCTTATATGCAACATAAAATAAAATGTATTTTCCTTATTAAAATGAAGCAAACATGTACTGATATTGAAAACTTCAACACAATATATTTCCAATTGGAGGACAATTCCACAGTAGAATAAAAGATGATTGGTTTATTTAATATAAGACTCTCCAAATTATTTGTTGTGAAATAGTGAGTCAGATCAAGCCATTTGGAATGCCTTTCCTTAAGAGTGAACTGGACACTTTTGAACACTACATATGAACTATTGACATAAGATGCGCCACTGAGAAATGTCTGTTTATGTCTCTCAGCTCAAAGCTGAACAAGTGATCCTCCAGCTTGGTAGCATGTCAACACTAGAGTGGAGGATGATTTAGGAGTATAGCCCACATGACGTGATCCTAGTCGTGAATTCAAACATTTGCTGACAGTTGCCTTCTTTTACAAATCAGAGTGAATGCAAGATTTGTTGTTGTTCATTCATTAAGCCATGTCTGACTCTTTGCCAGTGCAAGAGATACAAGAGACAGGGATATGATCTTTGGGTAAGGAGGATCCCTTGGAGAAGGGAATGGCACCCACTCCAGTGTTCTTGCCTGGACAATACCATGGACAGAGGAACCTGGCTGGCTACAGTCCAGGGAGTCACAAAAAGTCGGACACAACTTAGCAACTTAACAACAACAAGTATGAAGAACTAAAGGTGGAGTTACAGGTACCAGCCCAATAAGCTCACAAAACCTTGGATGAATTTTGTCTGTGCTCCAGGCCGCAATGTAAGTTGCATTTAGAACCACGCTCCACATTTGAACCTTGTCTGTTGTGTGGAGGGGTAGCAGAGATGAGGCAGAAATCTCCTGAACTCCTGCAAGAAGTGATGTGACTTTCAGCGGCGATAACAATAGCATCAGCAGCAAATCAAAGATCAGAGTTAGAGTGTCAGTAAGCAGGGGACCTGTGCTCCTCTGGCTCAGAAATATGGTAAGTGGGGGAAATGGGGAGAGGAACCTAAGAAAGGCTAAAGGCAGTGAAAAAGAGTCTTCTGCCCCAAATAATTTCACACTCCAGTTTTTCTATTTGGGTCAATACAAGTCATCTTCTAAAATGAAAAACATCCACTAGGAAAAGTAGATTTTTAACTTCTCTAAGACCATAGGGAATAATTCCCTGAGAGTTTGGCGAGCCCAGGGAGGGAGATGTCTCTGGAACTGGAGTGTTAAGGGGTATGGAAGCCTGGGTGAGGTGACAAAGCTGTGCCCAGCCACATCCTCGGGCTCTAAGCCACCCTGGGCCTGTGCGGGCACTTGGTTCAGAGGGGAGTGAAGCAGGTCATGTCTGTGAGTGCCTAGGGAACCCCTGACGTATGCCTTATCCTGGGCTAAATCCCACTTGGAACATAGTCATTCCCCCAAGTATATCCCCATAAGGACTTCTGTCTGGATTGCTTAAAAATTTTTTTTTTTTATTGGTGCATAGTTGATTTACACTGTTGGGTTAGTTTTTCTATAGCAAATTGATTCAGTTATACATAAACATACATCTATTTTTTTTTTAAATTATTTATTTATTCATTTATTTTCTTTCCCTATAGGCCATTATAGAGTACTGGGTAGAGTTCCCAGTGCTATGCAGTAGGTTCTTATTAATTATCTGTTTTACATATAGTAATATATATATCGGAGAAGGCAATGGCAACCCACTCCAGTACTTTTGCCTGGAAAATCCCATGGATGGAGGAGCCTGTAGTCCATGGGGTCGTGAAGAGTCAGACACGACTGAGCGACTTCACTTTGACTTTTCACTTTCACGCATTGGAGAAGGAAATGGCAACCCACTCCAGTGTTCTTGCCTGGAGAATCCCAGGGACAGGGGAGCCTGGTGGGCTGCCGTCTATGGGGTCACACAGAGTCGGACACGACTGAAGTGACTTAGCAGTAGCAGCGGTATATATATGTCTGTCCCAAACTCCTAATTTATCCCCTCCCTTATGCCCTGGAAACCATGCTTATTTTCTACATCTGTGACACTATTTCTATTTTGTATCTATATTCCTTTGTACCCTTATTTTTTAAAAGATTGCACATATAAGCAATGTGTGTGTGTGTGTTTGTCTGCTCAGTCATGTCTGACTCTCTGCAACTCCATGGGCTGTAGCCCACCAGGCTCCTCTGTCCATGGGATTCTGCAGGCAAGGACACTGGGGTGGGTTCCTGACCCAGGAATCAAACCGCATTTTGTGCAGCTCCTGCACTGGCAGGTGGATTCGTTACCACTGTGCCACCTGAGCATGTGATATTTGTCTTTCTCGGCTTCCCAGGTGATGCACGCATGCACTTTCTGACTGTCTTCATTCAGTATGACAAGCTCTGTTTCCATCCATGTTGCTGCAAATGGCATTATTTCAATATTTTTTAATGGCTGAATAATATTCAATTTTGTGTGTGTGTGTGTATGTGTGTATACCACATCTTCTTTATCTATTCATCTGTGGATGGGCATTTAGATGGCTTGGCTGTTATAAATAACAGCTGCACTGAACATCAGGATACATGTGGCTTGTTGAATTATGGTTTTGAGGTACAGGCCCAGGAATGGGATTGCTAGATTGCTTTTTCCATTCTGTCAGCCACAAATACTTGTTGACCCTTTAATGTCCATTTCCAACATGGTTGATTTCCTTGGCAGATTAAGCACCAAGCTTCCTACCTGATTCTCACTCTCCTGGGTCCTTCTCACATCACACCATCTCACTATCTGTTTGGGTACCAGATACACTGAAGACAACGTCCAAGATTTATTCACCTTTGCAGCCCTCATCCCTGTATCTGAGCATCTTAACACATAATGGATATTGAAGAAACACTAACTCTTGGGGTGGAGAAAGAGGAGAGGGAATCAGAAAAATTACAAAGATGCAAAAAAATAGCAGCAGGTGGTTTTCCAAATAAGCTTCACTATTGTGAAATTCTCCCTAGAGTTACAGTGAGCCCAAGTGCTTCTGAGAATCATGAGGCTTGCAGGTTTTTGGTACATGGTGAGAGTCCTAGACTGATCTTAGTGCTGCATCTCTCTCACACTAGAAGATGTTTGGTTGTGGTGGGCGGTGGGTGTGTGGTGCTTTGTCCACGATGCCCATCTTGTCTTTGACTTATAGTGGTTAGGTGAGGACCTGTGGCTTCCTGGAGTCCTGCCTCTTTACCCACAAAGGAGGTTGATTATTTTGGATCCAAAAACCTCTCTTTTTCTCACTTTTGCATGCCAGATTGGCTGCAGAAGTGTTATGGACATTTCCAGCTTTTTTTTTTTTTTCTGCTGAAAGCTGTGCTTTCTCTTTTATGGTACATTTCCTTTGCTTTGATCTGCTCGTGGTCACCCCCACTTTGGCTTATAAAATAGCAGGCTGTCGTGACTCCTCTTTGTACAACCTGCCTGGTGATGCTAGTGGCAGAAGGCTTTGCTTTTTTTGCCAGCTACACTAGTTTTCCTGTTGTGCTGTAAGGGTGCCACTATTTATTTCTTTACTGGAGAGGGTATGGTGTATGTGAAGAGGGAGAAAGAAAGAGCAAGGCGGAAAGATGGAAGGAAAGGACAGACGGAGAGGGGGAAAGAGACAGGGATGGGGGAGTATTCCTTGCTGTACAGTGTTGAGAATATCATTTTATTTAAGCTTAGGTTAAGCTCTGAAGTCAGTGGATGGAATGCTCCTCTGTCTTATTTGGGAATTTTTTGCTTCTAGTTGCTTCTTCCACATTTCTGTCCTGTATGCTGTTTCTTGGTTTTCCACAATCTCATATCTCACTGGATAGTGCCAGGATTATGGAAAATTCCTGCCATTTATTGAATGCCCACTTGGCCAAATACTGTGGGTATCTTGTGTCTGATTGTCACTCAAGTATCACAGTATAGGACCAGAGCAGTTTCAGCACTCTATCCTCAGGCTGGGAAGAAAAAGGTAAATCAAAAGCTTTAATCTGAGAGACTATGGTCTTAATGTATGTGCTGACTCTTCAGATGGCATAACAGCTTCATCCATTCAAATGATTTTTTTCCCCATTAAGATTCTGAAGGAGAGACATTTTGGGGGAATTCAGCAGGCACTTCTGGTGCCTCCCCTGGTGGCTCAGATGGTAAAGAGTCTGCTCATGATGTGGAAGACGTGGGTTTGATCCTTGGGTCAGGAAGATCCTCTGGAGAAGGAAATGGCAACCCACTCCAGTATTTTTGCCTGGAGAATCCCATGGTCAGAGGAGCCTGGTGGACTACAGTCCATGGGGTCAAAAAGCATCAGACATGACTTAGTGACTAACGCTTTCACTTTCAGCAGGCCCAGGTACCCTAAGGGGAATAGTTGTATTCAGAGGACCTTTTCAGCATAAGTCTCCACCTGTCTGAATGCTTCTTAATAGTGCCCCAGAGCCAGATGGGATTCTATGCAGGTGAGGTTCTCAGTTCTCACTTATTTCTGCTCAGGCTTGACACGATAGTAAACTCCCACTCAAGTCTACTTAGCTATAAAGAATCAAGGGCTCTTGGGTTTGAAGGAAACTTAAAAAACATTAAATCTAATCCAATGATTTCTAATCTGGGACATACATCAAAATCATTTTTCAAGCTGTAAAATGGCATATTCTCAGGTCCAATCCTATGAGGTCTTTGTTTTGTAGGTCTTAGGTGGTATCTGGGTTCAACAAGTGACTCTGAAGTGCAACCAGGTGGAAAACCATAAATCTAATTTACTTCTCATGATGTCCAAATACTTTCTTGCTTGATTTGATTTTCTGTTTCTTCATTACTGCATCTCTGGGAAATATGCAGAAAGCAGAACATGAGGATTGTTTTCTGTTCAGTTCCACAAAGAAAATTGCGTTAGGAATGACTAACTCTTCAAACTTATTGGAAGAGCCCACTGTATTAATTATTCAATATATTTCCTTTCAAAAGGGCTATTTCACCACTTCCTGTGTCTCTTTCTAGGTAGTAATAATGAGGACATAGATACTCCTGGATAATTGGGTCAAATGTTTCATAAACATCTTTTCAGTGTGGAATACATTTCAGGGGAGAGGGAAGCAGAGAAACTAAGATCTTGATTCTAGCTCTGCTGATGAAAGCTGTAGGTTTGAGTATGTCAGTTTATGTCTCTGCAATGCACTCTTTTGTAGTTTGACTAATGGACTGCAAGAACACTTTCAGTTCTAGAACCCCAAACTCTCACAGAACTTTCCAATCTCCTAATTGCTGTCTTGAACATGGAAAGAACTCTAGCCTGTTGTTACATTGTCTTTCTTTGGATTCCTGCTACATTCAGAGGCCTCCTAGTAGAAGAATAGCTATATCCTGCCAGACCATTCCCTGTGTCATGGAATTTGTCTTTGAAAAGATTCCAATGCCGAATGATGTTAAAGCTGAAACTCCAGTACTTTGGCCACCTCATGAGAAGAATTGACTCATTGGAAAAGATTCTGAGGCTGGGAGGGATTGGGGGCAGGAGGAGAAGGGGATGACAGAGGATGAGATGGCTGGATGGTATCACTGACTCGATGGATGTGAGTCTGAGTGAACTCTGGGAGTAGGTGATGGACAGGGAGGCCTGGCGTGCTGTGATTCATGGGGTGCCAAAGAGTCGGACATGACTGAGCGACTGAACTGAACTGAACTGATGTGAGATGTAATATCATTTCATTCATCTTTCCCCTATCCTGCTGTTGAAATTGTAGTGTCGAACATATTTAAGAAGAAAATAAATACAAAGAATCATGGACTTTTGCAGTTGGAAACCACTTTAGAGATCACTGATTCTGTCCATTTAAATATACATGTGAAGAAGTGGCAGCCAAGAGCTGATAACTGCTCATGCAGGGAGCCAGTGACAGAATGAGGACTGTAACTAGCTTTGTTGACTTTCTGGGCAAGTATATTTTCTCTGCCACACACTTTTGGTGGTTTGAGTAGAAGACAATGGATTAGCAACATTAATACCAACAAAATAGACCATATCTTAATGATTGATTATAGATTTCTCCTGTTTACAGAATGGAATAACTTCATCCTTTCATATGATATATTATTTTATATTACACACTATTTTTTGTTTTTATCAATGAACAACTCAAAATACCATAGAATATCTAGATGGTCTTCAGACTGGCTTATATGGTCATTATTTAGAAGAAAAGACATATGCTATTTTTTTTTTTTTTGTAAAAATAATTTTGTTAGGATTTAATTTCAAGATTGGAGGAGAATTTAGATAAGGAAAAATAAAGGTCATAAAAGTCTATTGTATGTTACAGTAGGAAAATCAGCTTTATCTTCTGGATTCAGCAGCACACATTTGTTAAGAGACTAGATTATGTTTTTAAAAATGAAGAAATGATGTGATTAACATTTTTCTTGCTTAAAGTTAAAAATAGAAAGTGTTGACTTCAGTCATCAACTGTTGGGTACTGAGGAAAGGGGACATGAATTCAGCGAGGCAAGCTCAGCTTGTTTTCAATCAAATATCACTAGGTAAGCACCATTCTCTGCCCCCTATGTTCTGGGTTTTCCCTTAACTGCTGGACTAGTACACTCTCAGATAATTTTAACCTTGGATTTTTTTTAAAGTTATTAGCCTTGCTCTATAAATAGATTTCTGAGAATCCCAAGTTCTAATAATAACCATTTTTTTTCCTCCTGAGAAATTAAACCATTTTATGGCCACTATTAAAATCACTAAAATTAATTACAGTTTTTGAAATTTGACCTCATATTCTATAAGGAAGTGGTGCTGCCCTTTTAACTCATATATGCTTCTGATACTACTTTATGCCAGTGGTTCCCAACCAGGGACTAGTTTGCTTCCCTAGAGACATTTGGCAATGTCTGGAGATATTTTTGGTTGTCACAACTGGTAAGGCGGGACTGTGTATACTACAGGCATCTTGTGGGTAGATGTCAGAGATACTGCAAAAAATCCTGTAATGCTCATGACAGCCTCTTACAACAAGGAATTATTTGGCCCCAAATGTCAATAGCATTAAGGTTGAGTAACCTTGCTTTGTAATACAGATTTACGTAGAGAGATTGCCTTATCCATGTAGGTAAGAATCATTAATAATTTAAATTGACTTGCAACAATCTACACCAAATAATCAGTGTCTGATACTCTGTTAATCTTGCTTGTCACAGTCCGTTCATTTGTCAAGGTTATAAACTGATGTTTTGCTCTTGAAAGAGTATGAGCACACCTATTTCTCCTTCTCAAAGATAAAATGAATATGAAGGAATTTTTCAGCATTCCCAATTCTTTGGGCCATTTTTGGTTAAGATTTTCAGCATTTAGGTCCTGGTAAAAAGGACTTTTACAAATTAGTCATCATCAAAGCTCAGTAAGTGGTCTCCTAGTCCCTGATCTTGGAAACAGGCTTGGAATAACGTGCCAACTTACTCATTTAGTCATTGCTCCTGCAAGACTTCAATGCTAATTCCATTTTTAGTTACTGTTTGTAGCAACTATTAATGGTGAGATGAAAGAGAAAGACTTTTTTTTTAACAGCTAAAATCTCATCAGTATCTCTGTGGTTGCAATTCCTAGTGCACTGGGATTCTGCCTTTAAATGTAATTTCAAAACAGCTGTAATGGCAAATTAGTTTCTTTCTATTAGTTGAGTGATTATACACCAATCAGGACCAAATACATACACTGTTAAATTTATAATTTTATTTGAGAATTTCACAGTCCACTTCATCTTCTTTAGCTCTTTTTAAGTGCTCCCTGACTCTCACATTTCATCTGGAAGGGAGTATTTTACCAAATGTTTAAACATGGTTAACTTGGTTGAGATTATTTAGTCAGGTTCAAAGGTGAATCAAACAGATGATAAGTTCCCAAGGTCTTAATGACTCAGAACCCGGTTAGAATCTAGTTTAACAGTGAGTGAAATTTACTGTTGATAACAATTTTCTGGTGAAGGTGCAGTGGTTTGGTTTTCTCTCTCCATTTCATTTTTAAAAACTTTTATTTTATTTTTGAGTTATCCATCTTCTTTTACTTTTTAATTAATTTTTTTATTGAAGGATTTCAATAACCTCAGATATGCAGGTGACACTACCCTTATGGTAAAAAGTGAAGAAGATCTAAAGAGCCTCTTGATGAAAGTGAAAGAGCAGAATGAAAATGTTGGCTTAAAGCTCAACATTCAGAAAAATGAAGATCATGGCATCTGGTCCCATCACTTCATGGGAAATAGATGGGGAAACAGTGGAAACAGTGACAGACTTTATTTTTTGGGGTTCCAAAATCACTGCAGATGGTGATTGTGGCCATGAAATTAAAAGACGCTTGCTCCTTGGAAGAAAAGCTATGACCAATCTAGACAGCATATTAAAAAGCAGAGTCATTACTTTGCCAGCAAAGGTCCGTCTAGTCAAGGCTATGGTTTTTCCAGTGGTCATGTATGGATGTGAGAGTTGGACTGTAAAGAAAGCTGAGTGCTGAAGAATTGATGCTTTTGAACTGTGGTGCTGGAGAAGACTCTTGAGAGTCCCTTGGACTGCAAGGAGATCCAACCAGCCCATCCTAAAGGAGATCAGTCCTGGGTGTTCATTGGAAGGATTGGTGTTAAAGCTGAAACTCCAATACTTTGGCCACCTGATGCAAAGAGCTGACTCATTTGAAAAGACCTAGACGCTGGAACTGAACTGAATATTCCATTGTGTATATGTATCACAACTTCTTTATCATTCATCTGTCAATGGACAATTTTGCTTGCTTCCATGTTCTAGCTTTTGTAAATAGTGCTGCAATGAACAATGGGATACATGTGTCTTTTTCAATTTTGATTTCCTCAGGGTATATTGCCTAGGAGTGGGATTGCTGGGTCATATGGTGGTTTTTTTCCTAGTTTTTTTTTTTTTTTTTTTTTAGGAATCTCCATACCGTGTTCCACAGTGGTTGTATCAATTTACATTCCCATCAGCAGTGCAAGAACATGCCCTTTTCTCCACACTCTCTCCAGCATTTATTGTTTGTAGACTTTTTGACGAGGACCATTCTGACTGGTGTGAGGTGATATCTCTTTGTGGTTTTGATTTGCATTTTTCTAATAATGAGTGATGTTGAGCATCTTTTCATGTGTTTGTTAGCCATCTGTATGACTTCTCTGGAGAAATATCTGTTTAGGTCATTTTCCCACTTTTTGATTGGGTTGTTCGTTTTTCTGGCATTGAGTTGTAGGAGCTGCTTGCGTATGTTGGAAATTAATCCTTTGTCAGTTGTTTCATTTGCTATTATTTTCTCCCATTCTGAGGGTTGTCTTTTGTTCTTGCTTATAGTTTCCTTTGCTGTGCAAAAGCTTTTAAGTTTAATACGTTCTCACTTGTTTACATTTGCTTTTATTTCTGTTACTCTAGGAAGTGGGTCATAGAGGATCTTGCTTTGATTTATGTCATCGAGTGTTCTGCCTATGTTTTCCTCTAAGAGTTTTACATTTTCTGGTCTTACATTTAGGTGTTTAATCCGTTTTGAGTTTATCTTTGTGTATGGTGTTAGGAAGTGTTCTAATTTCATTCTTTTACACGTAGCTGTCCACTTTTCCCAGCACTATTTATTGAAGAGGCTGTTTTTGCCCCATTGTATACGCTTGCCTCCTTTGTCAAAAATAAGGTACCGACAGGTGCATGGGCTTATGTCTGGGTTTTCTATCTTCTTCCATTGGTCTATATTTCTGGTTTTGTGCCAATACCATACTGTCTTGATGACTGTAACTTTGCAGTCTGTAGTTTTGTAGTATAATCTGAAGTGAGGAAGGTTGGTTTTTCCAGCTCCATCCTTCTTTCTCAAGACTGCTTTGGCTATTTAGGGTCTTTTGTGTTTCCATATGAATTGTGAAAGTTTTTGTTCTAGTTTTTGGAAAAATGCCACTGGTAATTTGATAGGGATCATATTGAATCTGTAGATTGCATGTGCATGTGGTAGTATAGTCATTTTCACAATTTTGATTCTTCCTACCCAGGAACATGGACTATCTCTCCATCTGTTTATGTTGTCTTTGATTTCTTTCTTCAGTATCTTAAAATTTTGTGTGTAAAGTTCTTTTGTCTCCTTAGGTAAGTTTATTCCTAGATATTTAATTCTTTTTGTTGCAATGGTGAATGGGATTGACTCCTTAATTTCTCGTTCTGATTTTGCGTTGTTAGTATATAGAAATGCAAGTGATTTCTGTGTATTGATTTTGTATCCTGCAACTTTGCTAAACTCACTGATTAGCTCTAGTAATTTTCTAATACTATCTTTAGGGTTTTCCATGTACAGTATCATGTCATCTGGAAACAGTGAGAGCTTTACTTCTTCTTTTCCAATCTGAATTCCTTTTGTTTCTTTTCCTTCTCTGATTGTTGTAGCTGGGACTTCCAGAACTATGTGGAATAATAGTGGTGAAAGTTGACACCCTTGTCTTGTTCCTGATCTTGGGGGAATGCTTTCAGCTTTTCACCATTGAGAATAATGTTTGCTGTAGGCTTACCACATATGGCCTTTACTATGTTGAGGTAGTTTCCTTCTCTGCCCATTTTTTGAAGAGTTTTCATCATAAATCAGTGCTGAATTTTGTCAAAGGTTTTTCTGCATTTATTGAGATTATCATATGGTTTTTATCTTTCAATGTGTTAATATGGTGCATCACATGGATTGATTTGTTTATATTGAAGAACCCTTGCATTCCAGGAATAAACCCCACTTGTCATGGTGTATGAGTTTTTTGATTTGTTGTTGAATTGTGTTTTCTAAAATTTTCTTGAGGATTTTTGCGTCTATGTTCATCTGTGATATTGGCCTGTAGTTTTCTTCTTCTGTGTTGTCTTTGTCTGGTTTTGGTTTCAGGGTGATGGTGGCCTCGTAAAATGAGTTTGGAAGTGTTCCTTCCTCTGCAATATTTGGAAAGAGTTTTAGAAGGATAGGAATTGGCTCTTCTCTAAATGTTTGACAGAATTCTCCTGTGAAGCCATCTGGTCCTAGACTTTTGTTTTTTGGGAAATTGTTGATTTCAATTTCAGTGCTTGTAATTGGGTTGTTCAAACTTTCTATTTCTTCCTGTTTCAGTCTTGTAAGATTGAACTTTTAGGAATCTGTCCATTTCTTTGAGGTTATCCATTTTAGTGCCATATAGTTGTTCATAATACTCTCTTGTAATCCTTTGTATTTCTGCATTGTCTGTTTTAACTTCTCCTTTTTCATTTCTAATTTTGTTGATTTGATTCTTCTGTCTTTTTTTCTTGATGAGTCTGGCTAAAGCCTTGTCAATTTTGTTTATCTTCCCAAAGAGCCAACTTGTAGTTTTATTAATCAGTACTATTATTTCTTTTATTTCTTTTTCATTTACTTCTGCTTAAATCTTTATGATACTTTCCTTCTACTAATTTTGTTGTTGTTGTTGTTCTTCTTCTTTTTCCAGTTATTTTAGGTGTAAAGTTAGATTGTCTATTCTATGTTTTTCTTAATTCTTGAGGTAAGATAGTATTGTATAAACTTCCCTCTTAGAACTGCTTTTGCTGCAGCCAATAGGTTTTGCATTGTGTTTACACTGTCATTTGTTTCTGGAAATTTTTTGAATCTGTTTTGATTTCTTCAGTAAACTTTTGGTTATTTAGAAACGTGTTGTTTAGTCTCCATGTGTTTGTGTTTCTTGCCCCTTTTTTCTTGTAATTGATATCTAGTTTCATTGTGTTGTGATCAGAGAACATGCTTGATATGATTTCAATCTTCTTACACTTACTGAGGTTTCATTTGTGAACCAAGATGTGGTCTATCCTGGAGAATGTTCCATGTGCACTTGAGACGAAGGTGTATTCTTCTGCAATTGGATGGAATGTCCTGAAGACATCAATGAAATCCATCTCATCTAATGTATCATTTAAGACTTGTGTTTTCTTATTAATTTTCTGTTTTGAAGATCTGTCCATTGTTGTGAGTGGGGTGTTAAAGTCTCCTACTACTATTGTGTTACTGTCAATTTCTTCTTTTATGTCTGTTAGTGTTTGTCTTATGTACTGAGGTGCTCCTATGTTGGGTGCATCAGTCCAGTTAGTCAGTTCAGTCACTCAGTCGTGTCCGACTCTTTGCGACCCATGAATCACAGCACGCCAGGCCTCCCTGTCCATCACC
The DNA here is from genome assembly GCF_029378745.1 of Bos indicus. Taxonomy (NCBI): domain Eukaryota; kingdom Metazoa; phylum Chordata; class Mammalia; order Artiodactyla; family Bovidae; genus Bos; species Bos indicus. The sequence continues at coordinate 14,139,750 of NC_091774.1, read as the reverse complement.
AACTCCTGGAGTTCACTCAAACTCATGTCCATCGAGTTGGTGATGCCATCCAGCCATCTCATCCTCTGTCGTCCCCTCCTCCTCCTGCCCCCAATCCCTCCCAGCATCAGAGTCTTTTCCAATGAGTCAACCCTTCACATGAGGTGGCCAAAGTATTGGAGCTTCAGCTTTAGCATCAGTCCTTCCAAAGAACACCCAGGACTGATCTCCTTCAGAATGGACTGGTTTGATCTCCTTGCAGTCCAAGGGACTCTCAAGAGTCTTCTCCAACACCACAGTTCAAAAGCATCAATTCTTCAGCACTCAGCTTTCTTCACAGTCCAACTTTCACATCCATACATGACTACTGGAAAAAACATAGCCTTGACTAGACAGACCTTTGTTGGCAAAGTAATGACTCTGCTTTTTAATATGCTGTCTAGGTTTGTCATAACTTTCCTTCCAAGGAGCAAGCATCTTTTAATTTCATGGCTGCAGTCACCATCTGCAGTGATTTTGGAGCCCAGAAAAGTAAAGTCTAACCTGTTTCCACTGTTTCCCCATCTATTTCCCATGAAGTGATGGGACCGGATGCCATGATCTTCGTTTTCTGAATGTTGGGCTTTAAGCCAACTTTTTCACTCTCCACTTTCACTTTCATCAAGAGGCTTTTTAGTTCCTCTTCACGTTCTGCCATAAGGGTGGTGTCATCTGCATATCTGAGGTTATTGATATTTCTCCCGGCAATCTTGATTCCAGCTTGTGTTTCTTCCAGTCCAGCGTTTCTCATGATGTACTCTGCATATAAGTTAAATAAGCAGGGTGACAATATACTGCCTTGACATACTCCTTTTCCTATTTGGAACCAGTCTGTTTTTCCATGTCCAGTTCTAACTGTTGCTTCCCGACCTGCATTTATGTTTCTCAAGAGGCAGGTCAGGTGGTCTGGTATTCCCATCTCACAGAATTTTCCACTGTTTATGTGATCCACACAGTCAGAGGCTTTGGCATAGTCAATAAAACAGAAACAGATATTTTTCTGGAACTCTCTTCCTTTTTCCATGATCAAGCGAATGTTGGCAATTTGATCTCTGGTTCCTCTGCCTTTCCTAAAACCAGCTTGAACATCTGGAAGTTCATGGTTCATGTACTGCTGAAGCCTGGCTTGGAGAATTTTGAGCATTACTTTACTAGCGTGTGAGATGAGTGCAATTGTGCAGTAGTTTGAGCATTCTTTGGCATTGCCTTTCTTTGGGATTGGAATGAAAACTGACCTTTTCCAGTCCTGTGGCCACTGCTGAGTTTTCCAAATTTGCTGGCATATTGAGTGCAGCACTTTCACAGAATCATCTTCCAGGATTTGAAATAGCTCAACTGGAGAAGGCAATGGCACCCCACTCCAGTACTCTTGTCTGGAAAATCTCATGGAGGGAGAAGCCTGGAAGGCTGCAGTCTATGGGGTTGCTGAGGGTTGGACACGGCTGAGCGACTTCACTTTCACTTTTCACTTTCATGCATTGGAGAAGGAAATGTCAACCCACTCTAGTGTTCTTGCCTGGAGAATCCCAGGGACGGGGGAGCCTGGTGGGCTTCCGTCTATGGGGTCGCACAGAGTCGGATACGACTGAAGTGACTTTGCAGCAGCAGCAGAAGCAGCAGCAACTGGAATTCCATCACCTCCACTAGCTTTGTGGTGCATAGCTATTTACAATTGTTATGTCTTCCTCTTGGATTGATCCCTTGATCATTATGTAGTGTCCTTCCTTATCTCTTGTAATCTTTATTTTAAGGTTGATTTTGTCAGATTTGAAGATTGCTACTCCAGTTTTCTTTTGTTTCCCATTTGTATGGAATATATTTTTCCATCCTCTCACTTTCAGTTTATATGTGTCTTTACATCTGAAGTGGGTTTCTTGTGGAGAGCATGTATATGGGTCTTGTTTTTGTATTCATTCAACCAGTCTGTGTCTTTTGGTTGGAGCATTTAATCCAATCACATTTAAAGTATATATGTTCCTGTTGCCATTTTCTTAATTGTTTGGGGTTGATTTTGTAGATCTTTTTTTCTCTCATATTTCTTGACTATATAAGTCTCCTTAATGTTTGTTGTAAAGTTGGTTTGGTGGTACTGAATTCTCTTAATTTTTACTTGTCTGAAAAGTTTTTATTTCTCCATCAATTTTGAATGAGATCCTTGCTAGGTACAATAATATTGGTTGTCGATTTTTCACTTTCAGTACTTTAAATATATCCTGCCAGTCCCTTCTGGCCTGCAGAGTTTCTGCTGATAGGTCAGCTGTTAAATGTTTAGGCTTTCCCTATATGTTACTTGTTGCTTCTCCCTTGCTGCTTTTAATATTCTTTCTTTGTGTTTAGTCTTTGTTAGTTAGATTAGTATGTGTCTTGGTATGTTTATTCTTGGGTTTATTCTCTATGGGACTCTTTGTGCCTCTTGGACTTGATTGACTATTTCCTTTTCCATGTTGGGAAATTTTCAACTATAATCTCTTCAAAATTTTCTCACACCCTTTCTTTTTCTCTTCTTCTTCTGGGACCCCTATAATTTGAATGTTGGTGCATTTGATATTGTCCCAGAAGTCTCTGAGACTATGCTCAGTTCTTATCATTCCTTTTACTTTATTCTGCTCTTCAGAAGTTATTTCCACCATTTTATCTTCCAGCTCACTGATTCATTCTTCTGCTTCAGAGATTCTGCTATTGATTGCTTCTAGAATATTTTTAATTTCAGTAATTGTGTTGTTTATTTTTATATGTATGTTTATTCTTTAATTCTTCTAGGTATTTGTTAATTGATTCTTGTATTTTCTCCATTTTGTTTTCAAGGTTTTGGATCATCTTTCTATCATTATTCTGAATTCTTTTTCAGGTATCAGTATCAGTATCAGTTTAGTTACTCAGTTGTGTCTGACTCTTTGCAACCGCATGAACCACAGCATGCCAGGCTTCCCTGTCCATCACCAACTCCCGCTGTCCACCCAAATCCATGTCCACTGAGTCGGTGATGCCATCCAACCATCTCATCTTCTGTCGTCCCTTTGTCCTCCTCCCCTTAATCTTTCCCAGCATCTGGGTCTTTTCAAATGAGTCAGCTCTCCACATCAGGTGGCCAAAGTATTGGAGTTTCAGTGTCAACATCAGTCCCTCCAATGAACACCCAGGACTGATCTCCTTTAGGATGGACTGGTTGGATCTTCTTGCAGTCCAATGGACTCTCAAGAGTCTTCTGCAACACCACAGTTCAAAAGCATCAATTCTTCAGTGCTCAACTTTCTTTATAGTCCAACTCTCACATCCATACATGACTACTGGAAAAACCATAGCCTTGACTAGATGAACCTTTGTTAGCAAAGCAATGTCTCTACTTTTTAATATGCTGTCTAGGTTGGTCATAATTTTCCTTCCAAGGAGCAAGCATGTTTTAATTTCATGGCTACAGTCACCATCTGCATTGATTTTGGAGCCCAGAAAAATAAAGTCTGACACTGTTTCCCCATATATTTGCCATGAAATGATGGGACCAGATGCCATGATCTTAGTTTTCTGAATGTTGAACTTTAAGCCAACTTTTTCACTCTCCTCTTTCACTTTCATCAAGAGGCTCTTTAGTTCTTCTTCCCTTTCTGCCATAAGGGTGGTGTCATCTGCATATCTAAGGTTATTGATATTTCTCCCAGCAATCTTGATTCCAGCTTGTGCTTCTTCCAGCCCAGCATTTCTCAGGATGTACTCTGCATATAAGTTAAATAAGCGGGGTGACAATATACAGCCTTGACGTGCTCCTTTTCCTATTTGGAACCAGTCTGTTGTTCCATGTCCAGTTCTAACTGTTGCTTCCTGACCTGCATACAAGTTTCTCAAGAGGCAGGTAAGGTGGTCTGGTATTCCCATCTCTTTCAGGTAGTTTGCCTAATTCCTCTTCATTTATTTCTTCATTTGTGTAGTATTTCTCTGCCTCTTCATTATTTTTTTTTTTTAAACTTATTGTGTTTGAGGTCTCCTTTTCCCAGGCTTTAAGGTTGAATACTTTTTTTCTTTTGGTTTCTGCCCTCCTAAGGTTTGTCCAGTGGTTTGTGTAGGTTGAGAATTGTGCTGAATTTTTCTGTGTTTGTTCATTTATTTTTCCTCTGCTGGGCAAGGCTGAGTGAGGTGATAATCCTGTCTGCTGATGATTGAGTTTATATTTTAGTTTTATTTGTTGTTTAGATGAGGCGTCCTGCACAGGGTACTAATGGTGGTTGGGTGATGCTTGATCTTGTATTCAAGGGGTTTCCTCTGTGTGAGTTCTCACTATTTGACACTGCCTAGGGTTAGTTCTCTGGTAGTCTAGGGTCTTGGAGTCAGTGCTGCCACTCCAAAGGCTCGGGGCTTGATCTCTGGTCAGGAACAAAGATTCCACAAGTGGTTTGCTATGCTATTAAGTGAGATTTAAACAAATATCCAAAAATGAGAAAGTAAAGATGAACCCCAGACAAATGACAGTTACAAATCAGGCAAATAATAACTAAAATAATGGAATATACACGTATACATATATACCCATGAGTAAAGTCAAACTGCTAAGTCACATCAGTCATGTCTGACTCTGTGTGACCCCATAGATGGCAGCCCACCAGGCTCCCCCATCCCTGGGATTCTCCAGGCAAGAACACTGGAGTGGGTTGCCATTTCCTTCTCCAATGCATGAAAATGAAAAGTGAGAGTGAAGTCGCTCAGTCGTGTCTGACTCTTAGTGACCCCATGGACTGTTGGCACCAGGCTCCTCTGTCCATGAAAGTTTCCAGGCAAGAGTACTGGAGTTGTTCGCCAATGCCTACTCCAAGAGTAAAGTCAAGACAGTCCATCAAAAATAAAGTACAATAGTTTGACCCAGTGAACTAAGGAAATAAAAAATTATGTTTACATGGGTATACACGTGTTGTAAAGTAAAAAAAAAAAAAAAAAAAAAAAAAGTTAAAAAAAAGTAAAAAAAAAAAATTATGTGTACCAGAAAAGAACAAAACTAACTAAAGCACAAAGTGGAAAACAAAACTAAAGCAAGGTGCCAAGTGGGGAATAAAGCAATGAAAAAATTAACAAGTAGTTTGAGAGGAAGAGAAAGAAAGAATAGAAAGAAAGAATAGATAGGCAAAGTTAAATACATTTAGATGAAGATTTATATACACTAAGATTAACTGCAAGGGGAAAGAACAGTAGGAAAGGCAAACAAAGGAATAAATGTAGACAAAATATAGCATATTAAAAAAATAAAAGTTAAAATTATAAAAAGAGAAAAAATAAAGGAAAAAGAAAAAAAGGAAAAAAAAATAAAAGGAAAACAACAGAAGTGCAAAAGCCCAACGTAGAGGCAGAGGTCTATAACAATAATAAAAAATGTGACTGAGAAAAAAAAAGAAAAAAAAAGCTCAAAAGATTAATTAGATTTCATAATGCCAACAAAATCAACAACTAAAACAGAGGAGGGAAAAAAGGAAAAAAAGAAAAGAAAAAAAATCCAAAAGAATCTACAGAACAAGTCAAAACATGAGAATAATAAATATTTTTCCTGAGTCACTGCTGTCAGAGTCCTTTCCCTCGCTGAGAGTCACAGTCCACCTCGCCTCCCTAGGATGCCCTCCAACACTGTGCTGGTCTCTGGACCTGCTGTGGGGGCAGCTCAGATTCTAATCTGGTCCTACTCCTGTGTATTGTTGCCTCTAATGTCAACAGCTGTCAGAACTAGTGCATTTTCTTTTGTGGGCACTCTAAATGTACTTTTATATATTCCATAGACACAGAGTCTGCCTAGTTGATCGTGTGGATTTAATCTGCAGCTTGTACAGCTGGTGGGAAGGTTTTGGGTCTTCCTTAGCTGCACTGCCCCTGGGTTTCAACTGTGGTTTTATTCCCACTTCTGCATGTGGGTTGTCCACTGGGGTTAGCTCCTGAGGCTGCCCTGGAGGACTTGGGTTTGCCCCTGTGAGGGCCAGGTGTGGAGGTGGTGCGGCTGCTTGGGTTGCAGGGGTTCTGGCAGCACCAGGTATTCAGGGGAGTTGGCAGCTAGGGCAGGAAGAAATATAGTGCTCTAGAAGGGTATGGCAACCAGTATTGGCTAATATGCTCCAGTATTCTTGCCTGGAGAACCCCCTCCCTGACAGAGAAGCCTGGCAGGCCACAGTCTACAAGGTCACAAAGGGTCAGACATAATCGAAGTGACCCTGCATGCATAGATGCAAGACTTTTTTGCCTGTGGCAGCTCTGCCCCAGTGAGAGTTGAGCATGAAGGTGGCACAGCTGCTTGGTTTGCGGGAACCCTGGTGGTACCAAGTGTGCAGGGACATGGACTGCCTCTGCTGCATGAGTTATGGCCCTATCAGAGTCTTTTTTCAAGCCTCTTGTAGCTGATGATCAGAAGGCCTCTTTGGCCAGTCTTTCTCCTTAGCTTTGCCCATTTGGGCACCTAGAGGGCTCTCTTGCCTGGGGTCCTTCTCTGTTGTTCGGTGTGTCAGGCACAGAGAGGGCCCCCCCTGGCTGGAGTTCTACTCTGTAGTTCAGTGTCAGGCATTTGATGGGCCAGGCTCTCTATTGTTCAGCTGCTGATGCTGGTGTGTGGGGAGAGAGGTGTTATGGTGATGGCTCCACCCGCTATGTGTGACTCAGCAATATTGCCTTGCTTCTGTGGCTGCCTGGCTTTCCTCCACAGGCATTTCCCACCACGGTCTCCTCCCTCACACCCCCTCGATCCGTCTCTCCACAGTCAACAGCAGCCCTTGCCCTGGGATTGCTCCACAATCCCTAAACTCTAGCTCCCAGCTGCTGTCCCTTCCAGGGGACCTGCATCCCTGTCCCGGGTATGTATGACTGTGGCAAGGACTGTCTGATTCTCATTCTATTCAGGCTGCCGCAGATCAGCTGTTTCACTCTCAGCCTTAAATGTTTCTCCTCTGACTCAGACGACTGCCCTGTTGTGGGGATCAGACCCCTGCTTCAGTTCCCCACTGTGGAGGGCAGGTCCAGTCCTACTAACACTCCTGTTTTTCACCCTAGTTCCTTCATCCTACCGAGTTTTGTGTGGGTCTATATGTTCTTTTCTGCTGATCAGGTATGCCTGTACACTCTCAGCTGGTGTTCTGAATGTACTTCTGTGTCTGAAGGTGTATTCTTGATGTATCCATGGAGAGAGATGTACTTCACATCCACCTACTCCTCAGCCATCTTGTTCTCTCCTATTTTTTTTTTTTTAAATTTTTTTAATTTTATATATCCTGAGCCCTCCTCCCTCCTCCCTCCCCATACCATCCCTCTGGGTCGTCCCAGTGCACTAGCCCCAAGCATCCAGTATCATGTATCGAACCTGGACTGGCAGCTCGTTTCTTACATGATATTTTACATGTTTCAATGTCATTCTCCCAAATCTTCCCACCCTCTCCCTCTCCCACAGAGTCCATTAGACTGTTCTATACATCAGTGTCTCTTTTGCTGTCTTGTACACCGGGTTATTGTTACCATCTTTCTAGATTCCATATATATGCGTTAGTATACTGTATTTATGTTTTTCCTTCTGGCTTACTTCACTCTGTATAATAGGCTCCAGTTTCATCCACCTCATTAGAACTGATTCAAATGTATTCTTTTTAATGGCTGAGTAATACTCCATTGTGTATATGTACCACTGCTTTCTTATCCATTCATCTGCTGATGGACATCTAGGTTGCTTCCATGACCTGGCTATTATAAACAGTGCTGCGATGAACATTGGGGTACACGTGTCTCTTTCCCTTCTGGTTTCCTCAGTGTGTATGCCCAGCAGTGGGATTGCTGGATCATAAGGCAGTTCTATTTCCAGTTTTTCCTCAGCCATCTTGTTCTCTCCTATTTTATTTTTTATTGGAGGATAAAAATAGCCAGTGGGAATTTGCTATATGCCACAGGGAGCCCAAAGATGTGCTCTCTGACAATCTCTCCATTTCTTAGTAAACAAGGCTTTGAATTTCTGCCACCTCTTTGTCACAACAAAGGCCACACATTTAAATAGGTTAACCATGATGCAGTGGCCAGATTTAGAGAAAATCCTTGCAAATTTACACAGATAGACAGAAAGGATTTGAATTCTGCTACCTTTTCTGGGAACCAAATTGCAGCAAAGCAATATTTATTTCTTTAGATAGATTTGTTTGTTTTCATGGAACTTGAATTCTATATCACATTGTAATTATTTTATGATGCAGCTTGCTTGCTATTGCATCAACTCAGTTATATTTATTCAACAGATATTTACTAGGAGTCTGCAATTTTATTCAAGTTGCAGCAGTTCCATAGAGTAACAGCTTGAGAAGGAGCATGGTGAGTGTGTGAGAAGGTTTCTGGATGTCAGCAAGTAGTCAGTGTGGCACAAGGGGACAGTGCCAAGACCCTGGAGTTGGACAGACCCCCTGTTCAGAGCCAAACTTGAGGCTGGACCTGCACGAAACCTTGGAATATTGCTTAACTTCTCTTTGTATGGGTTTCCTTATGTATTTAATGGTGAGCTCCCTAGTCTTGTCAACAGCAGAGATGCTAAAATCAGACTGTGTACTTTTAACTTCAGGCATACGTCAGAGATATTGCGGATTCACTTCAAGATGGCTGCAATAAAGTGAATATCACAAAAAAGTGAGTTGCAGGAATGTTTTGGTTTCCCTGTGTATGTAAAAGTTATATTTATACTATACTATATTCTTTTAAGTGTGCAATAGCATTATGTTGAAAAAGTACCTATTTGCATGCTCAGTTGAGTCTGACTTTTGCAACCCCATGGACTGTAGCCTGGCTAATCTGACAGGCTCCTCTGTCCATGGGATTTCACAGGCAAGAATACTGGAGTGGGTTGCCATTTCCTGCTCCAGAGAATCTTTCTGACCCAGGGATCAAACCTGCATCACTTGTGTCTCCAGTATTAGCAGGCTGATTCTGTAACTGAGCCACCAGGAAAGTCCCCCTCATCCCCCCAAAAGTACATACCTTATTTTAAAAGTACTTTATTTAAAAAGAACCTCTTTGAATTGAAAAATACTTTATTGCTAAAGAATGCCAAAACAATTACAATAATAGCATCAAAGATCACGTATCAGAAATCATCATCATAAATATAATAATAAGATGTTTTAAATATCGAGAGAATTACTAGAATGTGACACAGAGACATGAAGTGAGCAAATGCTACCAGAAACATGGCACCAATAGACTTGATCAACAAAGGGTTGCACAAACCTTCAATTTGTATATATAAAAAAACACAGTATCTAGGGAACACAATAAAGCACAATAAAATGAGATATACCTGACTTGTGCAATATTAGTCAGGTGCCTTAACCATGCCAGGCTTCCAATTTGTCTACTAAAAATATAATTGAGTGTTATCATATATTTTAAGAAGTCTTAGCATAATTTGTAGCCCACAGTAGGTGGTCAGTGAATGATAGGAGTCATCATCACCATCATCATCAGATAGCTAATATGCCATTACTAAAAGTATTTAATCAGTGGCTAACTGGCTACTTTTAGGTGGTATCTAGAATATCCATTAAGATAGTATTAGTTTGATTTAGATTACCTCTTTTGTGGTGCTGTGAATAATATTCCAATAGTAAAACTATGTTTAATTGGCAGAAGATATTTTTAGGCAAGAGCACCTTCACACCATGTGGGCAATTGCCACTTCTGTGTATATGTACATAAAGTAGACACCTGAGAATCCCAGTTAACTTTCTGTTCCCAAGATTAAACTATTTAAATAATTAATTTGGCTTGTCCTGGGGATTTCCACATGGCTTGCAAGATCTTAGTTCTCTGACCAGGGACTGAACCTGGGCCACCACAGTGAAAAAGTAGAGTCCTAACTACTGGACCATCAGGGAATTCTAAACAGTTGTTGAAAAAAATTTTTTTTAAATTGTAGCTGCTCTCTTTTGAATCATTTCCAAATTCTATACATCTCCCTTGAATTAATTTAGTGCAAAAAATACAGAAATAACATGAATTCCTCATGTTATTGCTTCTTTTATTTATGAATCTCAAAGAATAAAGTTCACTTTTCCCCACTAATAACAGAACCACTCCTGAAACCTGTTTAGCTTGAGGTCAGCAATGTCTGTGAGTCTCTCTTTGTAGCTCCATAATGTCAGCTGTTGCTCATCCTGAATTTTTGCACTTTGTTTTTCATTTCAAAATGCTCCTTAACATTAGTTCAAAGTTATGATTTTTATTTCTGACTCCTCCTGTTGCCAGGGTCATTTGGAAATCTGATTTTATCTTCTCAGGGTGAATTACTCAACTTTCTCTTCCACACTGGTGGCCATATATCTTTGGATGTAATGAAGAGCACTTTCTCCCCAAGATGAAGGATGGAAGAAAATGTTAAATAGCTTCAGATCTAGGATGATCTTCTGCATGAATTTCAGTTAAAAATTTCAGGGTCATCTGCAATAAAATTTACTTAAATCAAGTAAAACAAACAAAATACTCTTATAAGCTATGTGAACATGAAAGTGTAGTTGTTCAGTCATGTCTGAATCTTTGCAACCCCGTGGGCTATGGACTGTAGCCCGCCAGGCTCCTTTGTCCATGGGATTCTCCAGGCAAGAATACTGGAGTGGGCTGCTATTCCCTTCTCCAGGTGATCTCCCAACCTGGAGATCAAACCTGGATTTCCTGCATTGCAGGCAGATTCTTTACTGTCTGAGCCACCAAGGAAGCTATGGGGATTACTTAAATGTCTAGAAGAAGGAAATTTATTCATACCAGTTGAGAATTGAACATTTCATTTTTGGACTGGTCTTTTGACAAGGAGTAAGCTTTGTTAACTTATGTGCAGAGCACATCATGTGAAATGCCATGCTGGATGAAGCACAAGCTGGAATCTAGACTGCCAGGAGAAATATCAATAACCTCAGATATGCAGATGACACCACCCTTATGGCAGAAAGTGAAGAGTAACTAAAGAGCCTCTTGATGAAAGTGAAAGAGGAGAATGAAAAAGCTGGCTTAAAACTGAACATTCAAAAAACTAAGATCATGGCATCCGGTCCCATCACTTCATGTTCATAGATGGGGAAACAATGGAAACAGTGGCAGACTCTATTTTCTTGGGCTCCAAAATCACTACAGATGGTGACTGCAGCCATGAAATTAAGATGCTTGCTCCTTGGAAGAAAAGCAATGACAAACCCAGACAGCATATTAAAATGCAGAGACATTACTTAGCTGACCAAGGTCCATATAGTCAAAGCTATAGTTTTTCCAGTAGTCATGTATGGATGTGAGAGTTGGACCATAAAAAGGCTGAGCAGCAAATAATTGATGTTTTTGAATTATGGTGTTGGAGAAGACTCCTGAGTGTCCCTTGGAGAGCAAGGAGATCAAACCAGTCAATCCTAAAGGGAATCAACCCTGAATATTCATTGGAAGGACAGATGCTGAAGCTGAAGCTCCAATACTTTGCCCATCTGATGTGAAAAACTGACTCATTAGAAATGACCCTGATGCTGGGAAAGACTGAAGGCAGGATGAGAAGGGGACGACAGAGAATGAGATGGTTGGATGGCATCACTGATTCAATAGACATGAGTTAAAGCAAGTTCTGTGAGATGGTGAAGGATGGGGAAGCCTGGCATGCTGCAGTCCATGGGGTCTCAAAGAGAAACAACTGAGTGGCTGAACAAGAACAAGGGTATTTTTAATGACATATTCTATCAGTTAAAATACCTTCCTTAACCAGGAGCTTCTACCACCTGAAATACAGCAGAGACTAGAAAGTCAGCCTCAGAAATTCCTGAACAGATGGTTTCACAGTCCAAACCTCAAGTACTTTACTCCTGGGACTTGAAAAGAGCTGCAGTGACCCAAACTCAGGCTCAATTTCCTTTTACTTTTCACATACTCTGTTAAGCATGTCTTTTATTTTCTTCATTCTGATGCTTTGATATCTGGGGCCTTGCTGGCACTGGAGGACTCGCCCCATCTGGGTTTTGGCAGTTCCTTGAGATAGTAAAGCACTTCCTTGTGAATGTGCTTTTCAGATTCAAACCAACCAATGCAAAGCACGCACCTGCAGCCACCTTCTGAATGTAGCTCTCACTATCCACCTGCTCTGGATCACCACAGGATCAGCTGCTAGACACTAGGAGCAACCTGCTGACATTAGTCAGGTGGCCAAGCCTCAGCTGGCTTACCCTGTCTTGCTTGTTTCTTCTTGTGAAACCACAATAAATGCTCTTTCCCACAGTTCCTTCCTCTCCTCTTTTGACTGACCCATGTTGCCCTGCATGGGGTACCATGCCCTCTCTTGGCAACCGTGAGTAATAAACTGTCTTTCCAGTGATAATCATCTCCTGATCTGTTGCCCTTGCCACACCAAAGTAATAATAAAACCTATGAAAAAACATATTAGGCTTTCTAGTTTCTTAAATTACAGCAAGTATAGGAATCACAAGTTGAAACAGGAGGAAGGTTATAGTCTCCTGTGTTGTTCGGTCACTCAGTCATGTCTGACTCTGCAGCCCCATCGACTGCAGCATGCTGGGCTTCCCTGTCCTTTATCATCTCCCAGAGCTTGCTCAAATTCATGTCTATTGAGTCGGTGATACCATACAACCATCTCATCCTCTGTCGTCTCCTTCTCTTCCTGCCTTCAATCTTTCCCAGCATCAGGGTCTTTTCTAATGAGTCAGCTGTTCGCATCAGGTGACCAAAGTATTGGAGCTTCAGCTTCAACATCAGTCTGTGTTGGTGGTACTATAAAATGCCATCTCTTATTTGTTGAATAAATGTATTCTTGCCCAGTCATATAAAACGGGACAACCCCTGGGCCATGGAACCTGTACCAGTCTGTGGTCCATTAGGAACTGGGCCACACAGCAGGAGATGAGCAGTGGGCAAGAGAGCGAAACTTCATCTGTATTTATTTTTAATTTTTTTACTTTACAATATTGTATTGGTTTTGCCATACATCAACATTTGAATCAGTTCTAATGAGGTGGATGAAACTGGAGCCTATTATATAGAGTGAAGTAAGACAGAAAGAAAAACACCAATACAGTATACTAATGCATACATATGGAATTTAGAAAGATGGTAATGATAACCCTGTATGCGAGACAGCAAAAGAGACACAGATGTATAGAAACTTCATCTGTATTTAAAGCTGCTCCCCATTGCTTGCATTACCACCTGAATTCAGGAAAACAAGTTCAAGGGCCCTACTGATTATGCATTATGGTGAACTGTGTCCATTATATATCACAACATAATAATAATAGAAATAAAGTACACAATAAATGCAATGTGTTTGAATCATCCCAAAACAAATCCCCCCACCTCAGCCATGGAAAAATTGTCTTCCACAAAACTGCTTCCTGGTGCCAAAAATTTTGGGGACTGCTGATGTAAAGGATGTATGTGTGCCTGCTAAGTCACTTCAGTCATGTCCAACTCTTTACTCTACCATATGTACTGTAGCCTGTCAGGCTCCTTTGTCCATGGAATTCTCCAGTCAAGAATACTGGAGTGGGTTTCCATGCCCTCCTCCAGGGAATCTTTCCAACCCAGGATTTGAACCCACATCTCTCACGCCTCCTGCATTGGTGGTGGTTGGGGTGGGAGGTCTTTACCACTGGTGCCACCTGGGAAGGCCCACAGAATATATGAGCAGAACCAAACTTCAACTGAATTGAGAACAAAATAAGATGTGCTTCTGCCTGGTTTATCTATTTTTTTTTTTTTTTTTTTTTGCACTTTTATCCCTTATATGCTGCCTCCAACCTCACATTTTGAACCTTTTGTATGTTCTGACCTTGGTTAAACAGAACCTCGTTCCCATTTTGGTATCACTAAATGACAATAATGATATCAACAACAACACAATGGCAATACAAAAAAATAATAAACAAACACTATAAGATGAACTTTTTACTAAGTGCTTTATGTTTGTTATTTTGAACCTTTCAACAAACACTGAAATATTGGCTTTTTGTTAGCTCCTTGTTACAGGTGAATACACACATTTATGGAGGTCACATAACTTCTGCCAAATCACAAAACCAGAAACTAACAGAACCTGGATTCAGATGTGCACTGTATAAATCATTCTTTCATGTTTCTTATACTGTTTGCTGCAGCCTTTATATGAATATAATCTTTTAGTAGTAAAGAGGACAAGGATGTAGCTAGTGTCTGGTGCCATAAACTCAATTTTGTGCCATAAACTCAATGATTTTCCCCCATGGAGAATTCACTAATTTCTACTTCTCACTTCAAAACCACAGAGCTTATATTTCATATTATACTTACAACAGTCACAATTGTCTTAGAGATAGGTGTATATGATTATCAGTTCAACTATATGTGAACTGTATGGAAGTAGTAGCTATTCCTTATCTTTGTAGTCATCACAGCACTTAGCCCAGGGCATTGAGATTAAAGTGTACAATAAATATTTGTTGAATGTTTTGAATTGAGAATCGAATGAGTTAATGCCTGTTAAATCTGTTTGTAAGGTGCTACCCATATGAAAGATAATCTGATTATTTGAATTATACACTTTTTATAGAAGAAAAAGGGATAGAGTGGTGGTATGGGGGGCCCATTCCAGAGACTTTCAAGTCTTTTTTTAAAGTAAAGTCATCAAAAGATGAATAGTGGAATTTCAATTTAAAGTGGAATTTTGTTAGTCACCCCTAGTGCTAACTTTATTTCCACTAAAAAATTTAAGAAGTTAAAAAAGATAAAATTCTCTAGCAATATGGAAAGCAAAGACATAGGGAAAAAAAGAAAAAACTGCCAAAACCTGGGGAAAAGTTATTCTAAAGAGGATAACTGTGCTTCTATAAGTTAGTTGGATTCAGTTCAATTACAAATAAGAGAGTCACAGTGTATGAAACATAAGGGCATTTATTGTTTAAGAAATAGCCTTAAGTCAGGTATTCTCTGCATGCTTCCATTGCCCAACATCAACATCAAGAAGTCAGGATCTTTCATTTAATCCTAGTGCTATCCTCAGTGTGTTGGTATTTTGTCCTCAGATTTTCATCTCATTGTACCAGGATAGCTGCCACAGCGCCAGATATTTCATCCCAAAACAACATTATCTCAAGCAGGAAGGAAGGGGAAAGGGGCCAACAAAACAAAACAAAACGAAAACAAACTATTTCCTTGCAGGCCACTCTTTTATTATGAAAGGAAAACCTCCCCCTCCCCCTCCACCCCAAGTCTTCAGTAGACTTTACATCATTGCCTGGAACTGGGTCACATGACCACCCCCTCAGTTCAGTCGTGTCTGACTCTTTGTGACCCCATGGACTGCAGCACGCCAGGTTTCCCTGTCCATCACCAACTCCCAGAGTTACTCAAACGCATGTTCATCAAGTTGGTGATGCCATCCAACCATCTCATCCTCTGTCGCCCCCTTTTTCTCCTGCCTTCAACCTTTTCCAGCATCAGGGTCTTTTCCAGTGAGTCAATTCTTCACATCAGGTGGCCAAAGCATTGGAGTTTCAGCTTCAGCATCAGTGCTTCCAATGAATATTCAGGGTTGATTTCCTTTAGGATTGACTGGTTTGATCTCCTTGCAGTCTAAGGGACTCTCAAGAGTCTTCTCCAACACCACAGTTCAAAAGCATGAATTCTTTTGATCACCCTCTAGCTTACTCACTTTCAAAGGTAATACATTCAGTTCAGTTCAGTTCAGTCACTCAGTCATGTCTGACTCTTGGCGACCCCATGAATCGCAGCACGCCAGGTGGTGACCAATAATTGGTCTAGGTATAAGCACATTGTCACACACATAAGCACCCAATCAAGGTTCTTTTAGCAAGGAAGAATGGGAAAATGTCTATTGTACCAGCAACCAACAGTGTCAGTCATAAAACTGGATTGAGAAAAAATTGTACCTGTTATGTGCTTTGCCTCATAGAACATAGAAGCCCTACCTAGCTGGATGAGTGTTAGAAGATACTTCTTTCTCACCTGGATATCTGGGCTGAGATCCTGGATTAGTGCCCACCAGAAAACTAAGCAGTAATCCTTATATTCTCACATCTCTTCTTAAGATTGTTGGTTCTGTGATTCATTGATATTTTTGAATTCCTATGCACAATTTTCTACTTAAAAAAGACTACAACTTTAAGAACATGAAGCATGAAGTAGGAGAAACTTACAACAATCTCTTATATTCTTGCAAGTATAGTGTCCATAGATAAAAGATCAGATTTGGGAATATGAATTGATTGGAAATAGAACATTCTGGAGAGTATAACTTTTCATGAGCTGTATTGCTTCAGAGTATTAGAGCATCAAACTGTGGGGATTATCAGAAATTCTTCCTTCTGTTTATTAAAACAGGCACTATGGATGAGGCATGTTCCATCCTGGAAATTGAATACATTTGGAACGTATAATATGTCCAGTATTAATATTTGAGAAGGTAGTTTAAACAAAGAAAACATAAATTAACAGTGAACCAATGTGGCATCTACATATCTTTTCTATAGTTAATGATTTCTTACTTGAGTAAGACAAGAGAAAAAGAAATAACATGCAGGGCTTACATGTAAATATCACAAAGCGAAGACAAAATCATACTGAAATTTGATTTCATACTGAGTATATCTTTTAAATGATCTACTTTGGGTAGCAAATTATTAATTTAAAAATGCTCTCCAGTATATAGTATTTGACATATAGTAGCACAAGATGAGAACAGTTGAGATGATAAAGTGAGATATAAATAAAAACGGATGATCTAAGGAAGCTTTGCAAGCAAACGTTTTAACATCATCTCTGTGGGCAAAACTTGGCCCTCCTGGGTTTTGCTTCATCACATTTCCTAACATTAGGAAGCATATTTCTTGTGCTATACCTGTTGCTACAAAGTTTAGATGACGTTTCTTCACTTGTTTGATCATAATACTGTTATAAACAACATTTGTTTAAGCAGCTAAATTTTTAAAAATGGGATACTTTCAGAGGAGAATTTAAGTAAAAATCATTAGTAAATAAATGTTAATTTATGCTTACCGTCATAAAATATCTAGTGGCATTAAAAAAATCTCATACAATTTTTAGTGGCTTAAAATGAAAAAGTTTTATTTCTTACTCATGGCACAGTTTCCATCTTGGAAGAGGGGGCTTTTCTGTGTATAATCTGCGTTCCAGGTTCTAGGTTGTCAGAACAGTCATTATTTGGGTCACTGCCAATCATCATGGAAGAGGAAAAAAATGACCTATGCACGGTCATGCCCTTGGCTGTTAAAAATTCTGGATCATAAGTGATTTGTGTTACTTTTATTCACAACTCAATTTCCAGATCAAATAAACTCAACCATCCAGAAAGAAGCCAAGAAGGAGTAAAATCCTACTTTGGAAGAGGTGGGGCTGGAAATTATAGTGACCATCACTGAAAACAATCACATTCTACCTATATGGTCACAAATATTTAGCTCATTCTTTCCTATAGGCAACATATACTGTCTTTCTCCCATGGGACAAAATTTAAAAAATTTAATTCAGAGCTCCACTCCTGCTGCTTGGAATGGAGCCTGGTCCCTGCGGAGCCAGAACTCCTGGTTCAGCATCTCTTTCTCTGCAGTCCCTGAGTCCTAGGGGAGGACCCTGCCCACCATGGGCACTTGCCAGGTCATCTATAGACATGGTGCTCCTAATGTAACCTTCTCACGGAGTCTCTTAATACATGTGGACTCCTATAAAGCTAGTTAGCATCACAACTTTGGTTGAACTGGGTCTGAGATTTGCCATCACTTTGGCTTCCAGACAATGCCCGAGTGAGTGGACATAGATGGGATGTGGGTCTCCTCAGGACATACTGGAACTTCAGCTTCTGGACAACACTGAAGCCTCGTCTGTGTAGACTGAGGTCCAGTATCTTCAGGACCTGCTGGGAGGCACCACTGTGGGAGTGAAAGGTGAAGGAAAAGTGAGGAGAAATGTCCTATATATGACTGACTGCTGAGGGGGTCCATTTTCAGATGAGGCTTCAGAGAAAAGGCTTGATGTGGAAAACTGGATTTTAGGTAGCTTTGTGCATGGTGTAGACAGTTTCCAGTGTCTTTCTTTGGTGTGTGGTATCTCATTTCCTTGGCATCATTTATTGGGGGTCCTTCCCTTGGTATATGTCCTGGGTATATGTCATAAAATATCTGATCACACAGACGTGGAATTATTTCTGCATTTTCTGGTCTGTTTGTCTTGTTTATGTGTCTGTTTTTGTACCAGTTCTATACCTTTTTGGTTCCTGTAACTTAGATATATAGTTTGAGGTCAGAGAGAGAGTTGACTCTAGCTGTGCTCTCCTTTTTTAGGGTTGCTTTGGCTCTTTGGGGTCCTTTTTGGTTCCACACAAATGATAGGATTCTTTGTTCTTTTTCTTGAAAAATGCCACTTTAATTGTGTTGGAGATTGAACTGAATGTATACACTGCTTAGGCTGGATGGACATTTAACAATATTCTTCCAATGCATGATCACAAAATATTTTTTTTATTTACAGTTTTCTTCTTCAGCTTTTTTATTAGTGTCTTGTAGTTTTCATTGTGTAGGTCATTGGTTCAATTTATACCTAGGTGTAGGGAGAGAAAAAATTAGCTAAGATGGGGTGTTCAGGCTCTCTGGCCCCACATTTAATAAATAATGACCACCTAACAGCTGAGATCATTTATAGCACTGCACAGGCACATCACGAGGTACTTACTTGGTTACGGGCTACTTTGTGCAGTACACCTGTGTGAGCTCCATCTAAGAAAAGCGCCAGCCAGGAGAGAATACTGTTATGACCACTGTGCCAGCCAGGAGAGGGGTTGTGTTATGTTAGGTTATGCTATGGCTGCTGCTATGGCTGCAGCATCAACCAGGAGAGAATAAATGTGTCTGCAGTTCCTGTGGCTCCTTGAGTCTCTTTCTAGCCTCTTGGCTTGTGCCTTGCCTACCCTGGGTTCAGCGAACAGTGAGGACAGTGAGATACAGCAGACAACTGGTGCCAGGAATAGGATGAAGTGCAATACAACTGGCGTGGTTGGCAGATATCCAGTGGATAGAGGAGCCTGAGGCGCCACTGGATGGAGGAAGCCAGTGACCACTAGGTGGCATGTGGTACCACGTGGCCACGATCCTCTTGGTGTGGGCTGTGGTGGAAGACTGGGAAGTGGTAGATGGGTTATCAGATAGCCTTGAAAAGGCATTACAAGCGGTGAGTTCTCATTTGCCAAACAAGGTGGTAAAGTCGCTCAGTCATGTACGACTCTTTGCAACCCCATGGATTTGCCTACCAGGCTCCTCTGTCCATGGGATTTTCCAGGCAATAGTACTGGAGTGGATTGCCATTTCCTTCTCCAGGGCATCTTCCCGACCCAGGGATAGAACCCGGGTCTCCCACATTGTAGACAGATGCTTTACTGTCTGAGCCACACTATAGAGCCTAGAGCAAGAACCCTGCAGCCCTGAAGAACCCAGCACCTCTGACAGTGAGGTGGTAAGTGACAGTGATGATGAATATTGTGAGACTAAGGATGTTGATGATGAACTCTGTGAGACTGCAGGTCCCTGCTTGACAGTGAGGCCACTGTGAAGCAGAAAGTGAAGCATGAGCAGCCTATAGCCTGGGGGGGGGGGGGCATCCTCAAGGGGCCCCCGATGTGACTGAGTTCACGACGTATTGAACATGTAGTCAGGTGGAGCTGGTTGACTTGGGTAAGCAGTTTCGGCAAATGTAAGGGGAAACCTTGGCAGCTTGGCTTTTGTGACTCTGGGACATAGGGTGGGCCTGGCACCTGTGATGGAGATTTGTGGGTCCTTACTGAGAGAAATAGAGGGACAGCATGTGAGATGCCATTTTGAACATGTGAGGATCCCAAAGGGAGCCTAAGCCGGCAGGGGCCCATCCAGGTTATGTGGATGCAGATGTGGGCTGATTTGTGTGGAAGTGTACTGTAAGGGCTGTGTCCTGTGATGTAGATCTAGGTTGTGTCTGTAGATTTAGTGGAACAGTGAACTGTGAAGGCTGTGTCCTGTGATGTGCTACTAACCTCTGATTCTCTTGCAGATTTATAACAATGTGAAAGCATTTGCAATCTTGTGGGTGGACTGTGAATGCCACAAAAATCTCCTCTTTGAAGGGGTGGCCCCGCGCCTGTGGGGGGTTTTGCAGGTCCTTAAAAACCCTGCAGGAGTGGAGTTGCCTCTGTGGAGGATTTCCTGCAATCTCACAAGGGCAGACAATGGACTGGACTTGGCCATGGAAGATAAAGGCACTCCACGTGCAGTGGGTGGCTATTCTAGCCCCACAAGGGCAAGGACTGCAACATGAGTTTCAGGTGACACCTGATGTTGGGTTTTTGCTACGTATTGGGGCTGTAACTGTTTGTGTTTGTAGCTACTGCTATTGTGAGATGCAAATCCAAGGGTTATTGTTACTTGCCAAGGGACTGTTGTACAAGGTGGACTGCACATAGAACATGAGCTGAGAGACCCTGAAGGGGCAGAGTGTGGGGAGAGAGAAAATTAGCCAAGATGGGGTGTTCAGGCTCTCTGGCCCCACGTTTTGTAGATAATGACAATGTAACATCTGAGATCATTTATAGCATTGCGCAAGCACATTACGAGGTACTCACTTTGTCACAGGCTACTTTGTGTGGTACACCTGTGTGAGCTCCACCTAAGAAATGTGCCAGCCAGGAGAGACTACTGTTATGACCACTGTGCCAGTCAGGAGAGGGGTTGTGTTATGTTAGGTTATGCTATGGCTGCTGCTATGGCTGCAGCATCAACCAGGAGAGAATGAATGTGTCTGCAGTTCCTGTGGCTCCTTGAGTCTCCTTCCAGCCTCTTAGCTCGTGCCTTACCTACCCTGGGTTCAGCAAACAGTGAGGACAGTGAGATACAGTGAGACAAGTGGCGACATGAACAAGATGAAGAGCAATGCATTAGGTATTTTATTCCTTTTGATGCGATTGTAAACGGAATTGCTTCCTAAATTTTTCTTTCTGATGCTTCTACTTCTTTATTACGTATAGCAACTCAACTGCTTTCTGTGTATTGCTTTTGTATTATGCAGCTTTACTAAATTCGTGTATTACTTGTACTGTTTGGTGATTTGATATGGAAAATTGTAATTCAAAAATCCCTTTGCTTCTACCATATCTCAAGTCATTCACAACACAGATGACATAGTGACTACTAATATAATCTTCCCATATTACTTCTTAATAATATATAGATTCCTACAAGAGCAATCAGCTTAACCATTTTGAGTTAACTGAATCTGAGTAAGGTTTGGCCCCTGTAATGAAGCTTGACATCTTATTTTACTTTTCTGGCAGGGTATTGACATGTTTGTTTTGAAAAGTTATTTACTTTCTAAACGTACAGAAAACTTGCAGTAGCAGTACAATGTACTCTTATGTGTAAGTTCAGTGTCCTCAGTACTCCTTGATTTATGACACATGCCAATTTAAAGGACAACTTCCATTATGTTTTACCTGCAAAAGGAACACTGTCCCAGGGAACACCCACTTAACTCACAAATGAGAAATCATTGTGATTTTCACCTTCTATAATAAATTCCACAGCCCACTTCCACTTTCACCACTTGCCCTAGAGCATGAACATATCTTTTCTCATTCTCATCCAGTTTTGTTTTTCTTGAAGTGTTCTTGTGACTTTCCCTCATTTTCACAACCTTGATGGAATTAAAACACATAAGATGAGTCTAATCTGGGTGAACTTTTCTGTATGACTTCTTTCACTTAGGATGTTTTCAACATTCATATATGACACGTGTCAGTACTTCATTCATGTGTTTCATGATGAGTAAATCTATTGTGCATGCTTGTGTGTTCAGTGTCCAGCTCTTTGTGCCCCTATCAACTGTAGTCTACCAGGCTCCTCTGTCCATGAGATTCTCTGGACAAGAATGCTGGAGTGGGATGCCATTTCCATTTCCAGGGGATCTTCCTGACCCAGGAATTGAACCTGAGTCTCCTGCATCGGCAGGTAGATTCTTTACCACTAGCGCCAGCTGGGAAATCATTTAAAGTGCATAGTTCTGTGACATTAACTATATTTACATTCAGTTCAGTTCAGTTCAGTCACTCAGTCATGTCCGACTCTTTGCGACCCCATGAATTGCAGCACGCCAGGCCTCCCTGTCCATCACCAACTCCCAGAGTTCACTCACTCACGTCCATCGAGTCAGTGATGCCATCCAGCCATCTCATCCTCTGTCGTCCCCTTCTCCTCCTGCCCCCAACCCCTCCCAGCATCAGAGTCTTTTCCAATGAGTCAACTCTTCGCATGAGGTGGCCAAAGTACTGGAGTTTCAGCTTCAGCATCATTCCCTCCAAAGAAATCCCAGGGCTGATCTCCTTCAGAATGGACTGGTTGGATCTCCTTGCAGTCCAAGGGACTCTCAAGAGTCTTCTGCAACACCACAGTTCAAAAGCATCAATTTTTCAGCGCACAGCCTTCTTCACAGTCCAACTCTCACATCCATACATGACCACAGGAGAAACCATAGCTTTTACTAGACGGACCTTTTTTGGCAAAGTAATCTCTCTGCTTTTGAATATGCTGTCTAGGTTGATCATAACTTTCCTCCCAAGGAGTAAGCATCTTTTAATTTCATGGCTGCAGTCACCATCTGCAGTGATTTTGGAGCCCCCAAAAATAAAGTCTGACACTGTTTCCACTGTTTCCCCATCTATTTCCCATAAAGTGATGGGGCCGGATGCCATGATCTTTGTTTTCTCAATGTTGAGCTTTAAGCCAACTTTTTCACTCTCCACTTTCACTTTCATCAAGAGGCTTTTCAGTTCCTCTTCACTTTCTGCCATAAGGGTGGTGTCATCTGCATATCTGAGGTTATTGATATTTCTCCTGGCAATCTTGATTCCAGCTTGTGTTTCTTCCAGTTCAGCGTTTCTCATGATGTACTCTACATAAAAGTTAAATAAGCAGGATGACAATATACAGCCTTGATGTACTCCTTTTCCTATTTGTAACCAGTCTGTTGTTCCATGTCCAGTTCTAACTGTTGCTTCCTGACCTGCATACAGATTTCTCAAGAAAATCAGGTGCTTTTTAAGGTGCTCTGGTATTCCCATCTCTTTCAGAATTTTCCACAGTTTATTGTGATCCACTCAGTCAAAGGCTTTGGCATAGTCAATAAAGCAGAAATAGATATTTTTCTGAAACTCTCTTGCTTTTTCCATGATCCAGTGGATATTGGCAATCTTATCTCTGGTTCCTCTGCCTTTTCTAAAACCAGCTTGAATATCAGGAAGTTCATGGTTCACGTATTGCTGAAGCCCGGCTTGGAGAATTTTGAGCATTACTTTACTAGCATGTGAGATGAGTGCAATTGTGCGATAGTTTGAGCATTCTTTGGCATTGCCTTTCTTTGGGATTGGAATGAAAACTGACCATTTCCAGTCCTGTGGCCACTGCTGAGTTTTCCAAATTTGCTGGCATATTGAGTGCAGCACTTTCACAGCATCATCTTTCAGGATTTGGAATAGCTCAACTGGAATTCCATCACCTCCATTAGCTTTGTTTGTAGTGATACTTTCTAAGGCCCACTTGACTTCACATTCCAGGATGTCTGGCTCTAGGTCAGTGATCACACCATCGTGATTATCTGCGTCGTGAAGATCTTTTTTGTACAGTTCTTCTGTGTATTCTTGCCACCTCTTCTTAATATCTTCGGCTTCTGTTAGGTCCATACCATTTCCGTCCTTTATTGAGCCCATCTTTGCATGAAATGTCCCCTTGGTATCTCTAATTTTCTTGAAGAGATCTCTAGTCTTTCCCATTCTGTTGTTTTCCTCTATTTCTTTGCATTGATCGCTGAGGAAGGCTTTCTTATCTCTTCTTGCTATTCTTTGGAACTCTGCATTCACATGCTTATATCTTTCCTTTTCTCCTTTGCTTTTCGCTTCTCTTCTTTTCACAGCTATTTGTAAGGCCTCCCCAGACAGCCAGTTTGCTTTTTTGCATTTCTTTTCCATGGGGATGGTCTTGATCCCTGTCTCCTGTACAATGTCACGAACCTCATTCCATAGTTCATCAGGCACTCTGTCTATCAGATCTAGCCCTTAAATCTATTTCTCACTTCCACTGTATAATCATCAGGGATTTGATTTAGGTCGTACCTGAATGGTCTAGTGGTTTTCCCTACTTTCTTCAGTTTAAGTCTGAAGTTGGTAATAAGGAGTTGATGATCTGAGCCAAAGTCAGCTCCCGGTCTTGTTGTTGTTCACTGTATAGAGCTTCTCCATCTTTGGCTGCCGAGAATATAATCAATCTGATTTCAGTGTTGACCATCTGGTGATGTCCATGTGTAGAGTCTTCTCTTGTGTTGTTGGAAGACGGTGTTTGCTATGACCAGTGCATTTTCTTGGCAAAACTCTATTAGTCTTTGCCCTGCTTCATTCTGTATTCCAAGGTCAAATATGCCTGTTACTCCAGGTGTTTCTTGACTTCCTACTTTTGCATTCCAGTCCCCTATAATGAAAAGGACATCTTTTTTGGGTGTTAGTTCTAAAAGGTCTTGTAGGTCTTCATAGAAGCGTTCAACTTCAGCTTCTTCAGCATTACTGGTTGGGGCATAGACTTGGATTACTGTGATATTGACTGGTTTGCCTTGGAAATGAACAGAGATCATTCTGTCATTTTTGAGATTGCATCCAAGTACTGCATTTCGGACTCTTTTGTTGCCCATGATGGCTACTCCATTTCTTCTGAGGGATTCCTGTCCGCAGTAGTAGATATAATGGTCATCTGAGTTAAATTCACCCATTCCAGTCCATTTGAGTTCGCTGATTCCTAGAATGTTGACATTCACTCTTGCCATCTCTTGTTTGACCACTTCCAATTTGCCTTGATTCATGGATCTGACATTCCAGGTTCCTATGCAATATTGCTCTTTACAGCATCGGACCTTGCTTCTATCACCAGTCACATCCACAGCTGGGTATTGTTTTTGCTTTGGCTCTCTCCCTTCATTCTTTCTGGAGTTATTTCTCCACTGATCTCCAGTAGCATATTGGGCCCCTACTGACCTGGGGAGTTCCTCTTTCAGTATCCTATCATTTTGCCTTTTCACACTGTTCATGGGTTTCTCAAGGCAAGAATACTGAAGTGGTTTGTCATTTCCTTCTCTTGTGCACCACATTCTGTCAGATCTCTCTACCATGACCTGCCTGTCTTGGGTTGCTGCACGGGCATGGCTTAGTTTCATTGAGTTAGACAAGGCTGTGGTCCTAGTGTGATTAGATTGAATAGTTTTCTGTGAGTATGGTTTCAGTTGTCTGCCCTCTGATGCCCTCTTGCAACACGTACCATCTTACTTGGGTTTCTCTTACCTTGGGCGTGGGGTATCTCTTCATGGCTGCTCCAGCAAAGCGCAGCTGCTGCTCCTTACCTTGGACGAGGGGTATCTCCTCACCACCGCCCTTCCTGACCTTTAACGTGGGATAGCTCCTCTAGGCCCTCCTGCGCCCATGCAGCCACTGCTTCTTGGATGTGGGGTTGGTCCTCCTGGCCGCCGATTATTGCACAAATATCTTTACCATCCATCTCTCATACTTTTTCATTTTTTCCCAGTGAGACTGCATCCATTAAACACTACTCTCCTCAACCCTTGTCAACCACATTCTACCTTATTTCTCTAAATCTCACCTCTCTGGATACCTCATAAAAATGTAATAATACAATTGTCCTTTTGTGACCAGGTTAATTCACTTAGCATGATGACTTTAGGGCTCATACATGTTGTGGCATTGTCTGAATTTCCTTAGTTCTTGGGGCTAAATAATATCCCTTTGTATATATATCACATTTTGTTTATAGATTCATTCATCCATGGACACTTGGGTAGCATTCACAGTTTGGCTGGTTTGAGTAATGCTGCTATGAATACAGGTGTACAAATATATGTTTGAATTTCTACTTTCAAAACTTGAATATATGTACTGAAGTGAAATTAACAGATTGTTCATTATTTTATGTTTAAGGTTTTGACAAACCGCCATACTCTTTTCTAGAGCAGATGCACCATTTTGCTCCATTTATGTATATGACAGAATGATATGGAACTTTATAGATCTACCCCCATTTTGCTAATCCATTCATTCACTGATGGAATTTTTTTAATCATTGGGCCAATGTCAACAATGCCGTTGTAAATATTTGTGTAAAAGTTTTTATTGAACACCTGATTTCAATTCTTTGTGGCATATGTCTAGGAATGGCATTCTTGAATCAAACTGTAATTTTATTTTTTATCTTTTTAAGGAAATGCCAAACTACTGTACATAATGTCTGCACTAATTTACATTTCTACAAGCAATGTGTTAAAGTTTCTAATTTCTCTACATATTATTGCCAGCATTTTTTAATTTGTTTGTTCTTGATTATAATCATTTATTGCATGTGAAAAAACAATCTTATCCAGTCCTAACAACCAGTTGTAACATAATGTAACCTCCAGTTATTGTCTAGGATTTTCTGATGATTCATGGTGGTTTATATTGTGGATGTTAGGGGAAGGCCCTAGTGATTTCATTAGGTCCAGATGTGGCTCCTCTTAATTCATAGATCTGTGAGCTAAAAAGATTAGCTATGTGTTTTTCAAATCAAATATACAATGGTTGAGCAGGACAAGCAGAATAAACATTCTTGTTTGGTAATAGAAAGGAAGACTCACAGAAGTCATTGGTTCACAGCCATTCTAAGCATCATTATTAGGGAGAATTTGCAAGGGCTTGCTATCCTATTTGCCTCAGTCCTGATTCTGATTCCTAAGAGGGGTCTTCAGTCCATGGTTCTCTAGGCCTTAGCTCTAACATCCCTGGGGCTCTTCCTTTTTCATTATCCTCTTTGACTCTACCTAAAACTGAGAATTAGAGGATGTGCCTTCCCTTTGGTTGATCTGCTTTTCAGTGTGCCTCCTTTTCACAGGGCAGGTCAAAGAGCCGTTCTTAATTCAAGAATTTCTTCTCCCCTTTCCTCACCAACTCTCTATTTCCTTACTCTTCCTTCACAGGCTCCAGATTTATTTGACTTACAGGTATTTTAAAAATGTAGGCTTCTTATTTGTGATTCTAGTCCCCTCTATTTGCCAGTAAGCATACTCTATCTATAGAGAAGGCGATGGCAACCCTCTCCAGTACCCTTACCTGGAAAATCCCATGGACGGAGGGGCCTGGTAGGCTGCAGTCCATGGGGTCGCGAAGAATCCGACACGACTGAGGTACTTCACTTTCACTTTTCACTTTCATGCATTGGAGAAGGAAATGGCAGCCCACTCCAGTGTTCTTGCCTGGAGAATCCCAGGGATGGTGGAGCCTCGTGGGCTGCCGTCTAAGGGGTTGCACAGAGTCGGACATGACTGAAGCGACTTAGCGGTAGCATACTCTATCTGTCTGAGAGAACTACACTTAAGGTTTGTTTCTCCTTGAATAATTTTGACAAATTGAAAGGATTTACACTGTTCCACCTTAATCCATTAAGAGGTTTTTAACAATGAGTCTAATGATATACCTTGATTTAATTCTTGCTGTTAGATTAAGTTCTAATTTTTCTTATTTCGGATTGAGAAACACTAAGCTCTTCTAGTTCTGCTAAGGCGCTTCAGTCGTGTCCGACTCTGTGTGACCCCATAGACGGCAGCCCAGAAGGCTCCCCCATCCCTGGGATTCTCCAGGCAAGAACACTGGAGTGGGTTGCCATTTCCTTCTCCAATGCATGAAACTGAAAAGTGAAAGTGAAGTCACTCAGTCGTGTCCGACTCTTAGTGACCCCATGGACTGCAGCCCACCAGGCTCCTCTATCCATGGGATTTTCCAGGCAAGAGTACTGGAGTGGGGTGCCATTGCCTTTTCCACTTCTAGGAGTCCCTAAATATAAATTTCTAGTCTCTGTTATTCCTGCTTAAAACTGGAACAGTTTTTGTTTTTTTTTTTTTAATTCCTGAGTCTACTTTTTTCTTTTAGTACTTTGCAAAGTACAACAAACAGCAACTGGGACACATTGCTAACCTCCCAGGAGAAATGCAAGGTCGTTAGATGTGGAGTCTGTCTTATAAATTATAGCATTTGGTTTCGTGGTGGTAAATGTTTAATAGCTGGCTCTTCATAAAAAAAAGCCTTGATTTGTAGTGCTTCCCAATTTTAGTGGTATAAATTCTCACACTATGGCAGATTTAAGTTAGCAACATGCATTACAAAACCTGAAGTTTGGAAGAGATACTTACAATTATCTCTTGGATGCAGATCTGGACACAGCCAGCTCTAGCACACTACTGATTGCAAGTGAGTGTGTTACCAAATATTTCATAATTGCTTCACATAGAGTGTCATCCTTCCAGTGTCTCTCAACATGCTGCTTGGCCCAAATCTAATGCCATAAACTTTAGATTATTTTTAATGACAACTCTCATATTCTAGGTACCAACTTCTCTACTCATTAGAATAGGTTGCAGTAGCAGATAAAGGCAAAATCTCTGTGGCTTAAAAAAAAAAAAAAAAGGTTTATTTCTCACAAATACTGCCATGCCCATTCAAATATTCCTGGGACCAAAACCCAGGTACTACCACATGAACTTCCAGATGTTCAAGCTGGTTTTAGAAAAGGCAGAGGAACCAGAGATCAAATTGCCAACATCTGCTGCATCACCAAAAAAGCAAGAGTTACAGAAAAACATCTATTTCTGCTTTATTGACTGTGCCAAAGCCTTTGACTGTGTGGATCACAATCAATTTTGGAAAATCCTGAAAGACATGGGAATACCAGACCACCTGACCTGCCTCTTGAGAAACCTGTATGCAGGTCAGGAAGCAACAGTTAGAACTGGACATGGAACAACAGACTGGTTCCAAATAGGAAAAGGAGTACGTCAAGGCTGTATATTGTCACCCTGTTTATTTAACTTCTATGCAGAGTACATCATGAGAAATGCTGGGTTGGAGGAAGCACAAGCTGGAATCAAGACTGCTGGGAGAAATATCAATAACCTCAGATATGCAGATGACACCACCCTTATGGCAGAAAGTGAAGAAGAACTAAAAAGCCTCTTGATGAAAGTGAAAGTGGAGAGTGAAAAAGTTGGCTTAAAGCTCAACATTCATAAAACTGAGATCATGGCATCTGGTCCCATCACTTCATGTTCAATAGATGGGGAAACAATGGAAATAGTGGCTGACTTTATTTTGGGGGGCTCCAAAATCACTGCAGATGGTGGCTGCAGCCATGAAATTAAAAGACGCTTACTCCTTGGAAGGAAAGTTATGATCAACCTAGACAGCATATTAAAAAGCAGAGACATTACTTGGTCAGCAAAGGTCCATCTAGTCAAGGCTATGGTTTTCCATACAAGTGGTCATGTATGGATGTGAGATTTGGACTATAAAGAAAACTGAGCACTGAAGAATTGACGCTTTTGAACTGTGGTGTTGCAGAAGACTCTTGAGAGTCCCTTGGACTGCAAGGAGATCCAACCAGTCCATCCTAAAGGAGATCAGTCCTGAGTGTTCATTGGAAGGACTGATGTTGAAGCTGAAAGTCCAGTACTTTGGCCACGTGATGCGAAGAGCTGACTCATTTGAAAAGACCCTGATGCTGGGAAAGATTGAAGGCAGGAGGAGAAGGGGATGACAGAGAATGAGATCACTGGATGGCATCACCAACTCAATGGAATGGGTTTGGGTGAACTCTGGGAGTTGATGATGGACAGGGAGGCCTAGCGTGCTGTGGTTCATGGGGTCACAAAGAGTTCGACACGAGTGAGCAACTGAACTGACTGAACTGGACCACCTGAAACACTTCAAATCAACCTGATTGGGGTGGGGGGTGGGTGGTGAGAATTGTGGAGGGTGTAAACTGTCAACTAAGTGGGTTGTCTTCAGATGTACTGGGTACACTTTTGTTCACAACTCGTTGACCAGGATAAGTGACAAAACCAAAAGAGGAAAGGAAGGAGAAATCAAGTGTGAACCTACAAAGTACCAGAACAGAAAATAATTTGTGGTCAATGCTAGTGGCTATCACAACTCTATAACAGTAAAAGTGCCTCCATCCACAGAGCTTACACAATTTTGAAGCAGCTTGAACAGTGTTTTCTTATTTTTGTTTATTTTATATAGATTTTAAGACTAAGAAAATACAAGATGGCACTAATTATATTTTACCGAATTCTTCATGTAATGATTCAACAAAGATTTTTGATTACTCCTCTGGTAACTTTGCCAGAAATCTGTGCATACAGTATGATATCTAAAAGATTAACACACACATCAAATATCATAAGGAAATAATAGGAAAATTGCTGTCATTGAAATTTCTGAATGATTGATTTCTAAATTTTTAAATTTTTTCAAGTTTCATATTCTGTAGCTATAGACATGTACCTCCTTTATCATGAGAAAAATTCAGGTATTAAAAACAGTAATTTTTCATAATATATTTTCATACAGCTATGTAAAAATATAATTACAGAGATGAGGGATCTAGAAAGAAGTGTACTAAAATATTCTGCATTTGTTCTGAGTGATAGAATTAGGTTTGTTTTTTAAAAACATATTTTTTATTTTTTTCAGATTTCTTCTAATGATTGTCATTATAATTTAAAAAATGTTATTATATTGTTATTATTATTACATTCTCTCTATACTCACAGCTCATTCTCAAAAAGTTGAGTTTTTACCATAAATGGATGCTGAATTTTGTCACGTGCTTTTCTTGCATCTATTGAGATGATTGTATAATTTTCATTCCTTTGTCTTGTTAATGTAGTGTATCATAATGATTGATTTGTGGATGTTGAACCATCTTTGCATTCCTGGAATAAATCCCACTTAATCATGTTATATGATCCTTTTAATGTATTGTTAAATTTTGTTTGTTAATATTTTGTTGAGGATTTTTGAATCATTTTAATCATGGATATTGACCTTTTATTGTCTTTTTTTGGGTTATCCATGTCTGGTTTTGCTATCAGGGTAATGCCAATCTTGTAAAATGAGTTTGGGAGAGTTTGAAAAGAACTGATATTAATTCTTCTTTGAATGTTTGATAGAATTCACCAAAATATCTGGCCCTGAACTGTGGTTTATTGGGAGGTTTTTGATTACAAATTCAATCTTCTTACTAGTAATTGGTTGCTCAGATCTTCTTTTTCTTCCTTATACAGTCTTGATAGGTTTTATATTTCTAGGAGTTTATCCATTTCTTCTAAGTTGTCCAACTCTGAATATAAAACTGAACATAGTTAGTTTCTTAGAAACCTCTTTATTTCTGTGGTATCCATTGTAACATCTCAACTGTTTTCCTGGTTGGTTTATTTGAGTCCTCTTTCTTTTTGTGTGTGTTTAAGTCTAGGATTCCTTGGTGGCTCAGCTGGTAAAGAACCCACCTGCAGTGCAGGAGACCCTGGTTTGATTCTTGAGTTGGGGAGATCCACTGCAGAAGGATAGGCTACCCACTCCAGTATTCCTGGGCTTCCCTAGTAGCTCAACTGGTAAAGAATCTGCCTGCAATGTGGGAGACCTGGGTTTGATCCCTGGGTTGGGAAGATCCCCTGGAAAAGGGAACGGCTACCCACTCTAG
The DNA here is from genome assembly GCF_029378745.1 of Bos indicus. Classification (NCBI taxonomy): domain Eukaryota; kingdom Metazoa; phylum Chordata; class Mammalia; order Artiodactyla; family Bovidae; genus Bos; species Bos indicus. Next base: position 14,108,131 of record NC_091774.1, on the reverse strand, counting down.
TATTCTGGTATTCTGGCCTGGAGAGTTCCATGGCCCAGAGTTCATGGGGTCACAAAGAGTCAGACATGACTGCGTGACTTTCACTAGCTTCCCCGGTGGTACAGTGGTAAAGAAGCTGCTTGCTAATGCAGGAGACACAAGAGACGCCAGTTTGGTTCCAGGTCAAGAAAATCCCCTGGAATAGGAAATGGCAACTCTCTCCAGTATTCTTGCCTGGAAAATTCCGTGGACAGAGGAGCCAGGCGGCTACACAGCTCGTGGGGTCGCAAAGAGTTGCACACCACTGAGCATGCACATTAGCTCAAAATTTGTCAATTTTATCTTTTCAAAGAATCATCTCTTAGTTTTATCAGTCTTCTCAACTCTTTTTTTGGTCTCTATTTTATTTATTTTGGCATTGATATTTATTATTTCCTTGGCTGAATTCCACTGACTTGTCTTTGAATTCACTGATCGTTTCCTCTACTTCATCTATTCTGCTTTTGAACAACTCTAGTATATCATTCAGTTCAGTTATTGTATTCTTCAACTCTGTGACTACTATTTGGTACTTTCTTATATTTTCTATCTCTTTGTTGAAATTCTCACTAAGTTCATTTATTCTTTTCCCAAGGTTGGCTAGCATGTTTGTTACCCTTACTTTCAACTCTTCATCTGGTAAACTACTTATCTCCATTTTGTTAGAGTTGTTATTATTATTCTTTTTTTAGGTTTCATCGTATTCTTTCATTTGGAACACACTCCTGTTCATTTTGCTTGATTCTCAGTATCGGTTTATATACAGCAGATGGAACAACCATGTCTCTCAGTGTTGAAGACTGGCTTTGAGTAGATGAAACTTGTTATTGAATTCTGCCCCAGGTCTTAGTCTCTCAATTCCTCATGATTCCCCAAGTAGTTTATTATAGGCTTAATATCTCCTAGTAGTTAAGAGTTCTCCCAGAACTGTCAATGTCCCAAAAGGGAGGATCTCAACACCTATATTCAGGCTGATTGGAAGCCAGACCCTTTGACTAAGGCTATTTTTTCCTTTAGATTTTTTTGATGTGGACCATTTAAAAAGTCTTTATTGAATTGTTACAATATTGATTCTGTTTCATGCTTTGGCTTTTTGGCCATAAGGCACTTGGTATCTTAGCTCCCTGACCAGGGATCAAACCCACCCCGTACACTGAAAGCCCTAACCACTGGACTGCCAGAGAAGTCCCCAAGTATGAAAATATATGCAGTCTCTGGGACTTCAAGAGTAATCCCTGCTGGTCACTCGAGCAAGGCTAATAGAGATGTCCCTTGGATGGTAGTCCCAAAAATGGGGCTCCAGATGAGTGTCTAAGTTCTTTTCTGGGAGATTCTGGTGAGTTGGGGTGAGAGAAGGATGGCATCCACCATCTTATGTTCCCTGAGAGCAGCTCTGTAGGTCCTTAGTTATGAGTCAAACCTGAAGCATGACCCTCAAGCTAAAGCTCCAGGACAAGGAGCTAGGCCTCTTTCACAGAAAAAGTAGATATGTATTTCAGTCACTGTGCAGTGTACTGGGGGTGGTAACCTACCAAGAATGGTCTCTCTGATTGTTAGTGTCCTGTGGGATCCAGAAATGCAAGCCCCCACAGCCACCAGAGCCAGGGGTTGAGGCATGTCCCCTCAGCAGCAGTCACAAAAATCAGAGCACCAGGCATTAAGAGTCAGGGCAACAGAAATGTATAAAAGCTCCCCTCTGGGAGATTTTGGCTTTCTTTTGTGCAGCAGCAGGAGAGATTGCATGTAGCTCCTGCCTTCAGAGGTCTCTAGAAGGGATTACAGCCAGTCCTTAGATGTGAGTTTGATTGGAAGCCTGCCCCTCAGGCTGCAGCTAGGATGATTAGCTAGCAGCCTTCTTTCACAGAAAGACAGCTCTTGTATTTGTTGCTTCTTGCTGTGCCCTGGGTGTGTGCATGTGTGTATGTTAAGTTGCTTCAGTTGTTCCCAACTCTTTACAACCCTATGGACTGTAGCCCGCCAGGCTTCTCTGTCCTTGGGATTCTCCACTCAACTGGAGTGGGTTGCCTTTTCCTTCCCAGGGGATCTTCCCAACCCAGGGATCAAACCCAAGTCTCTGATGTTTCCTGCCTTGGCAGCTGGCTTCTTTACCACTAGCACTACCTGGGAAGGCTGTGCCCTTGGGTTGGTAGATATTTAAGAGCTCTTTTTCTGTTGGTTACAGTCCCGGGGAATGGTGAGCATAAGCCCCACTGGCCACCAGAGCCAGACCATGTACCCTGATGGCAACTGCAAAAATGGGGGTGCCAGACAAGCTCCTTTTTGTGGACACACCAGTGAGGCAGAGGGAGTGCACAAAGGATGTGTTCTCTGGCCTCTGTTCCCTGAGAGCAAGTCCATTAGCCACTAGAAGCATGCCAGACAGAGCCTGCCCTTCAGGGCAGAGGTCCTGCACGAGCAAATAGGCCTCTTTCATGGAAAACCTGAGTGTATGTTTCAGTCTATTGTCTGCAGTGCCTTGGTGGTGAGAGTCTGCAAAAACTCTCTACAATTGCTACAGTCCCATGGGACCCAGCAATGCAGTCTCCCCTGGTCTCCAGAGCCAGCAATCAAAGGGCATCCCTTGGGCGGCAGTCACAAAATTCAGGCACCAAATGTGTGTAAATCCTGCCTTTTAGAAGATAGTGTTTTGGAGTGTGGAAGAAGGGGAGCACAACGTGGCCTACTGGCTGTAGAAAGGCAGAGGGAAAGTGTAGAGATCATATCCACAGGAAAAAGAAAAAATAAGAGAAAAATAAAAGCCCTAGAATTAAAAAAATATATATATAGATGATACCAGCTGGCTGGAGCCAGGCAGAGGGAGATTGTGAAAGTGGCACCTGCTGTCTTAATCCCCAGAGAGGGTTCCGGCAAACTCCTAGATGTGCACACTAAATTAGATGCCTGCCCCTCAGGGGAGCTTTCCTTGAAGCTCAGTTGGTAAACAGCCTGCAATGCAGAAGACTGGGGTTCTATTCCTGGGTTGGGAAGATCCCCTGGAGAAGGAAATGGCAACTCACTCCAGTATTCTTGTCTGGAGAATCCCATGGACGGAGGAGTCTGGCGGGCTACAGTCCATGGGGTCACAAGGGTCAGACATGATTTAGGATTAAACCACCGCTCCACTGCCCCTCAGAATCAGCACTTTGGTATTAGCAAATGAGCTTCTTTCACTTTATTTCTGGGTGTGATCTGTCACCTCTGACCTGAGACCTTGGCTGAGGCCTTTAAGAGTTGTTTCTTAGATCAAACAGTCCTGTGGATCTTGTGTTTGAGAGCCCTGTTGGCTTTCAAAGCTAGATGTTTTGGAAGCTTGTCTTTCAAGAGCAGATCTTATAAGTTGGGGTGTCTGATGTGAGGTTCAAATGTTTTGCTTCTCAGGATGAACTTCCAGGTTTTGAGTTCTCTCCAACTGTGGGTCACTGTGATGGGGGTGAAAAGTGAAAGTGTTAGTCACTCAGTCGTGTCCGACTCTTTGCAACCCTGTGGACTGTAGCCCACCAGGCCCCTTCATCCATGGAATTCTCCAGGCAAGAATACCGGAGGGGGTAGCCATTCCCCTCCTTAGGGGATCTTCCCAACCCAGGGATTGAACCCAGGTCTGCTGCATTGCAGGCAGATTCTTTGCCATCTGAGCTACCAGGGAAGCCCTGGTGGGGGCGGGATGGGGTTCATGATGCGATTGCATCCTGGTATCTTCTACCTATTTTGATGTTTTTTTTTTTTTTCTTGTTTGCATTGCTCAGCCACACTTTCAGTTTTTCCAGAAAAAATTGCTTCATAAATAGTTTTAGACTCAAGTGTCTGTGGAGGGAGCTGAATTCAGGATCTCCCTATGCCATCATCTCGAACCAGAACTTTAAAATTCAGGTCTTGATTCCAATATATAAAGAACTCTTGAGCCTAACAGTAAGGAAATTTAAAAATGATGAAAGACTTGGACCTTTATCAAAGAGGATATATTGATAGCAAACAAGTACAGATGATCAGCATCAGCCAATAGGAAAATGCAAATTCAAACCAGGATGAGATACCACTATGCTCCTCTTAAAATGGATAAAATTAAATATACTGGTGGTACCAAGTTCTGACAAAGATGTAGAGCTTCTGGAACTCTCATATATTGCTTCTGGGAGTGTAAAATAGTAGAGGTACTCTGTAAAATAGTTTAACAGCTTCTTACCAAGTAAATATGTATTTACCATATGCTCCAGTAGTCTTAGAAAGTGAAAGTTGCTCAGTCATGTCTGACTCTTTGGGACCCAGTGGACTATACAGCCTGTGGAATTCTCCAGGCCAGAATACTGCGAGTGTGTAGTTGTTCCCTTCTCCAGGGGATCTTCCCAACCCAGGTATTGAACTCTGGTCTCCCAAGTTGCAGGCAGATTCTTTACCAGCTGAGCTACCAGGGAAGCCCAGTAGTCTTAAGTCCTAGGTATTTAAACTCTAGAAAATAAAAACTTATTTTCACACAAAAATTGTGCACAAACATTTATAGTAGCTTTCTTCATAATCACCAGAATTGGAAATAATCCCAATGTCTTTCAACCTGTAATTGCATAAACGGACTATGCTACATTCATACAATGGAATATTGCTCAGCAATAAGAAGAACTGAATTAGTGGTACACACTACCTTTTGTACCTATCAGACACAATCCCAAAAGGTTATACTGTATGATTCATTTATACGAAGATTTAAAAAATCCAAAGCTACGCATGCTAGTGCCAGGGACTAAGGGTGAGGGAAGGTATTACTATAAAAGGATAACAAGAGGGAATCTGGCAGGATAATAGACAAAATAAAAAACTCAGTTCAAGTTGAGAGGATTTCCATAGAAACATCTATCATTCATTTCTTTCCACATTTACTTGATTTTCATTATGAAACTTACTACCTAAATTATTTGTCCAGTTACGTTCCTTTGCTTACTGAATTTCCTCAGAATGTCAGCTCCATGAGAGCAGGCTCCTAATTTATCTTTTGCCCCATTTTCTTCCCAGCACTCAGATCAGTGCCTGGCCCATAGTAGGTACTCAGACATTACTTGTTGAGTGAATAAATGGTGAGCCATGGACTGTGGTCTATTTTAACCAGGAAAAATGGTCGCGCAAAGTAGTAAAAAGAGCAACTGCCCATGTAGGCAAGACTTGGTTCTTGCCAGAAACTTAATGGTCAAAGAAGTTGCATCATACATGAAAACTGAAATATTATCAAAGATCAGAAAGAATAAGATAGAGCAATAAGTCAGGAGTTTCCCAAGTGTAAGAGGAAATGATTTGTAAAATCAAACAATGACATAACAAAATGTACTCTTACTGACTTTAAGAGGTCATTTAATTAGCCCTGGTGGCTCAGACAATAAAGAATATGCCTATAATGGAGGAGACCCGGGTTGGATCCCTGGGTCAGAAGATCCCCTGGAGAAGGGAATGGCTACCCACTCCAGTTTTCTTGCCTAGAGAATTCCATAGACAGAGGAGTCTGGCAGGCTACAGGCCATGGGGTCGCAAAGAGTCAGACACGACTGAACAACTAACACTTGATTAGGCTACAGTTCAACGTGCAGAACAAACAATCCCAATGTCACCACCATCTCTGCTGTTGTAATGTCTAGGATAGGGTTGCATCTCTGGATATAATGTAGATTCTCTAATATCTATTTTTGCTATTCTACAGAATCCCAGTAGGATAGTGTATATGTGTGGGGACTTTCTGAAGGTCTCAGAGGGCGCTACTCTTCTATGTAAGTATTTACAATATAATTCAGGACAACCTTCACTCCCTGCTTCAGAAATTAAAATGCCCAAGGGCTTCAGTGAACCACATAGCATTGAAGATAATGAATGAATTTTGTGCGAAAAGCAGCTTAAGAGTAACGAGAAGGTGGCTTAAAAGAGAACACTTCAAACATGTCAGAGTTAGAAGTTATGAGATCAAAACTGTGTACAGACTATCACTACAGGATCACTTTGCACAACATAACCCTAAAACTTTTCTAAAGTTTCCAGTTAGTGAGTTTTTAGAATATTTTAATCCTAAGGTACAATCTATTCCATAAGATGTAGATTTTTCATCTCACTATGGTTATTTGGAAATAGCTTGCTTTGGGCATCCTTCTCCTGAGATGGGACATAGACCATGCTTGCCTCTGGGAACTTCATGTTTTTTCCTGTGAGAAACCCATTCACTTTGACGAGTGAATGTTTACCCTAAAATATAGTTACATGTGTTCCCACGTCATGTTTCCAGAGATGCCTCTTATCTACTCCATCTAAAATTGCTCTCTACTGACAAGCCATATTTATTTTCTTCCTTTTTCTCCTTTGCACTTACCAATATCTAAAAAAGTACGTATTTATTGTATGTCTACATCCCCTTGAGTGTAAATTCCATAGGCATAGATATTCATGTCTGTTTAATGCAGAGATTTGTTCCCCAGTGTCTGAATAGCATTTTGTCCATGATAGACACTCATTGAGTGTTTTTTGAATGAGTAAATTAATTTGTGCATTGAATTGGCATAGTACTGCAGAGCAGCTTTGTTAGCTTCCATAAACTTGCTAAAATGATGCTGCTATTATTGAAAATTTGTCAGTAATGATTGTCTGCCTCACTTACATTTCATAGTGTAAGGTCTATGATGGCAAGCGTTTTGAAACTTTCTACAACATAAGATAGTAAAAGGTACCTTTTTAAATGAATGAAAGTATAAATATATGAAATTATTTATATAATTCTTCTTTTAGAACTGCATTCAAAACCAGTCTATGGTGCAGATAAGCAAATCAACCTAATTTCACATCCACATATTGCTTTTAACCAAAAGTTGCCAAGCTTAGTGAGTTGTTTACTAGAGAAAATAATGCCCATGTCATAACTTTGCTTATGGACAATATCCTATATGCTGAATTATGGACAATAAAAGATAAGAAAGGTAAACTAACACAGCTAAATCCTGTCAGGTGACAGTCTCATAAAACAGTTCAATTTAATACCTAGGGACATATTTGGTGATAAGCATTTGGCAAGCCCGTCTTACATTTTGCTATGGTGTGTAGCACAGCTTAGCTGAGATTCTTTAAAAACACTGGGAGAAGAGTACAAACATGAAATATTAGAAATTTTTAATGACATCTCCTGAGTTTATTCTGTTTGAAGTCTGGCTGCCAAAAATATCTGTACCTCCTACATTAACGGTCTTTTATTTTTAACTAACATATCAGGAATGTAAAGGAGGTATAAACCACTTTGGATGTCTAACCAGCATGATTCATTTGATTTCTGCTCACTGCTGATAGCAGCACATTTATATTTCATGGATTCCCAATTCAAAGTACTATAATATCCAGATGTGGTCGACTGCCTTCAAGACCAAATGATAAACAGCATTGTCCCTTGAAGTTAGATAGCTGTGCCGAAGAACAGTCCATTCAGCAACAAATCAAAAGATTTATATGAGTGGGGAAGTCATATTAATCTTGTCTAGGTATCCCTGGTGTCGGAAACTTATTTGTAGGAAAAGTGAAAAGTGTTATTGAAAGAAGTGGTTTACACACAGCCTAGAAGGAACTCAAACTGGGGCTCTGTAACAACCTTGATGGGTGGAAGGTAAGAGGGAGGTTCAACAGGGAGTGGACATATGTATACCTGTGGCTGATGCATGTTGACGTATGGCAGAAACCAACACAATATTATAAAGCAATAATCTTTTAATTAAAAATAAATAAATTTCAAAAAATTAAAAAAAATTAGCAGAGATAGTGAAGTTGCTCAGTCGTGTCCGACTCTTTGTAACTCCATGGACTGTAGCCCACCAGGCTCCTCCATCCATGGAATTTTCCAGGCAAGAGTACTGGAGTGGGTTGCCATTTCCGTCTTCAGATTGAACCCGGGTCTCCTGCATTGCAAGCAGATGCTTTTACCATCTGAGCCATGAGGGAAGCTCCAGCAGAGAAAGATGATCTATAATTTAGAACTAATTCCTGAAAACAATTTCTAATGGATAGCACAGCATCACAGTCCACAACTTTACTATATTTTTGCCAATCAAAAGTAAATATGTAATTCTGGAATGTTTCATGATCTTAGAAAGAAGTCTATGTTAAAGACACAATCGTGTTAAGTTATAGGTGGGATCCTTCTATGAGTTTTCAAGAGTATGATGCTTTCAAAATGCCATGGTGATGCCGGTTTTCTATTGCCACCAGGTTTTCTGCTGCTGAAGATGATTTTTTAATATTGCTGCTCATGGTTGTTGTAGGATAGAGCATAATGATCTAATACTTGTGTGAGTGTTTTGAACAGGCAAGGAATTCTATATAATTCTATATATACAGAATTCTATAAAATTCTATATAAATATGACATTTTCATTTCAGTGTATATTTACATATATATGAAAAAAGTGCTCTTTATCATTTCCTTCTCATGCAATTTTATCCTGAAAAGTATATCTGCTCTGTATTTTGGCAAGCTGGCCTATAGAGTAGATGATAGGGTTAATGAGACAAGAAGCTTTCTGATGGGACAAGAAACTTTCTGCTTGGTTAATGAAGGATATCATTATTATAATCTCTAGGTATTTCCTCTTTTCTAAAAATAGTCCTTAAACTATACTTGGTTTAGCTGAAATTCAAGCAGCAATCAATAGCAGCATAGACTTAAATTCAGAGGCATCTTAACTCAAAAGTCAATTTTTAGATCATGTTCCTTGGATCATTTCTTCTTTTTTTCTAGGTCACTATGTTCAGTTCAGATAAGTTCAGTTGCTTAGTTGTGTCCAACTCTTTGCGAACCCATGGACTGCAGCATGGCAGGCTTCCTTGTCCATCACCAACTCCTGGAGCTTACTCAAACTCATGTCCATTGAGTTGGTGATGCCATCCAACCATCTCATCCTCTGTCATCCCCTTTTTTTCCTGCCTTCAATCTTTCCCAGCATCAGGGTCTTTTCAAATGAGTCAGTTCTTCGCATCATGTGGCCAAACAAAGTACTGGAGTTTCAGCTTCAGCATCAATTCTTCCAAAAATGAACATTCAGGACTGATTTCCTTTTGAATTGACTGGTTGGATTTCCTTGCAGTCCAGGTAGGCTCAAGAGTCTTCTCCAACACCACAATTCAAAAGCATCAGTTCTTCAGCACTCAGCTTTCTTTATAGTCCAACTCTCAGATCCATACATGACTACTGGAAAAACCATATCTTTGACTAGACAGACCTTTGTTGGCAAAGTAATGTCTCTGCTTTTTAATCTCTCATGCTGTCTAGTTTGGTCATAGCTTTTCTTCCAAGGAGCAAGTGTATTTTAATTTCATGGCTGCAATCACCATCAGCAGTGATTTTGGAGCCCCCAAAATAAAGTTTCTCATTGTTTCCATTGTTTCCTCATGTATTTGCCGTGAAGTGATGGGACCAGATGCCATGATCTTAGTTTTTTGAATGTTGAGTTTTTTTTTTTCTTTTTTTTTTTTGTAAGCAGCTTCGTTTATTCGAGTAAATAGCTTGTAAATAAATCATTGGTAAACATTACAAAATTAAATACATTTTCAAAAGCTTGCCAGTGTACCTAAAATTCACAAACATAGTTCTTTTAAAAAATAAAATATGTTCAGAGCACCCTTGATATAAAATGCCTGACCCCTGTCCTCTGACAGGGCCACCTAGAGACACCTTACAGTAGGGAGGGGGGTTTCTATGGGAGGCAGTGGGGGCTTCCTGGAGGACACCAAGAGTTTCTACTCTGACCTTTGACCCCACCCACATCCAACTGCATTTTGATCCTTCTCCAAGGAGCCGGTATAGAACTGAGAGGGGCTCAGCAGATGCCCCAGGCTCAGCTCCAAGCAAAGGGATCGGATCAGGGTGCACAATTAGGGCCAGAGTCCTCACCATAAGCCACTGAGAGAAGCCAGAAAGGAAATCTCTACCACACTTCCAAACCAGCCAATGCTCCTGCATCGACTTTCTCCAGAGGAGCTGAGGTTTTCTCAGTTGTACACCCGCTCATCGCTCAGCTCACCCAATCTGGTCTGATGCCCTCCAGGCACAGAAATGCCCAGATCTATTTCTAAGGAGGAAGATATAATCTGCTCACTTCCTTATGACCTGCTTTCATGGAGAGAGAATAATATATGGTATTTGGTAGAAAGCACAGAATGAATTGCTACACAGCGCTTTCTGGTTCCACCGCCAAACACCCCTCAGACAGTATGAACATTTCTAGAGAAATTTGAATAGTCATTCAAAGAAATGGTTCAGAAAACTTTAAAATACCACAAATGAGGCAATAAGTACATGACCTGGCAAAGCATCCCAATTAACAGAATAATACAAAGTCCATAAATTAAGCCCTTGACCAACTCCACATTGTCATAGTGTAGCTCATTAAAATAACGGATACGCTGAGTTCTTTTCACTTTGGTGTAGAAAGTGAACATTGGCGGTCTCCAGCACTCACATGAAGAAGACCTAGTGGCCTCTTGAAAACACACATGCCATGACCTCCAATTAAAGGATGACCACAAGTTTATTCCATCCGTGTGAAATAAAACTCACATCCACATTTTAACTTAGTTGCCTGTAGATATATACAAGTACAAGAAATTCGACCTTTGTGTCAAATGTACAACTCAAGAAAAAAGTATTACCAAACTAGCTGTAAGAAAACCATCATCCCTGTATCATTAGGTCCTTAACATCTGGTTTCTCCAAGAAGATGCTGCCTGGTCCAGCCCCTCCTTGCATGTCTGCCTGATTTGATGCTCTCTGGTTGGGCTGAAGCCAGAGTCTGTGATATCTTTGCTATTAAAATATTACACCAACCAAACCTTTAAAAACCAAAAAAGGAACACTCTTGAATAAATGTCTAATAGATACCACCCCTCCCCACCCCCAAAAAAGTTGCTCATAAGGACAACAGTTATTTATGAAAAGTCTTCGTGAAGTCCAAATTCCTTCCTGGGTCTCCAGCAGAGTTCCACCTGGGCTGGAATTATACAGCCTTCTTCTGTGGGGGGCTCAACTTTCGCATGCCTCTTATCCGAGAGAGCAGCTCCTTAATGAACTCCTCTGTTGGTTTGTAGCAGTCTACAAGAGCTTCTCGTAATTTTAAAGCCCTCTCTTCTTCACTGTCTGCATCAAGAAGATCATCAATGTCAATTTCCACATCTGGCATTTCTTCTTCCTCGCAGCCATACAGCTGTCCCAGCTGCTCCACGATCCACTCCTCCAGCACGAGCCGTTTCCGAAGCTCCTTGCGATCGTATTTTACCGTCACTTTTCCCTGCTGGTGGCGCCGCTGTTGCTGCTGCTGCTGCTGCTGCTGAACGTGCCCGGCGGGAGCCGCGGTGGCCACGGGCGCCGAGTCCTCCCGGGAGGAGCCCGAGCCGCTGCTCGAGCCCGGGCTGCCGCTGGCACCGCCCCGGGGACTCTGGAAGAAAACCCGCGCACCGCTGCCCGCGGCCCCGCCGGCCGCCTCGCTGCTGCCCGTCGCCACCGACATGTCCCCGCGCGCGTGGGAGCCGAAGTGCGGCCCGGAGGAGGGCAGGCGGAGCGCCGGGCGCAGCTACCACCTCGGGCCGGGCAGCGGCATGCGAGGGCTTCGCCGGCACCTGCTCCTCGCAGCCGCCAGCTCCGGGGTGAATGTTGTTTTAAGCCAACTTTTTAACTCTGCTCTTTCACTTTCATCAAGAGGTTCTTTAGTTCTTCTTCACTTTTTGCCATAATGTGGTGTCATCTGCATATCTGAGATTATTATCAAGATCCTAGCAATCTTGATTCCAGCTTGTGCTTCATCCAGCCTGGCATTTCACATGATATACTCTGCATGTAAGTTTAATAAGCAGGGTGACAATATACAGCTTTGACATACTTCTTTCTCAATTTTGAACCAGACTGTTGTTCCATGTGCAGTTCTAACTGTTCCTGAAGGCAAGTCAGGTGGTCTGGTATTCCCATCTCTTGAAGAATTTTCCACAGTTTGTTGTGATCCACACAGTCAAACATTTTGGCATAGTCAATAAAGCAGAAGTAGATGTTTTTCTGGAACTCTCTTGCTTTCTCTATGATCCAACAGATGTTGACAATTTAATCTCTGGGTCCTCTGCCTTTTCTAAATCCAGGTTGAACATCTGCAACTTCACAGTTCGCATACTGTTGAAGCCTGGCTTGGAGAATTTTGAGCATTACTTTGCTAGTGTGTGAGATGAGTGCAATTGTGTGGTAGTTTGAGCATTCTTTGGCATTACCTTTCTTTGGGATTGGAATGAAAAACTGACCTTTTCCAGTCCTGTAGCCACTGTTGAGTTTTCCAAATTTGCTCCAAGATAGTAAGAAATATATGACATAACCAAACAGCGTCATGATAGGAGTTTAATGAAGGTGTGGGCAGGGTTAAAATAACCCAAAAAGTATACTGGACAAGTTACTCTCAAACTGAGTATCAGGATAGATTAGTTGTGTAGAGAGGGTCACCTGAAGAAGGAATAGACTTAAACGGAGGGACATAGCCAACAAACTTACCTTATTGGAAGGGAGTTGGTGAATAAATATTTGAAATTTTATTCTTCTCCACCCTATGATCTTCTAAAATATAAGTTCTATGAGGAGAGAAACTTTGTCTCATTTACTTATTTATATACATAGCAAAAATAATATAAGGCATGTGATGCATTCTGTTTAATGAATGAACGAATGAATGGAAAAATGAGTAAATGAGTGAAATAGAAGACTCATACTGAGTTCTTTAGTCTCTTGAAAATCAAAAAGCAAATTCTACTTCCTTTGCCTTACTAATGCATATCAATGCCATGAGATCTCATTATTTTATTTTTAGAGAAAATGATCAATGAGAACGTTGTAGTAGAGGATCCTCATTGGGACTTTTGAATTGAACACATTACTTAGCAAATGCTAACATGGGAACTTGAAGATTTTTAAGTCAACACATGAATGCAACTGAAACCAGTAGAGAAGCAGCTATCTGTTAACCTTGGCATTGGCAGGTCTAAAAAGTCTTTTACTCATTATTTGGGTTTGTAACCTGTAAAATAAATCAGAACATAAACAGGTAACCATGAAAATTTTTGACTGCCTCCCAGGAGTTAATTTTCTTGAAGGCAGCATAGTGTATGTGGGAGAAAAATCCTGTACTTTGAGTTAAGAAAAACTCTTATCAAACTCTTGCTCTGCTATTTACTAATCATATAACATGAGAAGTTTACTTAAATTAAAAAATCTTAATTATATAATTTATTAATCAGAATAATGTCATTTAAAAAATATTGTGTCAAAAATTTAATAAGGTGTATTTGTAGTGTCTTACACATGGTATGTGTTCTATACATGTAAGTTTACTGCTCCCCTTGGGGTTCATTAATTTTCTATTTCTTTTTAGTTCTCTTTGATTTTATAAAATTTTGGAAAATTTTTGATATTATTGTATTTTATGTATAGTTGATTGCATCAACTTCATAACCTCTATAAAAAAAGGAAGAAGAAGAAAAATGGCATTTTTTAATATTTGGAAGATTTATTTTTCTGTTAGATATAGCTGGCCCCCAGTGATATTTGTTTTGGCTTTAAAATAGTTTTTAATTTATTTCTAATTGGATGATAATTGCTTTACAATGTTGTGTTGGTTTCTGCCATAAAGCAAGGTGAATCAGTCATAGTCATACATATATTGCCTCCCTGGGGAGCCTCCCTCCCAGCCCCATTCCCATCCCTCTAGGTTGACACAGAGCACTAGGTTGAGCTCCTTGTGTTATACAACAACTTCCCACTATCTATTTTACATATGGTAATGTATATGTTTCAGTGCTACTCTCTCAATGCATCCCACCCTATCTTGGAGAAGACTTCTTGGAGAAGACTCTTGAGAGTCCTTTGGACTGCAAGGAGATCAAACCAGTCCATCCTAAAGGAAATGAGTCCTGAATATTCATTGGAAGGACTGATGCTGAAGCTGAAACTCCAATACTTTGGCCACCTGATGTGAAGAGCTGGCTCATTGGAAAAGACCCTGATGCTGGGAAAGATTGAAGGCAGGAGGAGAAGGGGATGACAGAGTATGAGATGATTGGATGGCATCACCGATTCGATGGACATGAGTTTGAATAAGCTCCAGGAGTTGCTGATGGACAGGGAAGCCAGGCATGCTGCAGTCCATGGGGTCACAAAGATTTGGACATGACTGAGCCACTGAACTGAACTGAACTGAATTGAGCCCCTCCCTCTCTGTGTCCACAAGTCTGTTCTCTATGTCTGCATCTCTATTTCTGCTCTACAGATAGGCTCATCAGTACCATTTTACTAGTTTCCATATATGCATATATATATATATATATGTACATGCATTAATATATGACATTTGTTTTTCTGTTTCTGATTTATTTCACTCTGTATAATGACAGCATGCTTTTACATAGTGCTATCCCTTTTCCATTTATATTTTGAACCTGAGATCTAAAAATAGTCTTAATCCTGAGATGGTGATAACCACGAAACCTAATTTTAAAGTGGAAATAAAGATAAATTATTAGAGTTCATAGAAATCTTAATTTCTGTGTGCAAATGACAGTATTGAGCAGAAATCCTAGAATTCTCATACAGAAAACTTAAATATTGCCATATCATTATTATATGCTATTTTTCCTGTTATAAATGGAAATATAACCAATTTTTGAATTATTTTGTGCTTAATAGAATTCTATTATTCAGCAACATTGTTTTATGTCATACAACAAAACAATAGTAGCTTTCATGGATTATATTCTTTTTGTAAAGATTCAGATTCAGCATTGAGTTAAGATGAGTTAACCACTCATTGCTTCTGGGGTAACAATCAGTTTTCTAAAAGAGGCAACAGGCAAATGAGGCCCTAAAAGGACAAATGTACATAATATCAACAGGTACTTTCCAAAAAATGATTTATTTTTGCCAGTGTTTAAAAAATAAGATTTTTAAATTCTTCATACATAAACTCAGCTTATTTTAAATGCACACAATTAATCTCTTTTTCATTAACTTGTTTATATGAATTATTTGTTAGAAAGTTTTTTCTGTCTCAACTTCAAATCATAATATAGTATGATCCATCCCTTGAAGCTAAGCTATGCTCTACTCAGGATTCAGGTGTGTCTTGACATGTCTGTAAGACTAGTGAGATGTTCTCCTACCAACAGGGACTGAAAAATCCCTCTGGAAAAGAGTTAGTCTTAAGGAAAGAAAGTCCAAGTTCATGTCTTAGTCCATGGATAAAGCTAGGATCCATTTACCAGAGAGGTTAAATGCCCAAGTGTAGGGCAATGGGAGTAGAGACTGGGGATGAGGCAGACACAGAGCTGGTTTCGTGGGCTAAACGAGAGTAGAAGTCCATCTGTCTCAAGAGCAAGCAAGTAGAAGTCCATCTGTCTCAAGAGCACCCTCCCTCTAGGAGGGTGAGCTGTAGACCAGGGTTATTAAAGGCTTCTGTGATGTTATTCTAGGTGGTCTACTGATCTAACATAGGACTGTGAATTATTTGCATGCCCCTTTACTTGACCACTTGGGTAGATGGAGAAGGAAACTTAGAAGCAACAAAGATGGTATTTCTTTTGGAGCAGGAAATATTTGCCAATTTCCCTTTTTTATATTTGCCTAATCTTTAAAATTAATGAGATACAAACCATCTACATGTTGTAATATCATTTGATGTAAATACTTTGTATCTTTGAAGGCTAACCTACATTTTTTGAAGTAAAATATTTAATAAAATTTGCTTTCTAAAATTAAAAAAAGAATTTAAACAAAACTTGAGTTGCAATGCAATAAAGTATTTGTGAAAGTATTAAAATATATAGCAAGCAGAGTCACGTTCTCTGAGTAGTCCCAAGGTGTTGAGGAAAACACAAGATTTATTGCAAATATTGCTCCAGTTCATACATTTTAGTCTCCTCAGACTGATCAATCAGCATTTGTACTTCCTCTAGCCATTTTACAATCTCAGAGAAAGATCATTTCCCCAGAAACAATGAAAAAGAGTGTTTGTAAATGTCTATACATCTCTATATTACATATATAGATTGTCTAACCTCTTGAGAAATGCTTAGTGGAAAAATTCTTTCAGAAAGCTGGTCATTCCCTCCTTTAAGTTGTTTGAAGAACATTGACTCTAGATTTCAAATCTCAAAAAATATATTCCCCTTGCTACACAGCAAGTACTATTGTTTTTCATTGTTTCCATGAAGCTGTTATGAGTCTGATACAAGATGCATGTGAATTGTTCAGATATTTGGCAGGTATAATGTAACTATCAAAATTGAAACCAACCAAGAAACTCATTTTTCAGTCCTCTTCAGTCCCATATATGAAACATTTTGGCCTACATCATTAATATAGAATTACACAGCTTCATGCTAAATTTCACTAAGGATTACCAAGTTCATGATTATGTCCAGAAAGAATCTTTGTAATTTTTCTTTGCTAGAAAAATAAAGTATTTGTTGTATCAATGAACAAGAAATATTAAGAGTGGATTTACTGTGCAGCTAATGAATTAGATTAAGCAATGTACTCAAATGGTCATATGTTTTTGGAAAATTTGCAGAAGTTGTATTTTCTGAGAGCAATCACTTAAAATCTAATTTCCATCTCTTTTCCCTCCAATTTTTCCCTTTGTTACCCTCGTGTCCGTGACACTGATGTGGCTGTGGGAAATCTAAGATGAAGTGGAGTTTCAGATACATTTAGTTTGGGTTTGATAGTATGTTTATATGGTTTTCAGTCACTTCTTGGTGTAAATAAATTATTGCTAGATGTCATTGCAGGACATTTCAGTGTACTAGTGTCCTATCTGCCAACTTAACCATCATTAGGTCAGGAACATCTAGTGCCAGAGATCTTACGGTGATTCAAATGTCCCCTGCAGTACTTGATTCCAGGAGTGTGGGTAGGAGAGAAGACACAATATTTGAAAAGTAAAAACTAGAAGCCAAATTAGGGAGAATTTTTCCAAACACCGGAATGTGTAAAATCTTAAGTAGAGGATTTGATTTTCATTGATGCCTGATCAAAATGACTTTTTTAAGTAATATACTTGATAATGGAATACAGGTATCCCCTATTTTTTGAAAGTTTACTTTATGACCCTTTTCTTTTATGAGAGACGTGTTAATACATTAGTACATGTTTTCCCTAACTTTTTAAGGTTGAAAAAGTATTGTGTCATATATATATATATATATATAGATAGATAGATAGATAGATATATCTCACATCTTCTTCATCTGTTCATTCATTGATGGACACTTAGCTTGTTTCCATATCTTTGCTTTTGTGGATTTTTACTTTTATGAAGGCAGAGGAACCAGAGTTCAAATTGCCAACATCCGCTGGATCATGGAAAAAGCAAGAGAGTTCCAGAAAAGCATCTATTTTTGCTTTATTGACTATGCCAAAGCCTTTGACTGTGTGGATTGCAATAAACTGTGGAAAATTCTGAAAGAGATGGGAATACCAGACCACTTGATCTGCCTCTTGAGAAATTTGTATGCAGGTCAGGAAGCAACAATTAGAACTGGACATGGAACAACAGACTGGTTCCAAATAGGAAAAGGAGTTCGTCAAGGCTGTATATTGTCACCCTGTTTATTTAACTTATATGCAGAGTACATCATGAGAAACGCTGAACTGGAGGAAACACAAGCTGGAATCAAGATTGCCGGGAGAAATATCAGTAACCTCAGATATGCAGATGGCACCACCCTTACGGCAGAAAGTGAAGAGGAACTAAAAAGCCTCTTGATGAAAGTGAAAGTGGAGAGTGAAAAAGTAGGCTTAAAGCTCAACATTCAGAAAATGAAGATCATGGCATCTGGTCACATCACTTCATGGGAAATAGATGGGGAAACAGTGGAAACAGTGTCAGATTTTATTTTTCTGGGCTCCAAAATCACTACAGATGGTGACTGCAGCCATGAAATTAAAAGACGCTTACTCCTTGGAAGGAAAGTTATGACCAACCTAGATAGCATATTCAAAAGCAGAGACATTACTTTGCCAACAAAGGTTCGTCTAGTCAAGGCTATGGTTTTTCCTATGGGCATGTATGGATGTGAGAGTTGGACCGTGAAGAAGGCTGAGCCCCGAAGAATTGATGCTTTTGAACTGTGGTGTTGGAAAAGACTCTTGAGAGTCCCTTGGACTGCAAGGAGATCCAACCAGTCCATTCTGAAGGAGATCAACCTGGGATTTCTTTGGAAGGAATGATGCTAAAGCTGAAACATCCATACATGACCACTGGAAAAACCATAGCCTTGACTAGATGGACCTTTGTTGGCAAAGTAATGTCTCTGCTTTTGAATATGCTATCTAGGTTGGTCATAACTTTCCTTCCAAGGAGTAATTTCATGGCTGCAGTCACCATCTGCAGTGATTTTGGAGCCCCCCAAAATAAAGTCTGACACTGTTTCCACTGTTTCCCCATCTATTTCCCATGAAGTGATGGGACCGGATGCCATGATCTTCGTTTTAGGAGCTGTTAATGTATTTTTGTATTTTTTATTAAGGAGGATACTCAAAATCTCTGAGTTTCTGGTTCACCAGATCTGATATGCCCCTGTAGATGCAAATTATCTTAAAGTTTAACAGATGAACTTTATGGAGGTATAATTTATATGTAACAAAATGGTTACATTTTTATGTGTAGAGTTTGACACTCTTTGACAAATGTAAATAGCCATCTGGCCACCACCACAATCAAGATATAGACTATTTTATTCACTTCAAAAAGTGCCCTTGTATCCCTTCTCAGTCGATACTATTCTTTGTCCCCAGGCAACCACTGATCTGATTTCTATCATCATAGATTAGACTTGTCTTTCCAAAAGTTTCATATAAATTGAACCATTCAGTATGTATTGCTTTGTGTCTGGGCTGTTTTTGCTCAGCTTAACATTTTTGATATTCATTCATGATGCTGTTGAGAATCAATAGTTAATTCCTTCTTCTTGCTGAGTAGTATTTCTTGACAGACATTTGGATTATTCCCAGTTTTTGTCTATTATGGATAAAGTATTATTCCTGTACATATGTTTATGTGGACATATGTTTTTATTTCTCTTGAGTAAATAACTAGAAGTAGAAATGCTGGGTCACACAGTCAATATTATATACATATAAAATTTTAGCTTTTAATTATTTTGTGGTGCTCATTAAGATCTAGCTAAATTTTTCATTTATTCATTCAATAAATACTTACTAAACACACTGTGCAAGATACCAGGGGATCATAGGTGAATATAGGAAAAACTCTACCTAAAGCACACTGAAAAAACATGCAAAACTTTCAAAAGAGGAATTTCTCAGGATTGGTGGTCAGGAAAGACATAAGCTGGATCTTAAAGGAGATATAGGAATCCATTAAACAGGCATTGGGTGAGAACACAGCAGTCGGAATTTCCACATTCAGAGGCACAGTGTATGGATATATCATGGGCTTCTGCTCTGGCTCAGGGGTAAAGAATCCACTTGCAATGTAGGAGATGTAGAAGACACAGGTTCCATCCCTGGGTCGGGAAGATACCCTGAGGAGAGCATGGCAACCCACTGTAGTATTCTTGCCTGGAGAATCCTCAAGGACAGAGGGGCCTGGTGGGCTCCAGTCCATGGGGTCCCAAAGAGTCGGATACAATTGAAGTGACTGAGCACACATGGAAATTACACACAGCATGGTACATCTGGGAAACTTCCAGTAGCTGGTATTATAGGTAAGAGAAAAGTTAGATGGAAATATTACATGAAGATAGAGAAGAAAGTTGGGCAGATCAAGGAAAACCATTAATGCTACGGAATTTTTTTTTTTTTTTCCTTTGTAAGGTCTTATCTCACTCCTGATGCAGCTAATCATTTCTTTCCTGTGACTGCATCACATTTGGAGCATGGTTCTGTAACAAGGGCTTCCCGTGTATCACTAGTGGTAAAGAACCCACCTGCCAATGCAGGAGACGTAACTGAACTTGGGTTCAGTTCCTGGGTTGGGAAGATCCCCTGCCAGAGGGTACGGCAACCCACTCCTTGCCTGGAGAATCCCATGGACAGAGCAGCCTGGTAGGCTATAGTTTATGGGGTCCCAAGGAGTCAGACACAACTGAAGCAACCTAGCACAGCACGCACAGCACAGCACTCTCTTTAACATATTGTACGATCTTTAGGGATTTGTCTTCTCTACTAGGTTCTTAGACGGTGTCTTTGCTATCTTTGGTGTGTAACACAATCCTTGGCTCTTACTAGGGCCTTAGAAAATAAGTTTATGCAAGAATGAACGAGAAAATGAGAATTCATGGAATGACTTGCATTCTCCGCCATTGAATACATTCAGAAAAATTTCTTCTTTACCAGAAACCTATGAAACATCTTTTGTGAAGACACATTAGAAATACATATTTATTTCTCCACTGAAGCAAGGTCATGCATACAATCTTCTTATGAACTTGATTATTAATTTCAATTGTCTTTATGATCAATAGTGATTTCATGGCTTCAATGACTTTGGAGTGGTTTGCATGGATGGCTGAGATAGTTGAAAAAATGAATCAACTGTGCTTCAGTTGCCTTAATTTTGTAGTAAAACTGGCCTTAAACTTGTAACACTGAAAAAAAAAAAAAAACTTTGCTTAAAGAAACTAGAGATATTTTGGCCATAAACTGATGCTATATATTCTGAGTGTTTTCATTTGTTCCAGAACTCATAAAAATTCTATTTTCTTTATGATCTTCATTTAGGCAAGGTCCAACTATTTACCAAAAGTGTATTTTGGCAATTTGTTTTAATAATAGATAATATTTATTTCATCACTCATTCACATTGCTAATGACAAAATAAATACAGAGTGGGAGAGAAGGGCAGTCTGAAAAATGAGGAAAACAGTTTAGAAAAATAGAATAAGAGCAGAACCAATTAAGAAGGAGATTTGGGGTATCCTAACTTACATCATGAGAAACTCTGGGCTGGAAGAAGCATAAGCTGGAATCAAGATTGCCAGGAGAAATATCAATAACCTCAGATATGCAGATGACCTCACCCTTATGGCAGAAAGTGAAGAGGAACTAAAAAGCCTCTTGATGAAAGTGAAAGAGCAGAGTGAAAAAGCTGGCCTAAAGCTCAACATTCAGAAAACTAAGATCATAGCATCTGGTCCCATCACTTCATGGGAAATAGATGGGGAAAGAGTGGAAACAGTGTCAGACTTTATATTTTTGTGCTCCAAAATCACTGCAGATGGTGATTGCAGCCATGAAATTAAAAGACACTTACTCCTTGGAAGGAAAGTTATGACCAACCTAGATAGCATATTGAAAAGCAGAGACATTACTTTGCCAACAAAGGTCCGTCTAGTCAAGGCTATGGTTTTTCCAGTGGTCATGTATGGATGTGAGAGTTGGCCTGTGAAGAAAGCTGAGCGCCAAAGAATTAATGCTTTTGAACTGTGGTGTTGGAGAAGACTCTTGAGAGTCCCTTGGACTACAAGGAGGTCCAACCAGTCCATCCTAAAGGAGATCAGTCCTGGGTGTTCATTGGAAGAACTGATGTTGAAGCTGAAACTCCAGTACTTTGGCCACCTCATGCGAAGAGTTGACTCATTGGAAAAGACTCTGATGCTGGGAGGGATTGGGGGCAGGAGGAGAAGGGGACAACAGAGGATAAGATGGCTGGATGGCATCACTGACTCGATGGACGTGAGTCTGAGTGAACTCCAGGAGTTGGTGATGGACAGGGACGCCTGGCATGCTGCGATTCATGGGGTCGCAAAGAGTCAGACATGACTGAGCGACTGAACTGAATTGAACTTATTAATAAATTAAAATTGGAACAACTGTATAATTAATCATCTAAATTGAGGTACTTTTGAGAGTTTTGAAAGGGGCATGGCAAATAATCTTGCCAGGGCAATAGGTGATATTTGAACTGTTTCAAAGTACTCTTCCTAAATCTTTTTGTTTCAGATTGTTATCACTTCTTATAACTGCCATCTGCTGTACTAAGTCGCTTCAGTCATGTCTGACTCTGTGCAACCCTATGGACTGTAGTCCACCAGGCTCCTCCGTCCAAGGGTTTCTCCAGGCAAGAATACTGGAGTGGATTGCCTTTTCCTTCTCCAGGGGATCTTGCCCACCCAGGGACTGAACTGGCATTTCTTACCTCTAACCTTCATTGGCAGGCAGGTTCTTTATCACTAGTGCCACCTGGAAAGCCCTATAACTGGCATATATAGTGCTAATTAGCAGATCCAAGATTATCTCTAGCTTTTCAATTTTTTAAAGCTTCCTACAAACACTTTTCTTAATGCAATGGCCATGGTAGTACAACAAGTAGAATCTTATTTTTCTAGTTGCTCTGAAAGTATTAAGAAAGACATTGACCTCAGGGGATAGTTGATATGAAAGGATAAGAGTCAGTGGATGACAGTATTTTTTCATCAATTATAGTGTCTTTTGATAATGAATGAAACAAATCTCAATCTTCTTCAGGGTAGATGCATTCATTCTTTTATTTTGCATACTATAAACATTGACAGTTACCCACACGTGCTTTGTGGGCTACTGGGACTACAATAGTGAACCAGATAGTCGCTGGTCCTAAAGGACTAAGAGTGGTGATGGATAATGAGGTGAATATTAGTGAAAATAACTTTTGAGGAGTGTGATTCTGAAGTTACTTCTTGACAAAGTTAAAAAAATGTTTTATCAGTATTCACATAGCTGAATGTGGAGAATTACAAAGGATGAAGAGGAAAAATAATTCCTATTTTGATGCGAATGTTCTCTTATGCTTGCTGTTTGACTTAATTAAGAATGTTTATCTTTCTTATTTTCCTAATTTCCAAGCATCAGTTGGCTTGTTTTGGGAAAACCTTTTGATATTCCTTAGCGTTTTTCCATAGCTTGAACTCACTTTGTAATCTTGATCTTGCTTTTGAAGTATTTAAAATATAAGTCTTAGAATCTCTTTTTAAAAAGCAATTTGAGTTTTATTGATCTACAGAGCTTGAGTTTAGAATGCACAGATAGGCATTTAAATGCATTTTGGTAATAAACGCTTCAAAATTAGATGGCTTGAGAGTTATTGAAGACAAAATTGAGTTCTAGAATTAATTTGTTGTGAGATTAAGAAGACAGCTTGTAATGTTTTTGCTTCGTATATTTGGTGAGAATGCACTTTTTGTGTATTTCTTTTACCTTGCCCACTCTTGTATTCTATGAAAGATATAAGATATGCAAAGAAATAGCTGGTCGACAGCATTTTACCAGCCAGTATAATAGTTAAATGGAGGGGGGGGGGGCATTCTAGTGTCTTTAAGTCCTAGATTAGAGTATTAGTCTGCCAAGCCATGTGACCTTGATAATTTATTTAACCTCCTCTCATTTCTTTTATCTTCAAAGTGTGTTTTGAATCACCCCACTTCATGGGGTGATTAGGAGAAATAGATGATTCATAAAAGTGTTTAGCCCAATACCTGGTACTCTAAAGAGCTCAAACAATGCTGGGGATTACAATATCATCACTGCACAGTTCTATTTCACAGGAGGACATGGTCAATTGTACCAGAAAGGTGACTTTAAGAAACAGTTCATAAAAGGGTAAGACAATATTCAGTTTCCTGAATCTATTAGACCTATGTTCCTGAAACTTTTTGGCACCAGGGACCAGTTTCATGGAGAGCAATTTTTCCACTAAAGTGGGTGGGAGTGGTTTTGGAATGATTCAATACATTGCATTTATTGTGCACTTTACTTCTCTTATTATTAAATTGTGATGTATAATGAAATAATTACACAACTCACCATAATGCAGAATCAGATCATCAGGCATTAGATTAGCAGCCTAGATCCCTCACATGCCCAGTCCGCAGTAGGGTTTGTGTTCCTCTGAGAATGTTATGCCACTGCAGATCTGACAGGAGGCAGAGCTCAGGTGGTAATGCGAATGATGGGGGTTGGCTATAAATAGCAATGAAGCTTTGCTTGCTCACCAGCTGCTCACCTCCTGCTGTGCCGCTGGGGCAAGGTGGGGAAGAAGGGGTTCCCCAACTCCTGTATTAGACAATGATCACCATTGTTTTTAGGAATGGATATTCATAAAACAGCTTGATGATGCCATTAAACATTCTTTGAGGACATTCTGAAATATGAAACTTTCCCATAAACCACCTCTGATTTGCTTTTCTGTAGGTGATTATACTGCTTTTCTTGCAGGAACCTCTGTCCAGGTACAGTGTATTCTTAAAGTACTAGCAATTTCTCACAAATGAATGGCTAAGGACACAGACATTGACC
The DNA here is from genome assembly GCF_029378745.1 of Bos indicus. Lineage (NCBI taxonomy): Eukaryota > Metazoa > Chordata > Mammalia > Artiodactyla > Bovidae > Bos > Bos indicus. The sequence goes on along the minus strand of NC_091774.1, from coordinate 14,083,800 downwards.
TTCCTTGAAGGAAGGCATACAGACAAGGAGAAAGAGGGGCAAGGATGCTGAGACACCTTACTGATGGCAAGGGAGAACATACATAGAGTATGCAGGACGTTGGTTTGTTTGATCTCAGACTCATTCCCTGTCATTTTCTTGTTTTGATCTGACTTCTGCAAACTACATTTCTCAGACTTCCTGGTGCTGCTTTCCAGTTTTGCTTTCTGTTGGGAAGCTCTGGTGGAGATCAACATCAACATGTAAAGGTCTTGAGTCTTAATTTATCACTGTTGCAGGTGATGGAATCGTACAATTTCTTGTCAAGTATTATTTATAATATAGAGATACTTTGAAAGCAATTAGGGGAGTAAGAAGATGCTATTCATAGTATCCTAGTAGCTGGAATATTGCTAAGGCTGCCTTCACATAGATGAATGCCTTGGACAAGTTATTTCATAACACTCTTCTTTCTTTTATAAAAAGAGGGGCAAGAGAATATCTTGTTGCTTTGTATTCTTCCTTAGTGCTTGGCATAGTGCTTCAGAAAGAGTGGGGACACTTTTCTGGTCATCAGTGGTTAAGAATCTGCCTTCCAAAGCAGGGGACATGGATTTGATCTCTGGTTAAAGCAAAAATCCCACAGGCCTCAGGGTAACTAAGCCTGCATGCCACAACTACCAAGCCCATGCAACATAACTAGCGATGCCTGCATTCTTAACTAAGACCGGATGCAGCCAAATAAATAAATAAAAGAACTATTAAGAATAGGGTTTCAATATTTTTGTTAAAGTGAAGTCAAACCATTCATCTGTAAATGTGCTGGACTTTTTATTATTCTTTCTTCATAAGGCACAAGAGAAAAAGTCAGGTAGGAGTAAATATGAACTGATTGTGTAGTAGGGAAGGGAAAATCCAATGTATTTGCTTATTTTTATTTCATTCAGATGCATGTCATTACTACTTTTCTTATAACTGCTGTAATAGCCCAGTGAATAATTCATCTTTGATGGTAACTATCTCCTCAGTTTACTCTTCCAGGGTTTAGACCCCCAAGTCCCAATTCGTAATTTTGTGTCTCCCATCCCTGTCTTATGCTGTTTGTTCAGTCACTTAGCTGTGTCTGACTCTTTGTGGGACTCCTCATGATTCCATGGACTGTAGCCCACCAGGCTGTCTGTTCATGGAATTCTCCAGGCAAGAGTGGAGCGGGTTGCCATTTCCTCCCACAGGGGATCTTCTGGACCCAGGAATGAAACCCAAGTCTTCTGTGTTTCCTGCATTGCAGGTGGAGTCTTTACCACTGAAGCCTGTCTCATGCTCTATTCACACCAGTTTCCTTTTTTCAGTCTTTAAACGCTCCATGTAATTTCATTTTTCTTTGATTTTGTCTAGGCAGGTCCCTCATCTTCCTCAAATGCCATCTCCTTTGTGATCTTTCTCAAATGCTCCATCACAAGAATTAGTTGCTTTTTAATTTGTATCTTTCAAAGAACTCTTCACAGTGAATTGCAATGTGCGACGCTCTAGATTTGTGAGCATCTTGAGAGTATGGGCCAATTTTACTAATCTTTTTATCTTCAATACCAAGCACTTTGCCTGGTAAATATTCAATAAATGAATATTGACCTACTAGTTCATTCTGTCTTGTCTTATATTTGATCATTTATATTTCTACCTCATTTACTAGATTGTGAGCTCCTTGGCTGGAGAAGGCAATGGCACCCCACTCCAGTACTCTTGCTTGGAAAATCCCATGGACGGAGGAGCCTGGTGGGCTGCAGTCCATGGGGTCACTAAGAGTCAGACACGACTGAGCGACTTCACTTTCACTTTTCACTTTCCACTTTCATGCATTGGAGAAGGAAATGGCAACCCACTCCAGTATCCTTGCCTGGAGAATCCTAGGGATGGTGGAGCCTGATGGACTGCCATCTATGGGGTCGCACAGAGTTGAAGCGACTTAGCAGCAGCAGCAGCAGAGCTCCTTGGCAGGGGGTGGAGGGGGGAGGTAACCAGGAAAAGTAACACTTCCACTTAATTCTATCCTGGATTTGGGATTTGCACTACACTCATTGGTAATATTTTACTTGGCAATACTAAGGGTTCAGTAAACTTTGATTGAATTTAGAAAACCTGGGGAGCTTAATCACAGAAGAAAAGTTAAGAAAATAGTCCAGTGAGAAATAATAGAAAACATTTATATATAGGTTTCTGCCTCCAGTTCCTGCACAGAACTCCTAAAAATCCTTGTAATTTCCTAGTTGATAAGGTTACTGCTGCTGCTAAGCCGTTTCAGTCATGTCCGACTCTGTGCGACCCCAGAGATGACAGTCCACCAGGCTCCTCCGTCTCTGGGATTCTCCAGGCAAGAACACTGGAGTGGGTTGCCATTTCCTTCTCCAATGCATGAAAATGAAAAGTGAAAGTTAAGTCGCTCAGTCGTGTCCGACTCTTAGCGACCCCATGGACTGCAGCCTACCAGGCTCCTCTATCCATGGGATTTTCCAGGCAAGAGTACTGGAGTGGGGTGCTATTGCCTTCTCCAGATAAGGTTACTAGGAGTGTATTTGATCTTTGACTCTTATTCCTGACACAGAGTTCCTTAATTCCTTGGAATATTCTAATGATAGGATCGTGTTTTGTTCTAATGAGGTGATGGTTAGCAGGCTGCTGGATAGGGGCTGGTCATCAAAAAGATCAAGCCATGATTGGAAACTTGGAGGTTTCAGCCCTTACTCAGCCCTTTTTTCAAGGAAGGGGAGAATAGCTGAAAACAGTTAATGATCAATCATGCCTACATGATGAAACCTCCATAAAATCCCCAAAGTGTGTGATTTGGGGGAGCTTACAGGTTGGTGAAGGCATTCATGTGCAGGATGTGTGTGCTGGGATTAGTGTGATGTGTCCTAATTCCATGGAGACAGACTCTCCTGTGTTCAGGACAATTCTGGACCTTGGTCTATATATTTCTTTACCTGGCTGTTCATCCATATCCTTCCAATATCCTTTATTATATAATAAACTAGTAGGTATGAATTATTTCCCCAAGTTCTCTGAGCTATTCTAGCAAATGATCAAACTTGAGGAGGGGATCATGGGAACTTGATTTAGAGCTGACCAGTCAAAAGTGCAGGTGACAACCTGGAACTTGCCCTTGGCATCTGAAATGGGAGGAGCCTGGTGTGACTGATGAGCCTTTCAGTTGTGGAATCTGATACTAAATCCAGGTAGACAGTGTCAGCACTGAATTGAGTTGTAGGACACACAACTATTGTTGGAACATTGGTTGATGTAGGGGAAAAACCCCACACATTTAGTGTCAGAAGTATTTTGAGTGTGACTATCAAGGAAAACACAATAGTGTTTCCCCAAGACACCCAAAACATTATTCAGCCCTTGGAAATATAAACTGTTTTTGAGTAGATGCTTCAGAAAGTCTGTAAGTCACAGTACTGTACTGACCAATGATAGTTTCCCCTTTATAAGCAGAATAATCTGGAGATACACAAAATGAGGGGTGATATTTCTATGAGCTTAAGACTAGATAACATTGAGACATTTACTTTTATTAATCTTTTAGCATCACTTAGTGTTTGTCTTGTCTAAAGTGTGTTAGTCACTCAGTTGTGTCCTACTCTTTGCAACTCCATGGACTGTACTCCACCAGGCTCCTCTGTCCATGGAATTCTCCAAGCAAGAATACTGGAGTGGGTAGCCATTCCTTTCTCCTGGGAATCTTCCCAACCCAGGGATCAAACCTGGGTCTCCTGCATTGCTGGCAGATTTTTTTTTTTTTTTTTACCATCTGAGACACCAGGGAAGCCCAGCAACATTTAGACATGCATATATAACGTAATTCTTAATTATGGAGCTCAGAGAAAAGCATTCAGAAGCATCCATATTCCTTGACTGTGCATGTATACCACTTTATTCTTATGGGGTACTGTATCAGTTGAGATTCTTGAAAAAAACTGTACATTCAAACTGGGCAATATAAGCAGAGTTTAACAAGGGAAGTGCTTATAAAGTAAGTGGGGTTAAACAAATCAGCAAAGAAGAGTTCAGGGCCCTATACCTAGCAACTGAGGGAGCTGTTACCCAGGAGATGAAAAAAGTGAAAAGTGAAAGCGAAATTTGCTTAGTCGTGTCTGACTGTTTGTGACCTCGTGGACTATACAGTCCATGAAATTTTCAAGGCTGGAATACTGGATTGGTAACCTTTCCCTTCTCCAGGGGATCTTCCCAACCCAGGCCTCCCACATTGCAGGCGGATTCTTTACCTGCTGAGCCACAAGGGAAGCCCACTCACCAAGGAGATGAAGTGGTTACCAAACGTGGAAAGAGAGCTATGTGGGAAACACCTGCTGAAAGGAACACCGCGCTTTGGGAGAGCCTCAGCTAACTCGGTAGCAGGCAGTGAGTCAGGCAGGGGATGTCTTGACCACCTTCTCCTTTTGTCCTCTGATCTGCCGGCACCTCTCACTGGGAGCCACATGGCATGAAGTCCATTTTATGTAGATTCCCAGGTAATTCAGGAATTTTGTGACAAAGAGCAGAGGAAAATACGAGATAACTAGTGTAGGCACGCTTTTGAGGACTATAAACTGGAAGAGTGTCATTACCTATACATTTTCCCCTTGTTCCCAGAATAAGAACTGGTGTTTGAGTAGGAATATAGACAGTTTTTCCTTGGATGACTCAGGTACTAATTATCACAGGATTCTCATAAGATCCTAGTGTCCTGGTGAGTCATAACTGGATGTGAAGTTAATCCCCCAAATTTCTAAGGAGACCCTATTCATTGTAAAAACGCACTCATAATCTTCAAATTACCAAACCATCACCAGAGTTAGTTCATATAAGGCAGTTCATTTTCTGCTTCTGATTTACAATTGAAGTGAGCAATCAGCAAAGGACTAGAGTAATCAGAAGTTGGAACTAGAGAGACTTTGAAGACTTTCTCTACTCTTGTGGTTCAGAAGTATGCGTGCTGGCTTTCCACTCTAGTTTGTCTAATGCCACCAACTGATTCGTCTGAGGGTTTGGAGAACTAGACCAGTGACATTACACCTTTGCTTCTCTTTTTAGCTCCAACTCTGTAGCTTACTCTAAGAGAATTTATTTTCCATTCCTTTAATCATTTTCCCTGCTCTTCTTTGGACTATTTCCAGTTCCTCCACATTCTTTCAAATATAGCTTAACTATTACAAAGGGCTATTCTGGAAAATCATTACTTAAAGGAAGATGGTTAAAGCATTTAAACATTTAAAAATGGCTAAGTAAATGTTAAAAAATGAAATGTTCCTGTCTAATAATGCTGATAGGAGAATCCTAGTAAATTAAATTACATCAGGTCAAAGCAAAATCCTTGAATGAGAGTCAAGCCTATCAGGACCTGAGAAAGAAACCCTTTGTTAAGAGAAAGTTTATTTTTGCAAAGAACCAAAAGTAAAACTAAGGAGAGAGAACTTTGCTCTGTACCAATCACACAAAATCTCTTCTAAGATGAGGATCTAACTCTATGGTTCAGGAAGCTGTGATGCTAAAGTGAACACAAATCTCAAAGCCCAGATACTTTGTTATAACAGGGAAAGAAAAGAAAATTCATAATTCTACATGGAAAAAGTTTCTTACTGTTTTTTGGAAGAAGGAAAGCTAACAAATTGCCTTAGTATTTTATATAACAAGCAGTGTCTTAGGTGTTTTACATACTTTATTCCATTTTTAAAATCAATAGTAAGAGGTAGAGTATTATTTCCCCATTTTATTGATTAAGATACTTGGCTTGATCCTAAAGCCTGCTTTCTACTACATGGTGCTATAGGTAATTTTCTAATGAAAAATTCATGTTCCAGGAAAGTTCTACATTTTTGTTTGTTTATAGGTCTAATTTTGGACAATCCATTTGTGATTTTGTGAGTTTACAATGCTCAACATTATTGAAGAAAACTATCTTCAAAAACCATTACTTTATCTGTTGAGTCAATGGCATTAAATACATCTTTGCAGAGAAATAGACTGCTTTTTAATGGGAAAGGCTTGAGGAATATCTGATACATACAAATAAGGAGATATGACAGAGGATGGAAAAATTCTAATTTTGTATAAGCAAGTTGATAAAATTTAGCTAATGGTGAATATACACATTTACATAGATCTTATCCTGAATTTCTCCTCAAATGTAATTAAATCTACTTGAAATATATTCAGCACAGGTAGCTTGACATAAAAAGTATCTCATTTCTGGGTTTGGGCAAACAGGATTTAAGTGAATAATGCATCCTGACTTCTAACTATGCAGTAGTAAATCATTCATAGTGTCTTTCCTACAGATTAACTTCATTTTTTTGAGTTCTGAATGTGATACATAAATTCCTTGTTTAATTAAATATGGTTGACAGGCAGGTTTAAAAATTTCTGGCTTGACCTACCTATCATTCTATAAACAGCACCAGAGATTTTAATAGTTAGCATTTATTGAGCACTTACTGAAGGCCTGATATCATGCTAAGCACTTTTTATTATTACTTCAATGTTGAACTCAATTTTACAGGCTAAAAAAGGTTTACTTCCTTTAAAGGAGCTCCTATATAAATTTAAATCAATCAATTCATTATCAACTATTAAACAAAAGTTATCAGACACCAACCATATGCTGTGCATTGTGCTGGATACTTCAAATACATGATTAAGAGATGATATCTGTGAGCAAAAACCTCCTTATATAACGGAAGCATGTACATACCCACAGCTCAGAAGAGAGCACCAAAGGGACCTTGGGGAGAGACAGTATTAGAGTTGCATCTTAGATCTGTAAGGCTTTGGAAGTGCTGGTATGTATCTTCTAAGTGTTTGCATCTTCTAAGAAAAAAAATTGAACATTTTGAGCCCATGTATACAGGATTTTTGAATAGCCTAAGTTTAACAATTTCTGCATCATAATGTGAGTTGCTTGTGAGTGTCCTTGCTCATTTACTCTGAGTCCTGCACCGTATACATTCTGTTTCGGTTGACTGCCTTGGACAGAAGAGCTGGAGCAGTTAAACAAAGGAACATCCACGTAGCCCAGCTGAGTGTCTGCAGCTTGGCAGTATACACCTATGCCATAGCTTTGAACATTCTCCTGTTACACATATGTAAGCCTTGATAACTTTGTCTTTCATACATTTTTCTTATTTCTCTTAACTTTATATTTTTATGCAAAATCTCTTTAGTGATTTTGTCACACAGGCTAGACATGTTAATAAAAATTAAAAGAATTTTATGTTGTCATTATTTTGTCATGGAGAAAAATCTGAAATTATTGGAAAAAGTAATAGTTATTCAGATAAATGTTAGAGAATTATTGAGAATTCAATAACGGATATAATATTTTTATTAAGTTAGAGATATCTTCTAATTTTATATTTTCTTTGAGAATAAAACCCTTTATGTATCAACCTTTTTGTTTAACTGTTTTTGCTTCAAAGTCTATTATATCTGAAAAACACACTTATTTTGATAAAAATTTAATTTGCACATATTTTTCCATCTTTTCACTTGAAAATTTTATGTTTTTAAAGTTTTTTGTGTCTCTTGAAATAGAATATGCTTAACAATTCTTTAAGTCCAATAGATAATCTTTGTCTTTTAATTGAAGTGATTAAAAGTATTGATAGAGTTTTTTTTTTTTTTTGGTCTTATTTCTTTTTTCTCTCTTTAGAAGCTTTTTGTTTTCTCTTTCTTCTTCCTTTTGGGTAGGCAATTTGTTTTCTTTCTTCTCCCTCATTATTACTCCCTGCCTCACTTGCTTGGGAGTTATTCTTCTCATATTTATTTATTTGTGTGTGTGTGTGTGTGTGTGTGTGTGTGTGTGTGTATGTTTATGTGTGTGTGTGTGTGTTTGTGTGTGTGTGCTCAGTTGCGCACTCATGTCCAACTCTGTAATCCCATGGACCGTAGCCCACCAGGCTCCTATGTCCATGGAGATTCTCCAGGCAAGAATACTGGAGTGGGTTGTCATTTCCTGACCCAGGGATCGAACCCATGTCTTCTATATCTCCTGCACTGGCAGGCGAATTCTTTACCACTGTGTCACATGGGAAGCCCATTTACTTATTTACCTCTTGGCAAATTCAGAAATAAACCAAGATCTTTACCCTCTTCCCAAGCAAAACTTTGAAACAGAACACTAACTTAGATTACTGCCCTCTGAGTAGATGTTCCTTAAATATGCCCAATATATGTGTCAAATCCTTTAGGCTGATCCTATTCCCTTTTCCACTTCACCAATTAGACATTACTACTATTTTTACATGGTCACATTAGTTTGGATTTCCCCATATCAATTTTTTTGCACAATCTTGTATTCCATACCTCATATTTAGAATTATTTTCTTTCTGCCTGAATAACACCCTTTAGAACTTCTTTCAATGAGGTCTGTTGATGAATTCATTTAGTTTTGTTTGTGTGAAAATGTCTTCATTTATCCATGCTAAAAAATAGTTTAATTTGGCATAGAATTCCAGCTGGAATTCTTTTAGTACTTTCTCTTAGCACTTTCTTTTAGCACGCTGAAGGTTTTTTTCACTAACTACTAGCTTTTATTGCTGTTTTGAAAAGTCAGAATAACTTAATTAAAGCCACTACAGTGGATGTTGGAATACAGTGGTCTGTGTTGACCTGGGCTGGTGGGATGGCAGCAGGTGGGCTGCCAATTTTCTGTGTCTAAAGGGCACCAGGATAAAAATCTGCAATGCACTTTCCTTAAAATTTTATAGCCTTATGGATTTAGAAAATTCCATTCATCAATGCATATTCTCATTCACTCCATCAAAGGTACACCCACTCTTCAGTATCTTTGCTCTGAGTCTTTCTGTAGGAACACTCAGAGAGCCTGGAGTCCCCACTGCATTCTCCATGCCTAGTTTACCTACTGGTACCAGACACTCAGAAGAGTTTAAAGATCCAGAGAGGCTGTTTACAAGTCAAGCTGCCAATATTCTGGAATCTTAGACTCCAGTGTTTAGAACAATAAGAGGAAGACTTCAGGAAGGCTTTATGCTTTGTGGAATTGCTTGTCAGAAGCTAAGGTGTTAATTCAGATAAAATATCAAATTCCTTCAGTATGATTTCAGAGAGCAGGTCCCTCATTTCCAAATGGAGTTCATAGTTGCTGTTTTATGAGACTTTATTCTACAGAAGGATATTTTACATTTCTGAGGTTTTAGTGTACTTGTATATAAAACTTTTCACTGTTTCTTATTAAGATAGTATAAAAATATATTAATATCTATAAAATATTTACTCAGGAACAGTGTTAAAATTGAACTTTATGGTCATTCAGACCCAGCTCCTTATGTTGAATCTGTCTTTTATCAGTTGAGTGACATTAGGCACAAATCACTAGGAAAATCAGAACTGCAACTGACAAATTGCCACAGCTTCAGTGATGAGAAGTCTGAGAGTTAAAAACTCCAGGGGAACCTGTATGAGAGAGGCCCCTATGTTTTTGCAAGAAACCAAGTTTTCACAGTGAATATAAGAGAAAAATCTCCTTATGCTTCTAGCAGAGGGAGGGAAAAAGGAACCCTTTTGAAATGAAAAGTGCCAGACCACTATCTTCTTCTTGACAAAGCCTACCCTTAGGGGAAATTAGTTACCTAGAGCCTAACCTGCTGGGGTATTACTAGAGCCCAACTCATCTGAGAGAACGGAAATACTGAAGTCCAGTCCACTCCAGCAATCCTCTTCTGCCTAAGTTGGGGAGGAGAATGATGATAAGAAAACCTGTGAAGTTCACGGTTCATGGGAATAAGCTTACTAAAGGACCGATACCTAATCGTTGGGCTCTAGAATGCCTTACCTCCCACACTTCAACATCATATCATGAAAAGCATATTTATGATAGTTCCTTTTATCCAGTACACCAGATCTTGCTATTGAGAAAAAATTACCTGGAGACTAAAAGACAAAAAACACAATTTGAAGAGACAGAGTAAGCCTTAGAACCTGACTTAGCAGGGATGTTGGAATGATCAGATGAAGAGTTTTAAACAACTGGGCTTACTATGCTAAGGGCTCTAATGGATAAAGTATACAACATGCAAGAACAGATGAACACTGTAACAGAGAGATGGAAATCCTAAGTAAAAACTGAAAAGAAATACTACAGATCAGGAACACTGTAGCGCAAGTGAAGAATAACTTTGATGGTGTTATTGGTAGACAAGACATGACTGAGGAAAAAATTTCTGTGCTTTAGGATATCTCAGCAAAAACCACAGAAACCTTATCTAGGGAGGAACCGTAACAGAAACTGCATCTGACTAATCCTCTGAAACCATGCAAGCAAGAAAAGAAAGGAATAGAGTAAAGTGCTGGGAGAAAATAACCACTGACCCAGAATTTTGTAAATTATGAAGTCATCCTTTAAAATGAAGATGAAATAAAGACTTTCCTAGACAAACAAAAATTGAGGGAATTTGTTGCTGATAGGGTTGCCTTGCAAGAAATGTTCAAAGAGATTCTTTAGAGAGGAGAAGAATAATATAGGTTAGTAACTTTGGATCTGCATAAAGAAAGGAAGAACACTGAGTACAACTTCATTTATTCCTCCATTAGTAGGCACTTAGGTTGTTTTCCATATCTTAGTCATTATAAATAATGCTGTAATAAACATGAATGTGAATAAAGAAGACTATCTCTTTGAGAGTCTGTCTTCATTTCCTTGAAGTATATACCCAGAAGTGGAATTGCTGGGTCATACAGCAGATATATTTTTGATTTTTTTGAGCCGTCTCCATATTGTTTTCGATAGTAATTGAACCAACTTATATTTTCATCAATGGTGTACAAGGGTTCCCTTTTCTTGACATCTTTGTCAACACTGGTTATCTCTTATTTATGTGATGACAGCCATTCTAGCAAGTGTGAGGTGACAAGAACATTGTAATTTTGATTTGTATTTCCCTGATGATTACTGATAATAAGCATATTTTTAAATATCTATTGACCATCTGGATATCTTATTTGGAAAAAATGTGTCTGTTTATTTTGCCCATTTTAAAATTGAATTGTTTGTTTTTTGTTATTGAGCTGTGTTCTTTATATACTTTGGATATTATTTCCTTATTTGATAGATGATTTTCTAAAATGTTCTCCCTTTCTGTGGTTTGGCTTTTTATTGATGATTCCCTTTGCTGTACAGACGCCTTTAAGTTTGATGTAGTCCCATTTGTTGATTGGTTGTTTATACTTTTGGTGTCATGTAAAAAAAGTCACTGCCAATATTGATGAACTTCTTCCTTACATTTTTTTTTTTTCTAAGAGTTTTATGGTTTCAAGTCTTGTGCTTAAATCTTTCATTCATTCTGAATTAGTTTTTGTGAGTGATGTAAGACAGGAATGTAATTTAGTTGTTCCTTTTATACCCAACCTACCTAGGGTTTTTATCATGAAAGATTGGTATAGTTTGTGAAATGCTTTTTCTGCATCTATTGCAATAATCATGTGATTTTATTTTTCATTTTATTTACGTGATGTGTTACAACATACTGATTTGCATATGTTGAACTATTCCTGTGTCTGAGGGATAAATTCCACTTGTCATGATGAATAATAATTTTTATGTCTTCTTAAATTTGGTTTGATAATATTTTGTTGAGAATTTTTGTGATTTTATTCATTAGGGATGGTGTTCTATACTTTTCTTGTGATGCTCTTTTCTGTAATGCTGTCCTCATGGAATGAGCTTGTAAGTGTTCCTTTCTCTATTTTTTGGAAGAGTTTGAGGACTGTTGTCAATTCTTTAAATGTTTGGTAGAATTCACCAGTGAATCTGTCTGGTCTTGGAATTTTCTGTGTTGGGAGGTTTTTCGTTACCGATTCAATGTCTTTACCCATTGTTTGTTCAGATTTTCTATTTCTTTCTGTTTCAGTTGTATATTTTGAGCAAGCTTTTTCTAGGCCATCTAATTTGTTGGCATACAGTTGTTCATTGTGCCCTCTAATGCTTCCACGTATTTCTGTAGTACACTTATATCACTCCTCTTTCATTTCTAATTTTATGTATTTGAGACTTGTCTCTTTCTTGGGCACTCTGGCTAAAGAGTTGACTTTGTTTATCTTTTGGAAGAACAAGCTCTTAGTTTCATCAATCCTTTCTATTACTTTTCAGGTCTCTATTTCATTTATTTCTGCTGTAATCTTTATAATAATTTCCTTCTTTTAGTAAATTTGAGTTTAATTTGTTCTTTTGTTAGTTCCTTGAGGTATCAAGTTAGGTTGTTTATTTGAGATATTTTAAATTTCTTAATATATGCACTTATCAGTCTAAACTTTCTCCCCAGAACTGTTTTTGCTGGAGAAGGAAATGGCAACCCACTCCAGTGTTCTTGCCTGGAGAACCCCAGGGACGGGGGAGCCTCATGGGCTGCCATCTATGGGGTCACACAGAGTCGGACATGACTGAAGCGATTTAGCAGCAGCAGCAGCATAAGTTTTCATATGTTATATTTCCCTTTCCATTTATTTCAAGATAAAGTTTTATTTTTCCTTTGACTTCTTCTTTGATCCATTGGCTGTTCAGAAGAGTGCTCTGTAATTTCCATATATTCATAGATTTTGTAGCTTTCCTATTGTTGTTGATGTGTAGTTCCATACCATTGTGCTCAGGAAAGATAGTTGGTATGATTTTAATCTTCTTAAATTTGCTAAGAATTCTTTTATTTCCTATTATTGTTCTTGAGAATGTTCCATGCCACTTAAGAAAAATGTGTATTCTGCTGTTGTTGTGTAGCATGTTCTATATATAGCTGTGAAATCCATTTGGTCTGAGATATATCTTAGATCCAGCGTTTCCTTGTTGATTTTCTTTATAGATGATCTGTCTATTGCTGAGAGTAGGGTATTGAATTCCTGTACTACTGTTGTATTGTTGTCTATTTTTCCCTTTAGACTTAGTATTTCCTTATATTTCAGTGCTCTGATATTGGGTCCATATATATTTACAAATTGTTATGTCTTCTTGTGGAGTAGGAAATGGCAACCCACTCTAGAATTCTTGCCTGGAGAATCCCATGGGCAGAGGAGCCTGTGGACTTCAGACTGTGGCGTTGCAAAGAGTCGGACATGACTGAAGTGACTCAGCACGCATTCATGCATATTTTCTTGATGTATTGGCCCCTTTATCATTATCTAATAACCTTGTCTCTTGTTGCCATTTTTGGCTTGAAGTTTGTTTTGTCTGATATAAGTATGTCTAGCTCTACTTTCTTTTGGTTTCCACTTGTGTGGAGTATTACCTTCCATTCTTTCACTTTGATGCTGTGTGTGTCCTTAGAACTGAAATGAGTTTCCTGTAGGCAGCATATAGTTGAGTGTTTTCCTTTTAAAAATCTATCCAGACACTCTGTGCCATTTTACTGGTGAACTCACTCAATTTGCATCTAGAGTGATTATTGATATGTCAGGACTTAACTTCTGCCATCTTATTTGCCTTCTGGTGGCTTTGTACCTCCATTTTTTCTTTTTCCCTCTGTTTCTGTCTGACCTTGTAACTTCATGATTTTCCAAGGCAATATGCTCAGTATTTTCTCAGCTATTGAATGTCTTTTTGGTTCAGTTTTGTCATTTCAATCTCTTGGTGAAGAACTTTTTCTATTCATTAAGTTTATTCCTGAATTTATTGAATTGCCTTTCTGAGTTTTCTTGTAGCATGTTGATTTTTTTTTTTCTTTTGTAATAGGCATTTTTAGTTCTTTATCAGTTAGGTCACAATATTCCCTGCCTTTGAGTTTGGTTGCTGGGTGTCCTGGTGAGAGGCATTTTGTTCGTTATAAATGTACAATTAGTTGTAAGTTAAAGGGGAGAGAAAAAAGGAATGACATATGTCACCATGATGCTGATGTCACTCCTCAATAATCACTTTGAAGGACAGTGGTCTAAATGCATCAGTTAAAAGACAGAGGTTGTCAGAGTGGATTAAAAAACAAGATCCAGCTATACTTTGTGTACAAAAAACCCACTTTAGATATAGATATACCGTAAAAGCAAATGCATGGAGAAGCATACAGGTATCCCCTGATTTCCAAAAATTTGCTTATATCACTTTGCTTTTACAAAAGACATACATTAGTATAGTGATGACTTTTTTTGTAAAAGTGAATATCCTCGTTGGATTTCTTTCAGTTAACAAGAAATGGGTACTAATGTAGGGCTTTTTTTTTTTTTTTTTTTTTTTGGTGGTGGTGTTGTAAAAGTGAAGTGGTGTAAGGTGAACTTTTGGAAAGCAGATACTCTTCACTATATGTCATTTGGGTTAGGAAAGGTTTCTAGTAGGTAGGAATGCTAGAAACCTTTCCTAACCCAAATAGAGTCAAATGGAGAGGGAGCCTGTACTATGCTAAAAGTAATAAAAAGAAAACAGGTATTGCTATATTAACTTCAGACAGTAGATTTCAAATAAGGGAATTACCAGGGATAAAGAGCATTACATAATGATAAAGTGGGCAATTCTCCAAAAAGACAAAACAATTCTTAACCTGTATGCACATATCAACAGAGTGCCAAACCACATGAAGCAAAAACTGATAGAAATTCAGAGAAATAGATGGATCCATTATTAGAGTTAGAGACTTCAAATCCCCTGTATTGGAAATGGACACATCCATCAGGCAGAATATCAGTTAGGACATAGTTGAATTCAACAAAAATATCAATCACTTAGACACTGGACATCTATAGACTACTTTATCCAACAACCACAGAACGCAGTTTTTTCAGTTCACATGGAACATTCACTGGGATAGATTACATTTTAGGTCATGAAACACACTGTATAAAATTTAAAAGAATAGAAATTGTAAAATTTCTACTTTCAGGCCATAGTAGAATTCAATAAGAACAAAATGATAATGGGAAAATCTCAAAATATGTGGAGATTAAGCAACACATTTCCAAATAATACAAGTATCAAAGAGGAAATCTTAAAAATTTTTAAAACTTTGAATTAAATGAAAACATAATTTGTCAAAATTTTGTGGGCAGTGAAAGCAGTGCTTAGAGGGAAATTTATAGCATTAATGCAAGTATTAGAAAAGATTAAAATAACATAGCACGTGCATTATTCCCTTCTAGTAGACTGTGAGTGATTTCTTTGAGAACTTTAGTATTTATATAGCTGTAACATCCAGTATATATCTGTCGACAGTTGATGCTCAGTAAATAACTAGTGAGTGAAAAAAAGTGTTGCATAAATACTTGAGTAATAATGCAAAACAGCATTAAGTTAATATCAAGGGTCAACAGATATTGCTACAATATCATACAGATACTGATTTCTTTAAAGGCAATGGGAGATCAGTGGTAGTTGGAACAAACAGGAGGTCTATCAAGGGTAAAATAGAATGATTTTAAAGGTCATTAAGATTTGGATAAGAGCATGAAAGAAGCATAATTTTAGAAATTAACACAGTATGAGCATGAAAGTGGATGTGTTACTCACTCAGGCATGTCCAACTCTTTATGATTCCATGGACTGTAGTCCTCCAGTATTCTCTGTCCATGGAATTTTCCAGGCAAAATACTGGAGTGGGTAGCCACTCCTTTCTCCAGGGGATCTTTCTGACCCAGGGATCGAACCTGGGTCTCCTGCACTGCAGCAGATTCTTTACCGTCTGAACTTGGAGGTTTAGGAACTAGACCATGGAGAGATAAGACATTATTTTGTACATCGGAGAGACACTGAAGATTTTGAATGGTATACAGGCTTATATTTTAAAAGTTAATATGTGGAATTCATTGTAAAGAGAAAAAAGCAGAAGTAGGGAGAACATAATAAGGCTATTGAAGTAGCCTAGGAATTATGCCACAGAAACTTGGGCTAAGGTACTGGTAGGTAGGATAGATGAGTTTTTATTTTATTTTATTTTTTTTACAAAAGACTTAGTATATCCTAAAGAGTTTTAAAGGAAGACTAAAAATTACTGAACACGTTATTCAGACTGGATTGTTTCTAGAATTTTCTCTTTTAAATGTGAGCAAATACTCATGAACTTGAAGTTATTCATTACAAAATATTTACTGTACACTTAGTATGCTTCAGAGCATTTTAGACACCAGAGATGATAATATGGATTAGAAAGACAGTATTTCTGTAGTTGGAGATATTGTATTAGTCTGGGAAGTACAGAAGTTATTAGGAAAGCTCAAAACTATAAAAATGATAAGATAATTTCAGTGCTAAGAAATGACAGTATTCAATAAAGGGATCTTATAAATCCTCTTTGAGAAAGTTGCATATTAACTGAGATCTGAAATCATGAAGAGGTGTCACTAAGCAGTGAAACAGAATTCTGAGGAGAGGAAAAAGCAGCTGTAAAGATCCTGAGGTAGAAATCAGCATGGTATGTTTGAATGTTTGAAAGGAGATTGATGAAGTTGGAGAATAACAAGCAATATCATCTCTCTGAATGGTAAGAAATGAAGTTCTAGAATTTTGTGGTAATTATAGATGCTTTTGAACTGTGGTGTTGGAGAAGACTTGAGAGTCCCTTGGACAGCAAGGAGATCCAACCAGTCTGTCCTGAGTATTCATTGGAAGGACTGATGTTGAAGCTGAAACTCCAAAACTTTGGCCACCTGATGTGAAGAACTGACTCATTTGAAAAGACCCTTATGCTCGGAAAGATTGAAGGCAGGAGAAGAAGGGGATGACAGAGGATGAGATGGTTGGATGGTATCACCACTCAATGGACATGAGTTTGAATAAATTCGGGGGGAGTTGGTGATGGGTAGGGAGGCCTGGAGTGCTGCAGTCTGTGGGGTCTCAAAGAGTCAGACACAACTGAGTGTCTGAACTGAACTGAATACTATAGAGGATTTTATTACTTATGGTAAGAGATTTGGATTTCATTTTTAGTGCAATGAGAAAAAATAAGTGTTTTCAGTTTGAGGTGACTTGCTCGTATTTATCTTGTTAAAGTATCACTTTGACTAGTTGAAGAAAATATGAGTGGACAACAATGAAGACAGAAAGACTAGCTGTCCCACAGTTAGTTGTTGAGGTGAGAACAGTGAGAATTTCTGCTATGATATCAGTCTGCTCAACAGCAGTGGAGATGGAGAAAATCAAGTGTGGGTATATGTTTCAGTGGCAGAGTTTACAGGACTTGTTGACTGATTAGATTGGAGATCTGAGGGGAAAAGAAGACTCCAGAATGCCTATTAGGTTTTTGATGTGAATACCTGGGTTATTGAGGTGGAGAATATGACAGTGAGATGAGTTTGCAGAAGAAAAGTAGAGAATTTTGTTTTCGACTTTTAAGCTGTGGAATGCTGATCGATGGCGAATGAACATATTTGTGGATGAGTTTAGACAGCAGGGGTAAGGGCAGAGTCACAGACATTTTGAATTTTCACTGTATAGATGATAATCAAAGTCAGTGTAGAGAGGAAGATGAGATTACTTAGGACAAGGAAATAGAAAAGTGGAAAGTTCCAAAGATTAGAGATTGACAGTGGAGGAGGAACAAGCAAGTAAAACTGAAAAGGAATGGCCAGAAATGTAGGAAGGAGATGGAGGAGTTAGCGCCTAGAGTTAGCACTTCACTTCCTGAAGGACATTTGAGGGAGATGAAGGTGGAGTTGTGACCATTGGATTGGCAATAAGGAGACTGGATGAAAGAGCAAGAGGAGAGTGAAAAAGTTGGCTTACAACTCAATATTCAGAAAACTGAGATCATGGCATCTGGTCCCATCACTTCATGGGAAATAGATGGGGAAACAGTGGAGACAGTGTCAGACTTTATTTTTTGGGGCTCCAAAATCACTGCAGATGGTGATTGCAGCCATGAAATTAAAAGACGCTTACTCCTTGGAAGCAAAGTTATGACCAACCTAGATAGCATATTGAAAAGTAGAGACATTACTTTGCCAACAAAGGTCCGTCTAGTCAAGGCTATGGTTTTTCCAGTGGTCATGTATGGATGTGAGAGTTGGACTGTGAAGAAAGCTTAGCACCAAAGAATTGATGCTTTTGAACTGTGGTGTTGGAGAAGACTCTTGAGAGTCCCTTGGACTGCAAGGAGATCCAACCAGTCCATCCTAAAGGAGATCAGTCCTGTTCATTGGAAGGACTGATCCTAAAGCTGAAACTCCAATACTTTGGCCACATCATGTGAAGAGTCGACTCACTGGAAAAGACCCTGATGCTGGGAGGGACTGGGGGCAGGAGGAGAAGGGGACGACAGAGGATGAGATGGCTGAATGGCATCACCGACTTGATGGACATGAGTTTGGGTGAACTCTGGGAGTTGGTGATGGACAGGGAGGCCTGGCGTGCTGTGATTCATGGGGTCGCAAAGAGTCGGACACGACTGAGTGACTGAACTGGACTGAACTGAACTGATGTGACTTTAGAAGTAATTTTTATGTGAAGTAGAAGGATTGGGAGCCTGAGAGATGAGTTGTTGCTACTGTTTGGCCATTAAGTCCTATCTGACTCTTTTCAACCCCATGGACGCAGCATGCCAGGCTTTCCTGTTTTTCACTATCTCTTGGAGTTTGTTCAAACTCATGTCCATTGAGTCTGTGATGCCATCCAACCATCTCATCCTCTGTTGCCACCTTCACCTCCTGCCCTCAATCTTTCCCAGCATCGGGGTCTTTTCCAATGAGTAAGCTCTTTGCATCAGGTGCCCAAAGTATTGCAGTTTCAACTTTAGCATCAGTCCTTCCAATAAATATTCAAGGTTAATTTCCTTTAGGATTGACTGGTTTGATCTCATTGTGGTCCAAGGGACTCTGAAGTCTTCAGCACCACAATTTGAAAGCATCCATTTTTTAGACTGCAGCCTTCTTTATGGTCCAAATCTCACATCTGTATGTGAATACTGGAAAAACCATAGCTTTGGCTATCAGTTCAGTTCAGTTCAATTGCTCAGTCTTGTCCGACTCTTTGCAACCCATGGACTGCAGCACACCAGGCCTCCCTGTCCATCACCAACT
This sequence comes from Bos indicus, assembly GCF_029378745.1. Taxonomy (NCBI): domain Eukaryota; kingdom Metazoa; phylum Chordata; class Mammalia; order Artiodactyla; family Bovidae; genus Bos; species Bos indicus. Next base: position 14,064,830 of record NC_091774.1, on the reverse strand, counting down.
CCTGGAGTCTACTCAAACTCATCTCCATTGAGTTGGTGATGCCATCCAGCCATCTCATCCTCTGTCATCCCCTTCTTCTCCCTTCAATCTTTCCCAGCATCAGGGTCTTTTGTTCTTTTCCACCAGGGTTTTCGCATCAGTTGGCCAAAGTATTGCAGTTTCAGCTTCAATATCAGTCCTTCCAGTGAATATTCATGGAATATTAGGAGTGACTGGTTTGATCTCCTTGCAGTCCAAGGGACTCTCAAGAGTCTTCTCCAACAACACAGTTCAAAAGCATCAATTCTTTGGTGCTCAGCTTTTTTCACAGTCCAACTCTCACATCCATATATGACTACTGGAAAAACTATAGTTCTGACTATATGGATCTTTTTTGGCAAAGTGATGTCTCTGCCTTTCTAATACACTGTCTAGGTTTGTTATAGCTTTCCTTCCAAGGATCAATTGTCTTTTAATTTCATGACTGCAGTCACCACCTGCAGTAATTTTGAGGCCCAAGAAAATAAAATATGTCACTGTTTCAACTTTTTCCTATTTTCCATGAAGTCATGGGACTGGATGCTATGATCTTAGTTTACTGGTGAATTTTAAGCCAGTCTTTTTACTCTCCTCTTTCATGTTCATCCAGAGGCTCTTTAGTTCCTCTCTGCTTTCAGCCATTAAAGTGGTATCTCTTGTATATCTGAGGTTGTTGATATTTTCCCCAGCAATCTTGATTCCAGCTTGTGATCCATCCAGCAAGAATTTCACATGATGTACTCTACATAGAAGTTAAACAAGCAGCATGACAATATGCAGCCTTGACGTACTCCTTTCCCAGTTTTGAACCAGTCTGTTCCATGTCCAGTCCTAACTGTTGCTTCTTAACCTGCATATAGGTTTCTCAGGAATGAAAGATGAGTGGATCATTATAATATGGAGATGGTGGGTATAAGCAACACTTCATAAGTTTTACCTGGGTTGGTGAGAAGGCGTGTATAGGAAAATAGGATGTGGAGTCATGGGAAGTTTTCTTGGTGTCTATTTTTTAAGTTGGGATATTGGGTTAATGAAGATGGAAGATTATAAGAAAGTGAAAGGACCTGAGGTGTAGAGGACCACTGGAGGGATTGTTCTTTGATAGGAGTGGAGGGTTGTCTTCTGCTGGAATAGAAGTAGAGACTGAGAGTCAGGGAACAACTGTGGTAGCCTGGTGGATTTGGTGGGAGGTTGGGAGGTCCTCATAGGATTTTTTAGGGAAATATGAGTCAAGTTTGAAGGGGAAAAGGAATATGTAGGCGGCAAAAGTTTGAGGAAAGAAGACAAAGGGAAAATATGAAATTGAGAGTAGAAGAGCAAATTTACAAATGAGAAGTAGGAGGGCTGCCAGGCTGTGCTGAGAATCTATGATTGTGGAGATAAATTTAAAGTGAAACCAGTCAGCACAGTCTTATGATTAAGTTAAAGATCCCTTTAGCCTTAACAAAAATTCTATTTGGAGATAAGTTCATAACAACTAACAAGATAGTAGGAAGGAATCAGATTTGGAATCAGCAGACCTGCTTTCCAGCCCCTGCTATGTCACTAAACTGTGTGGCCTTGAAAAAGATTTCTTAATTTGTCTGAATTGTCACTTCTCTTTCAATGAAAAGGGAATAATAATAAAATGCAACTCATGAGATTGTTGTGGTGAAATGGCATATATAGAAAATGGTTTGCAAGTCATACAATCCAATCTAAGTTTTAGTTGTGAAAACGGTTATCAGTAAGTTAAATATTATTATTATTATATCAAGAATGCAATGTGCATCTAAAAATAAACTGTCTTCTTCTACCCAGTGAATATCATTTTGAAAACCTTTAACAGATTTAATAAAATGACTTTATGCATATGTCCCTAAAGTGTATACTAAAGAAAAAGGAAAATTCTAAAAAGACAAAAGCTAAATAAACATTCATTCAAGGTGCATATATTATATAAAATTTGCAATTCAAACAGAGACATATACATAATTGATATTTATTTTTACCATACTGAATAATGTATTAAATATACAAAAGATAATTTTATTACAAATGTATCAAAACTAAAGAAAATTATTCTTCTATTAGCCATATGTATTTTAAAATAGATTTTATTTGAATTTTGCCAGCCTAGGTAGGATAGCCCTTTTTAAGTACCTTGAAAAAGAAAATGAAAGTAAAATGATTTTAATACTTTTAGTCAGATTATTCTAAACACAATTATTATTATTTAAAATTAGGCAAATTTTGTCAAATGTTCAAAAGAAAGCATCGTAGGTCCTCGAACATTTTTTTATTTTTTAATCTTCCTTTGTGTGATACAACTTAGGCTTATGAACAGTAAAGTCTGGCCTCTCAGCAAAGTGAAATTATCTTGTTTATCTGCTGACTGGCTCCAGAGTAGGCTCCTTTATGCTGCTTGCATTTGCTAAACCAGGACCTAAAGAGACCTGCCTCTTAAATAACAAGGAGAGAAACAGAGTATAGTGGCTTGAGTATTATTCTGACATCAGCCTTCGGGGATCTGTCTTTGACTAGCTCTTTCATTTAATCATTTGACTGTTTTCATCCTGCAGTTTGTGTATAAAGAGAAAATATTCGTCCCATGACTTAAAAATGTTCCAGGACTTAATTATTGCTTGCAAACTTCCTTGAGCTTTCTGAAAGAGGATAGACGTAATTATTCAGTCTTACAGATGTGCTCTGCTTAGGGGTTTTTCTGAATGCAGAATGGAAGATTATCCAAATTCATCCTGGTGATGTGTGAGAATTTTGTAATGTTGATTACATATCACTGGGGATCAAATTAAGCCCATCAAATGCCTTGCATATCAATCTCAAATCACAGTGTACTTGAACCAGGGGCCTGGTGTTCTATTTACAAGATGATCACTTTCCTCTTCAACGAATTAGCTCTTCTACAATTGGCAGAGTAGTTTAGCAGGCCTGGGATTGTGTGTTTCTTGACAAAAGAAGACTTCTTGATTCCTACCTTTTGTGGTGGTATTTTAAAACTGTTAAATAAAATATCAGCCTGCACTATCGATTATTCATTAAAGAACAGGTTAAGCTCAGGCTTGTATATTCAGATTTATAAGGGATCATGAAAACATTCTAGTGCATTTGAAACATTACCCTTTGGAATATATTAATGTCTATGATTTTTATGAAGTACAGAGAGGATTGGGGGAAGAAATCAATCAACAAATACGTATTTTCATGACTATCAGATCTCTTTGTATTTTTAAAAATATGAAGTCAGCAAGATAAAATTGACAACAGAAAGAGTAATAACTCAATGGAAAAATAGACAAAGGCTATTAAAAGCCAATTCAGAGAAAAGTAATCCAAATGATCGGCAAATATATAATAGAAGCTAAAGTTTTATAGTGGTCAAGATAATGCCAATTAAAATTAATAGTGAGCTTCTACATTATTTATTGCTACTCAATAGCATGGCAAAAGAATGCAGAATGATTATATCTTGAGTTGGAGCAAATAGGGTGGGAAAAGAGCACTCTGTCCCATGTATTACTAGTGGAATTGCAGAATAATACGACACACTTGGGAAAGCAATGTGACCACCTTTATTAAATCATACTTCCATTTCATGGAATTTTTGTAAACAAAAACACTAGTAAGATAAGCGTAAATAAAAAAGAATAGAGATAAATCATTAGGGGAAAGGTTAAAGATATTTTGGTAAGTCTATATTGTGGTGAAAGTGCCAGTTGACCACCAACGTTTATTCTTTCCTTCTAAAGAAGTCAGGGCAAATCTGGGATGTATGTGGTTGCCTGGCCAGAGTCTTCCAAGGCAGCCCCCTCACCCCCCCCCCCCCCCCCACAAACCCCAGGGCTAGGCGTGGCCTTGTAAATTAGTTCTTGTCAATGGGTTGTGACTAGAAGTGACTTATTCAATTGCTAGATCCACACGCATCCTTCAGGCTTGTTTCTCCACCCAGGGTGGGGCTAGAAATGACTAGAGCAAACCCTGAAAGCCAGGTGTCCAGGACAGGAGAACTGCCATCAAGCTGGACCCCAAACAGCTATATGAAACAAAGTAGCCAGTGTATGGAGAGGGAAAAACTGTCTGGAACTATGAGATGAAAGGAAAACTTTGGTTTTTTTGATCATTGGCATTTTTAGATCTCTTCCTTTTCACAATGTAGTCATATACTTTAATGAGTAGCATACCATGAAATATTATGCAACCATTGGTAAGAATGAGTTAGATCTACACCAGCTGAGTAGGAAGGATTTTATTACAGTGGAGAAACTTTATATATGAGCCAATTTTTGTAAAATAAATGCAGAAGCATATGATGTTCAAGCTGGATTTAGAAAAGGCCAAGGACACAGAGATCAAATTGCCAACATCTGTTGGATCATTGAATATGCAAGAGTGTTCCAGAAAACATCTACTTTTGCTTTATTGATTACACCAAAGCCTTTGATTGTGTGGATCACAACAAACTGTGGAAAATTCTTAAAGAGATGACCTGACCTGCCTCTTGAGAAATCTGTGTGCAGGTCGAGAAGCAACAGTTACAACTGCACATGGAACAACAGACTGGTTCCAAATAGGGAAAAGAGTACATCAAGGCTGTATTTTGTCACCTTGATTATTTAACTTATATGCAGAGTATGTCATGCAAAAGCCAGGCTGAATGAAGCAAAAGCAGGAATCAAGATTGCAAGGAGGAATATCAATAACCTCAGATATGCAGATGACACCACCCTTATGGCAGAACGTGAAGAGGAACTAAAAAGCCTCTTGATGAAAGTGAAAGAGGAGAGTGAAAAAGCTGGCTTAAAACTCAACATGCAAAAAACAAAGACCATAGCATCTGGTCTCATCACTCGATGGTGAATAGATGGGGAAACAATGGAAACAGTGAGAGACTTTATTTTCTTGGGCTCCAAAATCACTGCAGATTGTGATCGCAGCCATGAAATTAAAAGACGCTTGCTCCTTGGAAGAAAAGCTATGACCAAACTAGACAGCATAATAAAAAGCAGAGACATTGCTTTGCCAACAAAGGTCCGTCTAGTCAAGGCTATGGTTTTTCCAGTGGTCATGTATGGATGTGAGAGTTGGACTGTGAAGAAGGCTGAGCACTGAAGAATTGATGCTTTTGAACTGTGGTGTTGGAGAAGACTCTTGAGAGTCCCTTGGACTGGAGATCCAACCAGTCCATTCTGAAGGAGATCAGCCCTGGGATTTCTTTGGAAGGACTGATGCTAAAGCTGAAACTCCAGTACTTTGGCCAGCTCATGTGAAGAGTTGACTCATTGGAAAAGACTCTGATGCTGGGAGGGATTGGAGGCAGGAGGAGAAGGGGACAACAGAGGATGAGATGGCTGGATGGCATCACTGACTCGATGGACGTGAGTCTTGAGTGAACACTGGGAGTTGGTGATGGACAGGGAGGCCTGGTGTTCTGTAATCCATGGGGTCGCAAAGTGCTGGACACAACTGAGTGACTGAAGCAAATTGATAACTCAGTAGAACACATAGAGATGACTGAATACTGAACTACTGAACACCCAGCCAACAATTCAAGTTAAAGTTATCAAGGCAGGAGTTACATAGGTGCTGTATAGTGCAGGATCTGAAAGGAACCATAGAAGTATTAAATAATCTTTTTTCCAATTTTGTCATTTCAATTTTCACTTGATTACTGAACCCTATCTGTTCTTTTTTTTGTTGGGTTTCCAAATGTCTACTTAGTATCAGCACTTGGATGTCCTATAGGTACTTCACAGGTAAAAAGGAGTTAATTCTCTTCTTGGGAAACTACAAAGGATAAACATATGTTAAACAAGTATTTTTGAGCACATACAAAAGTGTCAGATCCTGTGATACATGCTGGTTGATACAGAAACTATAAATAGCCCCTTCCTTACAAGAATACATAGTCAGATGAGAAAGGAACCATGAAGAGGTAATTCCAATAAAATTTAGCAAAATCACTAATATTGCTATGCACAGAGAAATGTAGAGTTAAAGAAGGGTCCCTTACTCCATTTTAGATGCTCCTTAATTTTCAGGGATAAGTTATACTGAGCCTCTGCTTTGGTGATACATTGTTACTAATTTACAAACATTTATTATGTGTTACTGAAAGGTTGTTGCTGAATGAAAAGACATCGGAATTCTTGGCCTCCAGAGAAGTATTCAATCTGGGGCCAGAGACGAGCTTGATCGCTCAGAGCTTTTGTGTAATCAAGTTTTATTAAAGTACAAAGGAGATAGAGAAAGCTTCTGACATAGGCATCAGAAAGGGGCAGAAAGAGTACCCCCCTGCTAGTCTTCAGCTGGATGTTATATAGTCACTAGCAGTCTATTAATGAAAGAAAGGAATGTCTTAAAACTCAGAATAGCACCAGGCCCCTCATCCATAAGATGCATTTTGGGATAATCTTGGCACCAGAAGATTCATCCCGGGCCATAAAACGATTGACTTGAATCTTGTAGAAGGGCAGATTACCATACAAATAGTTTCGTTTACATAGATTAGGGGAACAATGTCTGAGTATAACATACTGGTTTGTCAAGTAGGTTCTGAGCCATTAGGTGGAACCGACTTGAAGACAGAGTCTGGGGTAAATGCATAGTACATTAACATAGCTTAAGACAAACATTTCCATAAGAAAAATGCACTGGTTAACTCAAGGTTTGAGAATAGTTAACTTCAGGTGAAACCAGGTGTCATTATGGCAACACAGTATTTTAAGAGAAACCTCCTTTTAACTTTGTATAGAGAAGGAAAAATAATATCGCTAGTTTGTTTCCTCCTGCGCTTAAGAGAGATTAAAAATGTCTGGCACTTGCAGCCTATTTCCTCCATTTGGAGACCCCTGGCCTTCCTGCCTGTTACCCTCTCATTACTATGTTAACTTACTTGTTGGGAGGTAAATATCAATTTTGTTCACTATTCCATCTCCAGGGCAAAGCACCAGGCCTACATTCCTGTATAAGGGAAAGTGATAAAATAAACATGATTCTTGTCCTCAAGGAACTCAAAGTCTGTGGGAAGTAGAGATATATAAGAAAAGGTGTGAAAAAGTGTTCAAATAAATTGAAATTCAGAGAGTATTTCTTTTCTTTTGCTACAAATATTTATCAGGACTAAGATACAGTTCTTCTGGCTCCCAGCTGAGGACTGCTATTTTATGTTCCATGTGGTACAACCTGGCTTCTGGGCTTCCCTGATCAACACAGACCCTTTGTATTTGGGTGTGTCTTGAGCTTATAGGAGCTTCAATATCTGGGGTCAGGAGCCAGGCCCTGGAGGGCAGATGACTTAAGAAGCATGGGAGAAATCAACTTTGTACTCTACCGATTAATTCCTTTACAACACGTGTGACTCAAATACATGGGACAAAACCAACCCCCCAAATTATTATAAACCCATCAATTTCCTTCTAGCCCTATTTCTTATATACTGAGGACAAGAATTGAAGCTTTTCAGTTTGGAATGCTTTTGTCACGCGAGTGTATGCTCCTTGGTTCTTTATCTCGTCACAACAAAGATTTGGAGTGATGGACATTAAACCCCCCTCGGCGTGTCACAGCTCTTGGGTCTTGGACAGACTGTGTTATAGCTCTCAGGTCTTGAACAGACGTGTTATGGTTCTTAGACAAATCAGTGTTATAGCTCTATTTTATTTAGAAGATAGCAGGAAAATCCACCTTCGAGGTGTGAGGGCATGTTGATCCAAAGAGGCAAAGAGAAGAGTGCCCCAGTGTGTGGGGGAGAGAGAGAGAGAGCTAGCTTTGGCTCCTCTTTTTATGTGCCCTCTCCCCCACCTATGTAAATTGGGCCAGCCAGGAGTATTGTTTTTTTTTTTTACCTGAGGTCTTCACTCATGGGCTTTTCCCTTCCTTGTCTTTTAGCCACTGCCATTTTGGACTCCTTTTCCCTATTTTACCTACCTAACATTCCCCCCTCAAGAGATGGGAGGCCCAATTCTTTGTGAATAGGGGGTTGAGGTCTTTCTGGCTACTTCCTGCTGAACTGGGATGACAAGGGGTATTGGGCCTCCCCCTCTTTCTAGTCTCAGGCCTCAGAGTCCTTATAGCAATATCCATCTAAGGGTGTGTGATATTTTCCACGGTTGGCTGTAGTTTTATATCTTTGTTGAACTGGCACTATATGTTGTAGTTTGTTGACCTAGGCAGAGACCAAACAGGTTAGACAATTGATAGTACATGGAATAATCATAAGCATCATCAGTATAGCATAACAAGGACTAGTAGGGGCATTAGCCAATTTTAAATTCACATCACCAGGATGGCTCAAGTCCCTCCTTGTTCAGGGATCAGAAGATCTATCTCCTGTCTGTTTTGGGGTACAGTCCCTACCAAGCTGTGTTGGGTCTTTAGAGCTATCCTGAGAAATCTTGTCCCCAGAAAGCAGATTTTGGGGGTATTCATTAGAATGGCACTCATTTGTAGTCCTGAATAGGAATCTGAGATCTCCTAGGGGATCACAGGTGTATCGATTGTCCTTTTCTGTTTTCTTCCACAGCTTGACTTGTGAGTAGTGAATCCAGGAGTCATGTCCTGGTATCTTGACTGCTGTGGGGGTAGAAACTATTACAGGGTAGGGGCCCTTCCATGTGGGCTGGAGTTGAGCCCTTGGGGACCCATCTTTCCAGACTTTAATTAGGACTTGAGTCCCTGGAACATATAGTGGTGACTCCTTAGACTCTTCTGGGTCCTGGTTTATACCTTACAAACGTATATCCTGTTGGAATTGTCCAATGGCCATGGTATAAGACTGGAGAGTCCGAACCTCTGGATCTAGGAAGAGGTCATTGACATAAACAAAAGATCTCCCATATAGCATCTCATATGGACTAAGACCAACCTGTTTCTTAGGGGCAATATGGGTGTGGAGAAGAGCTATTGGTAAAGCCTCCTTCCAACTCAGGGAGGTCTCTTGGGTTATTTTTTTTATCACTGATTTTAAGAATTGATTAGCTCTTTCTACTTTTCCTGAAGACTGAGGCTTCCAGGCACGATGGAGGTAATAAGTAATGCCCAATGCTTTAGAGACCCCTTGGGTGACCTTAGAAGTAAATGATGTCCCATTGTCACTTTGTAATGACTTGGGCAGACCAAATCTTGGAATGATTTCATGGAATAGTTTTTTTTTTTACCACCTCCTCAGCCTTCTCAGTCTGGGTGGGAAAGCCTTCAATCCATCCTGTGAATGTATCTATCATGACTAATAGGTATTTATACCCTTGAGGAACTGCCATCTGGGTGAAGTCCATCTGCCAGTCCTCTCCTGGATAGGTCCCACATCGTTGGACGGGCTGGGCCAGCTGGGGTCTTCAAGCTCCTTGGGGGTTGTTTAATCGGCAAGTGGGACAAGAGGAGACCACTTGTCTTATAGTTGTTTGGAAGCCTGTTCTTCTGAAGGACCTTTCTAGTAATCTTTGGAGGGTCTTTTCCCTTAAATGAGTGGTGGCATGTAAGGAGTTAACCAACTTCTATTGGAGGTTCCCAAGCAGAAAAAGGAGTCCCTCCTTTTGGAACCACCCCATATGATCTTCTTGACAGCCCTTACTCTTAGCTTTAAGAGTCTCACCTTTAGTACATGAAGGAGTTTCTGGCAAAGTAGTCTGTGGAACTAAGGTGGCAATCCCTATAAGGTCATTGTTCTGTAATGCTGCTCTCTTAGCTGCCTGATCAGCTGCTTGGTTCCCTTGTGCCACTTCCGTGCTCCCTTTTTGGTGTCCTTTACAGTGGGAGACTGAAACCTCAGTGGGCAGATGCCCTGCCTCCAAGAGTCTAAGAATTTGATCATCATATTTGATTGGGGACCCTCAGGTGGTCAAGTGGTCCCTTTCTTTCCAAATAGCCACATGTGCATGTAGCACCAGAAAGGCATGCTTGGAGTCAGTGTAAATGGCTATTCTTTTTCCTTTTCCCAACTCTAAAGCTAGAGTCAGGGCCATGAGCTCAGCTAATTGGGCTGAAGTACCTGGTGGCAGAGGCTTAGCCTCTATGGTCTCAAAATTGGGGACTACTGCATACCCGGCTCTTCTTCTTCCATCCAAGACAAAGCTGCTTCCATCAGTGTACCAGATTTCCCCAGGATTGGTTAGAGGATCTTCCAACAATTCCTCTCAGGGTTTTGTCCAGTGGTCCAAGGTTTCTAGACAAGAGTGAAAGGGGAGAGAGCCCTCGGGGGTAGGCAGGAGGGTGGCTGGGTTAAGAACCTCACAAGGGGATATAGTGAAGCCTGGATTTTCCATCAGCATTACTTGATATCTGAGGATTCGTTGATCAGACACTCATAAATGGCCTCTCCCATTTAGGAGTTGTTTTACTTGGTGTCTGGTAAAAATAGTTTGCCTCCAAAGGAGAGTTTTAAAGCATCTTCTATCATGATTGCAATAGCTGCAAGATTTCGAAGGCAGGAGGGCCAGCTTCAGGCGGTTGGATGGAGCCTCTTGGATAAGTAAGCTACAGGCTGGGGCTCAGATCCCAACCTTTGAGTTAACACTCCCAAGGCTATTCCCTCTCTTTCATGGACATAAAGTTGGAATGTTTTTTCTGGGTCTGGCAACCTCAAGGCAGGTGCCTGAGTTAAGGCCTGTTTTAGTGTAGCCTCTGCCTTCTTTTGAGGAGTTTCCCACATCAGTGGGATGGAATGATCTCGTCCCTTTAAGCTTTCATATAAGGGCTGGGCAATTAGTCCATAGTTGGGTATCCAGATTCTACAATACCCAGTTAGCCCCAGGAAAGCTTGCAATTGTATTTGAGTCGGGGGGTGGGGGGGGGGGGAGGGGGAAGGGCAACTGGAGGATTCCTTGTACCTGATCAGAGGACAGCCTCCTAGACCCATGTGTAATCTGAACTCCCAGGTAAGTGACCTTTGTCTCCATCATCTGTGCCTTAGCACGGGAGACTTTATATCTCCTTTCTACCAAAAAGTTTAGAACCTGAATTCTACGTTGTTGGGCACTTTTCTCATCAGGAGAGTAGATTAGTGGGTCATTCATCTACATATTGTAATATTTTCCCATTAGGTCCTAGGTCCAGAACTCGGAGATCCCGGCTAAGGGCCTGTCCAAACAGGTGGGGGCTATCTCTGAACCCCTGAGGTAATACTGTCCAAGTCATCTGTTGGTGTTTTTCTCCTGGGGCTTCCCACTCAAAGGCAAAAAGATATTGGGATTCTTTAGCTGGTGGTATGCAAAAAAATGCATCTTTGAGATCCAAGACTGTAAACCACTTGGCACTGGGTGGGATTTCTCCCAAGATTACATAGGGGTTGGGTACTGTGGGATGGAGAGGGACTACAGCTTCATTTATGATCCGGAGATCTTGAACCATTCGCCAGGTTCTGTCCTTTTTCTTTACTGAGAGGATTGGGGTGTTACATGGTGAACTGGTGGGGACCAATAGCCCACAAGCAAGGAATTTATTTATTAAAGGCTGTAGTCCCTCCCAAGCCTCTCTTTTGAGGGGATATTTTTTCCGGTTAGGAAATCGAGTGGGATCCTGGAGGACAATGATGACCAGTTCAGCTTGGTGGGCTCGTCCAGGAATTCCCTGGTCCCACAGCTGGGGGTTAATTTTGTCTTCCCATAGTTTTTGGTCCCTTCCTATTGGAGAAGGTGTAATGGGTTCTTCAGTAGTAACCAGGAGCTAAAGGGCTCTAGGGGCTGAAAAGCTTCCCAGCACAAGGGTGGTCCCCAGTTTAGTGAGTATGTCTCTTCCCATTAAGGGAGTAGGACACTCAGGAACCACCAGAAACTGGTGGGAAAATATTTGTCCATCCCAGCAACAAAGAAGTGCTCGGGTGAATCTTTTAGTAGTTGTTTTTCCTGTAGCACCCAAAATGGTACAGGTTTGGGAGGAGAAGGCTCTGGAATAGGAGATCAAGACAGAGTAGGTAGCCCCCGTGTCAACCAAGAAATTCTTGGACCTACCTGCCACATCCAGTTGCACCCTGGGCTCCAGCCTGTGATGGTTATCTGTGACAGCCGGGCTGGCTGGAGCGGGCCACTTCAGTCCTCTTGAACCATCGTGAGGGAAGGCTTGGTGCTTGACCTTGAAGCTCTTGGGTCCTGAGGGCATAGTGCCGCCCAGTGTCCCAGTTGATGGCATTTGTGGCAAGCTGTTTTAGGAGACTTGTCACGGTTTGGACACTCTGACCCAAAGCCCCGCCTGTCTACAGATTAGGCATTTGTATCATGCCTTGTCCTTCAAAGACTCGGGGTTTGCCATAGGGCTTCTCTGGAGGGCGGCCAGCATCTGGGCATGCCTTGTCTCTTTCCTTCTCCTGTTTTCTGTTATAAAAGGTATTGGACCATCTCATCTAAAGAGGCAGCAGGGTCCTGCTGCTGTAGCTGTTGTAACTTAATTCTGATATCTGATGCACATTGGGACAGGAATTTGTCCTTTAAAATCACCCATCCCTTGTAAGAGTCTAAGTCCAGGTTGGTAAACTTTTGGAGGGCCTCTTTTAGCCTCTCCAGAAAGGCAATGGGATTCTCATTGGGCTCCTGAGTTATTGCTGAGACCCAGGCATAACTAATTACTTTTTGTTGGGCTGCTTTCATTCCTGCCTTCACACAGATTAGAAAATGATCCCTTTCCCATATGTGCTCAGGGTCATTATAATTCCAATTAGGATCGGAGGAGAGGACTGCAGTTTCCCCTACTGGGTATCTATCACTGGACATGTGAAGCCCTGTTGCATACCTCCAGGCTTCCTTTAAGACCCTGGTATGTTCAGGATCAGATAAAGTTTGACTAAATATGACCATGGTGTCTTTCCACGTAGAGTCAAAGGCCGAGGTAATATGTTGGAATGTATCTATATATTTGCCTGGGTCATCTATATAGCTTCCCAGGTCTTGTTTGATCTGTCTTAGTTCTAAGAGGAAGAAGGGCTTATGGACCCGGGTTGGTCCAAATTCTCCTCTAGTTTCAACTAAGGGACAAATTCGAGCTGGCTTTTGTGGAGGGGGTGCTCCCAGATATGGGGGCACGTTTGGATACAAGGAAGGAGCACTAGGCAACTCGGGAGCTGTGGGAGGTGAGCCTTTACGGGGGGTTCCTTTTCTTAGTTGCCTGTGCCTAACACCATTTGCCTAGTGGGCTCACTTTTAGGGCATACGACAATCCCATACTTAAGACAGAGTTCCTTCATATATCTTATTTGGAAGAAAATTTGGACATGGGGATCTCTGTTCATTTCCCTTGTCTTTTGCAGAATAATTCTAATTGCAGGATGGTATTGTAATTTAAAGTCCCATCCTCAGGCCAGTGTTCCTCATCCCCCAGTGGATACTGTGGCCACGCAGTGGCACAAAAGAATTTTAAGCGACTTCTCCTTAGAGCTAGAGGGGCGAACAGCTTCCAGTTATCAAGGATGCATCTCAAAGGCGTCTGCTGGGAAGTGGATTGGTTATTTCCCATCTGAAAGACAGTCAGGACAGGGAGAAAAGAAAAAGAAAAAAACTAATAGGCCTCTTTCAATTTCCATTTTTAGGGGCGAGTCTTTCTGAAGCTTATCCTACCCAGTACTGTTGCAACCTGAGAGCCAGGCGTCCCTGGGTCAGGGTGCAGATCCCCAGGCAGGCTGAGGCGTGACAGCCTCCTAGAGATCGAATTGTCAAGCCTCCTAGAGATCGAATTGTCAAGCCTCCTAGAGATCGAATTGTCAGGCCGACATGTGACGGCCTCCTGAGAATTGGGTCCCTGGGCAGGTCGAGGCGTAATGACCTCCTGGGACCCCTGGGACTGCCAGATCCCCAAGCAGCTTCAGGCGTGACAACCTTCTGAGGACCAGATCCCTAGGCAGGTCAAGGCGTGATGACCTCCTGGGACCCCCGGACTGGAGTTTAGGCGTCCCCAAGATCTCCAGTGTGACCAGTGCTGGGTAGGATTAAGGGGTTGTAATCTTAACTCATTGCTGGTTTGTCCAACGTGGATGGGAATAGATGTCATGATGTAAAGCAGTCCAAGCCCATGCCTTGAGACTGGGAAACAGTGTAACAGTCATAAGCCTTATCCTCTTACTGCTCTCAGTACAGTTCAGTTGCTCAGTCGTGTTCGACTCTTTGCGACCCCATGAACTGCAGCACGCCAGGCCTTCCTGTCCATCACCAACTCCAGGAGTTCACTCAGACTCACAGCCATCGAGTCAGTGATGCCATCCAGCCATCTCATCCTCTGTCGTCCCCTTCTCCTCCTGCCCCGAATCCCTCCCAGCATCAGAGTCTTTTCCAATGAGTCAACTCTTCGCATGAGGTGGCCAAAGTACTGGAGTTTCAGCTTTAGCATCATTCCTTCCAAAGAAATCCAAGGGCTGATCTCCTTCAGAATGGACTTGTTAGATCTCCTTGCAGTCCAAGGGACTCTCAAGAGTCTTCTCCAACACCACAGTTCAAAAGCATCAATTCTTCGGTGCTCAGCTTTCTTCACAGTCCAACTCTCACATCCATACATGACCACTGGAAAAACCATAGCCTTGACTAGACGAACCTTTGTTGGCAAAGTAATGTCTCTGCTTTTGAATATGCTATCTAGGTTGGTCATAACTTTCCTTCCAAGGAGTAAGCGTCTTTTAATTTCATGGCTGCAGTCACCATCTGCAGTGATTTTGGAGCCCCCCAAAATAAAGTCTGACACTGTTTCCACTGTTTCCCCATCTATTTCCCATGAAGTGGTGGGACCGGATGCCATGATCTTCGTTTTCTTCATGTTGAGCTTTAAGCCAACTTTTTCACTCTCCTCTTTCAGTTTCATCAAGAGGCTTTTTAGTTCCTCTTCACTTTCTGCCATAAGGCAGGTGTCATCTGGATATCTGAGGTTATTGATATTTCTCCCAGCAATCTTGATTCCAGCTTGTGCTTCTTCCAGCCCAGTGTTTCTCATGATGTACTCTGAATAGAGGTTAAATAAGCAGGGTGACAATATACTACCTTGACGTACTCCTTTTCCTATTTGGAACCAGTCTGTTGTTCCATGTCCAGTTCTTCCTGTTGCTTCCTGTTGCTTCCTGACCTGCATACAAATTTCTCAAGAGGCAGATCAGGTGGTCTGGTATTCCCATCTCTTTCAGAATTTTCCACAGTTTATTGTGAGCCACACAGTCAAAGGCTTTGGCATAGTCAATAAAGCAGAAATAGATATTTTTCTGGAACTCTCTTGCTTTTTCCATGATGCAGCGGATGTTGGCAATTTGGTCTCTGGTTCCTCTGCCTTTTCTAAAACAAGCTTGAACATCTGGAAGTTCACGGTTCACGTATTGCTGAAGCCCGTCTTGGAGAATTTTGAGCATTACTTTACTAGCGTGAGAGATGAGTGCAATTGTGTGGTAGTTTGAGCATTCTTTGGCATTGCCTTTCTTTGTGCTTGGAATGAAAACTGACCTTTTCCAGTCCTGTGGCCACTGCTGAGTTTTCCAAATTTGCTAGCATATTGAGTGCAGCACTTTCACAGTGTCATCTTTCAGGATTTGAAATAGATTACTGGAATTCTATCACCTCCACTAGCTTTTTTTGTAGTGATGCTTTCTAAGGCCGACCTGACTTCACATTCCAGGATGTCTGGCTCTAGGTCAGTGATCACACCATCTTGATTATCGGGGTCATGAAGATCTTTTTTGTACAGTTCTTCTATGTATTTTTGCCACGTCTTCTTAATATCTTCTGCTTCTGTTAGGTCTATACCATTTCTGTCCTTTATTGAGCCCATCTTTGCATGAAATGTTCCCTTGGTATCTCTAATTTTCTTGAAGAGATCTCTAGTCTTTCCCATTCTGTTGTTTTCTTCTATTTCTTTGCATTGACCACTGAGGAAGGCTTTCTTATCTCTTTTTGCTATTCTTTGGAACTCTGCATTCAGATGCCTCTATCTTTCCTTTTCTCCTTTGCTTTTCACTTCTCTTCTTTTCACAGCTATTTGTAAGGCCTCCCCAGACAGCCATTTTGCTTTTTTACATTTCTTTTCTATGGGGATGGTCTTGATCCCTGTCTCCTGTACAGTGTCACGAACCTCATTCCATAGTTCATCAGGCACTCTATCTATCAGATCTAGGCCCTTAAATCTATTTCTCACTTCCACTGTTTAATCATAAGGGATTTGATTTAGGTCACACCTGAATGGTCTAGTGGTTTCCCCTACTTTCTTCAATTTAAGTCTGAATTTGCCAATAAGGAGTTGATGATCTGAGCCACAGTCAGCTCCTGGTCTTGTTTTTGCTGACTGTATAGAGCTTCTCCATCTTTGGCTGCAAAGAATATAATCAATCTGATTTTGGTGTTGACCATCTGGTGATGTCCATGTGTAGAGTCTTCTCTTGTGTTGTTGGAAGAGGGTGTTTGTTATGACCAGTGCATTTTCTTGGCAAAACTCTATTAGTCTTTGCCCTGCTTCATTCCGTATTTCAAGGCCAAATTTGCCTGTTTCACCAGATGTTTCTTGACTTCCTACTTTTGCATTCCAGTCCCCTATAATGAAAAGGACATCTTTTTTGGGTGATAGTCCTAAAAGGTCTTGTAAGTCTTCATAGAACCATTCAACTTCAGCTTCTTCAGCGTTACTGGTTGTGGCATAGACTTGGATTACTGTGATACTGACTGGTTTGCCTTGGAAATGAACAGAGATCATTTTGTTGTTTTTGAGATTGCATCCAAGTACTGCATTTCAGACTCTTGTGCTGACCATGAACCAAGAACAAGAACTCTTGTTCTTCTGAGGGATTCCTGCTTGCAGTATTAGATATAATGGTCATCTGAGTTAAATTCACCCATTCCAGTCTATTTGAGTTCACTGATTCCTAGAATGTCGATGTTCATTCTTATCATCTCTTGTTTGACCACTTCCAATTTGCCTTGATCCATGGACCTGACATTCCAGGTTCCTATGCAATATTGCTCTTTACAGCATCGGACCTTGCTTCTATCACCAGTCACATCCACAACTGGGTATTGTTTTTGCTTTGGCTCCTTCCCTTCATTCTTTCTGGAGTTATTTCTCCACTGATCTCTAGTAGCATATTGGGCACCTACTGACCTGGGGAGTTCCTCTTTCAGTATCCTATCATTTTGCCTTTTCATACTGTTCATGGGGTTTTCAAGGCAAGAATACTGAACTGGTTTGCCATTTCCTTCTCCAGTGGACCACATTCTGTCGGGGATTGTAGTACTGCTCTAAGGGGTTATAAATCACTGATTTCTTTCCCTAGTCCTCCATAAGAGCAGGTTAGGGTGTCTCCAATGGTAAGCATTTCGTTGTCATAGATCCACTTTAGGTAATAACAGAAGTAGTGACAAAGGAGTGGTTTATCTGGCTCTGTTAGAGACATTAAGGTATTTTAATAGTAGGCTGGGTGGAGCAATGTTGCCTACAACGGGGCAGAGTCCTGATTATAGGAGTTAGTAATTGGCTTAAGAACAAATTTGTTAAGAGGCAACAGACCAAATGTTCCACAAAAGTGGAGAGGAGATTTGATCCAGGGGAATGTTTGTAACTTTAGGAGAAGGGTGGTAGGGGTTTGGGCCCAAACAGCATGCAGGGCTAACTCACAAAGTGGCAAACATTATCCCTGGAAGCCCAATTGCCTTTGAAGGGATGCCAACTGATGGACTTCCAGCAGGCACTGTGTGCCTGTCGCCCACCCTAGTGGGTTCACTGGGAGATGTTGATGTTTCACATGTTGTAGGAAACATGGAAGGTGAAGGGCTGAATATCTAGAGGGATTGGATATTATACAGTATTTCCATCCCAAGGGCCAACTATTTTCTGGTTGTGCCTCCATAAGATTGTAGAGGTGACACCGTGGGCCCTGTTGGGGCTGAGGAAAAGAGCATGAAACAGGAGGGAAGGGGACAGAGCACAACCTTTGAAAGAATGACATAGCACAAGGGCATAATGTAAGCCAATTATAATCAATTGGGTCCAAGATGACAAGTCAAATTCAAGTAAATCTTAATCCCCAATCTATAAGCCAAAAGACACACCCAGAGGTGGCAGGACAGCTCTAAGCCACTGCCAAAAGACAGAGGAGTGGGTGGTTCCCCAATGGCTGGGATGATCTTTCCACTCATTAGCATATGAATTCGCCTGGCTCGCAAAACCTAGCCAGGCCACATTCCTTGGCCTGTACCCTGTAGAGTGCAGCGCTTTTTCTCTGAATCCTAACAAATCCACTTCTCACCTATCGGTTTGTCTCTCACTGAATTTTTGCAACGAGACATCAGAGCCTGAGCTTCATTAGGTCCTGAAGTCGGGCATCCTGGGTTTTGGTCGGGCTCAAGTTCCGGGAAAGAGAGCTGAAGGACAGGAGGAAAAAGCAGTGGGAAAAACGTGCCAAGGAATCCCCTTCATAGCCTGTCGGAAAATCTGCTAGATATCTGACCAGTGCTCACAATTTTCATTGGTCTGATTCTTGGCACAGAGAAGAGAAAGGACAGAAGAACCCCCACTGGCTTGTGTAACAGCTACTGGGGCTCAGCAGATAGTGCCTTTGGGACATGCTGAGGAGTAGCCTCTCCAGAGTCCCTCAGTTGTGCCCACTGTTGCCCGCATGTTTGCAGGAGGTTCGAGGAAACAAGAAACAAGAGATCGTCAAGGAATTAAAATTTCGTTAGGGATATGTCCCTCCAGCCATAGGAGCGAGGACCTCCTACCTTAACCGGAGATCTTTTGGAATCTTAGACTGGGCCAAGTGAGCTTTCTGCTGAGCTCATTTTTCGCTGTCCGGTTTCCAGGACGATGGGCCTTTCCTTGCGCTGGATTTTCTTGGTGTTCCGGTTCTACCATGGGAGCTTTCACTGAGGTGGGCTTCTGCTGTGCTTGGCCTCTTCTGTACAGAGGTTGTTTCAGCCAGGTTAAACCCGAGTCACAGCACCATAGATGTCATGCGAGGGTATGCTCCTCGGTTCTTTGTCTCATCACAACAAAGATTTGGAGTGATGGATATTAAAGCCCCCTCGGCGTGTCACAGCTCTTGGGTCTTGGACAGACCATGTTATAGCTCTCAGATCTCAAACGGACCATGTTATAGCTCTTAGACAAACCAGTGTTACAGCTCAGTGTTACAGCTCTATTTTATTTAGAAGATAGCAGGAAAATTCATCTTCGAGGCATGAGGGCACGTCGATCCAAAGACATGAAGAGAAGAGTGCCCCAGCACGCAGCAGCGGGGTGGAGGAAGAGAGAGAGAGAGAGACAGAGAGAGCGCGTGTGTGCGTGCTCGCGCTGGCTTTGGCTCCTCTTTTTAACTGTCCCCCCCCCCCACCCCGCCCCGGGCCTTTCTTATGTAAATTGGGCCAGCCATGAGTGTTGTTTGTTTTACCTGAGGTCTTCACTCTGGTCCTTGGACCTTCCTTTGTTCTATTTTTGCGGGCTTTCCCCTTTCTTGTCTTTTAGCCACCGCCATTTTGGACTCCTTTCCCCTATTCTACCTACCTAGCACTTTGAAGACTATCCTAAAGGGCACAATACTTAATGGATAGTTTCCTTACTGCTTAATGAAATTTTGCAGGAACTGATACACCATCTTTCTAAAAAAAAAAAAAAAAAAAATTACTAGGTCTGTGTGAATAATGATTCCAGGGAGAAATAATCTTAGAACTACAGAGCTATAAAGATTCAAAGATGGAGGTATTTAAAGGTCACTCAGTTTAACCTTTCACTTGATGCTTTTAGGTCAAATTTCTGTGATAACATTTCAGGTCTTCCACATACTAGCCTCAACCAGCTCACCATCCTGGTCTCATATTGTTCATACTTGCTAGTAGGAAGGTCGGAGAGCTAATGTCCATTTCAAAGACATATCTGGCCTGTTTATGTGCTCATGAAAGCTACCATCTTATCAGCATACTCATATAGGTAAGTAAACCAAAACTTTCATTTGAATTGCTATTATCTGAGAATTTCACTTTCACATTTAAGTAAGCATATATCTATAATGCAAAATCTCACTTATGCTTTATATCTTGAAATTCCTGTGAGTTACTTGGGATCATAAGGATAAATTTATTACTACAACAGGGAATGTTGTAAAAATTATTGATTGTGAAAGCTGCTAATATTTTGTGCAAACATTGACTGTTAGGTATATTAAAACAATATGATATAAATGGATTGATTATTATGGAAACTCTAAAAGAGTAGGTTAGGTAATTTTAAGAAGAACATTACACCTTTTTTGTTCCCCAAAAGTGTATTGAAACAAAGTTGCAAGGCAGAAGAATGGAAAATAGATTGTAATGCAATTTCTACTCTTAATTGAAACATTTTATATTAAGCAAAATAATTTTAAAAATTGTACTAAATTTTAGGATACTTAATATTGTTTAGGTTTTAATGACCTACCTAAATCCAGTGATCATTTCAGTTCTCATATTACTTAGAACATTATAAATTGATACAATTGATTACCACTTCTTGAAATATTTTCTTCACTTGGATTTCAAGACACCACACAGTCTCCTGTTTCTGGATACTACACTCTTTTTTGTTAAGTAAATAAAGCAGCAATTGATATGCTTATGGACAAGTTTTCAATTTTTTGGTAATAAACAACAGTGGAATTGTTAGGTCATAAATGTATTAAAAAATCTACTATTGTTTTTCAAACTGATTGTACCATAGATCCATTATCTAAGTGCTTCATATTCTTTTGTTATAGTCAACCATTTTAATGGTTACCATTCTCTTGCATGTGTAGTGGCATCTCATGGTTTCAATTTATATTTCACTCATGACATATGATATGAAACTTTTATTTGAATATTATCTCTTATTGTATGGTGACTTCCCTGGTGGCTCAGATGGTAAAAGTGTCTGCCTACAATGTGGGAGAACTGGGTTTGATCCCTGGGTTGGGAAGATCCCCTGGAGAAGAAAACGGCAACCCACTCCTGTACTCTTGCCTGGAAAATCCCATGGATGGATGGAGGAGCCTGGTAGGCTACAGTCCATGGGGTTGCAAAGAGTTGGACACGACTAAGTGACTTCACTTTCACTTTTTATTTGTATGTCTAGCTTTTTAAAGAACTTCTTAGAATTCTTTTGTTCATTTCTAATTGGCTTTTCAGTCATTTATGTTATTGATTTGTAAAAGATACATTGTTGGAAAAAAAAATATATGCATGGCCAATAGAAGAGGAAAAAGTGAAACAGTGATGGGTTTTATTTTCTTGGGCTCCAAAATCACTGCTCATGGTGACTGCAGCCATGAAATTTAAAAACTTTTTCCTTGGAATAAAAGCTAGGACAACTCTAGACAGCATATTAAAAAGCAGAGACATTACTTTGCTAACAAAGGTCTGTTTAGTCAAAGTTATGATTTTTCCAGTAGTCATGTACGGATGTGAGAGTTGGACCATAAAGAAGGCTGAGTGCTGAAGAACTGTTGCTTTTGAATTGTGGTGCTTGAGAAGACTCTTGGGAGTCCCTTGGACAAGACAGTAAGGAGATCAAACCAGTCAATCCTAGAAGAAATCAGTCCTGAATATTCATTGGAAGGACTGATGCTGAAGGTCCAATACTTTGGCCACCTGATGCAAAGAACTTACTCATTGGGAAAGACTCTGATGCTGGGAAAATTTGAAGGCAAAAGGAGAAAGGAGCAACAGAAGATGCAATGGTTAGATAGCATCACTGACTCAATGGACATGGTGAACAGAGGAGCCTGGTGTACTGCAGTCCATGGGGTCCCAAAGAGTTGGACACGACTTAGCGACTGAACAGCAACCACAGTTGTGGATATTTTCTCCCAATCTGGCTTTCCTTTTCTTTTTTTCTTAACAATGTCTGTTGTTTTTACTGTTTACAATGCATAGTTTATGATTTTTCTTTTATGTTTAGTGGTCTTTAGGTTTGCAACAATTTTCTTGCCTACCTCTCTCACATACTTCTGTATTCTATTCTGTTCCATTCTATCTTTCTGTCTTTATGTCTGCATGATACCATCTTAACCACTGCAGTTTTATAGTAACTATTAGAACCAAGCAGTGTATTTTCTTCAACTTTGTCCTTCTTTCTGAAGTTTACTTTGCCTACCCTAGATCCTTTGTATATCTATATAAATTTCAGTATTGGCTTGCCAATTTCTCCATAAAATGTGTTGGGATTTTGACTGGAATTGTACTGAATTAGTAAACCAATATTAGGACAAAAAGCATCTTTATAATAGTGAGTCTTCTAACCTATTGATATGGTGTGTGTGTGTGTGTGTGTGTGCACGCACACATGCACTCAGTCACTCAGTCATGTCTAACTCATTGTGATCCCAAGGACTGTAGCCCACCAGGCTCCTATGTCTATGGAATTTTCCAGGCAAGAATACTGGAATGGATTTGCCATTTCCTACTACTGGGGATCTTCCTGACCCAGGTATGGAACTCACGTCTCTGAGTCTCCTGCATTGGTGAGTAGATTCTTTACCATTATGCTACCTGATACACCTCCTTATTTATTTAGTAAGTATTATTTATACAATTTCTCTCAGAATATTCTATAATGTTCTATAGTTTTCTATATAGTGGCCTTAAATGTCTTTTATTGTTTTAAATTTAAATTTATTTATTTTAATTAGAGGCTAATTACTTTACAATATTGTATTGGTTTTGCCATACATCAACATGAATCCGCCACAGGTGTACACGTGTTCCCAATCCTGAACTCCCCTTCCACCTCCCTCCCCATACCATCCCTCTGGGTCATCCCAGTGCACCAGCCCCAAGCTTCCTGTAGTTTATTGCTGGTTATTTTAGATTTTTTTCTGCTACTAAAAAATATAGTAATTAAAAAATGTTTCAATCCCCATTGTTTGTTGCTGACATGAACAAATATATTTCATATATTAACCTTGTACTTAAGACTTGGTGGGAGCTTCCCTAGCAGCTCAGATAGTAAAGAGTCTGCCTGCAATACAGGAGACCCAGCTTCATTTTCTGGGTCAGGAAGATCCCCTGGAGAAGGGAATGTGAACCCACCCCAGTATTCTTGCCTGGAAAATTCCATGGGCAGAGGAACCTGGTGGGCTACAGTCCCTGGGATTGCAAAGAGTAGGACACAACTGAACTTGGTAAATTGATTTATGAGATCTAGTACTTTTTTTTTAGACTCCTTTGAATTTTTTAGGTGTACACTTGTTTAAGGACTTCCCGGGTGGCATTAGTTGTAAAGAACCTGCCTGCCAATGCAAGAGATGTAGGAGACATGGGTTTGATACCTGGGTGGAGAAGGTACCCTGGAGGAGGGCATAGCTACCCACTCCAATATCCTTGTCTGGAGAATCCCATGTACAGAGGAGCTTGGCAGGCTGTAGTCCATAGGGTCACGGAGGGTTGGACACGACTGAAATGCCTTAGCACACATGCACCCACACTTGTTCAATTTAGAAACAATCACGTTTCCCTTTTTCTTTTGTAATTTTTATGACTATTATTTAAAATTGTTCCCTTACTCTATCAGACAGAATCCCAGTACAATGGGAACAGAAGTGCTGAGAGCAGAAATACTTCCTGGGTTTTTTTTGTGACTTGAGTAACAATGTTTAATATTTTAGTACTGTGAAGTTTGCTGTAGACTTTTTGTGGAAGTCGTCTATCAAATTGAGGATATTTCCTTTTATTTCTAGTTTTCTGAGTTTTTTTTTTTTTTTTTAAAGCAGTGCTGGATTTTGACTAATCCTTTTATTACATTTATTGAGGTTATCTAGTTCTTCCCTTTGTATTATTGGAATTAATTCTCCCTTTCTTATTTTACTATCCTTTTAATATAATATTGGATTGATTTGCTATTATTTTATGTTTTACATTTATATTTATGAAAGATGTCCTTTCCATGTAATATCATTATCAAGTTTTGATTTTATGGTACTATTGGTTTCAAAATAGGTTGGAAAGTGTTTCCTTTTCCTGTTTTCTGAAAGTGTGTGGGTGGTATTGGGTGACTTTTTTTTTTTTTTTTTTAACCTTAATGATAGATAGAATTCATCCCTGAAGCCATCCTGGAAGGAGATTCCTTTTCAGAAAGTTTAAAAATGATTGGTTTAATTTCTTTTATCAAAGAAAATGCTATATATGTTACCTATTTCTTCTTGCTTTAATTTTGCTAATTGGTGTATTTGAGGGAACTTGTTCTTTTAATGTACTTTATCAAATGTATTGGCCTTTTTGCTGCTCAGTCACTAAATTGTGTCTGACTCTTTGTGACCCCATCGACTGAAGAATGCATGCCTAAAGGTGTTAATTATATTTCCTTTTTTTTTTTTTAATGTTTGTAAGATCTGTCTTGATGTACCAGTTTTCATTATTGATATTGGTATTTTGTGTTTCTTGCTCTCTCTCTCTTTTTTTTTTTTCAACTTGATCAGAATTGCTAGGGATTCATCAATTTTTTATCTTTCAAAAAGCCAAATTTCATTGTTGAGTTTTTTTTTTTAATTTTTGTTTTCTGATTTTTGATCTTTATTAATTTAGAGAAAGTATTTTTTATATTTTATTCCTTATATTTATCTTGGGTGCGTGTATGCTAAGTCACTTCAGTCATGTCTGACTCTTTGTGACCCAATGAACTGGCGCCTGCCAGACTCCTCTATTCATGGGATTCTCCAGGAGAGAGTACTGAAGTGAGTTGCCATGCCCTCCTCCAGGGGATCTTCCCGACCCAGGGATCAAACCCACATCTCGAGTCTCCTTCATTGGCAGGTGGGTTCTCTACCACTAGCACCACCTGGAAAGCCTTCTATTTACCTTTAGGTTACTTTAATCTTTTTTTTTCTCTATAACTTCTTATGGTAATGCCATAAGTGGCATCCCACAAAATCTGACATATTGTTTTCTTATTATCATTAAGTTCAAATATTTTGTAACTTCATTTTTGATTTTTTGTTGACCTCTAGGATATTAAGAAATGTATGCTTAATTTCCAAGTATTTGGAGAATTTCTAGATACATCATTATTGTTGAGTTCTAGTTAAACTTCTTTGTGATCAAAAATACTTTGTATTGTTTCAATACTTTGAGAAATTTGAGGTTTATTTTGAGGTCAACATATGGTCTGTCTTGGTGAATATTCTATGTGCTTTTGAAAAGACTGTGTATGCTGTAGCTTCTGGATGTGTTGCATTATCATTTGATTAGGACAAGTTGACAGTATTATTCAAAATTTTCTTTAAATTTGCATTGATTATTTCACCTAGCTCTTCTATCAATGATAGAGGAGTACTGAAATCTCCAAACATGATCTTTTTTTTTTTCTTTTAGTTTTGTTAATTTGGTTTCACTTACTTTGATGCTCTGTTTTAGGTTCTTATACATTAAGAACTGCTGTTTTCTTGATAAACCATCAACCATCTTATTATTATGAAATGCCTTTCCTTGTCTTGGGAAATATTCTTTGTTTTAAAGTCTCCTCTGGCTGGTATTAATTGAATCATACCAGCTTTCTTTTGATTAGAGTTTTAATAGTATGTGTATTTCCATCTCTTCTCTTTTAACCCATCTGTGTCTTTATTTAAAACATGTTTCTTATTAAAAGTATGTAGTTGGGTTTTTAAAAAATCCATTCCCAAATCTCTATCTTCTAATTGGAGTGCTTATTATAAAAAAATTTAGCATACTTGTGGATCTGTCTGGGTTTAAGTCTATCATCTTGTTTTAGTCTCCTATTTGTTACCCTTCCCTGTCCCCATATTCAGGTTCCTATTTTCACTAGTTATCCTTCTGGTACATCCAGTTTTAGAACTGTTTTATGTGTTCCAAGCCCCTGGCCCATGTTGGTATTATGTGTATCAGAGAACAGTCACGAAACCTCTGGGTGACTAAGCCCAGATACTGTAAGGAAGGCATTTTTGCTCCTTCTGTTTCTATCAAAATGTAGCATTTATCTAAGATGTGTTCAATGACAATGGTCAGCCTTTTACAGTTCTCTTTTACCAATAGGGAAGCTTTATCCTATTTAAGCAATGAGTTTGGCTCTGGATCCTCACCTTCTGTGGGAATAGTTTTAGTTCCAATCCCTTTCAGGAGTCAGATTCCATTGCCTACTTTCAGATGTGAAACCCTGGAAGCTGTTTTTTACCTCTGCTTTCTGCTTTTTATTTTTGTTGCTTTTCAGGTATATATAGTCATTAATATTATATTTGAAAATGGCTACATCTCTATAATGTTTCATTTTAAGTTTTATCAACTCTTTTTGGAATATCAGTGTCAGTTGGCTGAACATGTGTGTGTTTGGTGCATGAGTGTGTGCTTTTTTGTGTGGGTGGACGTGTGAGTGTATGTACCTTACAGAGACTTACCATGCTATCTTGACTGGAAGTCCTGTTTCTTTATCTATAAGATAGAGATAATAATATTTCATTATAAGTTCATTGCAAGCTTTGAGTGATATAAGGCATGTTGTGTGCTTGGCAAGATACCTGGCTTATAAAAATACTCAGTAAATATTATGGAGCATTTTACTATGAAATAGAATCACTAAGTTCATTACAAAATGGTAGATAAGAGCATGAGGAGATAAAAATTGCATCAGATGCTGAAAATTGTATTTGAATAAATGTTTTTTATACAATTACTTTCTGAAGGTAGAATGTATGAGTAGGGGTGTGGTACTTCCTTTGGTCTATGAATATTTTTGGAAGAAATGTTAATCCCTTGGACAGCCATTAGTGAAAGGCAGTGTTGGGAGACAGTTCTCCATGGTATTTTGTTTTTCTACTCATTTGCAAAATGAGTCACTGGATGACCTTTATTCTGATCTTTTCAAGGATAACATCCAGTGAACAGCTCTACAAACTGCTATCTAATATCAGCTCAATTGAGAGAGAATTTCTGCATTCTCCTTGATTAATTTTTCATGTACCTCACACTCAAAAGGGAACTCTAATGTTCCAGGCTTTCACAGGTCCCACCAAATGGTAGAAATAAAACAATATCCTTGGGGACTACCAGTATGAAGCTCAAAGGTATATCCTACTGTCATCTGTCCTGGGCAGCAGAGTTCTTGCCAGTTTTAGCAACCTAAGCACTATGGTCTCTCCTGAGCATGCCTTTCAGTGGAAGTAAATCTTCAGAGGTCATCAAAATAAATCATTTGCCCCAAGTGGGCATCCTCTTTCCTTAAGATTTCTCTTGTAGTTCCCTTTACTCCCTCAAACTCCTGTACATCTGCAGATGGTCTTAAAATATAGGGTCATTTATAGGATTCTTTAGGATTCTGTCACCAACATCCATCCCATGCTGCCTCAATTGTGAAATATCCAAGTAGTTTGGTTGGGATTAGACTCACCTGCTTCTCCTTCTGTAACCTTGGTCTTCTAAATACTCCATATGCATTTCTGAGTTAGAGAAGAGGTGTAGTGAATTTTCATAATAATATATATGTTACAATTTTTTGAAAATCTTGGGTAATGTCGACTGCCTTCTGTTTTATTCACAGCTTACCAGATCTCTCTAATTTGCTCCCTTTAGAAGCTCAGAATTCTAAGAAACACCATTTTCTCCTTTTATACATTTTATTGTGACAAAAGCTCTCAGAGCTGTCATTGCATGCAGCTCTTTCCTAATTGAAACATTTGCTTGGTATTATTTTTCTACCTCTGGTTCAGCAGTAATTTCATTGGAACATTAGCTGTCAGTTCACCATCCTCACTCTCTTTGACATCCCTCCCTCCAGCATTGACTCTTTGGTGGTGAGAGGTGTTATAAAAGAGCCACTGGCAGACAGATGATGGATTATTTCTTTTTTATTCTCACTTTCCAATGATCATTGGACTTGTTTTCCTAGATGAAAGTGGAGTTGCTTCTGCAAGCAATTAAGTTGTCTTAGCCAAATGAATGTAGTGACTTGCATTTACACATGCCATAGTGTTTCACATTTACTGCATCTGGGGTTTGAGAAAAACCACACTTTAAAGCAATATGAAATGTGTTTTGCAGAACTGGTAGGGATTTGGTATTGTATAGAAGATCACATAGGGTAAACTACAGAGAAATCAAAAGTAAATAAGTGTAAGAAAATCTTATATGGTGGGATAGGGAGAAGACATGAAAATAAAAGCACATACGGCCTTTTAGGAGTGATGAAAGAAGGAGAAAATATCAAGGTAATACCTGTGATTTCTAAACACAGATTCACAATGGAGTATTACTCAGCCATTAAAAAGAATACATTTGAATCAGTTCTAATGAGGTGGATGAAACTGGAGCCTATTATACAGAGTGAAGTAAGCCAGAAGGAAAAACATAAATACAGTATACTAACGCATATATATGGAATTTAGAAAGATGGTAACAATAACCCGGTGTACGAGACAGCAAAAGAGACACTGATGTATAGAACAGTCTTACGGACTCTGTGGGAGAGGGAGAGGGTGGGAAGATTTGGGAGAATGGCATTGAAACATGTAAAATATCATGTAAGAAACGAGTTGCCAGTCCAGGTTCGATGCACGATATTGGATGCTTGGGGCTAGTGCACTGGGACGACCCAGAGGGATGGTATGGGGAGGGAGGAGGGAGGAGGGTTCAGGATGGGGAACACATGTATACCTGTGGCGGATTCATTCTGATATTTGGCAAAACTAATACAATTATGGAAAGTTTAAAAATAAAATAAAATTAGAAAAAAAATAAACACAGATTCTACTTATGACATGAATTTAGACAGGACAGTCAGAATTCTGCATTCCAATTTTAAAGTGTTCTGTTTTTATTTATGTTACACTTTTTGTCCCTTTCCAAAAACATCTTAGAAATATACTCTTAGAAGGAATTTACTCTTGATTTTTACATATATGATGAATGCCTTCAAAGATGTTAACACACTGTTGTTGATCCTGAGAGTGATCTCTCAAAGTTGATAGGTTACACTTAGGAAACAGATTGGAGAAGGCAATGGCACCTCACTCCAGTATTCTTGCCTGGAAAATCCCATGGATGGAGGAGCCTGGTAGGTTGCAGTCCATGGGGTCGCTGAGGGTCGGACATGACTGAGCGACTTCACTTTCACTTTTCACTTTCATGCATTGGAGAAGGAAATGGCAACCCACTCCAGTGTTCTTGCCTGGAGAATCCCTGCTGTCTATGGGGTCGCACAGAGTCGGACACGACTGAAGTGACTTAGCAGCAGCAGCAGCAGCAGCAGCAGCAGCAGCAGGAAACAGATGATAAGAAGAAGTTGGCATACAACATGGAAGATAAATCAACCTAACCACTATACATTTTCTGACCCAGATACTAAATAACTGGTTTACTTAAGAGACAGTTCTCTAGCCATTTTTGTCAATTTTCTGAATGATGACACACATATAAATTGTCCCTGTTCTTATTTATTGATACTGGCCGAAGAATAAATGTCACTTTGTACCAAAAAATGTCCAAACAAGTCCTCCTTTTGAAGACCTTACTATATAATGATTACAAATATATATTTCAAGTTTGATGACCTTGAAGAAATTCTTGGTAAGATTATCAAGGGGGAGGAAGGTTGTCAAACACACAGACATTATGAGGAGATTTACAAGTACCTAGCGAAGAAAATTCTTGGCACTTATTAGTCTATCTGTTATATAGAACCAAGAAACAACAAAACTGGTGGTAGTAAATAGTGCATTCAAAATTTAACATTTCAGAAAGGAGCAAAAGGACCTTGTGAATGAGTTACAAAAGGAGGAGAAAAATTGAAGGAAAATTTAATTGTCAGTAGAACATAAATGGATTTTTGAGAATGTTGGGCTGAAATTTCCATTCTTATCCATTATAAAGTTAACATTTTATGGCAACAGAACTAACTTTATCTTTTAAAAATATGTATACTGTCTTCTGAAAGTAATATTAATTTTGAAAAATTAGAATTTAAAATGCTGGTAAAATAACAATAAAATCTGAACCTTAACAATATCTGATGATATGGGAATCTAAGTTGACCCTAGAGGAAAATTTGTTGTTGTTGTTCAGTCATGTCTGACTTTTCAAGATCCATGGACTGCTGTATACAACGTTCCCTGTCCTTTACTGTTTCCCAGAGTTTGCTCAAACTCACGTCCATTGAGTCAGTGATACCATCCGGCTATTTCATCCTCTGTTACCCTCTTCTCTTCCTGCCATTAATCTTTCACAGCTTTATGGTCTTTTTTTTTTTTTAAACTTTATTTTATTTTTAAACTTTACAAAATTGTATTAGTTTTGCCAAATATCAAAATGAATCCGCCACAGGTATACATGTGTTCCCCATCCTGAACCCTCCGCCCTCCTCCCTCCCCATACCATCCCTCTGGGTCATCCCAGTGCACTAGCCCCAAGCATCCAGTGCACTAGCCCCAAGCATCCAGTATCGTGCATCGAACCTGGACTGGCAACTCGTTTCATACATGATATTATACATGTTTCAATGCTCTTCTCCCAAATCTTCCCACCCTCTCCCTCTCCAACAGAGTCCATAAGACTGTTCTATACATCAGTGTCTCTTTTGCTGTCTCACATACAGGGTTATTGTTACCATCTTTCTAAATTCCATATATATGTGTTAGTATACTGTATTGGTGTTTTTCTTTCTGGCTTACTTCACTCTGTATAATAGGCTCCAGTTTCATCCACCTCATTAGAACTGATTCAAATGTATTCTTTTTAATGGCTGAGTAATACTCCATTGTGTATATGTACCAAAGCTTTCTTATCCATTCATCTGCTGATGGGTATCTAGGTTGCTTCCATGTCCTGGCTATTATAAACTGCTGCGATGAACATTGGGGTACACGTGTCTCTTTCCCTTCTGGTTTCCTCAGTGTGTATGCCCAGCAGTGGGATTGCTGGATCATAAGGCAGTTCTATTTCCAGTTTTTTAAGGAATCTCCACACTGTTCTCCATAGTGGCTGTACTAGTTTGCATTCCCACCAACAGTGTAAGAGGGTTCCCTTTTCTCCACACCCTTTCCAGCATTTATTGCTTATAGACTTTTGGATCGCAGCCATTCTGACTGGTGTGAAATGGTACCTCATAGTGGTTTTGATTTGCATTTCTCTGATAATGAGCGATGTTGAGCATCTTTTCATGTGTTTGTTAGCCATCTGTACAGGGAATAGATTAAAACTCTGTGGTTACTACCGACTACATTATGGTCTTTTTTAATGAGTTGGCTCTTTGCATCAGCTGGCCAGAGTACTGGAGCTTCAGCTTCAGCATCAGTCCTTCCAATGAATATTCAGTGTTGATTTCCTTTAGGAATGCCTGGTTTGATATCCTTGCAGTCCAAAGGACTCTCAAGAGCCTTCTCCAGCACCACAGTTCAAAAGCATCAATTCTTTGGTGCTCAGCTTTCTTTATGGTCCAACTCTCATATCATGACCCCTGAGAAACAGCAGTAACTAGAAGGATCTGCAAGCCAGTGTAAGATCAGATCAGATCAGATCAGTCGCTCAGTCATGTTTGACTCTTTGGGACCCCATGAATCACAGCACGCCAGGCCTCCCTGTCCATCATTAACTCCCAGAGTTCACTCAGACTCACGTCCATCGAGTCAGTGATGCCACCCAGCCATCTCATCCTCTGTAGTCGCCTTCTCCTCCTGCCCACAATCCATCCCAGCATCAGGGTCTTTCCAATGAACCAACTCTTTGCATGAGGTGGCCAAAGTACTGGAGTTTCAGCTTTAGCATCATTCCTTTCAAAGAAATCCCAGGGGTGATCTCCTTCAGAATGGACTGCTTGGTTCTCCTTGCAGTCCAAGGGACTCTCAAGAGTCTTCTCCAACACCACAGTTCAAAAGCATCAATTCTTCGGCACTCAGCCTTCTTCACAGTCCAACTCTCACATCCATACATGACCACAGGAAAAACCATAGCCTTGACTAGACGAGCCTTTGTTGGCAAAGTAATGTCTCTGCTTTTGAATATGCTATCTAGGTTGGTCATAACTTTTCTTCCAAGGAGTAAGTGTCTTTTAATTTCATGGCTGCAGTCACCATCTGTAGTGATTTTGGAGCCCAGAAAAATAAAGTCTGACACTGTTTCCACTGTTTCCCCATCTATTTCCCATGAAGTGATGGGACCAGATGCCATGATCTTCATTTTCTGAATGTTGAGCTTTAAGCCAACTTTTTCACTCTCCACTTTCACTTTCATCAAGAGGCTTTTTAGTTCCTCTTCACTTTCTGCCATAAGGGTGGTGTCATCTGCATATCTGAGGTTATTGATATTTCTCCCGACAATCTTGATTCCAGCTTGTGTTTCTTCCAGTCCAGCGTTTCTCATGATGTACTCTGCACAGAAGTTCAATAAACAGGGTGACAATATACAGCCTTGACGAACTCCTTTTCCTATTTGGAACCAGTCTGTTGTTCCATGTCCAGTTCTTCCTGTTGCTTCCTGTTGCTTCCTGACCTGCATACAAATTTCTCAAGAGGCAGATCAGGTGGTCTGGTATTCCCATCTCTTTCAGAATTTTCCACAGTTTATTGCGATCCACACAGTCAAAGGCTTTGGCATAGTTAATAAAGCAGAAATAGATGTTTTTCTGGAACTCTCTTGCTCTTTCCATGATCCAGCGGATGTTGGCAATTTGGTCTCTGGTTCCTCTGCCTTTTCTAAAACAAGCTTGAACATCAGGAAGTTCATGGTTCACATACTGCTGAGGCCTAGCTTGGAGAATTTTGAGCATTACTTTACTAGCGTGTAAGATGAGTGCAATTGTGCGGTAGTTTGAGCATTCTTTGGCATTGCCTTTCTTTGGGATTGTAATGAAAACTGACCTTTTCCAGTCCTGTGGCCACTGCTGAGTTTTCCAAATTTGCTGGCATATTGAGTGCAGCACTTTCACAGCATCATCTTTCAGGATTTGGAATAGCTCAACTGGAATTCCATCACCTCCACTAGCTTTGTTCGTAGTGATGCTTTCTAAGGCCCACTTGACTTCACATTCCAGGATCTGGCTCTAGGTCAGTGATCACACCATCGTGATTATCTGGGTCGTGAAGATCTTTTTTGTACAGTTCTTCTGTGTATTCTTGCCATCTCTTCTTAATATCTTCTGCTTCTGTTAGGTCCATACCATTTCTGTCCTTTATCGAGCTCATCTTTGCATGAAATGTTCCTTTGGTATCTCTGATTTTCTTGAAGAGACCCCTAGTCTTTCCCATTCTGTTGTTTTCCTCTATTTCTTTGCATTGGTTGCTGAAGAAGGCTTTCTGATCTCTTCTTGCTATTCTTTGGAACTCTGCATTCAGATGTTTATGTCTTTCCTTTTCTCCTTTGCTTTTCGCTTCTCTTCTTTTCACAGCTATTTGTAAGGCCTCCCCAGACAGCCATGTTGCTTTTTTGCATTTCTTTTCTATGGGAATGATCTTGATCCCCGTCTCCTGTACAATGTCA
The DNA here is from genome assembly GCF_029378745.1 of Bos indicus. NCBI lineage: Eukaryota > Metazoa > Chordata > Mammalia > Artiodactyla > Bovidae > Bos > Bos indicus. The sequence continues at coordinate 14,031,459 of NC_091774.1, read as the reverse complement.
CGAACCTCATTCCATAGATCATCAGGCACTCTATCTATCAGATCTAGGCCCTTAAATCTATTTCTCACTTCCACTGTATAATCATAAGGATTTGATTTAGGTCATACCTGAATGGTCTAGTGGTTTTCCCTACTTTCTTCAATTTCAGTCTGAATTTGGCAATAAGGAGTTCATGGTCTGAGCCACAGTCAGCTCCTGGTCTTGTTTTTGCTGACTGTATAGAGCTTCTCCATCTTTGGCTGCAAAGAATATAATCAATCTGATTTCAGTGTTGACCGTCTGGTGATGTCCATATATAGAGTCTTCTCTTGTGGTGTTGGAAGAGGGTGTTTGTTATGACCAGTGCAGTTTCTTGGCAAAACTCTATTAGCCTTTGCCCTGCTTCATTCCGTATTCCAAGGCCAAATTTGCCTGTTACTCCAGGTGTTTCTTAACTTCCTACTTTTGCATTCCAGTCCCCTATAATGAAAAGGACGTCTTTTTTGTGTGTTAGTTCTAAAAGGTCTTGTAGGTCTTCATAGAACCGTTCAGCTTCACCTTCTTCAGCGTTACTGATTGGGGCATAGACTTGGATTACTGTGATATTGACTGGTTTGCCTTGGAAATGAACAGAGATCATTCTGTTGTTTTTGAGATTTCATCCAAGTACTGCATTTCGGACTCTTTTATTGACCATGATGGCCACTCCATTTCTTCTGAGGGATTCCTGCCCACAGTAGTAGATATAATGGTCATCTGAGTTAAATTCACCCATTCCAGTCCATTTGAGTTTGCTGATTCCTCGAATGTCGACATTCACTCTTGCCATCTCCTGTTTGACCACTTCCAATTTGCCTTGATTCATGGACCTGACATTCCAGGTTCCTATGCAATATTGCTCTTTACAGCATCGGACCTTGCTTCTATCACCAGTCACGTCCACAGCCTGGTATTGTTTTTGCTTTGGCTCCATCCCTTCATTCTTTCTGGAGTTATTTCTCCACTGATTTCCAGTAGCATATTGGGCCCCTACTGACCTGGGGAGTTCCTCTTTCAGTATCCTATCATTTTGCCTTTTCATACTGTTCATGGGGCTCTCAAGGCAAGAATACTGAAGTGTTGATTCTCTGGAAATTAGCTTGCTTCGTCTGAGGATAATGTCACCACCAGAATGGCTGCTCTGACCATTTGCTTGATGTCTTCCTCATGGCTTTTTGAACAAGGAGGCTGGGCACCCTAAAAATATTCCCACCTCTACAGCATGGTTTATGCCTTGGTGTGATGTGCCCTGGAATACTTTTCACTTCACATTTGTAAGTAGAAAGATAAGTGCCTAACTTATCCCAGTCCATAAGATTTAAAAATTGTCCTCAGTGTCTTGAAGTTTTGCACAAAATTGTCTCTGAATTTTACACCTGGCACAAGTTAATGCTGGATGCCATAGTCAGCTCTTAATACAGGTCCAAAATACTGAATGTATCATATCATTAGCTGCCTGGTTACATTGACTTCCTAGCTCCTCTTGTACACTACTGCAAATCCCTTAGGAATGAGAGCTCTGGGATTGGTGACACAACCTGAAGTGGCATTACAAGCCTTTGCTTGAACCAGAGCAACTCCTCTGCCCCAAGGAAGCTTAGTATAGATGTCACTGAAGCAGGCTGTGGTCATCCTAAGATCTGTCCTTATGCATCTCTTCATCCATATATCTGTCCTTGGCTGATTCTGACTCACTGCGTGCTTGCTTCTTTCCTTGCTTTGGAAGGCTATCCAAGATGTATACACACTACTTTAGGAAGGGAATTGCTTAAAAAAAAAAAACTGCAAAGGGTTTGGGAAGAGTGCTTAAGAAAGAGTAGCCAGGCTGGATGACTCAAGTATAAATGAGAGAGGATTTCATAGAGAAGTATCAGTGTGACTTTGTGATCAAGTGATATAGGAATTTTATAAAAGGGAAGAACTGTCCAACACTGGTCTATTAGTGAGGTACTTCAGAGGCTCCTTGACCTGCATATTTAAAGTTCCTAAGATGATGGCTTTTTCCTCCTTTTGGCTGTGTAGCAAACTGCTTTAATCCACAGTTGTGCCTTATTGTTCCATTAAAATTGTATTCTTCGATCCATCAATAAATACTTGTGGTTAAAACAAACAAACAAAAAAGAATCCTGAAGTGGCTTGCCATTCCCTTCTCCAGTGGACCACATTCTGTCAAATCTCTCCACCATGACCCGCCTGTCTTGGGTTGCCCCACGGGCGTGGCTTAGTTTCATTGAGTTAGACAAGGCTGTGGTCCTAGTGTGATTAGGTTGACTAGTTTTCTGTGAGTATGGTTTTAGTGTGTTTGCCCTCTTTTGCCCTCTTGCAACACCTATCGTCTTACTTGGGTTTCTCTTATCTTAGGTGTGGGGTATCTCTTCACGGCTGCTCCAGCAAAGTGCAGCCATTGCTCCTTACCTTGGACGAGGCGTATCTCCTCACCGCCGCCCTTCCTGACCTTCATTGTGGGATAGCTCCTCTAGGCCCTCCTGCGCCCGCGCAGCCACGGCTAGGAAAGGGACTTCAAGCCAGAGTATTCAGGTTGGAGTGAAAGCTCTGCTAATTCCGCTCTGTATTTAGTTACTTTAGAGAAGTCCTTTAACATATCTGAGTCTCAGATTCATCATGCATGAATGTGACAATTATATTGCCTTTCCCACCTCTGAGGATTACTGATAAAATTAATTTTTCATTTCCAACAGAGACTACAGTTCATCGCCCCTAGGCCTTTTAAACCATCCCTCATCTGTTGATGTCCTTTCTTCTTTCCTTATTCAGAATAGATTCTATGACCTATGGTTATAACGACTCCCTTTTGTATGCTCTCAACTCCTTTCCTCCACTTGCTCTTCCAATGCATTTGGCAAAACCACCAGCTTGGCTAAATTTAACTCTCAACATGCTTTGCACCTGCATTCATGAAACTCAAAGTATCTGGGGAGGCACAAAATCATGAGGGGTGATTTTACTTTAAATTCATGTCCACTAACTTCAAGTAAGCTCTTAGTGTTTCTATGATAATAATACTAGATTTTAATTTTATTTCCAGTTAGAGTTTGGAACTAAGATTATGTTAATGTCATAAATTTTAACTTCATAAAATGATCTTTAAAAGTGTTTTATTGTCTTTAACATGTTCCCTATGATGGGAATTCTTTGATATTTGGTAGAATTCATCTGTAAAACTGTCTGGATTTATGTGTGTGTGTGTAGATTTTGGACTATCATTTTATATTTTAAAATGAGTAGAGATATTTTAAAGTTTCTTATTTCTTCTTGTGTTCTGTTTTACAAGTGCCATTTTCTAGGAGGTGTTGAATTTCAGTTGTAAGTTCAATTTGGTAGCATAAAATTATGCATAACATTCTTATTTGTTTAAATATCTACTGTATAATATGCCCCTTTTAAAAATTAGGTATTAGTTAATGTTACTTAATTTTACCTCCTGACTTATTTTTCATGAACAGTTTTGCCAGATTATTTTATGTGTCTTCAAATATTCAGTGTTAACATTGGTCTCATATTTCAAGCAATATTTCTCCAAAATATTAATTTTTACTTTTGTCTCTCAAGTTTTTATGTTTTCTTTTTTATAACTTAAGATTTATGTTTGACTCTCTAATTTTTCATTTCCATTTTCTAATAGATGCGTTTTCCCATATCTAATACCTTGTTTTTGTCCTCTGGGCTGTCAAAACTCAAACTTGGCCATCCTACATACTGTCAATGACTTCAGGACAACTGAAGTTTTATTCTAGTTTAAACCCCTACTTCTATTTCATTTTTATTATTTAGTCATGTTTGTATCTCCCTGTCCTTTTTGTCTATTTATTTTTGTGTTTGAGAATTTCCTTTATGGTTTCACCACTTCAGCTGTATATTTATACTTTAAAAAAATCACATTTTATTTTGAAATTATGTTTTTGAACAGATTTTTTCAGAGAATATAGGTTTTAATGTTACCCCAAGTAGAAATATTTCTTAAATAATTAATTTTTGTTTTTGTAGACTTTTGTTTTCATATATAGCTATTATTTCTATGACTTCCCTGGTGGCTCAGTGGTAAAGAGCCCACCTGCCAACGCAGGAGATGTAGGTTCAATCCCTGTGTCAGAAAGATTCCTTGGAGAAGGAAATGGCAGCCCATTCAGTATTCTTGTCTGGAAATCCTATGGACAGTAGAGCCTGGCATGCTGTAATACAAGGGGTTGCAAAAGAGTCAGACATAGCTTATCGACTAAACACACACACACACACACACACACAATTATTTCTATATTGTAGCTCATGATGTACCTTTCATGTCTGTCATTTGTGTTGGATTGCCTTTTTCCCCTTTTCCATGATCCTTTTGTGTCTCTTGCTAAATCCCATTACCTATCTTATTACCTTTCTACAGTGAGTTTTCAGATTCCTTTCTTTCTCTCTTTCAGATTATTTTTGTAGTATTGCCCATTTGTCTTTCCCTCAAACTCTTGTATATCATCTCATTATATCTCCCCCCACCCCACCCCTCTCTCTCTCAACGGAATCCACATCTTCTTTTCTGTTTTAATTGCTGAAAAACAGTTGCAGGTTGAATCTCTTTGAGTACCATCACTCTCCCCTTGGGGATCTTTTGAATCTTTTCTTTGGAACCTATGTAGGAAGGTAAGTTTATATTAACCATTTGGTCATCTTTGTCAAGCAGAGATGAGGATAGGAAGCTGGAATCTGAGTCATTGCTGCAATAGAACTCTGTTTTTGCAGGCTTATATTTGTATTTATTGATTCACTTATTTTTACCCTGCTTCTGGGCACATGCTCTGCTAAAGTGGGGAGATTATTCTATTCCATTAAGAGAATATATTTCATCATTATTCTCCTCAGTCATGGTGGCTTGGCTATTTTAGATAAATTCTGATTAGGAAATGCATTCCAAAGCATTTAAACTTTCTCTCTGTGAACATGGGAGACATTGCTAGTTACTTATTCAGTATTTATTTAACATTTATTCTTATTAGCTGAACTTTGATTCTATTCAGAGTGGCAGTCGGTTCACATGAACATCCTATCTCCCAGCCTCTCTTGTAGCCAGTGGTTTCCATATGCCACATTAGGTTGAATCATACACTATATTTATTTTTATGTTGTTGTTGTTCAGTCAACCAGTTGTGTACTACTCTTTGTGATCCCATGGGCTGCAACATGCCAGGCCTCCCTGTCCCTCACTATCTCCTGGAGTTTGCCCAAGTTCATGTTCATCACATTAGTGATACCATCCGCCATCTTATCCTCTGATGCCCTGTTCTTCTGACCTCAATCTTTCCTAGAATCAGGAATTTTTCCAGTGAGTTGTCTGTTCGCATTAGATGACCAAAATACTGGAACTTCAGCTTTCAGCATCAGTCCTTTAGTGAATATTCAGGGTTGATATCCCTTAAGATTGACTGGTTTGATCTCCTTGCTGTCCAAGGGACTTTCAAGAGTCTTCTCCAGCACCACAGTTCAAAAGCATCAATTCTTTGGTGTTCTGCCTTCTTTACAGTTCTGCTTTCACAGCCTTATGTGACCACTGGGAAGACCATAGCCTTGACTATACAGACCTTTGTCAGCAGAGTAATGTCTCAACTTTTCAACACACTGCCTAGGTTTGTCATCTCTTTCCTGCCAAGAAGCAATCATCTTCTGATTTCATGGTGACAGTCACCATATGCAGTACAAACACAACTGATTATCAGCAAAAATTATGTGACCAAACCTAATATTTTTGGTCAAGAAGATGTAAATGCATATCACTGGGTGGAGTTTTTGTGAAGCAATTTATAGGAGCTATGTTTTGCTTGCATGTTTTTTCAACTTTCTGTTCTTTGCCTTTCCCCCTCACTTATTCTTCTTTGGACTTTAACTCAATAACTGGCACTGCAGTTACATCAACTCTGGACTGCATATCTCTGGATGTTATTATATTAGAAAAATAAGCTTCCGTTTAGTTACTTTAGCCCCTCTCTCATCCTCATCATTGCTTTTGCTGATGATGACTCATAGCTAAGAAAATGGCTCCAAATAAATTTGGTTGGTTTCCTGTCTACAGGCACTCTCCCTTATCTCTAGTCCTTGGTTCTCCAGATTGAGGGGTGGGGAGATTCATTCTTGAATTGAGATGAATTTGTGATACTATTAGAGAGATTCATGCTCAGAGAACTATAAAGAAAGACTGTTCTGGGATTTCCCAGGTGGTCCACTGGTTAAGAAGAATCTGCCTTCCAATGCAGGGGACATGAGTTCAATCTCTGGTCTGGGAACTAAGATCCCACATGCTATGAGGCAACTGTGCCTATGTGTGCCACAACTGCTGAGGCCTGTGCACTTGAGAATCTCTGCTTCTCAATAAAAGAAGCCACTGCAATGAGAAGCCTGCTTGCCACAACTCTAGTTGCCTGAATGCAGCAACAAAGCACTAATCTGCCACCATGAAGACCCAGCACAGTCATAAATAAAATAAAGAAAAAGACTATCCTTTTTGACTACACCTGCCTATGTCCCAAACCACTGGCCATATAACCCTGGAGATAGAAGAAATTATTCAGATTTCTTTCATTTACTTCCTGTGATACTTCACTGCTGCCTTTGAGGGAAGAGCACATGGTGGTCCTATATATGGAGCTTAATCTGGACCATGACAGTTGTGTTTGGGGATTAATGGGCAGTAGCATGCATGAAGCTGACTCTGGTCCTGATTTAGGGCTAACAGCATGGTAATTAGTTAATGTTAGTTGCTAATCATGTCTGATTCTTTGCAACCCCTTGGATTCTAGCCTGCCAGGCTTCTCTGTCCATGGGATTCTCCAGGCAAGAATAATGGAGTGGGTTGGGATTCCCTTCCCCAGGGGATCTTCCTAACCAGGAATTGAACCCAGGTCTCCCACATTGCAGGCAGATTCTTTATCATCTGAGCTACCAGGGAAGCCCTGAGAGCTTCCCTGATAGCATGGTACGTTACATTACAGCATGGTAATGGCTACTCCTAATTAAGTTCCTACCTTGTGCCAGAACTGTGCTAAGCAATTGACCTATATTCACTGTTTTAATTCTTATAACAATAGAAGGGTTGATTTAACAACTTCACTTCCAAGATAAAGCAACTGAGACAGTAAGAGATTGAATAATTTGCTCAATGTCACATGGTTAGAGTGAGGCTGAGCTGGGATGGAAGTATGGCAGCTGGACTCCAGAATCTGTGCTGTCATCCATAATCTGTTGGCTACTTCTTCTGACCCTTGTATAGAGTCATCTCCCTGGAAGTTTGAACCACGTAAGTAGACTGTGTGCTGAGAGAGGTAGGAGAAGATAAAAGAAAAGAAAAGGAAACAAATACAAGCTGTTGGAGAGGAACAGACATTGAAGAAGCTACCAGGACATAAAAACAAGACTCTCCCCACTCTGACGCTCTGATTTTATCCTTGTTGTTTAGTCGCTAAGTCATGTTCGGCTCTTTTTGACCCCATGGACTGCAGCACAACAGGCTTCCCTGTCCTCCCCTCTCAGAATTTGCTCAAGTTCATGTCCATTCAGTTGGTGATGCCACCCAACCATCTCATCCTCTGCCACCCTCTTCTGCCTTCAGTCTTTCCCAGCATCAGGTCTTTTCCAGTGAGTCAGCTCTTTGCATTAGGTAGCTGAAGTACTGGAGCTTCAGTATCAGCATCAGTCCTTCCAACGAATATAGAGGGTTGATTTCCTTTAGAATTGACTGGTTTTCTCTCCTTGCAGTCCAAGAGACTCTCAAGAGTCTTCTCCAACACTGTAGTTCAAAAGCACAAATTCTTCAGTGCTCATCCTTTTTTATGGTTCAACTCTCACATTTGTACATGACTACTAGAAAAGCCATAGCTTTGACTATATGTGCCTTTGTTGGCAAAGTGATGTCTTTGCTTTCTAATATGCTTTCTAGTTTTGTCATAGCTTTCCTTCCAAGAAGCAAATGTCTTCTGATTTCATGGCTGCAGTCATGGTCTACAGTGATTTTGGAGCCCAAGAAAAGAAAATCTGTCACTGCTTCTACTTTTATCCTACTGTGTACTACAGCCAGGAAAAAGTTCAGTTCAGTTCAGTTCAGTCGCTCAGTCATGTCTGACTCTTTGCGACCCCATGAATTGCAACACGCCAGGCCTCCCTGTCCATCACCAACTCCCGGAGTTCACTCAGACTCACGTCCATCGAGTCAGTGATGCCATCCAACCATCTTATCCTCTGTCGTACCCTTCTCCTCCTTCCTCCAATCCATCCCAGCATCAGAGTCTTTTCCAATGAGTCAACTCTTTGCATGAGGTGGCCAAGGTACTGGAGTTTCAGTTTTAGCATCATTCCTTCCAAAGAAATCCCAGGGCTGATCTCCTTCAGAATGGACTGCTTGGACCTCCTTGCAGTCCAAGGGACTCTCAAGAGTCTTCTCCAACACCACAGTTCAAAAGTATCAATTCTTTGGTGCTCAGCCTTCTTCACAGTCCAACTCTCACATCCATGCATGACCACAGGAAAAACCATAGCCTTGACTAGACGGACCTTTGTTGGCAAAGTAATGTCTCTGCTTTTGAATATGCTATCTAGGTTGGTCATAACTTTCCTTCCAAGGAGTAGGCGTCTTTTGATTTCATGGCTGCAATCACCATCTGCAGAAAAAAGTTATTCACTGTCAAATGTCTCTGAGATTTTTCCATTTCAGGCAGAAATGTGTCAAACTTTTCTCTCCCACTGCCATCCTTCCATCAAAATCTGAGGCTCTTGTCTGACACTTGATCCTACTTTGGCTTCCGTGGAGCAGCTTGGTGTCATAGGAAACCTGGTTCTCTGAAGTGTGATGGGCTTGGATTGGTTATCCTTTTCAGCTACTCACTAACCTCTCTGATCCTTGACCTGGATAAGTTACTGAATGGTTTTCAGCCTTTGTCTTCTTCTTCATCTACTGGGAATATGAGTTGTTACACACAGCCATGTTCATTCAATCAACAAATCTATGTTGTCTGTTTTGTGCTGATCACTGTAAGTAATGTTTTGTCACAGGAAGTGAAGTGAAAGTGAAAGTGTTAGTCACCCAGTGATGTCTGACTCTTTGCAACCTCATGGACTGTAGCCTACCAGGCTCCTCTATCCATGGGATTCTCCAGGCAAGAATACTGGAGTGGATAACCATTTCCTTCTGCAGGGTATCTTCCCAAACCAGGGATCAAATCTGGGTCTTCTGCATTGCAGACAGCAAGTAGATATTAAATAATATTTTATCTTATCCTTAATGGAATTTATAATCCAGTGGAGAAGACAGATAAGTAAACACACAGTCACCCTCCTGTGGGCAGTGATAAGACTGGGGTGAATACAGGCCTCTGTGGGGAGGATTATGGAGCACCCGGTCGGTGAGAGGCACTCAGCAAATGTAGGTGTTCCTTTGCTTCTTCCATCTCCTCCCTTATTCTGCTGCCAACCCTTAGGTACACATGCCAGGTTTCATTTCAGAAGACTTCCTGTAGCATGTGATATCTTTTTAGCTTCAGTGTATGATGTGGTTCTGAGATGATGCTGTTTCATGACCTTCAAAATCCAAATGAGGTGATTTGCGTCCTGAGCAGTGTGCACCTCGGGCAACTATTTTGCTCATCAGCCCTCATGTGTTATTTAGCATATCAAACTTAAATTGTCTTTAAGAGAAAAAAATTTGAGAATTCAAGAGAAAACTGCAACAAGGAAATCTTAAGACTTGAGGGAAAATGAAATCAAATAAGTTTGGGGTTTTTTTTTTTTTTTTAACCTTTGTGTATTATACTTACAGAATTATTTACTATGGATTTTAAGGCCTGCCTCTCAATTATCCCATTTCAAGGTTTAAATGTGAAAAATGTGAGAATTTGAGAGATTAATTTCTCCCAGAATTGACATTAGATTTGGACACTTCTGGTTCATGTGTTTGTTGTCAGATCAGACTCTCCATTGTTACAGGTAAGTACATACGACCTCATGTACTTGTTTGAGTCATCATGAAAGTAGTCTAACATTCAGGATGTTGTCCATAAAGATCAGGGAGAAGATTTTACATATATATATATATATATATATATATATATATATATAAACTTTTATTTTGTTCCAATCTCTCTATAGACCCATCGTGGTTTTGTAAAACCATGAGATGGAGGGGGTATATGGAATGTAGTGGATCTATTTTTAATGTTTATGAAAGGGGTGAGGTAAATACTCTTAGCTTAGAAAATAAAGGGAGATGAATATTATAAGAAAATGTGTAGATTGATTAGGGGAGGATGAAGGAAATACTGAGGACCACATTAATTTGTAAACAACTTGATCCAAAATGATCTGTTGACTGTTTAGCGTTGTAACTAGAAAGCTTTTTACTTCCAAATTGACAAATATTACTTCAGACCACTTTATATTAGTAGTTATCTTTAAAAAATATATTATAAAAGCATTTTATATGAAAACATCTATATTTACCTGCTACCAACACTGAAACCAAAGGAGGAAATATCCAGAGCTTTTTTCCTTGTAAGCAACTAGGAGCTCAAATATACAAACTCACAGAGTGGTGGAATTGGGGGTCAGTGGTAGGAAGATGGGTGGAGGGCTCAGCAATGGGTCTTCCAAACTCACTGTGCAAAAAAGAAAAACAACAACAACAAACAAACAACACAGTCTTTTGCAGCTTAGAAGTATTTTGCCATAATCAGAATAATTTAATCTTGAATTTTCAATGCAGATAATCTATATAAGAGATGGCCTAGTAATGCCACAAGCTATTTCCACACTTCTGTTTTTGAAATATCATTAAGCAAATATCCTATGAATACTCTGTAAGTCAGTGATTTCATAGTCAAAGCATTTCACTCTGCAATAAAACCTTTATCAAGATTTAATTACCATGAAAGCAGAAAGGCATGAGGAGTTGGGATCTTTACCTTAAATCATAATTAAAACCCACAAATATTTAGGATTTTATTTAATTGAGTCCAAGACAAAAACGAAGCTAATGAATGGCAAAGTTCACTATGTAACTTCTAATTAATGTAAAACTCTGATTGCTCAGAAAATTGATTTAAACATATATACAGACATATATGTAATATATACATGTCTGTATTATTGTTTTTTCATATAAGATATGTACATATAGCTGTGTGTGTGTGTGTGGGGGGGGGGGCTCGTATGTAGTTGTGTGACATGTTATGTTGTTTTCATAGCCAGATGTATTCTTACAAAAATATGTGTTTTTTTTTTGGTGACAATTACATCCTACTTCCTTGAATGTGGCTTTTAGAATTTCATATCCTGCTCTTCTGTGAATTCCATTTTCCACTTTAGAGTCCAAAAATAGGAATATAATAAAAAACCATTAAGCCTCCTTGGTTGACTTAGAAAATTGCAGAGTGATATTCCCAATAACCAATCCCATAAAGTAGGAGTTGTTTTATGAGCAAAGATGTCCAAATAACTTAAACATAACCTTATTTCTGTGGAAAATTGTGAAGCCTGCCTTGATTCCTCATTCTATCCTCCACTACACATGCTTTATAGTGAAAGTGAAGAAAACTAAACAATATTAGTGCAGAAGATGCACAAAATAAAACAAAAGGGTTGGATGCTCTTAGACTGAATACTGCACACTGAACATGTAACTACATCAGATCCAAGGAGAATGAGTTGGAGATCAGAGATGTCTGTTAAGGACCCTGGTGCTTTTTCATCCACCTGCTACAACCTCTCCAAGAGGAGGTTATTGCAGGCTCTCTGACATTCAGAATGTGTTTTGAAACCCTTTACTGGGGTGTGAAATGACCTTTTTGCCCCTTAAATAGACTAAGGATCTCATCCTTTATTATCTCATTGTTTATAATATGTGCTGAAAATAAAAGCTTGAGCACAAATAAAGGTATAGATTCAATGAAATCTAATTGAATGAACTTAGAATGCAAATACATAAACCTTAAAGAAAAATTCAAAGTAATGCACCGCTGCTGGGGAGCAATTCATTTGGAGTGCTAATCATGCACATTCAAAGGTTGCTCTCAGCTGTTAATATCCTTCATTTGTTAGCTCGGCTCAGTGTTTACTACACTTATATAATGAACAGACCTCCCTTAAACAAAAAGTGTGAAAATTCTTTGCCATTGTCTTTCTTTGGGACTGGAATGAAAACTGACCTTTTCCAGTCTTGTGGCCACCGCTGTGTTTTCCAAATTTGCTGGCATATTGTGTGCAGCAGTTTCACAGCTTCATCTTCTAGAATTTGAAATAGGTCAACTGGAATTCCATCATCACCATGAACTTTGTTTGTAGTGATGCTTCCTAAGGCCCACTTGACTTTGGACTCCAGGATGTCTGGTTCTAGGTGAGTTATCACACCATTGTGGTTATCTGGGTCATGAAGTTCTTTTTTGTATAGTTCTTCTGTGTATTCTTGCAAGCTCTTCGTAGTATATTCGGTTTCTTTTAGGTCCATAAAATTTCTGTCCTTTATTGTACCCATCTTTGCATGAAATGTTCCTTTGGTATCTCTAATTTTCCTGAAGAGATCTCTAGACTTTCCCATTCTATTCCTCTGTTTCTTTGCAGTGATCACTGAGGAAGGCTTTCTTATCTCGCCATGCTTTTCTTTGGAACTCTGCATTCAAATGGATATATCTTTCCTTTTCTCCTTTGCCTTTCCCTTCTCTTCTTTTCTCAGGTAATTTGTAAGGACTCCTCAGACAAAAAGACAGTTTTGCATTTTTGCATTTCTTTTTCTTGGGGATGGTCTTGATCCTCCTGTACAATGTCACAAACCTCTGTTCATAGTTCTTCAGGCTCTCTGTCTATCAGATCTAATTCCTTGAATCTATTTCTCACTTCCACTGTATAATCGTAAGGGATTAGACTTAGGTCATACCTGAATGGTCTAGTGGTTTTCCCTACTTTCTTCAATTTTAGTCAGAATTTTGCAATAAGGAATTCATGATCTGAGCCACAGTCAGCTTCCAGTCTTGTTTTTGATGACTGTATAGAGCGTCTCCATCTTTGGCTGCAAAGAATATAATCAATGTGATTTCTATATTGACCATCTGGTGAGGTCCATGTATAGAGTCTGGTCTTATATTGTTGGAAGAGGGTATGTCCTTTGACCAATGTGTTCCCTCGACAAAATTCTGTTAGCTTTTGCCCTGCTTCATTTTGTACTCCAAGGCCAAATTTGCCTGTTGCTCCAGGTATATCTTGACTTTCTACTTTTGCATTACAGTCCCCTATGATGAAAAGGACATCTGTTTTTTAGCTGTTAGTGCTAGAAGGTCTTGTAAGTCTTCATAGAACTGTTCAACTTCAGCTTCTTCAGCAGTACTGATCGGGGCATAGACTTGGATTACCCTGATATTGAACGGTTTGTCTTGTAAATGAACAGAGATCATTTTGTCGTTTTTGAGATTGCATCCAAGTACTGCATTTTGGACTCTTTTGTTGACCATGATGGCTACTCCATTTCTTCTGAGGGATTCCTGCCCACAGTAGTAGATATAATGGTCATCTGAGTTAAATTCACCCATTCCAGTCCATCTTAGTTCACTTATTCCTAGAATGTCAACGTTAACTCTTGCCATCTCCTGTTTGACCACTTCCAATTTGCCTTGATTCATGGACCTAACATTCCAGGTTCCTATGCAATACTGTTTGCTACAGCATCAAACTTTACTTCCATCACCAGTACATCCACAAATGGGCAGTGTTTTTGTTTTGGCTCTGTCTCTTCATTCTATCCGTAGTTATTTCTCCACTCTTCCCCAGTAGCATATTGGGCACCTTCTGACCTGGGGAGTTCATCTTTCAGTGTCTTGTCTTTTTGCCTTTTCATACTGTTCATGGGGTTCTCAAAGTGAGAATACTGAAGTGGTTTGCCACGCCCTTCTCTGGTGGACCATGCTTTGTCAGAACTCTCAACCATGACCCATCCATCTTGGGTGGCCCTACACAGCAAGGCTCATTATTTCATTGAGTTAGACAAGGTTGTGTTCCATGTGATCTGTTTAATTAGTTTCTGTGATTGTGATTTTCATTCTGTCTGTCCTCTGACGGATTAGGATAAGGTTGTCCATGAACCCTGAACTTCCAGATGTTCAAGCTGGATTTAGAAAAGAAAGAGGAAACAGAGATCAAATTGCCAACATCTATTGGATCATCAAAAAAGCAAGACTGTTCCAGAAAAACATCTACTTCTGCTTTATTGACTATGCCAAAGCCTTTAACTGTGTGGATCACCACAAACTGTGGAAAATTCTTAAAGCAATGGGAATACCAGACCACCTGATGTGCCTCTTGAGAAATCTGTGTGCAGATCAAGAAGCAAGTTAGAACTGACATGGAACAACAGACTGGTTCCAAATTGGGAAAGGAGTACATCAAGGCTGTATATTGTCACCCTGTTTATTTAACTTCTACACAGAATATATCATGCAAAATGCTGGGCTGGATGAAGCACAAGCTGGAATCAAGATTTCTGGGAGAAATATCAATAACCTCAGATGTGCAGATGACACCACCCTTATGGCAGAAACTGAAGAAGAACTAAAGAACTCCTTGATGAAAGTCAAAGAGGAGAGTGAAAATGTTAGCTTAAAAAACTCAACATTCAGAAAACTAAGATCACGGCATCTGGTTCCATCACTTCATGGCAAATAGATAGGGAAACAATGGAAACAGTGAGAGTCTGTATTTTGGGGGGCTCCAAAATCACTTCAGAGATGACTGCAGCCATGAAATTAAAAGATATTTGCTCCTTAGAGAAAAAGCTATGACCAACCTAGACAGCATATTAAAAAGCGGGGACGTTGCTTTGTGAAAAAGGTCCATCTAATCAAAGCTATGGTTTTTCCAGTAGTCATGGGTGGATGTGAGAGTTGGACTATAAAGAAAGCTGAGTGCTGAAGAATTGATTCTTTAAACTATGGTGTTGGAGAAGACTCTTGAGAGTCCCTCGGACTGCAAGGAGATCCAACCAGTCCATCCTAAAGGAAATCAGTCCTCAATATTCATTTGGAGGACTGATGCTGAAGCTGAAACTCTAATACTTTTGCCACCTGATGTGAAGATGGACTTACTGGAAAAAACCCTGATGCTGAGAAAGATTGAAGGCAGAAGAAGGGACAACAGAAGATGAGATGGTTGGATGGCATCACCAACTTAATAGACATGAGTCTGACAAGCTCTGGGAGTTTGTGACGGACAGGGAAGCCTGGCGTGCTGCAGTCCATGGGGTTGTAGAGTCGAAGATGACTGTGTGACTGAAATGAAGTAAATTTTTGAGTACCCTCGATGTTGACAGATAATGTTTATTTTGATATTTTTAAATTATGTATAAACCCAACTATCAATAAACTTATATCCAGGGCTCATATTTAACTTTGAAAACTGAAATTATTGCAAATTAAATAAAATATAAATATTAAACTAAAAAAATCAAGAAATTTTAATTTATTGGACTAAGTTGATTTTCAAATATATTTAGCAAAGTGAAATATTCAAAGAAAGTCCTTCTGAAATCCACATGTTATTATCATCTTCCAGTGCTTCATGGTTTACTAACCATGCAATATTTTTATAGACCTCTCAGTGTCATTTGTTCTTCATTTGTCATGAATATATTTTTTACACATTCATTTGCTTCAGTTATTTTTTTTTCCATTAGATTGCAATACTTACAGTAACACTGTATAATGCCAAATATACCTTAGTATAGAAACCAAAACTATTTGTGTACTTGGTAATTAAAGTGTCACTTAAATAATACAGATCAACACTCTCCAATGAACTTTCTGCAGCAATAGAAATGTCCTGTATCTGCAGTCTGTAACATGGTAGCTACTAGCCACAAATGGCTAGTGAGAATTTAAAATATGACTAGTGTGACTGAGTTGTAGGAGGAAATGGCATCCCACTCCAGTATCCTTGCTTGGAAAATCCCATTGTCAGAGGAATCTGGCAGGCTATATAGTTCATGGGGTTGCAAAGAGTCAGATATGACTAAGCCAAAGAGCACACACATTGTCACTGAGGAACTGAATTTTATTTTTATTTCCAGTAAGGTGTAATAGTCATGTAACATAATGTTAGTTTAAGGTATACAAAGTGATGACTTGATATATGCATATATTATGAAATGATAGCCACAATAAAGTTACCATCTCACAAAATTACTATTTATTTTTTGTAAGGAGGATATTTGATATTTTGGCAACTTTCAAGTATACTTTATACTATGTTAATTATATATGTACCATGCTATACAGGCTTCCCTGGTGGCTCAGACGGTAAAGAATCTGCCTGCAGTTCAGGAGACCCAGGTTTAATTCTTGGGTTGGGAAGATCCCCATGGAGAAATCCCATGGAGAGAGGAGTCTGGTAGGCTACAGTCCAAGGGGTCACAAAGAGTTGGACACAACAGAGTGACTAATACACACACACACACACACACACATACACACACACACCATGCTGTACAGTAAAGCATATTAAAGTCTATTTGTTTTTGGTAGTAGGGAATATCTTTTTCAGGCTTTCCCTGCCCCCAATCCTCAATTTATCCCTAAGCAATATGGTGTCTCTAAGTCCATGATTACCTTCCAAATCAGGCCACTTTAGTCAGGCTATATTTAGAGAGATGGTGGGATTTCAGATGGAGACTTAAGGCTGATTCCTGCTTAGGTGTACTACAGGGAATACTTCATTGAGGACTTAATATACATAAGATAAAGTGGAGGTTATACAGTCAGTTCAGTTCAGTTCAGTCGCTCAGTTGTATCCGACTCTTTGAGACCCCATGAATTGCAGCATGCCAGGCTTCCCTGTCCATCACCAACTCCCGGAGTTCACTCAAACTCATGTCCATCGAGTCAGTGATGCCATCCAGCCATCTCATCCTCTGTCATTCCCTTCTCCTCCTTCTCCCAATTCCTCCCAGCATCAGAGTCTTTTCCAATGAGTCAACTCTTCGAATGAGGTGGCTAAAGTACTGGAGTTTCAGCTTCAGCATCATTCCTTCCAAAGAAATCCCAGGACTGATCTCCTTCAGAATGGTCTGGTTGGATCTCCTTGCAGTCCAAGGGACTCTCAAGAGTCTTCTCCAACACCACGGTTCAAAGGCATCAATTCTTCGGCACTCAGCTTTCTTCACAGTCCAACTCTCAAATCCATATATGACACTGGAAAAACCATAGCCTGGACTAGATGGACCTTTGTTGGCAAAGTAATGTCTCTGCTTTTCAATATGCTATCTAGGTTGGTCATAATTTTTCTTCCAAAAAGTAAGCGTCTTTTAATTTAATGTCTGCAATCACCATCTGCAGTGATTTTGGAGCCCCAAAAAATAAAGTCTGACACTGTTTCCACTGTTTCCCCATCTATTTCCCATGAAGTGATGGGACCAGATGCCATGATCTTCGTTTTCTGAATGTTGAGCTTTAAGCCAGTAGTACGCAAGTAATACCTTCTAAAAAAGATTTACAATTTAGTATGGAGATAAGTTGTAAATGTGATATTTTGTAGTTCAAGATTCTAAAAATCCTATACCTGATCTGAATATGTGATAAGATGGTTGAATTTCAAAAGAGCGAGAAATTTGGATGATCTGGAAATGCCAGGAAACCTTCTTAGACTCATGTCTTATACCCTCAGACTTATCTTAAATATTACTTAATCTAATCTACAGGGTTTATGCCCTTTTAAATTTGTTTTTAAGGTGATTTACACAGGATTAGACATTTACAAATATCCAGTAAATTGTGATAAGATGTGAATAAATAGTATTCAGGGAATTTTTTTTAAGAAGTAAAAGAATTAAGAGAAATATCAAGAACTAAAAGTCTATGATAAAATAAGAACACGAAAGAAAGCTGAGAATTTCTACAAATATATGCACTGTAAACATGCTTTCAGGTAGAGGAGAAATATTTTGTTCTTATCTGTTAGTATCAAAAAGGTAATGCATATATAGAAATCAAACATATCTGGAGGAAAAAAAGGGAATAACTATAAAGACAAAAGAAAAAAAGAAAAAAGTGCTCTCATTGTAAATTAATAGTCTGTAAATCAATAGTCTGAATGCTCACACTGAGAAAAGAATGATATTTCCTATTGAAATATGATTTTTTATATTGTTAGACCCAGTGTTTAGTACAAAGCTCTATAAAATATTGAAGAGAGCAGGACTAAGGAAGTTGCCAAATCTATTATCCATTCTGATCATAAGTGTGTGGTGTGTCCTTGACCATAGCCCCAAATGATGACCTGTGGGAAGGTGAGCTACTTGCTCTCTTTAGCAGTGCCTGGATCCCCCTGATTCTCTTGAGAGATCCAACATCCTGAATGTACTCAAATACTTACTGACCAGATCATGTTTTGGGGGTCATAAAATCTCTTGGAATAAATGAAAAAGTATGATAAAAGACCTTGAAAATAAACCTAAACACATTTTGCCTATTGAAGAAAATGAAGTGAGAACTGAGTACTTTCTGTTGCTGCAAACTTTAATATGTTCGAATCTCCAAATAATACAACAGAAGAGAGACTTTAAATAACAGCAGCAATGCTAAAAGGTAATGCATGCATTCCACTGCAAGCCCTCTGAGCAGGAAGTCAGCCTAATTCTCTGCTTTGAATATCATCACACCTTGACAATTCAAGAATTATGAGAAGTAAACACCTACATTGAGGTGAGATATGCAAGATTGGAAGATATGCACTGATTGGAAGAAATGTGGGTGAAAGATACGAGAAAAGATATCAAGAGTAAGCAAGGAGAACCTTCAGTCTGAAATATGGACCTGACACCTGTAAAAGAATAGAGGGAAGGAAGGGTTGGATAAGAAGACACTCAGACTGAAGCTTAGTTCTGAGAAAGGTCCATTCAAGCTTAAGAGAAGCTCCTGAGTCAGAATTTCATCCTGCATTAGACACCAGTGTTCTGTTCCAGCCCTCACTGTGTTCAGGCTTTCCCTGGGAGCAATCCTGAGGAAGCATGGCCTGGTGTGAATGGTGTGATAGATCTACAGGTATAGCAGTTGAAAGCTGTTGGTCAACATTACTCCTTGAAGGAGATCTGAGTAGGACACCTCCATGGATGATGTGGGCACATGGCACTTGGCTCAGCACAAAATTTTCTTTGAATTCTCTGCTCCGAACTAGGAACTGAAATTTTCCTCAGTAGGAGCTTGAGAAGATTGATCTCTACCATGATTGTGTTAACTCCCTCCTATCCCAAACAGGTCCCTCTAATTGACTCCTACTCATTGCACATTCTTATTCTGAACTTTATGTATGAGTACTAGAGACAGATTCTTGAGGAAGATTTTAATATAGGTAAACTTTTTTTGTAGAGACATTGCTTTGCCAATGAAGAGCCATACAGTCAGAGCTATGGTTTTCCAATAGTCATGTCTGGATATGCGAGTTGGACCATAAAGAAGGCTGAGCACTGAAGAATTGATGCTTTTGAACTGTGGTGATGGAGAAGACTCTTGAGAGTCCCTTGAATTGCAAAGAGATCAAAACAGTCAATCTTAAAGGAAATCAACCCTAAATATTCATTGGATGGACTGATGCTGAAGCTGAACCTCCAATATTTTGGCCACCTGAAGAAAAGATACAACTCACTGGAAAAGACTCTGATGCTGGGGAAGATTGAGGGCAGGAGGAGAAGGGAGGGACAGAGGATGAGATAGTTGGATGGCATCACAGACTTAATGGACATGAGTTTGAACAAACTCCAGGAGTCAGTGAAGGACAGGGAAGCCTGGCATGCTGCAGTCCATGGTGTCTCAAAGAGTTGGATATGACTGAGCGATTGAACAACAACAAACATTTTTTAAAACATAAATATCTTTAAAGTGCTAGTAAGGTCTTTCTGTAGGCAATATAATAAGGTTTGGTAGTTGAAGAACTTAAGGGATGGCCTTCTGAAATGATCTCACCTGTAAGTATATACTACAGCAAGAATCCATAGTACCAATGGGTTATAAAGCTAAAGGCAGTTGCCAAGATTTTGACCACAGGGTTACAAATTCAGGCTTGCAATGTTCAGCTGGGAAAAAGATATTTATCCATTGCTCCTCTACTGTGTGTTTATTGTCCTGAGGGACTTAGCACATGTAGCAACCTATCATTGATTTTGGACAACCAGAGTGGTTGAAAGAAGCTGTTTGGATTATTATGGAGAAAACTGTTGGCAGGTGTGTATCCTGAATAAATGAACAAGTTGATAATTACACACCTGGAACTCAAACAGCAGGGATGTAGATGGTGACTTACTGGAATGGAAGCTGATCACTACAGTGGTTATGGATGAGTCCATGGATGGTTTCTACTGTCTTGTTTTGAATTAATTGGCAGAAGGAATGTGGCTCACAAACCATGGTACTACTCTGAATTATATCACTAATCTCTTCCAACTCTGCATGGATGTGTGTCTGAGTTATATTTTCTATCTACGTTGCTTTTTATATGGCATTTACTATTTGTCACAAGAGGATGCAGCAATGATCATACAATTCTCAGAGTAACAGTTTCAGAAAGAATTTAGTAGAATAAAAAGGTTTGGATACAATGTTCTTCTTTATTCCAAAGGCATTCATTCATTAACTGCTGTTGAGGAATTAATATGTGCCAGAATACATGGAAGATGAAAAATCTTCCATAAATAAATAAGATGTGTCTATACCTTTGAGAAACACAACTTGGAGACAATTTTTGCAGACAACAACCAACCAGGGTGAAAAGTGTTGGTTTCTGCAGTGAATTCTGACTGATACAGAATCCAAGATGATCATATCTCATTACTGTTTGAAATTCTTGTCTGCATAGTTCTTAGAAAAATTTATCTGTCTAGAAATGTTAGCTAATATTTATTGAGTGCATACCATTTAAAGGATACTATTCTAAGTGTATATAAAATAATTCAATTTTACATCACAAAATCCTGATGTAGGTACTTTACAGATGAAGAAAATGAGGCATAGAAAGATTAAATATCTTTCCTAACATAAAACAGTTAGGAAATTTTAATAGATAGGATACATTCTAAGCAGTTTAGCTTCCAAGCTGTAATTGAACCCATTATTCTATGCCGCAAAATGGTCACAGCTCTTGTCAAGAATTAGAATTAGAAACATCTCTACCCTGTTATCCATTACATATTCCTTTAGATATACAAGCTTCCTATCAAGTTGTTTCTCATATTAGTGCTTTTACACAAACTGTCCCTTCCCTCAACTTTAATTCAATAATGATTTACTTAGCTCTTGTTTTTATGCCATGACAATTCAAGATACTGGATGTTATTACACCTATTAAAATGACAAATGCTGTCTTTGCCTTTATGTTGGTTGCAGACTACAGGGACTTGAAAGCAAATAAAGAGAGGTTATAGTGTAGAATGGTAGGTGAAAGTAAATAAAGAATAAATTACAATTGTAGTGTTATCATGAGAACTGAAAAATGTCCAGGAAGCACACATGGAGAGCACAACTTGAGCTTGAAGGATTAGAAGAAGCTGAAAATCTACACAGATAGCTGCATGCCTGGCATTTTCCACACCTTCCCTATGTGGCTACTTCCTAAGGCATCGATCAAAGCTTAATTTCTTTCTTGAGAATCCAACCTTTCCCCCAATCTGATTAAGATGCCTTTTATTAAGTCCCCTTAGCAATTTGAACAGAAAGCACTTTATTATCTTGCACTCTTACTGTTTGTTATTGCTTTTTTTTTTTTTTTCCTCCTAGAAAACTGAATGCTTCTCAAGGGCCATAATTATTACTTGCTTATTTTTGTGTCCACTTAATCTACTACAGTGCTTGCTTAGCATACGCCTTCTATAAATGTTTGTTAATGAATGAGGAAATAGCTGAGGATGAAGCAAGAAATAAAAAAGTCATCAATTCAGGATGGGTCTTTTATATACCCTGCTAATGATTAAATTTTTTCCCAGATGATCAGAGATCCTTAGAGTTGGCAATCAAAATGATTGTATTTCATTTATATTTTGCAAGGATTTGCATCCTTGATTCAAACTGGTTTGTTAGGTTGCTTAAAACATTACAATGATGAGGTTAAAGCAATAAGTTTCATCTTTGTAAGGACCAGTTGCTTCATTTATGTCTGTAACTAGAGATTACGCTATACAGCTTGGCCAACTGACCTGCAGATTTATGATTTTGGCTACAAACAAAAGCAAATGAAAAAGCATGTGTGGATCATTGAAAATCAATTTCCCTTCATGGAACAACAGCTATTATGTATATAATCTAGCTGGAGAAGGCAATGGCACCCCACTCCAGTACTCTTGCCTGGGGAATCCCATGGACAGAGGAGCCTGGTAGGCTACAGTCCATGGGGTCGCAAAGAGTAGGCCACGACTGAGTGTCTTCATTTTCACTTTTCAGTTTCATGCATTGGAGAAGGAAATGGCAACCCACTCCAGTGTTCTTGCCTGGAGAATCCCAGGGACAGGAGCCTGGTGGGCTGCCGTCTATGGGGTTGCACAGGGTCGGACACGACTGATGTGACTTAGCAGCAGCAGCATATTACCTAGCAATGGCAAGCTGATAACTTCATCTTTACCTCTTCAGCATATTATATGCATAAGTCCAAGTATAATATTATTTCTCTATTATACTACATTTGAAAATAAAGTGACAGATAAGCCTCCAGGGTTAACATAATGCATATCAAATATAATCATAGACTTAGAAAAGTTACTTGAATTAATTAATGTATAATAGCCTCTGAATTGTCAGGAGAATTTTATGATTTATATGTGTTTTGATAAAAAGACTTTCCTTGATTGTCCCCACTTACATTATTAGTTATATTGTGTTACAAAAGTCTTATTTATTATTCGATTCTTACTTGAGTAATTTATAGATCATACCATTTTATTTTGTAAGCTCAGGCTAGGGCCATAAAACTGTTTTCTTCTGAAAACGATTGATCTTGAGGTACTTATAGATATTTAGATAAATTACACTCTGGACTATGTTTGTAGCAGATAAAGTATTAAAATCAGAAAATTTGGATACCTTCAATTTTAAAGTTGGCAGGAATAACAAAGTTACTTAGGGTTGTGCATATGTGCTAAATCGCTTCAGTCCTGTCCAGATCTTTGCCACCCTATGGACTGCAGTGACTTGTAGCGACCCCATGGACTGCAGCTTACCAAGCTCCTCCATCCATGGGATTTTCCAGGCAAAAGTACTGGAGTGGGGTGCCATTGCCTTCTCTGAAGGAAGCCCTTACTTAGGGCTATTCTTTGGGAAAAAGAAAAAGTGGCTATGATTAAAATGACCTTTATGGGTGCTTTGTAGAAAAATGTCAGTAAAATTAGGACAAAAAGCTGAAGACTATGCATCTGGAAAATGTTAAAATATCATGGGTGTTATTTTAGGAGGAATTTCTGGGGAACTAGATTCTCCCCAGAAATATTGTACTTTAGATTTTTAAAAAAAGAGTGAGCTTGCCCTGTCAAATGCAGCTTAATCGTTTATCGGGCCTTCTTAGTTCATTAGGTTATAGTGCTCCTGAGGCTATTTTTGGTGAAACATATAAGGTGTATAAAGATAAATTTATCCTTGTGCTGTATGTCTGATAAGGAGGTTGAAAAGATTCAATCAGAGATGTGACATGTGGTGATAGACATAGATGGAGCATTGATTTTCACTCCGTGCACAAAACACAGTTGAGCCTCAGGATCCTGTTGAAAAGGTGCTTTAAATTGTCCACTAAGTAGATATGACTCATGGTTGCAGATATTTGAGCATACTTATCCAAAAATAAACATCATTCAGAATTTAAAGTTATTTTAATATTGATGGAGGATGAAAGAGGAAAATAAAAACCAGCTAGTTTTTACTGAGGTTCACTGTCTTTGTTCACTGTTTTAGTGCTTCAGAGGATAACAGCATGTGAAGAGCTTCCAGTCCTCCTGAAACTTATACTTATTCAAGAAGAGCTATTAATAGGCCATAAATGATTCACACACACACTTAATGCTCATCTGCCTTTGTCCCCTCGTTTGCCAGATGCAACACACATTTTCTTCAATTAGGAGAAAAATGAAAGAAAAAAATCTGCCTCATGAGATATAATCAGCCTGAGAGTAAAAGATTCTTAAACTTGTAAAAATAATGGAACCTTTTACTTTTTCTCTTAAATGGTATATTAATGATGAACTTCAAAGTAAAAGGGGAGAAAGAAGAGTGAAACTGGTAGAAATAGAGAAAAAGTAGAGGGTCAAGGGTCCCAGTAGTCCAGCCTCAAGGGATGTGTTCTAAACATTTTCAGGGGACACTCAGGACTTGTTATCTGGAGACCCTTGTCTTAGATCGTTGCTACGAAAAAAAAATTTTTAACTAACATATGAGGCGATTCAGTACCAGATGTTTAAAAGCACCGAGGGAGAGGGGTGTTATGTTTGTTGTGGGGTGGTAGTGTTTGTTAGTGTGCTTTGGGGAAAAATTCAGTGATGAAGGTGTCTGATTGGTAGAAAATCGTCAATAACAGGGAAAAGAAAACTTGCCGAATTATGAGTGTCCAGTGAAATGAAACCACGCAGTGTCTAATCTGGCCTGTGTGTGCTATTGATCCACACTGTCTATACTCCCTCAGACATGGGGCCTATAAAGTAATAAGCAATAGTGATGTATTTGTCCCCATAAGAGGTTTTTTTTTTTTTTTTCAAGTGGGAACACACTAAATTGTCAACCATGTGAAGTGAAAAAAGTTTGGCATGGGGGTCATTAAATTAAATCCTTTGCAATTATTGTTTACTGTTTCCTTTAAAAATTAATGTTTGACAACCAAAAATCCATTTAAACATTGGCATTTTAGGTAAATTATAAAGGAGTAAGTAAAATATCATGACAGCATTCATTTACTCTGAATAATTTTGCTATAGCTCTTAAAATTTGCTTTTATTTATAGAGATACTCTTTTTCTTAGTTTCTTTCAAGTTAAATATCCTTATAGCACTGCATTTGGTACTTTCTGTTGTTTAATAGAAGATTGTTGTTTTCACATACCAAACATTATTAGATGATTCAATGCAATGAAGGGAAGACCTTCAGATTTTCACTGTTAGATGCTTTAAAATATCATAAAATTATAATGATAAAATTAATCATGTCACTTTAAAAAGTATGTCTGTGCATTTTTATGAGAAAAAAATTAGCTTATGGACATTGTTTCTATTTTTAAAATATTAATGTGCCCTGACATTGAAAAATGAAATGAGATTAAATAACTGTTGTGTCTGGGGTAACAGTATTCCAGACGTTAAAGCTGAGCTGGGAAGATGATGACTGAGAGATAAGTTCACCTACAGCAGCAAGAAAGGTTTCTCATATTTCAGAGATATTTCTATCCCTAAAAACCTCCCCTCAATAATACAGTAAAGCTTGAACTAATGGGATACCTTAGATTTGCTATAATTAAACAAATCAGCTGAGTGCAGGACTAAATTTCCAGCTCTTTGCAGAAATCTCCCCTTTGTAATTCAAAGGACATATAATCCTTTCCATGAACTTGACAAGGTGTATATACTACCATTTCTTTTTTCTCTTTTGTCACCCCTCACTCCCTCCAGTCCACCAGGAACCCTTGCATTCTAACCACTCTGGAAGCCAAGATTATGAGTCCCTAGGCTGAGACTCTTATTCTATGGATAATTTCTTTTGGCTTCCCTGTCGCTGCCAAAGAAGTAGGAGAGGAATGTGTTGCTAGAGCAGTGAAATCCTCTTCTCTTTCAGCAATAATATCTGCAGGGAGAGGGAGACAGCTCAGGGCTGACTGGTTCACAGTGCCAGGAGGTGGGAGCCCTACAATTGGAAGAGTCTCTGGGATGAATCTACATCACTATGAATTCTGACAGAATGTATTTTAGTTGGAATCTGTATCCTTCCTCTATCCTTTTGATATTAATAGTTAATATGATTCATGAATTAAAGAGAATATTTCTTGAAATTTTTTACTTATTAATGCATTCATTTGATACCTTTCAAATGATCAAATATACTTTAGCTAATTTATTCTACCTCCTTGAGAAGATGTTCTGCACTAAGTATGTGAGATTTAGTGACATTCCAGCTCATGGTCTCTAGGAATTTGGCTTTCATCACTTAATACACTGTTCACAACACACTCAGACCCTCTTTAGGGCATACTAGCCTCTCTTAATAATTACTTGTTGACCGACTGACCTGCCAAATAGGCAGTCTATAAATAGACATATATAGGTTAGCCCAAATAGACACTCAAACAACCATAGAGAAGGAGTAACCTGAAAGCCTGGAACCCTGATGGCTCTCTGTAGGGTTACTGCTGCCCTGTCATAGTTACAGCTTCTTTGCTTTCTCAACCATGAAGCCATCTTAATTTGGTCCACGATAAAATAGCTGCCTCTTCACACAGTCACTCTGTTTTTCATTGTCCTTTATTCCAAATCATAAATCTATTGGGTCTATGTGTAATAGTTACATAAAATCATCCATTTATAGTTAGCTTAGTTAGTTAACTTCATAGTTAGGGTCCAGAGTTAGCTTCATTAGTTGCTGGCTACTTTATCAGCTTACTGGACTTGTCGGTTCACTCTGAAAACAAAATTGGCATTAATGAAGCTAAAGTAAATCAATTAAAAACAAAAAGCAAGAATATAGAAAGGCATGGGTAAATGAAGACAACACTCATAATATACTGTTATTAAAGTATTCCCCCAATCATAAGTTTTTCCGATTATCTCTGTGCATGTTCTGAAAGTAACATGCAGCCAAATTTCTTAGTAGAATACTAATTTCAGTTCTTCAGCAAATCCTACTGCACAATGCTTTAAATTAAAAGTATCAAAATTTCATACCATATTTTGTGGACAAGTCAACCATATTTTTTGAATGCAAAAAACAATACATAATCATTTACCAATTGTTAAAAAAACCTGAAAAATAAATTTTGGATAAAGTTGTAGTCCATCATTAGAGCTCTCAATATGGCAGATGGGATTGTCAGTCACTTTTGACTATTAAGCATATTTATATCTATGCTAATATCCTTGTCTATGTCTATGTTTATGTCTATATCTTAAACAACCTCCAGGAAATACTAGGCTTGCAAACTTCTTAGGAATCAGTTTGACTGTCTATACCCTGGCATTAAAAAGGAGACAATAAAATACAAAACGAATGTATGATGATAGAGTTAGGAAAATGCCATCAATTATTTCCCTGAGCAAGTTGACTTTGAACTTTTGTCAGGCAACTGAATAAGTATCACAACAGTCCCTTATTCTATGTAAGTTTTAAGATTCCTTCATTTCCCCTCTCTGAGATGTCTCTCCTACTCTATTTTACTCCTGGTATTGAGGCCATCACTTCTAGAGTCTTAGAAATGCCTTATCTCTTCTACCTGTGCTTACTTTTGTCATGTTGCACATGCTGTTGATGCACCATGGCTGTATTTTTAATTTCTATATGATAATTTCTTAACAGTGCTGCTCTCTACCAAGGTAAGCATACTCCTGGAACCACACATCAAATACTGAAATATGTGATTACTACATAAATCACTGAATCTCATTATCTCATTCCATGAAAAATACCCTATATCTTTGACCCCTATGTTAGTCAGATTCTGCTCAGAGACAAAGGAACTATGCAAAGTCTTTCAAGATGAAAGAGTGTAATTCAGGAAACTGGTTATGCAGGTGTTGAAAATCTGAAAGAGCTAATAAAGAAAGATTAGTACTTGCTGGAAGTTCCTGTGGCACTAGTGGTAAAGAACCCCCTGCCAATGCAGGAGATGTAAGAGACTTGGGATCGATTCGTGGCTCAGAAGATCCCCTGAAGGAGGCATTGCAACCTACTTCAGTACTCTTGCCTGGAGAATCCCATGGACAGAGGAGCTGGTGGGCTATAGTCCATAGGTTGGTAAAGAGTCAGACATGACTGAAGCGACTTAGCATGCATGCACTCTGTTATTCAAGTCTGGAAAAACAACAGGGAGGAGATCTTGTTAATCACAACTTAGAAGTGAGAAGGAGGGATCACTTCCTCAAAAACCCCAGTGGCCTAAAGAAATATCATCACTTCAGGAGCTAAGACCGTGGATGAGAAATCACAGTTTCAGAGACTGGGCCCATGGAGGGGGCGTCTGATATCCTAATGGGTGCCAGACAGTTGCTGCTGGGACACTTAAGGGAGTGTGTCAGTGACACACTTGGGGCCACTGAAGCCATGCCTTTTGGCTTGTTCTAGGAGTGCTGGCTTCCTGGATGGAGGGAATGTTCTAGGAGATTTCACTTGGCTCTTCCTACTGTCACATTCCATTTGTCCAGTTGCCAAATAAGTCTGTTGAATTCAATCATTTACTCACTGGAAAGACAATGCATAATGGTTTTGTAGAATTATTTTACTCATTGTGAGAGCTGGGCCAAATGTTTTATCTCTTGACCTCATTAATTTTTCCCTTTGTTGGTGGGCCTCTAATGTTTTGGATACTTCCAAATTAGAATCAACTTAGGGCCAATATTTAATAATCCCTGAAAGATTCCTTTTCCTGTGGAGACTCATCTGGAATAATAATTTTAGATCCCTTTAAGTCAAGCTTGGAGTAATATTTCAGTATAGTCTTGGGCAGCATCGTTGGATTTTTCTTAAAGTGGATTCCATTAGATTGGGTAACTGAGCAAGAAGCTGTGAGTCTACATTATAGTGCCCATAAGAACTGGAGTTTGTTATCAAGATCAAGTAATACTTTAATAAGATTTTCACCAATTTTCTTTCCAGAGATAAGGTGATTATTTAGCCATTACCAAACATCTACAGACCAGTGTTCAAACCTTCTGATTGCAACTCTGGTTCTATTTCCTATTATGCTAATTTGCCTATCTTAAAAATTCTGAGATTCCACTATTTCCATTACTACCAGGAATCTGATTATAACTACAGAATCTCCCACCATCATTCTAACTTACAGAGGACAAGTATCACAGAGCTTTGTAATTGATGCAATGCAAAATTCTCTTTATTAAGTCATTTCCCTATTCCTGGTTATGGAATGTCCTATTCTGTGGAAGACATAGTGAAGTGTGCATTTTCAGGTTATGTCATCTTCCTAAACCATTTATTTTTTTTATATTAACTCAGGGAGTGATGACTCAACTTCATTAAAAGTAGCTCACTGATGAGTCTCTATTTCCATCAAACAATCAAATAAACTATTAGAGATACTCCCCAACTTCTTGGAGTCATACATTAAGTCTAGAATCCTTGGAAAGGTGAAATATATGTGCATATGGGGTATACTGGGTTTTCCAGGTGGCTCTGTGAGTAAAGAATCTGCCTGCAATGCAGGAGACATGGATTTAGTCCCTGGGTTGAAAGATCCCTTGGAGGAGGGCATAGCTACCTACTACAGCATTCTTGCCAGCAAAATCCCTTGGACAGAGGAGCCTGGTGGGCTAGAGTGCATAGGGTCGCAGAGTCAGACACAACTGAAGAGGCTGAGCATGCATGCATGCTCCTGGGGTATATACATATGTATGTGTCTGCTTGCTCATTTATGTATCACTCCTTGGGATCCCATGAACTATAGCCCACTGGATTCCTCTGTCCATGAAATTTCTTCCAGGCAAGAATACTGGAGCAGTTTGCCATTTCCTATTCCAGGGGATCCTCCCGACCCAGGGATCAAACTTACTTCTCTTGCATCTCCTGCATTGGCAGGCAGATTCTTTACCACTGCACCTTCTGGGAAGCCCATATACATATATATGTGTATAAAAATTGCATCAATAAAGCTGTTTCATAAATGCATATGTATAATTTTATTCTAAGGGTGTTAAACCAAAGAGGATGAAATACAACATTGGAGCAGATTGCTAAATATTTTCACTCATTGCAGCACTACTTGTCGAAAGGACTGTTTTGTCGCTGTGTATTTTTAAAGCCTTTCAAAGTTTAGGAGTATAAGCTGCATTTTTTTTTTTTTTTAGGTCAGGCTCAATAGTTATCTTCCTGGGGTATATTGATATCTGATTACAGTTATAGGATTGGAAGCAATGAATGAAGGTTTATGGTTTGGTCCTTGAGGAATTTCTTGGTAAGTTTATTAACCTCAGGTAAAGCCATTGCAATGTCTTCAAGCACTGGAAAACTAGTGTTTTTCATAGAGAAGAAGATCTATGTATACTGGCAAGGATACAGTAAATTTAATTTTAAATTAAATATTAAAATATCAGAGTAATCTTAGGATTCAAATTTCTTAACTTCATCCGGTGTGATGTTAACACATACTTGTCCTGTAGTTATAAGAAAGATTTTTTTTTTTCATAGTTTGAGATTAAATTACTAAACTTAATCTTTTATTTTTTTGTAAGCTCTCCAGAACAGTAGAATATAGTTAGGCAGCCTCTCAGTTCTCCTGGGCATCATTCCTATTAAGTGCAGTAGCCACCTGGGCTCCCAAACTTTTGCTTTCAGTAGATAATTCATTCCAAGCAAAAGCATGATGTCATTGCGTATCACAAATTACTAGTGTCCCGATTTACTTTGATGAAGAGGTTTTCACTGCATTTAAGCTCAAAAAGTTAGCAATCTAATTCAAGAATCTCAGCTTGTTACTAAGTACAAGTTAGTTGGACACTAATGAGGGAAAGAGGAACCACATCACCTATTTCAGAGGAGAGGATTTAATAGAAGGAATTGACTACATAGATACTGGAAGCCTATGAAAACAAAAAGGAGATGAAATGAGGAAGTAAAGCTAATAAATTCTCTAAACATAGGCAAAAGAGAGGGGACAGGTGAGCTTATCCAAGGAAGGCCTGTCACTACAGTACCTGGAACTATGAGAGTGGAGGCCACAACTTCAGGAGCTGGGACCATGATGGAGGTGCTGTCATGTGGCAAATTTTGGATTTAAAGTTATTTCTCTCTCCTTTTTTCTAATATCTTCCCATTGGATTTTTTTAGGCAAGAATACTAGAGTGGGTTGCCATTTCCTCCTCCAGAGGAAGGGGATCTTCCCAACCCAGGGATCGAACCTGCATTTCCAGTGTCTCCTGCATTGCAGGCAAATGGATTCTTTACCCAGTGAGCCATCTAGGAAGCCCAATATCCCCCCAGTGCATTCCAATCAGCAGAGGCTGACTGGAAGTCAGCTAGAAAGGATGTTTGGCAGATGCAATTTATAGACTCTGGGCTCTAATATTTCAGAGCATAGTATAGTGTAGTAGAATTGACATAGAGCTAAGAGACAATAGGTTAATAGCCAGTCCAGACATTTGTGTTTTCTGTGTGTCAATTTCCTTATATTCAGCCAGTTTTGATTCAGTTCTTCAAAATTCAACTTACTCAAACTTTCATTTCTACTTGATCCTGTTTCTTCTAGTCTGGAGTAAGTGGCCCTCCTTTTTGCTCCACTGACATTCGTATCAACAACTGTTGTATTTTTTACCCCAGTGATGTCACTCGCAAAATTTTGGCTTCTTCTTTCCATGACTTTATGCTTTGCTTGTCTAGAGGTCTAAGTTTCAAAGAAAGGATACTTCTACTAGGAAACACAACAATGACATCATTTGTCTGAAGGTTAAGACTGCCACGTGGTCACTTTGGTCTCCTTATGCCTCTGAATAAATAGGCAGAGAAAGGAATTACCTTGCTGGCTGGGATGACCAATACTGACTACCACGGGGAATTGGTTACTAATCTTCACTGAAATTAAAACAAAGAGTACATTTAGAATACAAAAGATCCCTTAGGAAATCTCTAAGGATTACCATGTTTTGTTATTAAGATTAATAGAAAAATACAACCCAACCCAAGAAGGATACTAGTGGCTCAGATCCTTTAGGAATAAAGGTTTTGATCACCCATCAGGTAAAGAACTATGACCAGCTGAGGTGCTTGATGAAGGTGAAGGGAAACCAGTTTGGGTAGTAGAACATGGAGATTATAGATACCAGCTACAACCAGTGGCCAAGTACAGAAATGAAGTAATTGTCATGAATATTTCTTTCTTACTTTGTTATGAATACATTTGTATGTGTGTATATAACATCTCACATGCTAGCAAAGTAATGCTCAAAATTCTCCAAGCCAGGCTTCAATAGTAGGTGAACGTGAACTTCCAGATATTCAAGCTAGATTTAGAAGAGGCAGAGGAAACAGAGATCAAATTGCCAACATTTGTTGGATCATAGAAAACACAAGCAAATTCCAGAAAACGTTTTTTTCTTCTTTATTGATTATGCCAAAGCCTTTGACTGTGTGGATCACAATGAACTGTGGAAAATTCTTCAAGAGATGGGAATACCAGATCCCCTGACCTGCCTCTTGAGAAATCTGTATGCAGGTCAGGAAGAACAGTTAGAACTGGACATGGAACAACAGACTGGTTCCAAATCGGGAAAGGAGTATGTCAAGGCTGCATTTTGTCATATTGTTTATTTAACTTATTGCAGAGTACACCATGAGAAATGCTGGGCTGGTTGAAGCACAAGCTGGAATAAAGATTTCTGGGAGAAATATCAATAACCTCAGATATGCAGATGACACCAACCTTATGGCAGAAGCTGAAGAGGAACTAAAAAGCCTCTTGATGAAAGTGAAAGAGGAGAGTGAAAAAGCTGGCTTAAAACTTAACATTTAAATAACTAAGATAATACCCCAAGGAAACCAAAATTGAAAAATACACATGTATCCCGTTGTTCATTGCAGCACTATTTTCAATAGCTAGAACATGGAAGCAACTTAGATGTCCATTGACAGATGAATGGATAAAGAAGTTGTGGTACATATACACAATGGAATATTACTCAGCTATAAAAAGGAATATATTTGAGTCAGTTCCAATGAGGTGGATCAACCTATAACCTATTATACAAAGTGAAGTATGTCAGAAAGAGAAAGATAAATATCATATTCTAACACATATATATGGAATCTAGAAAAATGGAACTTAAGAATGTATTTACAGGGCAGCAATGGAGAAAGAGACATATAGAATAGACTTATGGACATAAGGAGAAGGTAGGAGAGGGTGAGATATATGGAAAGAGTTACATGGAAACTTACATTATCTTATGTAAAGTAGATAGCCAACAGGAATTTGCTGTATGGCTCAGGAAACTCAAACAGGGGCTCTGTATCAACTTAGAGGGGTGGAATGGGGAGGGAGATGGGAGGGAGGTTCAAAAGGGAGAGTACATATGTATTCTTATGGCTGATTCATGTTGAGGTTTGACAGAAAACAGCAAAATTCTGTAAAGCAATTATCCTTTGACAAAAAAATGAAAAAAAAAAAAAAAAGGAAAACTAAGATCATGGCAACTGGTCCCATCACTTCATGGCAAATAGATGGGGAAACAATAGAAACAGTAAGAGTCTTTATTTTCTTGGGCTCCAAAATCACTGCAGAGGGTGACTGCAGTCATGAAATTAAAAGACAATTGGTCTTTGGAATAAAAGCTATGACCAACATAGACAGCATATCAAAAAGCAGAGCCGTTACTTTGTAGACAAAGGTTCATCTTATCAAAGCTATGGCTTTTCCATTAGTCACATAGGGATGTGAGAGTTGAATTATAAAGAAAGGTGAGCAACTGAAGAATTGATGCTTTCAAACTGTGGTGTTGGAGAAGACTCTTGAGAGTACCTTGGACTGCAAGGAGATCAAACTAGTCAATCCTAAAGGAAATCAGTCCTGAATATTCATTGGAAGGACTGATGCTGAAGCTGAAACTCCAATACTTTGGCCACCTGACGCAAAGAACTGATTCACTGGAAAAGACCCTACTGCTGAGAAAGATTGAAGGCAGGAGGAGAAAGGGACAACAGAGGATGAGATTGTTGGATGGCATCACCGACTCCATAGACCTGAGTTTGAGCAAGCTCTGAGGGTTTGTGATGGACAGGGAAGCCTGGCATGCTGCAGTCCATGGGGTCATAAAGAGTAGGACAAGACTGAGCATCTGATCTGAATGGAACTGAATATAATGTTCATATAATTTTTCTTTCCTTCCTTATTCCCTCTCATAACATAAATATGTTTTCTTTATATGACTATAAAAGCAATCTAGATGTTCATCAGCAGATGAATGGATAAGAAAGCTGTGGTACATATACACAATGGAATATTACTCAGCCATTAGAAAGAATACATTTGAATCTGTTCTAATGAGGTGGATGAAACTGGAGCCTATTTTACAGAATGAAGTAAGCCAGAAAGAAAAAGACCAATACAGTATACTAATGCATATACATGGAATTCAGAAAGATGGCAATGATACCCCTGTATGTGAGACAGCAAAAGAGACACAGATGTATAGAACAGTCTTTTGGATTCTGTGGGAGAGGACGAGGGTGGGATGATTTGGGAGAATGGCATTGAAACATGTATAATATCGTATGTGAAATGAATTGCCAGTCCAGCTTTGATGCATGATACAGGACGCTTGGGGCTGATGCACTGGGATGACCCAGAGGGATGGTATGGGGAGGGAGGTGGAAGGGGGGTTCAGGATGGAGAACACGTGTACACCCATGGAAGATTCATGTGAATGTATGGCAAAACCAATACAATATTGTAAAGTAATTAGCCTCCAATTAAAATAAATAACTTTATATTTAAAAAAAAGAAGGGTAACCATCACTCTCCTCTACTTCCTCCTCTGGGGAAGGGCTTAGGGTATTTTCAACTTTGAAAAAGAGAGTTGTATCATGTTAGGTGGATTTATGACCTTGGTTGTTTTTATTTGGATATCAAATATGCTTTAATAAGATGCATATGGGTGCCACAGGACTGGAAAAGGTCAGTTTTCATTCCAATCCCAAAGAAAGGCAATGCCAAAGAATGCTCAAACTGCCACACAATTGCACTCATCTCATACGCTAGTAAAGTAATACTCAAAATTCTCCAAGCCAGGCTTCAACATATGTGAACCTTGAACTTCCAGATGTTCAAGCTGGTTTTAGAAAAGGCAGAGGAACCAGAGATCAAATTGCCAACATCCACTGGATCATGGAAAAAGCAAGAGAGTTCCAGAAAAATATCTATTTCTGCTTTATTGACTATGCCAAAGCCTTTGACTGTGTGGATCACAATAAACTGTGGAAAATTCTGAAAGAGATGGAAATACCAGACCCCCCACATGCCTCTTGAGAAATCTGTATGCAGGTCAGGAAGCAACAGTTAGAACTGGACATGGAACAACAGACTGTTCCAAATAGGAAAAGGAGTACGTCAAGGCTGTATATTGTCACCCTGCTTATTTAACTTATATGCAGAGTACATAATGAGAAACAGTGGGCTGGAAGAAGCACAAGTTGGAATCAATATTGCCAGAAGAAATATCAATAACCTCAGATATGCATATAACACCACCCTTATGGCAGAAAGTGAAGAAGAACTAATGGGCCTTTTGATGAAAGTGAAAGAGGAGAGTGGAAAAGTTGGCTTAAAACTCAACATTCATGTTGATATATGGCAAAACCAATACAATAATGTAAAGTTAAAAAATAAAATAAAATAAAAAGATAAAAAATATGAACCCATTAAAAAAAAACCTCAACATTCAATAAACTAAGATCATGGCATCTGGTCCCATCATTTCATGGCAAATAGAATGGGAAATAGTGGAAACAGTAGCAGGCTTTATTTTTAGGGGCTCAAAATCACTGCAGATGGTGACTGCAGTCATGAAATTAAAAGATGCTTACTCTTTGGAAGGAAAGTTATGACCAACCTAGACAGCATATTAAAAAGCAAAGGCATTACTTTGTCAACAAAGGTCCATCTAGTTAAGACTATGGTTATTCCAGTAGTCATGTATGGATATGAGAGTTGGAGTATAAAGAAAGCTGAGCACTGAAGAATTGATGCTTTTGAACTATGATGTTGGAGAAGTCTCTTGAGAGTCCCTTAGTCTGCAAGGAGATCAAACCAGTCAATCATAAACAAAATCAGTCGTAAATGTTCTTTGGAAGGACTGATGTTAAAGCTGATGCTGCAAAGTCGCTTCAGTCATGTCTGACTCTGTGCAATCCCATAGACGCAGCCCACCACGCTCCCCCGTCCCTGGGATTCTCCAGGCAAGAACACTGGAGTGGGTTGCCATTACCTTCTCCAATGCATGAAAGTGAAAAGTGAAAGTGAAGTCACTCATTTGTGTCTGACTCTTTGCGACCCCATGGACTCCAGCTTACCAGGCTCCTCTGTCCATGGGATTTTGTAGGCAAGAGTAGTGGAGTGCATATCATCGCCTTCTCTGGATGTTAAAGCAGAAACTCCAATACTTTGGCCACCTGATTCAAAGAGTTAACTCATTTGAAAAGACCCTGATGCGGGGAAAGTTTGAAGGTGGGAGGAAAAGGGGACAACAGAAGATGAGATGGTTGGATGGCATCACTGACTCGATGGACTTGAGTTGGTGATGGACGTGGAGGCCTGGTGTGCTGCAGTCCATGGGGTCGCAAAGAGTTGGACACGACTGAGTGACTGAACTGAACTGAACTCAACTAACATAGGTGCTAAGTTGACAAGGGTAGAATTTTGATGGCTAATTTTATGTCAGTTTGACTGAATAATGAGTGACCTGATATTGGTTACACATTATTTCTGGATGTGTCTGTGAGGGTGTTTCTAGAAGAAATTAGCATTTAACATGATGACCACCATAGCTTTAGCTTTAGACTCTTACTACCATCACATCACCACTTCTTTTTTTGTGGTTCAGTTCAGTTCAGTCACTCAGTCTTGTCCAACTCTTTACAACCCAGTAGACTGAACCATGCCAGGCTTCCCTGTACATCACCAGCTCCTGGAGCTTGCTCAAACTTATGTCCATCAATGAATGGACATGTCCTTCCAATGAATGTTCAGGACTGATCTCCTTTAAGATTGACTGGTTTGATCTCCTTGCATCCAAGGTACTCTAAAGAGTCTTCTCCAACACCACAGTTCAAAAACATCAATTCTTCAGCGCTCAGCCTTCTTTATGGTCAAACTTTCACATCCACACATGACAACTGGGAAAACTATAGCTTTGACTAGATGGACCTTTGTCTACGAAGTAATGTTTCTGCTTTTTAATATGCTGTCTAGGTTGGTCATAGCTTTTCTTCCAAGGAGCAAATGTCTTTTAATTTCAT
This sequence comes from Bos indicus, assembly GCF_029378745.1. Taxonomy (NCBI): domain Eukaryota; kingdom Metazoa; phylum Chordata; class Mammalia; order Artiodactyla; family Bovidae; genus Bos; species Bos indicus. The sequence goes on along the minus strand of NC_091774.1, from coordinate 13,994,251 downwards.
GACTGCAGTCACTATCTGCAGTGATTTTGGAGCCCCCAAATATAGACTCTCACTGTTTCCATTGTTTCCCCATCTATTTGCCATGAAGTGATGGTTCCAGATGCCATGATCTTAGTTTTTTGAATGTTGAGTTTTAAGCCAGCTTTTCCAGTCTCCTCTTTCACTTTCATCAAGAGGCTCTTTAGTTCTTCACTTTCTGCCATACGGGTAGTGTCATCTGTGTATCTGAGGTTATATTTTGTGTATGAGCATTTAAAGTCTACTCTTAACAGCTTTAGAAAAAGTTTTAGCTCTCAGTTGTGTCCAATGCTTGCAGTCCCATGGACTATAGCCCACCAGGCTCCTCTGTTATTGGAACTCTCCAGGCAAGAATATTGGAGTAGGTTGCCATTCCTTTCTCCAGGGTCTTTCTCTGACTTATTTACCTTAGCATATTGACCTCAAGTTTCAATTACTGGACATAGTAAAGAAATTCTTCCTCCTCAATTTGAGTGGCTATCATCTATTCAATTGAGGGCCTGAAAAGAGAAAAATATTTGATTGCTTCAGCTAGGACATCAGTCTTCCCTCAGTGCTGCTAGTTCTCAGGCCCCTTCAGACCTGAACTAGAATCTACACCATCAGCAACCTTAACTCTCAGGCCTTCAGACTTGGGTTGAATTATACAGTCTGCTTTCTTGGGTCTCCAGGTTGCAGATGGTAGATTGTGGGACTTCTCAAGTGCTATAGCATGAGCTGATTCATAATAATAAATTTCTTAAAACATATATATATTTCTAACGATATGAATTAATCTTATTAATATTGTCTCTCTGGAAAACTTTAACTTAGACAACTTCTAAAGATATTGCATAGTTTTACAGTATATTAATAATGAAACTTGTATACTCAAATTGTGAGTACTGGGTAAAGGATTGTATTCTTACCTTATGTTTAGTACAAACTTAACAGTGCATTGGGTATGGAGCTTCAGTAATTAAGTTGTATTTGCCTTGCCCTGTGTCACCTGTATTAGTCCTTGTTCTCTTCTTAACTTTGCCTTTTCTTCTCTGTATCCAAAAATCCCAGGAGACATTTATCTACTTTTCTCACATGTACACACACAGATACACACAAACATATATATATACATCTTTTGTCTACCATCTGATTATCAGTTGTCTGGAATTGTTCCCATTCTTTACCCATCCAAGAGATCTCTCTTTCCAATTTAAATGAGAGCTTCCTATGTGGCTCAGCGGTTAGAATCTGCCTGCCAATGCAGGAGACACAGGAGACGTGAGTTTGATCTCTGGTGGGGGAAGATCCTCTGGAGTAGGAAATGGCAACCCAGTCCAGTATTCTTGCCTGGAACATTCCTTGGACAGAGCAGCCTGATGGACTACAGTCCATAGAGTTGCAAAGAGTGAGACTTTACTGAGAGACTGAACATGTATGCACACATGACACTTCTCTAGGACATAGAGTTTATCTTATGATTTGGTTTTGTCCTTCATAATATCTAATGTATGGTTTAGGATACGTCTGGTATCCTATATTTGTTGGATAAAGCATTGATAACTACACCTGATACCTTCTCTGTGTACAATCAAATCACTCTGTCTTAGTATCACAGAAGCAATATTTAGAAGCCCTGAACATGGGCTGGGTGCAAAGTGTTTCCTCATCAAATCAGAATGACTTCTCATTCATTTCAAAGTAGAGAGTACTTAAATTTTCACATTTCCTGATTGAAGTGAAAAAAGACTTTAATCTGAGATGTCTGTGGGTGTTTGTATTTAGCTTGAGTAAGTGTTTTATGTTTTGACATTTAATTATGGTGTATTTTGGATACATATTTAGATTTCTACTTACCACAATATACATTGAATTGTAGAGATGAAGAGTTTGAGTGTAACAGATGGTAACTGAAGTTCTAAGATAACATAGATAAATGTTAATGCCATGCACTGTTTTTATTATTAGAATTTCCACACCCAGTAAATCTTTGTCATTGTTAAGACTCAGTGGGAATGAGAAGTGCTTTGGAAGTTGCTTGGAAATACAATTTCAATATAGTTTGATTTTTCTGGGCTCCAAAATCACTGCAGATGGTGATTGCAGCCATGAAATTAAAAGATGCTTACTCCTTGGAAGGAAAGTTATGACCAACCTAGACTACATATTAAAAAGCAGAGACATTACTTTGTCAACAAAGGTCCATTTAGTCAAGTCTATGGTTTTTCCAGTGGTCATGTATGGATGTGAGAGTTGGACTGTGAAGAAAGCTGAGTGCCTAAGAATTGATGCTTTTGAACTGTGGTGTTGGAGAAGTCTCTTGAGAGTCCCTTGAACTGTGAGGAGATCCAACCAGGCCATCCTAAAGGAGGTCAGTCCTGGTGTTCACTGGAAGGACTGATGTTGAAGCTGAAACTCCAATACTTTGGCCACTTCATTAGAAGAGCTGACTCATTGGAAAAGACCCTGATGCTGGGAAAGATTGAGGGCAGGAGGAGAAGGGAATGACAGAGGATGAGATGGTTGGATGACATCACCAACTCAATGGACATGGGTTTGAGTGGACTCTGGGAGTTGGTGATGGACAGGGAGACCTGGCGTGCTGCGGTTCATGGAGTCACAAAGAGTTGGACATGACTGAGCAACTGAACTGAACTGTAAAAATAACTACTACAAAAAGTGACACATGCCCATAGTAAAATAATTCAAGTTATAGAAAATAGAAAGTAAAAGTGTCCCTAAGTTGCATAATTCAGAAAACATGATTAATTAACATTTTGGTAATTATCCTTCCAAACACATCTCTCTGCACACATATACATATAAGTATATACATATATGGTGATGGACAGGGAGGCCTGGTGTGCTGCGATTCATGGGGTTGCAAAGAGTTGGACATGACTGAGCGGCTGATCTGATCTGATCTGATGTTGCATATGATGTTTTAAGTTGCCTTTGACTGTATACAGTATTATTGACTATTTGCTATGTCAATAGAATAGGGGAACCTCTTGTTTCTAATGTTAATTTTCCATGTGTTTAAATAAGAGCATACGGGTTATTTTCATTTCCTTTCTAGTATGAAAAATTGTATAGAAAAAATTTTTGCCCCAATTCAATTTCTCATCTTGTCCTATTCTTAGTTGAGTTTATTCATTTATGCATTCATTCATTTAACATTCATTTATTAGCTTCAGCCATGTCAGTCACTGAGATGCTGCAGGATTATTTAACAATAATCCAGTTAGACAAAAATCTCACCTCTAGTGAATTAATAGGTGTGCATATTTTTAAAATTTAAATTTATTTATTTTAATTAGAGGCTAATTACTTTACAATATTGTATTGGTTTTGCCATACATCAACATGAATCCACCACGGGTGTACACGTGTTCCCCATACTGAACCCCCCTCCCACCTTGCTCCCATACCATCCCTCTGGGTCATCCCAGTGCACCAGCCCCAAGCTTCTTGTATGCACTTTTAAATTTACCTGTAGAAATATACTAATGTAGGTGTCTTCCCTGGTGGCTCAGACATAAAGAATCTGCCTACAGTGCAGAAGACCTAGGTTCAGTTTCTGGGTTGGGAAGATCCCCTGGAGAAGGGAATGGCAACCCAGTCCAGTATTCTGGTCTGCAGAATCCATGGACAGAGGAGCTTGGTGGTCTACAGTCCATGGGGTCGCAAAGAGTCTGACAGGACTGAGCTTTCACTTTCAGGTGTCTACCAACTTTACAGGAAAGAATCTGTTTACATAAAATAATTCCAGTTTTTGTTATACTTCCAAGTTTGGTGAGTGAAATGGGATCTTTTAGATGTTTATTTATGTTTTTTTTTATGGAAGTTGAATACTTTTTCATGGGCATATCTTCATTTGTATGTTGCATAACCACACATTTATATTAAGATATTTGAAGTTTTTTTCTAATGATTAGTAGGAATCTTTGTGTATATAAGTAGTAATCTCCTTTCAGTCATAATATTTGGCAAATATTGTTGAATATGATGTGAATAAAGTATATATAGGTAGCCGTTTAATGACTGGCTTATTTTGCTTAACATTATGCTTTGAGATTCATTTATGTTCTTGTGTTTGGTGGTAGTCACTCTCATTGCCATATATACTTTTATTAAGTGATGATACCAAAATTTATCGTCCTGTTCTACAGTTGATAGACATTTCAATTGCTTCTATTTTTTTTTTTGTCCTGCTATTAATATTTTTGTGCATGTCTTCTGGTAAATATTGGTTCATCATTCTGTGATTATATATCTAGAAATAAAGTAACTGTCATAGGAACTGCCATGTTCAGTCTTCAGTAAAAGATTCTGCCAGTTTTTCTGAAGTGGTTGTTCCACTTTTCACTTTTGAGTTCTGCTTTTTATATTTTTTAAGCAAACAATTTGGTGGGTATGTAGCAGTATTGCATTTTGGTTTTAATTAGTGTTCCCTAATAATTAATGAAGTTGAACAAACACCTTTTCATGTGTGTATGGACCTTGAAAACACTTCAAAATACAGAGTTTCATGTCCCATTACAGACCTGCAATACCAGGCTCTCCAACGACAGGAACTCAAGAATCTGTACTTTTAAGAGCTTACCAACTGTCAGCATTCAAAGAATTGTTGAGCATAAATGTAATTTTATTAGCATAAGAAAATATCCAGCTTGTATTGTAGTTAAACCTACAGGAAAATTTGATGTTTCTATTTAAGAGAAATACAAAAGTTATGGTGAAAACTTTAAAAATTATACTCATTCTATTACGAACTTTGGATACATAATATATCAAAGGCTGTTACTGGGACTTTTCATTTGCCATAAATTAGGAGACAATTCACCATGGATCTCTCACATTTCTGCATGTCTTGTGAGTGGAGGCCTTGTTTGTCCTTATTCTGAACTATCTTTTCAAGGGTACTTGTATGGTGAACAGCCTTTGAAAATAGAATTAGTATTTCCCATGAGCAAAGGGAAGGACTATTTACTCTTAAACGTAATAAACGTGTCCCTTTTTGGTAAAGATCAAGTAGGTTTACCATCCATTATAAAAGGCTCAGATTGCCTAAGTTTGACTTCTTTTCCTGAAATGCAACCTAATGTGTGTACAGGCACACCTATCTCTCTGTATGTCAACCTATGGAAACTGGGATTCAGACAGTTTAGAAAATGCTAATACCATGCCTGGTCTAACTCAGTGAAACTAAGCCATGCCCTGTGGGGCCACCCAAGATGGGCGGGTCATGGTGGAGAGGTCTGACAGAATGTGGTCCACTGGAGAAGGGAATGGCAAACCACTTCAGTATTCTTGCCTTGAGAACCCCATGAACAGTGTGAAAAGGCAAAATGATAGGATACTGAAAGAGGAACTACCCAGATCAGTAGGTGCCCAATATGCTACTAGAGATCAATGGAGAAATAACTCCAGAAAGAATGAAGGGATGGAGCCAAAGCAAAAACAATACCCAGCTGTGGATGTGACTGGAAGCAAGGTCTGATGCTGTAAAGAGCAATATTTCATAGAAACCTGGAAAGTCAGGTCCATGAATCAAGGCAAATTGGAAGTGGTCAAACAGGAGATGGCAAGAGTGAACATCGACATTCTAGGAATCAGCGAACTAAAATGGACTGGAATGGGTGAATTTAACTCAGATGACCATTATATCTACTACTGTGGGCAGGAATCCCTAAGAAGAAATGGAGTAGCCATCATGGTCAACAAAAGAGTCTGAAATGCAGTACTTGAATGCAATCTCAAAAACGACAGAATGATCTCTGTTCATTTCCAAGGCAAACCAGTCAATATCACAGTAATCCAAGTCTATGCCCCAACCAGTAATGCTGAAGAAGCTGAAGTTGAACGGTTCTGTGAAGACCTACAAGACCTTTTAGAACTAACACCCAAAAAAGATATCCTTTTCATTATAGGGGACTGGAATGCAAAAGTAGTAAGTCAAGAAACACCTGTAGTAACAGGCAAATTTGGCCTTGGAATACGGAATGAAGCAGGGCAAAGACTAATAGAGTTTTGCCAAGAAAATGCACTGGTCATAAAAAACACCTTCTTCCAACAACACGAGAGAAGACCCTACACATGGACATCACCAGATGGTCAACACCAAAATCAGATTGGTTATATTCTTTGCAGCCAAAGATGGAGAAGCTATATACAGTCAACAAAAACAAGACCAGGAGCTGACTGTGGCTCAGATCATGAACTCCTTATTGCCAAATTCAGACTTAAATTGAAGAAAGTAGGGAAAACCACTAGACCATTCAGGTATGACCTAAATCAAATCCCTTATGATTATACAGTGGAAGTGAGAAATATATTTAAGGGCCTAGGTCTGATAGGTAGAGTGCCTGATGAACTATGAATGGAGGCTCATGACATTGTACAGGAGACAGGGATCAAGACCATCCCCATGGAAAAGAAATGCAAAAAAGCAAAATGGCTGTCTGGGGAGGCCTTACAAATAGCTGTGAAAAGAAGAGAAGCGAAACACAAAGGAGAAAAGGAAAGATATAAGCATCTGAATGCAGAGTTCCAAAGAATAGCAAGAAGAGATCAGAAAGCCTTCCTTCCTCAGCGATCAATGCAAAGAAACAGAGGAAAACAACAGAATGGGAAAGACTAGAGATCTCTTCAAGAAAACTAGAGATACCAAGGGAATATTTCATGCAAAGATGGGCTTGATAAAGGACAGAAATGACCTAACAGAAGCAGAAGATATTAAGAAGAGGTGGCAAGAATACACAGAAGAACAGTACAGAAAAGAGCTTCACAACCCAGATAATCATGATGGTGTGATCACTGACCTAGAGCCAGACATCCTGGAATGTGAAGTCAAGTGGACCTTAGAAAGCATCACTATGAACAAAGCTAATGGAAGTGATGGCATTCCAGTTGAAGTTTTTCAAATCCTGAAAGATGATGGTATGAAAGTGCTGCACTCAATATGCCAGCAAATTTGGAAAACTCAGCAGTGGCCACAGGACTGGAAAGGGTCAGTTTTCATTCCAATCCCAAAGAAAGGCAATGCCAAAGAATGCTCAAACTACCACACAATTGCACTCATCTCACACGCTAGTAAAGTAATGCTCAAAATTCTCCAAGCCAGGCTTCAGCAATATGTGAACCATGAACTTCCCGATGTTCAAGCTGGTTTTAGAAAAGGTAGAGGAACCAGAGACCAAATTGCCAACATCCACTGGATCATTGAAAAAGCAAGAGAGTTCCAGAAAAACATCTATTTCTGCTTTATTGACTATGCCAAAGCCTTTGACTGTGTGGATCACAATAAACTGTGGAAAATTCTGAAAGAGATGGGAATACCAGGCCACCTGACCTGCCCCTTGAGAAACCTATATTCAGGTCAAGAAGCAACAGTTAGAACTGGACATGGAAAAACAGACTGGTTCCAAATAGGAAAAAGAGTATGTCAAGGCTGTATATTGTCACCCTGCTTATTTAACTTATATGCAGAGTACATCATGAGAAACTCTGGGCTGGAAGAAGCACAAGCTGGAATCAAGAATGCCGGGAGAAATATCAATAACCTCAGATATGCAGATGACACCACCCTTATGGCAGAAAGTGAAGAGCAACTAAAAAGCCTCTTGATGAAAGTGAAAGTGGAGAGTGAAAAAGTTGGCTTAAAGCTCAACATTCAGAAAACGAAGATCATGGCATCTGGTCCCATCACTTCATGGGAAATAGATGGGGAAACAGTGTCAGACTTTGTGGTTTTTTTTGGGCTCCAAAATCACTGCAGATGGTGACTACAGCCATGAAATTGAAAGACGCTTACTCCTTGGAAGAAAAGTTATGACCAACCTAGATAGCATATTCAAAAGCAGAGACATTACTTTGCCAACAAAGGTCCGTCTAGTTAAGGCTATGGTTTTTCCAGTAGTCATGTATGGATGTGAGAGTTGGACTGTGAAGAAAGCTGAGCACCGAAGAATTGATGCTTTTGAACTATGGTGTTGGAGAAGACTCTTGAGAGTCCCTTGGACTGCAAGGAGATCCAACCAGTCCACCTTCCTCTCTGAAGGAGATCAGCCCTGTGATTTCTTTGGAAGGAATGATGCTAAAGCTGAAACTCCAGTACTTTGGCCACCTCATGCAAAGAGTTGACTCATTGGAAAAGACTCTGATGCTGGGAGGGGTTGGGGGCAGGAGGAGAAGGGGACGACAGAGGATGAGATGGCTGGATGGCATCACTGACTCGATGGACGTGAGTCTGAGTGAACTCCGGGAGTTGGTGATGGACAGGGAGGCCTGGTGTGCTGCAATTCATGGGGTCGCAAAGAGTTGGACACGACTGAGCAACTGAACTGAACTGAACTGAGTACCCTGGCTACTGCTCATGTTATCAGTAGTGAAGTCCTTTGTCTCTGACTTAGGAAGTCAGTATCAGTGAACTTGTGGCATGCTCTGCCCTTAATTTGCAAGTAAAGTAAAATCTCAGACACTTTTTTTTTTTTGAGTATTTTTTACTTTCTCAAATTTCATTTATTTAATGCTTATATTATGTATTGAGTAAAATATTGGCTGAGATAACTAACTTTAATGAAGCATTATAGGTAAGGCAACTAATATGTCTTTTAGGTTTCAGTTCAGTTCATCGCTCAGTCGTGTCCGACTCTTTTGTGACCCCATGAACTGCAGCACGCCAGGCCTCCCTGTCCATCACCAACTCCCAGAGTGCACTCAAACCCATGTCCATTGAGCCGGTGACGCCATCCAACAATCTCATCCTCTGTCGTCTCCTTCTCCTCCTGCCCTCAATCTTTCCCAGCATCAGGGTCTTTTCCAATGAGTCAGTTCTTCGCCTCAGGTGGCCAAAATATTGGAGTTTCAACTTCAACATCAGTCCTTCCAATGAACACCCAGGACTGATCTTTAGGATGGACTGGTTGGATCTCCTTGCAGTCCAAAAGACTCTCAAGAGTCTTCCCCAACACCACAGTTCAAAAGCATCAATTCTTCTGTGCTCAGCTTTCTTTATAGTCCAACTCTCACATGCATACATGACCACTGGACAAACTATAGCCTTGACTAGACGGACCTTTGTTGACAAAGTAATGTCTCTGCTTTTGAATATGCTCTCTGGGATGGTCATAACTTTCCTTCCAAGGAGTAAGCGTCTTTTAATTTCATGGCTGCAGTCACCATCTGCAGTGATTTTGGAGCCCAGGAAAATAAAGTCAGCCACTGTTTCCCCATCTATTTGCCATGAAGTGATGAGATCAGATGCCATGATCTTTGTTTCTGAATGTTGAGCTTTAGGCCAACTTTTTCACTCTCCTCTTTCACTTTCACCAAGTGGCTCTTCTTCACTTTCTGCCATAAGGGCGGTATCTTCTGCATATCTGAGGTTATTGTTATTTCTCCCGGCAATCTTGATTCCAGCTTGTGCTTCCTCCAGCCCAGCATTTCTCATGATGTACTCTACATATAAGTTAAATAAGCAGGGTGAAAATATACAGCCTTGACATACTCCTTTTCCTATTTGGAACCAGTCTGTTGTTCCATGTCCAGTTCTAACTGTTGCTTCCTGACTTGCATACTGGTTTCTCAAGGGGCAGGTCAGGTGGTCTGGTATTCCCATCTCTTTCAGGTTTACTTTTAGGATAAATGTGTATAAAAAGGTATATTAGAGTATATTGACCCAGTACACTTATTCCCTGGTTGTTGTTCAGTTGTTAAGTTGTGTCCGACTCCCTGTGACTCTGTGGACTGCGGCACACCAGGCTTTGTTGTCCTTCATTATTGCCCAGAGTTTGCACAAACTCATGTCTACAGAGTTGATGATACCATCCAACCAGTCTATGGTTGAGAAAAGCAAAACTTCTTGTCATTTATTTTTTCAACTTCTTGTACTATGCTTGCAATCCTATCTAATTTATGCAATTTAAAATATTCTTCTGTAGACAACAAGTTCATGAATGCTTTAGAGAGATAATACACTTTATTTATTTAGTATAAATTTAGATTAAATATTATAAATGGGATCTCCAAATTATGGTGTCAGAGTTTAATGAGGTGTAATCATAGGTCCTAAGATATTTATATGAAGAGAAAGAAGCTTACTGTACATCCTTAAAGTATTTTATGTATGATGATGACTGACACAACCCATTATGGAATTTGAATAAGCCTAATTGTCCCAGAAAAATAATTGAAAATAATCCTTTAGATGTCAAAATATAGCAATTTATCATCTGATTCTATCCACTGTTATTTAATGCCTTTCCTAGGTACAGACATGGTTTTTTGGTGGCTCATTAGCTACATCACCAGGAAAGCAATATTTTTAGTACTGTTCAAGATGCAAACTTTATTCTCAATATATTGAAATACAAATTGCACAAGAACATTGACATTAAAACAATGTAGTATTATCAGAGTTAACTGGATGTTTGGCTAATGAAAGGGTAAAACTGAAAATAGAAGTAATGATAATTAATCAGTTGTATTTCTGAGTATTTCCATAAACCTTAATTATATTTTGGGAAGCTTCTTTCATTACTATTCCATGTATCATTCAATTGAGGATAGACTAATAATAACAACTCTATTTTTAGAGTTTGCTGCATCTTACAATGAAAGGTAATTGAAGGGCATAAGGTCAAAGGGAATCAAATCAGGAGGAACACAATGAACCCTTGGGTTAGATTAGCACAGATTGGTGTATATGTCTGTGCAGTTGCTAAAACTGAGATGCAAAGTTGCCTCTAAGATATACCAAGTTAAACAAAGATGGAGATGAAATCACTTACAAGTTTTAGAGTATCCATGAGTTAAAGCCAATCACTTTATTAGAGAAGCGTCGCTCTTCCTGTCCTTGATGTATGCAAAACTATCTCAGAGTGAGCTGTTTATTTAAATTGTCCAAAGATACAAGGAAGAAGCTCGACTTGTTACAGTAGTTCATTGAGGGACTGCTGCATCAGAATGTGGTACACATTCTCAAGACTTGAACAAGAATATTAATGTTCAGTGTTAATTTGGAAGACATGAAGTAGTGGATAGACTGCCTATCCTTCAGAACATCACCCGTAAATAGTATGTCTGGCAATTGGGCTTTTGACGAGGGTTAAGAGTTCCAAAGAATAGCAAGAAGACATAAGAAAGCCTTCCTCAGCAATCAATGCAAAGAAATAGAGGAAAACAACAGAATGGGAAAGATTAGGGATCTCTTCAAGAAAATCACAGATACCAAAGGAACATTTCATGCAAAGATGAGCTCAATAAAGGACAGAAATGGTATGGACCTAACAGAAGCAGAAGATATTAAGAAGAGATGGCAAGAATATACAGAAGAACTGTTACAAAAAAGATCTTCATGACCCAGAAAATCACGATGGTGTGATCACTGACCTAGAGCCAGACATCCTGGAATGTGAAGTCAGGTCGGCCTTAGAAAGCATCACTACAAAAAAAGCTAGTGGAGGTGATGGAATTCCAGTTGAGCTATTCCAATTCCTGAAAGATGATGCTGTGAAAGTGTTGCGCTCAATATGCCAGCAAATTTGGAAAACTCAGCAGTGGCCACAGGACTGGAAAGGGTCAGTTTTCATTCCAATCCCAAAGAAAGGCAATGCCAAAGAATGCTCAAACTACTGCACAATTGCACTCATCTCACATGCTAGTAAAGTAATGCTCAAAATTCTCCAAGCCAGGCTTCAGCAGTACATGAACCATGAACTTCCAGATGTTCAAGCTGGTTTTAGGAAAGGCAGAGGAACCAGAGATCAAATTGCCAATATCCACTGGATCATGGAAAAAGCAAGAGAGTTCCAGAAAAACATCTATTTCTGCTTTATTGACTATGCCAAAGCCTTTGACTGTGTGGATCACAATAAACTGTGGAAAATTCTGAAAGAGATGGGAATACCAGACCACCTGATCTGCCTCTTGAGAAATTTGTATGCAGGTCAGGAAGCAAGAGTCAGAACTAGACATGGAAAAACAGACTGGTTCCAAATAGGAAAAGGAGTATGTCAAGGCTGTAATTGTCACCCTGTTTATTTAACTTATATGCAGAGTACATCATAGGAAACGCTGGACTCGAAGAAACACAAGCTGCAATCAAGATTACCGGGAGAAATATCAATAACCTCAGATATGTAGATGACACCACCCTTATGGCAGAAAGTGAAGAGGAACTAAAAAGCCTCTTGATGAAAGTGAAAGTGGAGAGTGAAAAAGTTGGCTTAAAGCTCAACATTCAGAAAACGAAGATCATGGCATCCGGTCCCACCACTTTATGGGAAATAGATGGGGAAACAGTGGAAACAGTGTCAGACTTTATTTTTCTGGGCTCCAAAATCACTACAGATGGTGACTGCAGCCATGAAAGTAAAAGACGCTTACTCCTTGGAAGGAAAGTTATGACCAACCTAGATAGCATATTGAAAAGCAGAGACATTACTTTGCCACCAAAGGCTCGTCTAGTCAAGGCTATGGTTTTACCTGTGGTCATGTATAAATGTGAGAGTTGGACTGTGAAGAAGGCTGAGCGCCAAAGAATTGATGCTTTTGAACTGTGGTGTTGGAGAAGACTCTTGAGAGTCCCTTGGACTGCAAGGAGATCCAACCAGTCCATTCTGAATGAGATCAGCCCTGGGATTTCTGTGGAAGGACTGATGCTAAAGCTAAAACTCCAGTACTTTGGCCACCTCCTGCGAAGAGTTGACCATTGGAATAGACTCTGATGCTGGGAGGGATTGGGGGGCAGGAAGAGAAGGGGACGACAGAGGATGAGATGGCTGGATGGCATCACTGACTCGATGGATGTGAGTCTGAGTGAACTCCGGGAGTTGGTGATGGACAGGGAGGCCTGGCGTGCTGCGATTCATGGGGTCGCAAAGAGTTGGAAACGACTGAGCGACTGATCTAATCTGATCTGATCTGAAATAGCTCATAACTCAGGGTTATATTTTCTGGCAAGAACCTGGGAGCCAGATATGTATTATATAGATATAGATATTATAACAGATAATATCTACGCTTGTGTGCTAAGTCACTTTAGAGTTGTCCGTGTCATTACAACCCCATGGACTATAGTCCACCAGGCTCCTCTGTCCATGGAATTTTACAGGCAAGAATACTGGAGTGGGTTCTATTTTCTCCTCCAGGGGATCTTCCCAACCCAGCGATCGAACTTGGGTATCCCATGACTCCTGCATTGGCAGGCGGATTCCTTACCACCAGCACCACCTGGGCAGCCCCGTATAATATCTATAGTCATTATAAAGATTACATAGATATTATATAATATCTATCTAATTTTTAATGTTCTTATGTATTCAGTTGTGTCTGACTCTTTGTGATCCCATGGACTGTGGCCTGCCAGGCTCCTCTGTCCATGGGGATTCAGGCAAGAATACTGGAGTTGTTTCCCATGCCCTCCTCCAGGGGATCTTTGGGACCCAGGGATTGAACCTGCCTCTCCTGTGTCTCCTGCATTGGCAGGTGGATTCTTTGACAATGAGATACTTGGGAAACCCAATTTTCAATGTTACGATATAAACATTAGAATATTATATATATATATTCACATATATATACACACACGTCTGTATGTGTGTGTGTGTGGGTGTATAATGTTTAAATGAGTTGTGTGTATGCAGTCAGATGGCAAAGGGTAGGCTTAAAGTGTTCCTAAGAAATAAAGAAGAGTAAGGGAATCACCTGCCTGTATAAAGGATATTTCACTTCCTCTTGGAAGAGATAGAAAATATATGTATAGGCAGACCACCTATATACTATTTAGATATCAATAGAACCTAAAATATTCTATTACAATATACTTTTGAAATATAATAGTAGATTTCCACTTAAGGGTTGCAGTCTGCTTTTTGCTTTGTATCTGATTCATTTAGTGAAGGTATGAGCCTAAATAGTCCACTGTAGATGGTTAGAGGATACTATTTCTCCACTTTGTATTGAATGGGAGTGAAGACTTTTGAGAAAATTTTTTTTTTTTTCCATCAGCACAGAGGTCATTTTCTTGTTTTTCCTTTTGGGTATTTTTGCTTTGCTTTATGACTAGCACTTGAAATGTGATAGATTTATTTGTAAGGTATCCTCTTTCATCTGCAAAGAAAAATTTCTTACTGCCTCAGGAGCTAAGGCACTTTTTTCTTTTTCTGCTTAAATCCTTTTTTTTTATTCTCTATCATCTCATCATACTTAAAGTCATGCATTGGACTTTAAGCTTGTTTTATTGCTGTTTGAATTAGAAACAGTCTTTAAGAGCCTGTTGCTGCAAACTTTCTTGTGAGCTTAGACTTTAGGTTGCTCTTGTGGTGGAGGAAAATTTAAGAGTATCTTCCTCTTTCTTTTCCCAATTCTGTTTCAAGAGTGGAGGGATATTAATATTTGATTCTTTGGGATTTCTAGGGCTAAAAAGATAACTCTGACTTCAAAGTCCAGCAAATTCCATTAATGTAAATTTTTTCATATTAATGATTGTATTACAAGGAACACATAATACATCATTAATATGAAAAAACGTAAAAAAGCTGAACAGTAAAAACAATTATAAGGAATGCAGGCATTTAATAAAAATCAATCAAGTAGGATAACTTTTAATAATCTCTAAGCAAAAATAATATAGCTTATAATGAGACTTTGAAATCCTCCACTGCATTTTATTTTTGTTTAGTCATTAAGTCATGTCTGACTAGCCTGCCAGGCTCCTCTGTCCACGGCAATAATACTGAAGTGGGTAGACATTCATTGTCTAGGGGATCTTTCCCACCAGGGAGTGAACCCATGGCCCCTGCTGCACCCCTGCACTGCGGCAGATTCTTTACCCCTGCTGAGGTCTTCTGAGTCTCCTGCTAACTTCAGCCATTTAACAGAGACAGTAAAAGCTCAGGGGTAGAAGTAGTTCCTGTTCCATCTTTAAGAGTTATTCCTGGGCCTTCACTAGTAGTTCAGTGGTTAAGAATCTGCCTTTCGATGCAGGTGGCATGGGATCAATCCCTGGTTGGGGAATGAAGATCCCACATGCAGCTAGGCAACTAAGCCCTTGTGCAGCAACTATTGATCCTGCACTTGGGCGCCACAACTAGAGAGAAGCCCACCTCCCACACGGAAGATCCTGTGTGCCATCAGCTAAGACATGACACAGCCAAATAAACATGAAAAAATAGCCGTTTCTTGCCCACTGCTGGCTTTGACATGAAGAAACTAAGGATCCTATTTGCCTTTCTTTTCTTTCCTTCATGACTCATAAAGAGGAGTGTTGATCTTGTTACACCAAATTTTTTGAAAGATCTGTCTGAGTTAAACATAAGGTTTGAAATAATCATTCTCTTTCTTCCACTGACTGATGCTTGAATGTCCCACTAGATTGGGGATTTAAAAGTTTAGACTTTGGAGGCCAAAATAGAGCAACTTTATGGTGTATTTTGACTTAATGCTATTTTACTTAGGGAAAATGATTTTTCTAGATAGCAAAGTACTGGAGTTTTACAATAATGTATTGGCTATACATTCTGATAATGACATAGCTTTCTGCTTTGCTTGGCTTGCATGTGTGCTCACTTGTGTCTGATTTTTGTGACCCCCATGGACTGTAGCCTACCAGGTTCCTCTGTCCAAGGAATTTTTCTAGGTGAGAATATTGGAGCAGGTTGCTGTTTCCTACTCCAGGTTGCTTGCTTCTCCACTGGAGATTTTGGAGAAAGGGGAATGAGGTGGTCAAGGCAGAATTTCAATATTCCTAGGTCCTTTATATAGTGCCATCTTAGCGGCACACCTTAGTAGTGTCCTATTATCATGGGTTTCATGAGGTCATAATGTGAGTTTGCTCTTTCTCTGAGCAAATGCCTTGTGTTGCTATACTTGGGTTGAGGTAAGAAAGTGGTATTCTTAACCATAATTGCTCACATTGACTATATTGATAAGATTTTCTAAATGATTACTATCAAAATAAAAACTGAACAAGTAAGAAAATTGATTTGTTCAGATTACTTCAATATGGGGAATACTCCAGTTCAGAGTGTCTCAACAAGTGGTATTGCCTTAAGTTTTAAGAGGAGAGATAAAAAAGTGGCAGATGGGATGACTTATATTTGGGGTTGTTTTGCAAGAAAAGGAAGACTTAGTTATCTGAAAAGGAAATATTTTTCTCTGTGTTATCTAGCTGTAATCTAGCTAATCAGTTGTAAGATGAAATATAGATAGTTGGAATGTCTGGGTCAGTCCTTTACAACAGGTTCAAGCAAAAGAGGGCACGACCATTACTCCATGTCAGTCCCAACTCCTACTCAAGACAAACACTGTTTTAAAATAATCTTAGGGTTTTGGGTCAACAATAGGTGATATAGTCCATATAGTCAGCAGTTTCGTACTGGATTGTTCTTGGAGAAGTAGCTGAAGCATCTCTTATGCTCTGATATCTGTCTGTAATTCAAAAAAACATTCTGGAGGCCAAGTATTTCATTAGGGCTGTACCTATTAAAAGAAGGGGCTGCCTAGGTAGTGCTAGTGGTAAAGAACATGCCTGCCAATGCAGGAGACATAAGAGACATGGGTTTGGTCCCTGGTCGGGAAGATCCCTGGAGGAGGGCATGGCAACCCACTCCACTTCTTGCCTGAAGAATCCCATGGACAGAGGAGCCTGACAGGCTGTGGTCCATAGGGTGACAAAGAGTCAGACATGACTGAAAAGACTTAGCACACCCACACGCTATTAAAAGAAGCAGAAAAAGGTCATTAGAGGTTATAGGGAGGAATAAAATCAAGACTTGCAGCAAGCTGGCAACCATTTTAGTGACTCCTGGGAAATTGATGTGGAAAGGGCCCTTGATAATATAATGACTGTGGTGGCAATGCAATAAATTTATTGGTTACAATCTCAAATGTTCTGGTGTATGATGTGGAGGTCAGAGGAATTTTTGGAACAAACATGCAACAATTGCTTCTGACCACAGGGTATATCTTCCCTCTGGTGCCCAGCATCATTTGAAGTACTGGTTGGTTGTGGAGTTTGTAATTGAATCTCTTGAAGTTATTAAGGGAGAAGGCCAATGATTTTGTGTGTGTGTGTGATGTTGTCCACTGTAATGATTATTTCCTTTAATGGGGCATGGAAGCCACTTCTGGAGTGGGTCATACTACAGTACATACTCCAGTTGCTCTGGGTACCATGTCACCCCAAGTGTGGTTGCATGAAGCCATCAGTTCTCCAAAGCAATGAGCTTTCCTTTTAAGGGTGTCTTCAAGTCCAGAGTAAAAGGAACAGTATGGGGAGGGTGTGTATGTGGCCAATATGGTTGAGTGGGAAGACCCTGAGGTCATCTCCTCCTATGGGCACACCAGAAGTACACCTATTCACAAATCAAATATTGATGAGAAAGACTGATTTCTAGTAAGAAAGGTCTTCTATAACTAAAGATGTAAAGAGAATCGCAACAAGATGGTTTGGAGGGGCAGAGAAGCAGTATAGTTAACACTCATACTGGGTGGATGACCCACAGATTGGGAGATAATTGCAATTGCACACGTCTTCCCCAAGAAGCAAGGAGTTTGACCCCCCACATCAGGCTCTCTGGCCCAGGGATCCTACACTGGAATGAGTTCCTAGGACATTTTTATTTGAAGGCCATTGGGATTGTATTCCCACTTGGCTAGTTGTTTGGCTTAGCCTGAGTTGATTACGCCAAAGCCTTTGACTGTGTGGATCACAAGAAACTGTGGAAAATTCTTAGAGAGATGGGAATATCAGACCACATGATCTGCCTTCCAAGAAATCTGTATGCAGGTGAAGAAGCAACAGAACAGAACATGGAACAACAGACTGGTTCCAAATCAGGAAAGGAGTATGTCAAGGCTGTATATCGTCACCCCTGCTTATTTAATTTATATGCAGTTAAATAGTTAATGCAGTTAAATGTAAAAGTTAACTTATTTAAATTATACATCATGTGAAATGCTGGGCTGGATGAAGCACAAGCTGGAATCAAGATTGCTGGGAGAAATATTGATAACCCCAGATGTGCAGATGACACCACCCTTATGGCAGAAAGTGAAGAAGAACTAAAGAGCCTCTTCATGAAAGTGAAAGAGGAGAGTGAAAATGTTGATTTAAAATTCAACATTCAGAAAACCAAGATCATGGCATCCGATCCCATCACTTCATGGCAAATAGATGGGGAAACAATGCAAACAGTGAGAGACTTTATTTCTTTAGGCTCCAAAATCACTGCAGATGGTGACTGCAGTCATGCAATTAAAAGACGCTTGCTCCATGGAAGAAATGCTATGACCAAACTAGACAGCATATTAAAAAGCAGAGACATTGCTTTGTCAACAAAGGTCCATCTAGTCAAAGCTTTGGTTTTTCCAGTAGTCATGCATGGATGTGAGAGTTGGACTATAAATAAAGCTAAGCACCAAAGAATTGATGCTCCTGAACTGTGGTGTTGCAGAAGACTCTTGAGAGTCCCTTGGACTGCAAGGAGATCCAACCAGTCCATCCTAAAGGAAATTAGTTCTGAATATTCATTGGAAGGAGTGATGCTGAAGCTGAAACTCCAGTACTTTGGCCACCTGATGCAAAGAACTGACTAATTGGAAAAGACCCTGATGCTGGGAAAGATTGAAGGCAGGAGGAGAAGGGGATGACAGAGGATGAGATGGTTGGATGGCATCACCGACGTGATGGACACGAGTTTAAGTAGGCTCTGGAAGTTGATGATGGACTGGGAAGCCTGAAGTGCTGCAGTCCATGGGGTCGCAAAAAGTCAGACATAACTAAGTAACTGAACTGACTGAACTGACTGAGATGTCCAACTATTGGTGCCAAAAGGCAAGTGGGTGGGCCAGAAAAAGGTATTAACCAGGTTTTGCCTCTTGCCTCTCCAAGATCAGCAGGTGGGTCTGACCCAGGATCCTTTTGAATTACGTTTTCTACCCCATGTTCTGGAGCATGTGAGCTTTTTGCATGGGCCCTTTGAGAGTGGAATCTCTATTTTCCACAGTTTGGCAGATCTTCAAACGATCAAACTTGGAATTACCATTTGATCCAGCAGTGCCACACCAGGTATATATCCAAGTGAAATGAAATGTATGCTTACATGTAACTTATAAACAAATTTTCATAGCAGCATTATCATTAATAGCATAGCTTCAAAATGGAAACAATCCAAATGCCTAAAACCGATGAATGGGTAAACAAAATTTGGTATATCCATGGAATGGAATATTATTTACCCATAAAAATGGACAAAGTACCAATTCATGCTACTATGTAGGTGGACCTTGCAAACATAAAGCTGAGTAAAAGACACCATAAGCAAACACTCACAAATTGTATAATTTCATTTATATAATGTTCAGAATATACAAATCCATAGAGACAGAAAGTAGATTGGGGGTCGCCAGAGGCTGGGAGAGGAAAAAATCAAAAGTACTGTTAATGAGAATAAAGTTTCTTTTTAAGGTGATGAAAATATTCTTGAATTAAATAGCTGTGATTGTTGTACAAACTTGTGGTTATACTAAAAGCCAGTGGATTGGATGTCACTTTAAAAGCATGCATTTTATGATGAACTATACCTCAAGAATGTGATGAGAGGACAAAAGAGATTCATGGAGGATCTAGTGAGAGAATCCTATAGAACCTTATTCTAACACCTGCAAGTGGAAGCTGACCACTTTGTGATGGCATCTGTTTGGCCCCAGTTTCACAGAAAATAAGTATACTTCATGTTGTCAATTTCTTCTAGAAGCTCTTGAAAGAGCCTTAGTTTAGGGTTGTTTATTTCTGTGGATTTCTGTTCATAATCAGGTCAGATCAGATCAGTCGCTCAGTCGTGTCCGACTCTTTGCGACCCCATGAATTGCAGCACGCCAGGCCTCCCTGTCCATCACCAACTCCCCCTGTATTTTTCAGTTATGCAACATGACCCCAAATTGAACTGTTTGTAGTTTCACTTTGCCATTGGTGCTCAGGAGAATAGTGTAATGCTTCTTCCACCTGGATTCGAGATTGGTCTTTTACTGGTATCTTCCAGAGTACTAGGTCTCTGACCTGAAGATGATGTCAGGGCTGTTATCGTATGTTTGGGGAAGGGCAGACTTGACTGATGGTGATAAATATGTGTCCATTTAATGATACCTTGGAAGTAATTAAGCCTATCGTATTGGATTAATGTCTCTCAAAATCCATGAGGAATAAGGGATCCTAATTGGCTTGCTGATAATTATTTCATAAGGGGATAGTTAAAACTGACTGGGCAGTGGGAGGATTAAAGGATCATTAGGGCTAAAGGTAAGACTTTGGGTCAAGACAGATTTAGTTCCTCAAAGAGTTTGAAACTGAGTTTTATTTATTTATTTGACTGTGCATGCAGTTTGGAGGATATTAGTTCCCCAACCAGGGATTGAACCCAGGACCATGGCAGTAAAAGCACTAAATCCTAACCACTAGACCACCAGAGAAGTCCTGAAACTGGGTTTTAGAGTACCACTAATTGGTGTGGTCAGCCGCTTGTTTGTGTCTGACTCTTTGTGGCCATATGGACTGTAGCCCGCCAGGCTCCTCTGTCCATGGGGTTCTCCAGGCAAGAATACTGAAGTGGGTTGTCATTTCCTACTCCAGGGGATCTTCCCAAGCCAGGGATTGGACCCACATGTCTTGCATCTCTGGCATTGGCAGTGGGATTCTGTACCACTAGTGCCACCTGGGATGCCTGGAGAACCACTGGTCCATTACATTTTTCTAGAGATTTGAGATTTGAGTTTCTGTGACAGTGGAAGTACTTTTTAAATATCCTTAATAACCTTTCCAGAAAATAAGCTTTCCTTTTGCTAGGGAAAAACAACAGTATTCCCCAAGTAGGGAAAATTCTCTTTTAGTAGCAACTTAGCCATATCAGTGGTGGTATTTAGCTGCTAAATCATGTCGACTTTTGCGACCCCATGGACTGTAGCCCACTAGACTCCTCTGTCCATGGGATTTTCAAGGAAAGAATTCTGGAGAGGTTTGCCATTTCCTTCTCCAGGGGATCTTCCCAACCCAGGGGTCGAACCCAGGTCTCCTGCACTGCAAGCAGATTCTTTACTTCACTAACAGGGTAGCCATATCAGTGGCAACAGCCTATTTGTAGAGAAAACTTCCAACCAGCTGAAAACATTCAGACAACTATTAGAACATATTTGTACCTATGGGACTTTGGGAATTGAATAACATCCATTGCCAAAGAAAAAAGGACAAGACAGTCAATTCTCACCCTTGTTTTATCTTTAGCTTTTTACCAGGATTGTTTTCCTAGCAAATGGGGAATGTTGAAGTTACCTGTACAATACGAGGGTGGAAGAGTCCACACCACTATATGTGTAGAAGATCTTTTAAGATTTTTCTTTACTGTGGGATTTGCTGTGGCTATGGACTAAATTTCAGACATGTTCAAGGAGAGACAAGTGGCATTTTGGTGTCTCCAAAGCTCATCTGAGTGGATAAAACATTCAGCTTGTTTCCAATAGACTTTTAGCCTCAGGTGTAAGTAGTGGTCCAATAGGCTATTTAATTATCAATATAAGTTTATATCTCTAAAGAAGAGTGATCAAGGGGAAGTATTCAGATGATTGAGAAAGAATTTTCTTGTGAAGCATTTATCTTAGTGTATTTGTCATCCAAGAGGTTTCTTTAGTGTTGAGAGACTGGCTAATGTGAGCTTTAGTTTTGTTGTTCAGTTGCAAAGTCGAGTCCGACTCTTTGCGACCCCATGGACTGCAGCATGCCAGGCTTCCCCGTCATTCACCAGCTCCCAGAGCTTGCTTAAACTCATGTCCATTGAGTCAGTGATGCTGTCCAACTGCTCCTCTTCTGTCGCCTCCTTCTCCTCCTGTCTTCAATCTTTCCCAGCATCATGGTCTTTTCTAATGAGTCACTCTTTGCATCAGGTGGCCAAAGTATTAGAGCTTCAGCTTCAGCATCAGTCCTTCCAATGAATATTCAAGGTTGATTTCCTTTAGGATTGACTGGTTTGATCTCCTTGCAGTCCAAAGGATTTTCAAGAGTCTTTGCCTATACTGAACTTTGTCTAGCTTTAGTTTTGATAGTGGGTAGTAGTGAGGTTTCTAATAGGTTAGCTACTTGAGTTCTGTTTTTGTTGAGTGTTTTTTAGCTGTCATGAACAATTCTCATTTCTATACCATACCAAAATCATGTACAACATGGAAAGCATATCTGCTACTTGTGTAAATATTAACTGTCTTATCTTGTGCTAGTATACAAGATTGGTGAGGGCTATGAATTCAGCAACTTGACTGAATTAACCTTAGGTGTTTGAACAGTGGTTTGTTGAAAATCTGTGATAGAATATCTTTATTGAAATTTTCCATTTGTGTGTCTGAGGTAGGTAGCATATGCAAAGAAGGTGGCAATAGGGCTTTGAGAGGAGTTTCAGTGAGGTTTGGATAAAGAGGAATTATAGACTGCTTGATGATGGTGCAGTTATGAGCTTGCTCCTCAGGTAGGAGGGAAAGAAGGCTAGTTGGATGGAGGTCTAGATAGTGCTGAATAGTGGTACAAGAGAGAGAGCAGCAGGATTTCATAGGATATGAGTTGGAGGCAGAAAATGTTGGGTGGTCTTGGTAAGTAGCAGGGTCTGAATTGCATGGGGTACATAGAGATTGAGTGAATGACTCAGAACTAAGTCAACAGTGGCTTCAATTAGTTTTGCAGCAGCGGCAAATTTGTATAAGAAAGAGGAAATCCCCTCACCATAAAATCTAAAGTTTAGCTGAAGTATCCAATAGGCCTTTGGCTTCCATTGTATTTTTGGGTGAAAATTCATAAAGCAACCTTTGTACATAGAAAAGCAAAAGAGTAATGATGTCTTGTTTAACATATATGCAGAGTACATCATGAGAAACGCTGGGCTGGAAGAAGCACAAGCTGGAGTCAAGATTGCCGGGAGAAATATCAATAACCTCAGATATGTAGATGACACCACCCTTATGGCAGAAAGTGAAGAGGAACTAAAAAACTTCTTGACGAAAGTGAAAGTGGAGAGTGAAAAAGTTGGCTTAAAGCTCAACATTCAGAAAACGAAGATCATGGCATCTGGTCCCATCACTTCATGGGAGATAGATGGGGAAACAGTGGAAACAGTGTCAGACTTTGTTTTTTTTGGCTCCAAAATCGCTGCAGATGGTGATTGTAGCCATGAAATTAAAAGACGCTTACTCCTTGGAAGGAAAGTTATGACCAACCTAGACAGCATATTGAAAAGCAGAGATATTACTTTGCCAACAAAGGTCCATCTAGTCAAGGCTATGGTTTTTTCTGTGGTCATGTATGGATGTGAGAGTTGGACTGTGAAGAAAGCTGAGCACCGAAGAATTGATGCTTTTGAACTGTGGTGTTGGAGAAGACTCTTGAGAGTCCCTTGGACTGCAAGGAGATCCAACCAGTCCATTCTAAAGGAGATCAGTCCTGAGTGTTCATTGGAGCTAAAGCTGAAACTCCAATACTTTGGCCACCTCATGCGAAGAGTTGACTCACTGGAAAAGACTCTGATGCTGGGAGGGATTGGGGACAGGAGGAGAAGGGGACGACAGAGGATGAGATGGCTGGATGGCATCACCGACTCGATGGACATGAGTTTGAGTGAACTCCGGGAGTTGGCGATGCACAGAGAGGCCTGGCGTGCTGTGATTCATGGGGTCACAAAGAGCTGGACACGACTGAGCGACTGAACTGAACTGAATGAATAATTGGGGAACCCAACAGTCGGAAGATAAAAAGTTATGGAGGTGAGGTTTTGAAATTCAGACTTGGGAGAAGAGATCTAATTAAGAGATTTGGAGATGAACTCGTAATCGTGGTGTATAAATAAATGGGAAATGATAGCGGAAAAGTCAGGGATCTAATTCTGATAGTGAGAGGGTAACAGACAGGAAGGCTAGTGGTCCCCAAGCAGGGAAATAGGCTGCAAGTGTCAGACGCCTTTTCCTCTCTTTTAATGGGCAGGAGGAAACAAACCAAAAGTGTCAAACATTTTTTTTCTCTTCTCTATACAAAATTAAAAGGAGGTTTCTTTTAAAATTCTGCGTTGCCATGACAACACCTGGTTCCTTCTGAACTTAACTTTTCTCAAACCTTGAGCTAACCAATGCATTTTTCTTATGGAAATGTTTCTCTTAAGCTATTTTAATGAAGCTATGTATTTGTTTGGAAATCTGCCTTTCTTCAAGATTCACGTCAATTGTTTCATGGTCCAGGATGACTCACCTTGTGCCAGTACTGTCTCAAAATGCATGTTGTCAGTGAGGGGCCTGGTGCCACTCTCAGTTTTGAGACATTTCCTTTGTCTAATTAGCAGCTTGCTAATAGATATATGCTGCTAAGTCGCTTCAGTCGTGTCTGACTCTGTGCGACCCCAGAGATGGCAGCCCACCAGGCTCCCTGGTCCCTGGGATTCTCTAGGCAAGAACACTGGAGTGGGTTGCCATCTCCTTCTCCATAATAGATATATAACTTCTTGCTATAAAGTTGCAGGGGGGTACTCTTTCTGCCTACTTCTGATGTCTATGTCAGAAGCTTTCTATATTTCTTTTATACATTAATAAAACTTTATTAAACAAAACCTCTGTGCAGTCAAGCCTCGTCACTGGCCCCAGATCAAATTCCTCTCCTCCAGGGGCTAAGAATCCTGGCATCGTTCACAGCTCAGAGTGGCAACCTTTCAGTAGCTGACTAATCCTTTTAACCCTTGGAGTTGTCTTTTGGTCTCAGGGATAGGAACTTGATGATGGTGTTGTTTACGGGATAAATATTCTCTTCAGGGAGATATCAAGTCCTAGGTAATGCACTGGAAGACTGCGTAATTGCTTTGTCTTTAGTGACCTTATGGGCAGAGACTTGGAGTAGTGATAAGCAAGCTGTTAAAAATCACATGAGCAGAGAAGGTCATCTACATACTGGATAAGAGTTTCAAGATAAGGTTAAATTTCTCAAGTTGGCATTAAGGGTCTAAAACAAATAAGTAGCAGCTTTAGTAAACTCCTGAGACATAACACATACTGACGATTTTTCCATAGAAACCAAAAAATATATTGTGAAGCAGTATATTGAAAAAATCAGAGACTTCCCTTTTGGACAAGTGGTTAGGACTTGGTGCCTTCACTACCCATGGCCCAGGTTCATGCTCTGGTTGTGGAACTAAGATCCCATAAGCAATGTGACCCAGCCATAAAACAAAGCAAACAAAAAAATAGAACATAGGGCAATGACTATAAATGAACAGTACTGGGCTGGATAGAAACTATAACAGTGTTAGGGTTAGAAACTATTAATAGAAAACCATGAGGTGACTCCAATATATATATAGTGCTTCCTAGGTGACACTACTACTGGTAAAGAACCCAACTGCAAATGCAGGAGATGTAACAGACTGTGGATTTGATCTATGGGTTGAGAAGATCCCATGGAAGAAGGCATGGGAGCCCACTCCAATATTCTTGCCTGGAGAATCCCCATGGCCAGAGGAGCCTGGTGGGCTATAGTCCATAAAACTCACCTGTCCCTACAAATTCCTTTATGGTACATCATTCTTTATATCTCCATTTCTTATTCTGCAGTTTTAATCATAGTGACTCACAGGATTTAGAGACATAGTCAGTGCCATTTTTGCTCAAGTGGAAAACCTACTAATACTTAATCAGGACATCACTCTTCATGCTTTGTCTTTTCCATAACACCAAATCAATATACTATTTAACAAGCATTTAATTGCTCAACTAGTAAAATCATTTTTAGGAAATGAGAACGTTTATTATGATGTTTGCAAGAGTTTGCCATATCTCAACTTATATTATCTGTCCACATCATCAAAAATAAGAGAAGCATTATGCTATAGAGGAAAGAGTAGCCATATGTGAGAAATGTTCGAACATGGTTCTGCTCTTTAATGTGCAACTTTGGTTCAGTTTACTTGCTCAGTCATGTCTGACTCTTTGCGACCCTATGGACTGCACCACATCAGGCTTTCCTGTCCATCACCAGTTCCTCGAACTTCCTCAAACTCATGTCCATTGGGTCGGTGATGCCATCCACCCACTGCATCCTCTGTTGTGAATATTCAGGGCTAATTTTCTTTAGGATTGACTGATTTGATCTCCTAGCAGCAAATGTCTGTCCTTTATTGTGACAATCTCTGCATGAAATGTTCCTTTGGTCTCTAATATCTGGTCTTCCCCATTTTGTTGTTTCCTCTATTTCTTTGTGCTGATCACTGAGGAAGGCTTTCTTAGCTCTCCTTGCTATTCATTGGAACTCTGCATTCATATGGGTACATCTTTTCTTTTCTCCTTTGCCTTTTACTTCTCTTCTTTTCTCAGCTATTTGTAAGGCCTTCTCAGACAGCCATTTTGCACTTTTGCATTTCTTTTTCTTGGGGGTGGTCTTGATCCCTGCCTTCTATACAATGTCATGAACCTCTGTCCATGGTTCTTTAGGCACTGTCTATCAGATCTAATCCCTTGAATCTATTTGTTGCTTCCACTGTATAATCGTAATGGGTTTGATTTAGGTCATGCCTGAATGGTCTAGTGGTTTTCCCTACTTTCTTCAATTTAAGTCTGAATATTGCAATAAGGAGTTCATGATCTGAGCCTCAGTCGGCTCCTGGTTTTGTTTTTGCTGACTGTATAGAAATTCTCCATCTTTGGCTGCAAAGAATATAATCAATCTGATTCAGTATTGACCATCTGGTGATGCCCATGTATAGAGTCTTCTCTTGTTTGGTTGGAAGAGGGTATTTATTATGACCAGTGCATTCTCTTGGCAAAACTTTGTTAGCCTTTGCCTTGCCTCGTTTTGTTCTCTAAGGCCAAATTTGTCTGTTTCTCCAGATATTTCTTGACTTCCTACTTTTGCATTCCAGTCCCCTATAATGAAAAGGACATCTTTTTTGGGTGTTAGTTCTGTAAGGTCTTGGAGGTCTTCATGGAACTGTTCAACTTCACCTTCTTCAATATTACTGGTTTGGGCATAGACTTGGATTACTATGATATTGAATGGTTTTCCTTGGAAACGAACAGAGATCATTCTGTCATTTGTGAGACTGGATCCAAGTACTGCATTTCAGACTCTTCTGTTGACTATGATGGCTACTCCATTTCTTCTAAGGGATTCTTGCCCACAGTAGTAGATATAATGGTCATCTGAATTAAATTCACCCATTCCAGTCCATTTTAGTTTACTTATCCCTAAAATGCTGATGTTCACTCTTGCCATCTCTTGTTTGACCACTTCCAATTGCCTTGATTAATGAACCTAACATTCCAGGTTCCTATTCAATATTGTTCTTTACAGCATCAGACTTTACTTCCATCACCAGTCACATCCACAACTGGGTGCTGTTTTTGCTTTAGCTCCATTTCTTCATTTTTTTCTGGAATTATTTCTCTACTGATCTCCAGTAACACATTGGGCACCTAACAACCTGGGGAATTCACCTTTTTGCCTTTTCATAGTGTTCATGGGGTTCTCAAGGCAAGAATGCTGAAGTGGTTTGCCATTCCCTTCTCCAGTGGACTCCGTTTTGTCAGAACTCTCCATCATGACCCATCCATCTTGGATGGTCCTATCCGGCATGGCTCATAGTTTCATTGAGTTAGACAAAGCTGTGGTCCATGTTATCAGTTCGGTTATTTTCCTTTGATTGTGGTTTTCATTATGAGTGCCCTCTAATGGATAAGGAAAAGAAGCTTATGGAAGCTTCCTGATGGCAGAGACTGACTAAGGGGAAAACTAGTTCTTGTTCTGATGGTTGGAACCATGCTCAGTAAATCTTTAATCCAATTTTCTGTTGATGAGTAGGGGTGTGTTCCCACCCTGTTGTTTGACTGAGGCCAAACTATGGTGGAGTTAATGAAAAAAATTTCAATCTCCTTCAAAAGGTCACATGCTGCACTCAGTGTCCCTGACTCTGCAGCAGGCCACCACTGACCCACACCTCCATCAGTAACTCCTGGACACTCACGGGCAAGTCTGGGTCAGTCTCTTGTAGGATCATTGTTCCTTTCTCCTGGTGTGCACAAGGTTTTTTTTATTTTTTTTTATTTTTAAACTTTACAATATTGTATTGGTTTTGCCAAATATCGAAATGAATCCACCACAGGTATACATGTGTTCCCCATCCTGAGCCCTCCTCCCTCCTCCCTCCCCATACCATCCTTTTGGGTCGTCCCAGTGCACCAGCCCCAAGCATCCAGTATCGTGCATCGAACCTGGACTGGCGACTTGTTCCATATATGATATTATACGTATTTCAATGCCATTATCCCAAATCATCCCACTCTTTCCCTCTCCCACAGAGTCCAAAAGACTGTTCTATATATCAGTGTCTCTTTTGCTGTCTCATATACAGGGTTATTGTTACCATCTTTCTAAATTCCATATATATGCGTTAGTATACTGTATTGGTGTTTTTCTTTCTGGCTTATTTCACTCTGTATAATAGGCTCCAGTTTCACCCACCTCATTAGAACTGATTCAAATGTATTCTTTTTAATGGCTGAGTAATACTCCATTGTGTATATGTACCACAGCTTTCTTATCCATTCATCTGTTGATGGACATCTAGGTTGCTTCCATGTCCTGGCTATTATAAGCAGTGCTGCGATGAACATTGGGGTACATGTGTCTCTTTCAATTCTGGTTTCCTCAGTATGTATGCCCAGCAGTGGGATTGCTGGATCATAAGGTAGTTCTATTTCCAGTTTTTTAAGGAATCTCCACACTGTTCTCCATAGTGGCTGTACTAGTTTGCATTCCCACCAACAGTGTAAGAGGGTTCCCTTTTCTCCACACCCTCTCCAGCATTTATTGCTTGTAGACTTTTGGATCACAGCCATTCTGCCTGGCATGAAATGGTACCTCATAGTGGTTTTGATTTGCATTTCTCTGATAATGAGTGATGTTGAGCATCTTTTCATGTGTTTGTTAGCCATCTGTATGTCTTCTTTGGAGAAATGTCTGTTTAGTTCTCTGGTCCATTTTTTGATTGGGTCATTTATCTTTCTGGAATTGAGCTGTAGGAGTTGCTTGTATATTTTTGAGATTAGTTATTTGTCAGTTGCTTCATTTGCTATTATTTTCTCCCATTCTGAAGGCTGTCTTTTCACCTTGCTTATAGTTTCCTTTGTTGTGCAGAAGCTTTTAAGTTTAATTAGGTCCCATTTGTTTATTTTTGCTTTTATTTCCAATATTCTGGGAGGTGGGTCATAAAGGATCCTGCTGTGATGTATGTCAGAGAGTGTTTTGCCTATGTTCTCCTCTAGGAGTTTTATAGTTTCTGGTCTTACGTTTAGATCTTTAATCCATTTTGAGTTTATTTTTTGTGTGTGGTGTTAGAAAGTGCTCTAGTTTCATTCTTTTACAAGTGGTTGACCAGTTTTCCCAGCATCACTTGTTAAAGAGATTGTCTTTAATCCATTGTATATTCTTGCCTCCTTTGTCAAAGATAAGGTGTCCATATGTGCGTGGATTTATCTCTGGGCTTTCTATTTTGTTCCATTGATCTATATTTCTGTCTTTGTGCCAGTACCATACTGTCTTGATGACTGTGGCTTTGTAATAGAGCCTGAAGTCAGGTAGGTTGATTCCTCCAGTTCCATTCTTCTTTCTCAAGATAGCTTTGGCCATTCAAGGTTTTTTGTATTTCCATACAAATTGTGAAATTATTTGTTCTAGCTCTGTGAAGAATACCGTTGGTAGCTTGATAGGGATTGCATTGAATCTATAAATTGCTTTGGTTAGTATACTTGTTTTCACTATATTGATTCTTCCAATCCATGAACATGGTATATTTCTCCATCTATTAGTGTCCTCTTTGATTTCTTTCACCAGTGTTTTATAGTTTTCTTTATATAGGTCTTTAGTTTCTTTAGGTAGGTATATTCCTAAATATTTTATTCTTTCTGTTGCAATGGTGAATGGAATTGTTTCCTTAATTTCTCTTTCTGTTTTCTCATTATTAGTGTATAGGAATGCAAGGGATTTCTGTGTGTTGATTTTATATCCTGCAACTTTACTATAATCACTGATTAGTTCTAGTAATTTTCTGGTGGAGTCTTTAGGGTTTTCTATGTAGAGGATCATGTCATCTGCAAACAGTGAGAATTTTACTTCTTCTTTTCCAATTTGGATTCCTTTTATTTCTTTTTCTGCTCTGATTGCTGTGGCCAAAACTTCCAAAACTATGTTGAATAGTAATGATGAAAGTGGGCACCCTTGTCTTGTTCCTGACTTTAGAGGAAATGCTTTCAATTTTTCACCATTGAGGATAATGTTTGCTGTGGGTTTGTCATATATAGCTTTTATTATGTTGAGGTATGTTCCTTTTATTCCTGCTTTCTGGAGAGTGTTTTATCATAAACGGATGTTGAATTTGGTCAAAGGCTTTCTCTGCATCTATTGAGATAATCATATGGTTTTTATTTTTCAATTTGTTAATGTGGTGTATTACATGATTGATTTGCGGATATTGAAGAACCTTGCATCCCTGGGATAAAGCCCACTTGGTCATGGTGTATGATCTTTTTAATGTGTTATTGGATTCTGATTGCTAGAATTTTGTTAAGGATTTTTGCATCTATGTTCATCAGTGATATTGGCCTATAGTTTTCTTTTTCTGTGGGATCTTTGTCAGGTTTTGGTATTAGGGTGATGGTGGCCTCATAGAATGAGTTTGGAAGTTTACCTTCCTCTGCAATTTTCTGAAAGACTTTGAGTAGGGTAGGTGTTAGCTCTTCTCTAAATTTTTGGTAGAATTCAGCTGTGAAGCCATCTGGACCTGGGCTTTTGTTTGCTGGAAGATTTTTGATTACAGTTTCAATTTCCATGCTTGTGATGGGTCTGTTAAGATTTTCTATTTCTTCCTGGTCCAGTTTTGGAAAGTTGTACTTTTCTAAGAATTTGTCCATTTCTTCCACGTTATCCATTTTCTTGGCATATAATTGTTGATAGTAGTCTCTTATGATCCTTTGTATTTCTGTGCTGTCTGTTGTGATCTCTCCATTTTCATTTCTAATTTTGTTGATTTGATTTTTTTCCCTTTGTTTCTTGATGAGTCTGGCTAATGGTTTGTCAATTTTATTTATCCTTTCAAAGAACCAGCTTTTGGCTTTGTTGATTTTTTGCTATGGTCTCTTTTGTTTCTTTTAAGTTTATTTCTGCACTAATTTTTAAGATTTCTTTCCTTCTACTAACCCTGGGGTTCTTCATTTCTTCCTTTTCTAGTCGCTTTAGGTGTAGAGTTAGGTTATTTATTTGACTTTTTTCTTGTTTCTTGAGGTATGCATATATTGCTATGAACTTTCCCCTTAGGACTGCTTTTACAGTGTCCCACAGGTTTTGGGTTGTTGTGTTTTCATTTTCATTCGTTTCTATGCAAATTTTGATTTCTTTTTTGATTTCTTCTGTGATTTGTTGGTTATTCAGCAGTGTGTTGTTCAGCCTCCATAAGTTGGAATTTTTAATAGTTTTTCTCCTGTAATTGAGATATAATCTTACTGCATTGTGGTCAGAAAAGATGCTTGGAATGATTTCAATTTTTTTGAATTTACCAAGGCTAGATTTATGGCCCAGGATGTGATCTATCCTGGAGAAGGTTCCATGTGCGCTTGAGAAAAAGGTGAAATTCATTGTTTTGGGATGAAATGTCCTATAGATATCAATTGGGTCTAACTGGTCTATTGTATCATTT